>NC_136064.1:114580463-116980463 GCF_964261635.1 Lissotriton helveticus | reverse complement strand
ATGTTAATTTCCATAGGGCGGTTGGACTCACTTTTAGCCCGAACGGCTGAATGGATTTCCACGAAACTTGGCAAAATTGTAGGGACTGGTAGCCCGATGTGCCTTTGCTATGTCTCAAGATATGTGCTCCAGAGGATTTTGAGTAATTTAGGTAAAAAAAAAAAAATATATCTATAAGCGCGCCCCGGTACGCGCACCGGGGAGCGCACCGGGCGCGCTACGCGAGTACGCGAGCACAAAGCTGATTGGCTCTCGGGTGTCTGTCAACATTCCAAACAGTCCGAAGCGGCCGCCATCTTGTGTCTCGGTAGGATCAAGACACAAGAGGTGGCAAAAACAAAGGGGGAAATGACAATAAGGGGGCAGGGTAGACCCCCCCTGACCCCCTAGGTGTGATGTGGGGGCCATAAAAGGTCCCCGCGGGGCAAACAAAAAAAAATCTGATTTTTGCAGGGGAAGTGCCCGGTACGCGCACCGGGGAGCGTACCAGGGCGCGTACCAAAGGGAAACCCCAGTGAAACAGTAAAATAATAATTTAAAGTGCTTAGAGGTAGGGTAGCTTTGAATAGAGTTGTTGTGTTGTGTGGGTGATTTAAGTACCAACATGTAGGTACCAATGCAGAGTCTTAAATTCAATGTACACCTTTTTTTCTGTAGATATCTTGCATGTTGTTACAGACGTTATTGTGGTATATGGAATCCATACCATAGTCTGTCAGGAAAGCAGAAACAGATCCTTTAAGCACTCCCTGAGAAGACCTAGGCGATCATGGGTAGTCTACCCTGCTCCCTTATGATGTTTTAAAATTGCACAGTATACTGTAAGTTTCACTTTATACTATAATATAAACATAATCATTTTGGTAGTACTTCATGAATTAGATATAAAAATGAATAATGTCTCAAACAATTTTTAATTATTAAATAAAAATGTATTGGTTAGAATTTTCATAGTTTAATAAAACTTCCAGCATTAGATCATCTGGAATCTCCTCAAAAATGCATGATTCAATGTCTTGTAAACATTCAATAAATTGTTGATCCAAAGACTGATCCATAAAATCCTTTTCAACAAAATCTTCATTAAGAATCTCCTCATTTGCAATCTCGAAAGAAACATTGATGTTTTCTTGTTCCCCTTCCATTTTCTTGCTGTAAAGTGCATAAAAAATAACTATATCAGTAGAGTTAGGGCACTGTTGGGTTTAAGTTCAGACAGGTAGTTCTGATTTTTTAACAGTGAAGTTAACTTTGGGCAGTGTATGGTATCAGGCAGGAAGAAGAAATATAAAAAAGTGCCTGTGAAGAAGCGTAAGTAAATTCATAATTATAGCAGAGAAGCCTAAGTCAATCTATAAATATAACAGAGGAGCCTATCTCTATCTATAACTATAGCAGAGGGACAGTAAATGACTATCAGAAAACGTTTTTACAAATTAACTTAAAGTGCCCCCTAACAACTTACTTTACAGAGAGGTGAAGAAGAAAAAATGTGAAAATCCTTTCAAGATGTACCTCAGGTAGTTGTAGTCAAAATGGCTGTGTTTCCCTCTCATTTTTCATTTATATTCATGTACATAACCAATCAAATGTCAGGAAAAAAAAGTAGAAAATGAAAGTAACATTTTAATTGGTTGTAAATTCTAACACTTCATATGTGTTTTTGTCATGTAATTTACCTCAGGATATTTAGACAGGGCTACAGGCCAAATGGCTCAATGGAATTCCACCAAATTTGGGAAAATGGTAGGGACTGGTATGTAGTAGGGCCTATTCTATATTTGGTGAAAGTGTCTCCAGTGGTTTTTATGTAAATTAACTTTTAAATTTTTGGGGGAGCGCTTACTGGTGCGCGCCCCGGTACGCACACCGGCAGCGCAACGGGAGTCTCCATCTTGTGTTTCGGTAGATTTGAGACACAAGATGGAGGACAAACAACATTGGGAATGGGTAAAAGGGGGCACGGTAGACACCCCCTGACCCCCTAGGTTTTCTGAGGGGGGCTTAGGAGGCCCATATAGGCGAATAAACAAAAAATATATATATTTTTCGCGGGGGGAGCGCCCGGTACGTGTACCGGGGAGCGTACCGGGGAGTGTACTTTGGTGAAAAACAGTGAAAAAAGTTAGAGAAAAATAATCATTTTGAGTGATCAGAGGTAGGGTAGCCCTGAAAAGAGCTTTTGGGTTCTGTGGCTGATTTAGGTACCTACAAGTAGGTTACAATGCACAGTCTTATATTCAGGAGGAATATTCTATTCCCTCATCTGAGAAGTGCACACCATCTCCTCTGTAGATATCTTGCATGTTGTAACGCAAGTTATTGTTGTATATTGAACCCATTCCATGGTCTCTCATGTAAGCAGAAACAGATTTATTCACATGTTTCCGTGCTTTCTCAAATTGTGGACAAAATTGGTTGGACCACTTCCATTTCTGTCTTTGGCATATATTGGAATATACCAAGGCAGTTTGAGGAAAAAGTGCCATCAATTGCTCAAAGGTGTCCTTTAAAAGCATTTCCAGACCTACCCCAGTCAAAGTGCCTAAGTCATTTCCACCACAGTGCAGAATTATGAGGTGAGGGTGTGGCAGATGCAAAAAGGTTTTCACCAATGGTATCAATTGATGACATCTCAATCCTCTCTGGCCAATCCATTTGATGTTCACATTTGGTAAATCAAGGTTGTGAAAATTTCTGGTAGCTGCATACCTTTGAGCCCAGTGGATGTAGCTATGTCCAATAATCCAGACAGAATACATGGTAAGAGGAGGTTCTGTTGCAGTCAGATGAAGTGTGGGAATGAAATGGCAGTTGGAACAGTAGGAGTTTGCAAAAAAAAAACGGTGGCGTTTAGGTGCTCTTGAATCACAAGCAATGATTGGTGGCTTCAGATAGTTGAAAACTGAAAGTGAGGGTGCATGGTTCTGTTTTGTGAAAGAAGCAATTTGAATGGTTAATAAAAAGTCATTTAAAGAAATATTGCAGTGGATAAGCTGGTGTATTAAGAGGTCAAACTTCCTTGCTAAGTTCAATTGCAACATTGTAGAATAAACTTTTAAACCTGAGAGCTCAGTGAGGAGGGAGTTGCAATGGTAACAGGTAGAAAGGGCTGAGGGGGGGAAGGGTGTTGGTTTGAAAATAGAGAGGGAAGAGTTTTGATTGGTTACCATGAGGAATATGTGTGTAGAATTAGAGGTTCTCTGTGCCATTCATGGTTGCAGTGCCTGGAGTACATACCTTTTGCTCTGCTAAAGAAATATTGGTGTGTGTGTCTGACACTGTTCTCAATCTCCTAAAGCATTTGTAAAGGTGAGTAATGATTAATTTAATATAGATAGAGACTTGTATACTCTATGGAGAAGATTTGGAAGCAAATTGAGTTTTTTTAATGTTGCTTTGTGTCATGTTTTTTATAATGCTTGGTAAAAAGTTTTTACTGCATAGAGGATTTGTATTTTGTGAAATAGTGAGGTTTTAGTAGTGACATGGAATGCTTGTATATAGGACCTGTGCTGTGTTTCTTAAATGTGAAGTGAAAAACGATTTTGGGGAAAATGAATGGCTTTTACATATTTGAGAAGGAATAAATAGTGTCTGCATGCTTAAAGAAATACATTTGACCCTTTCACAATGATGTTACCTGTGTTAACTCAGAGTAGGAAGCACATTGAGTTTATTTGCATAGAGGAATTGTATTTTGTAAAATTGTGAAGTTTCAGTAGTGACATGGAATGCTTGTACATAGGACCTGTGCTGTGTTTCTTAAATGTGATGTGAAAAACGATTTTGGGGAAAATGAATGGCTTTTACATTTTTGCGAAGGAATAAATAGTGTCTGCATGATTAAAGAAATACATTTGAACCTTTTACAATGATGTCACCTGTGTTACCTCATACTAGGAAGCACATTGAGTTTCTTTGCTGTTGGTTTGTGTCATGTTTTTTGATAATGCTTGGTATCAACATTTGCAAGATAGAGGATTTGTATTTTGTGAAATAGTGAGATTTTAGTAGTGAAATTGAATGCTTGTACATAGGACCTGCGCTCTGTGTCTAAAATGTTATTTAAAAAACGATTTTGGGGCAAATCAATGACTTTTTGATTTTTGAGAAGGAATAAATAGTGTCTGCATGATTAAATAAATATATTTCAACCTTTCACAATGATGTCACCTGTGTTTATGTCAGATTAGGAAGTATATTGTGCAGATGAGGTGAGGCATGTCCAGAGGTACAGAGGAGGTGAGGCCTGTGTTCAAGACTGTAGTGGGAGAGAGGCCTTTCCTGGGGAGCATAGGTGGTGAAGTCTGTGTCTAAGAGTGCAGTGGACTAGACTTCATGAAGCCTATCCCCCACTGCACTCTTAGACACAGGCCTCACCTTCTTTGTACCCCTGGACAGACCTCTCTTCCACTACACTCTTCAATACAGGCCTCACCTCCTCTGCACCCCTGGACAATCCTCACCTCATCTGGAACCCTGAATAGACCGTTTGCTTATTGTCATTGCTTTGTTGTTTGGTAATAGTGGTCATTAATGTGTTATTTTTTTCTTTACCACAGATTGAAATCAAGATTAAGTAATAGTAAGGAAATAGGCCCTCAAGGCAGAGGAGAAGGAAAGATACCAAGCGGAAAAAATCAAAAACAGCAACGGAATTACAGCACTACAATACTTCAAAAAACAGGAAAAAAGCTCCTGGTAAGACAACTAAGTCTTTCTTACGGAACATATGTAGATCAAAAAAAAATGTTGGTAAAAATGTGGATGAAGAGAAGGAGAGAGTAAATTTCAAAAGGAAGGAGAAGCCCCCCAAAAATGTTACTACTGGAGCAGGAGAGAATAATATGTATAGGAATAGAAGGCAGAATCAGTTTACAGACATTCATAAACGAATGTTTCGCAATAGGGTGGTTTTAAATTTGTTAAAAAACATTAGGAAAGGTAAACAGAGAGCGTCTTTTTATAAGAAAAAGAAAAGTGTAGAGAAGATTGTTGATCAGGCTTTTGAAGTTAAGAAAACATTATTTATTTTAATAATCAATAGAATTAGGACACTTAACAAGACAATTGATGTTTTCAAATCAAGCAGTAGATGGAAAACAGTAATTAATCGGACTAATTTTTGTAAAGTTTTTTCAGGAGAATGGATGCACGGTTCAAGTTGTGAGCCATTTTTTAATGAGGAGAGTTACTTCCAGGAGAATGATTTAGTGCATGGAGTTGACACCAGTGGTCGAGCATATGAGGTAAAAGACGGTTGTCCGATTGAAAAAGAGAAACTTGTGCCTTGTGTAAGATAGGGAAATTGCCTCCTTCAGATTTACAGAGAGGATTAAAGGGAAGAGTTGTTTATTTGCCTCTAGATTTCAAGAAAAATATTGATACAATTGGTGTAGAGAAAGTGGAAGAGGAAACTCTGGTTATTCTAGTTAATGGGGTTCCGACAAAGAATAAGAAAATCTGGCAAGATTTAGTGGATGTTAGCAAAGTCAAAAAGGCAACGTTGTATTTGGTCAAAAACAATGAGTACTACAAACATGTATGTGTTGGAGCAGAGGAAACAGCTGCAGATGAAGACAGTGATTGTTCAGCTGGCCAAATTGAAAAAGTTGATGTGTCTAGAAGTGAAGAAATATATGAACGTTATACTGTTCATCCTTTGCATTCCAAAGAAGTGATGGGGAATGCAATTGACTTGTTTCAAATGAAAGCAGCAAAAGGAAGTCCCATTAGTGTATGGGAAGAAAGTTTGGAAGCTCGTTGTTTTCCACATTTATTTCCAACAGGTCGAGGTGGACGATATGATGATCGACCACTTCAAATTCCTGCATCTGAATATTGAACTTTAAGATTATATGCTGAAGATCCAAGGTTTCGTCAATGCATTCCATATTTGTTTCATCTACTGTATGAAAGTGACTTGTCTGGGCTTTCTTATGCAGTAAACCATATACTGAAAAGTGGAGCACATCTGCAAAATGTTTTGGCGAGGGACTTTATGGAGAAAGTCAATCTGCAAGATAATATTTTGGAATCTCATCTAATCAATCTCATGGCATGTCAGTGTGGTACAAACGAGTATTGGTACCGTCGTCATGGGGAATTGAAATGTATGCTAAGAAACTTAGGAACTCCTACATGGTTCCTCACTCTTAGCTGTGCTGAGTATGCATGGGACGACTTACTTCAATTTCTACGAGAGGCAAATGCAAATATACAAAATATAGAATTCAAAACTGCTGGAGAACTGTGTTCTTTGGATCCAGTGAATGTATGCAGATATTTCAATCATAGATTTGAAGCTATGATGTCTTTTATTACCAACAAAAAAAATCCTCCCCTTGGAGAGGTTTTGGATTTCTTTTGGAGAAAGGAGTATCAAGCGAGAGGTGCTCCTCATATACATATGTTGTTGTGGATTAAAGATGCACCCAAATTTGGAACAGATTCGGATGAGACAGTGATGAGCTTCATTGAAGAGTATTCAACATGTGCTGTTCCGAAAACTACCGAAGAAAACAGTTTAAGGCAACAAGTTTTACGCTTTCAATCCCATCGTTGTGGAAAGTACTGTCGTCGAAAATTCAGAAACAAGGACAAGTTCTACACAAAATGTCGTTTCGGGTTTCCACGACCAGTGATTTCTAAAGGAAGAGTAAATAATTTGATGTCTTCTCTACGACATACTGTGACGAGGAAATCACCAAAAAATACATACAATTTAAAAAGAAACGAAGAGTCCAAGTATATCAACGACTACAACCCAGTGATTTTGTCCATGTGGAATGCTAACATGGATATTCAGTTCGTTGCTGACAACTCTATTGCTGTGGCTCGATATGTGACGTCTTACATCACAAAAAAAGAAAAGACAGAACTGAAGGAAATGTGGGAGGATATTTCACATGAAAAGAGTCTAAGCAAGAAATTATACAGTTACAGTCTGAAGATGTTGTCACATCGAGAAATTGGAGCATATGAATGTTCTGATCGATTGTCATCAGCAAGTCTATATGCCAAATCTAGAACCATCATTTGGGTGAGTCTAGGTCTTGCTGCAACACGAAACCGAGTTTTGAAATCTGTACAAGAAATAGAGTATTTGGCGGAGAAAGAACCAGAAAGTACAGATATTTTGAAGACAAACATGTTGGATACATACTATCCAAATAGAAGTCCTTACCTTGAGAACGCTTGTCTCTATGAAGTTCTGCAAAGCTATATTTATAAGAGGAACATCAGAGAAGATATCGATAATGGAATATATGCTGTCATTGGGTGTGAAGGATGTCTAGTGAAGCAGAGAAAAGGCCATTTGATTAATCATCGAAAATTGAGTTGCGAAAATCCAGAAAAAAGGGAATTTTACTATTTTGCTCTTTTGTAACTCTTTAAGCCATGGCGTACAGAAGAGGAACTACTTGGAGATTTTCTCTGTTACGAAGATTCTTTTAATGCAACCAAGGATACCATAGAATGTCCAGTTTTTCCAAATGATCTGCAAATGTTGAACGAAGAGATAAAGCAAGAAGCCACAATTGCTGTAGAGATTGCTAGAGACAGTTCTCAAGACAGTCAGAGTTCTACTTCATTGAGTAAGGATCCACTAGGAGGAATAAATTATCCAAAATGAAGCTGCCACTGCTATGGAACAAGCTCAAGATGATGTAGTTAACTTAGAAGATTTGGTGAAACAACTAAACCTTGAGCAGAAGCAGATATATGATGAAGTCACAGAACAGATTGAACATGGATTCAGTCATGAGAAAAAAGAGTGCTCATGTACATCATTTAAGCCTGTCCAACTGTACGTGAGTGGAGAAGCGGGAACTGGAAAAAGTTTTCTGATTAAAGCAATTGCAACTTATCTGCAGAAAAGGACTGGTTCACCGCTATCTTGTGTTGTTACCGCTCCAACTGGGCTGGCAGCACATAATATTAAAGGGATTACTTTACATCGTTTACTGATGCTGCCAGTGGAGCATGATAACAAATTGCAATACCACAAGCTATCTGGAGATGCGTGTTCCGAAGTTTCGAGAGTCCTGAAGAAAATGAAACTACTTATCATTGATGAAGTAAGCATGGTCTCAGATCTAATGCTTGCTTTTGTGCATTTGAGAATGCAAGAAATTCTTAGAACAGAGTATGATGTGTTATTTGGAGGGAAACACATTATTGTTTTTGGAGATCTACTGCAGTTGACTCCAGTGAAAGGACAACCAGTGTTTAAAATGGTCACGCATGAAGATACCAGGAAGTGCCTAGGAAGCATTGGAAACGTTAATATGTGGTTACATTTTAAATATACAGAACTACTCCAAAATATGCGGCAGGCAAAGGATGAAGATTATAAAAATATTCTACAAGATAAGAAAGTAAGTCAGGATGGGAAAGAAGCTTTACATGGACAATTAATTTCAAATTTGTACCCAAATGAAAACATTCTTCCAGAGAATATTTTTAAGAAAATTAACGAGAAGAAATCTGGGATATGTTTGATGCCAACTCTGAAAGAATGTTCCATGTTCAACAACAAAATGTTATAGTTAGAAAATGAAGATAAAGTGAAACTGGAAGCTATAGATAAAATAGAGCATATGGGAGCAACAATTATTTTGTCTGAAAATTTGAAATCAAAATTGGATTCATTAGAGTAGACTATATCTAAAACTGCTGGTTTTGAAAAGACTCTGAATGTGTGTTTAAATTGTCGTATCATTTTGAGAAGGAATTTAAATGTTGAAAGAGGTCTGGTTAATGGAGCAATGGGTCATGTTGTTGATTTTGTGAATTACAAAAATAGAGATGGAATTGAAATAGAAGATTTTTTTTGTTGTTCAGCTAGATTTTTGCTTGTGAAAGACTTATAGGTTCGCAGAAAACAGTTTTCTGTTTGTTTGGCATATGCGGTGACAATCCATAAATCTCAAGGTTTAAGTGTAGATAGTGCTTTGGTGACCATTGGAAGTTCTGTGTTTAAAGAGGGTATGGCATATGTGGCATTATCACGAGTCAGAACTTTATCAGGATTGTACTTGATTGAGTGTGATGAAACAAAAATTTGTGCAGATCTAGATTGTGTTAAAGAATACAATAGGTTAAGAAGAGAGTATGCTCCACATTTGCCTCAATATCCTCTGTTTGAAAAACATGTGGTAGGCCGAAAAAGAAGAAATGAGAATAATTGCAGTGAGGTAGTAGCAAAAAGACAAAAAGTAGATGAAACTGTAATTGTAAGCAGAAGGAAAAAGGATTCTGTTGAACATGTTGTTGGATTTCAGTTTGAAAACAGTTCTGGTGTCAACTGCTATGCTAATGTAGTGGTTAATGTTGTTTTTTTTCTTCAAAATTTACAAGAACAGATTGTTGAAAATCGGGATCAAACATTCTGCTGTTTATTGAATTCTGTGTTTGAGAAATGTAGCAGTGATAGAGCAAAAATAGAAAGTGTTTCAGAAATTCGAAATCTTCTAGACATATGTTCTGGTCAAAATCAATTTTCACAGAATATTCAGTAGGATTGTCAGGAATTTTTAATGTATATGTTTCATGTATTGGAAGATGAAGGTGTAGATATAAAAAATCTTTTTAGCCTTTCTTATCAATGGCAGCATGACTGCGACAACTGTAGTTTATCAAGTAGTACTACAATAGACACTGAAAGATTTATATATTTGACTTTACCAGACTGCAAATCAGTGTCTTTTAATAATCTAGTTAAAGCAGCTGATCACAATATGGTGTGTACCCAATGTAAGTCTGCAATGCTGTCCACATTATTTATACAGAATTATGGTAAATATGTCATTTTAATGTTCCAACGATGTAGATCTGATGGAAGTAAATTGACAACTTCTATGAAAAATTTAGTGGCTTCTCAGTTATCATTATCAGGAAGAACTTTTGCAACTGTAGCTATTATTCATCATGACGGTCCCTCAACAACATCAGGGCATTACACATGCTATTTAAAATGTCGTAAAGGTTGGACCCACTGTAATGACACTCATTTGACTTTCAAACAATGTTTGTCTTTTGACTTAAAAAAATTCATACCTAGTGTTTTTAGAACCAAAATTTAAGTAAAGGTAATTGCCCTATGAAGACGGGAGTCGTTAATAAAAGTTAGTTTGCTGTTTAAAATTATATTGTGAGTAAAAGTGATGAAGATAATATAAAAATTATAGTTCTCATAAAGGTACAGTAAGTGGATCGCATATTAAGTGATATCAGTATTATAGGAAATGTTCAACATGAGAGAGCCAGAGCTGGAATTATGAATATTTAAATATTGTGAAAATGTTGTTTGAGCCTTTCTTTCAGAACGTCGGAAAAACTGTAATTTTAGAATTTGTTTTAAGTAATTTGAAAATATACTGATACATCTGACACTATTTGGCCTTAAGGAAAAGTGAAGGAATGAGCAAAGAGTCATGAAGGAGTATATGAAAATAATGAAAATATTTCAGATGTTCTTCGAGCTTTTCTTCTAGAAAGTCGATGAAATTGAATTTTTAGAGAACAGCAGAGTACTTTCCAACGAAAAGGACCTTCATGATGTACTATTTGGCCTAAAGGAAAAGTAAGTGAATGAAAGATTAGTGTACATTTGTGATTTTTAAGTTTAGATGGGTATTTTTAAAACACAATCTTTTTGATTGTGGTTTTTTTCCCGCTGTCATATGATGAGTAGTTTGAACTCACTGTTTTAAGTGAAATTCAATATATTCTGAGAACAGCAAAAATAAACTATGTAACATGTTGTACACATTTTTTTATAGTTTGTATTGTGTAATTTACATTGTATTCCCATTGTCTTACACTCACTTTGCTTTTGCATCCTCTTTCAGCTCTTTTTACTCACTTATAATGTCTTTCTCTCACTCTGTTTCACACCCATTCGTTTACTGCACTTCTTTCACAACCCCTCATTTTCATGTCAACTGTCTGCATCCCCTCTCTCCCTTGCACCACTTTTCAGCTTTCAGTCTCTCTGCTTTACTTCCCTTTCCCGTCATTTCCTCCTTTGCTCTTTTAGTAATTCCTCTTTACTCACTCAGCAGTATTGTCGCACTCCATCACTATAACTCACCCACTCTCCCTCGCTTATCTTTGTTTGCTCCTTACTTTTGACCTCTTCTCTCTATTTTCCGTTCACTACCTCTATGTCCTCAGTCCCTCACTCTCCTTGTGTTATGTTCACTTGTGTTTATCTACCTTCTATCATTTCTCTTACAACAACTTCACTGCTCCTCTCTCATCGTTCTTCATCCCATTTCTTTTACTCTGGTTCCATTACTACCCCTCATTTCCTATCTTTCAGTGTCCTTCTCTTTACTTTCATCACCGAATCACTTTCTCTCAGTACCACTGTTTTAGTCCTCTTCTCCTCTCTTTCCTTTTTTTTGCTCCCTTACTCATTTCCTTTCCTCACTCACTCCTTCTCTTAGTCTCTCTGTCTACTAACTTACTCACTCCTTTTCCCTCAATCCTTCTATATTATCCTCTCTCCCTTCATCCCTTCACTCTATGACTCTCCTTCACTTACTCTCAGTTATCTTCCATTCCTTATTCTTCTAAATGCATCCTTACTTAGACTCCTTTCCCTCTCAGTCATTATCTTTTTACTTACTACTGTTTCCTGATTTAGTTTTGCTAACTCACATTCTTTTAGTATCTTTCTTACCTTCAGTTCATTTCTCTCTTCTTCTCTTCCTCTCTGTCAGTGAATCTATATGCCTTACTCTTAGTAATTTGCTATTTCTTTTTCCCTCTTTTTGTCCTTCTACCTTACTTTATTTCCCTTTCTGTGTTCTTCACTCTTACTTTATTTCTAAATACACTGTTATGATTTTTAACCTCTTCATTTGTATCTTTTATTTTAAAATACATATTTTACTAATTATAACTTATTTTTTCTTCTCTCTTTCACAGATACAAAGTGTAGTAAAAAAATGTAATTAAAGTTACATTAATTAAATGTAGTTTGTCATCAACCTTTGCTTTAACCTCACTACTATTTTCTCAACCTACCTCACTCCTGTTTCTTTATTCTGCTTCCCTCACTTACCGCGATATGTATGAAGGTACCGATTAGCGATTCAGAAATAGCGAAAATTAGCGAAACGCTAAATCTGTATCGCTAATCGGGATGTAACAACGCATTAGCAAATATATAGCGATTCGGCCACAATCGCTAAATATTTGCACAATGTGAATCAGCGATTCGATAAACGCCAAAACACGCTAAATAGCGCGACCGCGTCGCTAAATAGCGCGACCGCGGCCCTATATAAGCAAAATTTGCGCGACCGCGTCGCTAAATAGCGCGACCGCGCCCCTAAATACGCTAATTAGCGCGACCGCGACGTGAAATAGCGCGACCGCCCCCCTAAATACGCTAATTAGCGCAACCGCCCCGCTAAATAGCGCGACCGTGCCCATTACAGTGCAAAATTGAGAGGTACCCCCGGGAAAAATCGCAATTTAGCACAAATCTGGAAACATCCAATCGCTATCCTGATGCTATATGATGACATCACCAACCAGGAAGAGAGTGATTTCCCATGGGGCATCTGGATTGAGACAGAGAGTGTGAGAGTGTTGTTTGGAACTCAGGAGCCATGGCAGAAAGTGGAAACCAGGATGTCCCAGCAAGCCAGCAGGTGCAGCAAGCAGGGGAAGCAGCCAGGAAGAGGAAGCTCAAGTTTTCTGAGGCTGAACTAGAGACCCTAATCACCGAAATGGTGCCACATCATGACTCATTATTTGGGACCACTTCCCACAAGGTGCCAGAAGCCAGCAAGAGAAGGATTTGGGAGGGCATCCAAGCCAAAGTGAATGCCCTAGGAGTGACCCACAGGACAGTTGATGTGTTGCGCAAGCGCTGGTACGACCTGCGCCAGCGCTCCAAGGAGAGGTTGGCTGCCAGGCTGGAGCAGTCCCAGCTCACCGGTGGGGGAACCTCCAACGTCCCTGACTCTACACCACTGGAGGAGCTGGTAGAGGGCACACTGCCTCATCAGAGTGTTGCGGGCGTGTCCGTGCTCGACAGCTCAGCACAACCAGCAGCAATACCAGGTAAGAAGCATGCCTCCCCACCCTAAACCACCCCCGGAACCCCCTGACGCGACCTAGGGATTAGGGCAACCACATGTCAGGCTAGACCAAGTACACAGCAATGCATAATGGGAGATGTAGTCACAACAGTCAGCAATGTAGAAAGTAGCATGAGATTTACTAATTGTACACATGTGCAGGTCAGGAGAGGTGAATGACACAAGTAAAGTCAGGGAACACTGTGAAAAATGTATTAGTACATCACATGTGATGATCAAATAAGTAATGTGTGCTGTTCTATCCACAGCACCTGCAAGTGAGAAGGCTACAGCCAGTGCAACAGAGACAGGACCCAGAGCCTCAGGAGAAGGCAGGCATGGCCATGATCCAGATGGGAAGGACAGTCCTTTAATCCAAACACAGGGACACAGTAGGAGGAACGTGAGGCCATTCAGAATTATGGATGATGAGGAAGAGGAAAATGTCAATGTCCAGTCTGATGCACCAGTACCCCAGCAGCAGGAGTCCAGAACAGAGTCCAGAGGCAGGCGTAGACCCCGCACGGCCATCAGCACCAATGTGCAACAAGATGAATCAGTGTTCGCCGGCCTTGAAATGCACATGCTCCAGGTTCACCGCCTGCAAGCGAAACACATGAAGGCCATTCAGAGAGAGATCAGGGCAGGGAACAGAGGACTACGCGAGGAAATCTGGGGGGCTGTGCAGGAGCTGACTGCAGAGTTGAGAGCTGAACGCGCAGCCAGGCGCAAAGAAATGGCCCGCATGGACCACTACACGCGTGCTATTAATTGCCTCGCCTCCTCCACCAATATGCTGGCAAGGCGTGCCATAGAGACCCAGCGAGAGTTCTCGCATGGTATCCAGGACATAGCCACTGTGGTAGTGCAGTCAACTGCCACCCTGGATGAGCTGCGTGCGCTGCGTACTGCTGGACCCGGGGTGCTTACCCCCAGTGAAGAGGACTCACAGTCGGTGCGGAGCTCGAATACACCACCACCCACTGTCGAGAGGCGCCGTAGTGGCCGGAGCAGCAGGCCTGCCACACAACAATAGGGACAGCATCAAAATGACTACTCCACACAGAGGGGATATGGGGCCAGCAACTGGGTAGCACTTGCTATACCAATGACTGATTTAGTTGCACTGTGATTTGAACATGTGCTTTGGTTTAGGAGAGTTCATCCTGCTCTTTTTTTTGAAGTCACATTGTTGGTATTGGAAATTAAACGCGTTTGCAGAGCAACAAGTTGTCATTGTATCATTTTTACTCACCTAGAAGTAGTTCCGCATGATCTCATCACGCCTCTGTTGCCCAGCTGCAGCAGCAGCTACGCCAGCTTCCATGTGTATGGGTACGGGTCCCTCCACGTCAGAGGTATCTGAGTCACTCAACTCCATAGGTGTCCCTTTCCTGGTTGCAATGTTGTGGAGCATGGCACACGCTACAACAATTTTGAAGCACGTCTCAGGGCTGTATTGAAGGGCACCTCCACTTTTGTGGATGCATCTGAATCTGCTCTTCAAAATCCCGAATGTTCGCTCGATGGTGTTTCTAGTGGTAATGTGTGCCCGGTTGAAGCGGTGCTCCCCAGCAGTGGCAGGATTCAAGTAGGGTGTCAGGATGAAGTCCCTGACTGCATAGGCACTGTCCCCTGTGGGTGGAAAAGTTTAAAGGTCAGTCAATGTGATGCACATGCAGGTCATTAGTAATATGGGCTGACAATGTGTGCTGTTACCTAGTAGGTATCCCTCTCCAAATTCCCCTCTTGAGAGTCTACGGTATAGGCCACAGTGACGGAATATGAATGCGTCATGTGTGCTTCCTGGGTACTTTGCCACTATATCGGTGATGATATTTTTGGCATCACACACCATCTGTATGTTCAGTGAATGGTAGCATTTCCTGTTCCGGAATACATACTCTATGTTTGAGGGGGGTGAAATGGCAATATGTGTTCCGTCTATACATCCTATGACGTGGGGGAATTGGGCTATGTTATAAAAATCCTGCTTGGTCTGTGCTAGTTCCTGTGGGGTGCTGGGGAAGTGTATGTGATGTTGCATCCTATGTGTCATGGCGTCGAGGAATGCATGGAAAAAGCGCGACAGGGCACTTTGTGACACCCCTCCTGCACTGGCTATGACCCCCTGGAAACTACCTGAGGACAGCAGGTGTAGTGAACACAGGACCTGGATGTGTGTGGGTATGGCTTGGGTCCTGCCGGTGGGGTGTTCTAGGTAGGGCCTGAGTTCCTCAATCAATTCAATTATGCTCTCTTCCTCCAGTCTGTAATGGGTGTGGATATCCTCATCAGTGCGTTGGAAGATGGTGGTGCGCAACCGAAATATCCTCTCCTGCCGTCTCCTCCTCTGCACCAGGGCTCTCATTCTTCGCCTCCTCACTATCATGTACAACCCAGACATTGTGGTAGGGAGTCTGTTGCATTCTGGGTTTCAATTTATACTTTGCACCTGGTTACCACCTGCTCCCACTTGATGGTAATTGCGATTCCCTAATTAGCGAATTTGCTTGATTCGCTAATAGAAATTGGTTGATACATTCCATTGCGATTTCAGAATTGCGATTTCCGCTTTAGCGAATCTCGCTAACGGATTTCAACGCTAATTTGGAAATCGCTTTTGTATTCGCTATGTTGCACTTTCGCTACGTTTGGGATTCGCTATGTACCGATTCCTTATTTGGCAAGCGTATTTTGCTTCACACATAGCGATTAGCGATTTTTTTGTCGCTAACGCTATTTATAGCGATTCGCAGCGTTTGCGACTGATTTTTGGCTTCATACATATAGCCCTTATTCTTATCCTCCATGTTTACTCCCCTTTCCCTAACTGTCCTCCCACATTCAATTTCTTTCAGTCCCCATTCTTTACTTCCCTTACCCTCTGTTCCCTTCCTTTGCTCCCTCACTCATTCTCTTTCCCTTAATTATTTACTTCACTCCTACACACACACACCTCACCCCCCTCCCACCACACACACACACCTCTGAAACACACCCCACACACACACCACACACATACCTCACACACACACACACACACACACACACACACTCCTCACACACACACACCCACACATCCCCCCACACACACACACCCCACACACATACCCCCCACACCCACACACCCCCACACATACCTCACACACCCACACCTCCACCCACACCCACACACACACCTTACACACCCACACCCCCACCTACAGCAACACACCCCACACCCCCCCACCCACACACACCTCACTCCCCCAACACACACACACCAACACCTCACAGACACACCCCACACATCCCCCACACACACCTCCCCCCCACACACACACCTCTGACACACACCCCCCCCCACACACACACACACACCACACACACACCTCACACACACACACACACCCACACACACACACACCCCCACACACACCCACACATCCTACACACACACACCCCACACACATACCCCCCACACACACACACCCCACACCCACCCCCCCACACACACACACCACACACACACACACTCATTATTTATTTTTTATTTTTTGAGGGGGTGCGCGCCCCGGTACACGTACCGGTACACGTACCGGTACGCGTACCCTGGAGAAAAAAAGAAAGACAGAGTTTTTTAAAAATGTAGCATTTTTATATAAATTGGAGGTAGTTCTGAAAAGAACTGTTTTTTATTCTTTTTCTTGTTTTATATTTTTTGTTATTGTTTTTTTGAACATTTTATACTTTTTTTGGCTTTTTTAAACAATTTTATATTTTTTTGTAGTTTTTCTGGGGTCAAACAAAACACAGGGAATTGCAAACAGCTCAACTGGAGCAAAAAAAATAGAAAAAAATTAAAGTTGCTTGCTGCAGTGATGGTTGTCGGCAGCTCGATTGAGTAAAGTGATGCTTTACTCACCATATGAAATTGTTTTGTTGCAATATTTGCAAACAAATTTAAAATTTGCAAACCTGGTTTGTACATTAGGGACCATCTCCCTAGCCTCTGCACCCGAAAGAGTGGGTTGATTGGAGGCGCTTGAAGAAAAAGGATGGGGAGAGTTCTTGGTCGGTTCCCTGACCTCTGCTGCCGAATAATTGTTCGGGTGCTTCCTCTGCATATGTCGAATCATAGTGTGGTTCCCAAAAGAATACTTCTTCTTTGGGTTCCCTCTTGACAGTTGTTCACCACAGATAAGGCAAGTCACCTTAGCTGCATTCACTTTTTTTGCACCCCTTGGCATCTTGAAAAAGTTCCAAATAAAATGTTCCTTGGGTCTGTATGGGGGATTGTCCTCAGGCAGAACGTCCCTCTCCTCCTCCTCCTCTTCGTCCTCCTCTTCTTCATGACCACCAATGTGGTCTTGTGGTGGTCTTTGTGGTGGTGGTGGAGGTGGTGGTAGTGCAGATGCACCTGCAGCTGCTACTAGTGAAGCCATTTCTCACAAAATGAATGCAGGTCTTCTTCACTCAAACAACAAAGTGAAAATGAGGAAAAAAGGTGGGGTCTTTCATCATTTGGAAAACAAAACTGTTGTGAACCAATCAAAAGTGTTATTTTCAGGTCTCATGACCTGGGCTTTCTCATCATTTGGAAACCAAAAGTGTTCTGAACCAATCAAAAGTGTTATTTTCAGGTCACATGACCTGACGCGCTTACGCTACGCGCCCCGGTGCGTGCCCGGCGGCGCTTACGTTGCGCGATCGTATGCGCTCGGGTGCTTCCGGGTGCGCTTACGTAGTGCGTCATATGACGCATCACGCGGCTACGCGATACGTCATGATGTTGTTTTTGTTCGCGAGAATAGCGCTAACGGGACGCTCACCGGTACGCGCCCCGGGGCGCGCCTAAGCACTGCGCTTACTGGTGAGCGCAGCGGTACGCGCCCCGAGAGCGCTCCGGGGCAAAAAAATAAAAAAATAAAAATAAAAAATACTATTACATAATTATACAATATAAAATTCGTTATAAACAATATTACTTTTCATACCTATAGAGATTTGCTAATAAAAAACCATTGAAATTCACAGAAAAAAACATAGGTTTCACACCAGTTATAGTTAGGAATTAGCATTTAAAAAACCTATTAAATTCACTGAAAAAAACATAGGTTTCACACCAGTTATAGTTAGCTGGAAATTTTACTCGCATAAAACCATTGAAATTCCCACGTTATAGTTAGTTGAACTCACTATAACTTGCGCGTGCAATGCACTGCTGATGACGTCACATATTACATCACTCATTCCAGTCATTCCCCTGCACCGAGGTTCCAAACATCTATTTGAGGTGCATTCTGGGACCCGCAGTCCTGCGCTACACTCGGGACTGCTCACAGGTGCGAGGACTTCATCAGAAGGGCGGAGCTAACTTGCACCAGCAAGCATATCAACGAGGGACCTACAGGCAGCGTGTCTTTACACTCACGGGACGCTTTGGGCGCTGAGGAAGGCAGTTAAGCTGCCGAAATGCATTCGCAATGAAACCAATAAACAAGCGTCTCCTACCTGTTCCTCCTGGGAATCTGTCTCTTTTTTTCGGGAAGGAGGTTTGTGCATCAATTCATCGCCACCCAGGTACGCTTTACAGAGACCCCCATCGCGCTTTTGGGAAAACCAGCTTCACTGGGATTTTGGACTCTTGCAGTTCTCATGTGTTACCAGCGGTAGTTGGAAAGGCTGGGGCCCGCCATCGAAACCAAGGAGGAAAGCTGGCAGTTTTGGGATTATTAATCCCATGCTGGGTAGGGCTCACTGTGGCCCATCCCCTGCTTCATGGACTCTCAGGTCGACGTGGCTGTGATGGTATTGGGGGACCGGAGGAGGCACTTGCAAGTTGGCATACCAAAGCGGGACTAACATCACAGTATCCTTAAGGCTTCACGCTGTTCCTCAACCAGCCCGCAATGACTTTGTTTCATTCCAGTCATTCCCCTGCACCGAGGTTCCAAACATCTATTTGAGGTGCATTCTGGGACCCGCAGTCCTGCGCTACACTCGGGACTGCTCACAGGTGCGAGGACTTCATCAGAAGGGCGGAGCTAACTTGCACCAGCAAGCATATCAACGAGGGACCAACAGGCAGCGTGTCTTTACACTCATGGGACGCTTTGGGCGCTGAGGAAGGCAGTTAAGCTGCCGAAATGCATTCGCAATGAAACAAATAAACAAGCGTCTCCTACCTGTTCCTCCTGGGAATCTGTCTCTTTTTTTCGGGAAGGAGGTTTGTGCATCAATTCAGCGCCACCCAGGGACGCTTTACAGAGACCCCCATCGCGCTTTTGGGAAAACCAGCCTCACTGGGATTTTGGACTCTTGCAGTTCTCATGTGTTACCAGCGGTAGTTGGAAAGGCTGGGGCCCGCCATCGAAACCAAGGAGGAAAGCTGGCAGTTTTGGGATTTTTAATCCCATGCTGGGTAGGGCTCACTGTGGCCCATCCCCTGCTTCATGGACTCTCAGGTCGACGTGGCTGTGATGGTATTGGGGGACCGGAGGAGGCACTTGCAAGTTGCATACCAAAGCGGGACTGACATCACAGTATCCTTAAGGCTTCACGCTGTTCCTCAACCAGCCCGCAATGACTTTGTTTCATTCCAGTCATTCCCCTGCACCGAGGTTCCAAACATCTATTTGAGGTGCATTCTGGGACCCGCAGTCCTGCGCTACACTCGGGACTGCTCACAGGTGCGAGGACTTCATCAGAAGGGCGGAGCTAACTTGCACCAGCAAGCATATCAACGAGGGACCAACAGGCAGCGTGTCTTTACACTCATGGGACGCTTTGGGCGCTGAGGAAGGCAGTTAAGCTGCCGAAATGCATTTGCAATGAAACCAATAAACAAGCGTCTCCTACCTGTTCCTCCTGGGAATCTGTCTCTTTTTTTCGGGAAGGAGGTTTGTGCATCACTTCAGCGCCACCCAGGGACGCTTTACAGAGACCCCCATCGCGCTTTTGGGAAAACCAGCCTCACTGGGATTTTGGACTCTTGCAGTTCTCATGTGTTACCAGCGGTAGTTGGAAAGGCTGGGGCCCGCCATCGAAACCAAGGAGGAAAGCTGGCAGTTTTGGGATTTTTAATCCCATGCTGGGTAGGGCTCACTGTGGCCCATCCCCTGCTTCATGGACTCTCAGGTCGACGTGGCTGTGATGGTATTGGGAGACCGGAGGAGGCACTTGCAAGTTAGCATACCAAAGCGGGACTGACATCACAGTATCCTTAAGGCTTCACGCTGTTCCTCAACCAGCCCGCAATGACTTTGTTTCATTCCAGTCATTCTCCTACACCGAGGTTCCAAACATCTATTTGAGGTGCATTCTGGGACCCGCAGTCCTGCGCTACTATCTGGACTGCTCACAGGTGCAGGTACTTCATCAGAAGGGAGGACCTAACTTGCACCAGCAAGCATATCAACGAGGGACCTACAGGCAGCGTGTCTTTACACTCACGGGACGCTTTGGGCGCTGAGGAAGGCAGTTAAGCTGCCGAAATGCATTCGCAATGAAACCAATAAACAAGCGTCTCCTACCTGTTCCTCCTGGGAATCTGTCTCTTTTTTTCGGGAAGGAGGTTTGTGCATCAATTCAGCGCCACCCAGGGACGCTTTACAGAGACCCCCATCGCGCTTTTGGGAAAACCAGCCTCACTGGGATTTTGGACTCTTGCAGTTCTCATGTGTTACCAGCGGTAGTTGGAAAAGCTGGGGCCCGCCATCGAAACCAAGGAGGAAAGCTGGCAGTTTTGGGATTATTAATCCCATGCTGGGTAGGGCTCACTGTGGCCTATCCCCTGCTTCATGGACTCTCAGGTCGACGTGGCTGTGATGGTATTGGGGGACCGGAGGAGGCACTTGCAAGTTGGCATACCAAAGCGGGACTAACATCACAGTATCCTTAAGGCTTCACGCTGTTCCTCAACCAGCCCGCAATGACTTTGTTTCATTCCAGTCATTCCCCTGCACCGAGGTTCCAAACATCTATTTGAGGTGCATTCTGGGACCCGCAGTCCTGCGCTACACTCGGGACTGCTCACAGGTGCGAGGACTTCATCAGAAGGGCGGAGCTAACTTGCACCAGCAAGCATATCAACGAGGGACCAACAGGCAGCGTGTCTTTACACTCATGGGACGCTTTGGGCGCTGAGGAAGGCAGTTAAGCTGCCGAAATGCATTCGCAATGAAACCAATAAACAAGCGTCTCCTACCTGTTCCTCCTGGGAATCTGTCTCTTTTTTTCGGGAAGGAGGTTTGTGCATCAATTCAGCGCCACCCAGGGACGCTTTACAGAGACCCCCATCGCGCTTTTGGGAAAACCAGCCTCACTGGGATTTTGGACTCTTGCAGTTCTCATGTGTTACCAGCGGTAGTTGGAAAGGCTGGGGCCCGCCATCGAAACCAAGGAGGAAAGCTGGCAGTTTTGGGATTATTAAACCCATGCTGGGTAGGGCTCACTGTGGCCCATCCCCTGCTTCATGGACTCTCAGGTCGACGTGGCTGTGATGGTATTGGGGGACCGGAGGAGGCACTTGCAAGTTGGCATACCAAAGCGGGACTGACATCACAGCATCCTTAAGGCTTCACGCTGTTCCTCAACCAGCCCGCAATGACTTTGTTTCATTCCAGTCATTCCCCTGCACCGAGGTTCCAAACATCTATTTGAGGTGCATTCTGGGACCCGCAGTCCTGCGCTACACTCGGGACTGCTCACAGGTGCGAGGACTTCATCAGAAGGGCGGAGCTAACTTGCACCAGCAAGCATATCAACGAGGGACCTACAGGCAGCGTGTCTTTACACTCACGGGACGCTTTGGGCGCTGAGGAAGGCAGTTAAGCTGCCGAAATGCATTCGCAATGAAACCAATAAACAAGCGTCTCCTACCTGTTCCTCCTGGGAATCTGTCTCTTTTTTCCGGGAAGGAGGTTTGTGCATCAATTCAGCGCCACCCAGGGACGCTTTACAGAGACCCCCATCGCGCTTTTGGGAAAACCAGCCTCACTGGGATTTTGGACTCTTGCAGTTCTCATGTGTTACCAGCGGTAGTTGGAAAGGCTGGGGCCCGCCATCGAAACCAAGGAGGAAAGCTGGCAGTTTTGGGATTATTAATCCCATGCTGGGTAGGGCTCACTGTGGCCCATCCCCTGCTTCATGGACTCTCAGGTCGACGTGGCTGTGATGGTATTGGGGGACCGGAGGAGGCACTTGCAAGTTGGCATACCAAAGCGGGACTGACATCACAGCATCCTTAAGGCTTCACGCTGTTCCTCAACCAGCCCGCAATGACTTTGTTTCATTCCAGTCATTCCCCTGCACCGAGGTTCCAAACATCTATTTGAGGTGCATTCTGGGACCCGCAGTCCTGCGCTACACTCGGGACTGCTCACAGGTGCGAGGACTTCATCAGAAGGGCGGAGCTAACTTGCACCAGCAAGCATATCAACGAGGGACCTACAGGCAGCGTGTCTTTACACTCACGGGACGCTTTGGGCGCTGAGGAAGGCAGTTAAGCTGCCGAAATGCATTCGCAATGAAACCAATAAACAAGCGTCTCTTACCTGTTCCTCCTGGGAATCTGTCTCTTTTTTTCGGGAAGGAGGTTTGTGCATCAATTCAGCACCACCCAGGGACGCTTTACAGAGACCCCCATCGCGCTTTTGGGAAAACCAGCCTCACTGGGATTTTGGACTCTTGCAGTTCTCATGTGTTACCAGCGGTAGTTGGAAAGGCTGGGGCCCGCCATCGAAACCAAGGAGGAAAGCTGGCAGTTTTGGGATTTTTAATCCCATGCTGGGTAGGGCTCACTGTGGCCCATCCCCTGCTTCATGGACTCTCAGGTCGACGTGGCTGTGATGGTATTGGGGGACCGGAGGAGGCACTTGCAAGTTGCATACCAAAGCAGGACTGACATCACAGTATCCTTAAGGCTTCACGCTGTTCCTCAACCAGCCCGCAATGACTTTGTTTCATTCCAGTCATTCCCCTGCACCGAGGTTCCAAACATCTATTTGAGGTGCATTCTGGGACCCGCAGTCCTGCGCTACACTCAGGACTGCTCACAGGTGCGAGGACTTCATCAGAAGGGTGGAGCTAACTTGCACCAGCAAGCATATCAACGAGGGACCTACAGGCAGCGTGTCTTTACACTCACGGGACGCTTTGGGCGCTGAGGAAGGCAGTTAGGCTGCCGAAATGCATTCGCAATGAAACCAATAAACAAGCGTCTCCTACCTGTTCCTCCTGGGAATCTGTCTCTTTTTTTCGGGAAGGAGGTTTGTGCATCAATTCAGCGCCACCCAGGGACGCTTTACAGAGACCCCCATCGCGCTTTTGGGAAAACCAGCCTCACTGGGATTTTGGACTCTTGCAGTTCTCATGTGTTACCAGCGGTAGTTGGAAAATCTGGGGCCCGCCATCGAAACCAAGGAGGAAAGCTGGCAGTTTTGGGATTATTAATCCCATGCTGGGTAGGGCTCACTGTGGCCCATCCCCTGCTTCATGGACTCTCAGGTCGACGTGGCTGTGATGGTATTGGGGGACCGGAGGAGGCACTTGCAAGTTGGCATACCAAAGCGGGACTGACATCACAGTATCCTTAAGGCTTCACGCTGTTCCTCAACCAGCCCGCAATGACTTTGTTTCATTCCAGTCATTCCCCTGCACCGAGGTTCCAAACATCTATTTGAGGTGCATTCTGGGACCCGCAGTCCTGCGCTATACTCGGGACTGCTCACAGGTGCGAGGACTTCATCAGAAGGGCGGAGCTAACTTGCACCAGCAAGCATATCAACGAGGGACCTACAGGCAGCGTGTCTTTACACTCACGGGACGCTTTGGGCGCTGAGGAAGGCAGTTAAGCTGCCGAAATGCATTCGCAATGAAACCAATAAACAAGCGTCTCCTACCTGTTCCTCCTGGGAATCTGTCTCTTTTTTTCGGGAAGGAGGTTTGTGCATATATATATATATATATATATATATATATATATATATAAGCTAGCTTTCACACAAAATGGTGAGCTGCACGTGTAATGACAACATATGCTTCTCACAATCAATATGCCAGGCTTTCTGCCTTTATCATACCTTTTCATCTAAGCAATCACGCCTATGTCTTTTATCATTGGCATATTACCGTAACCAACTATAAAAGTACAAATGTTTAGAGTTAAAGTTATTAAGGCAATTATAGTCTCTCCAAAGATAGAGTGCTTGGGTAATTACCAATACAGGAACCCTGCTCTACTATGGTAATCTGTGAAATTCCATATTACACAGTACCTGTCTTCAGGCTTTAGCACAGTGTAATAGCAATCCATCCTTAAACAACTCTTGTCTTTAACACATGTTTCTCACAATGAGTAGGTCTGCCCAACTGCCTTTGTTATAAAGTTTTGTAATAAACATATCAACCCTATGCAATCTAACTGATCAAACTTTTCCCAATGAACCGATGAAATCTTTACCATCAGCTTTAAGCAGTAACTGAACACTGCCCTATTCAAGTGCACATAAACTGCCAATCATCATTCATACAGGTACAAAAAGACAAATATGTAGACGAATACACCTTGCAAACAGTATACAACCCCGCCCTGCAAAGCCTAACAGGAGTCATCACAGCGACCCCTCCCAGGGTTTGTAAGAGTGCATAAACCCTTGCCTACTACAGTAATCTGTGATAATAAAGGCAACATATTATGTGTCTATAGACTGTCACACAATGTAATAACTTTATCAAGAACCGCGGTCCTGAGCTTAACAAATACTTCGGTGAAATAGCAAACATAGACTTAAGTAAGAACTATGGCTTAGTTTCCAATGTCCAGCCGGACACGGACTTATTTATTTTTAGGTGATTTTTGAAAATTGACAAATACAAAACATGAATCAACAAAACTGGGCACAAGCCTGTACCAAGTCAGGGGAAAGAATAGAAAGAATAAAGAAGGATTTAAACAGGCAACGGGGTTGGAGCAAGTGGCGGCTTACAATACAAGGCAATCTTTTGTAAGCGCGGCCAAACAGTTACTGCACTTAATATATACATTGGAGGCATGCAGTTCTGTTACAACAGTCGACGTAACGTTTCGATCCCTAGCTCCAATTCTTAACTGGGATCATCTTCAGGACTAGTATTTATGCTATTTCCTGAACTGTTAGACGCCAGCCACTTTGGGCGAATGAGCTTCGGCGGGCATCTGGGGTCGAAGCAAGGCTGTGAGGTCAAAGTACCTAGGGTGTCTAGGAGGAGCCTGGGAGGGCTTCTTCACCTTTGTGGACGGAACGGCAGTTGTTGGGTTCGAGGAGCCTCGTCCTCAGAAGGGTGGCCTTAGACTTGAGTCTGTGGTTCAATTGATTGGTTGAGCCAGCATGGTTTAGGGATGGCGGCTGTTAAAATAAGCAGTCCGCTATCGTCTTCTCCTTAGTAGGGTCGCATGCTTGGCAGAGTTCCGTCCTCCACCATCGAGTGTGTATCTGATAAAGCTCTACTGTTTTCCAACAATTTTGTCATTGTGGACTGAATGACCATTGGCCTTCCGGCATTTGTCTGCCTTGTAAAATAAACAGATTAGTAGTTAATATGACTAAATGTAAGATACTACAGCTAGTTAAGATGCAACCTCATTGTTTCTCTTTTGCAGAAGGGAAGGAGAATAATATTTGGGGTAAAAAACTGAGCCAAGCATATCTTGCATTTAAATGTTTCCTGGACTATTGCATCTATCTGCCTATTGTCAATTTACAGTTGCAATGCACCATGTGTCACATTGTATTGATTATAAATGACTTAGCTGAGTGGTAGCCTTTTACCTGCTCAATTTTTGAAAACACAACAATAAGGTTTAGGGAAAGGGGGCGTGGCAAACTGTCTAAGATGTCAGTCTCATAAGCAATGAGCTCTGGGCCCGAACCATTAATCCATTACTATACCTTCCTAAATAATATATCAACAGCCATCTACAACCCTGAGAACAACTGTGGGGAGGTACACTCCTAGTTGATTGGATTTTCGTGGTGATTTGGAGCAGATCCGGTCTCCCGGCGACAAAGACAGTGCTGCGGCCAGGCCGGTGCCACCTGACAGAGCGGTGCCCAGGGTCAGAATACTGGCCTCACCGGCCTGGATGTAGCAGGGTTCGAGAGCCTGATGTCCAGGAGGAATATCCTGGAGGAGTGCCTGTGACAGCGGAGATGCGTAGGCAGCCTTTGGGCCCCCCTTGCGGCCTACATTGAGTGTGCCTGGTTTGGTGGACTTGAAAAGCTGAAGCACCCAGGCCTTGTTCTCCCCACAGCAACCACCGAAGTCTGCTGAACCCCAGAACAGTCTAGCTCCCCTGGCAGGGGCCCCTTGGGCTGAGGCACTGAACAGCGCCAGCGCCCCTGCAGCAGAGCACTCGGAGGAGAGCCGGTAACAGTGGAGGGGCAGAAGCAGCTTGTGCCCCCCGCGGCCTGGAACAAGTGTGCCTGGTCTTGCGGCCTTGTGCCACGGTTGGAGCATCTGGGCCCAATTGTCACCACAGCAACTGCCAAGTGCTGCCGGACCAGTGGGGTCCATTGGACTGCTGCACATACCCGCTGTGGCAACCAGACACCAGAGAGGCTGTGTGGCTCTGGGCGGTGCAGCTGGAACGAGCTGAGTGGTACCCACCAGGCTGGAGCTGATTGCGGGGATGAGTCTACAGGCCACTCCGTGCTCACTGAGGGCTGCCTGACCCTTTTAACATATTTGGTGTTGTCAGGCATCGCAGATTCTCTTTGGAAACTATCAAAACCAACATTGAAGGCCTTTTGGGGCACCCCCTGGTAATGCTCCCAGTCTGATGCAAGGAGTGTGAGGAAGGACCATTGGGGTAATGGCACTAACCTCAATGGAGCCTTTCGAACTCGAGGTATGGGATTGTTTTATGTCCAGACCCAGGAGACCAGGAAAGCCCTCCTTGTACCTAGAATCTCCCCCTGACTTAGGGGGCGGTAGGGGCAGAAACTGGCGCTCAGGTCACGCATACTTTGCTGGATCTGGGCCGCGAAGATCAGTGCAGAGACCCCACACTGAGTCAGGCTTGAAGGACCGGGAGGAAACTCCAGAGATGACTAGTGGAGTCAACATTATTTGCAGAGTGTACAAGTAGATTTCCCTTGGCATTGCTTGGAGTGAGCTGACCTGGGGGGTTGAGAGGCAGTGAGCGGGCCCTGGCTGGGACTGTCCGCTCTTGGACTAGGGGACGGAGAGAATATTTGCCATGACCTGTCTCTCCCTCTCTACATCTACTTGCGGAGTGCCCTGTGGAGTGCCCCAGGGATCCTGAAGTGGATTACCTATGGAGTGGAGCCCTGCGTTGCCTGCATCTAGGAGCTCAGATGCTGGTAAAGCAGCACGTGCTGCAACCAAAATTGGGACTATTGAGACGCAGCTTGGCATTGTGGCATTGGCTTACTAACCTCACACCATGGTGGGAGCTGACTGCTGGAAGTAAGAGAGCTCTGCTGACTGCTGAATACTATGTGAGGAGGTCTTAAGTTCGGGGGCCAATGTTGCTGGCAAGCACCCACTAATTTCAAGGGGGTCACTGTAGAAGGAGAAACGTTGGAGTAATTACCTCTGGGGCTGATCCAGTGAGAAACTCCCATATTTACTGTCACTACCACTGGCTTGGCAGTCCTGTTATAGACAATGGGGCACAAAAAAAACAAATCCGAGGCCTTATCGGCAGGTGCGAGATTACGCTACCCCTCCTCTAGAACCTCTCTGGCAAGTCCTATGCAAGATGATAGGGAATTGCCCCGTCCAGACACACTAGACATGATTCTACTAGAAATACGAGAGTCCAGAGCAGCTATTGACCAACAACTGGGAATGGTTTCTACTGACCTTAACCTACTAAAGGATGAACATAAGAAATTAGCAGACTGAGTGAAAACAGCTGAAGTAACTTTGGAACTAACAGTACCCAAGTTCAGAGAAAATTAAGCACGGATCTCCCAAATGCATAGTCAAAGTGACATCCTACAGGACCGGGCTGAGGATGCCAAAGGATGGTCTCGGAAACAAAAATGGTGAATAGTGGGCCTCCCAGAGGGCACGAAGGGACCGAATCCCACACTGTTCATTGAGAACTGGCTAAGGAAGACAGCGGCTCCAACCGGGCTGCCTGACTTGTTTACAGTGGAACAAGCACACCAGGTGCTTGCCAAACAGCCTATCCCGGATGCGAATCCCAGGCCGATAATAGTCAAGATTCTGAACTTTAGTGACCAAGATCTCCTTTTACAAAATGCTCGCAATAAAGGTCCAATTTCAGTCGAAAATGCCTAAGTATTGATATTTCTAGACTACACGATTGAAGTTCAAAAGAGGGGCTCATCTTTTTTGGGAGTCAAATTACATGCACGTACTGTGGGCTGTCCTTTCTCTCTTGTTTCCCGCAAAGTTAAAGATTCTCCATGAACAGCGCTCCTATTTCTTTGACATGCCGGAAAGTGCTTGGGAGTGGTTGGCCAGAAAATTCCCTGACTCATGCAGAAGTGGGCACCGAGGCGGATTGAGTCAGAAATCACACAGATCACTGGGACGACACGGAAACGGGCACCTCCGGGGCCCCACACCCTGCAGACAATACTGGAGGGTATACAGGAGACCCACCACACTGCTAATACCTTACGGATTGTCCGGCCTCTAATCAGCGCTAGCCCTTCGGTGGAAGTGAAATCGGACTCTGAATCTTGGGGTAGTACCGCTTTGTTCCCATCCCAAACTACGCAACTGAGCACTGACCCGCTAGGTTGAGACCACTACATACTATTTGCTAATGGTGTTGGGGTTACGCTTATATTACAGTTACCAGGCATGCTAATATTTATGGTGCTGCTGGGGGTCGTTATAGGTCATATGGGTGTGTTACACAACTCTGATGTGTCTCTTAAAATGCATTTCTTATAATAGAAAGTTGAGATTTGCCAGTTGATGGTATATGTCACATGCAACAACTGTCAACAGGGATAGTATAGTTTGTTATACTGCCTTTATCTAGGGCCCAGGCAATACCATACCTTATACAGTGTTCTTAGAATACCATATAACTGTCACATCAATATCTCACCCTATCAGCGAAAGCACTGGTTTTATCGTAAGATTGGGTTCTTGGTTTAAAGTTACTGTTTTGGTCTGATGATGATGTCTCATTGGACCATGAATTGAGAAGTTGGTCACCTAAAATGCTTGGTGTGTAGGTATGCTGATTTCAGGGTTCTGGGGGGATTTTAGTGGGATGCTTCTTATATTACCAAATGATTTTAGATGGCTACAGTTGTTGACCGTTACACTCTCATAACCTGGAATGTCCGCGTATGGGCTCAGTCCACAAAAGCCATAGAGTGCTGGCACAGTTACATAGACGGCAGGCACAAATTGTATGCCTGCAGGAGGCCCACCTGGTATCATCTGAACTTCCCAAATTACAGAGAAAATGGAGAGGGCCGGTCTATGCAACTACCTACTCTGCCTTTTCACAAGGTGCTGCTGTATGGACACGGTCAGGGGTCCTCTTTTATTTGCAAGATAGCAAGATTGATGAGCAGGGCAGATTCATATTACTACAGGGTAAATTATACGGGAAACAAATAGTCCTTGGGGCGGTGTATGCACCTAATATTGACCAGGAGGCATTCCTCTCTCATCTTCAATAGCCCTGGCAGACTGGCCTTGTGTTGTTGGGAGGAGATTTCAATGCAGTACTGGATGTTGGGTTGGATCGCTCACACCCTCCACTGCCGGGTACAGTACTGTGCCAGCAAGCACGAGCCTTACAACGCTGGATGTCAGTGTGGGAATCAGCAGACATTTGGCATTTGCATAACACGAATATGCATGAATACTCCTTCTTATCTCGCCCTCATGGTTTGCACTCCCAATTAGATAGATTCTTATGTACACCAACCCTTCTCTCACATGTAGCACATACTATTTATTTAAGCAAGACTATATCAGATCATAATCCCCTTGAGCTGTCCCTCAATTGGGGACAGACCCCATCCCCAATCCCAACTTGGCGCCTACAGCCCCATCTTCTGGAAGACCAGGTGTTTAAAACCACGGCAATCCCATCGCACTTCAAAATTAATGATGGTACAGCTAGCACAAGGTTGATCGAATGGGAAGCCTTTAAAGTACTGATCCAAAGGGTATCTATGAGCACACTGGTAGGGGCCAGACATGAGATTTCTCGTGATCTTACAGAATTAGAAACATTACTACAGACATTAGAAATTAAAGCTCAAAGGCACTTGTGGATGCGGGGGGACTGGAACTGCTCCAGGAATCCAGGATAAAATATGCTGAACTACTGGAACAATTATATCTCATTCCCCTCCATTCTTACACTGCTCGGACGCACCAGAAGCAGACTGACCTGGCACATTATTGGCACACATGACATGACCCCAACCCTCCCCTACGCCTGCACTGGCAGTATATAATATCAATCAGAAAGTAATGAATATACAGATAGGGATCAATGAGGCATTTCATGACTATTACGCTCCCCTTTATGCGGCTTCCACTCACGTCCCTCCCGAAAACTTGACTGACTTTTTAGGAGTTTTCCCCTCACCGGTTTTTCCACATAATACTAGGGAAACCCTAGCTGCTCACATTACAATGCCAGAAATTTGTGTGGCAATAAATGACCTTGCTCGTAATAAGACGCTAGGCTCTGCTGGGCTCCTGATAGAATTTTATTCTACATTCTTGAAGCTCTTAATCCCCAAATTGTTGCAATTATCTACCTTATCCCTGGAGGAAGGCACTTTGCCCACCACAACCAAGGAGGCGAGAGTGACATCCCTATTGAAACCGGGTCAATTGCAAGTGAATCTTTCTTCATACAGACCCTATCCATTCTTATTACATAATATAAAAATGTAGCGAAATATCCGCAATGCGTCTTTTACCGTTTCTCCCTAGACTTATACATACTGACCAGAAGGGTTTGGTCCACGTTGCAGCACTTCACTGAATATACGGTGCCTCTTCAATTTGTTCCATACTGCCCAAGGCCCATACCCACATGCTGGATGCTTGTCACTAGACATTCTACAAGCCTTTGACTCATTGAGCTGGCAATATATGCTAGCAGTGCTGAAGAAATATGGCATTCCCAAACATATTGTCATTTGGTAGATTTATTATACACCTCACCTAAACTCGTGCGAAATCAGGGTACAATATATCCCCTGCATATAATATATATTGTGGGACAAGTCAAGGATGTCCCCTTTTCCCATTCCTCTTTGTGCTGGCTTTGCAACCCTTGGAGAGCCATTTTGATTAACAATGCAGACATATGGTATCTCAATATGTCCAACTACCCACTCAGTGTCGTTAAATTATTATTATTATTATTATTATTATTATTATTATTATTATTATTATTATTATTATTATTATTATTATTATTATTATTATTATTATTATTATTATTATTATATGCTGATGATATGTTGCTGTATTTTAAGGATCTTGGAGCAGACCTAACTGCGGTGGAGTTGCTGTTGCATCAATTTTGTCTACTGTCAGGACTTCAATTGAATGCATCAAGCTCCGTAACATATTTCCTTCATGATAGACGTCATTTATCCACCCCATGTTTTTCATCTGAGCAGCTTAGAGTCGAATGTGGCACCTTTAAATATCTGGTTATCCAGGTTTACAGTAATACGCGTACATGCTAGACGGGAATCTCACACGTGCCATTGATGCATTAAAATAGCAAGCGGCCTTCTGGATTAAATTACCACTGTCCACAGCAGGGTGTATAGAAATGGGGAAATGGTGATGTTAACACAAGGAGATGATGGACGGAGCGCTGAAACTTTTCAGACACTCACCCTAAGTCACAGATCTGGGTTGAAGCCATCATCATTCTTTAGCTCCCTCTGCCACCCTGTGCCTCAGGGGTACAGTCCAGCCCAAATTGCCAAGCCAGGTCTTCTGGGTAGCACCCTTCATCTGCCAGGCTAACTTAAATCCAGTGGCAAAGTGAGTAATGGATCCACGTCTGGGCATACCCTGCCAACTTAGGGCAAACAAAGCAAATACAAGGAGATGATGGACGGAGCATTAAAACTTTTCAAACACTCACCCCCCAGTCACAGATCTGGGTTGAATCCATCATCATTCTTAAGCTCACTCTGCCACCTCAGTTCAAACCCAGCTATATACACATCAGTCTTGACCCTGTGCCTCATGGGAAAAGTCCAGACCGAACTGCCAAGTCAGGTCTCGTGGTCAATATGCCACTGGAGTCAAACTATCCTGGCTGATGAGGGCTGAAAGCGCTAAAGCGGTCCTAGGATGCTTGTTTCCAGTCCAGCGAGGATCTGGCCTGGCTATTTAGGCTGGACTCTTCCCATTGGGGGCAGGGTCAACACGGATTTGCATATGGCTGGGTCCTAACTGGAATGGCATGGCGAGCAAAAAAACGATTTAGGCCCAGATCTCTGTACTGGGTTGAATGTTTAACATTGTTCTGTATTCTGTCCATCAATTGTTCTTTTTGAAAATGGAGATGTTACCCAGGTTTCTATATTACTTTGTTAATCTCCCTGTAGTGTTCCCGGCATGGGTTTTTAAAATGCTAAACTCTTGATTAATGACATTGATATGGGGGGTCTAGGTGTTGTAGAAGGTACCCTGCCAAATTGCAGCTGCCCACAGCAAAAGGTGGCATGGGCGTCCCGGATTTCAAGGCATATAACATAGTTAGCCAATTGCAGTGGCTGGCATATTGGCTGGTGGGCATAACCTATCTGAAATTGGGTATATGTCTGCACAATTATGGCGTGGAACTCAGCAGACACTGATTTCCCCGGAGCCTGGAAGACTGAAATATATCCCTATATTGCTTCAAGTAGCGCTTTATTACTGGAAGCTTGCATTGAAGTATGCACATTACCCACTCCATATGCTCCCAACATACCCCTATGCCGCCTCCCGAAACTACATGTTAACTGCACATAGGTTGGCACCTTGGGTGGATGGGGGAATCACAACTAAGGGCTCCTTATTTTCTGATGGGCAGCTAATACTCCACGCTGGAGTGGTATGACCATATGGAGTCCCTACTACACTATTTCTGACTCACACTAACATTTTACATTTAGTTTGCAAGTATTGGTTAGTCGATCAGTGTGAGCCCCCAACATTTCATTTGTTGCAAGTATTACACATAATGGGACATGGGAGACATTACATTTGGTCAGATGGCTCTACAGGGGACTAAGAGAACATTTGGAGGTCTCACTTTCATCCCTTTGTCAAGAATGGGAGGTGGATATTAATTGGGCGCTCATAGACAAGGAATGGACAATAGCCCTTGAATATCCAAAACGGGTATCCCGTAATGTGCGGTTCAAGTTTATGCAACTGGCCCTATTGCAGAGGGCATATTTGACAACGAATAAGGTCTACGCGATGTACTCAAAAGCCTCCTCTAACTGCCCTTGCTTCCGCCTGCCCAGAGCTGACCGTACTCATATGTTATTGTGCTGTTCTGCATTACAAGAGTTACTACAAGAGGTCACTGATAGTATAACACAACTGTCCAAATGATTCAAGTGGACAACGCTAGGAGCATGCCTGTTATCCTCCTTCCACAGAAAGCAAAAGTGTAACACCAGCGCACAGACCTCTCTCTAATACTGGCTAAAAGACTACTTACGCAACAATGGAAGTCTCATATGGCTCAGGGAAAAGGATATTGGGGGGAGGAGGTGGTGAGATGGTCCCAAATAGAAGGACAAACTCCCAAAAGGGAGGAGTATAGGGGGCTTCACAAAACACAATATCACTAGACTGGTTTCAACTATTGGAACAATTCAAAAGTAATGTCTCTTTTGAGTAGGGCTGTGGTAGGCTGTAGCAGCAATATGTGATGGGCTAAATGCACCAGAATATGAAATGTTATCAATAGGAAGGAAGTCACTGTGGTTATCTTCTGTTTCCTTGTCTACCTTCCTTTGGCCCTTCCTCCCTCCCAGTCTATCACTCTCTGCCCCCCATTTGCCCCCTTGGCTCAGATTAGTAGCAAGCCTAAAGAAGGAGGTTGGACCTACGTAAACCCTCCGAAATGCGTCGCTTTTTAGCCTACTTGTAGAAAAAAAGTTCCTATGACATTAATTGTGTGATGAAATAACAATTGATTGTAATGTGATTGTTTTACAATTAATATTGCTCTAATTACAGTGTGTACATGCTTTTTACCTTTTGCATTGTTTTATGTATTTTAATGATAAATGAATTAGATTTGTACATCTTTTTGAATCAACCTAATAAATAAATATATTTTTTATATTTGACTTCCTGGCAACTGGAGAATTGACCCTGTGTTGATTGAGTGGAGTTTGTGGTATGAGTGTCCGATTGGAATGCTGAAAGAATACCCCAAAGGGAGTTTATAGTAGACCTAAGGTCTTCTTGGTGTCCTATCCCTTTGGATTGTAGGACCCCGCTTTCTTTTTTAGATGTCCCCCCCGCGCCCCCCTCCCCTCCGTATTGTTCATTTAAGACCTTCATTGGCCTAGCTCCAAGAATACTGTAAGGACCGTGGAGACCAGCATCTACAGGCAAGAGTTAATGGGAAAGTTCTTTTTATGGGTGGGAGGGGGGTCAAGTTGAGTGTAATGCTCCAAATCATTCTTTGTTCGAAGAAAAACAATATCAAGCACAGATTCTTGCATTCCCAAGTATGGGTTCTGTATCATCTAATGTTTCTAGCGAGATATATGTGATTACTTGTAATGATATGCTCGCAATATCATATGTAATGAGACTACTAATTGCACAATGCATACTACTCCTGAAAATATGTGATATAATAAGAATGAGAAAAACAATACAATTATGTGTTAAAGAAATACTTAATAAATAGATCCAATAATATTTAGGGAAAAAAGGATGCTTGGTCTTTTGCGGGGCCCAGCTAGGAATGGGTACACATGGGGCTTTTTTATGAGTATTGTGGAGAATGTGGGTCAGCAAATCACCTTGCTGTACTGCCCTACTTCACAGGAAAGGGCTGGAGTACATCATACTTATTCAATATGGTCTATTACTGTCCTTTCCCTTGACCTGCTGCCATTTTGGAAACACAACACCAACACAGGCACACTTGCAGCATGTTGTGATGGTGACTGTATTGTAGGCAGGGTTGTTGTGTGCAGGGATAGTCACCTTTCTGCACAAAAACAATCCTGAGAAGCTTTTTCCTCTTTCTATGTGCCTAAAGATATTTCTCCATTTTGTGTCTCTCCTGGGCAGGCAAAAGTTTATGGCACATTCCCAGCTTTTCTTTGGGAATGCATCAAAAGCCATGGATGTTGCTTGGGGATACCCACACAACACCCTTGGAAACACCTCCCAGGTGCATAGCAATACAAGGCAGTTGTTTGCTGTGCTTTACCTAACTCAAGATTAAGAAAGCCATGCAGGGCCACACATGGTGGCTTGCATGGCTTCATAAATCAACATCTTCATTTACGTCACTCTTAAACTACATTGTATGGTGCAAGAGCGATGCCAGGGGACTCCTAAATGTGCCCCACAATGTCTTGCTTCTGGAGCTTGATAAACTGATAAACTCCCTCGGATCAGGGGAGCAAGACAGCTGAAGAATCATGTATACACCCCCCTTCTTTTACTTTTAGTGTCCCCAAGTCCCTTATCTCCCCAGTGTCGTATAGTGAGAAAACAGACAAGACACAGCCAAGAGGAATAAGTGAGTGTATCTGGAGTCTCCCTGTGGCCTCCAGTGCCCATGGACCATAGGTGAGTATGTTGGATATTTCCCCCACCCCTCTTTGCTAGTGTCTGAGGGGGTGGGTACATGAGAACAAATGTTTCCACCAGTGTGGACAGTGGGCGAGAGCAAGAGTACTAAGGCAAAGCTCAGTTTGTCAGGCAGGGTGCATGGCTGGATGGCTTGTCTGCTCTGGTGTGGGGTTCCACTTTTCTTCACAGTGAAGAAGATGGGTACCAGCCAAAAATAAAGAAAACAGACATGTTCTTAGAAGAAAGGAAACTGTGGGGCATATTTATCAATGAGTTGTGCTACTTAGTCAGATGTATCAAGCTTTTCAAGGCCACCTTGCTTGATGAATCTAGAGGCATGAAACAAAGTGCCAGTTGCTGCATTGCGTTACTCTGTACCAGAGAGGCATTCCATGGGTGGAGGATTGGTATTCCTGTGCATCTACCCATGGATTTTGGTGTATTCCGACATTTGCCATTGCTGGTCGACCTGGGAATGCTCAGAAATGCTACACCTCCCCTAGTGAGGCATAACAAGTCGTAATATACGTATTTCTCTTTTTTTTCTCTTCCATGTGTCCTGCAGAAAAAGGAAAATGCGTCTTGTAAGAACTGGGACCACCAGTTCTCCGTGGGGTAGCTTGGCTCGAGCAGGAAGGCGGCCAGGGGCTTACGTGTAAAGCAGCTACTCAACACACACATCCAATGAGACACAAAGTGGGCACAATAATGGAGACCACACCAGTAGTTGTGTTTGAAAATCAAGATCTTTTATGTAGGCTTTAGATCAAAGCAAATAATGCATTAGCAAATCATCAGCATTACGTTAAAGTACCACATTATAACATTTCATGAACGCCTTTCAAAATGCATTTCCTGTGAAATGGCGAAACATTTCATAAAGTACTTTCAGTACAGCAGAAAACTCCAAAGAACACAGCCTGTTGCGTTATACTATTCAGCAGGCTAAAAGGTAGTTTCATAAACCATGGATTAACCTGTAGGAAGCAATCATAAGCATTTCCTCTTGTAAATATCAACAGTCTTGCAACCAAAATCAGATCATCAAAATAGCATGGACTGAATCAATAAGTATCACAGTTCGGCCCCATCAGGAACTGTAGAAGCCCGCCCCTGCAAGAAATTCAGTACAGTGAAGTAGATCACCATTCCATTAGCAGGCATGCAAACATTTTTCTATTTTTCCATTGGCACATATGGATTATGGGCCCCTCATTAAGTATAGGAACTGCCCCCAGGATAAGGTACCCTATAGTTCAACAATTAATACAGGCACCAGGCCCTCTGAAGCGGCACTTCCTTATGTAGGGCCAGACCCAGGGGTTAACTCTCTTCAGTTAAGGCCCTAACCCAGTTCCGGGCCTTCCTTAGGTTGAATGGGGCCAACCGGGCCCAGTTCACCCACTCGCGGTCTCCTGTGCCAGGTACTCAGGGCCACCGGGCCAAACGACAGACCCGGTAGGGGAGGGGTGGCCCTGGGGCCTCCCTCGGTCTTCCGGGGGCCCCGCGTTCACTCCCGCGGCCGCCCTCCCCCCCCCCGGGGGTTACCTTTGTTTTTCGGCTCCCATGGGAGCCCTTGCGGTGTATGCTGGAAGCGGGAGGGCCCGGGCATCCTTTGGGGCCCTCCAGCGAGGATGCTGGCTGTTCCGGGCCTCCAGTCACTTTCACGGCCCGGGAGCCAATCCCGGACCCGCAGAGGAGGGGTCCAATCACAGGCTCACCCCGGGGGGCGCGCCAGCCAAGACCAATGGCTGTGCGGCGCTCGGAGGGGCGGGGCAGAGGTGTTCCACCGTCACGTGGGGCCGGAGCTGGCTTCAGGCCTACCGCGGCCTCGGTGCTGACAGGAATTTACTTGGCCCGGAGCTGGGTCTTCCAGTCGTGACCCAGCCGGGCCAGGGGTAGCGGCGGCCTCCTCAGAGCTCCGGAGGCCAGCGCAGGGACGGCAAAGTCTCGGGCCGGCGCGGCCCACACACAGACGGCGGCGGCCCTCTACTGGCACCGAGGGCCGCCCAGGGGCAATCTCGGCGCTTCGTGGGCACCACAGGTGAGGGCTCGAGGAGGCACACGGCGCTTAGTGAGGATCGCGCCTGGGGGGAAGTTTACAGCGCTCCTCAGGGGTACAGCCGGGAAGCGCTTGAGACAGTTCTAGGGCAGGACGATTCTTCAGGAGAAAAGCGCCTCCGGATTCCAGTGCCTCACAGCGGATTACAGGGCTTAAACCACGGATGCACAGTAAGCTGAGGGCAGGCAGTGTGGAAAGCAGAGCATTTCAGTCAGGGGGAGACAGGTGGGGCCAGATGGGCCCACTGCAGGCAGGGGGCTGCGCAGGGCAGCACAGTCCAGTACCTGGTCGATTCCCCAGCAGTCTCGGGTCAAAGGAAAGTAGTCTTCTTGGCGCTTGGATGGTTCTGCGCCCTTAGATGTTGGTTTCTTGAAGTTGAAGAGGGGGGGGTTGAGTTGGAGGCTGAATGAGTTTTCCTCAGTCACTGCAGATGGACCCCGGGGTTCCCTACCACTGGGCCAGATCAGGGGGTTAGTCTAGGACACCTCACCCAGCTTAAGAGGCAGCACCTAAATCCTGTCACTCCCAGTAGCATAGGTTCCTAACTAGGCCCTCCTGCCTAAAACTCCTGCGTGGGTTCCCCAGGTCAGTGATGCCCCAACTGACTAGAAAAAGTTCCCTCCCTTGCTTAAGTATGCCCAGGTCAGGTGACCACTCTCTAAAGCGGCAAATATCAACCCGCCTTTCTTCTGGAAGGTTCCAGGATCTTCCCCACTCTACCTATTGACAGGGGATGGGTGGCTGGCATTGCAACATTGTATGGGGATCCAGCCTGCTCCTGGCAACTAGGGTGCTACACTAAAAAGACCACACTGCAGTAGCAGGGGCCAGTGGCAGCCATGTTTGAAGTAGAGAGCACCTGCACCCTAACATGGATTAGCCATGAAAAGATGCCCGAAGACCTAAGGGCCAACAAAAAGAAGGTGGGAAAAATGAGGCAAGGGCAAAAAAAACACGGGTAAAGACCACCCTAGGGCTGACAGGTCTAACACGTCTCATGATTTGTTTGTGCTGGAAGGTGTGCCTTTCCTGCATAAAAACACTCCTGTCTGTAATGCAGGATAACCAGCACAACAGAACAAGGGTGCCTGCATAGGCGCCAGGTAGCACAATATGTGCCTGTGCAAGAAAAGAACAGGAATGCACCATATGTTTTCAAATGCAGTGCATTCAATCAGTCAACCACTCAGGGGTTGCAACGCGTACTACTCACCCGTGAGGGTCTCAATGCCCTGGGTGAGAGGTTCCTGCCATTTCCCTTTCATGCAACACAGCGCAGCAAGGTGGCTTGCTATGATTCTTGAAATATTGTTAAATCTGCCTTGAGGAGGGCACACGTTTTAAGAAGAGACAAAAGTAGACCGTTGTGGAGGAAGGCCTTGCACCATAATGACCCATACCTTGATCATCTGGGTTCAAGGAGCTTCCACACACATTTGTAAGGGGATAGAATTTTGCATATTTGTATTCCATTGTGTCCCAGAGAAGGTGGTGTTTCGACAAAGGTGTGGGTCAGAATTGTGGCAGCGCCCCCAAAAGTCAGCTGCATAATGATTTTTTATATGACAGCCTATGTCTCCTAGGTGTACTAAATAGTAATCGTGGGAGACTCCTTTACTTTTCAAGCACTCCTAGTATTTAAACTTCAGTCCAAAAATGTCCAAGAAGGAAGGGGCCCTTGTTGCAGAGTTAATCAATCACTGCGTAGTTGACTCGTCGGTGACCGGCTCCAAACTTCATTTTGCTTATATTTTCATGAAAACTGGTATGTGGTGAGATACATAACAGTAAGACATTATGGACTATTTGCAGGCTTCATTTTGACAGCTCAGAGCTTTTGTTTAACATAGTATATGAGGGCCATATAGTCTTAATTCTTATTTTGCAGGAATTCAGGGGCACATTACGAACAACTAGTGATATTTAATCGCTAAGTAGGCTTAGCGACAATTTTTTTTATCACCGCCCATCGCCGTATATTATCGCTGAGATAACGTACTATTAGCAAATTTTATTTCAAAAGCGATAATATTTCCGCGCGATAGCGGCGAAATCCGTGAATATAGCTGAGAATACAGCAATCTTCACGCATTATCGCTAACAGGGTCTTAGCCATTATATTCACCTCCCATTGGATATAATGGCTAAGAACTGGTCTGTGCAGCCGTTCGTTTTTTGAGATGTTCGCGCTTAGCGTGAATATTTCCATCGCTACGCCTGCCTTGCTAATAGGCGATAGCGACGTTAGCGACTGCTTTCAGTCGCTAACTGGTTGGGTACGCCCACTTTGCATGTCATTAGCGATAAAAATCGCTGACATACAAAGCAGGCCCCAAACCACTTGCTATCGCCTACAAGCTGTCGCTAACTTCTGTTAGCGACAGCTTGCTAATAGGGCGATAGAATTATCGCCGCTTAGCAGCCGAAAACGGCCGATAAAGCAGCGATAATCTAAGATCGCCCGCCTTGCTAATATGCCCCTCAGTGTCTGACATTATACATCAGAGACAGTGCAGAAGTTCATCGACTGAGCCCCAGGCAATGTAAAAACAGTCTAATCTGAGCCTCTTGCCCTGATATGGAAGATAACATTTACTAGCTATTGTCAAAGAAAGATTCCATTCTTTTAAGGACATGAAGGAGAGGATTATCCCCCTCTGATTGAGTACCCTCTATTACCCTCCCTGTTTCCTAAGAAATCTTTGGGGTTGGACATGTATCTTTTGAGTGTTGCTTTCACTGTTAGGTTTTAACAAAAGTTCTTATACAATGTTTTGTTCTGAAATATGTCTATTGCTTGGATTTGCATGAAGCTTGTTGACTTATGGATATCTTCCGTTCTACCAATATTGTCGATATTGATGATTGATTTTACACATGATTGATGGTTTTCTGAATTTCCCCTTGAAATCTTGCTGTTTTCCTTAGGAACAGACCAGGAGCAAGAATTCTATTCTGAAAGAATAGCTTAGTTCAGGATGTTTCTCTGGAAAAAAGAGGAAGCAATTTTCCTTGATGTCAATATATATCTACATGAGTCCTAGAAATGTCTACATAAAAAAAAATCCCTATTAGAATTAATGATGGAAAATGCTCACAAGTTCATGAAGTAACATGGCCTTCTATTATTGTAGCCTTAAGGACTGTACTTTTCACAAGAACAATAAAGATCTTAGAAAACATGGCGGCCGCTAGTTAGGGCGGTGCGCTCGTCCTGGCGGAGCTCCCGAGAACATGCCCCAGAGATAGCCAGGTCGCTATCCTAGGCCCGTGTGAGTGGCAATACTGAGCGATATTGAGCGGAGAGCTGTGACAGCGAAGAATCTTGAGAAAGAAGGTACGGCTAGATTGGACGGAAGGCTCGAGTGGCAGTGGAGCTGTGTGTGCCGATCAGCCCGGTGCAGGATCTAGGGGGTGGAGAAGCGAGCGTGAGGAGACCGCGAACAGGAGAGCGGGCGGAGTTACCCGCGGTGCGCTGTGGTTCGACGAACTGAGCCGCTCTGAGAGGCGGTGTGTGACACGCAGGCTCGGCTCTCCCTGAACTCGGTAGTATGCCGGCGTCTAGCTAAGCCGAAGAGACTTTCAGGTGGCGGCATGTACAGAAAGAGAGACGGCAGGCAAGTAAGCTGAGTGGGCTCAGGTTTTGCCTCCGGAGAGGAGCGGGAGGAGAGTGATGTGAGCAAACAGGGGTGACTGAGTGTAGTGCACTGCGTTACTTGTATTGCCTGAAGGAAAATATTTAAAACAGCGCCCTCAAAGCCCCCAAAGGCTCCCAAAGCCTTCCAAACCCTTCCAAACCCTTGTATACCACCCACATTCTTAAGTTGCAAAAGCAACAATAAAAGCACACCAAAAGTGATACACCGGCATTAAGACATTATATTCCTGGGTGGGTGCGACACACTGACCCTAATCCTCTCAGGTAAAAATCTGAAAAAAAGATTGGAAAGTTCGGTAACATAAAGAGTAGCCAGGGATCCTTAGAGGCAATAGTGCTGTTGGTGAACAAAGGTGCATAGCGCTGCAAATGTGTTGGGGGCAAATTCTTCTTCCCGTACCTTACCGCTGGGGGGATGCAGCTGTGGAGGTCCGAAGAAGTAGAAAAGCCACAGTATACAGCGTCCCTGCGAGAAGAGTGGCAACAACTACTTGCCGTGGTAAGGAGGGCCAACAGAGAGGGAGTGTGTTGCGTTCTTCAAGAGAGGAGGTGCAGACTACTGAAAACCAGGATCTTATTGATATACAAGACTGTTACTCTTCGCAAAAATCAGACCCTACATCCAGAGTCTTTCGGTTTAACGCAAAGCCACAAACCTCCTGTCAGACATCGAGTGAGACCCTATATCCAACCATCGCTAGAAACCTGGGGAAGCGGAAGGCTAAGGGAAAAGGAAAGGGCAGTAATAAGAACAAAGAATTAGTCGCCCCTACAGACCCCAACGACACAGGTCAAAAACAAGCGGCAGAAAGAAGCTCAGGAGAGCAGTCTTTCATAGAATCTGAGCCGGAACTTGATGCTGAGGCCGTAGCTGAAACATTACAATCCCCGGTCTTAAGGGTATCAAAAAGGGGTAAGGAACGTCAGCTACGTTACATTGCTCCGAAAGACCTACCCCATAAAATTAGCTCAAGTAAGGGAGGTTCCAAAACAAAAGCTAGCTCAACCTCCAGAGTTACACCCTCGTTGAAATCATACTTTAAAGTCCTCCCCCAGGTACTAAACTTAAACCAGGAGCCCCAAAAAGTTCCTTGTACTCAAATTGCATCCGTATCAGTGGAAGATATTGGTGTCTTACTCACTTCTACATCTCCTTTATCCATTTTTGGCAATCTTGGTAATCTGGAGGAAAGCGTGGGAGTCATAGTAAAGGCAAGAGATTCACTCAGTGCTATTGGGATGGAGGAGACAGCTGAGCGATCCGCTGATATAACCACCCCACCAGACCAGCAACTTTTGGCCGTAGGATCTGAAAGTAAGATAAACAACTTAGATCAAGACACTGGGGGTCGCAAAGATAATGGCAGCGACGATACTATTCAAACCATACTTCTTAGCATGAGAGAAGAGATTAGAAGCGGGTTTGAGGAATCGAAGAGATGTTTTGAAGAGTCTAGACACACTCAATCAGAGATCCGCACAATGTGTGAAAATCTAGAATCTAAGGTAGATGGTCTCTCACTAAGAACTGGAGGACTAGAAAATTGTGTTGAAGAGCTCAAGGCGAAATTGGAGTCCGCTGAGGTGAAGATTCAGACACTACGGCGGGAAGGCGATTTAGTCAAAGAGAGAGTCGAGTCTCTTGAAAACTTCTCTAGAAGGAACAACTTGAGACTTTTAAAAATACCGGAGGGGAAAGAAGGAGGAGATTTTAAAAAGTTTGTTGTAACTTTACTAAAAGATTCGCTAAATCTGGAGGAAACTTTGGCTGAGATAGAAACAGATATCCAGAGGGTACACCGGGATCTGTTCCGTCTTAAACAGGGCAGGGATAAACCAAGGAAGATCCTAGTGAACTTCTTAACATACTCCCTGAAAGAGAAAATCTTGACATCAGCCCTGAAAGCCAAGAATCTGAAAACCTCAGATTTTTCTTTTGAAGTGAGATCTGACCTCTCCAGAACAACACTGGATAGGCAGTGGGAACTAGGTCAAAGAATGGAAAAGTTTAGGAGCCTGGGAGCCACTGTCCAGTTGAGATTTCCTGCCTTCCTAAGGATTATGTACAACAATAAAATGTACAATGTCAGGTCCCCCTTGGAAGCCGATGAGCTACTCGCCACCATCAATGCACATGCAAACCCTCCGGGCGATGGATGAAATGTTGGTTACTTTCTGTAAATGAGCTCAATGAGTTAAAAAAAAAAAAAAAAAAAAAAAGGAGGGATAATGTGGGGGATAAAAAGGGAAAAATAAAAACAACATAAAGAGTATAAGGGAAAAAAAAGAGAAAGGGGAAAAGGGAAAAAAATAAATAAATAAATAAATAAATAAAAAAATAAATAAAAAAATAAAAAATAAACATATGTCATTATTTTTGGGTAAGGACAAATACTCTTGTAATTAAAACACTACTGGGTGATACATTATAAAAAAGGAAGCCTATATTTCATATTCCCACACTACTCCCCAAACCTTATCCTAAATACCAGAGTATTACTCACAGAAATAGATTACCTATTAGACATGGGACTTATAACTTTTTCTTTATGGATCACCACTGTTTATATCTTAAACATAGCGACCGGAAAAATGATTGATTATATAGATACTAGGGTATGGAACGGGAGCACATCAGGAACGATAAGCTGGCAATCCATCATGCCAGAGTAAAGTGGGGGGGGGGTTTCTAGGGGAGGTAGGGAGGGAGAGGGAAAGGCAAAACATAAAAGTCCTCATAAACCGAATTCCATAATAACGAATAATATGGATCCAATTGTGTCTCCAAGAGACCACTTAGCTAAAACAAAAAGAGATATAGTTAAGGATAAGTCGCCTCCAAAAAAATTCAACAGAGATGAGAGATCAGAAACTGGATTAAATTGTCTTAAAACTAATGTCAGACATTAAATTCTTATCCTGGAACGTAAATGGTCTGCGCGTCAGGGCTAGAAGAAATAGAATTTTACAGTACCTACGAGACTCACCCGCGCAGATCATCGCGATCCAGGAAACACATCTGAATAGACACGAGATCACGGACATACTTAAAAAGCATAAATGGGTCGATAAACTTATAACTACGGACCACAATGCTAGCATTCGTGGTAATGCTATCATCTTTAAAAAATCAGCAAAGGCCCAGATAATGAGTTGGAAAACTGACGCCAGTAGTAGATGGTTGTTAGTCAATGCTAAACTAAACTCAAAGGCTGTCACTATCATTAGTTATTATGGACCTAACCAGGATGACTCTTCTTATCTAAATACTTTGCAAAATCAGCTGATTTCTTGCTCTGACCCTATTATATGGGTCGGCGACTTCAACCTTGTCTTAGACCCAAAACTAGACAAATCTGCAACCTCCAGGGCCATAGTACATAGCAATATGAGGGATACACTGCTTAGAAGTATGTCGAATCTAGGTTTAATCGACATATGGAGACAAAGAGCTGGGAACGCTATGGGTGTCTCATACCACAACTATAAATATGGCCATAAATCATGCATAGATTATGCTTTATTTAGTTTTTCAATCAAGGACCAGGTTAAATCTATAACATATCTGCCCCTGCACCTGTCAGACCACTCTGCGATTATTTTCTCAATAAAATTGGAGCAGAAACCCACTCACCGATCCTGGTCTTTCGATCGAACAATTCTATTAGAGGATGATGAGAAAGATTATCTGATGCAGGAAACTGTCTCCTTTTTAGAACATAACATAGGCTCTGCCTCTCTAGGCATCGTATGGGAGGCTTGGAAGGCCTTCATTAGGGGGTGTATTACAGGCAGGGCCTCCTTCAGGAGAAATAAATATGAAGAGGCAATTCGACATATAGAATTAGAATTAACCCAGCTAGAATCGCTAGACCAGCTCCCCTCTGACAACCAAGAGGAGAAAAAAGAATTAAAGGCCAAGCTAGATTCAATATTACAGGACAGGATAAGTAAAAGATGGCAGGCAAGCAAACTTGCCCATTTCGAATATGGTGAATCGGCTGGAAAACTGCTAGCTTGGAAAACTAAAGCTGATCAATCCAGAAACTTCATTAAGGAAATAAGGGTAACTGGGGAAGCCATTACTAGGTCAACAGATACAGCCATTGGGGAAGCCTTCAATGAGTTCTTCCAGAATATCTACACCGAGCAACTTAATGTAAATTTGAATGAAGGGAATAAATGGCTGAACAATATAACCCTCCGGGAGCTGGAAAGTCATCAAACCGAAAAAATAGATAAAGCCATAACAGAGTTGGAAGTTTCCGACACTATTAAACAACTAGCACAGGGTAAAGCCGCGGGACCAGACGGTCTCCCCGGAGAATTATATAGGGTACTCAATTCTATTCTTACCCCATTCCTTACAAACCTTTTTAATAATATAATGATTAGAGGGGAGATACCACCTAGTTCCTGGGGCGAAGCTAATATAGTTTTAATATTAAAAACAGGCAAGGACCCAGCCGAGTGTGGATCATATCGCCCAATCTCGCTTCTCAACAACGACTATAAAATCTTTACTTCAATCCTGGCTGCGAGATTGGGAGGCGAGATTGGGTCGATTATTCACCCTGACCAAAAGGGGTTTATTAGAGACCGGCAATTGGCTGACCTAACCTATGATTTGGTGGGAGCCGCGGATATTGCTTCAACCTTCGGCTTACCCCTGGCCATCATGACCCTTGACGCAACAAAAGCGTTTGATAGGGTAAATTGGGAATACTTAAACTTAATAATGAAAAAGTACCATCTGGGCCCCAAATTTTGTCGGGCAGTAGGCTTATTATATAACAACGCTAGAGCATCCCTATTAATAAATGGTACGCGAACGTCTCCTTTTAAAATTAGTCGAGGAACAAGACAGGGCTGTCCCTTATCCTCCCTTCTTTTTAATTTATACGTAGAACCGTTTGCACAATCTATAAGGAAAGATACTAATATTCCACATTTAAATTTTTCTGGCTGGGAAAAGAAGATTGGTCTTTACGCCGATGATATAATTATATACACAAAGGATCCTGTGTCGGCATTCCCGATTATTATAAAGAAAGCGGAGGACTTTGGAAAATTTACGGGATATGAAATCAACGCAGGAAAAAACGAAATCATGGTGTGGAATATCCATAATCTCCAGCTCCCGGTAAAAACCTCATTGAGATACCTGGGAATTACTATTACTAAAGAGCTAGAAAACCTGGCTCAAAACAACTTAGCCCGTATTTCCCGAGAATCTCAAATTTTGATGAAAGCTTGGTCCTTCCTTCCGCTTACCATCTTCGGAAGAACTAGTTTGATAAAAATGAGTATCCTCCCGAAATTTACTTTTATTTTCAACTCTATCCCGCTAGTTTTCGACACCAAACAGCTTGCAAAATGTCAGCAAAATATTAATTCATTTGTTTGGGGGTATAAATCCAGCAGATTAGCCTGGAAAAAATTGAGAAGGAGAAGAGAAAAAGGGGGGCTTGCATTGCCAGATTTGGAATACTATGCCTGGTCATTTCATCTGACCCATTCCCGGATGTTACTTAAGATCCCCCGGGAAAATGCAAATGGGCTTATGTATAAGGCAATGCTAATGGGTTCGAGCCTTCCGGTCAACGGATTCCTCTTCAAGTTCGGTCATCAAAAGTTCTTCAAAAAAATTAGGCTAAAGTCACTACTTAGCATCTCAAAAGAATGGTCCCAAATAAAGCTCAAAACTGGCATAGGATACTTATCTAAATATGCCCCGATTTGGGACTTACCGGGACTAACACCACAAGAAACCAACACAGTTAAAAGAGTTTTGCTAGACGCAGGTATCACACAGTGGCGCGATCTCCTGGTGGAAGGATCAATCATGGACTGGGATATTTTTAACTCCAAGGTAACAGCACCACTTTCTTGGTTAATATACTTGCAATTAAGCAGCTGGCTTCGGATTCAAACTAAGAAGAAAGCAATGATAGGAGAAAAGAGTGTGTTAGAAAATACCTTAGTTGAAAGACCCCCCGGGAAAAAGGAAGTTGCACTTTTCTATTGGCATATCATAGAGGATGGAGAGAGAGATCCTAATCTCCCGGAAAAACTCTGGGGTGTGGAGGGAGAACCACATATGGAGGGCATATGGGAAGAATCTTTCGCCCTCCTCTATAAAATTATCAAGCCAGCATCGTTGAGGCGCAACCACCTTTTCACACTGCACAGAGTGTATTATTCTCCTAAATGCCTGTCGAAATTTCTACCCGGGAAGTGTTGTTGCAAATGTTCTCTTCCAGCTGCCTCAGATCTCCACATGTTTTATGAGTGCCCGAATATTGCTACCTTTTGGAATGAAGTCAGAACAACACTTGAATCCATTCTTGGTCTACCTATCCCGCGCTCGTGGCTTTTAGTTATCTTTGGAATAAATGACAATATTAAAGGACCAGAGAGAGAATTTTTGTTTTATGCCATTTTATTGGCAAGAAGAGAAATCTGCAAAAACTGGGTTAACATAAACTCTCCAACACATGCAGAATGGTTGTCTTCACTATATGCAACGTCTAAGCAGGACCTATCAAGAACATGTAGCCCTCGATCTCTGAGATTTTGGGACCTTTTGATCAATTGGAGAAGGGACAGTTAGACACCCGGGTTTTTTTTTTTTTTTCCCGGGTCCGATGATTAGGCCTAAGATCTCTCTGTCCAAAGGGTGCAACCGAAACAGACATTGGACAACTGGCCGAACTGGTCTGAAGGGAGAATGCTCGTCCAAGCCCTGCTGCTGACGCTGGGACTGACTCTTTGAGCACTAGAAGCTTGTTACTTGGCTACTTGGTGCAATAAACGGGTCTCTCCTCGAGTCTGTGCAGATTGGAGCTCAGTTGGACTGATTTAATGGCTAATGAGGAAAAAAAAAAAGAACAATAAAGATCTTGTGGCTACATACAAGCAGCTCCCAGAGCACAGGCAGTCACTAAGGCAGCACTCACAGACTTACAATGAGGGAAATATTTTCAGAGATAATAAAAGACTACGTAGCTGTGTCACTGGTGGTGTGGCTACATACTTTTTTTTATATTTTCATGTACATTAGTACGTGGTGTGATGCAGATGAGTAAGACATAAAGGCATGGACTAAGGATTCATGGTGGCGGCTCTGAGAGTCTGTTTAACATTGTGCACTGTGCGGTGATGTAGTCTTGATGTACACAATTCAACAAACTGAAGCACATTAGACACCAAAGTAATGGAATACTTCCATAATACACAAATAGGCTTGTTTGGCTTGAATTTACTGCCAGACATGATTGAATTAGAGCCAACAGAGGTGCTCATAAGCACTTACTGGGCATTGTAAACACAGCTCCTGTCTCATACCTCCAGAGATAAATAATCTTAAACATATATATTGACACTGCTGAATGCATTTTTTTTCTTCTTTTTTTTTTAGAGTTTTATATAGCACAAACTAGATCTGAGACATCGGGTATCAAAGCGCTTTACATGAGCACAAGTTTCATTACAGAAAAACACATTCATTTTTGTTAGACGCAGGGAGATTACGTGATTTGCCCAGAATCATATGATGTTGAGCGTTCTTGCCAAGACTCGAACCCTGGTTCCCCAGCTTCGAGGTCGACCACCCTAGCCGTAAGGCTACTTCCTCTCCCCAATTATTTGCTTATTCAAATATTCCTTTGTGTGCACATCTTTCTGTCTGTGTCCTGAGATTCATGTGATGCTGCTCCGGGGTATTGACTCTTCTACTAGCAAACCTCCGGTGAGAGGAAATAAATCCATAATAGATGCACCTGCGTCATCTCAAGAAGGATCTGCTGTGCGGTTCAATGCCGTCAGAGTCCTGATCTATCTGTCTATCTATCTGTCTATCTATCTATCTATCTATCTATCTATCTATCTATCTATCTATCTATCTATCTATCTATCTATCTATCTATCTATCTATCTATCGATCGATCGATCTCTCTATCTATCTATCTATCTATCTATCTATCTATCGATCGATCTATCTATCTATCTATCTATCTATCTATCTATCTATCTATCTATCTATCTATCTATCTATCTATCGATCGATCGATCGATCGATCTATCTATCTATCTATCTATCTATCTATCTATCTATCTATCTATCTATCTATCTATCTATCTATCTATCTATCTATCTATCTGTCTGTCTGTCTGTCTGTCTGTCTGTCTGTCTGTCTGTCTGTCTGTCTGTCTGTCTGTCTGTCTGTCTGTCTATCTATCTATCGATCGATTTATCTATCTATCTGTCTGTCTGTCTGTCTGTCTGTCTTTCTATCTATCTATCTATCTATCTATCTATCTATCTATCTATCTATCTATCTATCTATCTATCTATCTATCTATCTATCTATCTATCTATCTATCTATCTATCTATCTAGCTAGCTATTCACCTATTCAGTTCCTCTTGGGTGCTTTTCAGATTAGCTTACAGCTGCATCTTGATTTAAGAGATGTCTTGTTACGTACCTAGGGTAGTCCCAAGTAATGAAGCTGCACATTTTTCTTACATTGGACACATTTTGCACTATAACATTTCTGCTGTGACCTTTGAAAATATTTGCATGTTTGACAATGTTGGATTAGTTTCTTTGAGAATACTTATGTTTACACATAAATCTTGGCATATCATTATCATGATGCCTAAAACATCATATACAAGTCCTCTTTATGCACAACACACAAATGTCTTTCTATCTACATCCAGGTGGCTACACGGCTATCTACAAATCCATAACATTGCTAATCTCTACATAAATCACAAGGATGCTTTCTATTATAAATAATGAGCATCCCAAAAGATTAGCAGAGGAGTCACTTTAGTGACACTGAGGGTCAATGCATGTATGCCTGATTACTGCCTTGTATCATATGGCTGGATATATACATTGTTTAGCACCATGGTAGAACTGTATCTACTATTCACGCTTTTGATGCTTGTAATCACTTTCATCTGCTTCTGTCGGTCTGATTGTAACAGCACATGTATTCAATACAAGAGTAACATAGGTTACATAAATATATTGAAAATGTCCCACTGCTTTTTTTTTTTTTTCTGAATACCTCTCTGAGTGCAAGTAGCACGGGTGACTGAGAGATCCCTGAGGGGTCTTGGTTGTCATGTTCAGATGGGGCAGTGTGTTGGGTAACTTACAATTGATGCCCTCATACCATAGTGCAAGCAGCAGCGTCATTGTTGGTGTGGAGCGTCGTCATCAGGGATTCTAGGGCGGCAGTATGAAGTTAGGCAGTACTAGGCTTTATCATTGCTGAGACCAGTGCAAAGTGTGGTTTATTTATTTATTTCAAAAGTTTTATATAGCGCTGGCTAGACCCGGAGGTATCAGAGTGCTTTACATGAGCATCAGATCATAGTTACAGGTTACATCGTTATAAAGGTTACATAGTTCATACAGCATGGCCACATAGTAACTTGTAAGGTTGAGATAAACAATAAGCACAAATACGAAAGGGGAAAAGCAGGCAAGTTGAGAGATTCAGGGGAGGGGAGGAGCAGGGGAAGTAGACAGATAATGAAGGCGGGAAAGAGGAGGTTAGGGTGAGAGACACAGCATGGGAAGAGGAGGGGAAGGGTGACGGGGACACAAACCCGTAGACGAGTCAAGGCAAACGTCCAAAGTCCAGTAAGCTGTGATCCCAGGGGAAGTGGTATCACTTCCCTAACTCTGTTGCGAGAGGCTCCCTTTGCGCAGTGGACTCTCTCAGAGGGGTCTCAGAGACTCCAAGGCCTACATACTGGATCCTTCCCCAAAAAGGGGAGAGAAAGTGCTTTGGCAAGGGGTGCCCTACCAAACCTCAAGTGTGAGTGGCTGCCTTGGTGCAGTGGACTCACCCAACGGGTTCGCTGTGACTCCAGAGTGTAAATATTGGATCTTTCCCCAGCAAGGGGAGAAGGAGTACTTAGTCAAAGGGCACAAAGTGTGGATATGCCCTCAGCGGTTCCTTCAGGACATGGAGCTCCCAGTGGTTTTGTTGACTGCATCAGGTTGCTTTTTTGTCTATTGCAGCATGAAATATACAGTTCCCAGTGCTAATAGCAAATTAACTTGAAGTCTTTGCTGTTCCTGAGACTTCTTGAAATGGGGCAAGCTCTACCTAAATCCCCTGGAGATACTCAAACAAAGAAGTTGCAGAAAGTCCAGTCCAGTCCTTTCTCTGTCCAAGACAGAAGCAGCCACTGGAGGCCAACACAGCAAAGCACACAGCAAAGTGGTAGTTCCTCCTAAATAGTGAAAAAGAAAATTGGCAATATGTCACCAACAGGACATGCCACACACAACAAGGCCAGGACTACCTTTCTCATACACTGCACCCTGCCCAAGGGGGTATCTTGGGCCTACCTGAGGGGTGCCTTATATGTAAGAAAAGGGAAGGTTAGTGCCTGGCAAGTGGGGGCACTTGCCAGGTCATCATGACTCCAAATACTGCGTGCAAACACTGCAGTGGCAGGCCGGAGACTCATATGAAAGGCTGCTTGTGTGGGTGGCCAATCAGTTCTGCAGGCCACCTAGGAGCATTTGATTTCTGGCCCTGGGCACATACAGTGCATTGTACCACGGTCTTGGTAGCATATCAAGATAGGCCAAACATGGAACCATCAATCAATAAACACAATTTATAGTAGGAGCACTTGTACTAAAACATTGAACAGCAGTAAAAAAGTGCATAGAGTAAAAAACAAAGTCCAACATACCATAAAAACACAAGAGGCCAGAAAGCAAAATGACATGGGAAACATGTCAAACGATGCCAGGTCTAAACCATTTCCCCTCCAGCTGAAAGGAGGCATAACGACCGAACCACCTGGGAGGTTTCTTCACTAAGGTGGAAGAAACTAGACAGACCATCAGCGTTGGCATGTTCTATGACAGCGCGGTGTTCCACCGCAAAGTCCGTTCCCTGTAGGGAGATGGATCACCTCAACCATTTTGGATTCTCACCCCTCATCTGCATCTGAGAGGCCTGTGGTCTGTTTGAAGTCGGAAGTGTGTCACAAACAGGTACAGTCTTAGCTTCTCTAATATCCAGACCACAGCATACACGTCTTGCTCTACGGCTCTCCACCTCTGTTCCCTGGGGAGTAGTCTCCTGCTAAGAAAGACTCCTGGCTGGTCTAGGCCCTGTTTGTTCAGTTGTGAGAGCACTGCTCCCTTAACATGCTCTGAAGCATCAGTCTGTACTATATATTTTGTGGAGCAGTTGGGTGCCTTGAGCATGGATGCAGTGCACATGGCTGCCTTTAGGGCATCAAAAGCTATCTCATATAATAATCGGTGAGACCTAAAAAGGTTTTCACCTCTGTCTGGGTCTTGGGCGCTCCCATGCAAGAATGTTGTCAATCTTTGGATGTAGGGGCACCACCTGACCACATCCTACCTGGTGATACATGTACACAACAGACCCCTGCCCAATCTGGCACTTACTAGCCTCTATCTTGACGCAGCCCTCTGCAGATCCTTCAACACTTCCCAGAGGTGGCACAAACAATCTTCCCAGCAGGAACTGAACACTGTAATAAAGGAAGGCGACACTGAAATCAACCAGTCCAGCCAATACCTGAATGAACAACCTCTGATAAGTGGCAGGAGCATTCATGAACCCAAAAAGGCATAACATGCAACTGGTAGTACCCCTCTGATGTTGAGAATGCAGACCTCTCCTTGGCCCCCTCGGTCAAGACAATCTGCTGGTACCCAGACGTTAAATCAAACTCCCAACCAATCTATGAACACATCAATCAATCAATCATTTGTAAAGCGCACTACATAGCCGCAAGAGTCTCAAGGCACTGGGGGGGCGCTACTGATCGAACAGCCAGGTCTTGAATATCCTCCTGAAGGTCAGGAGGTCTTGGGTCTGTCATAGGCTTAGTGGGAGGGTGTTCCACGTCTTGGCAGCGAGGTGGGAGAAGGATCTCCCACCGGTGGTTGTTCTTCAGTGCAGGTTTCTCATGTGGGGAGTGATGTGGCTGTGGCGTGGTACGTCGATGATCAGTCGTGCTGAGGCATTTTGGATGCGTTATAGTTGTTTGATGAGCTTGGTCGGGGCTCTGCAAAGAGGGCGTTTCAGTAGTCAAGTCTGCTGCTGACGAGAGCCTGGGTGACTGTCTTTCTTGTATCTGTCAGGATCCATCTGTAGATCTTGCAGAGCATGCGGAGGGTGTTGAAGCAGGAGGAGGAGACGGCGTTAACTTGGATGGTCATTGAGAGCATTGAGTCGAGAATGATTCCCAGGTTGCATTCGTGATCGGTGGGTGTTGGGGCTGTCCCCTGTGCCGTCGGCTACCAGGAGTCATCCCAGGCTGAAGGGTTGGAGCCGAGGATGAGGACCTCCTTCTTGTCCAAGTTCAGCTTCAGACGGCTGGTCTTCATCCAGTCGGAGATGGCCTTCATTGTTTCGTGGAGGTTGGCTTTGGCGGTGATGGGGTCCTTGATGAGGGAGATGAACAGCTGAGTGTCGTCGGCATAGGAGATTATGTTGAAGTTGTGCTGTCGGGCGACGTGTGCGAGCAGGGCCATGTAAATGTTAAACAGTGTCAGGCTGAGGGAGGATCCCTGGGGTACGCCGCAGATGATCTCGGAGGCTTTGGAATGGAATGGGGGGAGGCAGACACTCTGGGTTCTGCCAGAGAGGAAGCAGGTGGTCCATTTCAGAGCCTTGTCTCAGATCCCTGCGGCGTGGAGGCGTGCGCGTTGTGTACAGTGGCAGACGGTGTCAAAGGCGGCAGAGAGGTTTAGGAGGATGAGTGCTGTGGTCTCGCTGTTGTCAAGCAGGGTCCTCATGTCGTCTGTGGCGGTGATGAGGGCAGTCTCAGTGCTGTGCTTGCTGCGGAACCCTGACTGCGAAGGGTCCAGTATTCTGTTTTCTTCGAGGTATCGGGTTAGGTGTATATTGGCGGTTTTCTCGATGACCTTGGCCGGAAAGGGGTGCAGAGAGATGGGCCGGAAGTTCTTGAGGTGTCTTGGGTCTGCCTTAGGTTTTTTGAGTAGGGCGTTGGTCTCGGCGTGTTCCCAGATCTCTGGGAATGTCGCGGTCTCGAGGGAGAGATTGATGACATTGCGCAGGTGGGGTGCAATGGAGCTGCTTGCTCTGTTGAAGACGTGATGCGGGCATGGGTCTGACGGAGAGCCAGAGTGGATTGTGCACATGGTCTTGATGGTGTCATCGATACTCACGGTGACCCAGGCTAGCAGGGGTCGGGGTCGGTGGTGTACGAAGGGTCTGTTGTGTTGCTGTCTGTTGGGGCTGTCTGGGTGTTTAAGCTGTTGTGGATGTCTGCTATTTTGCGGTGGAAGATGGTGGCGAGGGAGTCGCACAGGGCTTGCGACGACGGGATGTTGTAGGTGTTGGAGCTGGGGTTGGAGAGTTCCTTCACAATGTTGAAGAGATCCTTGCTATTATGTTGTTTGTTGTCGAGGCGGTCTTTGAAGGAGGTCCTCTTGGCCGCCCTGATGAGGTGGTGGTGGTTGCAGATGGCGTCCTTGTGTGCTGCGTGGCTGTCCGGAGGTTGTTCACTGCCATTTCTTTTCTAGTTTACGGCAGGCTTGCTTGGTGGCTAGGAGTTCGGGGGTGAACCAGCTGGCCCTTTTTCTGGTGTCTCTGTGATGGGGGGTTTCTTCAGCAGGGCAAGGGTGTTGGTGCAGTCCTCGATCCAGCGTCTGAGGCTGTGGGCGGCAGCGTCGGTGTTAGAGGGTTCGGTGTGTGGGCTGAGAGCGAGGTTTGCGTGTAGTTGGTCTTCGATGATTTTGCTCCAGAAGCGGCAGGGGATCTGTTGGGTGCGGTGGTGTGTGGTGGGTTTCTGGAAGGCAAAGTGGATGCAGTCGTGGTCGGTCCAGAGGAGTTTGGTGGTGTGGCTGATGGAGACGTACAGGCTTGAGGAGAAGACGGGGTTGAGCGTGTTGCTTCAGTCCAAGGTTGGTGAGGTTATCGATCAGGGTTGTGGAGTTGTTGTTGTTGTTCTCAAGGTGAAAGTTCAGGTCTCCGAGGAGGATGTAGTTGGTGCTGATCAAGTCGGTGATGGAGTTGCTGAACTGGGAGCAGGGTCCGGGGGGTCGGTAGACGAGGGTGCAATTAGGGTCTGTGTGGATCTGGAAATGCATGTCTTCGGCGGTGCTGAGCATGTTGTCGGTGCTAGTTGAGTCCCTGATGGTGTTCTTGTGGACGATGGCGATTCCTCCTCCTCTGACTCCGTTGGTGCGGTCTCTGCAGGTGATCTTGTAGCCGTCTGGGATGGCTATGGCAATGTCGGGTGCAGAGGAGTCGTTCAACCAGGTATCTGTCAGGAAGGCCGCGTATGGGGATGTTGTGTCGAGCAGGTCCCAGAGCTCGACGGCATGCTTGCATGCAGAGCCGGAGTTCAGTAGTATGCATTGGAGGTGTCTTTCTTGGCGGATAGTTCGTCGGCTCTGAGGCTGGTGTAGCTGCAGTTCCGGCAGTAGAAGTGACCGTGTGTGCGTTTCAGGGCGGCCTTGAAGCAGGTGTGGATCCGTCTGGATTTGAGAATGTGGAGAGTGCTGGCGTCATAGTGGTGGCGGTCGTGTTGGCGGGTGCCGGGCCCAGGGGTTCTGGCGCTGGGCGTGGTCTAGGCGCGGATGGGTGCAGACCGGCTTGCCTTAGGCGTGCCTTTGGCGCGCCAGCAGTGTGGCTGCGCAGCGGCTGGCATATATGGGAAGGTGGGAGGGAGGAGCAGCTGGGAGGCGGGAGGTGGGGGCAGAGAATGGGCAGTAGGCAATCAGGGGGCGGGGCCGCAGGGGAAACAGCAGCGAGGGATGTGAGGGACAAGGAAGGTAACAGAATGAAAAGGGGCACAAAATTGAGGGAAACACGAGTGGCACAGAAGGCAAGAGGGCACAAAAAACGAGTGGAACAGAAGGCAAAAGGGGCACAGTAACGAGGGAAAAACAAGTGGCACAGAGGGCAGAAGGGCACAAAAAACTAGCGGAACGGAGGGCAGAAGGGCACAAAAAACGAGTGGAACAGAATGCAAAAAGGACACAAAAAGGAGGGAAATCGAGTGGCACAGAAAGCAGAAGGGCACAAAAAACAAGTGGAACAACGAGTGGCACAGAAGGCAGAAGGGCACAAAAAATGAGTGGAACAGAAGGCAAAAGGGGCACAAAAATGAGTGGCACAGAAGGCAAAAAGAGCACAGAAATACCGGAAAAACGAGTGGCACAGAGGCAAAATACAGAATACAGAAATACAGGGGCAGCAAAGAACAGAAGACAGAACCGTCAGAGAAGCACGGTGCAGTGAGGGGAACTGAAGGGAAAACCAGGCAGAGACACGGGGGCAGCGAGGGGTACAGAAGGAAAGACCAGGCAGAGAGAGCACGGAGACAGCGAGGGGAACAGAGGGAAGAAAAAGGGGCACGGACCACATACAGGCAGCGGGGGAAGACGGACAACAGCAGTCACAGACACAACAATGAAAATACAGGCAATACAATAAAAACAATAAAGCGGAGGATGAACAAACCTACCTATGGCCTACCACTGGCCACCAGGGATGAAGCGCAGGAGGTAGCCTGCGGGTGGTGGAGGGCCTCAAACCTCCTCAGCAGCGGCAGCTGGGGCAGGAAGGCACAGGTGGTGCTGTGCGGAGGGGGGGCAACCTATCTGGTGGGGTCAAGGGCAGCTCTGCAGATGGGGTGCACATCAGTCCTTGTGACAGCATTGAGCTCATGATAGTCCATGCAATACTGAAGTTCAGGAGTGGCACCAGGTGCAACAGCCTTTGGGACAAAGACCACTGGGTTAACCCAAGGAGTGTTGAAGGGCTGTATCACCACTAATACCAATATCTTAGAAACCACTTCGTTGATGCTGGCCCACCCCTGCCAGTGGGCCTTTAAATGTTGTATTTCACAGTAGGACTTTCCCCAGTGTCCCATTGTATACATCATGAGTACACTAATGGGTGACACCTGGGGTGAGAGAGAACAGGGTTATAAACTACCCCAACAACTGGTGACAATCACTCTGCTGCTCTGAGGTCAGTGTAGGGAACAGGTTCACACCTTCCACTGACCCATCGTGCTCCTTGGCAAATAGGAGGACAGAAAAATGTTCACTCTCCTCTTCATCTTCTGTCACCAGGAGCATGCTTACTTCAGACCTCTCTAAAAGTGAGGTTCGAAGTAGTTCACATGGAGGACCCTCATATCCTGAAGAGCATAAGGCTCTACATACTACAAAGATACTACATGGTGAATTTATAAGTGCTTGGGTATTGGCACAGAGATTGGATAAATATACAATGCAATCTGGAAGAAAGTGTATGAGTGTACCTCCCTTCTCCCATAGCCATAAAGCCAATTCCCCAACGGAGGAGGGGAAAGAGGGGAAGGTCCTTGGCATAGTTCAGATTATTAGCATAAAGGATGATAGAGAATGTGCCCACCTCTCAAGTCACCTGTACATTTTAGTCACTAGAAACTTATTTGTCTCTGAGTAGTGGTCAAACCAAGCCAGACATTTGCAAGGCAGGGGGTCCTTCCACTCGATAAACACAATTCCCATCATCTTGGCTCCCTCTTGACAAATGACGGGCGGTGCGAAAAGTAGCCCAAATGAATCGCGCATAAATTAAGAGTTCAGGCCACAAATTTCAGTCCATTCTGAGCGAAGGCGATTTCGAGAGGAGCTCCTGTGATTCTCGCCATGTGGAACCCTTCCTGATGGCCCTGAGGAAATCATCAACTTGCTGCCCATTTGTAAAGAAGTGCTGCTTGCCCTGGTATGTAACACGCAGGCGAGCCGGGTACAGTAGAGCATATTCAATTTGCGCCTTCTGGAGTTTTTGTTTGCGGGTAAGAACTTACATCTTGCCGCCTGGACAGCGGCCTGTCCTGCAGCCTAGGGGTGCTGGCCTAACACTATGGCCGCCCACGCGATGGAGAAGGTAGCAGGATGACGCTGGAGCCAGTAGTGCAATGGCACGTGCAGGTCGTAGATTCCAACGTCTGCCACAAGCGCGGTGTCATCAGAGGGAGGAGGTTGGAAAAGTGGTGTCGAGGCGGCTCCACAGTTATGGCCAGGTGACTCTGGCTCCGGCATGCAGGTTTCAAAGCAGTGCGAGTTGGACGAGGCCCACATGCCATGTGGGATCCCCGGTGCTCGCCTACCTGTTCCGGCCGGAGCTGGTTTCTGTCAGGCAGTTTGTTCAGTCCACACCAAGCTCACCCCACCCCTCAGCAGCGTTTCACAGAGGCAGATGAGGCAGATCTTGGAACCTGAGCGGGATGCCCAGTGCGGGCTCTCAAGGCGGACACTTTCAGCAAGTTCGATACGTGAAAATAGGAGGATAAACAGTGAATCTTGCCACCAAGCAGCAAGAGCCTCACAGGGGTGCTGCCATCTTGGTTGTGCGCCACCTAGCACCCCTCGATCAGCGTCACAGCCTTACAGACGGAAACCTTGTAGCAGCTGATCCAGCTAAATGAAGGTGAGCGGGCCATCAAATCCCTGAAATTCAACAACCCTAGGCCCTGGCAGGTTCACATCATATTTTTTCATTTCTAGCCCCTAAACTCATTTCTCTATTTAATCACTGTTCAGATCCAGCGTCTCTCATTCTCAATATGGGTGAGGCTATTATTACAGTTTTCCCAAAAGCTGATAAGGAAACTAGGTTTTGTGCATTCCTACTGCCCAATAAAGCTGTATACTAAAATCTTGGTTATGCACCTCATTAAGGTACTGACCTTGATTGTTCACCCCAAACAGAGCAAATTTTTCCATGGACACTAGACGCACGATAATATACAGATAAACATTCCCCTGGTGGAGAAAGACTCCTTAAAGAATACTCCATCAATTCTTCTCTCCAAGAATACAGAAAAGGCCTTCTACCCGGTTAATTGGATGTTCATGTAACTCAACTTTTCAGAAAAATGGGACTAGTTCCAAACTTTTTCAGAATGATTTCTTCCAACTTTGCAAATCCAATTGCGAAGGTCATATTGAATTGACTCACTTCAACACCTTTTCAAATTCTTAAGGTCACCAAATAGGGATGCCCACTATCAGGAACCTACGTTGGTCAGTAAGTTTGGAGGGGGGAGGTGAACTTTAGATTTACCAACAATAATGCAGAAATATCTAGTGAAGATTAATTATATTGTCACGTGGTACATAGGGACTTGCCTGCTGCTTTGCACACATTACGACAAGTTGTTATTTTTTTCAATAATTTAAAAGACCGCTTTCACATGAGAACTAATCACTTTGTTCACTCTCTGCGATTTTGACTGAACATTATGCGGAAGGTCAAACAACAATACCCCTTGTTATTTTGTTCTGGCCAGTTTTTAGCCCTCATAAAAAACATACCAATGCAGCTGTTGTTTGGACAGCAAACTCTGGTTTTTAGTGGGCTTGAAAAATAGGTAATACACTGAGAGGGACCTGGAAGAAGAACATCTATGATGTAGATCTACCATCTATAGGGTAAAGTATGGGGTCTGCTGACAAAGCCCAGATATCTTCTATTATAATATAATAATTCTATTATATAATAATACTACTTCTTAGCAAGAGGAGGGAGGTTAGGCATTATAGTTCTTTTTACATTGTCTTTTTATGATGAGATCTTCCTTTCTGATTTGTGGACTGACTGCTATGCTGACAATATTTCTGCTATGCATTTTCCTGCTTGTTGTGACACGTACACTGAATGTAAGGGCATGTTAGTTAAAATAAATATTTTAAACTGTTTCATGTCTCCATTCATCTTTGTTGCATTGATTGTGCTTACCATGAGAGCACCAGGTGGCTCTGGGACACCAGGTCCGCCTTTCAAGCTAACAATTGTTGATAAATAATAACTCAGGGGCTTTCAGAATCCTGACTTTCTACGCTACTGGAGGGGAAACAAGGAATTCAGTGTTGCTGCCTCTTCCGGACACTAAATGGATCCACTATTTCCTGATTCTGCATTTGATAACACAACCCTCAATGTTGCTCCAGGACAACCAGGGCTAAGACCCAATTAGAAATTTGTCCCCCCCCAAAATTGGTAAGCACGGATCACTGACAAAACATCGAGTGTAAATAAATCGACCTACAAAAACATTGGAGCAAGAATATCGATGGCAAGAATATCGACATCCTATCAAGAACACAGTAAGTTCAAAAAATATCGAGAAAAAAAATATTGATTTCAAAAATATCGTTACTAAACGTATTGTTTTTTTAGTTAAAAAAAGATGGGAAATACACTAAATAATACTTATAAATAAAATAAAACAGTTAAAAATATGTTATAATGTTTCAAATTAATAAGTAATATATATATATAATTTAATAAAACATTAAACAAACATACATAAAATATATATACTTAATTAAATATTTTAATATTAATTATTTTAATAACTTATAAATTATGAAAACATATTATAAATTACAAATACATCTATCCACATAAAACAATAACATAAATACAAATTAAACAATTACATATAACAAATTAAAAAAATAAACTTACTTTTGTAAAATTAATTATATACTACATTAGCTAAAATAATACAGAAAATATTAAATAGCGAGGGAATGAAACTACTATTCCAACTCCAAAAACCAACAGTAAGGAAAATGTTGGATAGTGTAGGGCTTAAAATTACTATTCCCACTCCAGAGAGTGTAACAGTAGAGAAAGTGTTGGATAGCATAGGGGTATAAATTACTATTTCCACTTCCTGGAGTGCAACAGTAAGGGAAGTGTTGTATAGCGTAGGGGTAAGCATTACTATTCCAATTCCAAAGAGTGCAACAGTAGGAAACGTGTTGGATAGCGTAGGGGCAAAATTACTATTCCCACTCCAGATAGTGCAACAGTAGGGAAAATGTTGGATGGCATAGGGTTAACAATTACTATTTACACTCCAGACAGTGCAACAGTAGGGAAAGTGTTGGATAGCGTAGCGGTAAAAATTACTATTCCAATTACGGAGAGTGTAACAGTAGAGAAAGTGTTGGATAGCGTAGGGGTAAAAATTACTATTCCCACTCCAGAGAGTGTAACAGTAGGAAAAGTGTTAGATAGCGAAGGGGTAAAAATTACTATTCACACTCCAAAGAGAGAAACAGTAGGGAAAGTGTTGGATAGTATAGGGGTAAAAATTACTATCACCCCTCCAAAGAGTGCAACAGTAGAGAAAGTGTTAGATAGCGTAGGGGTAAACATTACTATTCCAACTCCATAGGGTGCAACTGTAGGGAAAGTGTTGGATAGCGTAGAATTTAAAATAAATATACTTATAAATACAATATATGTTTTTTAAATAATTAATGAATTAATTATTAAAAAAATCTAAACTAATTACAAATCCCAATAAATAATTATTAAAAACATAATTACCAATGAATAATTAATTAACAATAAATTAATAATAAATATTAAGAAATAAATATTAATAACTAATAATTACCAAATATCACATATTGAACAATTACATAATGCTGTATACCCCCATAAAATAATTAGTAAACATTAATTACCAATTAAAAATTACGTAAAAATGTATTAATTAAAAATATCAATCAATACTAGTTAATAATATTTAATTACCAATTAATGATAAAACAACATCAACTTAATTTTCATAACCAAAAAATTATCATTTAAAATAATTACCAATTAATAATTAATGTCCAATACATTAATTATCGATACCCAACAATACATGTAATAATTACTTAATTAGGTTTCAATTACTTCCAACACTATTCACATATAAACGCACAACACACTCCAATAATAAAATAATACACAACATAATTATTAATTAATCAATTCATAAAAATGAATAAACGATTAATAAAAATGTATTACCAATTAATAATCAATCAGCAATAATATAATTATCAATACCAATAATGAAAATAAATTATTACTTAATTATTACTTAATTACAATTAATTTAAATTACTTCCCACCCTATTCCCCTATAAACTCACAACCTGCTACAGAACTAAAACACCATTAAAAAAAATATTTAATAATTCCTAAAAATTATTAAATCATTTACTATAATTAAATTACTTCCCATCCTATTCCCCTATAAACCCACAACCCGCTACAGAACTTAAACGCAAAAATTAATTACAATTAATGTATAATTCCTAAAAATGAATAATGAATTTAGTATAATTAAAAAAAAGTTATTAACATGTGAAAATTGTATACATATATTTTAAAAACAGTAAAACACTTAACAAAACACATACCACATATATATTAAATACATAATATAATACATAACAATAATAAAAATATCAATATTAGTAACATCGATATTAGTAACATCGATATATTTGATATCGATACTACTCACTTTGATATTACTTATATCGATATAAAAAAATCAATATTACTTACCTTAGGGTCGATATTCTTAACATCGATATTCTGTCCCTTCAATATTATCACCTCGATATTAGTGTAGGTCTATATTTATTTTTCAATATTTTGACTGCTCACTGGTAAGCCCTAAGGGTACAAGTTCTAGCTTTTATATGGATTTCAACCAGCAAATTATTCACTGCCTAGGTGGAAAGGCAATGGACTAAAAGGAGACAATAGAGAGCAGTTCTCTCCAAAATAATGAGAAATACTATACTCATCATCTACACCAATTCTGGGTAGGCAGATCTATCACAAAGTGTGACATGATAGGCACTATACCTCCATTAGAGTACACCACATATTTCACAATGTGTCCCTTAAATGCTGGAGGAGTTGTGGTGCACTGGGAGAGGGGCTTCCTATTTGGTGGTCATGTCCATCCTTTTAGGGAAGAAGTATACAAAACGCTTAAAATACATTAGGATCCCAAACCCCTTCCAACCCCTTTTTCACTAGCGGTAGTGCTCCTGGGGATAAAATACAAGACAACCAAAGTTTCATGGTGACGTATGAGAGTGGCATGCTACAATGCCTGAGACTACCAAATGTGCTCTTGTTAACAATTGTAAAAGGGTGGACTGCCCCCTGTTCACTCAGTGATACCATAAACTAATTCTGGATATGGAATGGTTGATAAGCAACATTAAGCTAAATAGAAGCTTCATATGCTATATTGAGCGGGGGCCCCCAAATGTGGCTCTCTGTTCCTGATGGCTCAACCTTGGCCTATTTGACTGATATGAATGCTTAAATATCATTTTCCTTTTTTCTAAGATGGAGTAGAGCTGGTCAATATATACATGGTACATGCACTAAGGAGCACTTTTTATGGTGGAAACATTTGGTGTGATGTTAGGCCTTCTGAAATTTAGGGGTTTGCAGAATAGAAGGGGCACAATAGTTGCAGGGGTAAAAATGGAAGCTTATTGTCAATTTACAATCTCCTAGCACCATGTATCACGTTGTATTTCTTTCTAAATTACTTAGCTGAGCAGTGGCCTTTTGACTGTTCAGTGTTCAAAAGCCCATAAAAAGATGTATGCAAAAAAAGAAGCTATGTCTCCTGGAGAGACTGTCTGGGTATGTGCACATGCAGGGTTCTGTACGTGGATCTTATGGAACTTCCTGGGGGGGAGAACAGATCAGAAGAAGATGATTAGGGAAGCATACATGTTGTGCTTTTATTTTTAGTGTCCCCAAGGCAAACATCTCTTTATGAACTCTGGTAGAGAAAAAAGTCAGGCTCCAGGGCCATAGGAAAAAGTGGGCGTTGATGGAGTTAGTACCTGAGGGACCTCCAGTCTCCCGATTACCACAGGTTTGAGAAGGCAGGCCTCTAAACCCAATACCCTGTGCCAGTGTCTGAGAGGGTGGATATAACCGAGAAACATCTCAAACCAACATGGACAGTGAATTAGGGCACTGCGAGCCGGCTCCCATTTAGGCATAGGAGAGTGAGTCATGTAGGGCGGCAGCCAGTTGGCTTTGCCCCCACAAGTTTGATATCCCTCATGGCTTCACAAGTAAGAGGATGGACATCATAAAAGATTAAACCAAACAGACACAGTCCAAAACTAGAAGGGAAATACTGAACAGTGTCAGAGAGCACAGACCAAAAAGAAAGCCACTGGCATATTTAATTAAGAACAAGACAAAATAATGTAGTTAAGGGGAGGGAATGGCCCAACAAGCTAGAAATGGGCATATATAGTACAGTACCCCAAAGAGGGCAAGGGCACCAACAACAAAAGTTTAGCTAAAATATATGGGTGGTGTCAGAATTGTGTTGGCCCCAAAAAGAACCCCTTGATGTTTTTAAATGCCACTATCATTCTCCCAAGTAGACTGAATCAAGACTTGTGGGTTTTACTTTTCAAGTGGCCTTGGTGCTTGAGCTTTAGGTCAAAAGGCTGGAGAATGCAGGGGCCCTTGCTGCAGAGTTGATGAACTACTGCATAGTTGTCTTGCCAGAGACCCATCTCCAAACTTCATTTTGCTCATATTTTCGTTTACATTTGTATGTGGTATAATACATATTGGTAAGATGTATTGGTATAAATGAAGGCTTCACATTGACAGGTCAGAGCTTATGTTTAACTAAGTGTATTGAGTATCTTGAAATCCACATTTAAGCAAACTGAGGTATATTATGCACCACAGTGATGGGAAAACCTCCATAATACTACAATGGTCTTATTTTATAAGACTCCTGGGTCTGACATTGTGAAAGTAGAGAAAATGTAGTACATAGACTGCCCCCTGGGAAATGTAAACACAACTTTTTCATCTTGCCTGCATTCTTCATAACAATGTCTAGTGATGATGCTAAATACATTGCTAAATCTATTTGTTCAGTCAAACCTTTTTTTGGCCACATATTTCTGTCTGTGTCCTGAGGCTTATGTGATGCTGCTCCAGGATGTTGACTCTTTAACTGGTAAACTTCCAGAGACAAAAAATAAATTAAAAACATATATGTTTGCAACATCCAGGATTGACTTGAAATCAGAGGTCAGTGTGTATAGGGTCCTGATGTGAAGAATATATACAGTCTCTATCTATCTATCTATCTATCTATCTATCTATCTATCTATCTATCTATCTATCTATCTATCTATCTATCTATCTATCTATCTATCTATCTATCTATCTATCTATCTATCTATCTATCTATCTATCTATCTATCTATCTATCTATCTATCTATCTATCTATCTATCTATCTATCTATCTATCTATCTATCTATCTATCTATCTATCTCTCTGTCTGTCTATCTATCTATCTCTATATCTATCTATCTATCTATGTATATATCTAAAGTTCAAGTTCAAGTTCGGGCATTTGTATAGCGCACTACTCACCCGTAGGGTCTCAAGGCGCTTGGGGAAGGAGTTCATTATTTGTCGAATAGCCAGGTTTTAAGTTCTTTTCTGAAGGAGATGTGGTTTTGAGTAAGGCGGAGGTGGGTGGGGAGTGAGTTCCAGGTCTTGGCAGCTAGGAAGGAGAAGGATCTGCAACCCATGGTGGATTTTCGGATGCGCGGGACTGCGGCGAGGGCTTGATTTGACGATCTTAGTTGGCGGGTGGGTGTGTAGAAGGACAGTCGAGTGTTGAGGCATTCGGGTCCTAGGTTGTAGAGTGCCTTGTGTGCGTGGGTGAGAAGACGGAACGTAATTCTCTTGTTGACGGCAAGCCAGTGAAGGTCTTTTAGGTGTCCGGTGATGTGATCTTGGCGAGGGATGTCCAATATGAGTCTCGCTGATGCGTTTTGGATGCGTTGGAGTTTTTTCTGTAATTTTGCTGTGATTCCGGCGTATAGTGTGTTACCATAATCCAGTCGACTCGTGACCAGTGCATGGGTGACAGTCTTTCTTGTCTCGAGGGGGATCCAGCGGAAGATCTTTTTGAGAATGCGAAGTACGTTGAAGCAGGAGGATGAGACTGCGTTGACTTGTCTGGACATCGAGAGAGAGGAGTCTAGGATGAAGCCAAGGTTACGTGCGTGGTCTGTGGGTGTGGGTGATGTGCCCAGGGCGGAAGGCCACCAAGAGTCGTCCCAGGCAGAGGGGGAAGATCCTAGAATGAGCACCTCCGTTTTGTCTGAGTTGAGTTTTAGGCGGCTATGTTTCATCCATTCGGCTACTTCTTTCATGCCTTCGTGAAGATTGCTTTTGGCGGTGTTAGGGTCTTTGGTGAGGGAAAGGATTAACTGGGTGTCGTCGGCGTAAGAGATGATGTTGAGGTTGTGTTGGCGCACGATGGATGCGAGTGGGCTCATGTAAACGTTGAAGAGGGTGGGACTGAGTGATGATCCTTGTGGTACTCCACAGATGACTTCAGTGGCCTCTGAGTTGAATGGGGGAAGGCGGACTCTTTGAGTTCTCCCGGCGAGGAATGAGATGATCCAGCTCAAGGCTTTTCCTTGTATGCCGATGTTGCTGAGGCGTTGTATAAGGGTGCTGTGGCAGACTGTGTCGAAAGCGGCGGAGAGGTCGAGTAGAATGAGGGCTGCTGTTTCTCCGTTATCCAGTAGTGTTCGGATGTCGTCTGTCGCTGCAATGAGGGCGGTTTCGGTGCTGTGTTTGGCTCGAAATCCGGATTGAGAGGGATCGAGGGAGTTGTTGGATTCAAGGAAGGCAGCGAGCTGGCTGTTGACGGCTTTCTCAATAACTTTGGCGGGGAAAGGGAGGAGGGATATGGGTCGGTAGTTTTTAAGTTCAGAGGGGTCTGCTGTGAGTTTTTTCAAGAGGGCGCTGAGTTCGGCGTGTTTCCAGCTATCTGGGAAGGTGGCAGAGTTGAACGAGCAGTTGATGACATCACGGAGATGGGGTGCGATTATGGAGTCAGCTTTGTTGAAGATGTGGTGGGGGCAGGGGTCAGTTGGTGAGCCAGAGTGGATTGAGTTCATTAGGCGGATGGTGTCTTCCGTAGTGATTGGGTTCCAGGCGCTGAGGTTGTTAGTTGGCGGTGTGGGATCTGAGGGGGGTGGGGAGGGTTGATCGCTGGGAATGTTCTTGAAGCTGTTGTGAATGTCGGCAATTTTGTTGTAGAAGAAGGAGGATAACGCATCGCAGAGGTCTTGGGAGGGAGTGATGTCGTTAGATGCTGTGGTGGGGTTGGTGAATTCCTTGACGATGTTGAAAAGTTCCTTGCTGTTGTGGGTGATGTTGTCTAGACGATCCTTGAATGCTGATTTCCTGGCGGATCGAATCAGTTGGTGGTGTTTGCGGGTGGCTGCCTTGAGGGTGGCCATGTTGTCGGTGGTTGGGTTTTTTCTCCATGTTTTCTTCAGGGTGCGGCATAGCTTCTTGGATTTTTTAAGGTCATCATTGAACCAGGGAGCCTTTTTGCTGCCTGATTTGATCTGGTGCTTTTTCAGGGGTGCTAATTCGTCAGCACTGTGGGTGATCCATTGCTTGAGATTGGTGGCCGCTTGATTTGGGTCCAATGAGGGGGTGGGAGGGTTTTGGTTGAGTGATGTGAGGATTTGGTCGGAGGTGATTTTGTTCCAGTTTCTCCGAGGAATAGGTTGTGGGTGGTTGTGGGTCAAGGTGGTTTTGTAGCTGAAGTGAACACAACTGTGGTCCGTCCAATGGAGAGCTGTGGTGCGATCGAAGGAAATGTGCTTGCTGGAGGTGAAGATAGGGTCGAGCGTGTGTCCGGCTAAATGGGTGGGGGTGTTAACAAGTTGTTTGAGTCCGAGATTGGCCAGGTTGTCCAGAAGGGTGGAGGTATTGCTGTCGTGTTTGTTTTCAAGGTGGTAGTTGAGGTCTCCTAAGAGAATGTAGTTCTCGGTGGCGAGGGCATGTGGGCTGACGAAGTCAGTGATGTCATCGCTGAATTGAGAGCGGGTTCCTGGAGGCCTGTAGATGAGGGTACCTCTAAGTGTGGTCCTAGGGTCGGTGTGGATCTGGAAGTGGAGATGTTCGGCGGTTGCAAGATTATCGTCGGAGCTTGTCGTTATTTTGATGGTGTTCCTATGGATGATGGCGATGCCTCCTCCTGTTTGATTGGTACGGTCTTTTCGTATAATCTTGTAAGCGTTCGGTATGGCTATGGCGATGTCGGGTGCTGATGATGTGTTCATCCATGTTTCTGTAAGGAAGGCGATGTCCGGTGACGCAGTGTCGAGTAGGTCCCAGAGTTCAGTTGCGTGTCTGTGGACCGAGCGGGTGTTCAGCAGGAAGCACTTCAGGTGGTTAGAGTCGGAGCTGTGTATGGAGGAAGTTGATTTGGTGAGGGTCCTGAAGCAGTTGAACTTGCAGGAGAGGGAGGCGAATGGGCCGTGGGTACGTCCTGGGGTGGCCTCGTAGCATTGTGGTGTGCGTCCGGGGTTGAGGGCGAGGAGAGTTGCGGCATCATATGTGACTCTAGTGGGTTGGATGTAGCGGGGACCAGGGGGACAGGCGCTGGGCGCGGTCCCGGCGCGGACGGGCGTAGACGGGCTTACCTTTGGCGCACCTTCGGCGCGACTGCTGCGCGTGGACTCTGCGCATTGAGACATCTGTCTCAAATGGAGAGTGGAGGGGGCGGAGCGTGGGAGGGGCAGCAGGGAGGCGGTAGCGTTGGGGGAGGGACGGGCTGGGGGCACAACAAAATGGCAGTAACAAACAAGGTAAACACGAGGATACCGGGGTCAACAACAACAGTCAGAAGTTCTAGCAATGCAAAGCGCAGGTCAGCGCAGGCGATATAAACTCAGAACAGAATTAACAAAGCAGCAACGTGGAGCACAGCGCTACGATACCAGGGGGCACAGGCACTGGATCGCAACTTCAGCAGCGAGGAGATGCCAGGGGCCAGGAGGGAGCGACCACCTCTGTCGAAGACAGGCTGGTCACAGAGGAGCGCCGGACCGATATTCAGTTATCCAGTGGGTGGGAGGGGCAGCAGGGAGGCGGTAGCGTGGGGGGAGGGACGGGCTGGGGGCACAACAAAATGGCAGTAACAAACAAGGTAAACACGACGATACCGGGGTCAACAACAACAGTCAGAAGTTCTAGCAATGCAAAGCGCAGGTCAGCGCAGGCGATATAAACTCAGAACAGAATTAACAAAGCAGCGACGTGGAGCACAGCGCTACGATACCAGGGGGCACAGGCACTGGATCGCAACTTCAGCAGCGAGGAGATGCCAGGGGCCAGGAGGGAGCGACCACCTCTGTCGAAGACAGGCTGGTCACAGAGGAGCGCCGGACCGATATTCAGTTATCCAGTGGGTGGGAGGGGCAGCAGGGAGGCGGTAGCGTGGGGGGAGGGACGGGCTGGGGGCACAACAAAATGGCAGTAACAAACAAGGTAAACACGACGATACCGGGGTCAACAACAACAGTCAGAAGTTCTAGCAATGCAAAGCGCAGGTCAGCGCAGGCGATATAAACTCAGAACAGAATTAACAAAGCAGCAACGTGGAGCACAGCGCTACGATACCAGGGGGCACAGGCACTGGATCGCAACTTCAGCAGCGAGGAGATGCCAGGTGCCAGGAGGGAGCGACCACCTCTGTCGAAGACAGGCTGGTCACAGAGGAGCGCCGGACCGATATTCAGTTATCCAGTGGGTGGGAGGGGCAGCAGGGAGGCGGTAGCGTGGGGGGAGGAACGGGCTGGGGGCACAACAAAATGGCAGTAACAAACAAGGTAAACACGACGATACCGGGGTCAACAACAACAGTCAGAAGTTCGAGCAATGCAAAGCGCAGGTCAGCGCAGGCGATATAAACTCAGAACAGAATTAACAAAGCAGCAACGTGGAGCACAGCGCTACGATACCAGGGGGCACAGGCACTGGATCGCAACTTCAGCAGCGAGGAGATGCCAGGGGCCAGGAGGGAGCGACCACCTCTGTCAAAGACAGGCTGCCTATCTACCTATCTATCTATCTATCTATCTATCTATCTAGCTATCTATCTGTCTGTCTGTTTGTCTGTCTGTCTGTCTGTCTGTCTGTCTATCTGTCTATCATGATTTACATCCAGCAAGCGATGAAATATGTCATAAGAGGGCCAGGTACAAGATACGGCTTACAAGTAAGATAATATACACTAGGTATTGAAAAAATGGAGGCCATGGTATCAAATAATAGATCAAGCTACAGGGTATAAATACATAGGGAGAGTGCAGACGATGTCCTTCTGTATATCTCGAAACCCGAGACTACAATACCTGAACTGTTCCGAGAGCTAGGACAATACGGCAGATGGGCGGGACACACTATTAACTGGCACAAATCGATTCTCTACGATCCGGGAGGTAGGGATGAGTGGACAGGGCTACCAGATCAACTTCTGACGTCTACTGAAGGCTTTCAGTACTTAGGGATATACATTACACTGGATAGAACCTTATCGTTCCAAAATAACTTGGAACGGATAATCTTGAGCGCGACGGCGGACATGGACCGTTGGAGGCAACTTCCACTCACACTTCTGGGCCGAACGGCAATGTATAAAATGATCACATTACCAAAATGTCTCTACGCATTACAAAATGAATACTATCCCCTTCCGACCTCGGTATTTACCAGGATCCACTCGGATCTGAGAACCTTCCTGTGGCTGGGTAAACAACCTAGAGTGGCGCTAACAACACTCCAAAGACACCAGTACAGTGGGGGAATCTCACTTCCGAATTTAGAAGCGTACTATTGGGCGGAACACATGACACCAATAAATGACTGGCTACACGCCCCGGCAGACCACCCGACCTATGCTTTAGAAAGGTTGAAGCTGTCCTCTAGAAATATCTTATATTATGTATATGGAGGCTCTAGGCGAGCGCCGTTACTCCCTGCCACTATCCTTACACTCAACGCCTGGTCCAGGGCCATGAAACGCATGGGCTGGGACAAGAAACCGGCTCGACAGACGCCTCTATGGCACTGTCAGTGGCTGACAGAACTACACAAGCTGCGGGGTTTCCGAGGATGGGACAACATCAGCATTTCCACAATAGGCGATGTGATTGCCAAAGGAGAGTTGAAATCTTTCAACACCCTCAAGTCAGAATTCGGGCTGCACGCCTCCCAACTCTTTAAATATACCCAACTCCGGCATGCATGGGGGGCACAGAAAATCCGGCTTACTGATATCCCTGAATACGCGGCTTTAGAGGGACGACTCCTTCAGGAGCAAATTCCGAGGACGGCAGTCTCCCTAACCTACAAGACCCTGACCAACAATATGTTAGGTGACCTGATGACATTACGACATACATGGGAAGGGGAATTGGGAGCCATGGAAGGTCTGGATTGGAAAATTGTATTAATGCACCCCCGAGACGTAGCGATAAAATCCAGACTACGCCTCATACAATTTAATGTGCTCCATGGAACCTATTATGACAGACTGAAACTTCACAGAATGGGAAAGGTAGGAGACACAACTTGCCTACGGGGCTGCCGGCAGGAAGGGGATTTCTTCCACACTATATGGTCATGTGGTAAGATTCAGAGGTACTGGAAACAGTTCTTTACGGAACTAGGGGAGGTCTTGGGGACCCCACTTCAGTGTGAACCTAAGCTGGCATTGTTAGGAATGACCAATGAGGTTGATATGCCACGACCGCTCCTTATCTTCTTAGTGCTGGCGCTGGTGGTGGCCAAGAGGGATATTGCGAAATACGGGGGGTCACCGGAACCTCCAGGCCTTGAGGAATGGAGAAGGGGACTAGACCTGTATATAGCAGCTGAAAGAGTAACGTATAAAGCAAGGGGGTGCCCGAATAAATTTAGAAAGGTGTGGTCTAAGTGGCGGCAATACCATGGGCTGGATGGGGGTTTGTAAGAGGAAGTGGGTTACCTCGGACTCGAGAGACATTATGGCGCACTTAGCGTTGGATAGGTATTGGGAGGGGAGGGAAAGAGGTGTGATTCTGCTACTGATAAATGACTACTTTGCTGAGCTATTATTGCATTGGTTAGTTAGGGGGGGGATGGTACACCGTTTACAAAATAAAAAATGCAGAATGCCTTACAGGAAGTATATATATATTTCATCGAACAATGTGGTTCGCCGCCCGGCCTTCGGGATGTGGGCTTATTGGCCGTGTGAGACCCTTTTTCCTTGTTTTCTTTAATACCGACGGATTGATTAACGGAACTTCTGATTGTATGCTGCCATTCCCTTTTTTTTTTTTTTTTGATTCTGCAATAAAAAAAAATAAAAAAAATACATAGGGAGAGGAGCTAGTGGCTTGTATCATCAGTGTAAAGGCAGAGTAGAATAATAGGTAAGTTAGACAATCAAAAACTACAGCAAGCCAACTTTCAAGATCAATGTATTAGTTGTTGCTACAAGTCTATTGTGGTGTGAGGTCAAATTAAAACAACTGAACTTTTGGTACTTTTCCAAATCTCATATTGGAAATTAATGTGTTGTCGTCTGGAGGGATGCAGTTCTAAACTTCATGGGCACTCTGGACGGACTTTTTTAGTGACTTCATCTTTTGAAAGAAAGGATTTCATAAAGCCGTTTAGTGGGGTGCACAAATAGGTAATACACACTTGGAGAGGGACCTTTCCAAGGAGAAGAGCACCTATGATGTAGCTCTACCATCTATAGGGTAAGGTATGGGATCTGACGACAATGCCCAGGGATCTTCTATTGTATAATAATACTTCTTCTTAGCAAGGGGAGGGAGGTTAGGTACTATACTCCTTTTTACATTACCTTTTTATGATGAGATTTCCCTTCATAATTTATGGACTGACTCCTACACTGACAGTATTTCTATGCATGTTCCTGCTTGTTGTCGCACGTACACTGCATGTTAGGGCTCGTTAGTTAAAATGAATACTTTAAACTGTTTCATGTCTCCATCAGATCTTATTGTGGATGAGTACGAGAGAGTGAGGGAAAATTCTGTCTTGTTACTGCGATTCACAGGGTATCTGGGAGTGTTGTGTTCTGGAGTATCTAGTTATTTGTTTCTCTTTGAGGGACTAGGAGAGCATGTGTGACACTATAGCTAGTCGGTCCTGGCTTTGTGTATACTAAGGTGGTGGGAAGACTCCGTCCCAATACACCAAGGTTCCATTTCCTGTGCATCGTTCTGTATTTATGCAGGATCCCTGCAGCAATATGAGAAGTATGGCAAGAGGGAGGTTAGGGGAAGTGCAAATTAGTAGGTGTACTTAAACACAATATTTTTCAAACTAAATAACACCGTTAAGATCTAGAAAACAGAGTGAGGGTGTGTGCGTGTATGTGTGTGTGTGTATGTGTTTGTCTGTGTGTGTATACGTGTGTGTGTAAAACCTTAAGGTGATATTTGACAGCCACTTCACCATACCTGACTGAAAGCACTTGTACCCAACTATTTACTACAGAAAATATTTTTAAGTGTGATGTAACACCTCAAACACCACCCCAGATGCTATGCTCCTGCCACTTTGCAAGTCAGTTTCTGGATGCAAAATAAATTATGAAAAGTCTGAGGCAGAGACCTTGATTCTAAGGAATGAAGTGGCAGCAACACTGAATTCCTTGTTTCCCCTTCAGTAGCCTAAAGGGACAGGATTCTGAAAGCCCCTGAGTAATTATTTATCAACAATTACCCCTCCCCTCCATTGGCAGATAGAAAGGAGGACCTAGTGTCCCAGAGCCACCTGGGGCTTTCATGGAGCTGCAAAATCAATGCAATAAAGATTAATAGCTTTCTGCCACTCATTTATGTTTTAGGTGCTCACAATATGATTAGACAAAGCTTATCTCAAACAGCTTTAACAGCAACTGCTACACTTTATGTGGAGGGGGAGGTACTGAGGATACCTCAAAAGTGTTGATCCAAATGGGGGAAGCTTGGGGCTTCGCAACACTCAGCATTCCTCATAATTGAGCAGCTGTTCAATTAAAAGTGGCAGTGGATGGTCCACGTTGGAGTCTGAAAAGTATTTCTGCTAGATGGGTCAACAGAGCCCTGTGGGATCAAGACCGGGTAGATAAACAACACAAGCTCAGTAATTCATTCCTTAGTACACCAGCAACTAATTAACTGCAAATGTGGGACACATGCAGTGCATTGTGGTGTTTGATGACATCATTCTGTTCCTGATCTCCTATTCATCATAACACAGTGTTTTCCCCTTCCCTGCAATATCAGGTGTTTCATAACTGGGGAAAAGATGGTTGCAAGATACATTTTGAAATGCATGAGAGCACAACTCTCAAAGCTGTTTTGCAATTTGCCCTTCTGGACACTAAGGGGTCGATTCCGATTTGTGCGATTTGTATCCGGAGCCCTCTCTGTACGAATCGTACCTGTCCATCCAAGTCACATAGTACGATCCGTATTCCGTGAATCCGTCCAAATCGTGGCGAATTGTATGAAACCGTGAACCGTACAACTCGTACACATGCCGTACGACTCGTACACATGCGGTACGACCTGACGAGTGCGATCTGGACCGGGGTATGAGGACGCGATTCGTACGGTCCACGTCAGGTAAGGGCGAGTCGTACGGAAAAGCACACAAACACATACACACCGTACGGTCCGTACACCCCATGATTGCAGGGGTACGTTGGTAATCATGCAATCATGGGGTGTATGCACCGTACCCCATGTAAGCTGGGTTTACGCACCGTACCCCATGTACGCTGGGTGTACGCACCGTACCCCCATGCTGGGTCTACAGTGCGTACACCCAGGGTACATGGGGTATGGTGCATACCCCTGCGATCATGGGGTACGGTGCGTAACCCTGTGATCATGGGGGTACGCACCGTACCCGGGGGGGCGTTCCGTACCTGTTTTGGTGCAAACTCTGCTTTTACGGATGTTTTCAGCTCCCGTAGAAAAAAGGGTCGTACGGTGCGTATCCGACACGGATAGTACTTGCTGGGCCATAAAAACCAGCCGCGAACCATACATATGTCACGTACAGCGGGTTCCGAGTGAGATTCAGACGGGGATTTGTTTTGTACGATTTCTGTACGACTCGTACGGAGTACGGCTCCTGGTACGAATCGTACTTCGTCGTACGTACGGGGGACGTTGCAGGGTACGATTCATACAGGAAAAATGCTCCGAACGGCTATTCAGAGTGGTTTTTCCCGAATCGGAATCGGCCCCTAAATATATCCACTATTCTCTGATACAGCACTTGATAACACACTCCTCCTTTTTGCTCTTAGACAAACAAGGATAAGACCCAATCAGACACTTTCCCCCCAAAAAAGCACTAAGGGTACAAGTTCTAGTTTATATGGAATTCTACCGGCAAATGATTTACCACCTAGGTGGAAAGGCAATGGACTAAAAGTAGACAATAGAGAGCAGTCGGCACCAAAATAATGCTAAATATTTGGGGTGAACATATACTAATCTTCTACACTAATTCTAGGTGGGGAGATCTATCACAAAGTGTGATATGATAGGCACTATACCCCCATTAGAGTACACCACATATTTCACAATGAGCCCCTTAAATGCTGGAGGAGTCGTGGTACACTGGAGAGGGGGTTCCCATTTGATGGTCATGTCTGACTGTCCATCAATTTTGCGAAGTAGTATGAAAACTGCATAAAAATACATTATAATCTCCAATCCCCTTCTAACACCGTTTTCACTAGAGGTAATGCTCCGGGGAATAAAATACAAGACAATTAAAGTTCATGGTGAAATATGTGAGTGGCATGCTACAATGCTTGAGACCATCAAATGGGCTGTTGTTCACAATTGTAAAAGGGTGGACTCCCCTGTATTCACTCAGTGGTACTATAATTCTTGCTATGAAATGGTTGATAAGCAACATCAGGCTAAATAGAAACTTCATATGCCGAATTGAGCGGAGGGCCCCAAATTTGGCACTCTGTCCCCGATGGCTCAACCTAGGCCTATTTGACTGATATGAATGCTTAAATGTCCTTTTCCTTTTTTTTTTAACATGGAGTAGAGCTGGTCAATACATACGTGGTACATACCCTAAGGAGCACTTGTTGTGGTGGAAAATGTGGTGGGATGTTAGCCCTTCTTAAATTAGGTATTTGCAGAATAGAAGGGGGGCACAATAGTCGGGGGTAAAACGAAAAGCCTGTTGTCAATTTACAATCTCCTATCAGCATGTGTCATGTTGTATTGATTCTAAATGACTTATCTGAGAAGTGGCATTTTGCCTGTGCAGTGCTCAAAAGCCCATAAAATGGTTTATGCAAAAAAAGAAGCTAGGTCTCCTGGAGAGACTGTATGGGAATGTGCACATGTAGTTTTCTGCATGTGGAGCTTAGGGAACTTCCTGGGGAGGACAACAGATCAGGAGAGGAAGATGATTAGGGAAGCATACATGTCCCACTTTTATTTTTAGTGCCCCGAAGGCAAACATCTCTCAATGAACTCTGGCAGAGAAAAAAAACAAGCTACAGGGCTCTAGAATAAAGTGGGCGCTGATAGAGTTAGTCCCTGAGGGACCTCCAGTGTCCCGATTACCACAGGTTTGAAAAGGCTGGCCTCTAACCCCAACCCCCGTGCCAATGTTTGAGACAGTAGATACAACTGAACAACATCTCAAACCAACATGGACAGTGAATGAGGGGACTGCCATTTAGGTGTCAGAGAGTGAGTCATGTAGGGCAGCAGCCATCTGGCTTTGCCCCCACAATGTTGGGGTCCCTCATGGCTTCACAATTAAGAAGATGGACACCATAAAAGATTAAACCAAACAGACACAGTCCAAAACTAGAAAGGTAAATAGTAAACAGTATCTGAGAGCCATGATAAAATAAGAAAGCAAATGGCACATTTAATTAAAAAAAAGACAAAATAATTTAGTTAAGGGGGAGGGAATGGCCCCACAATCTAGAAATGGGCATATATAGTACAGTGCCCCAAAGAGGACAAGGGCACCAACAACAAAAGTGTAGCTAAAAGTTATGGGTGGTGTCAGAATTGTGTTGGCCCCCAAAAAGAACCCCATGATGTTTTTAAATGCCACTATCAGTCTCCCAAGTAGACTGAATCAAGACTTGTGGGTTTTACTTTTCAAGCGGTCTTGGTGCTTGAGCTTTAGTTCAAAAGGCTGAAGAATGCAGGGGCCCTTGTTGTAGAGTTGATGAACTACTGCTTGGCTTGCCAGAGATCAATTTCCAGACTTCATTTTGCTCATATTTTTGTGTAAATTGGTATGTGGTATAATACAGACCAGTAAGACGTATTGGTCTGAATGAAAGCTTCACATTGACAGCTCAAGCTTATGTTTAACTAAGTGTATTGAGTGTCTTGAAATCCACAGTTTAGTAAACACAGCTTTTTCATCTTGCCCGCATTCTTCATAACAATATCTAGTGATGATGCTAAATACATTGCTAAATCTGTTTGTTCAGTCAAAACTTTTTTTGTACACATATCACATATTTCTGTCTGTGTCCTGAGGTTCGTGTGATGCTGCTCCAGGATGTTGACTCTTCAACTGGTAAACTCCGTAAGACAAAAAATAAATAAAAAATATATGTGTTTGCAAATGCAAGAATGATCTGAAATCAGAGGTCAGTGTGCCTAGGGTCCTGATGTGAAGAAAATATAATATCTATCTATCTATTTATTTATCTATCTATCTATCTATCTATCTATCTATCTATCTATCTATCTATCTATCTATCTATCTATCTATCTATCTATCTATCTATCTATCTATCTATCTGTCTATCTATCTATCCATCCATCCATCCATTTATCCATCTATCCATCCATCCATTTATCTATCATGATCTACATCCAGCAGGTGATGGAATATGTCACAAGAGGGCCAGTTACAAGATACGGCTTACAAGTAAGATTATATACACTATGTAGTGAAAAAATGGAGGCCATAGTATCAAATATTAGAGCAAGCGACAGGGTATAAATACATAAGGAGAGGAGCTAGTGACTTGTATTATCAGTTTAAAGACAGAGTGGAATAATAGGTAAGTTAGACAATCAAAAACTACAGAAAGCAGACTTTCAAGATCAATGCCTTAGTTGCAGGCCTGGGCGTAGTTTGTGGAGTTTTGCTACACAGAACTCTGCTAAGTTACAGACAAACTCTGCGAAGTTCAACAAGTGGCGGAGTGCAGTGCTAACTGCAGTTTGTGCTGGTAATCAAGCTGCTCGGGTAGAAATTCTACCCGAGCAGCAGCTCGTGCTCGTGAACTTACCACTCATGATCGATCGCGAGCGGGAGAAAAAACTCCGCTGCACATCGCAAAGCTGAGTTTTGTACACTCCGTGAGCTCTGCGGAGTGCTGAGTGCAGAAAACTCTGCAAACTCTGCAAACGGAGTGAAGTTCACCACCCAGGCATAATTTGTTGTTGCTACAAGTCCATTGTGGTGTGAAATCAAATTAAAACAACTGGACTTTTGGTCCTTTTCCAAACATCATATTGGAAAATAATGTGTTGTCGTCCAGAGGGATGCAGTTCCAAACTTCATGGGCACTCTGGGCGGACTTTTTTAGTGACTTCATTTTTTAAAAGAAATGATTTTATAAAGAAGGGTGTCTGCATTGGTTAAGCTCCTCTGATGGTGTGTGTATGGGTGTATGGGTAGTGTACCAGAATACAGCGCCTCTTGGGTAATGCAGGTTAGCTTATAGCTAGTTTATGGACAGATGGACATCCAGTACAGTGCAATTACAATGGAATAGGTATGAACAATTTTTCTTCTGCCAGTGGTCATCCTGGATGCTGCATACATTGCTACTTTGAGAGAAGTGAGATCTAGTGTGCTAATTCGCACTAGTACTGAGCTCTTGTAGTCTAACCCAAATAGAACCAACTGCCCCCATGCTTTAATCACATCCTCAAAGTCAGTCACTGGCGTGATGAAATTCTAGCATCATGAACCATGCATTCTTGAGGTCTAATCACATCTGCCATTTCCCCTTCAGTGGATATCTTTCATGAGGGTATTGCCCTCCATTTTGGATTGGCAATCGCCAATTCAGATACAGCATCCCTCAGGATTATCACATGTCTTTTTAGGTCTTTTTTTTTTACTAAAAAAGACTTTGTTCTGAACGCTGGTCATATGAGAATAGGATGGGGCAATAGGCAATTTCTCTAAAAGACTGAAATTTCTGTGGTCACTAAAACCTTAACTTGTTGACAAAAGGAACTATGAAGTGAAGTGTACCAAAGAAGTGAAAAGAGTTGGTAGAACTATAGGTAAATGTCTTGAAATGTTTGTATCACCCAAGCATCTACCATCAGCAGGCCCCCATTGTAACCAATTATTTTGACCTATCGCAATTCTACTTGAAACAAATAAATCAAAATCATACTAGGAATGTTTTTACTCCACAGCGATTACCCCTAAACTACATGTAATATCTACATGATATGGAGGGAAAGAAATAGTGAAACAATCTTGATCTTAGCTGCCTTGAGGCTTAGAATTATGATATTGTTTAATGTCCAACACATCGAAGCATCTAGGGGTGCATCTTCTCTCATCCTAGTCCCTTCAAAAAAGGCCCTGGTCAAATACCTTCATATCAGATTTTTGGCCTTTCTCAATTCCTGTAAAACTCCTGTCAAACCTGCATACCTCCTATTAGATATTTCTGAAAATGGACTGGTCAGCCATTTAAGGGGGCAATATCTCATATTTTGGGGACCAGCTGAATTAGAATTGATTTGCTTCTACTGCCAATATGGTGCAGTTCGCATCCTCTAAGTGGCTAACCATGCATTGGCAGACTCTGCATGTCTGGGTCCACTGTGAACCAATGTTCTTTGTAGAAAGGGCTACATTTAAGTTAATAGTTATGGATTCAAATGTTTCTTGTTACATGTCCATCAGAATCTCAATATCCCCTTTGAGGGTCTAAGTATACAAGCCTATTAAATTCAACATATTAGGGTGAAGGTTACCTTTTCCCCTAGAAAAGTTTAGGACCACTGTGACCTAAGATAAGTGTTTATGTCTCTATCAATGGGTTTACAGAGTATTCCATGCACATGGACACCAGCAGCATGGTAGGGCATCCAGTTGGATGACATTTTGTGAACTATTGTTGGGGGATAAAAATGATCAGCTTTAAAGTGACTTTTAGAAAAAATTGTAATGTTACCTATCGTTCTTCAAGGGCCTCTAAAACATGGGGTATGAAGCTTTACTTAGATACAATAAGCACCCACTGTCAGATAAAATCCAGTTACAAAATGAGGTCATAACATAAAGCTCCCCATTAGGAGAATTACTTACGCAGAATATACATCAGAAATTATATCGGAAATTACATCCTGCCTATATAGCACCTTTGAGTGTCTCTCATTCATTATCAAGACATGTGATAACAGGCCAGCAATCTGCCATCTCCTTTACCACCCCCTGGCAATTCCTCTGAATTCGGGGAACACCTTTCTGACTTAATTGTTCATTGTGTTCTCGGTAACTAAAATAATATAATTCTAGGTGACCTCAATCTAAGATCGAATGAATCAAACACCCACTCATTCAATTCCTAAACAACCTCCTACTAGAAAACAATTTTACCCAACACTGCTCAGAAGAAACTCACCACAGAGGAGCTACACTAGACGCAATCATTGCTGAAAGCAACGTAATCACCATTGACCATATCCTTCCCGTAGACTGATCTGACCACCACCTCATTGTTTTCTGCATTAACCAAACAGCCCCAACTCAACTCCCCTTATAGGACCCCCCTCCAAATGGGTTAGGAACACAGCTCAGATCCCTCGAGTGACACTAGAAGAAAAAATAAGCTTGCTCCTCCCCAACAGCACTGATCACCTTTCAACTATTGAACTTACCTCTCTTTACCACTCCAATATGACACTCACCCTAGACAGCCTTGCGCCTCTGAAACAAAAAAAATCCAGGAGCATTCAATCCAGATCATGGTTCTCCACCGACATAAATAAAAAAAGAAGACATCTAAGAGCCTCAGAAAGAATCTGGTGGAACAATCCCATCGCCCTTCATTGCAATCAACTCCAAGCAGCCCACAGGAACTACAAAAAACACATTGAGAACAAAAATACATCTTTCTTCTGCTCCGCCCTAGACATCGCCAAGAACCGACCCAAAGAACTCTTCAATATCAACAAGAATCAAACCTCTAAGCCAGTGACATCCTCATCTCAGGCATCCGATGAACATTGTGAAAAACCTCCCACACACGTGCCCGGAAGCGCTTAAAAGCGAGTTGCTCCTGCGGTGGAGCGGGGGCATTATCCACACAGGGCGGATTTCAACGCGGCAGTCCTACCTGGCACAGGTCACACAGGAGCCCGGGGAACCTTTGCTGTTGTCTCCCTCTCTGCCGCCAGAACCACCAAGCGGCTGCCGAGAGGGGGGACTTCAAATCCCAGCGTCTCCTGCTGGCACGCCCACTTCCGCCCACACACGCACCCAAATTCGCAGCACCGGGAGAAGCCCGGGACAAGGGCGGGACCATTCGTGGCCATCAGAGGCCAGAGGAGGCCGGGCTGGGCCCCCCCTCCTGATATTTTCCTCGGGGAAAGGTACTGTTTGATCTTATTTGTTAATAATGGGCAAGAAGAGAACTGATGGACTTAAACCAAATGGAGGGGGAGGGGCTACCCTGGACTCATACTTAGTAAAAGTTACCAGCCTGTTAAATGAGGAGATTGAAAGTCCTGAAAGACGTCTTTCTATGGACCCAGGACACACCATTACTGCTATTGTACATGATATTCCAGAGGGTGATGAATCCCAGCCACTAATGCTAACCACAGGGCTTCCACGGGACTTGATAGACGTGGACCAGACATCCTGCCAGTCCTTAAGCTGTCATGATGTATCTCCATCAGGCTCTACTGATGCAGCCCCTGTTTACAATTCTCCACCACCTGCTCAGATTAGTAGGAGATGTACTAGAGCTGGGGGTCTGGCTCCGCCTATTAAAGCTAAACAACAGAGGGTGGTAAGGCACTCGAGACCAAAGTCTAAACCTATTAAACAATAACCCCTCATAAATCAGTCATCCATTGAGCATATATCAAATTCAGTCTGGGTAACATTTAAAGAAAAACTTGATTTAACGTTGTGTCCAATTATGAGTAGACTTACCTCTATTGAAGAAAGGGTAATGGCCCTTGAGCAAAATAGTAGCTCAGTCCCCTCAAATAACGATTCCATGATGCCAGCACCAGTACCCCAGGAGAATCTCAGGCAGCCAGATATGTTAATGGGGCAGAATTTGCAGGAGTCCCTATCAAACAATGTAGCTCGTCATCATCCCTCTGTCTTGAATAAATCACTAACTCAGGACGTAGTTACAAATAGTGTTGTCCAAGACTCTAATAGCATACATGCAAACCTAGAGAAAGGTGGTTCCCCCCCTATCCACCAAGTTCCCTCATTTAACACACTTAAGTCCCACCAAGTGAAAGAGACCTTCCAGTTTATACCAGAGGCTGTACCATTAGTTCTTGTCGTGGCCAATGCTCCCCAATTGAGACCAGGCCAAGTTGAATCATCAGCCATCCTAATCGACAAAGCACTGCATTGGCTGATTAACAACATGAAGATATATGCAAGGGGTGGCCAGCAACTAGCTAGGGAAATTATCATGTCTAGAAGGGTGCCATGGGTGGGTCACCACAAGAAAAGATTTGGGGGAGATTGTATAGCTATTAATTTCTCTAACCCTGAAGTGTTACCAAATGTGCTGGCAAATCTACTCCCGCCTCAACAGAGGGGTTCTGCAATTATACCACTAACCTTAGAATTCTTCTATGATAGGACATGGTGTTTAAGGAGAACTATGTGTATTAGGCCAAATTGTCTGTCTGCATGCCTGCCATGTGGGAGAGGGACTCCAACTCTGTTGAATGGCTTTGCACTGAGGAACCGTTTTGGAGGCTTAACTGACATGGAGGAGTGCGACTGACTTCAAGTGGATACTAGTAACGCGCTGGGTAAGATCTTATCTAACATCCAAGTATCTGAGCATCAAGCACAAGGTAATATGGCCATAAGCCAAGATAATACATTGTTTAACGCCAAATTGTCTAGTATATCGATTAATGATAAGGACATCCAGGAATTTGACATTCCTCTATTGGCTCACCCTAATCCTATTCTAGACCCAGGTGTCTGTAGTAAGATTTTGCTCCCAAATATTACCCCAACCCCTACACCTACCATCGTCCGGCTGATAGCAGAGAGTCTGGTTGAGATTCCAGTAAGTATAGCGAGGCCTTCAAATGTTAGGACAGCCCTTAAGATTACTGAAAATCTGTCCCTACTCTCATGGAACACTGCGGGCATTGGTAATAAACTATTGTCCCCGAATTGGTGTAGTTTTATAGACCAATATGACATATGCCTTTTCCGGGAGTCTTGGTCAGTGGCCCCTGTTTTTCGTGTGGGTTTCCTTAACTTTTACATCCCAACAACAAAAAAACATGAAGGCCGCCCTGCAGGTGGCTTGGTGGTCTGGGTCCGCCAGAATTTATGCAGTAAAGTTCAACAAATGAGGCCCCCAGTAAATGATATCAAGATGGTTAAGCTTGGATAGAGCAATGACCGCTGGTTGGCCATTTTAAATTGTCTATGCTAGAGGGCTAAATGGGGGGCATACTTCATAGATAATATCCTCTCTCGACTCCCAACTAGATGCTTTACCACACCAAATCATTACCATTGTGGCCGGAGATTTTAATACTACTTTCAAACCAATTGGCCAAGAAGATCAGGAACTATCAGTAGATCAAGATATTAGATGGGGTATCCCCAAACTTGACATTCCTGCTGTAAAAAGGTGGTCCGCATTCGCAATTCAACTAAAAGCTATGTGCTTGGAAAGAGGTTTAGAGCGGCAAATGGGCGAACTCCTTCTGACCAGCGGGGAGCAAATACTTTTGATAATGGACGCAATAGTAGCCGTATTGACTACCTGTTGGTTGATCTAAGAGTATGGTATAGTCTAGTGGACATGGTCATTACACCTCGACTGGAAAGTGATCATAACCCCCTTTGCTCGTCATTCTTAATTCAACAAGGCGATAGAAAGGACTCACCACAGGGAGTGGTTTCAACACTTGACATTGTTGCTTATAATTAAAATGTGCCATGTCAAATGGAATACATTTATTGAAAATCCAGCCAAATTGGCCGCACTGAAAGTAGAGGTTGTGAGCCAACTGATCAATTTAAATAATCCGACCAATAGGTTGGATTTTGCTCAAATCATGGTAGAGGCTCACTCCCGGTTTTTTTCTAGCCTAAAAAGCTATTTCTCAAAAGAAATAAAAAAGAGCAACCAGGGTATCACAACTAATGTGGCTAGGTGGTACAATGAGGACTGTAGACTAGCTTGCCATAAACTGAGTGCTGAATTAAGTTCTAAGAACCCCGTTAAAGTAAGAGAGGAAAGGGGTTCATATAGGCGCGCTCAGAGGGCGGCAAAAAGAGTGTAGGACGAGGATAGTTGGAGAGATTTGAAGCATGCTTGTGATGCTAAAGATTCCAAAAAATTTGGGAATATTGTTAAATGGGATAGGGGGAGGACAGGCAGAACCCCCACAAAATAATGTTGCTGAATCCCAGTGGATAGAATTTTTTAAAGCCTCAGTATGACTGCAATCTGGCAGAGGATGATTACCCTATACCTCCCCATATCTTCTATGAAAGCGAGGTATTTTCTATCAAAGATGTTAGTCTAGCATTAGACTGTGTTTCAAGTGGGAGAGCCCCAGGTATGGATGGTATCCTTGCAGATGTCTTTTTAAGCGATAGACCGACTTGGTGCCAGTACTTTGCACTACTAGCCAACTCAGTGGCAAAGGTTTCTCCCATTCCACCTTCGTGGAAGGGAGCAGAAATACTCCCTGTTTTAAAAAAGGGAGATAAATCCCGTCCCAGTAATTACAGGCCTATCAGCTTAAATGATTGTGCACAAAAGATAGTGGGCTGATTAGTTCAAAATAAAGTCCAGTTCTGGGTAGAGGAACTTAATATATTATCTCCATTCCAAGCTGGCTTCCGCCCCTGTACCAGTTCTGTAGATCAGGTCTTTCGATTCATTATAATCTATTGGAGAAATGTGGTTTTGACAAAGGTACACTCTACGCGTTATTTGTTGACCTAAAATCGGCTTTCGATTTGGTCCCTTGTCGTGAACTTTGGAGAATCCTCGGCGAAATGGGGATGGCACCTGAGTTATTAACACTCCTCGTCCGCCTACATAAGAACAATTTTGCGAGGATCAGATGGGGGGCACAGGGTCCCTGTCGAACGTGGTGTCCGGCAGGGATGTGTCTTGGCTCCCACCCTATTTTCTTTATACATCAATGGAATAGTGGACCACCTCTCTATATCCCCCACTGATGCCTCAGTCTTGGCTGGGGCACGCGTACTTGTCCTCATACTTGCGGACAACAACCTGATCATCTCCCGGACCCTGATCGGCCTACAGAAGGCTGTAAACGCATTTGGGGATTTTTGTTCTTCTCGCGGACTAGAGGGCAACACCGCAAAAACAAAGTTCATGTCCTTTAACCAGAACAAACCTTTCAAGGGCAACATCTTTTTGAATAACACTCCCTTAGAACAGGTGGATGCCTTCACCTACCTAGGTATTATGCTCCAGAACAACATGGGATGGAAAAGCCACATGGACATGACTATTTTAAAATATCATCAGCTTGTAGGTGTATTAAAGTCTAAATATAAATCCTCTTTCACTAAACCAATAGCTCCAGCACTGGAAATATATAATATTAAAGTGATAAGCTCTGCCCTTTATGGAGCGGAGCTATGGGGATTCAACAACTTGAGCCACCTCCAAAAAGCTGAAAATAAATTCCTACGTGGCTTAATTGGTGTCCCCCAAAGTACCCCGATGTTGCTGCTTCTGCTAGACCTAGGTAGGAAAAATGTGGTGGATATGGTAAGGCTACTCCCACTTTTGTATTGGAGGCGAATCTGGACCACCCCTGAACTTGTACATTATGCCCAGGGTATGAAGGACGTGATTTTAGCAGATCGCTTCCACAAAATCCAGTGGTTAAAAGACTTAAGGTCTCTCCTGATAAAGTTGGACCTAAGATTATTATGGGAGGAACCAGAAACTGCAATTTTCCCTTAAAAAAACTGTTGAAAGATAAATATTGGGAAATGGTCCTGTCCTCTTCCTACTTGGCAGGTATGAATACCAATCTGACAGACCGCTTCGTAGTCCACATATCTTGGCCGTCCTGTGAAGCATATTGGGACAAAGAGTGTCCTATCGATCGAAAACTGTATTTTCAATTCAGAATAGGAACTCTACCAATAAAAGATATCACCCATAAATGGGCATCTACAACAGAAGAAAACTGTCATAATTGCATAGACATGGCAGAAACCATATCCCATCTATTTTTTGTATGTCCCCTTTATACATCCCCAAGACGTAAATGGTTGAGTCCTATTTGTTCTTCCCTGGGCACTCAGAGGGGTACAGAAGCTTTAAGGATACTAGAATCTGATTACTCTCCACACATAACTATTGCTCTAGCTAAATTATTAAGGTGGGCTTGGATTATCCGGGCACATACTTTACTGCCAATTGCTGCTAATTTTTCATAAGGCCCTATTTTTATTTTAGTGCTTGTTCTTATGAAGTAATTTTAAAATATATACATGTATCTTTTAATAGCGCTTGTAATTCGACAGTATAAATTGGTATTTAATACTTTTATTAATTATGTGTATTTTATACGTGCTATTTATTGTGTATTGTGATAGTTTTGTGTATCGTATGTGCTTTTATGACTTACTGTCGAATAAAGCTTTTTGAATTGAATTGAATTGAAAACTTTGCCATCTTTTTTCAATGACAAAATTACTAAGATGGACCTCGCATTTGGCTCAAATCTCATCCCCTCCGCCGTGATCCAGACGTCTGAATCAAATAACTGCGCCTCCTTAAACACCCAAAACAATGGTCTTCCTTTACTCCCATTCAGGAAGCTGAGATAATCAACCTAATCTCCAATTCCAAACCCTCATCCCATGCCCTGGATCAACTACCCCCTCGAGTGACCAGGCACCTGAAGCTCGTCATAGATCCGTTATGGTGAAAGATCATTAACAGCTCAATGAGTTCAGGAGTTGTTCCAGATTGCCTCATAGTTGACCAAGTAACGTCACTGCTGAAAAAGCCTGGTCTAGACACTGAAGATCTAAACAACTTTAGACCGGTATCATACATACCCCTTCTGTATAAAATCCTGGAAAGATGTATACTTCCTCAGCTAACCCAACACCTGGATAACATCAATCTCCTAGACCTCCTAGACCCCCACCAATCTGGCTTCAGAAAGGGCTGCAGCACTGAAACCGCAATCCTTAATGTCATAGACGATCGTCACAAATCACTGGACTCAGACCAATGCTGCCTTCTCATCCTCCTAGACCTATTGGCTGCATTTGATACAGTCGATTACAAACTGCTCATCAAGACTCTACAAGAAAGGGCAGGTCTTGAAAAGACAGTCCTCTACTGGTTCTCTTCTTTCCTCCACAACAGCTCACAAGGAATAAACTTCGAGTTCGACCTCCACCCAGTCAACAGGGGTGTTCCACAAGGATCAGTGTTTTCCCATCAGCTTTTCAACATCTACATCGAGCCGCTTACCACTCTACTCAGAACATCCAACATCCCATTCCATGGCTCAAAGTTATCAATTCCCTCAATGATAACCTCATCCTGGCGCATTCGGTAAAATCTCTGGGTATCACCTTAGACCCGAAACTGAACATGAAGAACCATATCCCAAGAGCCGCAAAAAATGCCTTCCTCAATCTGAAATCACTGTACAAAATAAAACCCTTCCTCCCACCCAAAGACCTTCAACAAGCCAGCTAAGCACTGGTAAGAATTGACTATGGGATTGCAGCCCAGACTGGAACAGTAAAATCGCACCACATCCCCCTGAAAACAACCTTCAATGCAGCCAGAATGTTCACCGGTACTAAGAAATGTGATCACATCTCGTCTGCACTCAACGAACTTAAATGGCTCCCAATTGAATTGAGAGCCAGCTTCAGAACAGCCTGCCTCTTCCACAAAGCCCTGCAGACAAGCAAACCAGAATACCTGACTGCCAAACTCAAAAAGGCCTGACAGTCCAGACACCTCAGGAGCTCCAACACTCTGCTACTCATACCCGTGAAATCTCGTAAGCAGAAAACCGCGACAAATTCATGTGCCGGAAATGCCCCCAAAATCTGGAACTCAATCCCCCCCCCCACTTCAGCACAATCCCCTTATTTCCCAAATTAAAAAAACTGCTCAAAGTCATCTTCCTCGACCGCTCTAGTACGAACCGATAGAAGCCAAGGATGCACTCCAGCCCGCACTCTTTCTACCTTTAAACTTTGACCAGTGACACTGACTCGGATCAAGAAAATCTTTCTGGACATTCGTCCTGTGTGAACAAAGTAACTTATAGGGGCACCCCTTGTTTGAACTTCATACTCCTTGTCCGTCCGCGCGACTGCACCTTTGTTTGTCCTATACTCAGTTTGATCCACATGTTTGACTATACTCTGTACTGTCTATTTCCACATAATGTCCTTGTACTTGTGCACTCTGACACCCTCGGGTCCAGCTAGCACTATATAAAACTCCATGAATAAAAATAAATAATTAAATAAATAAATCTGATCTTACAGTGCTCCCTGTTTCTGCCACTGAAATGCTCAAAATACGTCCAATATTGAAGTTGGTGTTCATGTCATCTCTCCATCCGCAAGTATTATTAACAGAAAACAAACATCACCTGTTATGATCAGGTCACTGCAGAGACAAGCAATAGATTGGTTGCACATACTGGAAGCTGATAAACTATAGGATAGTTTTATCCTTAAGACATTGAGCAGTGGTGTAACATTAGCCCCCACAGGCCCCGCAATGTGGGGGCCACAAGCTCCAGGTGGTCCCCTCTGGCACTGTGCATGGGTATCAGGCCAGGCCTGAGAGCACCTGATTGGGTTGGGGGGGAGGGGAACCCTCCATATATGTTGCAGGGGCCCACCTCAAGTTTTATTATGCCACTTGTGTAGAGAGTAGTGGACTAAAACTGCTCTGCATAAGGATACAGATGTAGAAGAAATAGAATGTGAATTAGCTCATAAGCTTCAAGTAGAACCTGCTAACTCTCTCATTGAAACACTGATTCTAATGTAAACCTATTTTTCTGCTATATTAGAGTCACTAGCTTACTCTGACAAGGAACAGTCAGTCCAAACTGACCAGTTATGGAAGACTAAAGAAAAGTTGCACCACTATTGTTGTTAAAAGAAATATCAGTCCCTTCAGTTCCTCATAACATCTTCATCTCTCAAGAGTAATTCAATGTCCAAAGAACATTGAGGTCATCAAACGCATATACTAGCTCTACCAGCGAAAACCCCCTATTAGGACCGCTGCACACCATTGTCCCTATTCTTCAGCAAAAAGAGTACCAGCATCTGCAAACACTTTGAGCCCAAAATGGTCCATTCCATCCCTACTGCTCAGCTTTACTAACATCCAAAGAGCCACACTGACCTCCTGACCCAATAGCACTACTTAAGAAACAGCAAATACCTAGAAGCCAGCACCCTCAGGCTCCTGCCCTGAACACATCTTTATCAGTAGACTGGGCCCAAACAGCACAACCCTCCCACAATCTTGAATGACTTACTCATCACAGTCACCTACCAAGGTACCTGGAAACATGCCACAATGCTCTTTCTCCTCAAGAATCCTTCAGCTGTCCTGAAGATTCCAGGCAACTACTGCCCTATCTCCCAGCTACCTTTCATAAAAACGAACCACATCCTGGACCACTCCCAATCGGGCTTTAGAAGCAACCACAGCACAGAGACCGCTCTCCTCATTGCCACAGATGACATCTACACCCTCCTCGACTGAGGCAAAACTGCAGTCCTCATTCTACTGTCCAAGACTCCGCAATGCCGGTATCCACAACAAAGCCCTAGATTGCATCTGATCCTCCCTCACCGGCCGAGGACAGACTTCCACTGTTCTACTCATAATCACAGAGATCAGCTAAGGAATGCGTCAGGAAACCTCCTTGAGCCGTACCCTCTTCAAAATCTATATGCCCCCCCTCTGAATGAATGAATGAATGAGGGATTTTTAAAGCGCAGGACTCACCCCTACAGGAGTATCTTCGGGCTGGCAGCAAAACATAACAACAATGAGGTGGAGATCTAGCCAGGCTAGAAAAGATCCATTTTCAAAATTTGGGCAAATCGGGACACACCTGTAGCTCCATAGGGAGTTTTTTCCAAAGACGGGGAGCAACATAGGCAAAGGCTTTACCACCTGTGTGAAATTTGTTGACTCGGGGTACCACAAGCAGAGCCTTCCTACTAGAACATAGCTGTCTGTTTGGAAGTTTGGGGATAGGACTATTGGTCATGTACCTCGGACTGTTATTATTAACCCCTTCGATGCTTATGACGGAACGGTTCCGTCATGAGCGCCGGTTGGGCTGTGCTTATGGAGGAACCGTTCCGTCACGGCCCCACCCGTTTTTAAGAACCTTCAGCACAGCGCGAAAATTTGCGCCGCGCTGAAGGTGTTAAGGGTTTTATGAATCAGACAACAACGTTTTAACTTGATTCGACTTTGAACAGGAAGCCAATGTAAGAGTTTTAGTAATGGCAGAAAGGGGATTTGGGTTGTTGATTTAAAGCCTATTGGGCTGCTGTGTTTTGCACTATTTGCAGCCTATTCAGTGTCCCCTCATTTGCGGCACCCAGGAGTGCATTGCAGTAGTCCAATCTACTCACCACCAAGGTTTGAAGTAAGGTCCTGCATGCCGATAGAGGAAGAATATCGAACACTCTCTGTATGAGTTTTAATAAACAAAACCAGCTACCTGAAACAGCTACCACCAGCTCCTTCATAGCTAGAGAAAGGTCCAGATACACTCCTAGGTTTTCAGCCTTGTTGGTAGGCACAGGAGGGGGGCCCAATTCTGTCAGCCACCACTCTGGGGACAAGAGAAGTTGAGCTCTGCCAATAAAAAGGACTTCAGTTTTGTTGGCATTCAACTGGAGAAAGTTCTTTGACATCAGTTGGAAATTGCATACATGCCTTCTGCAAACTTATGTTTGGTACCAAATGTTATCAAAGGAAAAAAGAAGTTACGTGTTATCAGCATACAGAAACGGGACGAAGTTATGGTCTCTCATGATCTTTACCAAGGGCGCCACTTATATATGAATTAAAGTGGGGCTAAGGCATGATCCTTGGGGAACCCCTTTATTCAGCGATTGAGCTTCAGAGTAAAAATTACCCAGGTTCACAGTTTGGGTACGTTGTTCCAAAAAGCTAGAAAATCAATGCAAAGCAGACGCCACTAAGCCGATTCTGTTAGTCTTTGTAGCAGTCTATGATGTGCCACAGTATCAAAAGCTGCAGACAGGTCCAGAAGCACCAGGGCAACAGCTTTATCCTTGTGTAAGACCAGCTTAATAGCATCTCTGACACCCAGCAGGGCCGTTTTGGTTGAGGGTTTAGGTTGAAATCCTAATTGTGAGGGATCTAAGCATAGCTGGCCTTCCACAAATTTCATGAGTTTCCAATTACCATGTCCTACCATGGGTTTGCTCATAAGTGGAAGGAGGGAGATAGGGCTATAGCTGGATAACTCTGAGGGCTGATATTTTTTTTTGTAATCAGTAGAATATGTGCAGCTTTCCACGCCAGGGGTACAATGCCCTCCCTCAATGAGAAGTTAACAAGTGAGGCAATGGGAGTGACAAGGGGCCACACCAATAAGGCAAACCATTTTGCTGGCATTATATCAATGGGAGATCCTGATTTGTCTGCTTTCAGCTCTCCTGCTCTGGGCTCCATATAGGTTGTAGTGGAAGTGTCACTGATGTCTGGTCTACTTGGGAAAGTATCATAAATGTTTTCTATCTTATCGACATTGAAGTTAGAAATATTGTCGCATAAGTTCTGGGAGACAGGGATACAATTTACACAGGCTTTAGGTGAGGTAAATGATTTGAGCATAGTGTATAGCTGTTTCCCTGAATTTCCTGAGTCAGTCAATTGCACCAATATGAATCTCTTCCACGTCAGCTTGATGTTTTATTATAAGTATTGGATGCTGTCTTAAAGAGTTCTTTCTCTGACTGGAGATGGGACTTGCGCCATGTTCTTTCTAATTTTTGACAGTATGATTTTTCTCTATGTAATTCTTGGGAGAACCATACAGCTTGTTTCCTTCCTGATTTGAGTAGATGGTTTCAAAGGGTCTATAATATCTAGAGACAACTTTATAGCCTGAAGTAGTTTGTCGAGTCTACTATCAATATCACTAGACTTAGAGTAGTCAGGAGATCTAAACACCTGCTGAAAGCTCTCCTTTTACACCATTGGCCTACTGGCTTACTAATATGCATATGGTTAACTACTGTCTGATTTGGGTAGTGTATCTAGAAATTGGATTGGGGTAAGGAAGAGACATTGGGAGAGTTAGTAAGGATGAGATCAAGGGTATGACCGGCTGTATGAGTTGGCCCTGTGTTATTCATAGCTAGCCCCATCGAGGCAATGTCCTCCAAGAAGTGCACAGCATCTGAGTTATCTTTGATTTTGCTGTGTAGATTAAACTCTCCAAGGAGGAGGAAGTACTTGGATGCCATTACAAGGGGGGCAATCCTTTCCATCAATTTTAAAGAGAAGTCTTTTAAAGGTCCTGGATGGCGATATACTAAAGCACCTCTTCAACAGTTCTGGGGAGAGAACTCTATTTTGAAAATATTGATTTCACCCGAGTTATCTTAAAATGTGTCAATCATAGTGACTTCAGTGGGTGGTTTAGATAAAATAGCAAAACCTCCACTTATTTTTCCATTGCAAAATACGGTATTGTTTTGGGAGGGCTAGAGCAATGGCCAAAATTGAGGAGGGTTTCAGTGTGGTTTCTGTTAGAAAGTCCATATCTGGAGCCTGGGAATTTAGTAAGTTCCATACCTCCAACCAGTGTTTAGGAAGTGACCTTACATTTAGTAGAAACGCGCTCTTAATCACATTTAATTCTGATATAGGTTTGGTATAGGCCTCCCTTGCGGAGGCAACCAATTGACTCTGAAAACAACAGTGTCTACATGCTAAAAGCCCCTCCAAATCGGTAAGACATGAATTTGTCCGACATACAGAGAAAGATCTGTCCCTCCACCCTGATTGATCTATTTGTATGAGCTCTGAATACGTATAAACAATCCTGGATCTTGGCTGGCAGTTCTCAGGACCAGGGGTTCTTGCTCCTGGCGAAGGCTTGGTGTGGACGAGCGCAGATGGGCTTGCCTCAGCGGCATGCCCACTGCGCACTTCCGTATGTTTGGGTGCAATAAATAGTCTTGACTGGGAGGATACGCACATTTGTCCCTGTGTCCCAAGGCCAGAAGTATTAGGTCCACCAGTATTAGGCCCAGAAGTGAGCCATTATCAGATGCCATGGACTCTTGTCTCTTAAGTCAACAACACCCTGCTGATTCTCTTCCTCACAGACAAACCCACAGCAACCAAGAGCAACATCCACAAGGGAATGAAGGCAGTTGCCACCTGGATGAAGGACAGCTGCCTCAAGCTCAACTCAGAAAAAATCTAAGTCCTCATCCTAGGCTCCCCCCTCTACCTGGTATGACTCTTGGTGGCCTGCAGCTCTTGGAACACCCACACACCCACAGACCACACACAAAATGTCAGCATCATCCTAGACTCCTCACTCTCACTTAACTGCCAAATCAATGCTGTTTCATCCTGCTGCTTCCACATGCTCTGCCTTGTACGATTTTCAAGTGGATCTCCAACTAGTCCAGGCAAATGGTCACCTATGGGCCCGTCAGCAGCAGAGTCAACTACGGCAACGCACGCTATGCCGGCACCACCCAAAATCTCCTTAAGAAATTGCAGAACATCCAGAACCGCTGTGCCGGACCCGTCCTGAACTTTAACTGCCAAACAGCAAACCAATTTCTTAACCTACATAGCTGAATTTGTAAAATGTATGAAAACCAACTACCTTAAGCTCCACCCAGACAGGACAGAAGTAGTAATCTGTGACCTAACTTGGTAGCCTGCTTATCTCAGTGCTGCACCCCTCCCAACAAGGCATGCACCAAACCTCCTATTAGTAATCAGAAACCAACTAATAATGACCGGCCAGGTGACTCCAGTTTCCAGCTCCTGCTTTCATACGCTAAGGATTCTGAAAAAGATCACCAAATGGCTCTCCACAAAGACTAGCAAAACCATCGTCCAAGCCATTTTCAACAACAAGCTAGACAATAGCAATGCACTCTATGTGTGAATCAACATTCACCAGAAGATTCCTCTAGACAAGGCACAATTCAGGGGCCAGGCTTAACCTCCCACCCTGACTCACTTTACCCCACACTTCAAAGAGCTCCAACTCGCTTCCAATAAATGAAGAAGCACTCTTCAAACTCCTCATGCACAAATACAGGCCTTACATAATCTTCTACAAACCTACTAGATACATCCAATCATCGGATGTTCAACTCCCAAACACCCACTCTTACACAGAGCTAAGCCTGGTGTTTGTGCCATCTCTAAAGCCTAGCATGACCGGTTCCTGCAAATCAGAGCCTGCTCCTCAGTTCTTGAATTGTATAAGAAATTGAAAACCTGGCTCTTCACCTAGTCCCAACAATAGCTTAGCCCATGAATCAGCACCAGGAGAACCCACTGGGGGACGTGTGTCTTTTTCAGGTGGATGTTCACATGTGATCAGAAAAGGCCTTCATTCACAGTGCGAGAGAACGAAAAAGTGATGTGAACTGAACCATTACCCCATGCAGTATAAAATCATTAATGGAAGCAGTGTGTAAATGGCACTCACTCAAACAGAACATAGGCAGAACAGAGCTGCCCCAAAGGCTCTCTATTTACATATGTATGTATTAATTAAACATTCAATCAGTTGATTTGTAAGGTGTTAAGTTTTATCCGCGAGTGTATCCAGATGTTATTTTATGATTTTCTTTGTTACAAGATCCTACAGACAGTTAAGACATTCTAGCAAGAAATATTATAGTGAAAATATTCTCCTCTAGGGTTTATCAGATGTGTTAACCAACACCAGTATCCTTCTCTACAAAGGTAATTTGTGACATTTCATTCAAAAAACATACCTATTCTATCTCTAGGCCTTAATACAGAGAAATAATATTGGATGCTTAAATACCTATTGACTTTTACATGCTTATTTCACAATCAATACGTCAAGCCTATTGTGTCTATCATAACTTTTCATATCAAACAGATTAGATCTATGGAATTAGAAATGTTTCTCTCGAGTGTACCAAGCAGGCCTATAGCTGCTGTTATTGGTTTGTCACCTTACTCAACTCAGACCATTTATTTTGGTAATAAGCCTTCCTACAACGCAACCTTCAAGTCTCCCATAATAAAATACAAATATGTACAAGAGTCAGGACAGTGAAATTCTGCTCCATGGGTTTGGCAGAGTGGGTGACCAACACCTATTCCCCTGCCTACTATGGAACTCTGTAAGATTACTTGTGCTCCAAAATCTTGAGACTGTAACATACTGTGACAACAATCTTCCATCTACTTTTCATAATAAATAAGCCAGGCCTACTGCCTTTGTAACATCTTTATTAAACAGGTCAGACCTATGGCATCTGGCATAACATTTCCAGCATACAATTTAAGTATATTGTTGTTACCTTTGGCTTGTCAATATCACCAATCTAGCTTACAGCACTGAGCGTAAAGGCAACTATTAGGAATACAGTCATGAAATTACACACCCATGTAAAATGACAGCTGGCAAAACAAAATACTATTTCTTCCTTTACACGTGTCAGCCTTTAGGTGGTCTTACCCCAGACTTTTTAAATGCCTACCTCTGCTTTTTGCTGATTCTTTTTGTTGGTCTTAGGACTCAACGCACTTTGTCACTGTGGACCAGTGCTGAAGTGCATGTGCTTTTCCCCTAAACACTGTCAAATGGGCTTATCCACAATTGGGATCTTTATTTTTTCTGTAAGTCTCTAGTACAGTGCACTACCTTTGCCCAGGACCTGTAAATGAAACCTAAGAGTAAGCCTGCAGCACTGATTGTGCCACCCATACAAGTAGCCCTTTAAACAAGTCTCAGGCATGCCACTGCAGAGCCTGTGGTTTTTACTACATGTCAACTTGACATTTGAAACCTCTTTAAACCTCACAAAAGAAAACAATGGACGGAGTGTTGAAACATTTCAAACACTAACCCCCTGTCACAGATTCAAACCGCCGTCCTTCATTTTATTTTGTGATATTCCTATTTAAAATACCTTGCCAAACCTTAAACTCCTCATTTGATACACATTTATTACACATAAGTCACACCTAAGGTAGGTCTTTGGTAGCTCAAAGGCAGGGTGCTGTGCAAGTAAAATGCAGAACCTATACTTTTAAGGCTTGCATGTCCTGGTAGTGAAAAAACCTACATTTGTTTTTCAATTCTGTGAGGCCTACTCCTCTCATAGGGTAGCATTAGGAACGTCTTATTACACTTTAAGCTGTAATTCCTGTTTGAGCAGAAGTAGCTGTATTATGTTTCAAATCAACAGAAGGGTAATACAATACAATACAATACAATACAAATATCTTTATTGTTTGATTAGTTAAAATCTTACAATGTACCATAATAAATACTTGTAATATCTAAAACCAATAAAAAACACTTTCTTCATAAAATTCATTAAAGATCATTAATATACTTCATTTAAGACTTAGTCTCCTAATTTTGTTTTTGCTATTAATAAGAAATTTACTAAGGTAGCATTCATACCTATATCATTTGTTTGGAGACAAAATTTCAGGGCTTGCCTACATGTCCGTATTCCACATACATTAAAAGGGAATTTAAGTAAAGATTTCCTTTCATTTTGGAGTCCCGGACAAATACATAACAGGTGGACAATGTTCTCTTCTCCACTTTTACATAGTCTACATAATGTACACCTTTCATTGATTTTCCATGGAGGGAGGTGGCAAGTTCCCGGGAGTATTCCAAATCTTGCTTTGAGAAGGATTTTCTTTTTTTTCTGTCCACGGGGTTTCCAAATAGTCTTGTACCTTCTTTTTTTTATATTCATTTATTTTTGTCCAGGCATGTTTTCTTTTTGTCAGACTATCTTTGTCATTTACGAGTGATAGATGGTTTGTAGTTCTATTGATTATTTTTTTGAATGATGCATTAGTTATAGTATTATTCCAAATTGAGGTGACCGCAAACTCTTCTATAGCTTCTTTAAGATAGTTCCATGGTGTTGCCTTTGTGTTATTACTTATCTCTTTCCATAATAACTGCGATATTTGGTTGTCGTGATAGTTTTTAATCCGATTCCAGGTTTTAATAAAGTGTCCCTTCCTCGCATAATATTGGTTGGTTAAACCAAACTCCAGTCTAATTTGGGCTGGTGAGGCATTAATTGGTCGGTGAAATAGTAATTTATATGTTTTAGATACAGCCTTATTTATTGTTTCAGTATCCTTTCCCATTAATGGTTCGCTGCCATATGTAATTGTTGGTAGCAGTCTTGCCCCTATAATCTTTAAAAGCTGCCCATATGTAAGGTTGCCCAATGTTTTCTGCAGGATTCTAAATGCAGCAATTAGGGAGTTGGTTTTCCTTTGAATATCTCTTTTTTGTGGCTGATAATTACCCTTCTCATCAAAAAGTACTCCCAAATACTTGTATACATCGACTTGCTCTAGTTGGATGTTTTCCATATACCAATTACATTTTTGTCTTAATTGTTTGTTCTTAGAGACTACCATGATCTTCGTTTTAGTTTCATTAATCACCATCCCATTTTCCTTTGCGTACGTACATGTTCCATTGATTAGTCGCTGTAGCCCAATTTTTGTGTGGCTTAGAAGGATGGCATCATCGGCATACAGCAAGTTATAAATATGCCTATCAGTTAATTTCAGAGGGTGTGCGTTTAATTCATCTAAGGTCCCAGTTAAATCTGCCAAGAACAAATTGAAAAGAAGTGGGGCCAGTACGCAACCTTGTTGTAGACCTTCGATAGCTGGGATTTCCTTCGATAGCGTTTGGCCATCCCCCATCCTTACCCTAACCCAGGTTTTGCAATACAAGAGCTGGATCATTTTCAGCAGGGTCCTTGGAATATTCATTTCTTTGAGCTTTTTCCACAGCAGATTTCTTTGGACACAATCAAAGGCAGATTTAAAGTCTACAAAACATAGATACAAGGGCTGCTTGAGTCTAATTGACTTGTCCATTATAAGAGATAATGCCAGGATGTTTGTAGATGTCCCTAAGCCTTTGACGAAGCCAGTTTGGTTCAGTGGCAGAATCTTATTTTCTATTGCCCATTCGTTCAACTCAGTGAGCAGGATCCTAGCAAACAACTTAGCCTCGGTATCTTGAAGGGTAATGAGCCTATAATTTTCTGCGAGCGCCCACTTCCCATTTTTATAAATTGGCCTAATTAATGACCCTTACCATGACGCCTTTCTGGATAACTTCTTTGAATACATTTTCTAAGTATGCTGCCCATAGATCTGGATTTTCTTTAAATAGGGCAAATGGGATTCCATTTGGTCCTGGCGCCCCATCTTTCTGTTTTTTAATTAATGTTTTTAGTTGATCCTTTGTTACTGCGATTGGTGTTTCCATATCACAATCATAGCTATCGGTAGATTGTGTTTCAATTTTTGCTTTTGTTATACCTTTCTGGTTTAAATGTTTTCTGAGAAATGTCACCCATTCTTGCTCAGTTAGAACAAAGGAAACAACCCTTTTGTTTGGACTTGCCACACCATTTATAATTTTCCAGAACTCTCTTGTATTTGTCTGATTACTTGCATGGAGTAATTTTGCCCAGAATACTTGTCTTGCCTGATTTTTCTCATTCCATTTTATTTTCCTCAAGTTTTGATTTACAGCTTTCAATTTGTCTGATATTTCCTCATTATCGACATATATCTTAGTTTGCATTATCATCCTGTTTCAAGATCTTTTTAATTTCGTAATTGTATACAGCAGGTTTATGTATGATTTGTTTTCCTTTCGTTCATCATTTTGATTACTTTTATTCCGTCGCTTTTGTTGTTGAAATTGGGGTTTAACCAGCATCATAGTACATTTTACCCACTGTTCAATCGAGGTTTCAAGTGTTCTTTCATTGAAGCAAATCTCTAGTATTCGCCTAACTTGTTCATTCATCACATCCTTATTCTTAGTAGTCCAAATCATTTTTTTATAGTTTACCGTTCCAATATGTCCCGGGACCGTTTGATACGATTGATTTGCCTTATTCATAATGTTGATTGTTATTATCTGTTGGCAAAGATCACTGTCCGGAACTTTCTCTAGTTGGTATGCGATAATGTTCTGGAAGATATTGAGAGATATGGAGAAGTGTGGCTCAGGGGTTAGAGGCAGCAGACCCGGAAGCTGAGATCGGTCCTGGACCAGGGTTCAATTCCCCGCCTCGGCGGGTCTTGGGCTAAAAATTCCACGGACTTGATAATTCTCACCCCGGTGCCTCCTCGACTCACGGGTTCACACTCTGGTTCACACTCTGCGACTCTGGGCAATAGCTTGCTTAATCTCCACAACGGCCCCTCGTGGCGGGATGCCTGACTTTCACCTTGTGGATACCCTGAATACCAGGAAGGGTTCCCTAAGCAAGCGCCGGGACACCCACTGCGGGTAGCTGTGCGCTATATAAGCTCAACTACATTTACATTTACATTTACATTGTGTAGTCAATCCTTGTCCTTGACTTGTGCTTGAAATATGTGTATGCCGGAGGCGTATCTTCTTTAAATCGACCGTTTAGTATTCGCAGTTCCATCGCTTCCATGTCTTTGACAAATGGTATAAAAAAAATATTTCTGAAGGGCTTAGCTTCTTTTCCCAGATCCTGTTGAGGGATTGACCATTGATAATCCTGTGATTGACAAATGTCATCCCTTATAAATGATGGCATTAGATTAAGGTTAAAGTCCCCAGTCATAATATAATCCGCTAGAGGGTCTGCCAACATTAATTCCAATAGAAGAATATTAAGTATTCCACAAGTTGACTCCCTACTAGCGCGTGTTGGCTGCATATAAACATTAATGAGATATAAGGACTTTGGTTTCTGATTCGTTGTTTTATACTTCAAATTAATTATTAAAATATTCGCACTTTTTGAATCGAGTCGTTCGTGCTCAACCTGTAAGTCAGTAGAAATAAATGTTGCTAGCCCTCCGCTTGGACAACCAAATTTATGGTTTTTATTTGCATATTCAAAATGACCTATGTATCCATGTAGAATAAATGGTTTGATTTCCCATGTTTCTTGTAAGAAAATAATCTGAGATGGGAACAATATTGAGTCTATGTGTGCATTATGAATCTTTGCTCCCAACCCATTTATGTTCCATGAACACATTCGCACTAGACCCATCTCATCTACTTTGGCTAAAGGGCGCCTAGCTATATTAAATCATTGTTCCTTATTGCTATGTAATGACTTGGTGATCCATTTTTCATTTTTACCCATATTCCTTTGAGGCACAAATTCTCCCACTTTCCTCGGTGATCTTCCCCTGGCGTTTTTGAGTAATGGAACTATTTGCCTGTCTGTTTTAACCTGTTGGGTATTTTCTTCAGTGATAAGCGGTATTGGATAAACCTTTGGGACTTGTTTAGTAATTAGTATACCCCAGGCTTTAAATGCCTGTTGTTTGGTCAGAATCAGATCTGCTATTACCGGAGATATCCTCACTCACTATATTACAGAAGGACGGAATTGACTTAAATAATCTGAGTATATTGCCTCGATTTAGGGTGTCTTGCCTACCTCTAGACTCAAATTCTGGTTTGAAAATAACTTGTACTTTATTATTTGGTGGCTGATTATACTGAGGATCCTTTTCGTTTGCTTGGTTTGTTTTGTTAGTAATTATTTTTTCCCCTTCACTGCTTTCAATAACCAACTGGTCCCATTCTGTCATTTTTGTGTTAACTTTGTCTTCCTCATTCATATTAGATTTAGTGGATATTTCCGTTTTTTCATTGGCGTGTTGATATTGATGCTTAGTAGTTTTTATTATTACTTTTATTGGGGTCTTGTCCTTCCCTCTATGAGGACTATTGGTAAATGGATCAGTATCTTCTTCCTCCTCCCCTTGGAGAAGCGCATCCTCTGATTGCGATGAACCATCCAAGGCCCTTATGTCCTCCTGCTCTTTCATTACTCTCGTTACCTCCTGTTTTATTTTTTGATCTATATTCATCCATTCACCTTTCGGCTCTAGGTTCCTCCTAGTGCTGTTTTCATCCTGCTTAATTTGATATTTCCTTTTTTGCGTTGTTTTAGCGCTTTTTGCTGGATCAATTCCCTTAGATAATTTTTGTTCAAATAATGGGAAGTATTTGTTATTTCCAATCATATTCGATAATGCAACCTTTTTTCCTTCCTTTGATAATTCTATATCCTGCCTGTTCAAATCTAAGGGTTTCTGCTGTTCTTGGTCTGTTTTGATTACAGCTTTATCTTTCCCTATCTCGTATCCATTCACATCTATAATTCTTCTCTGTTCTTCATCTGCTTGTATTATAGCACAATGTTTAGTTTTTACATTTTTTCTTGCTTTCCGTAATTTTTTCCTTTGGCGTTTTGACAGCATAGTGGAGCCATTAATACCATCTTCCTTAGTTTCCTGTTCAACCTTTGATTCAATGTCAATAGTATCCTCCCTTGTGTGGTCCGTTGAATGTACGTCCAATGAGTGTACGTCTAGTGTTGGAATTTTTTCAACTTGTACTATTGTTTTTGTCTGTGAGTTTGTTACTGATATAACTTCTGGGTCCTCATGATTATCCAACTTATCGATTGACTTGATGTTTTTAGTATTGTCTGTCTTTTTTTCATAATTCTTTCCATTTTTCATTTCCATGCTAAGTTTAGTGTCTTCTATTATACTGTTCAAAACCTCAGGTATTGTTGCAAGTTTGTCTATAATAGGTGAATAGATATGTTCTGTAGATGTTTTTTCATTATCATTCTGCGCTCTAATTATCAATTCATTTAGCTGGGCAAGTTTATTATCAATCCCCGCAACTGTATTTGCCATCATTTTTAGCAGTTCAAGTTGTATATCCATTTTACTGGATTGGTATTATTATTATTATTATTATGCGTTCTTATATAGCGCTCGATTACCCGTAGGCCTCTCGGCGCTTGCCTTGGGAACCCGTCCTGGCTTTTCCCTGTGAGATACCCGTACTGGGCATCCCCAAGGTGAAAGCCAGGCATCCCGCCGCGGGAGGGCCGTAGTGGAGATTAAGCAGGCTAATGCCCAGAGCTGCAGAGTGTGAACCCGTGATTCGAGTAGGCACCGAAACGAGAATTATCGAGTCCGTGGATATTTAGGCTCAAGACCCTGCCGCGTCGGGAATTGAACCCTGGTCCCGGGTCTGACCTCTGCTTCAGGTCTGTCTCCTCTAACCAATGAGCCACATTTCTCCACCAATGCTTCCAAAGTAAGAGTCGACGTTTGGTAGAAAATATCCCAACTTATCCCAATATGTTGTTGTTTTATTCCCAATTGGTTATTTTGTGTAGTCTTGTCATTTTGGCAATTATTTTTTTAAGCAGTATTTTGCGTTGTCATGTCGATCTGACAATTATTTTCTGCAGATACATAATCCACCAAGCTATCATTTATTTTCACATCAACATTATTATTTACATTCTTTCCTGTGTCTCCCCCCCTTTTGGGTTGCCATATATTATTCCTTGATGGTCGTTGTCCTCATGTATATCTCCGCCATTTTTATGAATGTGGTTATTCCGAGGGTTAGGCGAGATGTAATCGAGAGCTGTATATAACCTTTTCTTGATTTCTACATTTACTTCTATGGGTATCCTTAACTGATTTTGTTCCTTCCTAACTTCCTGATATACTAGGTTGACTTCAGGAATATTGTGCTCAGTGTTGATTATAAGGCAACTTATTTCCTTGTTCATTACCTCAGATATACTTGTTTCATCCGATGTATCCACTTCTTTTGATTTTTCAGATTGAGGTATCCCTGCCTCTGATACCCTCGTTGAATCGAATATATCTATTTCTTGTGATTCTCCTTGATAAATCATCCCTTGAGTTGTATTTACCCTTAGTAGGTCATGACCTGTGTTTTGAAATTCGTTCCCCTTTTTCTCATTTAGCTCGGTTTGAGAGTTATATTTCCCATATTGTAGGCTTTTTTGTATGCCCTGTTTATTGGTTATTTCACTGTTTGTTGGTATGATTGGGGTCTGTAATTGTTTGTTTTCCCCATCTGGTTGTATTGCCAACAGCCCCCCAGTCGGATCCTTCATGAATGGAAATTTCTCTGGTATTTTACCTGATTTCTCAATATCCTCGCTATTGTGGATATTAATGTCTGATTTAGTCCAACTGTATTTGATTTAACCTTTTTTAATACCCTAGATTGTTGCATTTTCTTTGTGCGTTTTACCCTTGTTCCTGATATTCTCTCCTTCCCAGAACGCATAATTCCCCAACTTCCCCAGTCAATTTGCTTGTGCTTTCCTCAGGCTTATCACTGATTATCACTGATTGAATTAGAACACAGTAGTGAAAGAAAGGAAGAAAAAGCCGGATGGAACCTGGTGGACTGTTTTCTGTTTTACTTCAACACTTTTTACAGACCAGTAGCCGCTATCTCCACCTCCCCAGCCTGTGTGCTCTTTTCCCCTACAGACTCAGGCACTTATTTCTGTGGATGCCAACGCCCAGTCATCCCAAATCCCCCCACCAGCACTTAGGTCCGCATAAGACAATGTGTTATTAAGGTGGCATAGTATTGGGCCTTGGCAATAACAAGCAACCAGATGACTGCGGGTACCGGGAACACCAGCCGTCAGGGTCAAGCAGTGGAGGCCGGCAGGGGCCAAGTGGTTGCAGATCGATTGAACGATGGGACGGCAGCCCAGTTGGGGAGGTCAAGTCAAGCTTCAAAATCAGCTGTGCATCCGTACTTAAACTCCTCCTCTTTTAGATATTTAGGTATTTAGATAATTGCTTGTACCCCCCCACACTGCACCTGCTTCCTGATCCCACCCGCACAACACCACGTTTGTAAAATTATACAGTTCTACTACGCTGCATAAATGTACGTTATAAATTGCTGTTTAGTCTGTTTTACTCCCCACAGTGTCATCTACACGAAAAGCCTTCTGCTCACCTCGGTTTCAGTAGGGTACAATGGGCTTTTTTCAGTCAGCATCGGCTTGCTAATCAGAACAGGCAGGGCAAGACTCCTGGACACCCTTGAGGGTACCTGCTTTTCCACTGCGGCCGTTTTTCTCCCTTCCCATATGCCGTTTTTACTTGCGTATCACCGCGTGTCTCACCGCACTGCCAGTCTCCTAGGCACACCAGGACACCAGGCCTTCAACAAAACTAGACCTCAGCTGTTTGTCCCTGCTTCCTTTCGTGCTTCCTTTCGTGTGTGAGGGTCCTGAGCAGCCGCCAGCCGCCACCGCTGCTTTCTTGACGTTCCAGCCTCCAGCGGCTCTCGACCTGGCTCGGCTCGGCTCACAGGGGTTGCAGGTCACAGGTATCTCCCGCGCTTCCCCCCACTCCTCAAATTTTGTTCGTATTGCTCCGATATTAGGGCTCTTAGCTCAGCTTTCAGCTTTTAGCTTTTAGTATTCAAAAGCCGCCGCTGCCGCCGCTGCGCCGCTGCCACTGCCTCCTCTCTCGCCGGGTCCACAGGCTACTCTGCTCTGCTAGGCGGGAGCTGCAGCCGGGACAACAGAACCGTCCTCGTCGTCCTCGGCCAGGCACAGGGCACAGGGCAATTCCAGGACATTGCTAATGACCACGAGCAGGGACCGCGGGCCAGGAGAGCAAAGCATCCACGCCTGCTGCCCGGCTGCTACTGTTTGCTACTGAACGCTAAACGCTATAAAAACACAGACTGGAATCATCCACCGCTCCCAACCGGTTCAAAGGAGTGGTGCCTATCGACTCAACTCAGTTGTCAGACATGGGAATGATAAATTATCTTTCAATTGTACATGATTATTTTAGAATTGCCGCATTTGGAAAGTGGACATATCTGCTCTTAAAGCTCTGTGTACCTGCAGCCTTTAGGCAATAAACATCTGGGGTTGGTGACAGCTTGACTTTGTGCATTCCCTCGAGACAGTCACAGACAAAAGGGGGTTAGGAGTGTCTGAGTGCCCATTTGCATCCTGATGACTCATGCTTGGAAGGATGTGAGGGAGGGGCTGACATTTATTTACAACTGAATAGGCAGGGTCCTTGTCCCCACACAATAGATGTATTAACCCCTGTAGTGAGTCTGGAGCCAAGGGAAGACCTCTGTGCCCTTCATAGACCCTTCTCTGAAGTCACCCACACTTCAAAGGCACAACTGGTGATAATTACTGGGTCTCTGACCCTACCAATACAGACACTTCTGGACCTATAAGGAAACTCTGTCAGGAGCGAGGACAGTTGTGCTGCTATGAGGACTGCTACTCTGCTGTACTGATGCTCTGGGAGAAGTGTTGTTCTGCTGTGCTTCTTTGATGCCTGGTACCCTCTGTCCCCTCTGAGGAAGAACTGGACTCTGCTTGAAATAAGGGTGATCTCCAAGGGCCTTTCAGATTGCCTTCAGTTTTTAAGACTCAGGGATATCAAAGTCTCACCCCATGATCCTGCACCTGGTCCTTTGGAAGTGGACACAGGTGCTTGCTCTAGTCAAACTGATGCATCTCCTCTCTGCGGGAGGCATAACTGGACCATTGCATTCCAGAAGGTGGGAACATCGATGCATCCCCTCAATTGCATGGAGAAACGCAAATATTGTCTATGCAACAAATGCTTATCAGCTCGGCGCATCCTGCTCTAAATCAACGTCAAGAAAAAGACACACAATTGATGGATGCACTGCAGAACAAATCAAAACATTCACCCCCAGTCAAGAGATCTGGGTTAAATCCATAATTCTTTTGCTCATCATGCCACCCCAGTTTAGACCTGGCCATATGCAAATCAGTCTTGACCCTGTGCCTCAAGAGAACAGTCTAGCCCCAACTTGCAAGCCAGGTCCTCCCTGGACTGGAGTCAAGCATCCTAGGACCGGTTTCAGGGTTTCACCCCTCTTCAGCCAGGTTAGCTTGATTTCAGTGGCACCGTGAGCCCAGGACATTGTACTGCATTGTGTCCCCCAACTGTTGTTTTTGCCTGAATCAACAACAAAGCATGAAGAAAATCAACTGCGTGATCAACACTATTTCATTATTCAGTTGCACCCTGCATCTCGCTGTTGCAACCAGGATCAAGGTACAATGCTCAGTGGCACTGCTAATATGTCAACTTCTACTTTTACTTTTCTACATTTCTTATTTTAAAACAATCATAATGTATATTTCCAAGTTTGTGTGGAGTCCTTTTGTGGTGTTTTCACTTGGTTACTGTTTGAAGTGCTGTACGAATACTTCACACATCTCCTCTTGAGTGAAGCCCGACTGCTCTGTGCCACGCTACCAGAGAGCGAGCATCGGTTAATTTAGGGTGTGTATCTGACTTACACTGACGATGATTGTTGTCTCTACTTGGACCGGGTGCATACCTCTGCCAACTAGAGACCCAGGTGTATATTTACAAGAATAGTGGTGCAGGGCACCCCAGCGCAGCAAGTCATTCTCTTCATGGATATTTTGTGATTCCCAACACTCCTCTAGTATTCACATAATCACACTTTCCAACTTTTTCAACCATGTGTCTTTTTTGCTCTTGAGTTGAGACTTTACATTCTATTACTATTCGACTCATTGGGACATCCTGCCTATGTATACAAGGAACACTCTGAATCTATCTCATCTCTCTCTATATGTACATCATTTAATTACTGCACTTTCATTCACTGTGTGATGTTTTCACTTCCAAAGGATCCTTATACTCTTTACACTAACCAGACATGGCTGTTGCTCCAATTTGGTGACTGTTGTTTGAGCGGAGGTGGCTAGTATTCTATCTACTCCCAAGTTAGGTCATTAGGACTGGCGGTAATTTGAATGAAGGTGCCTCTCAGTGTTGCCAGATTGGGCTTTTTCCCACATAAATGTTTGATATTGTTCTCATTTTTATGGGGAATTATCTCTCCTGACTGGGTGCTGAACTTTGGGCTGTATTTGGCCTTGTGTGTGCAGAAATTCAAAATGCGGCAGCTCCGCCAATCAAATGGTTGCAACACTCCCGAACTCAGCGAATCACTACCTATGACAGACCTGTAAGTGCTGCTGTCCTACCCCAAGAGTGTTTTGGACAATGTGGGCACTATTGACAACAATGTGCAAGGAACATCAAGATCATCTAACGCACCTCTTAGTTCTGACATTTAAGTGTCACTCACTATTGCCCCGATTCACAGAACTAACTTAAGATAAAATCCTAAACTTACTACCATTTTGGTATTCACAGAAGTTAGGAGTCCTAACTTTAGGACTCCGAAACTGAGAAAAATCCTAACTTTAAGACTTTCGGTATTCACAGGAAGGCATTTAGGAGTCATAAAGTTAGGACTCCTAACTTTACTACTCCTAAACTGAGAAAAATCTTAATTTTAAGACTTGTGGTATTCATTGAAGGCATTTTGGAGTCCTAAAGTTAGGACTCCTAACTTTACTACTCCTAAACTGAAAAAAATCCTAACTTTAATACTTTTGGTATTCACGGAAGGCAGTTAGGAGTCCTCAAGCTAGGACTCCTATCTTTTGTGAATACCAAAATGAGTAAGTGCCTTCTGTGAATACCAAAATAGTAGTAAGTTTAGGATTTTGTCTTAAGTTAGTTCTGTGAATCAGGCCCACAGAACTAGCTTGTCTATTGCTTCTCCTTACAATCTAAGTCTGTGGCCGGGAGAAGCGTGCCCTTCTTTAATGGTATGTCAATGACTATGAGCCAGTGTTCTCCTTAGTTAAAGCTCTTGCGTACAATATTTTAATTACCTGGAGGGTATAATTAAATGTAGCAGTGACTTGAACACAAATGATGTGCTATTCTGATATTAGAATAGTTTGCTTCTTTTAGATCATGAAAACGTGATCTTCCCTACAAACCATATATAATTTATACTTTTGCTTCCATACTTGTGTAATGCGCCATCTGGTATTTACTCAGTGCTGTCCAGTACATGTCCTAAGGTGAGCATATTGGCTCTCAAACAATATACCACTTACCGATTTGAATAAATCATGAGATCTGATGTGGCTCCAGTACCAATGTTAGTCCTGGTGGCTCTTTCTTCTTTTTCCTGTGATTATATTAAGTGGAGACTTGATACATTGGGAATAGTTTTACGAATGTCGTACTTCTACCTCACTTGCAAAGAATTATTTAGCAAGTTTTAAGGTGACTTTTTCTGTTTGGAATTACTTATAATACATTTTTTGGTATAACCCTAAGATGGAACTGGATAACGGGTTGTATTTATATTTACAGTATTTCAATACATTTTAATTCTATTACGGCGTTCCATTCTGATTGCATAGTGTGATGAGCTGGCAACATTTTTCAGGTGATGATTTATAGATTGCTTATGGGTTCTGATGTGACTTGGGTACTTTATATCTTTGGATTTTCTTTTCTGGAATTTCTTTCTTTATTTCATCACAAACTCGGAGTGATGTGAGCTTTGCTCTCCTTTGACTTACTTTCTCCACGCTTTGATGATGGACACTTTTCAAGTATCATTCACAGGTGTTGGATATATTTTACTATGTAATTTATTTGGGGGGTTTATAGCCCTGAAGAAGTCGTAAACCATTTACACAGGCACAGGTCAGAGGGCCGTTGAGTCGAGAGGGAGGAGCACTGCTGAGCTGAGAGCGAGATCGAGCACAGCTGAGCTGAGCTGCTGAACCGAGCCTCTGCACTCTGGCACACGAAGCCGGGGCCGGAGCCAGAGCTGGAGCCGGAGCTGCTGAGCATTTACAGCGGCGGCGGGGGTCCCCCAGAAGTTCGGGAGCCGCTACACATCCCCCGCCGAGGACCCGCAGGCGGCCCGCAGGCGGCTTCCTTTGCAGCCGAAGCCACTGGGAGCTCTCTCTCTGAGCCGCTGGGTGCTTCTTTCGCGGCCGGAGCCGCTTTCTCTTGCGGCCAGAGCCGGAGGGCGCCTTCTCTTGTGGGCGCCTTTTTCTCGCGGCCGGAGCCGCGGTAAAAACTGTGAACTGTGAACGCGGCTGGGGGTCGCCAAGCGCTTCGAGGAACAGCGGGGGAGACCCTGGGCGCTTCCTCTGCGGCCGGAGCGCTGGCTTTCAAACGCCGCTGCCGGTCAACTCTCGAGCGCACTATCCATGCGGCAAAGAGGTGTCGTGCACGGTCGGAGCTGCCAGGCACCGCCTGGAGCACTGAGGGGCACTGAGAGCCGCTGATTTTTGACTCAGGCAAATCTTGGATCTTTTGCTTTACTAGCCTGCCAGTGGGGGATAGGCAGGACCAAGACTCCCTCTAAGGTGCAGCCAGGGCTGAGTACAGTATTCGGACCACCTCTAGGAGTCACTAGGCTGTTGTGCAGCACCGGGCAGCTAAAAAAAAATAAAAAAAAAAAAAAATCAGAACATCTTTACGATGAGAACAAGAAACTCAACCCTACTCCAAAACCAAGAGAAGCCCCGCCCCCACAAGTCAGCTAGACGACACAAGGAAAAAATGCTCTACCCCTCTGGTAGAGGGGCTTCAAAACTGGGTTTAAGCATAAGGGATAGTCTCGTGGAAGCGGAGGCGGAGGAGGAGGTGGCTCAAATAGGAGACTCGCCTCCAACCCCTCCAGTAGCGCCTAACCTCCAACTTAGACAGGACGTAATCCCACAGGAGCCTATGCCCAACAAGAGCTCCCTTAATCCGAGTACATGGAAAATCCCACTTAGTACTGACAGCAACAGGGATATAAGGGAATATTTTCTTCACAGAACGCCAAACTTTACGAGCGCAGCACATATTAACACCACTATTTGCTCAACTACAGTTGGTTCTACTACAATGCCAGAGCCCCACTTATCCAGGAGCCTGTCCATTCCTCTAACGCCAGAAATATTCATGGTGCCGAGGGGCTTAATATCCTAAACAATCACGGCTCCACCTTTGCTCAGCAACAATAGTAACAACAATAGTAATAACAATTGTAAAGATAGAATGGCCACCTCAGCAATTATACAATCCGGGGCCAACCAAATGGACAAGCAAACGGATGGCCTGGCCAACGGAGAGAAGGGAGAGATAGGGACAAATAGGATACTTGGGCCCAAGGAGGTCAGATCAATCAATGCCCAAGCATTAAGTGCAACTGCCAAACCATTTGTGGCCACAGTAACTTACTCTCCCACTGAAAATAGCATTCAAAATAGCAGCGTTCACGATAAAGCTTCTGCAATTCCTTCGACTCCTGTAACCCCTAGGTCGCTAGGATGGGGACTGGAAATGGATAAGGAGTCAAAGCCGTCCAAACTAGATCACCAACTTGTACTAATTAATGACGTTTTGGCTTCAATGGTAAATGCCGCAATAATGCATGCAGACAAACTGGATGTTCAAATATCTATTTTACAAACTGTGGCTGGCCTGATTTCGGGAATAGACTCCAAATTAGAACATCTGAATTCCTTGATCCATCGAGCTCAAGCAAACACAACAGCAACACTAAAACAGCCGAACTGTGGTTGCAGTCCGGTATTACTTAATTTGGAAAAGCTCCCAGAGATAATGAATACTCTAATTGAGGATCTTAAATCAGAAACCAGCAGACATCGGAACACCACACACACCCAGCAGGACAACAATGATCACGCTCTGACTAATAAATTGCTGCATCCCAACAACAACGTCATAGACCTACAGCAAAAAATCATAAGGACAGTGGAAGAGCAACCATGCAGAGCCACAGAAAAGGCAATAAATCCCAGCTGCGCTAATGCCAAAGAACAAGATCATTCAAATACCGCGCACTTGACAAGTTCAGAGACGGTCCACCTTTCACGGTAAAATAAGAAAAAACTAAGAAATTTGAATAAAGAAAGAAAAAACAACTCGATCTCCAACAGCTCTATCAGGCAGTGGTTGCTGCAGGAAAATAAAGAGGCTGGGAACCACACGATTAATGACTCTAAGACTATTAGTCCCCTAAAGATCCACATTTTAAACAAAAATCCTAAAAGTCCAATCATCTTGGACAAAACTGACCTCAAAATAACTCTTGGGACTCTTTGGATGAGCACACGGAGCAAAGGTTAAAAACCGTGGAAATAAGTGAAGTGAAAACCAACCGGGGCCCTAACCGTCCACAAGGACTGGCACCGTGGGACGGCAAGCACGTCTCGCACAGAACTAAGGCATCTAACTTAGGGAGTCCCTTGCTGATCACTGCAGTGGATAAAAGCACGAGCGGCACGATCAGAGATACAATAAAAATAGACACACAATCCCCGGACCAAAGAGGATCTAAAGGCGCAACCAAGTTCACAACATGTAGAGTAAGGGAAGTTCCATCTACCTTAACACCTTCAATGCTAAAGCTATTCTCCCCTGGTGCTGAACTCTTCAAATTCCCATTGTTCATGACGAGCTCAGCTCGTCATGAGCACACGAGCAGTGTACTGCATGACGAGCTGAGCTCGTCATGAGCATGGAAGGGGTTAAGTAAGTCGGGGAGGCCAGACCAGTCGACGGCCGGTAATACAAACCACAAAGAGGCCACGGTCGAGGGATCGGCGCAGTAAACCCCAAACGACACAACTTGTGAGATATCGCAGGAAGTCATGACACATCATAGGCTGTCTTCTGCCAAGCATGATGACCTGAAAATATTACTCCACCCCGAATATGTCTCACAGGGCAAGTGGGACATCCTTAACCGATGCAACCTTTTAAAACTTTGCGCCAGTATCCCAGGTCTAGAAACCATAAATACAACAGACATTGAACGCATCTCCTTTCTGTCCCCAGGCCCAGGCGAGAGCAACGAAATTACAGAGGTGCGTTTCTTTAACCTAGACATGGCTCAGGCATTAAAAAGAAGTAAAGAACAACTGTAAAATTGGGGCATAAAGATCACGAGCAGGCCTGTTCCTAAATATCCAATGCTCCTGAAACACAGCTATTCAAAGCAGCAAACCGCCACGCAGGAATTGGTCGCTCAAAAAAAATCATCATCGATTGACCTATTTCACCCTCGGCCACCTGCAGCGTCCATTCTTCATGGAAGTAACAGTGGTACAAAAACAAATCTAACAAGTGACGGCACAATTAAAGTAACTACAACCCTGGGCCAAGGACCTCGGTCTTGCTCACTTGAGAACAATATCAGTCAAGACCGGTCCTGGATGCCAAGGGCCTTAAATCATAACTCCTAATGCCAGCTGCATTGGAAGCAAGAAAACCTTACAGCTCCCGCAAACAGCCCCTTCTAATGTTCAAAGTGTAACAATCATGTCTTGGAACGTAGCAGGAATTTTAAAGCTACTATAAAACCATGCGATACAGTCGTTCATAGCTGGAGTGGACATAATTTGCGTCCAAGAGACGTGGGCCACTAAACCAACATCAATAAGAGGATTCGCGGAACACTGTAAACCAGCAACTAAGGAGAACATATTTGGTAGACGATCTGGAGGTATCTCGATATACACCAGGATTTCATGGAAAATACAATTTACAGAAATAAAAACATCATCAAACAGGTTCATGGCAGGTACCCTGAAAGGCTTATCGACAAACAAGGGTCCTTTAATGATACTCCTAATTAATGTCTATTACAATCCTCATGGGCCGGGAGACAAGGACAAGTTGCCTGAGTTAATAAGCCATATAGAAAACCGTCTTCTACAGTACGCACATATGGAACCAATAATACTTGGGGATTTTAACACACATAAATTTGGAGTTAAGGTAGCACTAGGATCTCACTCTACGGCCACAGAGGCCTTTAATACCCTTATTTCCTCTTACCAGCTGTCAACAGCTCACTCTCTCTTCCTAAGGGATATCCCAGGAGCCCTCATCCCGCCAACATACAATAACCAAACTACTATAGACTATATTCTATTAAGCAGCTGGCTACAAAACTTTATGACAAACTACAAAGTCGACCAACGTAACGAAAGCGATCACGCTGCACTAACAATCACGTTAAAACTTACAGTAGACAACTGCTAAACTTTACAATGCGCTGGGTAATCAAACGGGGGTGAACTGTTCACACTGCCGCGAAGGATCAAATGGGGCCTAGTGCCAATTAATAAGTTCGAGATATGGAAAAAAGAATGGGCAGACGGGCCACAAAGCGACAACCATGGGGGCGCATTGGAAGAATGGGTTTACTTTGCACGTAAATTGCTAGTGCTACTTCAAGGAGGTATAACAACTAAAACCCCTCCATATCCTTGGCACAATTTCGGACACACTCCTGCAATTAAAGAGAGTGCAAAACAATTAAGACTCAAACGAAGGGCCTACCAGAAAACGGCCACAGCAACTGCTAAAAGGCTATATCAAGAGGCAGCAAAAATCCACTCGAAGAAAGTTTGGGCAGCAAAACGGTCCTGTATTGAAGCTAAATGGCTAAAGATCTTTGAGCTATTGAGACCCGGTAAGTCCCAATACCTAAACTCTTTAAACCAAGGAGTCAATCATAGAGAGAATGCTCTTGACGCTGACACCTGGGCAGTGCACGTGAAAAACTTGTATCAAGAGGAAGGAAGTACAACTCCTCGGAATAAAGACCTGGACGAGGTTGAACGCCCAGTTGTCAGCACCCATTCCTCAATAACTGTGAACCACTCGGATTTTCCCGAAAAAAAGGTGGTTAGCACAATCTTAAAAAAGATTAGACTCAGTGGGGCACCAGGACTAAACGGGCTGCCGGGCTCCCTGTTCAGGGAAGATAGAGACTTTTGGACAGAAAAACTAACCACGCTATACGCCGAATGCCGACTCCTCTGTGACGTACCTGACTCTTGGAGAGGGTCGCTATTGCACCCAATATACAAGAAAGGACCAAAATCCAACCCTCAAAATTATCGCATGATTGCTTTGCTTGACATCGAGGGCAAGGCTTATGCAAGCACCCTTTTGGGGGAACTTTCAAATTGGGTCAGCAACGAGGGCCTCTTGCCATTTTATCAAACAGGGTTTAGATCTGGAGCATCAACACTGGACAACATCATAGCACTCTCATATCTCGCACAGAAGGCTGCATCACGAAAATGTCGACCGCTGTTTGCTTGTTTCATTGATTACACGGCAGCCTTCGACGGGGTTGACCGTTTGACTCTCTGGCAGAAGCTGGCAAGCTGGAACATTGAGCCTTCTTTATTACAAGCTATTCTATCATTATACTCAAGAATTTGGGTCAGAATCAAACTTTCGACAGCCTCAGCCACAGAGAAAAATGACACAGATCGTGGCCTGAAACAAGGATGTGTATTAGCTCCGATGCTGTTCAATTTATACACTGCCGACATGGGCCAAGCCCTGACTGGAGCATCACTAGCAACACCGAGGATCGGTCACACTAAGATCCAACTACTCCAATATGCCGACGACTTGGTTCTCCTTGACCACACCAAAATTGGCTTACAAAAAGGTCTTTCGGCCCTTGCAATTTACAACAGAAAGAACAAATTGACTGCCAACCAATCTAAATCAAAGATAATAATCTTTGGGTACTACCCGGAAAAAAAACTGGCAAAATGGAGGCTAGGACAGCTGACTCTGGACTACATCGCACATTACAATTACTTGGGAGTTTGGCTCACTGAAAAAGGGCGCCCTGGAGTTCACCTTGACAAAATGCGCACAAAAGGAAAAAGTTTGTTACATAGCCCTACTACAACTGCAATTCAAAGAGTCTTGAGGGCGAAGTTAATACCATCACTTAAATATGCACAACTGGCCTTCCCAGGGAAATTAACAAGTGCTCTATAAAAAATCCATTGCTCGGCATACAAAAAGATATTCCATCTACCCGCATGCACCAGAAACAATCTAGTGCGGCTAGAATTGAATCTAAACCAACAAAAATTGGAAGAGATGGCTGCCCTGAGCAAATACTTTTTTCTCATCACGGAGGCAACTGAGAACACACTGAATTCTATCTTAAAAAGTATCTTTCAGGAGCCTGATAATCCCTCGTCAACTAGCCTATCTATCGGCAAAGAAGCTCTGAGTCTTGCAGTGGAAAATTGGGACCCCAAGATAACCAAATATACCGCCATCAAAAGTGCGATAAAAAACAGGTTTGCCTCTGCTCTCGCATCTCAGACCTGAAGTCACTGGAAGTAAGAGGGTTCCATGAAACACAAAGCCTTCCACATACAGAACACAAGTCTAAACTCCATCTTACACAATCAGTGGGAAGACAAGCGCTACAAAGGATCATAGCATTCAGGTTACATCCTCTCCCCCTTAAAGAACTTTATCCCTCGAAGTCGGCTATGCAAATATAAACAGGAGAGTTTGGCCCACATTTTACTTTGTTGCCCGGCCTTGGAGCGCAGACTGTACCTCAAGCCAATTTTATTACAACAAGGGATCAGAACAGTAAAGGAGGCTGTGCAACATCTGTACACACTGGAAACAGTGAAACACATGGCCACGTTCGGCAAATTTATTCAACAGACTCGACGGAAATTGATGGACTTTTCCAGCTAATTAATCAGGCCAGTACTTGCACTGAGGTGTTAGTCTGCCCAGACTCTATAGCTCACCCCATTATGAAGATTTCAGGCTGAGAACAAATGGACTAATGATATCTAGATTTTAATGACTCTTCTGTTAACACAGCCTACGGTTTTAACTATTTAATCTTTTATAACATCGGAATGTGTTCTCTTGTTCTATTTTAATGGTTTTGAGTAACCAGAAATAAAATGTATTTCATTCATTCATTCATTTATTCATTCATTCATTCATTCATTCAAGTCATATGTGTGTTACGACACACGACAAAATGCATGTTGGCTGCTTTTGTGATTGTACCTTTGAATCAAGCTGTGTCTTGGAAATATTAGCTGACTGAATCTTGAATAAAGAATCACCACTTGGATCAATACAGAAGAACTTTCTCAATTATACTGAATTAAAAATATACATTTATTCTGTGCTCGAGGTAGACCCTTTCTTACACTGATAAGTAGCCCAGGCTATTGGCTTTATAAATGGTTTTTAACTGCAGTGGATGAATATGTAACAAATATGAGTGTGTGGTAAATATTAGTGAAAATGCTTCTGTTCTATTATTATGATACTGTGAAATCATTATACCATGCCATTAAAACGTTAAATACAACTATTTGTAACATATTTACTATTATTTTTTGAGGGCCTGAAAACACGTCTAGAAGCTGCATTAATCACTGCAGGTCTGTGAAATGCAGAGCCGGCACTCTGCCCTTCACATCTCCTGCCCTGTTGCAGATCCACATAGCATGCACTTTCAGATCACTAGCAGGTGATCATGTCTTCGGATTGGCTCCTTTGTGGCACATGCTTTACAAAGGAGTCCCTCCAGACAGCACTGCCGAGTTCCATGCATCAGTGCTGAGGCTAATGCATTTCAGTGTGGTGGTCTGCATCACCGCACTAAAACACAAACTCACACATTTTTACCTCCTCTCACACCACCAGTGCTGACATGCAGATACAAGCATGATGGAGCACCTCCCAAACGCTTCATGATGAGCAACTATGTGCTCTGGCAGAGTATGAGCCAGCAGCCCTAGTGCTGCACACAGTATGATTCATGTGCTGGCCTGGGGGCTCAGACAGCTGCACTGTCTGCAACATTACCGGTCACTGCAGCATTCATGTGATTTGGCATTGCATACTGCTAAAAAGTGTATGCCCCTTTGCCAGACTGATTACATCTCTTTTTAGTGTGGGTCGGAGGGGTAATATGTATTTTAGATTGCCGCTTCCACTGTGGACGAGTAATTGATTCCTCAGCATTCAGAGCACAATGCCAGCATTCGCAATCATTCGCCGTTGAGAGGTAGTCACACAGTGTCAATGCAGAGGCAGGATCATCATGTGAGATGAATTTACAACTAGGGGCCAGATGAACGGCCTTGGAAAACAGCGACTAACAATTTGTGACAAATTGCGACTCGCGAACTAGCAAGCCGCTATTTGGTACCTACCAATCGAACACAGCAGATGATTGCGATTCTGTAATGACTTATAACACACTTTCGGCTCTATTAGCGATTCACAAAAGTCATGCAAACAGCGACCCCTGCTGAATTTCAATTTTTGCATGCGCAAATTGCGAGTGTAGCATAAACAGACCAAATTTGCACTCGCAAATTGCAACTTTGAAAAAAGAAACATGGAAACCACTTCCTGGTTTAGCTCAAGGACTCCAAAACAGGAAGTGGTGTCCAAGGATACTCCTGATCAAAATCCTAAGCACGTGTCCGGGTGCAGCAGCAGAGTTCTACACTACTGTGTGAGCATGACTGATATCATGAGCAACAGGGCCAGCAAGGGGGGTGCCAAGAAGATGCTGAGGAAGATGCGGGTTGCCAAAAAGGAGCTGGACATCATAACAGAGGAATGCTGCAATCCCCATGAGGAGTTATTTGGGAGTGCCTCATACTGTGGTCAGAGTCAGACAAATGCAAGATCTGGCGTTGCATGCATCAGCCTATGAATGCCCTTGGAGTTACACAGAGGTCCATTGATGATATTAAGAGGCACTGATATGATCTGAGCTCCAGGGTCATAGAGCCCCCACCTATGTAAAAACAATACCTTGTGCTTAGTGGACTTTCTGCCACAGGGCAGATCCAGGGCTATTGCCCCCATCTTCCTCCTGGAGGGGCAGCAAGTCTTTAGTTTTCTTTTGGGACTAGGGTGGGGATATTTGCTTGCCCATTCTGGGTAGCCCCAACCCCGGGCCTATAAAGAAAACAATCCCTCGTGTCTAGGAGGCTGTCTGCCACCACCAAATAGTAGTGGTCCAGGAGGTGCATTGTCAGTAGCTCCCTGGGGGTAAAAAGCAATGACAGCCCTGCAGGAGGTGGGCTCTGGCCAGGACTGCAGGCCCTTCAGGCTCCCCATGGTCCCCAACCAACCTGGCCATGCCCCTGGGGATGGGGTCCCCAGGGACGCAATTTTCCAGGGGGCCATATGAGTCCTTTTCTTAAAATTAAATATTTTTAAAAAAAAGAAATGTCCTGGCCCCAAGGAATGGGGTCACCCGGGTGGAAAACGGCCTAGCAGGGGGACCCCACAGGCCCCTCCCCTTTTAAAATAAAGTAAAGAAAAAAGAAAGTCCTATCCCAGAAGGATGCGTTCACTGGGGCCAAAATCGGCCTCGGAAGAGGGGCTGCTTGGCCGAACCTCCCTTTTTATTTTAATAGAAAAATAAAAAAGGGGTCAGGTTGGGGTACCAGGGGCATACACATGGTCAAGGGAAGGGGGCCACATAGTCCTCCTTCTTAAAAAAACAAAGCTTGAGGGATTTGTAGGTGTGTGTGAGTAGTTTGTAGGTTTGTATGGAGGCCACCAGGAGTTGCTCCAGACAGAAGGGCAGGGTCCAAAGATGAGAACCTCTGTCTTTTTAGAGTTGAGTTTGAGGTAGCTGTCCTTCATCCAGGTGGCCATGTTTCTCATTCCTTCCTGGAAGCTGAGTCTAGTGCCTTTCGGGTTCTTGGTGAGGGAGAGGATGAGCTGGGTGTCGTCAGCATAGGATATGATGCTGAGCCCGTGCTGCCTGATGATGGCGGTGATGGGGGCCATGTAGATGTTGAAAGAGTCAGGCTAGAGAATATCCCTGGGGAACTCCGCAGATGATGTCGGTGGGTTCGAAGAGGAAAGGGGGTAGCATGACCCTCTGTGTTCTGCCAGAGAGAAAGGATCGGATCCAGTTGAGGGTGTCCCCCTAAATTCCCGCTTTGTGGAGCCTGGTGGTTAGTGTGCAGTGTGAGACGGTGTTGAAGGCTGCGGAGAGGTCCATGAGGTTGAGGGCTGCGGTGTGGCCCTGGTCGAGCAGCATGCGGATGTCGTTGGTGACGGCGAGCAGGGCTGTCTTAGTGCCTGCCGGATTGGGAGGGGTCCAGGATGCAAAGAGGCATGGCCTGCAACCACATCTCAGCAATCCCACTGTGTGGGGATTACTGGAGGTAACAGATGGCCTATTTGGCCTTAAGCACCCTCATTAGCAAAGGGGACTTCATCGGCAACTAAGAGCGGGCCAGGAGATGCATTTGCAAAGTGGTGGAGAAAGGGGGATGGCCTGCTTTCAGAACTCAGCAATCCTGCTAAATGTGACTTCCTCAACATAATAAGGGGAATAGTTGCCCCCAAGAATGTCCTTGGGGGCCAGCTACCCCGTATTTCCTCCAGTCATTTGAGACGAGCTAAGGCTGAAAAAAGGTGATTAATGAGCTAATGCGGAGTGCCTGGGGAAGAAGTCCTATCAAGAGTGCTTATTCTGTTTAAAATTGTAAAGAGTTTAGATTTTTAAATTGCACATGGAGAGCGCCTGGGAAAGGGCTCTACATTATTTTTTCTCTACTGTCCCACACCTTTTAATCTCACCGTATTTGCACAGAGTATTTTAACTTCCTCACTTATTCAATTTAACTCACCTTCTGCACTTTGAAAGTGGTGTACTCCCCGGTCAAGCACAGATGATTCCGGTTGTTTGGAGGGAGGTGCCACAGACCGGAATTGAGGCTCGACCACTTCTCACTCATTCCTGATGGGAGTTTCGCAGTCTAAATGATCTCAGTATAAAAATCACATGCCTGGACAGACACGCAGTGGACGCGCTTAGGCTGACAAAAGGTGATTAATGAGCTAATGCCGAGTGCCTGGGAAAGGACTCCTATCAAGAGTGCTTATCCTATAAAAAATTATACAGAGTTTAGCTCTTTAAACTGCACAAGGAAAGTGCCAGGAAAAGGGCTCTAAATTATTTTTTCTCTACTGTACCAAATCTTTTAATCTCGCCGTATTTTAACTTCCTCACTTATTTGATTTAAGTCACCTCCTGCACCTTGAAATTGGCTTCCTCCCTGGTCCAGCATGGATGTTTCCGGTTGTTTGGAGGGAGGCGCCACAGACTGAAAGTGAGGCTCTACCACTTCCCACTGATTCCTGACGGAGAACCAACACAGTAACTAAGCAGGGCATTAGATCTGAGCACCATTACACAGATAGTATGTATCCTTCTAGGTCAAATAATAATGAAGGCTGGACCTCCTTTCTAGCACACGTAAGGTCTCTACCAAAGCATGCATTTAACATATTGGACCTGCTGTCCTCCACTAATCCTCATATAGGGTTCCTAACAGAAACCTGGACCAAACCTCATTCCAACCCAGCCATTGCAGTAGCGCTCCCTGACGGCTACCACATACAAAAACTAGACAGACCACACAGGACAGGAGGAGGAATAGCCATAACTTACAAAGATCCCATCACATTCTCCATTCTAGACCAAGTAAGCAATGACCAGCTGGTAATTCTGGTCTTCAAAATGAACATACACCATATTCTTAGCTGGAAAGGAGCTGTAGTATATCGCCCACCGGGACAACTAACCAACACCGCTACACAGCTTATGGAATTCATTGTACCTAATGTCTTATCTGCCAGGAATTTTCTAGTTCCACAGCGACATTCTAGACAAACTAGAGGCTTCATCTCTTTTGACAGAACTGTCCGCACTAAATCTAACCACAATAAATATAGCCCCCACCCACCAAGATGGTCACACTCCGGATATAATATTAACTAATTCTCCCGAAATATCCTACATAGCGACGCTCCCCCTGACATGGTCGGACCACTCTATGGTCAAGTTCTGTATCAACTGCCCCAAAGCACAGCCTGCTCCCCAATGCCATCCAAATAAAAATTACAGACACTGGCATAAAATAACGCCAGCACCTTTCCCCATCTGCTCGATTTTAAACAATTATCTGCAGGAGGGGGTCCTCCCCCTGGATTTGAAAGCTGCACAGATCCTTCTGATTAGAAAGAATCCTAAAATTTCCACAGAAGACGTATCAAATTATCGCCCCATTTCTCTTCTTGCCCTTCACACCAACATTTTGGAAAAACACTTTAACAAACACCTCTCAGACTTCACTGAATCCACTAACTCCCTAGACCCCTCACAATCAGGATTCCGTCCCAGATACAGGACTGAATCCGCACTGGTGGCAGTCACGGACAACATCAGGAAGCTGCTGGATGAGGGTCAAATGGTGCTTTTGGTGCTGCTTGACCTTTCAGCAGCATTTAATACCATCTCCCACTACACTCTACTCAGAAGACTGGGAGACATAGGCATCACAGGAAATGCACTAAAATGTTTGTCCAACTTTCTGTCTGACAGAACTCAGACCGTCAACCTAGGCCCATTCCATTCACATACAACCAAGGTGACCAAGGTAGTACCGCAGGGCTCATGCCTTAGCCCCACCTTGTTTAACATTTACATTACTCCCTTGGCAAGACTGTTGACGAAATTGGGATTCATCCCCATTGCCTACGCTGATGACATCCAACTACTCCTCTCATTTGATAAATCCAACTCCGATATTCAGAACACTTTCACTGAAGGAATAAAGGCCATATCGGAGTGGATAAAAGTCAATTTTCTCCAACTCAATTCAGCCAAGTCGGAGATAATGCTATTCGGTGAAGCCACCATGAAATGGGCTCTGAACTGGTGGCCAGAAGAATTAGGTCCTACCCCATGTCCCAAACAGGGGGTAAAAAACCTTGAAGTTTGATTGGACCACAAACTCACGATGGGAGACCATGTGTCTCCCACAGTTGGAGCTTGCTTTCATAGCATCAGCATGTTCAGAAGAGTCTTCCCCTTCCTGCCATTATCAACCAGGAAAACCTTGATCCAGGCGCTAATCCTAAGTCACCTGGTTTACTGTAATGCGCTACTGATTTCAGTTAATGAAGGTGCCATAATCAGATTCCAAGTGGTCCAGAACACCGTGGCCCGGCTGTTGACCAATGCCCCCAAGTATTGCTTACCTCCCTTTGCTTCAAAAACTACATTGGTTAGCAATACGGAAAAGGATAAAATTTAGGATCTGCTGTATGGCACACAAAGCTGTAAACAAACGAGGCCCCAGCTACCTAAATGATAAATTTGTTAAATATGTTCCCTCCAGACCCCTCCGCACCAGAGCCAAAGCCCTGCTCCAAGTCCTGCCCGTCAACAAAACCCACCAGTGTGGTAAGGCCTTCGATCATCTGGCCCCACGCTACTGGAACAAACTCTCCTTGAACCTGCGTCAATGCACGGAATACCTAGCATTCAGAAAACTGCTCTATTCATCATTGTTCTAATCACCCTTCATCAGCACCTTAGGCGGTCCTATCACAGAGATACCCTTATGGGGTGATTCGGGCGCTCTATAAGCAATTACATCAAATAAATACAATAAAAGATGTCATCAGTGATGTCACTGGCCATGTCATGAGTGATATAATATGTGAGGTCACAAGCAGTGTATTGCGGGGGCGCAAGTTATAGTTAACTCAGGTAGCTATAATGGCTACATCTGTCTGTTTTTTTATGAGTGAAATGTCAGCCTAACTATAATGTCCCTGTTACCAGTAGGTTTTTATAGTTAGAAAGTAGTTTCCATTGGAAAAACCTTTTTTTGTTTTGCCAGTAACTTTGGTGCCTTTTGATTAATCCTCACGAAATTTTCATAACTGGTTTGCTACTCCATTTAGCTGCGGTCTCAAAACATGTTGTTAATTTCCATAGAAAATTCTGACAAGGGTACAGCCCGAACTTATGAGCGGAATTATACCAAAATTGCGATAAATGTAGATGTTAGTTCAGGCAAGTACCTTTCTGTAATTTGGTGTAAATCTGTTCAGTAGTTACAGTGTTTACAGAAATTTCCAGGTGCATATATAGGGATGCGGATGATGCGCACAAAGGCCAGGGTGGAAAAGGCTCTACCTCCACACCTTGCCTTCACAAATCTTGGAACCGAAAGCAGCAGATAATTTTCTCAGTTTACCACTTCTGAAATGCAGAACTTAGTTAGGAGACATTATTATGTAAAAACTCCTGCATTATGCTTAGGAGAAAATAAACAAAGCTCTTTTGCAAGGTACAGTAGCAGACGTAGAGAACGTTTGTAATGATGTTCACTTTAGTTTCTTTAGCCCTGAAGAGGAGTATAGAGAAAGGGAGGAATTGACATTGACAGGTGCAATAGAATAGGAGAGAGAATACTATTGATAAATTTGTAGAATAAATTATAGATAATATAGTTTCCTCTGAAAAGACAAACTATGTGTTGCATTTGTTGTCGACACACTCACTCCAAAAGTCAAACTAGAAATATTTATGTTTAAAAAAAAAAAAACAATGATAAGTGCCAACAAACTGCTATTTATTTATTTGTATAATAATTTGACTTGTCCATTGATTAGGTTATATGTTACTACTGTTACAACAAATTAGAAGATAGCAAAATATCAGCTACAGCACTACATAATAAGTTAGAGTTGGAATCTATGATTTAGTTCTAATCCAGTCTGTACATTCATTTCAGGCTATTGTTCGTATGGAGCCTCAAACAGGGAAGCTACCACCAACTGACTTACAAAAAGGCCTTAAAGGAAGAGTTGTACACTTACCTTTAGATTTTAAACAGATTATTAAAAACATTGATGTAGCCAGAGAGGATCATGAACCACTGGTTCTTCTAGTAAATGGTGTTCCTACAATGAATAAACAAATCTGGCAGGAGTTAGTAGATATTGTCAAAGCTAGAAATGCAAAATTATACCTAGTATAACATAAGGGATATTCTAAAAATTGTGATTCTCTTCAAGAAACAACAGAACTACAGGATGAGACATTACCTTCAAGTTGCCAGATTGAAAAAGTGGATGAATCTAGATGAAGGATTTACAAACAACATAGCATTCATCCACTCCATTGAAAAGAAGTAATCAGTGAAAGCCTTGAATTGTTTCAAATGAAATAAGCAACGAGTTCTTCCATGGAAATATGGGAGAAAAGTTTAAAAGCTTGCTGTTTTCTACAACTGTTCCCTACTGGAGAGTGTGGACACTTTGATGACCGACCTGTACAGATAGCAGCATCTGAATAATGATCAACAAGATTATTCTCAGAAGATCCAAGATTTCAACAATGCATTCTATATATATTTCTTCTCCTATTTGAGAGTGGTTTGTCTGGACTTTCATATGCGGTGAACCATATATTTAAAATAGGACTTTATTTACGAAATCATTCTGCATTAGAATTGATAGACAAAGTTGAAGCAAGTAAAGAAAATTTGGAATGCAGCTTAATACATTTATTGATGTGCCAAAGTGGCTCAAACAAATATTGGTATCACCATCTTGGTGAACTTAAGTGTATGTTAAGAAACCTAGGTGCACCTACTTGGTTTCTAACAATCAGTTGTGCTGAGAAATGCGTCGGATGACCTGCTGGAATTCTTGCAAGAAGCAAATTGAGATATAAAGAAAATCAAAGTCAAAACAGATGGAGATCCCAGCAATGTTTGCAGATATTATAACCATAGGTTTCAAGCTATGATATCTTTTATATGCATCACATGAAATTCACCTCTTGGAGAAGTTACTGATTTTATTTGGCAAAAGGAGTACCAAGCCAGAGGTTCTTCTCATATACACATGCTAGTATGGATAAAGGATGCTAGTGATGAGGCTGTCCAGTCTTTCACTGAACAATATGTCACACGTCCCATTCCAAAAGATAGTGGAAAAAAACTGTTTGAGACATCAGGTTTTACAGTTTCAAATTCATAGATGTGAAAAATATTGCCATCGAAAATATAGATGTTGAGGTAAGTTTTATACAAGATGTCTTTTTTGATTTCCCATGACCTATCATTTCACAAGGAAGAGTAAACAGCTTCTTCTTAGTGGTAATGCATACAGTAATTTGGAAATCTCCCCAAAACACATACAACCTGAGGAGAACAGAAACGTTAAAGTATATTATTGACTATAATCAAGTCATATTGAAAATGTGGAATCCAAATATGGATATTGAGTTTGTTGCAGAGAATATAATTTCCGTTGCATCATATATTACAAAATCAGAGAAGTCAGAGATGAAAGAGATGTGGGAGGAGATTTCTTCAGAAAAGAGTTTCTGTAAGTAATTGTGTAGCTTCAGCTTGAAGATACATTCCCATAGAGAGATAGGATTATATGAGTGATTAGAATGGTTGTGCTTGGCAAGTTTGTTCCCAAAGTCATGAGGAATCAATTGGGTAAGCCTATGCCTAGGCAGCACATGAAACAGAAGTCTTTTACATAAATCCAATAATTAGCAGAGTTTTAGCCAGAAAGCACTGATATTGTCAAAACAAGTATGTTGGATACATATTATCCAAGAAGGACTCTACATCCAGAAAATGTCATCACTACAGATGTAAAAGGATGTTATAGAAAAAACACCGGATGAAAAGTATGCAGTAATTGGATATGACAGATGTTTGGTCAAACATGCCAAAAGTAATCTTATTAGCCATAGAAAACGCAGTTGCCAAACTCCAGAGAAGAGAGCATTTTTCAATTGACCATTTCTGTAACTGTTCAAGCCTTGGCGTGCCGAAACAAAATCACTTGAAGATTATGACTGCTGTGAAGATTCCTTTGAAGCTATAAAAAACAGTATTCAGCCTTTCCTAACTGTTTGACAATGTTACATGAGGAGATTGAACAAGAGGAAATAATTGCAGCAAAAAGAACTCAAGAAAGTTCACAGAGTAGTCAAAGATCTGTACCATTGACTGAAGATGCTCTTGGTCAACCAATATTCAAAATGAAGCAGAAATAGCAATGAATGAGTTGGAAATTGCAATGGAGCAAGCAAGATAGGACATTATTGACTTTGAACAGTTAGAAAGACCACTTAACAGAACAACTAGAAATCTATATACAAAGAATATAGAAAATAGAACATCAATTTCTCCACTTGAAGAAAGAATGTCAATGCGAATCATGTAAACTTTTTAATTATATAGCAGTGGTCAAGCTGACACAGGAAAGAGTTCCCTAATTAAAGTTCTAATGAGTTATCTAAACAGGACTACAAAATCAAATTTGTCCTGTGTAAAAATAGCACCAACTGGAGTAGCAGCATACAAAATGTAAGGAATTACTATACATCAACGCATTATGCTACCCATTGAACATGTTAATAAACTGGAATACCAGAAGTTATCTAGAAAAGCTTGTCATGAAGTTTCAAGAGTACTGAAGAGACTGAAGCTTTCAATCATCGATGAGGTGAGCATGGCCTCAATCTTAATTCTTGCCTTCGTACATTTGTCAATGCAACATATTTTAAAAATAGAGTTCAATGTTCTATTTTGGAGTAAAGCATTCAATTGTGTTTGGGGATATAATGCAACACTTCTCCCTAATGAAACAAGGAATTATTTGGGAAGCATTGGAAATGTAAATAGTTGGCTAGACTTTGAATACAATGAACTAGTGAAGAATATGTGAGAAGCAGCTGATGTAGAATATGGAGGTATCCTAAAGGACATAAGAATAGGAGTTTTGATAAAAGATGGTAAACAAGCTTTGGAAAGTTGAATAATCAAGAAACAGTTTACATCTCAGAACACACCAGCACAACTAATGTATAATTTTATTGCAGATGATTATGTTTTTAGTGCCTACACAGCAAGAGCGTTCCAAATTTAATGAAGAACAACTGAAACTGGAAAACCAACATATTTTAGAAATTACTGCTATCGAGAAAATGGAACACAAGGTAGTAACAATACTACTAACTGAAAAACTACAACCAAAATTGGATTCTTTAGAGAAGTCTGAATCAAAGACTGCAGGTTTGGAAAAGTGTTTATGCATGTGTAAAAAATGTCAAATTATTTTGTAGCATAATTTAAATAAAGAGAAATGATTATTAAATGGTGCTTTGGGCAAAGTTAATGATTTTATTAATTATTCAAACAGGGTTCAGATAGATTGTGAAATGTTTTCAGATTGATGGAGTAACACCGATTGGCTGTTGTGTTGTAAGTTGTTTGCTTTTAAAGGACTTGTATGTCCGACAACAACAGTTCCCAGTGTTCCTAGCATATGCTGTAACTATTCACAATCTCGAGGTTTAAGTATTGACATAGCTTTTGTGAAATCAGTAGTAATATGTTTAAAGACGGAGTGGCTATTATTTTTTATGATGGAGCTAATATAACATCTGGACACTACACTGTATTTTTAAAGTGTAACAGTGGATAGACAGATGAGATGACAGCAACCTTAAATTCAAAGCTAAAGTACCTTCAAAACTACAAAATTATTATCTCTTATTTATTCAACCACAGTTATAAGGACATCATTCTGCCTATTAGGGGTGATGTCCTTAAAAAATTGAGTGGATTGGATTATATTGGCATGGATAATCACTCTTATTGCACATGATTATCAGGAATAACATTCTGAAAGCCACAAAACAGAAATGAAGAATGCTATACATGTACTCACACTATTGTACCTAGTATAATATTAATAGCAAATGTTTCAGATGTATTATTTTTTCAATAGTATAGAAAGTGTACATAAAACAATTGACTAGCAAATAGTAGTGAGTGTAAAACATATTAACACGTATTTACAATGATGCACTGTGCCCTTCTGATTTTTTTGTAGAATTCATGCAATTGGTTTTTCCCACTGTTAGAAGATGATGCTACATACAGAACACAATGTACGATGAAGTCTTATGAGAGCTAAGAACAAGAAAAAAGACCTATACCTAGACTATAGTGTAAAGACCCATAAAAGCTAACACATGTAGTTAGCTTTAACCAAAAGACAATCCATGCTGCTTCTACCATATACATTTACAGACCAATACACTAATAATTAGACCCTGCAATCTTCCAATAAACATTTTTACATATAGAAACAGATCTCCACATAGGGACTGAGGCCCTCATGCAGATATTTTTTAAAGAACTGATACTACCAAGTCATCCATCCAGACAAATAGCCGTTTGAATATCTCTTATGTCTGGTACACTTAACGTTGTGCATGCAGTTCTACTGTTAGGCCGACTTGGCTTTAAAAGTCTTTGAAAAGCCTCAACCTGCTGTTGTACCACATCTTAATTACCACTAAGGTAGCCTGAAGTTAGGCCATAAAAGCTTACAAATGCAGTTTGAAGTTTCAGTAAGCTACATGCACACTCTCAGGACCATATGCTGAGTTATACATACAGAGATCCACCTTGATTTAAATTTATCAAATCACATACAAAAGAGTAGAGGTAGTAATACATCTACTCACATAGATCCAGAAGCATCTAAAGTTTTACTTAGTTGCACATCCATGACTCTTATCTATCTAGCACTAATGTAGGTGGTGGCACACTCAGTCAATTACCCCAATACTAACTAACACTCAAGAGGCAATCCATGCCACCCCTTACATATACATTAATAGAACCATATAGTAACTAAAAGAGCCAATGATGTACCCACAAACGTATCTACATATGAAAGCAGACCCTCACATAGGGACTGATACACTCATTCACATATCTACTAAAGACGTAGCACTAACAAGTCACTAAGAACAGAGATAATCATTCACATATATAGTAAAGATCTGGCACTACCAATTCACTCATCCAGAGTAGTAGTAGTGTTAGGCCGACTTTGCATTTAAAGCTGCTTCACAATCTTTAACTTGCTATTCTACAACACACAACTCAGCTTTAAGAGAGAGTATAGCTAGCCCATACTGTTCTCTCTAATCTGAATATAAGGCAACACATACAGTTAGTAGTTTCAGTTAGCTAGATACACACTTGAAGGCCAATATGCTCAGGTATATATCCAGTCTGTCCCCTGATTTGAATCTCATATATGCACATACATAAGGGGAGACCTAGTAACACACTACTTCAGATACTGCCACAAACATCTAGATATTACCTCCCATGCACAGGCACAAATTGTATGCATCTATCAATAATGGAGGTAGTGGCACACTCAGTTAAGTACCCCAATAGTAGCATAAACACCCAAGGGGCAATTCATGCTGCCCCTTACACACACATTTAAAGAGCCATACAGCCACAAAGGCAGCCAGAGATGTACCAAGAAACTCTCTTACATATTGACAGATACAGATCTGTGACTGGGGGTGAATGTTTTGCCATTGTGTAACATTCTGTCCATCATCTTGTGTGTTTTGCTGTTCACCCTATGTGGGAAGGCTATGCCAGAAAATAGTCCTCCTAGGATGCTTGATTCCGGTCCAGGGAAGACTTGGCTTGTCAGCTCGGTCTGGACTGTTCCCATGTGGCACAGGGTCAAGACTGATTTGCATATGGCCATGTCTGAACTGGGGTGGCTTGGTGAGCAAAATAACGATGGATTAAACCCAGATCTGTGACTGGGGGTGAATGTTTTGCCATTGTGTAATATTCCGTCCATCATCTTGTGTGTTTTGCTGTTCACCCTATGTTGGAAGGGTATACCCAGACGTGGGTCCCGTGCTCACTACTCCACTGGAGTCAAGCTATCCTGGCTGATGAAGGCTGATAGCCAGAAACCGGTCCTAGGATGCTTAATTCCGGTCCAGGGAAGACTTGGGTTGGCAGTTCGGTCTGGACTGTTCCCATGAGTCACACGGTCAAGGCTGATTTGCATATGGCCATGTCTGAACTGGGGTGGCTTGGTGAGCAAAATAACGATGGACTAAACCCAGATCTGTGACTGGGGGTGAATGTTCTGCCATTGTGCAACATTCCGTCCATCATCTTGTGTGTTTTGCTGTTCACCCTATGTGGGAAGGGTATGCCCAGACATGGGTCCCGTGCTCACTATGCCACTGGAGTCAAGCTAACCTGGCTGAAGATGGCTGATAGCCGAGAACCGGTCCTAGGATGCTTGATTCCGGTCCAGGAAAGGCATGGCTTGGCAGTTCGGGCTGGACTGTTCCCATGAGGCACAGGGTCAAGGCTGATTTGCATACGGCCATGTTTGAACTTTGGTGGCTTGGTGAGCAAAATAACGATGGATTAAACCCAGATCTGTGACTGGGGGTGAATGTTCTGCCATTGTGCAACATTCTGTCCATCATCTTGTGTGTTTTGCTGTTCACCCTATGTGGGAAGGGTATGCCTAGACGTCGGTCGCGTGCTCACTATGCCACTGGATTCAAGCTATCCTGGCTGATGAAGGCTGATAGCCAGAAACCGGTTCTAGGATGCTTGATTCCGGTCCAGGGAAGACTTGGCTGGGCAGTTCGGGCAGGACTGTCCAAACATGGCTTGGAAGTTTGGGCTGGACTGTTCCCATGAGGCACAGGGTCAAGGCTGATTTGCATGTGGCCATGTCTGAACTTGGGTGGCTTGGTGAGCAAAATAACGATGGATTAAACCTAGATCTGTGACTGGGGGTGAATGTTCTGCCATTGTGCAACATTCCGTCCATCATCTTGTGTGTTTTGATGGTAACCTGGAAGCATAGCCCAGAGCCAGGCAATCATTAAGAATTGCTTTATTTAACGAAATCCCGTCCTTAACCCACATTTTTAACCAGATGGACAAAGGCCGAAAGGCTATCAGATCAGTAATGTGAGGTACCATGAGGAACTGATAGCAGTCGTCACATGAGTTTTTTTTTAAATTAATTTATTTATTATTATTATTTTTTTACAGAGTTTTATATAGCACAAACTTGACCCGGTATCGGGTATCAGACCGCTTTATATAGCACCAGTTGTGTTACATGAGCACACATTCATTTTTGTTAGGAACGGGGAGATTAAGTGATTTGTAGGGGTGGGCGGAATTTGCATAGTCGCGCTACACAAAGATCCGCAAAACAGCAAAAAAACTCCACAAGCTCGCGGAATACATTTTTGTGACAGGAGCATCGTGCCAGAATGAATCCTGCCCAAAAACTATAACTAAATGCCTCTATGACCATAGATTTAAAAGTTTCTTTCAAAAGAAGGGAGAGTTACTTGCCTCCTTTTCTGTTCAACTAATGAACTGCACTCTTTATAATCATTCTATCTTGTGGGTCAACAAGCAAATCAAAAATGCAATCAATTAAAAAATAGTCAATTTTCAATTTTAGACAATTCAATGAAAGTGGATTTTTTATTTCATAATTATTTTATTTTTCTTTCCCAATTAAAGTTCATGTGTTAATACTTTACATATTCATACATAAAATGAGACAGTGCAATAGGTATATAAAGTGCAAGATTAAAAAAACACTTATACATTAACAATAGTTGAAAAATCAATAGGTCCTACTTCAAAATGTTCATATGTCGGGATGTTATCTACTTATCCTCGATACTAAATTAATGCATGGTCCAAAGCAAAGTAATATAGGTCAGAGAAAGCTTTTGAATTATTTTTCAATGTTTACACCACTGTTTGTTGGTTAAACTGTTCAGTTCTTGATGTTATTTTCATTGAAAAAAAGCAGTACTCTTGGCCTTGTGAAGTGGGGGGTAAGGGAGGGGTGTGCCGATGCGTTTCGACCTTCGTGACTGGACCTGGAGAATTCAAAGAAGGTCTTCCTCAGGGCTATAATCATTTCATTTGTAGGACACTTAGGCTCTGATATGCTTCTCAATCCGGATGCAGGTATCCCTGCTATACCTGTTTTTCCTGATGTCTGAAATATATTGTGCTAAAAGGACTCTGAAGTGGCTCTCGTTTGTGATGCTGTTGTCGCTGCTCTATGTATTTCCTTGCTTTGTCAGGTATCTCTACTCGATCCGTCCCTTCTGGAATTCATGCTCTGGCATTTTCTTTTCCCATTTTGGCACAATCTGATCCAGCGTTCTGCTTTCTCTCTTCGATTTCCTGCCCAGCAAGTATTTATCCAAGAAGATGCCACCGTTTTGTGCAATACCTCTACTCAACTGGAGTACTAATAGCTAATCAGTAAGTGCTACCTCATTGGGTAAGTGTATAGTGCCTTTCCTACACTACAGCTGTGGGCCAGAAGAGTTGTTTCCAGTGACCATGTGTGTCTATAACTTGGCCACCATGCCTTAAGGCGCAGGGGGTCCCTTGAGTGTGCTGTTGATAATAGTGGGTAAAGAACGGGAAGACGTTGCATACCGCTTGTGTATGTGGGGCGAGGCCAAACAGATGGGGCTTCTTTCCGAGTTCACATGCCTCTTGTTTCTGAAAGGTCAGAGACCGATCAGAGCAGCAGATGAGGAGAAAGCACCTCCTGGTCATAGTAACTACACAGGATTGCGCTCGAGAAGCTCATGGATGCAAAGACCTTCTTCGAGGATCACAGCTAACTTTTGATGGTAGATGTGGGGAGAAAGTACACCTGCCCAGCCTCGACCACGCTCACAAGCATTTTGGGCTGATTCATGCATTACTGAATTTGAGCTTCAACTTGTGCACCTGCTTTATTTATATCTGTAAGTGCTTCCTAATGAGGTGTCATTTTTGTGACAGGAGCATTGGCCAGAATGAATCCTGCCCTTCATATTTATCCAAGTAGATGCCACTGTTTTGTGAAACACCTCTACTCACCGTGCTCATAATTCTTCTATGCCACGGATCACGGAATTTTCGCAAACTCCGCATTCCGTGCGGAACACAGAATTGCAGAAATTTTACAAATTCCACAAGTGGAGCGGAATTTGCCACCCACCAGTAGTAATTTGCCCAGAATCGTAGGATGTTCAGTGTCATTACCGAGACTCGAACCCGTTTCCCCAGATCCAAGGTTGACCACCTTAGCCGTTAGGCCAACACCTCTCGCAATTTGAATATCATTTTTGTCAGCATATCCACAGATTTCACTGTCGTAGAGGGCCTTAGACATACACTTAGCCCTATAGATCTCAAGAAGGGCCACCACTGGTCTTTTCCCCAATCAGGAGGCAACATTTAAAATTGCTTTGGTCTCCCTGTTGAGGTCATAAGTCTTACATGTAATTTGGGGTCCCCATCTCATTTTTTCATCCAGGAGAACCCCCAGGTAGGAAAACACAGACGTCTTAATGATCGGGTAAGCCCTACCTTAAAGATGTATGGTCTGCTCGGCCGTGCCCCCACTTGCATGATGTCTGATTTGGTGTTGTTAATCGTCAAATCCAGATCCACCATAAACTGTGCAGATGTGTAGATAGAAGGGTTTGTACGCCCGCTCGGTCTTTGCCATCAAGATGGCATCATCTGTATATAGCAGGACCCGGAGACCCTGCCATCATACCTAGGGAAATCTGCCTTGGTCTCCAAGAGTATTTTCTCTAAATTATTAATAGAAATATTGAATAGAAAGGGAGCGTAGATGCAGCCCTGGCGGACACCATCCCTAACTGGGAAGTGTGATACATGCAGGTCTGCCGAATAGCACACTGCCGCCTTGGTGTCTCGATGGAGATCGTATAGCAAGGAGACCATCACACTATCCACCCCTATGGTAGAAAGGATCTGCCACAATTTGCCTCTATTTACACAGTCAAATGCAGATGACAAATCAATAAAAGCCAGGAAAATTATACCTGGGCAGGCTACTGTATATTTTTTCATTATCAAGAAGAGGTTAAGACATTGATCAGTTGTATAGCGACCTGAGCGGAAGCCATATTGAGCGTTTGACAAGATGTTATTATCAAGAGTCCAGGCCGATAACCTTCCTAACAATATCAGACACCCACTTTCACCAAGGAGTCTAACATGGAGATAGGTCTATAGCAAAGTGTGCTGTCTCTGTTCCCTTTTTTAAAGACCAGCACGATAGTGGAGGTGGCCCAAGAAGCGGGGATACCAGACCTGGCTGTTGCATTATTATGGAGTTGAGCAAATGGGCCCAGAAAGCCAGGTCTGACATATAGAGATCGGGAGGAATTCCATCAGGTCCCAGGGACGTATTGCGTGTCATGCCAATGACACCTTGCCTCACTTCCTCCTCCGATACGGATAGAATTGTGGATTTGATGCCATAATCGAATAAAGGGGACAGGGCTGAAGCTCCCTTTAACATTCCCTCAAAGTGACTGAACCGGTCGTTCTCTGAAATGTGAGGGTCAAGGGCATTTGTGGCCTCCACACCTCGGAAATGGCTATTTATAATACTCCAAAACTTGACGCTGCACTTATAGGTTATTACTTCCATAAGTTTACCCCAGCTACCTCCTTGAAAGCCTTTCTACAATTCCGCAGGGCTAGTTTATACTGTTTGACTAACACATGGTCCTAGGGGGAGCGCGCAGGGCTAGTCTAAGCATCCTAGCAGCAAGAGACCATTCCGGGTTGAACCAACTGGGGCCCCTTTCCTGATGTGCTCCGTGGGCAGGGACCGTTAATATATCTGCAACTGAGATGGAGATGGATACAAAGGCATGGATGATGGACTCATCCAACTCTGCCTCTGCATTTAGACAGATCTAAAACTCAGTCTGACACTTCCCCATGAGGGACTCAAACAGGGTGTTTGATGAGATCTGCGCCCATTTAAGCCATCTCCCTCCGTCCGTGGGCCACAAAGCCCCACTACCTGTGCTGCGCTTTTTTTTAAATTGGTAGTTGGCGTTGTGATCACTATGATTACAGGCTATCATTGAAAACTCAGGGATCAGATAGAAAATAGTGGTGGAAGTTATAATGAAATTAACAATGGAGGGTTCACATTCCAGCCCCTTGAACGTGGGGATTAGGTACCTCCTATTTGGGACCATATTTCCCATGGTTGATTGCATATCCAAGTCACATATTAGGGCATTTAGTTTCTCCCCCTGGCTACTATGTTCGAAATGCACACCCGCTACGTTTGGGCAAGAAGAATCCACATAGTCCCCTACACCCAGTCACCTTAAGTCCCCAAACACATGAATGTTAAAATCCCCTAGCAGAACTATACCAGTTTTATTTGGGGAGGCCATGAAATTCGTCAGAAATGTACCTAACCAGGTGACGTTACACACCTCAGGGAGTTATGAAGTGGTGTTATGAAAATTCAGTAACAAAAGTCTATACGACCCTAATGAAAATAGTAATTCCTGAAGGCATGGATTATTCACATTCAGTACCATAACACCACCTCCTAACCTAAGTGAAACATAGACTACAAGGCCTCCCTTCTGTCGGCCTGACCTTGAGGGGGTTGCGGGGATATTAAACCATTTGAAATCTTCTAAAAATAGATATTGTCAATGGTCCAAGGCCTCTACAGGCAAATAATGTCATAATTATTGATGAATCACAACCATGACAGATCTACGAACTTGCTGGCCGGACCGGCTATGTTCCAAGAGATGATGTTACAAAAATTGTTGACCGAAGCATGCCTGCAGGTAAACCCCTAATCCGGTTAGACCTTAGGATCCGAGCATGAGGAAGGCACCTTGGGAGACTTAGGTTGTGGCCTGTCCCATTCAGTCGCAGATGTCAAGCTGCCCCAGTGGTGCAAAGGAGTTAAAGAGAGGGACTGGTGAGGACAGTTGAGGCCATTCGAGAAAGGTTGGAGTAACTAGATTTCTAGACTGTGATGTCACATAGGGGGTGAATAGAAATAGCCTAATGGAAGGGCCCAACTAGAGGAGATGAGGCCCATGGTTTTGCTGTTGCTTGCTGTGTGAAAAATCATTTCTGGCAACTGTGGTCAGTTAAAATTGATTATAACACAGTCACCGCCGATGCTCTTTTTAGAGCCTCCTATCCGGGCCAACCTCTGGACCATAATAATGTGCCTCTCCACTCTGAGGCACAAGGGTGGGTTATTATTGAGCCAGTGAAGGACCTTGTTCTTTAGTTGGTAAAACTCCAGAGCGACACTCAGCTTTGGGACTGGCATATTTCCTAGGACCACCACATACAGAGTTACTTCCAGGGGTAGATGTATGAAGCTAAGGCCCTGGGACTGTATTTCCTGGGCATCGTTGATGATGGTGGGGACCTCCCCACTGGCCAGCCTCTTGCAGGTAGCTGGTTCGTTTCTATGCCTGGCCTCTGGCCTGACTTGGTCCTGGGGGCACGTCCTCATCTGTGAACCTCTTTTGGGGGGTAGATGTTTGCTTTTACAAGTAGGAGGGCCAGAGAAAGGAGTAATGCTTCCAAGATGTGTGGTGCATATGCTGTTAGCCTCTCTTGTGACAGGATCAGGTGCTGCAACTACATCTGCTGCATCACTGGTGCAGTGAACAAGGTTGGGGGACTTGGTGTGGAAGGACAAGTTAGAGAATTCCCTCAGTTGTTGCTTAATTTGTTCCAGGTGAGCAAGAAAGGAGCCCACACATGCTTAGAGCATGGCCGCCAAATCGTCTTTTGAGACGGGACCTCTCCCCTGGAAGCTGGCAGATGGTGTATCTACTTTTGTGCGTTTTACCCTGACCCCTGGGTTAGAACGCTTGTGCTTGGGCCCCAGTCCAAGCCCCCCTTGAAGTCATTCCTCCTGCACATCCGCCCGAGAGGCTAGATTTTTAATTGGGGTGGTAAGAACTGACAAGAGCACCAGAGACATCAGCTCACCCCCGGTCACCAGCTCAATGGCGGTAAAATGGACATCGTTGCTACTTAGGTTGCCTTGTTCTCGATTTATGTGTTCAATCGGAAGTCCAGGAATTGCATCTGATTTTGATCCCAGTGTACACTGTAGGCCATGTGCAGGGACGGAGACTGGCAGTTGTAAAGTAAGTGGCCAAAAGGTTGAGTTAGTGTATTGCCCCTGTAGATCTGACCTTGTTGCGAATGGGTCTGGTTGATCCAGACCTGAAAAAAATCATAATAAACTCACATGGAACCTGACTTACCGTTCACTGGATAGCTGTACCACAGCCTCTGTGATGTTGGTTGATATTGATTAAAAGTAGAGGCAACGCATAAGGAAGCCAAGAGTGAGAGGCCAGCCTGCTCCTGGCTCTGATGGGCGCAGAGGGGCCAGCCCTTGGCCCAGGCTTTGCCCAGGTGCAGCCTGGGAATGCCTGCATGCATCCCGCTGTGCGGGAAGCCCTGGCCCCTTTTCATACCTCCAGGCGTGGGCAGACATCACGCTGGCGGCACTCGGGCCACGAGACTGCTGGGATATTGAGTCCTGCTTCCACTGCAGGCAATACATAAGAATTCATAAAACTACTTACAGAGAGAGTTGTGTGATAGAACCACGCAAGCAAATATGATGCAAGCCTTTTCTACGTTATCAATATAACGCATATGTTATTACCACGCAGGGAATTACTATGTTTTTTTTACAACGCATATCTCTTTACCATGCATGCCTTTACCACAATTTTTTTATTGGGAAAGCCATGGCTGGCAAAGTCATATACACGCTCCAAGTTCGGCATGCATGGTAATGGCCGGGTTGTGCTGCAGAGTGCATTTTGGGTTTGCTTTTCTTTGCTTCACAGGTCATCTTAAAAAGACGGGTGGAGGTTAGTTATTAGTGCTCTGAGGACAGAGTGTACAGTGGTTCCTAGTTAGATTCAGGATGGTGCATGTCTGGGGACTTACATAAGCCCCCAGTGCTCCATGTTGCAAGGAGCCAGTGACCTGATGATGCTGGTAGGGGAAAAGCAGCACCATCAGGAATGTGGAGGCCGGTCATGGGTCCTCCCAGTCCCGCCCCAATGGGCATACAAGTAGTCCGGGACCAGGAAATGCCACACCAGGTGTCAGGAAGGGATTAAATGCTGCGCAATAGCTCAGCATATCCTCGGAGCCCCATCAGCCAGTCATCACAAGAACCCAAAGGCAGGCTGCACATCCTCCTTGGCTCTGCTGCTGGTGCGCACCAGCGCTATAGCCCAATACCTACAGTTCTAAAAACTGGTCTGCTCCCGCTGAGACCCAATTCCCACCACTGTGACAACCCCCTCATTCTTCATCACTAAAAACCATCTAGTCTCTGTCTTTGAGCCCTAAGCCTGACTCTCGGGGGTTCCATACCTTTAACTCTGTTACCGACACCCGGGACGACCTTTGTGAAATTCCTTACAATGTTTCACCGCTGGGCATGTTGTTGTGTGTGATTGCCTGCATTTGTTCTAAAATGCATTTCCTGACCGTGTGTATCATGCCCCGATTATAATAAAGATTTAATGGGCATTTGATAGCATAAACACCAAACTCATAAATGCAGGTTAGGCCTTTGAAAATATTGATCTTTTGGGGGATGTCCTTAGTCTCAAATGAGCATACATCTATGCTAGACTTACAAGCTTTGCAACTCTTGAATGTCACAAATCCCCCACTCCCTATATACTCCTAGGTTCGTGTTGGTTGGTGACCATGCTTCTACAGAGTAGATCTTTGAGGTATTTGCTACATTGGTGAGTGATCTGTGGATGAATGTTCACATGTCTAGAAGTGTTACTGTTTATGTGAAGTAAAAAGTGTAGTCTCAATGCGTGAATTCTTGATAATCAATTTTAGATCAAGAAATCTAGATTGTCTTTGCTAATGTAACTGGCCAGTTTAAGGTTTGCCATATTGGAATTCAGTTTTGACAAACTGCAATTCTAGTTCTGTGGATCGCCGCCAAATGAGAAAAACATTGCCAATGTAGTAGGCCCAGATCACTATTTATTCATCATAAAGATGGATGTTACTCACAGTTTGCTCCTCCCACCAGCTAATGTACAGACATTTGCAACTGGGGTGAAGCAACTCCCCATTGACGTGCCCTGGCTCCTGTTATTCTCAAAAATGAAGTAGTTGTTATTACGACAGAACTTGATCATGTCCCAGTTTCACACAGAAGCTATATTGGACATGATCACGTTCTGTCTTAATAACACTGATTTTATGTTTGACAATAACAATTATAGCTAGACCCAGGGCACTGCAATGGAGAGTTGCTACAGGAACCAAAATCAATGCAAAACCTTTCATTAAGGTTCACATTTCAGTGGGAACTTGTTTCCTGTGCCATGCCCACATTCCGTCATGGTCAGCCTAAGCTTATGACTTTGTCACAGTCCAGCGTGATCAGATAACCACTTATTGTGCTTAGTTCTTTTGGTGCAATTGTTACTTAAACTGATATTTTATAAAAAACATTATAAAAGTGGACATCTCTGGTTGTACTGATTAGATGTAGTTGGTATTCCCATATCATTTTATTTATTTAAATATAGTCTATTTTTCTAAATTCATTTTTTGTGTTTCTACTGTAGTAACGTTTGGTTGTTCCATAAATGCTTTACACATTACCCCAAGGATAAATCTGAAAGTTTTTGTGTTAAGCCATCAGAGGGTTAAGTATAGGTTAATTTGTGTTTCACGGCGACAAGGATTATGGTTGTTGCCTGAGTGAGGCTTCAACTGCCCTCAACCCCATCAACCACTAACCCAGTTTCTTACACAGTTATATGAAATATAGAGATAAATCACTGTTGATAAAAAAATAACAGAATCACGCCACATAAGTTATTGAAGTATCATGGACAGAAATCATGATTTAACACTATTATAAGCCCGATTATGATGCGGTTTGGAAATCTTCCTGTCTGAATGGGTTTGGTGATGGTTTCCAACCTACTCAGATCAGGAGAGTCCGATCAACCAAGTGTGAGAAATTAATGCTTCCAGATATGATTTGGACAGCCTCCTATTGACTTCAATGGAAGCCTATGTTTAAACTGAATGCATGGGCTCCCATTGAAGAAATGGGTGGCTGGGGAAAATCAGTCACCCTGTGGCGGGCACCGCCTGGTGCCTGCCACACTGTGCATGGCCAGTAAGGAGGACCCATGGGTACCTCATGGGCCCGATTGGGAAGGCTCCAAGTGCAAGGGGGCTGCTATGGGTCTCCAAAGTCTAATTAGGACTGCTGATTTGAGTCAGATGGCACAATTCATAAATGCTGTACAATCCAGAATCATACTCAGTCATTAGGAAATGTAGTCCATAGAGAAATATGAATCTGCTCCATAGGGCTGGGTCATTCTGAATGGCCATCAGGTTTGGATTGGGATATTCCTAATGCCTAACTCACATTGTACTTGTTGGTAAGAAACGTTTTCAAGTCGGACGGTCAGACGCCTTCCCAATCTGATTCGGATGGAGCAAATGCAATTAGGAGGCCTTCCAAACCGCAACATAATCGGGCCCTATGTGTTGACATCAGCATTGGTAGTAGCCCTGCCAGTATAGAAAAACCAATGCACTTGAAACTATCTGAGAAGTAAATTAAAGCATAACCTTTATCCTAGTTACACATAGAAAAAAGATTCATGTTTGAAAAATCCCTGTGAGAGTGAGATTTGAAAGGTATGTACTTTTCGTTGTAGGAGGGAAAAAGCGTATGAAATGGGTGTGGAATCTAGAGGAATGCCACAAAGCAGTTGAGGGTGCATGGTGGAGAGAGCACGCTTATAGAGCATTTGAGATGGAGGTGGAATTCAGGTACTACTCCAGGAATAGTAATTGCCACCTGTTTCCTCGAATACATATCCTTCACCCACCTTCTCTTGTCCAACGTTTTTTACTGAGATCTCCCATATTGAGTACATCCATCCGCAATGGACTGACAGAGTTTACCAGTTCCTTCCACATGTTCAACTTCTCTACTCCAATGAGTATATATGCAGGCACATCTTGTAGGTATCTTTAATGATCAACATTCATGTTGATTCCAAGGTCAGGTTCCCACTCAGAGAAGGTTGTCTTCTTCTTGAGTGTTGCAGTCTGTATCCTGAAAGCTGGAATGGGTTACTGGAATCTGCAGGGTCACATATTCCAATGGGTAGAGGTAGATCCTGGGGTGTTGGCTGTATTTGTGTATTTGTAGCATTTCCAAACTGAACTGAACTTTTGTACACAATTATCATGCATGAAAGTACTAACACAAGCACATTTTATGATGTGTTACATACTACTACCTGACACTTCCTCATGTAAACAAACCTCTGAAATAGTTGTAGGCCTTTTCGCATAATTCTAACAGTCTGGTGATTTGCTCTGGTGGTCTAAAAAATATAACTCTGGAACTGAAAGATTTGGAGTATTACACAGCAAGGCACCCACATTATTGGGTTACGTCTCACACCTATGAAACTACTGAAATTCAATAGTTATGGTTATCAGTGTAGATACCACATACTATGATTTGCATTATCCATTTTAATATATTTATATTTATAGCTACTTTTGTATACCTGTGCCGTTTTGAAATTGGTGTTATGATTGTTTGAGCCAGAAATAGTGGTCTGCAATTTTCATTAGGAAAGACCTCAAAAAACAGTTAGTCAAACTACAAATCTTTGATTTTGCTCTATATTTTAGTGCCTCCTCAGACACATTTTTTGCATAATGATGCATTTAAATAAATGCTGCCAAAACAACAGCCTCTCGTGTTCTGTTATTCCTGTGCTTTCCTTTTTAAAGTGAATTACACAATTTGCTGTTATTCTTACACCAAATGGCTCAAAATTACTAAAAGCGGCACAGTGGCAGAATTTAGGAATTTCACATAGCAAATGTAATGCAAAATTCCAACATTTGGGGAAGGTTAAATGTTGTTCAGCCAGAAACATAACTCATTTTTAAACTGATTTTTTTCAGTGATCTACAATGGCCAAGCTTTGCTTTCAACATCTTGCCATATACAAATCCACTCAGACATTCTTTATAGAGCTGGCTTCATTTGTATTTTTTTTATTGCTGTCTGCAACTCATAAGGATATTCAAGATCCAATCACAAAACAGTAGTCATTTCTAATATCTAAAATGGCCACTTGCAAGCTCTGAAATCTCATGTTACTACAGATTTTAAGGCATTTTTTAAAATTTCTATGCACATTGAGATATGCCTCTGGGTATCTCCTGTGGTCGGTTACCACTAAATGTGTCTCTACCATAGCTGTGAATATTTTTTTTGTAATCTAAAATATGAAACAATTGAGTGGGTCATTTCAGAATGACAGAAGAAACATTTTTGGAGTCTCAATCCAGCCAGTTATATTCCTTAAAAAATTCAAAATGTGACTGACAAGATTAGTAAGTCATAACTCATGAGTTAAATTGGCAGAGATCTACAAAAGTGTTAACCCCTTCAAGTCTACTGTGCAACTTCCTAAACCAGTGACATCTCAAAAACTATTGAACAGGTTTACATTAAACCAAAAACACATACTTTTCTAAAGTTATGCCACGTTTGGTATCTCTGCTCAGCCGTTCGAGCTATAGAAGTAAGCAAAATTTCCTATTGGAGATAAAAGTACTCTTATACCCTTTAACTTTTTTTCCCATGGAAAGATCATCAAGAAGTGTTACATTCCAACTCATGGTTAACTGAGTAAATAAAGCACTATATTTTTTGTAAATCTGTCCAAAGAGTTTAAAAGCTATAGGCAAATCAAAAAATCCTTTTCAATGGAAACACAATCTGTACCATTGCTTCCCGTTGGTGACTCATGCTTGACATATAGGTATAGAGAGTGACGTAATCTTCAATATTTTTTTGATTATGTATCACCCAATGCATTTCATATTTTCATTTACTTGAGTTCACATATATTGCTTTGAGTTTTGTTAGCACACATATATTGTTTAATGTGTATTTCAGTACAAACTATTACTGCACATCTTCTGCACAATCAACACATGTATTGTTGGCTTTCCACATGTCATGCCAAAGCCTATCTCCGTGTATACTCACATAATTGTCTGGCAACAGACAATTATGTGAGACCATAACCCAGAGCAATACCTTAAAAAAGGAAAAGGATTAGTTATTCAGATGATCATCCAGGTCAGGATATTTGTTTGAGAATCATGAATGATGCGATGATGATTATGGGTACTCTTAACAAAATTCAAATAAGGCATACATTATTGTGGGTAAGATGGATAAACAAAGTCAATGGTCAAAGGCATTGCGCAGCAGACTTAGATAAACGAGGGAGGAGGAAGTGGGTGGCTGGCACCCTGTACCACAATCATCTTTGAAAATAAATGGAGGTAACATGGACTACTGACTCATCTATCATAAACATTGGCACTAGTCAAGCCAGGCCTCTGGTTCATGGCTACAGTTGTGAGAATGAGGATCCAGATTGTTGGCTTTATAATTAAAAACAAAACATTCAAAGTCAGGTAAGTCAATTCGATAGGATGACATTACTATTTATTGACTGGATTTATGCATCAACTACTCACTCCTACTATAACCACTCACACTTATACATCAACTACTACTAATACTATTCTTACTTATGCATCACGTACTCCTTAATACTTCAACTACTCACATTTATGCATCGGATACTCACTACTACTACAATTACTTACAGTTGTGCATCAACTACTACTATAACTACTCACATATTTGCATCAACTACTCACTACTACTACAACTACTCACATTTATGCATCGGATACACACTACTACTACAATTACTTACAGTTGTGCATCAACTACTCACTACTACTATAACTACTCACATGTATGCATCAACTACTCACTACTACTACAACCACTCACATGTATGCATCGACTACTCACTACTGCTACATCTACTCACATTTATGCATGAACTTCTCACTATTACTACCCATCATTGTATGCTCAGCTTGATAGAACATGTTTTGCTTATTATTTAAAGAAAGGACTCAAGACATCATGGAACAAATGGAAAAGAAGAAATTGGATGCTATTCCAATCTCAATTTTCCACCAATTTACCTCCTTACAGTTTTCTCTTTTTTTATTTGCAGACTACATTTCTCTTTCTTTACGTGCCTTTAAAATGACAATGTATTTATGATCTAAGATATCATACAAACATTCTGTTTTCCGATTAAAAATGTAATATTCCTCAATTACATAACCAGCCCCCTTGAGAGCATCCTTCAGAAAATCCTCGTCCAAGCAGAAAATAGGGAACTTGAAGTCGCCGCACATGTAAAACGTTGCTTCAAGGGCGGCACTCATTATTAGATACCCTCCGGTCTTTAACAGCGAGGAGACATTTTTCAGGGCTTCGCAGTAGGACTTCTTGTCTGTGACAAAGTGCTCCAAACAGTGTGTCAAAAGCAGACAGTCAGCCTGGGGGAGGTTTACAGAACACAGAGGATTACAGCTTGTGACATCATGTTTGAGCACTCTTGTGACTTTTCTTCGTAACATTTGTTCCTTCTCAGTCCATGTGTCACTGAAAGCAAAGAAATACAATTTGATTATAATGCTTTTTTTGTTGACGGACACATGTTTTGTACTGTGAAGATGATCATATTCAAGCCAATTGTATAAAAATGTATAGCTGTTTTCAAGATGGCCGACCCCTCAGGCTGTGCTCCTCACTTTGTATCACACACTTCTCTGAAGCAAATCTCTGGTTTATGAAGAGGTGGATAGGTGTGGCTCACTGGTTAGAGGCGGCAGACCTGTAAGCAGAGAACGGCCCGGGACCAAGGTTCAATTCCCGACGCGGCAGGGTCTTGGACCAGGGTCAACGGACTCGATAATTCTCGCCTCTGTGCCTACTCTAACCAGGGAACACACTCGGTAACTCTGGGCATTAAGCTTGCCTCATCTCTACAACGGCCCCCCCACAGATGCCGGGGATGCCTGGTTTCACCCTGGAGATACCCAGAAAAAAGACCATCTCACAGGGAAAACCAGGACGGGTTCCCCAGCGGTCTGCAGTGCCAGGACACTCGGGTAGAGTAACAGTGCGCTTTACAAGTATCTCACATTTACATTTACATTTACATGAACCATAAGCCAATACAGATGTCATTACACTTCGGCCATAAACACTCTGACATCTGTTTTGCTTTCTTGAATTAGTTGTTCGTTATACAAACAAGAAACATGTTTACACATAAGGGAAGGATTTCTCAGAGATTCCAAAGCCTATGCAATGTTAATAAAATACATGTTTTGGGAAATGTGGTCATTGGCAGATACATTTACAATCAGGACTTCTTTCTTCCACTTCACACATGATGTGTGAACACTCGTCCCCATGACCAGCAATTGACACTTCATGTGACTGCTACTCAACTGTGCTCTTCACCAACTCCCATACTAGCTTGGTCTGATATTCTCCATGGAACGCACCCTAAAAGTCAAGTCTCAGATCCCAGTAGATGGGTCAGACCACCATTTTAATCCTTTCTCCTTCCTCCTTTCGACAATGCTGACAACCAAAACAAACATGATGGGTCAAAGCCGTCCATAGCCTTCATTTTCCTGCCTCTTCCAACGACAGCATTACACCAATTGAGCTTGAAATGCACTTTGCTAAAATTGTGAGTTACCGAAACATCAGAAAAAAAATATCATGATACAAATATGTTGTGATGGAGAAATATTGTTGTCAAGAACACCAAGTTTTGCTAATATCATTTTCAATAATATATTAAAACATATATATTATATTTTAATGTTTTATGTGTTTTAGTTTATGTATTAAATATATAGGTTATTATTTTGTAAATGTTAATAGGATTTTCAAATATACTTTGTAATTTTAAGTCATTTATAATCTTTAATGTTATTGCTAACAGTGATGTATAGTGTCGGAGCAGGTTGCAAGGTCTGCAGAGGCAGAGGGCGGGAACTTATTTAAGTATAATAAATTAACAATTAAATATTAATATATAAAATAAATTGATTATTAATTATGTAAATCATGTCCTAATTGTATTTTTAGGTTATATATTAGGTGTGGGCGATGTGAGTTTATAGGGGTATAGGGTGGGAAGGTAGTTAGGTAAAATTAGTTAACTATTAATCATTAATTTATTAATAAGTATGTAAATGGTTATTAATTATGTTTATTGTTTTATACTTTTTTATTTCAGTTATATTTTTAGTGTGGGCTGCTAGGTTTGTGGGGGTATAGTGCGGAAGGTTAATTTTAAAATTAATAAATTAAGCATTTTAAATCAACCCCTTGTATGCTCATGACGAGCTCAGCTTGTCATGGCATACAGTGCTCAGGTGCTCAGGACGAGCTCAGCTCGTCATGAGCCCCACTCAGGGGGGGAGCGCTGGCGCTCCTCCCGTGGGTGCCCGATCCTAACACTTTTTAAGGGGAAGGCAGGGGAAGACCTTCCCCTGCCTCCCCCCACGCCCCTGCCCGAGTCATCAATGACTCACGTGCTGACGTCATTGGAGGTTCCCTTTCTCCTCCGACGCTCACGAAAGTCATTAGCTTCCTGCGCGTCGGAGGAGAAACAGGTACGTTTGGGGGCTGGGGAGGGGGGGATTTAAAATAAAGAGGCATCGGCGGAAAGGAAAGGTTTTCCTTTCCCTCGATGCCTCTTTTGAACATTCCTGCTGCATGATCGTGCAGGAATGCCCACTAGACGCCAGGGATTTTTTTTTTACCTTGGTGGCAATGTTTGTTACTTTGGGGAGCGGCCCCTTGAGAAAGGGTCTCTCCCCTTTAGGGGGCACTAATTTTGGAGATTTCTGCCACCCGGAAAGGGGCAGAAAAATACATATTTATTAAGAAAAAGCGGCGGAAAATCAAGCATTGTTTTGGGGAGAGGCCCCTAGGCTAAGGGCCACTCCCATGGGGGCCATTTTAGGGATGCCTGATGACAATATTTAGTCTTCGGGAGTGACCCCTGGGAACGCTGGGTTATAGGAAATTCGTGTGAGCCCAGTGATGCCACGCTTTCCCACACATAAATGTGTGAAAAAACTGATTTTTTCAGCTGAAATTAAGGTTTGCAAGGGATTCTGGGCAAGGGAACGTTGGGGGATCCACGCAAGCCATACCTCCTTGGAAGCCCCCAGGTGTCTACTTTTCAGAAATGTGTGGGTTTGGTAGGTTTCCCTAGATCACCGTCGAGCACGGGGCCAAAAACGCAGGTGACCCCCCCTTGCAAAAGCAGGTGGTTTTGAGATAGGCAATTTTTAAGTCGCCTCACTACATTTTGGGCCCTTGCCTGTCGTGGGTACTTGGGCCTCCCACACAAGTGAGGCACCATTTTTATCGGGATACGCGGGGGAACGTTCGGTGGTAGGAAAATTGTGTGATCCCGGTGATGCCACACTTTCCCACACAAAAATGTGTGAAAAAACAGTTTTTTCAGCTAAAATTGAGGTTTGCAAAGGATTCTGGGTAATGGAATGTTGGGGGATCCATGCAAGCTATACCTCCTTGGAATCTCCCGGGTGTCTACTTTCCATGTGTGGGTTTGTAGGTTTGCCTACGTGCCGGCAGAGCTAGGGTTCACAAACTACAGCTAGGCACTTTGCCAGGAAAGGGTCATTTTTCCCCGTGAAATTGAGGTATGACCATATTGAATTTTGCGCCATTTCCTGTTGCAGGCACTAGGCTGACCCACGCAAATGGGGTACCATTTTTCTCGGAAGACTTTGGGGAACGCGGGGTGGAATGAAATTTGTGGATCCACGCAGATTCCAGGACTTTCCACCACAGAAATGAGGGGAAAGTATGTTTTTTGGGACAATGCTTTAGGGTTGCAAGGGATTCTGGGTAACAGAACCTGGTGGGAGGCAGTCAAATCCCCCATCCTGGACTCCCCTGGGTATCTAGTTTTCAAAAATGTATAGGTTTTCTAGGTTTCCCTAGGTGCCGTCAGAGCTAGGGTTAAAAAACTACAGCTAGGCTCTTTGCAAAAAAAGGGCAATTTTTCACTGCGAAATTGCGGTGCAGCCACATTGTGTTTTGCGCCGTTTCCTGTCGCAGGCACTAGGCCAACCCACACAAGTGAGGTATAATTTTTCTCAGAAGACTTTGGGGGACACGGGGTGGGTGGAAATTTGTGGATCCACCCACATTCCAGAAGTTTCCACCACAAAAATGTGGGGAAAATGTTTTTTTTTTGTACATTTGTTAGGTTTGCAAGGGATTCTGGGTAACGGAATCTGGAGGGAGGCAGTCAAGTCACCCCATACTGGATTCCCCTGGGTGTCTAGTTTTCAAAAACGTATAGGTTTGCTAGGTTTTCCTAGGTGCCGGCAGAGCTAGGATTAAAAAACTACAGCTAGGCACTTGGCCAAAAAAGGGTCATTTTTCACTGCGAAATCGAGGTGTGACCACGTTGCGTTTTGCGCCATTTTCTGTTGCAGGCACTAGGCCGACCCACACAAGTGGGGTACCATTTTTATTGTAAGACTTTGGGGTACGCAGGGTGGAAGGAAATTCGTGAATACACACAGGTTCAAGAACTTTCCACCACAGAAATGTGGAGAAAATGTGTTTTATTTGTCAATTATTTAGGTTTGCAAGGGATTCTGGGCAACAGAACCTGGTGGGTGGCAGTCAAGTCACCCCATCCTGGATTTCCCTGGGTGTCTAGTTTTTAAAAATGTATAGGTTTGCTAGGTTTCCTGTTATAATGAAGAAGGATGCGATATCCAGACGTGTAGAATAGGATCACAGCTTTATTAGATATTAGTCAGATCCATTGTAATGCCCCACCAGGAGCAGGTTCTCCACAGCTCAGCCCTTCCACACCAACTGACATACTCTTCTAAACCAAACACTATCAACATTCCATTTGACATCATCAGTGGTTGAGCAGCAGGGAGAGAACTTCTGCAGGGAGGGTGTATTAAGTAAAAGTACATTATAACACATCCCCCTTTCATAATGATAGAAAACAATTAACACATGTGAAGATGGTAAAATACATGTTCCTACAAAAGAGGATGTAATAAGAAAAATTATACATCATCTCTATATTAAAAATGATCATAACAACAAATGTAGGAAAGTTGCCAAACATACATATGAGGACAAAGGAAAATTGGATGAGAACTCAGATGCTACACCCATCTCCCTTTCATAATGATCATAAACAAAAGAAAGTTACTTAAATAAAAATATATATCAAAACCAGTGGAAACTATCCACAAAACCTACGTCCCAAACTACGGGCACAATATGAGTAGCCAAATGCACCACAAACTAAGGCACAAACCAAGGAAAGAACCAGGTCTACCCAAAAGAAATGGAATAAGACACAACCCAAGCTAAGAAAGGGTAATAAAACTTCCCAAACACTCTAAAAACTAATGTGGGTATCCCTTAACCCAAAGCAAACATTTCTTGGTTTGCTAAAACCCAAAGCAATATATAGTGAGAATCTCCAAAGCAAACATAACCTGGTTTGCTTAAACCCAAAACAATTATAACAAGAGAAACTCCAACTTAATGTGCACAACACAATGCGCAAGCCAAACACAAACTAGCAGGGTAAAAAAACAAAAAGGAGAAGTTACACTAGAAGAAATCTTCCCTTGTGTGTACCCGTAACACACAGTCCGAAAAATTACTCTACGTGCGTATCTATAAAGCACAATCTAACAAATACCCAAAAGATATACTAAAAATAAAACAGCCTCATATCAACTTGAGAATCTCCAAACGAGCGTGCACAACCAAAAATGCACAGTCCAGAAACGTAAAACACACCAGTGTATCCCTTAATCCAGAATACAGTCAAAATTTCCTATAAAACTATAAATCTAAAACAAACATATTTTAGGTATCCCTTCAACCCAAACATCATGAAGTGAGAGCTTACACCACCTGAACCTATAAACAAAACACACACACAAATCCCAAAAACCCTTCCAGATCTAATAAAATCCTGACACACACTCGAAAATACAATTGACAAAACATGGTAAGGCTTCAAAGATATACAAACAATGGGCCAAAGCAAGGTAATTATTTGGTTTCACATCACTCTCAAGAACAAGATTATGTTAAATAGAATGCAGTGGAAAATAAGCAGCTACAAATAAATAAATAACACTAGCTCCGGTGAGCGAATTCTCACCCGGAATCATGTTGCACAGCTCCACGTGGATGGCACCAAATTACACTCAGAGGTGTAGGAGTTAAAAGTTTCAATGTTCTTCTCTCTCTCCATGCAGAACATTCCATGTTAAAGGTTGGATCCAAACTGTCTAATAAATGCTTTGCGGCGTCAGATGTCCGACAAATTGAAGCATTGCACATGAAATAGCGTGAACCAAAACAAAATGAAGACACGTAAACTTGACGCAGTCCAGAGTGGCTCACGGCTAAAACTTGCACAAATACGTCCACTGCAGCAGAGAACTCTCGGAGAAGATTGACACCACAGAGCTTCACTAACTCCTCGAAGCATTCTGAACACGTCATCAAAAGGACAACAGACGGGAAGGAGAGAAGATCGCTGCTGGTCAACCGTCGACCAACGGACAATGGTATCCAAGACGGTGAGTAAACGAGCTCGGAAAGGCACAGCAGATGAGAGAACCGGTGTAGTCGAAAGCAGGACGAGCAGGGAAGCAGGTAACACATTGTTTTCACGAAGGCTAACGAAAATTACTTTGAAGAATGTGGTAAAAACACATTAGCACCTCCCAGTGGCTGAAATGAAGTACTTCCCTGCCGAGGCTCGATTTTTTTTTTTTGCTGATTCCCACACTGCCAGTTCACTAATTATCCAGGTTGAGATTGACTTTAAAATCCATGTTGATCAAAAATTAGACTTTCCTCCAGCTGCCGACACTCTAACACTGCTGGTTTACTACATGAGGAATGGAGACTATGACACAAACTATAACGTGCCTCCAAACCAAACAGTTGATCAGTTCATTAAATTTAAACTGTGAATCAAACACGGGAACTTGATGTGTGCCTCCTAACCAATAGCCAAAAAATCGGGTACATTGATGCAGACCAAAACAGAAGACAGCTGGGCTCTCTTGAGGGCTTGATGAAGGGAAAATCCAGACCAGTTGCCAATCCTTTACATTAAAACAAGAGGGCTCTCTTAAACTTCCATTAAGCTAGATCAGTTATATGCTGACACTTTCTTCCCATGCTGTAGGCAGGCAAATAGAAACTGGCACAATCTGGCAAGGGCGACCGTTGGCAGGGTCACTGGTGGGGCAATTGGGTGCCTAGTTTCATAAAATCCATAAGTTAAAGTTCACTTACTTGAGTCTTTTAAGTCCCATAATTTCCCAAACAGAAGGAAAATTATTTTAAATTCCTTACTCCTTCAAATCGGCATCATTCACTTCAGTATTTAACAGTCAATCCATCAAGGTAGCTCCATGGGTTCTTTGCATCGTCGCCAGTGTTATAATGAAGAAGGATGCGATATCCAGACGTGTAGAATAGGATCACAGCTTTATTAGATATTAGTCAGATCCATTGTAATGCCCCACCAGGAGCAGGTTCTCCACAGCTCAGCCCTTCCACACCAACTGACATACTCTTCTAAACCAAACACTATCAACATTCCATTTGACATCATCAGTGGTTGAGCAGCAGGGAGAGAACTTCTGCAGGGAGGGTGTATTAAGTAAAAGTACATTATAACATTTCCCTAGGTGCCGGCAGAGCTAGGGTTCTTAAAACTACAGATAGGCACTTTGCCAAAAAGGGTAATTTTTCACTGCGAAATTGAGGTGTGACCATGTTGCGTTTTGCGCCGTTTCCTTTCGTAGGCAGTAGGACAACCCACACAACTATTTTTCTCAGAAGACTTTGGGAAACCCAGGGTGGAAGGAACTTTGTGGATACACACAGATTCAAGAACTTTCCACCACAGAAATGTGGAGAAAATGTGGTTATTTTGTCAATTTTTTAGGTTTGCAAGGGATTCCGGGTAACAGAACCTGGTAGGAGGCAGTCAAGTTAACCCATCCTGGATTTTCCTGAGTGTCTAGTTTTCAAAAATGTATAGGTTTGGTAGGTTTCCCTAGGTGCCAGCAGAGCTAGGGTACAAAAACTAGAGCTAGGCACTTTGCCAAAAAAGGGTAATTTTTCACTGCGAAATTGAGGTGTGACCACGTTGCGTTTTGTGCTGTTTCCTGTTGCAGGCACTAGGTCGACCCAAACAAGTGGGGTACCAGTTTTTCTCAGCAGACTTTGGGGAACAAAGGGTGGAAGGAAATTTGTGAATACATGCTGATTCCAGAACTTTCCAACACAGAAATGTGGAGAAAATGTGTTTTTTTTTACAATTGTTTAGGTTTGCAAGGGTTTCTAGGTAACAGAACCTGGTGGGAGGCAGTCAAGTCACCCTATCCTGGATTCCCCTGGGTGTCTAGTTTTCACAAATGTATAGGTTTGCTCGGTTTCCCTAGGTGTCGGCAGAGCTAAGGTTCCAAAACTACAGCTAGGCACTGTAATGTTGTCCGCAAGCAGACGGGCCCACCTCTCAATCAGTGTGAGGGGGGCTCTAGCGGTACACTCGCCTCAACTTTGGGATTTCAAGTGCAGCCGAAGAATTCCAGAACATCGTCCAGAATGTCCTGCAAGGGTTAAGTGGTGTCCTAAACATCAGCGACGACATCCTTGTGCATGCACGCACCCTGGAAGAACACATCCAACGCCTCCACGTGGTGTTCTCCCTCCTTCAGGATGGAGGCCTCACCCTCCATAGCGTGAAGTGTAAATTTCTGTGCAGAGCTGTAGGAGACTAGGGTCTGCAATCCTATGGTCACCCCAGAATTTTTGCTTTTTGCTTCACTGGTTTACGACTTTCCCTGGCTGTGGGCCTGCTAATCAGACCCACAGCCTCGCTGTTCTCTCTCCAAATTGACAACCAAGTACGTACTGGGCCACCTTATCAGTCCCTGTACAGTGTACCTTAGGTACCCAGGGCATAGGTGTACCCAAGGCCTAACAGTGGCTGAAGCATGTATTATGCCACCCCTGGCTGGCCATCTAAACAGACATAACTGGCTGGTAAAACAGCTGGGGCAAGGTGGTGTAATCACCCTTTGCTGTAGATATAGTATACCTATATCTAACCCCAAAATGGACACATATATTCCTATCAGTCACTCCTATGGCAGGTCTTATCAATCCTGGAGGCAGAGTGCTTGGAATTATGTGAGATGTTGCTCTAGCATGAGCTGAGCCTGTCTGCAGCTTGCAGAACCAAGTCTTAATAGCTGTTCCATGATAACGCTATACCATATACTCTTAAGTGCATTATAATCCTCGCGGTTGAATGCTAACTTTGGTATAGCATTATCAAAACATGTCGAGTAAGGTGTCATACGAATTGGAATACTACCCCCTCGCCAGCCCTGGTGACGGGGGTAGCATTCCACCCTTCTAGAGGGACACGACATGAATGTAACTGTAAACCCCGGTTAAAGTTAACTCGAGCCTTGGCATCACAAAATGGATGCTGCCACCACAGACACAAGTCTGACCTCCTGCTGCTGGGAGTCCTTCCAGCGAGGGAGGCTTGGACAAAGGGTTTCCTGCCTTGGGAGGTGCTAGCACCACCCCAGACAGGATTTTGTGTATTGGGTAGGACAGGCCTGAAAGGAATGAGACATGCCTGGGGCACACAAGGTGTCCTGTGCATACACCGGTCCAAACCAGTTGCTGGGGCATCCCAGCCCCAGCTCTGGTGCGAAAACCGGACAAAGGATAGGCGGTGTAACCACCCCCCTTCCTGGTCCCACCCATAGGAGGGACCTAGTCGTAGTACAGCCCCCTTTAGCAGGATAAAGGTAGGAGCTGGTCCCATTCCAAATGAGATTATCCTGAACAACTTTACAAGAAGAAACTCTGGACTTCGACGTTCTGCTCCACAGAAGACTGAAGAATCTCCCTTGTGGGCAAGGAGTGTCCACCCTGCAACTGCAGGCACCATCAAGCATCCAGCGGCTTCACTTTGTCATCTTCCCTCGAGGATCCAGACTTCAGAGCCCAACGAGACCCGGATTCCCAGACCTCTCCGACCTCAACTCACATCTGCAGCACAGCTGGGATCCGTGGGTGCGACAAGACACATGGGACCGGCCATCTTGGAGAAACTGCACTTCACTTCCAGCATGACTCCCGAGGTAAACTTGACCAAGTGCTTTGGGGATTGAGAAGCCCCAGCCCCGAGCAGCTCCTGCACCGAAGATCAGCCCTCCAGCTTCCACGAGAACTGCGTGGGGCCCTTCTGCCTGGTTGCTGCTTGGCGCGTTGTCTGGTCACTTGCCGGCTGGCTAGTGACCTCCTAGACGACGAACTTTGAAAACTACCCTGCTGGTCTGGTTGCTCCTGACTGGCCCTTGCTCCCTTCCAAAAGAGGAGCACCCCGGACTCTCCTAGTCCACACCAGACGCCTTTTTCACTCACCGCGTGGGTTCCTTTTGCCAAGGCCTGTTGATGCCGAATCCGGAACAGACACCACCGACAGCAAGAGCCTGCGTGGGACAGCTCGTGCCTCCATCCTGGTCATCGAAGACACCTCCTGGTCCACATGGCTGCAGAGTCAAGCGTCCACTCTTCACCTGATCGTGACGACGACATCTGGTTCCTTCCTGGTTCCACTCCAGTCACTGGCTAGTGACTTTGAACATTGTCCCCTTTGCTTTCAGGTCCTCTTCTTCCTCGATCCACCCTTGGATCGCACCGGACATCTTCCTCCTGGTCGCCTGCAGCATCTTTTCTTCCAGGCTCCATAGACTTCAATGCAAAAACCCGACACGACTTCGCACCTATGCACCCGCAGCCCGTGGGGGAGGTAACAAGAGCATTTCGGTGCTCAAGGGTAGATTGACTCTCCTAGTGTCCAGATTCATAGTCGTTTTAGTCCTAACTAGTCAGGATTGTCCGTACTCACCTTTTTCTTGAACTGTACTGTCCATAGACGTTGTTACGCATCCCGCGTGTGAGTTCATACTCTGCACCCGCGTCCCGTGGGCCTCCTATTACTTACCTAAAGTTAGGATAGCGTAGTCCAGTGGTCCTACAGCCTCTGGACAGCTCCATTCCTTCTATCGATTTCCTTATACCATTTACTTAGTCATAAAGAGTTCAGAGGTGTTTGTTATTAATAAATATACTGTTTATTTTCATAACAACCTGTGTGGTGTCCTTTCATCTGGTACTCAAGGGGTTATATTGTGGTTAAACAGCTACCTTCACATGCCAAAAGAGTTTAGCCTAAGACTGCTTTGTCCATGCTACCATTAGGATAGCTGGTCTATAAGGTTGACTTACAACCAATCACCATAAGGGTTGTTTGGACTGATACAAGGTGATCACTAGAACTAGTGAGCCTCATATATCAGGCCAACTTCTCACATTGGTGTGCAGCGGTTGGGATTTGAGCTTGCTGTTGTTTTTACCAAATACAATCTTGAAATATCATTTGAAAGATAACATAAGGTACCATAGGTGTATATAACAAGCTTAGAAATACTCTGAGTTCTACTGAACCAACTGTTGTAGTAGAAACGGCCTAGCACACCCTGACTACAACTCTTAGCAAGGGATCAGTAGGAAAACCCATAGTGTAGGTAGGTGCATCACTTACACCTCACTAGAAAGCATGTCTACCACAGGAGAGGCATCAGTGACTCCCCTAGTGGTTAGTGACCCTCCACAGGTCCTTTCCAGATATGCAGCACTCAGCTTCCAGGAGATGAGACAATTGTGTACCTCCAGGGTACTGAAACAGGGTTCTTACCCTACCACCTCCTTTCTGTTAGGTCTCTTAGAGACAAATGATGCTAGAAGGACTTCTAACACAGGCCCTTCTAATCCAGATGGGAGCATGCCCCCCTTAGAAGGTGAAGCTGGTGATCCAGACTCTAACCTCCCTGAAACAGATAATGTAGATGGTAGGGGCAAGGGAGACTTATCAGAGGATGAGGCAGACAATGGGCAACCTTTAGTCAGCAGACTTACAAGGGCCAACTTAGACCTACATAGGGAGAGAACTGGGGACCCCCAGTGCTATCCATAAGCAGGCCTAACTATGGAGTTAGAAGAGATAGATCTCTTTCTAGGGACTCCAATAGATCTGTGCACTCTCGTGCCTCTCATGCATCTGCTCAGAGGAGGATGACTTCCTCTCAGAGGAGAGAGCATGAGGCAAAGATGAAGGAGGCTAATCCGAGGATTCAAAGGGAAGAACTTGCCCTTGCCAAAGAGAAGCTTGCCTTTGCTAGAGAGCAACAGTTGAGTGGGGTAGTCCCCACTGGTGGCAGCAATATCCCTAGGGATAAAGAAAGGGGTTTTGATACTAGAAACCTGAGTAAAATAGTGCCCTCCTATAAGACAGGAGATGATATCCACAAGTCGATAACTGCTCTGGAGAGAGCCTGCAAAGTACAGCAGGTACCCCAGAGTCAGTGGGAAGCTATATTGTGGCTCTCCTTTGAAGGTAAAGGTAGAGACAAGCTCCTCACTGTTAGAGATGAGGATGCTAATGATTACCAAGTCCTGAAAACTGCACTGATTGATGGGTTTGGCTTAACAACTGAACAGTACAGGTTAATGTTCAGAGACACCCAGAAAACTCAGGCTCAGGATTGGACTGACTTTGTTTATTGTGCCACTAAGGCTTTGGAAGGCTGGTTACTGGGAAGTAAAGTTACTGATTACACAGGATTGTATATCTAATTATGAGAGAGCAAAACTATCTTAAATAATTGTCAGAACCAGTTGTTGCATCAGCACCTGATTGACTCAGGTCTGACCTCTCCCTAAGAATTGGGAAAGAAGGCAGACAGATGGGTCAGAACCAGGGTCAAGCAGCAGAACCAGAACCAGGGTCGTGGCCAGAAGAAAGCAGACCAGAAGGGTAATAATGAGAATAAGCAAAATGATCAGAAATCTTCAACAGGGCCCCAACAACCTAAGGAGGGTGGGTCCCAAAATTCCCAAAAGAAGAAGAATGATGGTCCAAAGAAACCATGGTGCCAATACTGTAAAAGTAAGACTCACTGGTTTAGTGAGTACACCAAGAAAGACCAAACTCCTACAACTACTGTCCCTAAGAAACATGCACCCCCTAGTACAGTTAGTAGTGGTAGTGCACCCCCCAAGGCTATAGTAGGGTTAACCCTGGGAACTGAGGTGGGTTCTGACTGAGTTAGAATACCTACTCAGGCTGTTCTTGTTTTTACTGGGGACATGGATATGGCCCCTACTGTAAGTCCTAGTACTCTGGGCAAATACAGGCAAACACCTTTAATTAATGGAAAGATGGCTCAGGCCTACAGTGACACATGTGCCAGTGTCACTATGGTGACACCAACATTTGTGGACCCTGACCAGATCATGCTAGGTTGAGACTACCTAGTGACCAATCCTACCAATGTCACTACCAATCACAGTATGGCAGTTGTTAATTTCTCCTGGTGAGGGGTGACTGGCCTCAAAAGGGTTGTAGTTCGTTCAGACCTCCCAGTAGATGTCTCTTGGGCAATAATTTGGAATCCTCACTGTGGTCAGATGTGGAGTACAGGACTCATGTAGAAATGCTAGGTCTCTCCTCACATGTCTTTGCTGTGACTAGGTCACAGGCCAAGAAATGCCCAGCTGAACAAGTGCTGGATCCTGGAAGAATGGACCAGACACTAACCAAGAGGAAGCGCAGTAGGGGTAAGGCTGAGCCTTCCCCCCTGCCTCAGGTTGAGGATCAGCCCTCTCAGGAGGCTTACCCAAAGACCCCAGAAGGAACAGTCCTAGAAGAGCTTGAACCTGAACAGGTTGAGTTTCTTGGGACAGGGGGACCTTCCAGGGCAGACTTGAGGCAGGCATAGTTAGACTGTTCCTCCCTTGAAACCCTCAGACAGCAGACTGCTGTTGAGGCTGCAGGGAATGCTACAGGTGCCCACAAGGTATATTGGGATGATGGACTGCTATACTCTGAGGCAAGAGACCCCAAACCTGGTGCTACCAGGAGGCTGGTCATCCCCTTGTCTCTTAGAGGTTTCCTTCTCACCTTAGCCCATGAGATTCCCCTTGCAGGTCACTTAGGCCAGAACAAACAAGACTTGGGACAGACTTGCCCCACACTTTCACTGGCCTCACATGTCTGAAGACACTAAAGAGTTTTGTCGCTCATGTGTCACCTGTCAAGCCAGTGGCAAATCAGGTGGCACAACAAAGGCCCCCCTCATACCACTGCTTGTGGTGGGGGTACCCTTTGAGAGAGTGGGGATAGACATTGTTGGACCAATGGACCCCCCAACAGCATCTGGGCACAGATTTATACTGGTGGTAGTGGATCATGCCACCAGGTATCCAGAAGCTATTCCCCTTAGGACCACTACAGCTCCTGTTGTGGCCAGGGCGCTACTGGCAGTTTTCTCCAGAGTGGGGTTTCCTAAGGAGGTTGTCTCTGACATGGGGTGCAAAATTCATGTCAGGATACTTGACTGCAATGTGGAAGGAGTGTGGTGCAAATTACAAATTTACCACACACTATCACCCACAGTGCAATGGGCTTGTTGAGAGATTCAACAAGACCCTAAAAGGGATGATAAAAGGGTTACCTGAAAAGCTTAGGCGAAGATGGGACATCCTTTTACCCTGCCTCCTGTTTGCTTACAGAGAGGTCCCACAGAAGGGGGTTGGCTACAGCCCTTTTGAGCTTCTGTTTGGGCATCCTGTAAGAGGACCTCTATGTCTTGTGAAGGAAGGATGGGAGTTACCTCTCAAAAAGCCTAAACTTGACATAGTGGACTATGTACTTGGTCTCCGCTCCAGGATGGCAGAGTACATGGAGAAGGCATCCAAAAACCTTGAGGCCAGCCAGGAACTTCAAAAAGCTTGGCAAGACCAAAAGGCTGTCCCAAAAGTGTATCATGCAGGACAGAAGGTGTGGGTGTTGGAGCCAGTGGCCCCAGCAGCTCTCCAAGACAGATGGTCTGGACCCCATACCATTATTGAGCAAAAGGGAGAGGTCACCTACCTGGTGGACCTTGGAACTCCCAGGAGCCCCCACAGGGTGCTTCATGTTAACAGGCTCAAGGCATTTGTCGACAGGGAAAACATGGGCTTGCTCATGGCAACAGATGAGGGACAGGAGGAAGAGAGTGACCCTCTCCCAGACCTGCTCACTCAGAACCCTGATGATGGGTCAGTTGATGGTGTGGTCTTTTCTGACAGCCTCTCTGAGCATCAACAAAAAGATTGTAATCAAGTTCTTCAATCCTTTAAACAAATGTTCTCACTGACACCCAGTCAGACAAACTGGTGCACCCATGAGGTGGACACTGGTGACAGTCTGCCTGTCAAGAGTAAAATCTACAGGCAACCTGACCACGTCAGGGACTGCATAAAGAAAAAAGTTCAAAAGATGTTGGAATTGGGAGTCATTGAACCCTCAGAGAGCCCTTGGGCTAGTCCTGTAGTTCTAGTGCCAAAACCTCACACCCAGGATGGTAATAGAGATATGAGGTTTTGTGTAGACTACAGGGGTCTCAATGCTGTCACTAAGACAGATGCCCATCCAATACCTAGGGCAGATGAACTCATAGACAAGTTGTCTTCTGCAACCTTCTTGAGTACATTTGACCTAACAGCTGGTTATTGGCAGATCAGGTTAGCTGAGGATGCCAAGGCCAAAACAGCATTTTCTACCCCAGGAGGTCATTACCAATTTGTGGTGATGCCCTTTGGTTTGAAAAATGCACCTGCCACTTTTCAAAGGTTGGTGAACCAAGTCCTCACTGGGTTGGATGACTTTTGTGCAGCATATCTAGATGATATTGCTGTCTTCAGCTCCACCTGGGAGGATCACCTGATCCACCTGAGGAAAGTTTTGGAGGCCCTGCAAAAGGCAGGCCTCACTATCAAGGCCACCAAGTGCCAGATAGGGCAGAGTCAGGTTGTGTACCTGGGCCACCTTGTAGGTGGAGCCCAGGTTCAACCCTTGGAGAGCAAGATACAGGCCATAAAGGACTGGGCTCCTCCAACCACCCAGACACAGGTCAGAGCTTTCTTGGGCCTGTCTGGTTACTATAGGAAGTTTATAAAATATTATGGGTCCATTGTGACACCACTTAATGACCTGACAAGCAAGAAAATGCCAAAGAAAGTTCAGTGGACAGTTAGCTGTCAGAAGGCATTCGATGACCTAAAGCAGGCCAAGTGTACTGCACCTATTCTCAAGAGTCCTGACTACTCCAAAACCTTCATTGTCCAAACAGATGCATCTGAGTCTGAGTTGGGTGTGGGAGCTGTTCTTTCTCAACTGAATATTGATGGTCATGACCAGCCCATTGCTTTTATAAGCAGAAGGCTGACCCCTAGAGAGAAACGTTGGTCAGCTATAGAGACGGAGGCCTTTGCTGTGGTTTGGGCCCTGAAGAAGTTGAGGCCCTACTTGTTTGAAACTCACTTCAAGATTCAGACCGACCAGAAGCCCCTCTTATGGCTAAATCTAATGAAGGGTGAAAACCCCCAAACTTCTTAGGTGGTCCATTTCCCTACAGGGGATGGACTTTACAGTAGAGCACAGACCAGGGACTGACCATGGCAATGCAGATGGTCTCTCCAGGTATTTCCACTTAGAACAGGAAGACTCACCTGGTCAAGGTTAGTTTAATGTCCCTAAGTTTGGGGGGGTGTTATGTAGGAGAGTAGGGTCTGCAATCCTATGGTCACCCCAGATTATTTGCTTTTTGCTTCACTGGTTTACGACTTTCCCTGGCTGTGGGCCTGCTAATCAGACCCACAGCCTCGCTGTTCTCTCTCTAAATTGACAACCATGTACTTTAGGTGCATTTACCAATTGGTACTGGGCCACCTTATCAGTCCCTGTACAGTGTACCTTAGGTACCCAGGGCATAGGTGTACCCAAGGCCTACCAGGGGCTGAAGCATGTATTATGCCACCCCTGGCTGGCCATCTAAACAGACACAACTAGCTGGTAAAACAGCTGGGGCAAGGTGGTGTAATCACCCTTTGCTGTAGATATAGTATACCTATATCTAACCCCAAAATGGACACATATTTTCCTATCAGTCATTCCTATGGCAGGCCTTATCAATCCTGGAGTGAGAAAAAAAACAACAGGAGCCAGGTCCTTAGGGACTGGTAAGGAGGCTAGACCTTATTGTGCATACCATAACAAAAATTGCCTCATCACCAAACAGTTTAAATCCACAATCAAGGAAGTGTTGAACACGCTAACCAGTCGTATTCAACAAGGTATTTTTATTTTAACCTGATTAAATCGTCAATTATTCAATAGATTCAAAAGAGACGAATTACACACATAAAAAGACACATATCCACATAACATATTCATGTCAAGAATAACATATTATTCCACTATACAAATAAAGTGCTGAATTGACTTGAAAAAAACAATTAAAGAAAAAATAAGTGAGAAATTTATAACAAACAGAGCATTTCACTCATGTGTAACATACAACAATACATTTGCAACTATAAAAGACATTTGAAGCACGAAATAAAGAAGAAAAGTAGTTAATGTGTAAATGTTTAACATCAGCGAAATTGCTGGTAAAGGGGAATGGATCGCAAAAAATCTTTTCTAACAGGCCGACGCGTTTCGATTCCAGTGAGTTATTTCCTGGAATCTCATCAGGGCGCGAACAATTCTGTCTGTGGGAAAAATGAAAAGGAAAGCGAATTGGAATTTTTGAAAAAAACTATAAGCTCCAATCCCAACGTTGTGACGCTTAAAAAAGGGGGGGATGAACCTACCAGATTAAAAGAGGTGCGTGATTACACGGGGTTTCTGTCTGTGCAAAGTCGAACTTCTTGGACATCTAATCAACCACAATAGACGGGGGACCACCTGAGGAATAAGGGATTGATGTCAAGCTCGCAACATGTGTCTAGATTAACTTGCAAACATGTGCCAATATACAATGTAATTCAACAAAGCAACATACCGTCAGGCGACGCATTGAATGAAGCCTGCCGGCTGCCGCTATGGAGGCGTTTTGCTCACAGGCGGGGCGAAAAAATAGGATGTTGGCCCTGGGACAGAGGGGACAAGAAGTTAGGGCGATAGGCGTGTGTTTGGCCAAGCGATTGTAGCGGATATGTGAAACCCGACATACCTTTATTTAAGAGGCTTTGTGTCGTCCTTTCAAGGATTTTATTCATAAAGTGTTCAAACTTGTGGCCGCATCCGCTAAAAGAATAGCGGGAAAATAAATCAATATTGTGTGCCAGGAAGATTCTTTAAAAGGGAAAGAAAGCAACAGCGGAGCGCTGCCTACCTGTGGCTTCTCCCGTCCCTGTCCTCGGCATGTTGTGCCGAATCCAAGATGGGCGCCAGGTATGTTTACCTGTATAAAGCTCCCGGGTGTAAAGCTGTGTATTGTGGGAACCGTAGTCCATAGTCATGGACTCAAGTAATATGCGTGTCATGGTAGAAAAGTTTGGTTACATTGTTAACTTGAAAGGAAAAGGTGGTGCCCTCTGGACAGAGATTAGGCATGAAGAGTTTTGATTATACAAAACAGAGCCACCCAATATTCCCGTAGGGACTGGGTATTATCAATAACAATTTGCACAAGTGTCCCTATAGGAAATCATTTACACACAATTCAATTATTTTCAATATGCCACCATAGTGGTCAGTAATTAGCCTAAGGCAAGGAGGACAGATTTAAACTGTTCTTTATTCCAAGTATTCTAAGTTTTTACCTTTTAAACTTTTTCTTTTAACATATACAAGACTAAAAATATGGCAACACAAATACTACAATATCAGGCAAAGTTCTTAGTAGTATACGGCAACTTTTGTTAAACACATGGAAAAAATAAATATCATGTGAACAATAGTATTCATTACAATACAGTCATTTAGTGATCAAATGATGATATAGATAATAAACAAAACGTTGCCAAGCGTCGACGTTTCGGTCCTTCGTTGGTTAAACAATCCATAGGACCATCTTCAGGACCATACGCTGCACATATAAATCCAAGACCTCCAGCCGGAAGTCAACAGGTCAAGCGCTGTATTATCCTAACGTCTACAGAAGCCGTGATTAACTCCAGTAGTCTCGTCTCATTACAAAAGGCACTCGGACGTTTAATCTCGAGGAGCACATGTCACTTAATAACGTACAGCCAGCACCACTGTTGCCAGTCGATTCGTATCCGCGTCGGATACGAATCGACTGGCAACAGTGGTGCTGGCTGTACGTTATTAAGTGACGTGTGCTCCTCGAGATTAAACGTCCGAGTGCCTTTTGTAATGAGACGAGACTACTGGAGTTAATCACGGCTTCTGTAGACGTTAGGATAATACAGCGCTTGACCTGTTGACTTCCGGCTGGAGGTCTTGGATTTATATGTGCAGCGTATGGTCCTGAAGATGGTCCTATGGATTGTTTAACCAACGAAGGACCGAAACGTCGACGCTTGGCAACGTTTTGTTTATTATCTATATCATCATTTGATCACTAAATGACTGTATTGTAATGAATACTATTGTTCACATGATATTTATTTTTTCCATGTGTTTAACAAAAGTTGCCGTATACTACTAAGAACTTTGCCTGATATTGTAGTATTTGTGTTGCCATATTTTTAGTCTTGTATATGTTAAAAGAAAAAGTTTAAAAGGTAAAAACTTAGAATACTTGGAATAAAGAACAGTTTAAATCTGTCCTCCTTGCCTTAGGCTAATTACTGACCACTATGGTGGCATATTGAAAATAATTGAATTGTGTGTAAATGATTTCCTATAGGGACACTTGTGCAAATTGTTATTGAAGAGTTTTGAGGCAATAAAGAATTTTTGAGCAATGAGACAATAAGAGCAACCATGGTGGCCACGTGTCGCCGCGACTGCGGGATCTTACACTCTTGTAATTTCAGATGTTGAGACCTTTTTGTGCACTCTTAAATTTTAGGATAAGGTATGCTTTTTTTTGAAGAAGCTTTTTTGTCCACATCAACATCTCGGTTTGAGGATCGTAGTGTATATAACACCGTCCACTTCAGATCATTGGCATCGTGTTTTTCAGTCAAAAAATGATCTACCATTGGGGCATTAGCAATTTTGTTTTTAATCCTGGACCTATGCTGGCAGATGCGGGTGTTGATCTGCTGAGTAGTTTTCCCTATGTAGATTTTAGCACAGGGGCATTGTACTAGATAAACCACATTTTTCGTTTTGCAATTGGAAAATTCACTGTGTTTCCATCTAATACCTTCATGATGGAACTCGTCACCTTCTATGGTGTTCGGGCACACTACACAAGTGCCGCATCTGTGATGCCCAGTAATCGGTTTCAGATTCCATTGAGTTAATAGATCACTTTTCTTTTTAGGTATAGATGCATCGGCCCTCATAATCTGTTGACCTATGCTTTGGTTTTTTTTTTGTATTATTTTATCAATCCTGGAGGCAGAGTGCTTGGAATTATGTGAGATGGTGCTCTAGCATGAGCTGAGCCTGTCTGCAGCTTGCGGAACCAAGTCCTAATAGCTGTTCCATGATAACGCTATACCATATACTCTTAAGTGCATTATAATCCTCGCGGTTGAATGCTAACTTTGGTATAGCATTATCAAAACATGTCGAGTAAGGTGTCATACGAATTGGAATACTACCCCCTCGCCAGTCCTGGAGACGGGGTTAGCATTCCACCCTTCTAGAGGGACACAACATGAATGTAACTGTAAACCCCGGGTTAAAGTTAACTCGAGCCTTGTCATCACAAAATGGATGCTGCCACCACAGACACAAGTCTGACCTCCTGCTGCTGGGAGTCCTTCCAGCGAGGGAGGCTTGGACAAAGGGTTTCCTGCCTTGGGAGGGGCTAGCACCACCCCAGACAGGATTTTGTGTATTGGGTAGGACAGGCCTGAAAGGAATGAGACATGCCTGGGGCACACAAGGTGTCCTGTGCATACACCTGTTCAAAACATTTGCTGGGGCATCCCTGCCCCAGCTCTGGCGTGAAACCGGACAAAGCTTCCTGGTCCCACCCATAGGAGGGACCTAGTCGTAGTACAGCCCCCTTTAGCAGGATAAAGGTAGGAGCTGATCCCATTCCAAATGAGATTATCCCGAACAACTTTACAAGAAGAAACTCTGGACTTCGACGTTCTGCTCCAGAGAAGACTGAAGAATCTCCCTTGTGGGCAAGGAGTGTCCACCCTGCAACTGCAGGCACCATCAAGCGTCCAGCGGCTTCACTTTGTCGTCTTCCCTCAAGGATCCAGACTTCAGAGCCCGACGAGACCCGGATTCCCAGACCTCTCCGACCTCAACTCACATCTGCAATACAGCTGAGATCCGTGGGTGCGACGAGACACGTGGGACCGGCCATCTTGGAGAAACTGCACTTCGCTTCCAGCACGACTCCCGAGGTAAACTCGACCAAGTGCTTTGGAGATTGAAAAGCCCCAGTCCCGAGCAGCTCCTGCACCGAAGATCAGCCCTCCAGCTTCCACGAGATCTGCGTGGGGCCCTTCTGCCTGGTTGCTGCTCGATGCGTTGTCTGGTCACTTGCTGGCTGGCTAGTGACCTCCTAGATGACGAACTTTGAAAACTACACTGCTGGTCTGGTTGCTCCAGACTGGCCCTTGCTCCCTTCCGAAAGAGGAGCACCCCAGACTCTCCTAGTCCGCACCAGACGCCTTTTTCACTCACCGCGTGGGTTGCCTTTGCCAAGGCCTGTTGACGCAGAATCCGGAACAGACACCGCCGACAGTGAAAGCCTGCGTGGGACAGCTCGTGCTTCCATCCTGGTCATCGAAGACACCTCCTGGTCCACGTGGCTGCAGAGTCAAGCGTCCACTCTTCACCTGATCGCGACGACGACATCTGGTTCCTTCCTGGTTCCACTCCAGTCACTGGCTAGTGACTTTGAACATTGTCTCCTCTGCTTTCAGGTCCTCTTCTCCTTCGATCCACCCTTGGATCGCACTGGACATCTTCCTCCTGGTCACCTGCAGTATCTTTTCTTCCAGGCTCCATAGACTTCAAGGCAGAAACCCGACACGACTTTGCACCTATGCACCTGCAGCCCGTGGGTGAGGTAACAAGAGCATTTCGCTGCTCAAGGGTAGATTGACTCTCCTAGTGTCCAGATTCACAGTCGTTTTAGTCCTAACTAGTCAGGATTGTCCGTACTCACCTTTTTCTTGAACTGTACTGTGCATAGACGTTGTTACGCATCCCGTATGTGAGTTCACACTCTGCACCCGCGTCCCGTGGGCCTCCTATTACTTACCTAAAGTTAGGATAGCGTAGTCCCAGCATTCCTACAGCCTCTGGACAGCTCCATTCCTTCTATCAATTTCCTTATACCATTTACTTAGTATATGGTTTGCCGTGCCCCTTGGGCACCATTGTAATTTTGTGCAACTTATCGTATTTTTCCTAAGAGATTGTCATGTGCTTAGCCCTCTGATCTCGTAAAGAGTTCAGAGGTGTTTGTTATTAATAAATATACTGTTTATTTTCATAACAACCTGTGTGGTGTCCTTTCATCTGGTAATCAAGGGGTTATATTGTAGTAAAACAGCTGGCTTGACATGCCAAAAGAGTTTAGCCTAAGACTGCTCTGTCCATGCTACCATTAGGATAGCTGTTCTATAAGGTTGACTTACAACCAATTACCATAAGGGTTGTTTGGACTGATACAAGGTGATCACTAGAACTAGTGAGCATCATATATCAGGCCAACTTCTCACAAGAGCCATCAGTTTCTTTGGGTACAGATTCTCGGACAAGGGCATTGGCCCAGACTCAGACAAGGTCAAGGACATCCAGAGCGCCCCAGTACCAATCTCAGTGACCGGAGTCCGCAGTTTCTTGGGGATGGTCACGTATTGTTGACGCTTCATCCAGAACCTTTCGGATCTGACAGGCCCCCTGCGCGACCTCACCAAGTCCACCAGCCCCTGGGTGTAGGAGGCGTTTCAGAAGACCAAAGCATCCCTATCGGCTGACACGACTCTGGCGTACTTTGACCCTAGGCACGAGTCACAACTGGTCGTGGATGCTAGCCCAACGGGCCTAGGAGCAGTGTTGGCCCAACAACAAGCCTGTGGCGAGTGGGCCGCAGTTGCCTATGCCAGCAGAACTCTCACACCCGGCAGCGGCAGCGCTACTAACAAATTGAGAAAGAAGCCATAGCGATCTTGTGGGTGTGCCGCCATTTCCACAGTTACCTGTACGGACACTCATTCGTAGTAATAACGGACCACAAACCTCTCATCCCGCTCTTCCAGGGATCCTACTCACGTCCTCCCCTGAGGATAGAAAAGTGGATGTTACAACTCCAAGAATTACAGTTCACAGTGGAGTACAAACCAGGCACCCGTAACCCTACCAACTTCCTGTCGCGACACGCCCTGCCTGTTACGGAGCCAGAGGCAGCGGAAGCCACGGAAGAGTATGTCATGATGATTGTTGAGAGGTCCAGACCTCTTCCCATTTCACTGGAAGAGGTGATACAAGCCACGAAGGATGACAAATGCCCTCAGATCGCCATTCAAGCGCTCTTCTCGGAGACTGGAAGCTGCTGCAAAGTCCCGCGCCCATCCGCACCGCAGAAGCACAGACCACGTTGAATGCCCTATACCAGGTGCGCAACGAGCTGTCAGTCTCCAAAGAAGGCTGCCTCCTATGAGGCCCACGCCTCGTTCTCCCGGGACACCTGACTCACCCAGCCTCCCTCCTAGCACATGGTGCGCACCAAGGGGATAGAAAAGTCAAAGAACCACCTCCGGAGCAATGTCTGGTTCCCCGGCCTAGACTGTCAAGTCGAATCCATCATCCAGCAGTGTCCGGTATGTCTAGCAACCAGCCTTCCCAACCGTTACGCGCCTGTGATTACTGAGGATGGCCCACCTCCCCTTGGGAAAGGGCCAGTGCAGACTTTGGTAGCCTACCGGGCGGAGGATACATGCTTGTAGTGGTGGATGATTTCTCACGGTATCCTGAGGTTGAGATCATAGCATCCACCACGGCCGGCGATGTCATACCCAAGATGGAAAAAGTAATGGCCACTCACGGCCTCATCGGCGGACTCAGGAAGGACAATGGCTTGCCGTTTACCAGCACTGAACTCTCAGAGTATCTGGTAGTCCACCGAATTAAACATCGCTGGTTGACACCCCGTTGGCCACAAGCAAACGGAGAGGTGGAACGGCTGATGCAAACTCTGAACAAAACCATCCAAATAGCCACTGCTGATGGCCAAGCACTGGAGCTAGCCCTGTAACAATTCCTCCGGGAATATTGCCTCACGCCACATTGCACCACTGGCGTCTCTCCAAGCTGCCTCTGTTTCGGTAGAGACGTGACGGATATCATCCCACACCACCCAGAGTGGACAATAGCTCCCGTTCCTCCAAACCAGTCAATGGCCTGGCGAACAAAGAATAACCAAGACGGCTCAAGAAGGAGAAGTGCAGAAGATAGCCCTATCATAGTGGGTGACCAAGTGCTGGTGCGTGACCGCCACCCAGGCGGAAAGTTCAGGATGCCATTCGAAATAGGCCCGTGGACAGTGACAGAAGTCAAAGGCACCATGGTCACTGCATCTCGAGGAGGTGAAAGCGTGACCAGGATTGTATCATTCTTCAAGAGGGTTCCCACGGATGACTTAGAAGAGTTCCCAGAGCCCAGCGAGCCTAACTCTGTGGAGCCGAGCCTCCGGCAGGAATCGGAAAGTGAGAACAACTATCACCCAGGCCCAAGTGAAGAAGAGGATCGACCCACCCTAAGCCCGAGGGGTTTGCCATGTCAGAGCGAACTGAACAGCCAGGGGGCACCCGAAGTGACTGACCCAGCGAGTCCGTCTTTGACCCCTTCAGCTAGGGAGAGCCATGGCCGGTATAACCTACGGCTCATCCACAGCCGTCCCAGAAGTATCAGGACTTTGTTGCCCGCTGCCGACCCCTGTGAGCTGACTAGCAAAGAGTCGTGGCAAACCAAGTAAGACTGTTCCATTAATATTTCTGCTGTCAGAGACTAGTGCCAGTTATGTTGCAAGTTTAGACATGTTCATGCTGTTGTGTTTTTGTACTTTTTGGTAAAGGAGTAATGTAATGTTGTCCGCAAGTGGACGGGCCCACCTCACAATCAGTGTGAGGTGGCGGGGGCAAACGACCCAGAGGACGTACTTACAGTAGGCTGGCCCAGCGTCCGCTCAGCCAGCACGTAAGCATTATAATAAATAGCCCAGGGAGCTGGGCGTGGTTTCAGTAAGGTTCTGGACACTAATTGAACACATGTGTGCCGTGTCTGTTTATTGAGGCCCCCCGGCCCCCGCGAACGCCACAACACCAGAATCCACTACGACGCTAGCACCCTCCAGGCACCCAACGCCGGCCGAAACCACACCTGCTTCCAGGCTGCCCCGAAATGAACCCACAGACCCTTCTCCTGCCACACCTGCAGCTTCACTTGCGACAGAACCACCGAACCTCCAAGGACTGGACCCAACCACCTCCGCTGCATACTCCTCAACACCTGCTTCGCACACAAACACACCATCGAGCTCAGGGATCTGCTTGACACCTCTGCCCCAGACGTGGCCTTCCTGACCGAGACCTGGTGGAACAACTCCTCGGCACCTGACATCGCCATAGCAATCCCGGACGGCTATAAGATGACCAGCAGGGATCGCGCCAATGGAATTGGAGGAGGAATAGCCATCGTCCACAAGTCCACCCTCAAGGTCGCCACCCACGCAGACGACACCCTCAACACCACCGAACACCTGCGCTTCCGGATCCACACCGACCCCAACACCACTCTCAGAGGAACACTCATCTACAGACCCCCCGGATGCCGGGCTCAGTTCAACAAGTCCATCGCCGACCTCGCCAGCACCCACGCACTCGCCTCCATGGACTACATCCTCCTCGGGGACCTGAACTTCCAACTCGAGAACAACAACGACGCCAACTCCGCCTCCCTGATCGCCAAACTTGCCAACCTGGGCCTCGGACAGCTCGTCAACGCACCCATCCACGCCACCGGCCACTCACTGGATCCCGACTCCTACACAGGCTCCCACGTCGCCTTCAACCACACCACCGAACTCCACTGGTCCGACCACCGCTGCATCCATTTAACCTTCAAGAAACCACCCAAGCACCACCACACCAAACAGCTGCCTCGCCGCTGCTGGAGCAAAGTCACTGAAGACCAGCTGATCACCTCCCTCGCCAAGAACCCACCCAGCGACCCCACCAACCCAGACGCCGCAGCCCGAAACCTCAGACAGTGGATCGACGACTGCGCCAACAACCACGCCCCGCTCAAGAAACCCTCCAACAGCCACGCCAACAAGAGAGCCACCTGGTTCACCGACGAGCTCTAGACCACTAAACGCGCATGCCAGAAACTGGAGAAGATATGGCTCCACGAACGCACACCGGACAACCACGCATCCCACAAGGACGCCACCTGCAAACACCACCACCTCATCAGATTAGCCAAGAGATCCTCCTTCAAAGACCACTTGGATAACAATGCACACGACAGCAAAGAGCTCTTCCGCATCGTAAAGGAACTCTCCAACCCCAGAGGCAATGCCAACGACATCCCGGCCCTCACAAGAACTGTGCGACTCACTAGCCGTTTTCTTCCACCGCAAGATCGCTGACATCCATAACAGCTTCAACACCACGACCGCCCCGACTACGCCAGACTCCACCTCCCCTGTGAACACCACCAGCGCCAACCGCCTGACCTCCTGGTCCAACGTCAATGACGACGAGACACGCAAGATCATGAACTCCATCCACTCAGCAGCACCTCCGTCTGCCCCGTGCCCACACCACGTATTCAACAAAGCAGACGCAGCCATAGCACCCCAACTACGGAAGGTCATAAAACATCTCCTTCAAAACAGCAACATTCCCGGAAAGCTGGAAGCACGCCGAAATCAACATCCTCCTCAAGAAGCCCAAAGCGGACCCCAAGGACCTCAAGAACTTCCGGCCCATCTCCCTGCTCCCGTTCCCGGCAAAGGTCATCGAGAATATCGTCAACATGCAACTGGCCCGCCACCTCGAAGACAACAACATCTTGGACCCATCCCAGTCCGGATTCAGATGAAATCACCGCACCGAGACAGCCCTCATTGCTGCCACAGACGACATCAGGCACCAACTAGACAACGGCGAAACATCAGCCCTCATCCTCCTGGACCTGTCAGCCGCCTTCGACATGGTCTGCCATCGCACTCTAAAGACACGCCTCCTAGAAGCCGGAATCCAAGAGAAGGCTCTTGACTGGACCACCTCCTTCCTCTCTGGAAGAACCCAGAGCGTCTGCCTCCCACCCTTCCGATCCGAAGCCACCAACATCATCTGCGGCGTCCCCCAGGGCTCATCTCTCAGCCCAACGCTGTTCAACGTCTATATGGCCCCCCTCGCACAAGTGGCCCGCCATCACAACCTCAACATCATCTCCTATGTTGACGACACCCAGCTCATCCTCTCCCTCACCAAGGACCACACACCGCCAAAACCAACCTCCATGAGGGAATGATGGCAGTCACCAATTGAATGAGGAGCAGCCGTCTGAACCTGAACTCTGACAAGACGGAGGTCCTCATCCTCGGACCCACCCCCTCCGCCTGGGAAGACTCCTGGAGGCCGACCACACTGGGAACAGCACCAACACCCACCGACCATGCAAGCAATCTGGGATTCATCCTCGACTCTCCCCTCTCCATGTTTAAGCAGGTCAACGCCGTCTCCTCCTCCTGCTACAACACCCTCTGCAGGATCTACAAGAGGATCCTGACCGAAACAAGAAGAACGGTGACACAGGACCTCATATGCAGCAGACTGGACTACGGCAACCCACTCTATGCATGAATCCCTGCCAAACACCTATGAAGACTACAACGCATCCAAAACGAATACGCCCGATGGATCGTCAACGTCCCCCGCTGCAGCCACATCACCCCCCACCTGAGAGACCTACACTGGCTCCCCGTCGACAAGAGGATCACCTTCAAGCTCCCTCACCCACGCACACAAAGCACTCCACAACGCCGGACCAGCCTAACTGAACAGCAGACTCAGCTTCCACACCCCCACCCGCCAGCTCCGCTCTGCCAGCCTCGCCCTCGCTGCTGTCCCCTGCATCCAACGATCAATGTCCAGCAGTAGATCCTTCTCCTACCTCGCCGCCAAGACCTGGAACACCCTCCCTACCCACATACGGCAGACCCAAGACTTACTCGCCTTCAGAAGACTCCTCAAGACCTGGCTCTACGAGCAGTAGCAGCACCCTCTTCCCCTTAGCGCCTTGGGACCCTCACGGGTAAGTAGCGCACTTTACAAGTACTCTGATTGATTGATCGATTGATTGATTAGTCAAAAAAAGGGTAATTTTTCACTGCTAAATTGAGGTGTGACCATGTTGCGTTTTGCGCCGTTTCCAGTAGCTGGTACTAGGCTGACCCACACAAGTGGGGGACCATTTTTCTTGGAAGACTTTGGGGAACACTGGGTGGAAGGAAATTTGTGGATACACGCAGATTCCAGTTCTTTCCACCACAGAAATGTGGAGAAAATGTGTTTTTCTTTAACAATTTTTTAGGTTTGCAAGGGTTTCTGGGTATGAGAACCTGGTGGGAGGCAGTCAAGTCACCCCATCCTGGATTTCCCTGGGTGTCTAGTTTTCACAAATGTATAGGTTTTCTAGGTTTCCCTAGGTGCCGGCAGAGCTAAGGTTAAAAAACTACAGCTAGGCACTTTGCAAAACAAGGGTTATTTTTCACTGCGAAATTGAGGTCCGACCACGTTGCGTTTTGCATCATTTTCTGTCGCAGGCAGTAGGCCAATCCACACAAGTGAGGTACCATTTTTCTCAGAAGACTTTGGGGAACGCGGGGTGGGTGTAAATTTGTGGATACACACAGATTCCAGAACTTTCCACACATAAATATAGGAAAACATTTGTTTTTGGACAATTTTTTGGTTTGCAAGGGATTCTGGGTAACGGAACCTGGTGGGAGGCAGTCAAGTCACCCCATCCTGGATTCCCCAGGGTGTCTACTTTTCAAACAAAAATGTGTAGGTTTGCTAGGTTTCCCTAGGTGCCGGCAGAGCTAAGGTACAAAAACTACAGATAGGCACTCTGCCAAAAAAGGGTCAATTTTTCACTGCAAAATTGAGGTGTGACCACGTTGTGTTTTGCGCCGTTTCCTGTCGCGGGAACAAGGCCGACCCACAGAAGTGAGGTACCGTTTTTATCAGGAGACTTAGGGTAATTCAGATTTGTAAATCAACTGTTATTACCTAATGAGTTTTCATGCATTTCTCCCTTTCAAATGAAAGACATTGTGTAAAAAAGAAGTCATTTTGAGAAATGACCAATAATTATCATGCTAGTATGAGTATTCCCAATTTTGAAAATGTGCAAATATGTACTGTTTCTAAAATCTATAATTTGTACCCATTTCAGAAATACATAGGTGTCTTTCATACCAATTTTTCCATGTATACATTTTCCCAGAATAATTGCTCTAAACCCGGTACATAACAAAATACCATTGCAAGTTGCTGTGCAGTTTTTGGCTCTGGGTTCGTCGGGTTCTTGGTGAACCTAAAGTCTTATATATCCCCACACCAGGAAGGTCCAGTGAATGTAACGGTATATTGCTTTCAAAGAGCTGTCATAATTACAAGAAGTTACAGGTGAAAACATTGACACAAAAGGCTTTTTTTCAACTAATTTTCAATTTTTCCAATATTTAATTGTTAGTTTCTATAAAGAAACCTTCATGGATTTAGACAAATGAACCCTTTCTGAATTCAGAATGTTGTCTAATTTTCTGAAATGTATAGCTTTCCAGGATCCAATATTGCTTTCATACTCATTTTTACCATTAACTGGAAGGAGATCGGAAGTACTAAAAATAGCAAAAATAGGCTAAGGCCCAGAAAACTGACAAAACTGTGTGAAAAATGTTGGCTCTCCGACAAAAGACTGTCATTCCCTAAAATCTGGGAAAATGGTGACTTCAGCCCCTCAAACCCTTTTTTGATAACATTTGCAGGGAAAAACCCAGAGGGTTTCATTTGCAGCCCGTTTTTCCCATTTTTCTGAAAAAAACAAAAATGTTACTGTATTTTTCCTAATTTTGGGGACTGCTCCAAAGGGAATACACAAACCCTGGGTACCGATAGAATCCCTCTGATGTTGGAAGAAATGGACGCAAAATTGGCGTGGATACCTTATGTGATCAAAAGGTTACAGGGGCCTAAGCGCGCACCTCCCCAAATAGCTCAAAAAGGCTTAGCACAGGAGGGAAAAAGGCCTAGCAGCAAAAGGGTTAATAATTATTTAGGGCCTGATGTATGACCCTTTTTTGTGGCCGCAAACAAGAGACCCTCTTGTTTGCGACTGCAAAAAAAGGTAATGTCATGTACAAATGCTATTTTGTAAGTCACTGACTCGCAAAATAGCATTTGCGACTCCCGCTATTAGGATCTGTAAAATCGATTACATTTTTCCTGTATCTAAGCACCCCCACAAAAAAAGAAAAGCCTAATAACCCTAAACCAACCCCCTCCCCCAGAAATGTGGTCAACCCTCCGGTCCCGCATCCCACATCTCTAACTCCCTTAGCCAATGGGGTGTCCCTGTAACTGCACCCTAAGTGATCTGCCCCAACCATACAACAAAGGAGACCTAAATACCCTGGTGGACGTGAAACACAAATAACACAAATTCATCTCACTCAGAAGCTCCTGAGTTTCTTCCACCCACGAAAGCATATGGATCTTTCCTTTAGCCAGCACCCTTACTTTAGATTGTTGTGCAATAGATGCCTGTGCTCCTTGGCCCATAAATAAGTACAAAAGTATAACAAATTCTTTAAGTCTACGATAACAAACTGTCTCTGCTGAATAGCTTTATTCAGGACGTTCTCTTTAATTCTATAGTCAGCAAAGTTAATTAGGATTGTGCTGGGATATTTAGAGCCAGGGATGGGGTAGGCTGGTACCCGATGAACCCTGGTTAATGACAAATCCCCAGTAAAATCCTGTAGCACTTTTTTGTTTAAGGAGGGCTTGAACCCAGAGGAAGGTCTTGGTCCCCTCGCTCCCCTCTGGCACTCCCACGATTCTAAGGTTAGAATGGCGTGAGTGATTTTCCAAGTCCTCCAGCTTATTCTCCAGAGCAGTCTTCTCCACCGTCACAGTATTTATTTTCTGAATTGTAGAGCTCATCTGATCCTCTAAATGAGCTATCCTCGTTTCTGCCTCATCAAGTCTGATAGGAATGCCAGAGATCGTTTCCTCAATTTTTTTCAGCCTGAGATGAAATGCAGCAGTCTCGAGCGCCTGGGTCTTTTTCATATCTCTAATCTCCTCCAAAATGAGATTAAGCAAAGTCTTAATTTCCATCTGTTGCGAGTTACCCCCGGTGGACAAAAGTTGCAATTCTTCTTGTGGATTTAGAATCCCTACATTAACACCTTGATCCAACGATTCTGGGCCCCTCTCCATTATTGCACAAGAAATATCCGGTATTTTCTGCAGACTCTCTTGAAGCTGCTCCGAGATGGTGTCTGCGATGGAGACGTGCTGGGGGGGGGGTGAATGCTGAACAAATGAGGCTGATGGACTTGCCTGGAGAGTCAGCAATGATTCCCACTCAGGAAAGGAGGATATTTAAGGTACCATAGACATTAATGGGACCTTGGAAGGTTAAGAAATATTTAACCTCTCAGAAGGAGTTCCTGCTGACTCTTCCCCTGAGGTTAATGGCAAGTCTATACTTAGATGTGCTAAGTCTTGGGTGGCTAACAACTGGGTGCTCTTCTTAGCAAATAAGGGAAAATATTTGGAAATTTTAATTGTGCCTCAATGGTTCCAGACGTGGACTAACTCGGCTCCCTGGACTGGGCTTTTTCCCCTTCATTAGGACCATCGCCCTTCCCCCTTGCTGCAACTGTAGCTCATGCTGTGGCTCAGACAAATCTTTTGTAGAGCTCTCAGAGCTTGAATTCAGTCCTGAGCAATTAATCGGACCTGCCTCTTTGGTCAAAGTCCGTGCACCTTTTGCTTGTACCAGGTGTTTATTGGCTTTCAATCCGGTCGCCCCACCCACTTTTGCAATGGCATTGGCTTGTTTCAGATGTCTGCCCATCTTATATATTTTTTACTTGATGGCTTGAGGCTCCTGGGAAGGAAAAAATAAATGATATCTGTACTTGACAATAATTCTGCAATTTGAGCCTATGATTTCTTATACTTAACAGTAATTTTGTATTGTTATTCTGTGGACCGAGAGTGGAGAGAAATTAGAAAGGATAATATGGCATTTGGTTCTTATTGTCAGTATTGTAAAACAATTGTGTTTTAACAGAAAGTGTTCATGGTTGCCATTGCAGAAAACAATGTATGTGGTCTAGTGCTTGTTTTTTATTTGAGGTGATATGAAACAGGGCGGTTGCCGATTTAATGGACACACTAGTTGTGTACACTTTATGGCCCAGTAGAAGGCCCCGGCAGAATGGAAAGGCCACTTTGTCGCTATGCACCATGCACTTGGCTAGTGAATAGAAGATACGCATACACACATCAAAGCTATCTATACCTGCCTACCATTTTCCTGCCTTCCCACTGGCAATTGGAATTCAAGTTGGTGATGACAAGGATGCTGTTCAGGATTGCATCTCCGTGCACAATGACAGAGCTGTCAGTCTTCATGTTTTGGTTAGTCAGCTGGGAGGCAGCAAAACAGCATATTGAAGCAGTCCAAGTTGTAAGGAACTTTAACCCCTGATAGAACCCCCAGTGATTTGATTGATAAAGACAATGTGGGTTACATGTTTTATGAGTTCGACATGTCAGTTACCTATTTTAGGATGATTGGACTGCATATCACGCTGCAAAATGTTAGACCCATAATGCAGCATTTGAAAAGTCACAAAGATGCTCACAGGAGCCTAATTGTTAATATGCAAATTGAGGGGCTTAAAAAGTGCTGCAGTTTCATAATGAGCAAGGACCATGAGAGTCCAAAATACGATGGGCCTGAGCAGAAGAATGGAATCTTGATAGCTGAGATATTTTATTAAAAGACGCTGTTGAGGGGAGTGCATCTCTATTCTCTGTTCATGTTCATAGGACATCGATCACTCCTGAGGCACAGCCGGGAGGAAAAACGCTCGACATTTGCTTTTAAAAAACCCACTGTTCTCTGTGTTAAATTTTAATTCTACTTGTAATCTCACTTACTTCTGGGCACTTTCAACTGTACTCTGCCCGCGCAGCGGATCTTAGCGCAGCCGCGGGTTAAGATCGACACTGACGCCATTTCACGCCAAGACCTCGGCCACGCCCACTCTTACGAGGCCACGGCCACTCAGCCCTGCCTATTTAAGCCGTGCTGAAAACTAGTGCGCCATAGGACACTGATCACTCCTGAGGCACAGCCGGGAGGAAAGACGCTCGACATTTGCTTTAAAAAAAAACACTGTTCTTTGTGTTAAATTTTAATTCTACTTGTAATCTCACATACTTCTGGGCACTTTCAACTGTACTCTGCCCGCGCAGCGGATCTTAGCGCTGCTGCGGGTTAAGATCGCCACTGATGCCATTTCGTGCCAAGACCTCGGCCACGCCCAGTCTTACGAGGCCACGGCCACTCAGCCCTGCCTATTTAAGCCGCGCTGAAAACTAGTGCGCCATAGGACACCGACCACTCCTGAGGCACAGTCGGGAGGAAAAACGCTCAACATTTGCTTTTAAAAAAAACACTGTTCTTTCTGTTACATTTTAATTCTACTTGTAATCTCACTTACTTCTGGGCACTTTCAACTGTACTCTGCCCGCGCAGCGGATCTTAGCGCTGACGCGGGTTTAGATCGCCACTGATGCCATTTCGCGCCAAGACCTCGCCACGCCCACTCTTACGAGGCCACGCCCACTCAGCCCCACCTATTTAAGCCGCGCTGAAAACTAGTGCGCCATAGGACACCGATCACTCCTAAGGCACAGCCGGGAGGAAAAACGCTCGACATTTGCTTTTAAAAAAAACACTGTTCTTTGTGTTAAATTTTAATTCTACTTGTAATCTTACTTACTTCTGGGCACTTTCAACTGTACTCTGCCCGCGCAGCGGATCTTAGCGCTGCCGCGGGTTAAGATCGCCACTGACGCCATTTTGCGCCAAGAACTCGGCCACGCCCACTCTTACGAGGCCACGCCCACTACACCCTATATCAATGTGCATTCCCCGGATGCGCTGCGGGCGCGCCGTCAGCGCGCCGAAGGCGTGCCAAAGGTAAGCCCGTCTGCGCCCGTCCGCACCAAACCGGGCCCAGGGGCCAGCCAGGCCGGCCACTCTATCTCTTACTCGGCTGACTCCCTGAGGGATCTACAACTCCCCAACCTCACACGCTCCCCCTCCACCATCAAACGTATCTCCATGACCGGTATAACCTCTTCTGACCGGCGCTCCACCAGTCTGGTCACGCCCCCCACCCAATCTACCAAGAGCAATACTACCATCAGGGTTCTCTATCTGAACACCCGCTCCTTGGTAAAACACCACGCCGACATCTGCATCCTTTTATCCAACGAGAAACCGGACATTCTCCTGCTCACCGAACCATGGTTAACTGCAGACTCTCTCCCTGACATTCTGGTGGCCCTCCCCCCAGACTATTACATCCTCCGTGCCAATCAGCAAGGAAATCGCCCTGGGGGTGGAGTGGCAGCCATAATATCCAAATGCCTCAACTTTATCCCCACTCGGGCCATCTCCCTCTTGGGAGTAGATCATCTTATCTTCAGCCTAAAATCGGACAGTGGGGCCTTAACACTCCTTCTCCTCTATCGTCCCCCCCATCAGATGCCTTCCTTCGAGGCCTCCCTGACCGATCAACTGATCCACCTTCTCACCTATAACCCCAGATTCGCCTTCTTTGGCGACCTTAATTATTGGTTTAAAGACATCCACGCGGGGCCCCACGCCCTGGAGGTCTTCGAGGCTCTCGCCAGCCTCAACCTGACTCAACAAACCACCTCGCCTACCCATATTAAGGGCCAAATTCTGGACCAAATATGGACTCAAAACCTAACTCTGTCTCCCCCATCCGTCTCACCCTGTACCTGGTTAGATCACCATCTCATAGATACCACCCTCATGGTCAGTGGCAGAACTTCCACCCCACTGATGGCTGGCGGCCTCTCTCGCAAATGGAGTTCTTATGACTCCGAAGGATTTCTTGCAACTCTCTCAGACACCCGGCCTACTCTCGATTCGCGTACCAACATTGATAAATTAGAAAGCGACTTATGCATCTGGCTACAGTCAGCTAGCGATCAATTTGCCCCCTTAATCAAATTCCCCCCGACCAGACACCACAACTCCCATAGATGGTTCTCGGACGATCTTAAAAAACTGAAACTGAAGGTACGTCAGCTAGAAAGGACATGGAGACAAAACTACTCCGAATCAGACAGATTGCAATATACCTCAGCTCGCAGAGACTACAAAATCGCAATCGCCTCAGCTAAATCAATCCATTTTTCTGACCGAATCTCTTCCTCGGACGACAAACCCAAGGACATTTTTAAAATTATGAATGAACTTACATCTGATGACAGAACCCTCCCAGGCCAAACACCCACCCAAGAAACTTGTGATGCTCTCAATCTCTTTTTCGTTGAAAAAATTCATAAAATCAAAGCTTCGATCCCCACCGCCTCTCAGACCACCACTCCTGACACACCCCTCAACAACTCTTCTGTCTTCTCCGAATTCTCCCCCCTCAATCCTGCCTCCCTAGCATGGCTCACATCCAGGATAAAATCAGGCTCCCCGTATGATGGCTGCCCACCCTCAGTCCTACGAAGCGTCTGTCATTATCTACCCGAATGCATCCTACCTCTTCTGAATGGCTCGCTCAGCACAGGGATTGTTCCCAGCTCCTTCAAAGAGGCCATCCTAGTCCCGCTACTTAAGAAACCTGGCACGGACTCAGCTAAACTGTCCAACTACCGCCCCATATCGCTTCTGCCATATCTTTTCAAACTACTCAAAGCACATGCCACTGGATGCCTCTCCCACTTTATTGAGACCTCTTGCTACCTGGAGCCCAACCAGGCCGGCTTCAGGCCTTCCTTTTCCACCGAAGCCGTCATCCTAGCTGTTCTGGACACACTGAGGAGAAACGCCGACTCGGGGACCCCCCAGGCCCTCATTCTCCTGGACCTATCAGCCGCGTTCGACACAGTTGACCATAACATCTTGCTCCACCGTGTCGAACAGGCTGGCATCCAGGGTTCCGCACCCAGCTGGATTTGGTCCTTCTTGTCTGGTAGAACTCAAGCCGTCCGGCTGGGCCCCTACACAGCACCCAAGACCCCCATGTCATGCGGAGTTCCCCAGGGCTCCTCCCTGTCACCTTTACTGTTCAACCTTTACCTCCAGCCCCTACTCCGCTCACTCCGTAACTGGGACATCACAGTTTATAACTATGCCGATGATCTGCAGATCATCTTCCCACTCAACTCCCCCGACGCGGTAGACAATTTCCATTCCGTTATGCTCCACATCCAAGACTGGATGAACTCCAATCAATTGAAGCTGAACCCCGGGAAAACCGAGCTCCTCCTCCCGGGCTCCAGCCCCTCTTTTTGGGGAACCCAGGTCTGGCCCACTGAACTGGGCCTTCCACCGAAACTCTCGATCTCTGTAAAGAGCCTCAGCGTGATCATCGACGCCGAACTCTCCCTCCGACCCCACGTCGGCTCCGTGATTTCATCCTGTTCCTTCCAACTCAGAAAGATTCGGAAGATTAGCCACCTGCTTCCCCCTCCTGCTCTGATCCAAGTAATCATTTCTCTTGTGCTCTCTCGCTTGGACTTCTCCAACTGCATCTATCACGGACTTCCAAAAACACTTCTCCACTGCCTTCAGGTAGTCCAGAACCAGGCAGCTCGCATCATTTTCAAATCTCCAAAATGGCAATCGGCCAAACCCCTGATGCATAAGCTGCACTGGCTGCCTATAGAACAGAGGGTGGCCTTCAAGCTGGGTTGCCTCACGTTCAAGGCTCTCCACTGCACCAGCCCCGCCTTCCTGACCTCCCTTATCACTCCCTACCGCCCAAATCGCAATCTACGCTCTGCTCATTTTCAGTCACTTGTCGTCCCCAAAACCAGAACCAACAAATTCGGTGGACGAAGGTTTGCCCTCTTGGCCCAAAGTTCTGGAATTCTCTCCCCCTGACCATCAAATCAAGCAGCTCCCTCCTCCACTTTAGGAAGCTGCTTAAAACCTTCCTCTTCCCCCCACCCTGCTAACCCTGCATAAAACCCAGTCAGTGTATCACCCCTGTCCTATAGCCCCAGGAAACCCATGGTGTCAGTGCGCTCTACAAATTTCATTTAACAATTAATAATAATAATAATTTCATTTTGTAAGCCTGGAGACAGCACCACCGTAGATTGAAGTGGTCCAAGGGGCATGGAATTGGAACCCCTGATGGAAACCCCTGTGATTTTATTGATGAAGACAATCTGGGTTACTTGTTTTATGAGTTGCCCACTTTACTTACCTATTTTTGGATGATTGAACTGCATATTATGCAGAGAAATCTTAGTCCCATAAGTCAGTATTTGAACAGTCACAAGGACACTCACAGGAGCCTAATTGTTACTAAGCAAAATGTGGAGCTTAAAAATCACAGCAATTCCATATTGTCCATAAATGGCCCATGAGCAAGGACTCTTGGAGTCCGAAACACATCGAGTTGGAGCACAAGAATGGAATCAGGATTATTAATGTATTTTAATAAAAGACGCTGTGGAGCGGAAGGCATCTCTGTTCTCTGTGACAGTGCTGAAAGTCTTCATGTTTTGGTTTTATCAACCAGGAGACAGCACCATCACATTCACTCTTAGATTAAAGATGATCCAACTGAAGAATAACTTCCATATGTGGATATAGAAGTCCTATTAACTTACCATGAGCATATTAATTGTTTTATAGGTTTCCTCTCTCATACCACAGACAATGTGAGACCCTGTCTACTCAGTATAGAAGGAGTGGCATGGCCAGTCTTAGCTCCCTATACACCGCACTCAGACATTGCTACTTTACCAACAGCAGGAATGCGCACAGAATATTACCAATTCGCTTGCCAATCAGGATGCTCCCCAATAGAAGACTGTGCCACTTGAAGTACAATCTTCGATGCTGTTTATACCAGTACGTATGGTATCCCTTCAATAGCAGGTATATCAGATGTACTGAAACAAATATAGAATGAGTGTGGGGCAGAGCCTGCCCCGAACCTGGGGATAAAACTATGGGGCAATTTTGCCCACATATCTGCAACTAGTTTAATTTAAATTAAAGGGGATCAATGCCTGAATGAGTTCACTCCTGCACAGCAGGTACGAGAATTGTTTAAGATTATCGAAGAAACATATGCTACACAAGGTAGAGATTAATTGGGAGCTAGACCTTGACAGCAATAGCAGAAATTCTGAAAAGGATAACTATAAGCAAGCATCTGATTCTTCCAAGAAGAAATGAGATAATAAACAAAACAAAGCAATTCACAGTCATGGGGTTTGTCTTTCCAACTGGAACACACTGAGAGAAAATAAAATGTAGGAAACCGTGACATTATTAGGAAGCCTGACCGGTGTCAGGAAGCTGTTACATGTTCCTTGCATTCATCAACAAAATGTTTGGAGAGAGACGGACAGTCAGAGCACAAATCGGAAGTGAGAGTCAAGCCAAAAAGGGAGACACATCGGACTTCTGACTATATAATTAAACAGGAAGACAAACAAATGACTCCTAAACCACAATTTGAAAAGTAGAAGGCAGCCAGGATCAAAATTGGAACTGCCCAAGCTACTGTGGACTCTACTTCTGAATGGGGAATAGGCACTGACGATGTTGGACAGTGTAACAGAAGTCACAATAGCGCACCACAACCTGATGGATTATCTGGTGGTAGTAACACTGAGTGAGCATATCACTATGGAAACACCTGATACAAGGGTAAGTGTCCCTCAGTGTTTATAAGAAATAGTGCTCTCTTTTGGAGAGCCTGACATATGGTTACAACATTCTTTGGCTGAAAATGATGGGCCACCTGAGTTTGTAATAGAGTTCCCAATGGAGTAAGACATCATTTTACCTGTTTCCTCTGACCTCATACTCAGAATCAGTTTCATATGCACAGGAGTGGGTGTTAGCACTAGTTCCTGTATTTTACTGAAACCATGTTGGGTGGGATGATGTGTCACCTCATTACGAAATCCCATTAAAATAAGTCCCTCAATCACAGAGACAATACCCAATAAAACATGAAGCAAAGAAACAAGTTAGGGAGAGCCTAGATCTACTTGAGTATAAATGTGTAATAGAGAATAGCACCTCATCCAACAATAATCCCTTGTTTCCCATTATGAAACCCAATAATTCATACAGTCCAGTCTTAGACTACAGGCATTTCAAATATAGCACCTGGAAGCAGATATTTGACAGAATTCCAGCGCTAGGTTCTAAACGCAATTTTGTTTCCTACCACAGGTGTATAAGAATAGCCCCGGGCTACCTTTAGCCAGAGTGACAGAGTTACTTCAAAATTGTGATGAGGAGGAATTGTCCTAAGAAGATGATACTTATCTGATAGACGATAAATTAATGGAACACTTGGCTAGGGTCAACCACATTATTCTTGGGTTTGCTCACCTGAGCAACAAATGTCATTTCAATGAATAAAAAATTGCCCGCCTCAATGTCCTGACTTTAGATATGAGCTATCAAGTGAAGGCAAGAGTCTGTCAGTCATTTATTTTTTAAATATGCACTCCTCAAAATTCCAACTGCTCTGAAAAGTCTGCAATCCATTGTAGGGTTTTAACATTTTGGCAGAACTTACATTTTGGATTATGCAGAATGGATAAAACCTTTGTATTACTTAATTAGACCAGATTTTTCAATGGATCATTGGACAAAGGAACTTACAAATATTTTATGTTCTGTACAATCTGACACGAGAGCTTCTAAAAATGTACACACACGTGTTAACATGACTAACCTGGTGATCCGCGTAGTCACTGGACCAATCGTGTAAAGCTATATCAGTTTCAATGAGCGTGATACAGTACCTATTGCATGTAAATCACATTTGTACACAAACACTGGCATCCACGGAGGAAATACCACAACAGTTCTGACTGCTGTAGTGAGGGAGAAAGAGAGCACTACCGCAGGGTAAACACATAATTGTTGTGACCCCGGTACTGACCTTAGAGGCCGACACCAAAGCGAGTGTCCCAAATGCTAAAGCTTTGCATTCAATATGGATTAAATGGGCTAACTCTCTCACTGCGAAATATGTATATTAAAGATTCAACTCTTGCAAAAAACAAGCATTTTTGCAGTACGAACAAGAATACCCTCTGTGGAATTAAGTTATGCCTCAAGGTCAATATGAAAGCATCATTTATTCTGCCCAACCCACTGTAGGAATGAAAATATTCCACCGCATGCACAATTGGTAAAGGGTGCATGCACGACATGGGAAAACACACACTCAGGGGCTCATTATGGGCTCAATATGATAGTAGGACAGCTATCGCCGGGCCAGCGGTGGTGGTCCTTTCGCCATCCCTGAGCAATTTATCCACCGTTAAATAAGTATGGTGGTGGGTATTACAGCAGACACAAAGTCAGTCTGCTGCTTTTCCAACGGAGGCAATCACACAATTTGCCTGGGGGATGGAAAAGGGTGGCTAATATAGTGGCGGTTCCCAGCAGGCACCGTCCGCCATATTATGATGTGCCCTGGAAGAGGCCTTTCCATGGCGGCAGCGCCACCATGGAAAGGCTGGTGGGAATTGGGTTTGGGGGCCCATTGCGGGCCCCCTCAGTGTGGGGGAGGGCATAGGTGCACTGGGGGTAGCCATAGTACCCCCCCCACATTTCCATAGACAACGTGGCTGGCACTGCATGGTGCCTGCCACGTTGTGAATGCGGAAATGCACATCATGGCAGTTTGGCATTTCGAATGGACTGCAGCCATCAACACTGTCCGCAATGTGAAAAGGCCAGAATATACCCGCCATTCTGGCGGGAAAATCCTAATTGGGCTGATGGGACCTCTGCACGTCTGGCTGGCGGTCTCATCATCACTATGATGGCGGGCAGACTGATGTCTGCCCACCATCATAATTAGCCCCTCATTTCCTAGGGGAATACAAGGCACAGCTGGAAGAACTCAAAGGCCTCATTCTGGCACTAAGAAATATGGATTGTGAATGTCCCACACTTAGGGCCCCATTAGGATGGTGGGCGGATCGCCCCCGCCGGGCCAGCGGTAGTCACCGCCGGCCGGTGGGGGCAATCCGCCCGCTATCCTTGCAGCTAAGACCCCCACCATATTACTATGGCTGGGGGGTCCGCAGCAGACGGAAAGACCGTCCGCCGCTTTTCCGCTCGGTCCACAAGTCTTCCGGGCGGAAAAGGGTTAAATATGGTGGCGGTGTCTGTTAGACACCGCCAACCACATTTGAATGTGGGCGGAAGCATACCTTTCCGTGGCGGCATTGCCACCACAGAAAGGCATGCATAGTTTGCTTGCGGGGGCCCGTTCTGGTTCCCCAGTGACTCTGGGGGTGGGGGTGCACATGGGTGTACCTACGGTACCCCCCTGCATTTCAATGTACTACGTGGCAGGCACTGTGCGGTGCCTGTCATGTTGTTCATTGAAAGACACAACCTGCCTTTGTGGCATTGCGGCGGGCAGTGCTGAAAGCTGTTACAAATGCGCCATGCGACCGACAGTATGGCAGGCGCATCCTAATTAGGAGTGCGGGACCGCCGCACCCTCAGCGGTCAGTCCTGTTTCCCGGGGGTATGGCGGGTGGACAAAGTCCGCCTGCCACACTAATGACCCCCTTATTGTGTGTGATCGGGTGCTATAATGATTTCTACACTATAGGGGCTAGAATGTATTTAGAGATTCTAAAGGTTGTGCAGTAAAGAACAATATGCTTTGTGAACAGGTGGATAAGCTGAAAGAAGGGCTCATATTGTTCATACATTGACCCATCAATGTGTTGGCATTCACTTTGAAGAGAATTCCATGGCATATGAAGCCGCCAAGGCAACAGTTCGTACAGCAGCCTTTGCTGCAACATTTGGCTCAAGTAAGAAGATAGACAGAACAACTATGGTGGCAGTGATTGCCTTGGGCAATGGATCTGCCTTGCTAAAAAGGTTGCACAGACAGAATATTTAGTTTGAAATGTTGACATACACAAATCTCGAGATGGAAATATCATGATGCAGAAATATTGACAGTAAATTTATGGTGGTTAAAAAATATCGACTTGAAGGTAAGAAATGAAATATCATTTTTGAAATATCGAAGTCATTAAAATAGTATGCAAAAATATGGTTGTTTAAAACATTGATGTTTTAATTAGTGTTATGTATGTTAGTATGTATTTTAAAAGTATGTGAACTATTTTTTGTGTATTGCTTTTGTTTTTTAATATATGTGTTACATTCTTTTGTATTTATTCATTTTATTTAAATTACATTTTGTGTTTATTATTTCTATAGCAGGCTGTGTGTTTATAAGGAAATAGGGTGGGAAGTAAATTAATTAGAATTTAATTGATAGTGTTAATTGTGGGAATTATTTTAGTATTAATTAATTATTAATTGGTTGTTAATTATTATTAAGTAATTCATTGGAAATTATGTTAATTGTGTCTTTTTTCGGATTGGGCTGTTGATTTATGGGGTAATAGGGTGTGAAGTCATTTAGTTATAATAAATGGTAATATTTTTATGTACTCATATTTATTTAACTTAAATTGTATAATGTTAACTATGGGAATTAATGCATTATTATGTATTAATTGCTTGTTAATCATTATTAATTAATTAGTTGCTAATGTTCCTTTCGTTATTTGTTGATGAGTTGGTGGTGGCGTTTCTAGGGAAATAGGGTGGGAAGTAATTTATTCATTTGTTAATTAATGCTAATAAATCAAATACATTACAAATATGGCAATTTTGGAAGCAATTTAAGATGTGAGTTATGGGTTAAAGGATGGAAAGAAAATTATTTTAAATTAATTAATAAAATATTTTGTATTAATATTAATTTATTAATGCAAACATAGTTATGGAAATGGTGTAATGATTTTTATGAGTGGGTTGTGGTGTTTGTGGTGTTTATCGGGGTAGAGGGTGGAACTTCTTTTATTTTTAATTAATAAATATGTATCTGATCATTATTAATAATTCATCAATTCATAAATATTTATGGTAATTATTTATTTGTAGTTTGTGTGTGGGTTTTGGTTTTATAGGGGTAACATTTCAGGAGTAAATTAATTTTTATCTTTTAAAAAAAATAGATGTGTGTAGTGAATTGTGTGGTGTTTTAGGGTAGGAAATACTAATTATTACATTTATGTACTAAAACATGTCTTTGATTATAAATATTTTCTGTTAAAATAGTTATTTGTTTGTAAATAAGTTTTACATTTAGAAAAAAAAATCTTTCTAGATAGATCTTTTTACCATTTTAATATGTGTCTACCTTTTGTCAATTTTTTATATATGTGTATATGTTTTCTTTTTTGTTTTTCAAAATGTTTTGTGTTGTAGTTGATTTTTGTTTGATTTAACTTTGAACCAACTCCAATGGGAAAATAACTTTTTACCCCTCTGTTATCTAAAACTTTCCCTACTGTTGCACTAACTGGAATGGGAATAGTAATTTTTATCCATACGCTATGCAACACTTTCCCTACTGTTGCACTAACTGCAGTATGAATAGTAATGGTTACCCCTTCGATATCCAACACTTTCCATAATGTTACTCTCACTGGAGTGGGAATAGTCATTTTTACCACTTCCATATCCAACACTTTCCCTACTTTTGCTGTTAAGCAGTGGGAATGGTCATTTTTACTCCTCCACTATCCAAAACTTTCCTTACTGTTGCAGTCACCGGAGTGGGAGAATAGTAATGTTTACCCCTCCGCTTTCTAGCATTTTTCATTCTTTTGCATTCACTGGAGTGGGAATAGTAAGTTTTACCCCTCCACTATCCAACACTTTCCCTTCTTTTGCATTCACTGGAGTGGGAATAGTAAGTTTTAAACTCCCTGTTATCCAACAATTTCCCAACTATTGCAAAAACTGGAGTGGGAATATGAAGTTTTACCCCTTTGATATCAAACACCCGCTATCCATCACTTTACAAACTGCTGCACTCACTGGAGTGGGAATAGTATTGTTTACCAATTTGATATCCAACACTTTCCGTACTGTTGCTCTAAAGCTATGACAATGGTAATATTTACACCTCGGCTATCCAACACTTTCCCTACTGTCACTGGAGTGGGAATAGTAATTTTTACCCATCCAGTATCAAAAACCTTCCTTACTGTTGTACTTATTAGAGTGTTTAAAGTATGTTATACCCCTCTGCTATCCAAATCTTTCCCTACTGTTGCACTCACTCGAGTGGGAATAGTAAGTTTTACCTCTCCGCTATCCAACACTTTCTCAACTGTTGCTCACACTGGAGTAGGAATATTATGCTTTACCCCTCCGCTACTCAACACTTTCCCTACTATTGCACCCACTGGAGTGGGAATAATAATTTTTACCCCTCCGCTATCCAACAATTTCCCTAATGTTGCACTCACTGGAGTGGGAAACAACATTTTGAAACGTCCGCTATCCAACACCTTCCCTAGTGTTGCAATCACTAGAGTGGGAATAGTATGTTTTAATTCTCCACTGTCCTACACTTTCCCTACTGTTGCACACACTAGAGTGGGAATATTAAGTTGTACCCCTCCACTATCAAACACTTTCCCTACTGTTGCACACACTTTAGTTGGAATAGTAAATTCTACCACTCCACTATCAAATACATTCCCTACTTTTGCACTCACTGGAAAAGGAAAAATAATTGTTTCCCCTCCGCTATCCAACACTTTCTCTACTGTTGCACTGACTGGAGTGGGAATGTTAATTTTTACCCCTCCGCTAACCAACACTTTCCATACTGCTGCTCTTAAGCCTTGGGCATCGTCATTTTTACAACTCTGTTGTCAAACACTTTCCCTACTGTTGCACTCACTGGAGTGGGAATAGTTATTTTCACCTCTCCACCTTCTAACCTTTTACTTTCTGTTGCACTGACTGGAGTTAGAATAGTACGTTTTACCTCTCCGCTATCCAACACTTTCCCTACTGTTGCAAACACTGGAGTGGGAATATTAATTTCTATCCCTCTGCTATCAAGCACATTCCCTACTGTTGCACATACTGGTGTGGGAATGGTAAGTTTTACCCCTCCCCTATCCAACACTTTCCATACTGTTGCGCTAAGGGGAGTGGGCAAAGTTATTTTTACTCCTTTGAGATCCAACACTTTCCCTAATGTTACTCTCCCTGGAGTGGGAATAGTAATTGTTACCCCTCCAATACTTTCCCTACTGTTGCTCTTAAGCAGTGGGAAAAGTAATTTTTATACTTCCACTATCCCACAATTTCGCTAATGTTGCACACACTGGAGTATGTATATTAAGTTTTAATCCTCCGCTATCAAACACTTTCCCTAATTTTGCACACACTGGGGTGGGAATATGTAGTAATATAGTCGTACACAGGATGAAGTTTGAAGTAGCTTTAATCACAAACAGGTGTTGCGCAGCAGCTCAGCCTTTCAATGCAGGAACGCCGTTACATATTTAAAACACATTCTATTTAGAACAAAGAGTTAGAACACAAAGTGAGAATTCCAGAAAGACTAGAACATAATATTACATCATCCTCTCTTCTTCAATAATAAAAAGGAAAATAAAACACATAGATCTGAAAGAAAAACAAAAAAACATTTGCAGGGTAAAAGGCTTATATACTTAACGATACCTTGCTGGAATAGAACGCTGACGGCCACTCCTTCGTAGACCCTCAGGATGAGGAGAGTAAGAAGGAGACAAGTCATCTGCACACGCAGTATCGAAAGACAAAGAGTCACTTCCACTAGAAGCGGAACTTAAAGCAGAACTCGTACTTTTTTGACACATTCATTAGCTTTGGCAATATTCCACCAATTCTTCATATTCACCCTCACAGCATTACCATAGACTTTATCAATAACGAGAGGTTCAGAGAATTTGCCACTGCCCTTGGTGGTATGCACAGGTAACTTAATACGTATTCTATCACCAACAAAAAACTGTTGAGCCACAACTTTTTTCCTAGAGTCATAATCAAGTTTCTGTTTGGACTGAGCACTCGTAACATTATGCCTAACAATCTCATCCACATTGCTCAGGGAATTTTACTTTACCCAACGTGACATCCAGCCAGGACAAATCTTAGAACAAGGTTTTCTCCCTCGTAACAATTCATAAGGAGACACCTTGGTCGAGGAATGTGGTGTGGTACGATAGAACCACAACATGGATCTGACAGCATTGGGAACATGGCAACGTTGAGTAATAGCCCATTGAACGCAGTTATTTAAGACTCTGTTCATGCGCTCCACTAAACCATTAGTTTGAGGGTGATAGAGGGCGCTCTTCAAATGATTGATCCCACTCTGGCTCAAGAAAGTGTTAAACTCTTGGCTAACAAATTGAACACCGTTATCGCTCACAATAATGGAAGGGAAACCCTCCCGTAGAAAAAGATCTTTTAAAAAGTCAATAACATTCTTGGAATTGGGCTCACCAACAAAACAAACCTCCTGCCATTTAGAATAATAGTCGACGGCGACTACGGCAAATCTTGAAGAGGAAGGGAGTAAATAAAAAGGCCCAACCAAATCAATTCCTATTTTCTCCCAGGGTCTGTCAGGAAGAACAATAGGTTGCAAAGGAGGAGAGCTTACCTTCTAACTCTTTTCAGCACTTGAACAAATCGCACACTCCTTAACGACCGTATCAATGTCCTGATCCATCTGGGGCCACCAGAAGTGCTCCCGGACCCTTCTCTTAGTTAAAGTTCTACCAAGATGACCCTCGTGTGCACAATTGACAATTATGTTCCTGAGGTCATCAGGAGGGATCAATCTATCGCCACGCATTAACAACCCTCCTTCAATAGAAAGTTCATTAGAAACCTTCACAAATGTTTGCAGCGAAATATGAACATTTTTCTCTCTAGGCCAACCTCCCTTCACAAATCTCATAACTTCATTAAGAAGAACATCTTTTGATAGATGTTCCCTTCATTCAGCTTCACTAATGGAAAACATATCATCCATACCAACCGAAGCACCAAAACAGTCTTCCTCATCATAGTCCTCCTCAAAATCATTCTCACTATTAGTTTCGATGGGATTTCTTGAAAAATAATCAGCTCTTGTATTTTTGCTACCAGGAATATATGTTACATCAAAGTTGTATTGAAGTAATTTGGTTGAAAGTCTAGCTATCCTTGGGGAATGCTCTTTCACTCTAACACCAGAAAGAATAGAAACTAATGGGCTGTGATCAGTCCTTAACCGGAAATGCTTTCCCCAGATATAGGGGTTAAACTTCCTTATCGCCCACCAGCACGCTAAGAGTTCTTTCTCAATTACAGCAAAGTTGGATTCTGAACCATGAAGAACTCTAGAAGCATAACCCAAGGTTTTTTCAACTCCATCTACTTCCTGAGTTAGAACAGCACCCAAACCTAACCCACTAGCATCCACAGTAATAGTACACATGGCATTGGGATTGAAAGGCTTCAACACTTTTGAACTCACTAATTGTTGTTTAATCCAGGTAAAGACCGCCTCACAACGAACATCCCAAACAAAAGGAACTTCTCTTTTGAGCATGTTCGACAAAGGCTGCACCTTAGTAGCATAGTCTGGTATAAAACGAGAATAAAATTCACACAAACCAATAAATGATTTCAACCCACTTTTATCCTTCGGAGGTGAGCGATCTACTATGGCTTTAACTAAACCTGGTCTTGGCTCCACACCATTTTCTGACAACACATGGCCAAGATATTCTACCTTTCGTGCCCTGAACACACACTTTTCCTTATACAAAACCATGCCAGCATTACATAACGCCTCTAACACCCTTCTCAAAATCTCATGATGCACTTCACAGGTGATCCCGCGAATCAAAACATCGTCCTGGAAGACGACAACTCCCTCGATGTTCTTTAATAGATTAGACATGATCCTTTGGAAAACTGCTGCCGCAAAGGCCAATCCAAAAGGTATGCGGCAGTATTGGAAAGAACCCACGGGTGACACAAAAGCAGTGAAATGCCGGGATGCAGGATCTGAAAAAAAACCTGGTGGTACGCAGATGCAAAGTCTAGCTTGCTAAACCATTTAGACCCATTAATGAGCGACAACATGTCAGGAATATTCGGAAGGGGAAAGAAATCTATCCAAATGCTCCTATTCAGACTGCGTAATTCAACACAGACGCGAAGTTCGCCATTCTTTTTCTTAGCGACAACTAATGGAGAGAGCCAAAGCGAAGATTCGATGGGTTCTATTATCCCTTTCTTACAAATACCATTCAATTCTGCTTCCAGTTGTTCTCTTACACTAAATGGGACATTCCTCAATCTATGCTTAACGGGGATGACATTGTCTTTTACTCTAATGGTGTGTTTGAACCCCTTCACCTCCCCTAATCTGTTGCCAAATACAGTGGGAAAACTCTCAACTAACTTGCTAACAAAATCATCAGCTTGCACAACTGAAATAGGGTCTTTTTTGCCCGGTCGGAGAACCATTTTAAACAATCCCTGATGGAACCATCGGAGAATGTTTAACCCTTTGATAGATACATAAATTTTACCAAAGATCTTCCGCCCTCTAAATTCAAGAGAATCCTCAAAATATTCCTTGAGCTCTATCCTCCTTCCTTCATAATTGACAGGGGATCTGTCAGGAGGAAAATGTTTACGGTCAACCCACACCTCCTCAAAAAGTTCTTGGGTCAACATGGTTATCCTCGCTCCTGAGTCTACTAACAAGCAAACAACCTTGTCACCAATACCAATATCAGTGTAAGGGTCAACACATTCAACTTCCGAATCAGCCTCACTGTGCAAATTCCCCACAATCGCAACCATATCTCTTAGGTCATCCTGAATGCTAGAAGTGTCATCTTGGTTGTATTCAGAAACATTGGCGACACAGGATGAATTACCCGAATTACTCCCTGTTTGTTAGACTGTACTTGTGACACATTGCGCTTAATATTCTGACACACTTTAGCGAAATGACCTAATCTTCCACACAACCTGCACGTGACATTTCTAGCTGGGCACGGGCGTCCAGATTTAAAATGTGGAAAATTACCACATTTAAAACAAATATTACTTTGTTTGAAAAACGTATTATCTGTACGCCCCCCTGAATTTACTTTACCCTATTGCACTTTCACGACATTGACACTATCTTCCTTAGAAAAAGAAGGAGAACATTTTCCATCAAGTTCTTTAACAGACAGTTTAGAAAACTCAATACTTTTAGCCACACGTACAGTTTCTTCAAGTGACGGATTACCCAAAGAGAGTAATTTCTGCTGGATACCTTTGTCTGAACACTTACAAATGTACTGATCTCTGATCACCTGATCTCTAAAATTTTCAAATTCACATTCTGCACTGAGTATTCTCAGCGCCGAAATAAAGTCTTCAACCTTTTCCCCCTGTTTCTGTTCACGTTTATAAAATTTATGTCTGACTACAACCAAACTAGGTTGAATGTCAAAACATAATTCTAGCAACTTGACTGTTTCTGCATAATCATCTAGGTCCTCTTCCTCAGGAGGACGCACCAAAGGAGGTTAGTGTTGAAGATCGAACGACCTTCGAACCCAAGACTATTTAATAAAAGGTACTTTTCCCTCTCAGCTCTGTACCTAGAAGCTCCTATAGCTCCCAGATAAGTGGTAAATGCATCAAACCACTTTTTCCAAACAATAGGTGGTTCACCTGGGAGGTCAAGGAAAGGGGGTGGTGGTGAAACAGCTTGCATGCTCATATTTCATAGAAACCTTAAGAAAGTATAAGCACAGTTACTATATCTAACTTCAACTCACACTATAAAAGAAAGTAGACACTCCCTTTTACTAACCTTAATCAAAATATAATTAATGTAAACTTTCCTTTCTGGAGCAGATCCTACAATGCTAGTAAAATAAATAGTAATAATAAGATAATCCTTTTTACGTTGCGAGGTTACAGATAAAACACCTCATAAGAAACATAGTGCGTATTTACTCCTTAACGCTCTTAACACACAGCAGGTGTGTGTATCACCATGAAGGTAGAGTCACGACACGTGTTTTAAAATAGAAACATGTTCCTCCAGGTGCGCGTATCACTGTGAAAGTAGCATCGACACACGCTTTTCAAAGCAGCAACATGTTCCGCTTCTCTCGCGTGATGATATGCTCTTTCCCTCGCGTGATGATACGCTCTTCACTTTTCTAACCCAAAATGGATCTTCACGTAACGTTGCGTTTCAAGAGGTATTGTGCGTTCCAGATTCACCAAAATGGCGACCACGTACTATAATCAACTCTGCGTTGCAAGCAAACACGTTGCGTTCCACTCTTCGTTGTTACGTCACGAGCATTTTACATCCAAGCTGGCCCCTGTGAATTAGTTAGTACACCAACTGCATACATAGGCTGTACGTCACATCAACTGGCATCCAATACCAAGAACAATAGCTGCCGCCGTACTTTCGATAAAAGAGTACCTTAAATGTCCAACGCCGCAATCTGGAATATTCTCACACGTCTGGAGAAAGAGTTGGAATATTCTCGAAGTACCTCTCTTGCGTTTCCGTGCAGTCAAATTAACTCTCCCTCGACCGCCCCATCGGCTTAGTAGATTTATCACGTTGACATTTGCGTGGGTAGCATACACCTGTAGATCGTCGCCACGTTTTTCTGTAGTAATTTAGTCATACACAGGATGAAGTTTGAAGTAGCTTTAATCACAAACAGGTGTTGCGAAGCAGCTCAGCCTTTAAATGCAGGAACGCCGTTACATATTTAAAACACATTCTATTTAGAACAAAGAGTTAGAACACAAACAGAGAATTCCAGAAAGACTAGAACATAACATTACAGAATAGTAATTTTTCCCTCTCCTGTTGAACTCGCTGGAGTAAAAATAGTAATGTTTACCCTTCTGCTATCCGACACTTTCCCTACTGTTGCACTCACTGGAGTGGGAATAGTAATTTTTACTGCTCCACTATCCAACAATTTCTCTACCGTTGCACTCACTGGAGTGGAAATTGTAATTTTGACACCTCTGCTATCCAACACCTTCTCTTTTGTTCAAATCACTGAAGTGGGAATGTTAAGTTTTAGTTCTCTGCTATTCAACACTTTCCCTACTGTTGCACTCACTGGAGAGGGAATAGTAATTTTTACCCCTCCGCTATCCAGCACTTTCCTTAATGTTGCACCCACTGGAGTGGGAATATTAATTTTTACCCCTCTGCTATCCAACACTTTCCCTACTGTTGCACTCACTGGAGTGGGAATATTAAGTATAACCCCTATGCTATCAAACACTTTCCATACTGTTGAACACAATGGAGTGGGTAAGCAATTTTAACCCTTCCGCTCTCAAGCGCTTTACCTACTGTTCCACTCACTGGAGTGGGAATAGTAGTTTTTATCACATTCCCTGCTGTTGCAATAACTGGAATAGAAAAAGTCATTTTTACCCCTCGGATATCAAACACTTTCCAAACTGTTAAGCAGTGGGAATAGTAATTTTGAATCCTTCTCTATCCAACACTTTCCCTAATGTTGCACTCACTGGAGTGGGAATGGTAAGTTTTACTTCTCCGCTATCCAACACTTTCTCTACAGTTGCACACACTAGAGTGGGAATTTTTTTGTTTTACCCCTCTGCTATCCAACACTTTCCCTACTGTTTTTCTTAAGCAGTGGGAATAGTAACCTTTACTCCTTTACTGTCCAACACTTTCCCTACTGTTGCACTCACTGGAGTGTAAATTGGAATTTTTACCCATCCCCTATCCCACACTTTCCCTACTGTTGCACTCACTGGAACGGGAATGGTTAGTTGTTACCTCTCTGCTATCCTACACTTCCCCTACTGTTGCACACACTTGAGTGGTAATATTAAGTGTTACCCCTCCGCTATCCAACACTTTCCCTACTGTTGCACTCACTGGAGTGGGAATCATAATTTTTCTTCTCTGCTATCCAACACTTTCCTTTCTGTTGCACACACTGGTGTGGGAATAGTAATTTTTACCACTCCGGTATCAAACACTTTCCCTACTGTTGTACTCACTGGAGTCAAAATAGTAATGTTTACTCCTCCGCTATCCAACACTTTCCTTAATGTTGCACACATTGGAGTAGGAATATTACGTTTCACTCCTTTGCTATCAAATACTTTACCTACTGTTGCAGACACTGGTGTGGGAATAGTAATGTTTACCACTCTGCTATCAAACACTTTCCCTACTGTTGCACTCACTGGAGTGGAAATAGTAATTTTTACCCCTCCACTATCCAAAATGTTCCCTACTGTTGTACTCACTGGTGTGGGAATTGTACAGTTTATCCATTTGCTGTCCAACTCTTTTCCTACTGTTGCACTCACTGGATTGGGAATAGTATTGTTTACCCCTACGCTATCCAACATTTTCCTTAATGTTGCATTCACTGGATTGGGAATAATACTTTTTACACCTCTCCTAACCAACACCTTCTCAACTGTTGCACTCACTGGAGTGTGAATAGTAATTTTTACCCCTCTGCTATTCAACTCTTTCCCTACTTTTTCACTTACTGGAGAGGGAATAATAATTTTAACCCTCCCCTCACCAACACTTTCCCTAGTGTTGCACTCACTGGACTGGGAATGGTAAGTCGTACCCCTCTGCTATAGAAAACATTCTCAACTGTTGCACTCACTGGAGTTGGAGTAATAATTTGTACCCCACTGCTATCCAACACTTTCCCTACCTTTGCACTCACTGCAGTGTGAGTAGTAATTTTTACCGCTCCACTAGCCAACACGTTCCCAACTTTTGCACTCACTGTAGAGAGAATGATCATTTTCACCCCTCCCCTATTCAACTCTTTCTCTACTGTTGCACAAACTGGAGTTGGAAAATTAAGTTTTACCCCTCCACTATCCAACACTTTCCCTACTGTTGCACTCACTGGAGTGGGAATGGTAATTTTTACCCCTCCGCTTTCTAACACTTTCCTTAATGTTACACTTACTGGAGTGGAATAGTAATTTTTCGATCTATTATCCAACACTTTCCCTACTATTGCCCATACTTATATGGGAATAGTATGTCTTACCCCTCTACTTTCCAACACTTTCCCTACTGTTGCACTCACTGGAGTGGGAATAGTGAATTTTATCCCTCCGCTATCCAACACTTTTCCTACTTTTGCACTCACTGGAGTGGGAATAATAATTCTAACCCTCCCCTAACCAACACTTTTCCTACTGTTGAACTCACTTGAGTGAAAATAGTTTTTTTACCCTTGCGCTATCCAACACTTTCCCTACTGTTTCACTCAGTGGAGCGGGTATTGTATTTTACACTCCTTTGCTATCCAACATTTTCCCTACTGTTGCACTCAGTGGAGTGGGAATAATTATTATTATCCCTTTGCTATCCATTACTTTCCCTACTGTTACACCGACTAGAGTGGGAATAATAAATGTTAACCCTTCCCTATCCAACACTTTCCCTACTATTGCACTCACTGAGGTGGGAATAGTAATGTTTATCCCTTTGATATCCATCACTTTCCATACTGTTGCTCTTAAGCAGTGGGAATAGTAATTTTTACTCCTCTGCTAGCCAACAATGTACCTAATGTTGCACTCACTGGAGTGGGAATCAAAATGTTGCCACCTCCGCTATCCAATACCTTCCCTACTGTTGCAATCACTGGAGTTAGAATAATACATTTTAATTCTCTGCTGTCCAACAATTTCCCTACTGTTTCACACACTGGAGTGGAAATATTAAGTTTCACACTTCCACTATCCAACACTTTCCCTACGTTTACACTCATTGGAGTAAAAATAGTAAATGTTTACCCCTCTGCTATCCAACACTTTCCCTACTTTTGCACTAACTGTAGTAGAAAAAGTAATTTTTACCCCTTTGATATCCAACACTTTCCCTAATGTTACTCACACTGGAGTAGCAATAGTAATTTTTACTAACCCTTAGCAATGAACTCCTCCCCGCTAGCAGAGTTTGCAGGATTCGATAACTACGCATTCCATTAAAAATACAGAATTCAGTCAATAACTCCATTCTTCTACGTAGCCGAGTTGGCTACTAAATTACACCCACAAATGCTTTGATAAAGCAAATTTACATGCTAAAAAGCATGTAACCATTTCACAAAAGTGAAGTTTGAAAATGAAAATATCAGGCAATGAGAGAGGTGATGATTTTAGGGTCCCCCCTACCCTAGGGGGAGGACCAAGCAGATGCCTTGAACACAAAGAGCATATCATGCTGAATGATTCAGTGGTTGTTCCATCCTCTTAGGATTAACCCAAGCACAGTTATGGGCAAAAATACAATCCCGACCAAAGGCCCTGCAAAGAATTATGGGACGAGATTTGCAGTGGGCAGTGAATATTATAGTATCCAATATCAAAACATCCCTCAAGGGGCAGTAGCTCTCGGGCTGAGCTGAAAGCTAATACTATAAATTCTACAAAGAGCTGCAGTTCAACTAGTCATTGCTAGGTGTTCCTCATGTCAAGTGCTTTTGCATTTGACACATGTGGGACATCTAGTAAAGACTAGCAGAACTGCAGCTTCATGATAGGGTTTCGATGCTTTTGCATTTGACTCGTGAGGGACTACTAGTAACGACTAGTTGAACTGCAGCTCTTTGTAGAAATATTTTGATATTGGATACTATAATATTCATTGCCCCCTGCTAATCTCGTCCCCTCATTCTTTGCAGGGCCTTTGCTTGGAATTGTATGTTTGCCCTTGACTGTGCTTGGGGTGGTCCTAAGAGGATGGGACCACCACCGAATCGTTCAGCAACATGTGCACTTTGCTTTCAAAGCATCTGCTTGGTTCTCTCCCTAGGTTAGGGAAGATCCAAAAATCATCACCTCTCGCACTGCTTGCTAAATGTTAATTTTTACTTTTGTGAAATGACTATATGCATTTAAGCTTGTAAAGACAGATATACTTGATATTTTACCAGAAGTATATGAGTTCTCTGCTTTATTAATTGGGAGTCGGAAGGAGCGAAGTTGCGGAATTCACAGAGTTTTTGTTCAACTTTGTGGAATTGCACATTGTTGTACTCCGCCAACTACGTCCATCCTTCACTTTTACCCCTTAGATATCCAACACGTTCCCTACTGTTGCTCTTAAGCTGTGGGCGTGGTCATTTTGACTCTTTCGCTTTCCAACACTTTCCCTACTGTTGCACTCACTAGAGTGGGAAAAATATTAATTACTCCTCCGCTATCTAACACTTTCCCTACTGTTGAACTCACTGGAGTGAAATTAGTACTTGTTACCCTTCTGCTATCCAACACATTCCCTACTGTTGCACTCATTTGAGTGAGAATAATTATTTGTACTACTTTGTTATCCATCACTTTCCCTACTGTTACACTGACTAGAGTGGAAATAGTAAATGATATCCCTCCACAATTAAACACTTTCCCTACATTTGCACTCACTGGAGTGGGAATAGTAATTTTTACCCCTTCGATAACCGACACTCTCACTAATGTTGCTCTTAAGCAGTGGGAATAGTAATACTTACTCCTCCGCTATCCAACAATTTTCCTAATGTTGCACTCACTGGAGTGGGAATTGTAATTTTAACACCTCCGCTATTCAACACCTTCCCTACTGTTGCAATCACTGGAGTGGGAATAATACATTTTAATTCTACGCTATCAAACACTGCCCCTACTTTTGCACACACTGGAGTGGGAATAGTAATTTGTACCCCCACAGTATAAAACACTTTCCCTACTGTTGCTCTTAAGCAGTGGGAACAGTAATATTTACTCCTCTGCTATCCAACAATTTCCCTAATGTTGCTCTCACTGGAGTGGGAATTGTAACTTTTTACCTTTCCGCTATTCCACATTTTCCCTTTGGTTGCAATCACTGGATTGGGAATAGTAAATTTACACCTCCGCTATCCAACACTTTCCCTACTGTTGCACTCACTGGAGTGGGAATAGTAAATTGTACCCCTCTGCTATCCAACACTTTCCCTACTGTTGCATTCAGTGGAGTGAAAATATTAAATGTTTACCCCTCAGCTATCCAACACTATCCCTACTGTTACACTGACTGGATTGTAAATAGTCATTTATATCCCTCTGCTTTCAAACACTTTCCCTACTGTTGCAAACACTGGAGTGGGAATACTAATTATAACCCCTACGCTATCAAAGACTTTGCATACTGTTGCACACACTGGAGTGAGTAAGCAATTTGAACCCTTCCGCTATCAAGCGCTTTCCCTACTGTTGCACTCACTGTAGTGTGAATACAAATTTTTAACCCTCTACTATACAACTCTTTCTCTACTGTTGTACTCACTGGTGTGGGAGTAGTCATTTTTACCCCTCGGTTATCCAACACTTGCCCTACTGTTGCACTAACTGGAGAAGAAAAAGTAATGTTTACCCCTTTAATATCCAACACTTTCCCTTATGTTACTCTCACTGGAGTGGCAATGGTAATTTTTACCCCTAAGATTTCCAGCACTTTCCCTACTGTTGCTGTTAAGCAGTGGGAATATTAATTCTTACTTCTTCGCTATCCAACACTTCTCCTAATGTTGCACTCATTGGAGCGGGAGTCATAATTTTTACCTCTACACTTTCCAATACGTTCCCTACTGTTGCACTCACTGGAGTGGAAATGGTAAGTTTTACCTCTCCGCTATCCAACACTTTCTCTACTGTTGCATATACTGGAGTGGGAATATTAAGATTTACTCCTCTGCTATCCAACACTTTCCCTACTGTTGCTCTTAAGAAGTGGGAATAGTAATTTTTACTCCTTAGCTATCCAAAACTTTCCCTACTGTTCCACTCACTGGAGTGGAAATCGTAATTTTTACCAGTCTGCTTTCCAACACTTTCCATACTGTTGCACTAACTGGAATGGGAATGGTAAGTTTTACCTCTCCTCTATACAACACTTTCGCTACAGTTGCACACACTAGAGTGGGAATATTAAGTGTTACCCCTCCGCTATCCAACTCTTTCCGTACTGTTGCACTCACTGGAGTGTGAATGGTAATTTGTACCCCTTCACTATCAAACACTTTACTTAATGTTGCACTCACTAGAGTGGGAATAGTATTTTTTCCCTCTGCTATCCAACACTTTCCCTACTGCTGCACACACTGGTGTGGGAATAGTAATGTTCACCACTCTGCTATGAAACACTTTCCCTACTGTTGCACTCACTAGAGTGGGCATAGTAATTTGTACACCTCCGCTATCCAACATGTTCCTTATTGTTGCACACACTGGAGTGGGAATATTAAGTTTCACTCGTTTGCTATCAAATACTTTCCCTACTGTTGCACTCACTGGAGTGGGAATAGTAATTTTTACCGCTCTGCTATCCAAAACGTTCCCTACTGTTGCACTCACTGGAGTGGGAATGGTAAGTTTTACCTCTCCGCTATCTAACACTTTCTCTAATGTTGCACACTCTGGAGTGGGAATATTAAGTTTTACTCCTCTACTATCCAACACTTTCCCTACTATTGTTCCTAAGCAGTGGGTATAGTAATTTTTACTCCTTTGCTATCCACCACGTTCCTTAATCAAATACTTTCCCTACTGTTGCACTCCCTGGAGCTAGTCATTTTTACCTCTGTGCTATCCAACATTTTTCCTACTGTTGTACTCACTGGTGTGGAAATAGTAAAGTTTACCCCTATGCTGTCCAACACTTTCCCTACTTTCTCACTCACTAGAGTGGGTAAAGTAATTTTTACCTCTCCGCTATCCAAAACTTTCCTTAATGTTCCATTCACTGCAGTGGGAATAGTAGTTGTTACCCCGCCGCTAGCCAACACTTTCCTTAATGTTGCACTCACTGGAGTGGGAATAATAATTTTTACCCCTACCCTAACCAGCACTTTCCCAACTGTTGTACTCACTGGAGTGGGAATAGTAATTTGTACCCCTCCGCTATCCAACACTTTTCCTATCTTTGCACTAACTGGAGTGTGAGTAGTAAATATTACCCCTCCGTTATCCAACACTTTCCCTACTTTTGTACTCACAGGATTGGGAATAATAATTTTTAACCCTCCGCTATCCAACATTTTCTCTACTTTTGCACTCACTGGATAGGGAATAAATATAATTAACTCTCCACTATCCAACACTTTCTCTACTGTTGCACACACTGGAGTGGGAATATTGCATTTTACCCCTCCGCTATCCAACACTTTCCCTACTGTTTCACTCACTTGAGTGGGAATAGTATTTTTTCCTCTCTGCTATCCAACACTTTCCATAGTTTTGAACATACCGGTGTGTGGATAGTACTTTTTTTCCACTACGCTATCAATCATTTTCCCTACTGTTTCACTCACTGATGTGGGAATAGTAATGTTTACCCCTCCGCTATCCAACATATGCCTTAATGTTGCACACACTAGAGTGGGAATCTTAAGTTTCACTCCTTCGCTATCAAGTACTTTACGTACTGTTGCAAACACTGGTGTGGCAATAATAATTGTTACCACTCCTCTATCAAACACATTCCCTGCTGTTGCACTCACTGGAGTGGGAATAGTCATTTTTACCCCCCCCCCCTCTCTCCAACACTTTCCCTAACGTTGCACTCACTGGAGTGAAACTAGTATTGTTTAACCCTTTGCTATTCAACATTTTCCCTACTGTTGCACTCAGTGAAATTGGAATAATTAATTGTACACCATTGCTATCCTTTACTTTCCCTACTGCTACACTGACTAAAGTGGGTTTAGTAAATGGTATCCCTCCTCTATCCAACACTTTCCCTTCTGTTTGACTCACTTGAGTGTGAATTGTAATTTTTACCCCCCTGCTTTCCAACACTTTCCCGACTGTTGCACTAACTGAAGTAGACAAATATATCTTTACAACTTTGATATCCAACACTTTCCCTAATGTTGCTCTCAATGGAGTGGGATTGTAATTTTTACCCCTTAGATATCCAACACTTTCCCTACTGGTACACTCTTTAGTGTGGGAATAGTACATTTTACTCTTCTGCTATTGAACACCTTCCCTCCTGCTGCAGTGGAGTGGGAAAAGTATTTTTTACCCATTTTCTATCCAACATTTTCCCTACTGTTGTACTTATTTGCTATCCATCACTTTACTTACTGTTGCGCTCAATGGAGTGCAAAATGTATGTTTAAAGACTAATACGTATGATAATATTTTAATTGATAAAATAATTTAATTTTGTATTAGATTTTAGTTATAAGTGTATGTATATATGTACATATATATGTATTTGTAATTTTTAACATATTTATGTAATTTCAACTTTAATAGTTTATTTATTGTTTCAAATCATAATCATAAATAAAAGAGCTCATGTTTAGAGCACTCTCAACACCAGCGACACTCTCAATCTGCTCACCTCAAATGTCTGCTTTTCTATCAAAGTCTTTAACCATAGGATTAGCACAGTGCTATCCACCTTGAGATAGAAAGGGACAAAGTCTTTTGCCATTTTACAGAAAAGTCTTTAAGCATAGGACTATCACAGTGTTGTCCATGTCGAACTGTGAAAGTAAAAATGCCATTCATCACTCCAGGCATATTATTACAGCTTTAAATTGGTAAAATACCAACCAGGACAACCTGAAATGAGTAAAAACAACCCCATACACAGGGTTTCGCTCTACTTAAAGCTCTTCAGAGAGGAATAGCTTTGTCCAGACACAAGGGAGCACCCAGTATAAGTCAAAACAATACCCTTTCAGGCATAGATGGCGCATAAATTATGCAAAAATAAGCAAAGGAAATCTGAGTCGTTCTCAAGTTTAGGTGGAAAGCAGCTCCTGTTTAGAGCACTCTCAACACCAGCAACACTCTAGACCTACTCACCTCAAATGTCTGCTTTTCTATCGAAGTATTTAAGCATAAGATTAGCACAGTGCTGTCCATCCTGAGATAGAAGGGGACAAAGTCTTGTGCCATTTCCACAGAAAAGTCTTTAAGCATAGGACTAGTACAGTGCTATCCATGTCGAGCTCTGAAATGACAAAAGCCATTCATGACTCCATGCAGAGTATTACAGCTTTGAATTGGTAAAATACCAACCAAGACAACCTTAAATGAGTAAATGCAACCCCTGATACACTGTTTTGCTCTATGTAGAACTCTTCAGAGATGTATAGCTTTGTTCAGACACAAGGGAGCACCCAGTATAATTCCAAACAATACCCTTTCAGAAATAGAGTAATGCAAACAATGCAAAAAAGAAGCAGAGAACTCTGGTAGTTCTCAAGTTTAGCTGGAAAGCAGTTACTTTTTACAGCACTCTCAACACCAATGACACTCTAGATCTGCTCACCTCAAATGTCTGCTTTTCTATCAAAGTCTTTAAGGATAAGATTAGCTAAGTGCTATCCACGCCAAGCTAGAAAGGGGAAAAGTCTTTTGCCATTGCTACAGAAAAGTCTTTAAGCATGGGACTAGCACAGTGCTGTTGATGCCGTACTGTGAAATGACAAAAGCCATTTATCACACTAGGCATTGTATTACAGCTTTGAATTGGTAAAATACCAACAAAGCCAACCTGAAATGAGTAAAAGCAACCCCTGACACAGTGTTTCGCTCTAATTAGAGCTCTTCAGAGAGGTATAGCTTTGTCCAGACGCAATGAAGCACCAAGTATAAATCAAAACAATGCCCTCTCAGGAATACAGTGACGCATAAATATGCAAAAAAGACACAGAGAACTCTGGTTAGTTCTCAAGTTTAGGTAGAAAGCAGCTCCTGTTTAGAGCACTCTCGACACCAGCGACATTCAAGATCTGCTCACCTCAAATGTCTGCTTTTGTATCAAAGTCTTTAAGCATAAGATTAGCACAGTGCTATCCACCTTGAGATAGGAAGGGACAAAGTATTTTGCCATTTCTACAGAAACGTCTTTAGGCATAGGACTAACACAGTGCTGTCCATGCCACGCTGTGAAATGACAAAAGCCATTTATCACTCCAGGTATAGTATTACAGCTTTGTATTGGTAAAATACCAAGCAAGCCAACCTGAAATGAGTAAAAGCAACCCACGACACAGTATTTCTCTCTACTTAGAGGTCTTCAGAGAGGTATAGTTTTGTCCAGACACACGGGAGTACACAGTATAAGTCAAAACAAAACCCTTTCAGGCATAGAGTGATGCATACATTATGCAAAAAAGAAGCAGAGAACTCTGGGTAGCTCTCAAGTTTAGGTAGAAAGCAGCTCCTGTTTAGAGCACTCTCAACACCAGCGACACTCTAGTTCTGCTCACCTCAAATGTCACTCCAGGCATAGTATTACATCTTTGACCCTTTCTATCAGCAGCATGACAGGAAATTCCAATTCATATATCCACTATTTTTCAGACAAAGCATCCCAGTCACTGATTTAACTCTAAACACACACCATATCAGTGTCATCTATGTCACTATCACCCTCCATCGCCTCTCAACTCTCCCCTCGACAGACAAACCCCAGCAGCAAAGTCCTTTTCTGCTGACTGTCTGAGAGCAAATATTCAGGCTTACATTGAAACTCGTATAATTTATACTGCCTCTTGATAATGCGAGGTGTAGGCCTTCCATCACCTCCCATGCAAAACCATTAACATGGGGCTTGCATTCAGTCGTTCATAAAATACATTTATCACCCCACACAAAGTTTTTAAAAAGGTGAACACTTCATTACAGAGCCAGACCCTCCTGTTTCGTGGCGGAATATGTAGGCTCAGATTCACTCAAAGCCCTTGAACCATGATCAATTTTTTCTTAACTACCCTTGCTTTTTATTTGCAGTAACACAGTTGACAAAGCATGATTACTGGTATTGGTCATAATGATGTATACAAAACTGCTATCCACCAGCTTGAGTGCGAGAACAAAAAACATATCTTGTTTGATCTATAAAAATACACATCAGACTCCTAAATCCAATCATATTTTTTTAACACTACAGAAAAAAAAGTTTTGATAGCTAGCATTTTAACAAACCAGAGATATGTATTTTTAAAGAATAAACACTTTCTAGTGCTTAAAAACCAAAAGCGCTGGCTTAAGACAGATGGTCTCTCTTGACCGGGACAAAGTTGAGTGGGCTTCTCCAGCAGGCCAGATTTGAAGCAGCTCCATCAGCTTGGTTCTGTGCATGCCCTCAGTCAACTCCTGCAAGTCTTGAGCTTCAGAGCTTTCTGCGGACAACTTGAAATCCAGGCCGGGTCATGGTTTGAAGTCACCATCTTGACTCTTGACATCGAGGGTCACCTGATGGTGCTTTTTCCAACAGTTGCTCCAAACATCTGGAACTTCTACCTGAAATTCCACTTGTGGGTTCAAAGTGTCAAAAACACCAATCCAAGGGTATAAAAGCTCTGAAATGGTCCTTGAATGTGGAACTACAATTCCCACAATGCACCTGGCCAAATCCTTAAAAGTCCACTGAACACACTCCAGAATAGGGACTTCTAGGTGGTGATGATGCCGGTGGGTTCTATTAACCTGTAGCTTGCAGTGAGTGTACTCCTTAATCATTTTAAAGCCAGCCAAAGTACTTAGGGCCATAGTACCATATTGTGCAGCAGGTGCAGTCCTTCAGAAGGCAGTCCTTTGGGTGCAGATTAGGGTTCCAGCAGGGAAGTCCTTCTTATTCTTGTTGTTTCAGGCAGTAGATCTAAGTTACGTGACAAATCTTCCACATTTATTCAGTGTTCCTAGGCATCAAGCAGGGCGACACCTATGACCAATGGGATGCAGGGTGCCACCCAGAGGTATGCCCACTTCCTCCAAAGTTTGGCATATTGTAGTCCCAGATAGCGCTATTCTTTCAAAATCTAAAATGGAGAAACGCTATTCTGGAGGGTTAGATCTGGTTAAGCCATCCCACTAGCGTGGCTAACATTTGCTAACTCTCCCCTTCCAACCCCTTCATTTTCTGATTACAGGGGCGCCTGTGTTGCTGGGGGTGCAGGATGTGGGGTTGAGCCTGTGCAGTCCTAAAGTATCTTTCTCCCTTTGGCGACCAGTATCACTACTTCCTCACCATCCTGACTGTTGCTTCTCTAGCTTCAGTTGTCCCCCTACAGCAAATCCTTTGTCTCTCTAGCAAGCCACTTAAAACCTCATAAAGACAGCTTGGTTCAGCCTGGCAGAGGTTGGCCACTCAGGAGAGAGCTGTTTGAAGGCAGGAGTTTATCTTATAGAAAAGAAAGTTATATAACTTCTTTGTTATAAATGTTATTATAAATCTAACAGTAGCACATTGTTGGATTTATCATAACTATCATTTGGAGTTTTTGAATCACATTCCTAACTCACTCTTGTCAATATTTACACTTAAATAAAATATTGTCATGGTAGCCAATCGCGCTAGTTTTGTACAATGGCAACAAATGAAAATGACAGTTTTCCCTTACCATGGTTAATTAAACATCTGTTATAATGTCCCTGCTTATAGTTAAAAGGCACACTACACCAGGGCCACCTAGTGGAGACTTTAATGTGAAGTATATATAAAAATATTGTATTTTGAGACTTTGGTAGTATCTTTCAATTTCAAAGTCAAATTTGCATATACATTTAATGTAAAGGCAGCCTGAAAAACAGTGCTGCCTTTGAAATGTCAGCAGGCAACACAGCAGTTCATTAAGTCTACTGGGCCTGTAAACCTGAATGGTCTATTACAGTGTTTACCAAACTGGGGTTCGCGGACCCCCAGGGGTCTGTGATACATTCCCAGGGGGTCCCTAGGCAGCAGTTTTGAAAGCACAGCAAAGTTTTTTGTATAATTAGCAGAGTTTGAACAACAATAAAAGTGTCAAGATAATGCCAGTGATTAATGTACCTGCTGGAGAGAGGAGAGTTTTGTTCAGTGGCAGCTTTGACTTAACTAATGTAGCACAGAGGGTTAATGTGCCTACTGCAAGGAACATGTAACATGCATTTTAAAAAGCAGATTTCATGTGCAATGGTCCTTGGTTACTGCTTTTGTCACAGAGATTATTTTGTTAATGTGCACTTATAAGTGACATTCGTAATCTAGCAGAGGGACCTATAAGCTGTCATCAAAGAGCTGCTTGCAAACTACATGGTACCAGTTAGTAACTTATGTTTTTTCCCAGTCATTCGTTATCCTGATGCTGCTAAAAAGATATATTTGGGAAGAAATACATTTTTCATGTTAAAGTCAATGCTAGCCACTGTGTTATGTTCTGAATCCTGAGTTTGTGCTTTTCCAGACCAAGCTCTCTTTAAAAATGCCAACCAGTATGAATGACATGTGAACACTACACCTTGTAGTCCCCTTTACCTTATGTAACATTTTCTATACACTGACTTACATGTATGATTCATTGTCTCTATATGTGTGTGATGTAAAGAGCTCTGACATGCTACAATGGTATGAGAGATGCAATAAAACAATGGAAATACATGTGACAGAGGGGGTATTCCTTCAATATAAAATACTTAGGACCAGATGAGCGACCCATTTTTATATGCGCAAACGGGTTCCCGAACCCGTTTGCGCGTGCAAAAACCTATTGGGCCATGTACATAGCCTATTTTGCGACGCGCAATTTTTTTGGGACTTGCTAAATAGGTTTTGCAACTTGCTATTTGGAAGGGGCATTCCCAGGGACCACTGCCTCCCTTAAAAAATGAAACGAAAACCTTTAATTATTTTTTTTTTTAAATGCATGGAAAACGGGCTATATATTTTTTTTAAACTGATTTATTTAAAAGTAGTCCCAGACATGGTGGTCTGATGAGCCCATCAGGCCACCATCCCTGGAAGGTCTGCCATTCCCATTGGGCTCCCAAATTGCGAGAGGCTCATTAATATTAGTGAGCCTCACAATTTGCGACCCATTGGGAATCCCAAACAGTGTTAAACACACTGTTGTACATTTCATTTAGCGACTCGCAATTTGCCACTCGCAATGGGTCGCCAATTGCGAGGCACTAAATAAAATGCTCGTACATCTGGCCCCAAAATCCTTAGTACTTTGAGTATTTGATTTGTGTGCACACGTGTTTTTTTTTTAATTACTGTTTTTATATTTGAAATTTACACATACAATTTACACTTCCAGTGGTGACTCAATGATGGTCCTCAGGAGTCAAAAGTTTGGGAACCACTGGTCTACTATATATAGGGACTTACAGAAATGTGGTCAGTACCAATTGCAATTAATCTTCTGTATACCTTATAATGAGTGCACTGGCCCTGAGTCGGATAAGCAGAGCACAGGGCACAGTCAGAGTCAGTTACCACCAGTATCAATCAGAAAATGAGGGTGATCAGGGCAAAACGGATGACTTTCTCACATTAATTCAGATGGCATACAAGAAAGCTGATACTAATCCTGATGGCATACATATGATGCAATATTAGCAATTTGCTAATCGCAATTTAGGAATGTTAAGGAATCGCTAAAAAGAAGCGATTTCCTACATACATACCGTTTTGCGATTTCTAAATAGCGATTCCTTAAAATTCGCTATTTAGAAATCGCAAATGGTGAGGATGATACATATGGTCCTATATCCTATCAAACATGCAGATTTATCGGCACTGATGAGTGTTTCTCTGCAGCATTCATATTTTATGACTTATTAATAAAATTATTGGGGATTGTCTGTTATTTTTAAAATGACCGCTACACTGACATAACGGGCCACATTGTGGTTTTGTTCACATGTTTAAAGAAGGCCGCATTGTGCTTCAGAGGTTTCTATAGGTGGTTAAACTTGTGTATATTGTGCCGCCCGTACAGAAGCATGACACAAAATGAGCACCGCCCACTGATTAGGATGAGTTGAGCCCAAGTCTCCCATACCTCGCAGACATTTCTTGGCCTAGGGGTGAAAAAGGCTCCCTTGAAGGGTTGGGGGTCTGCCTGCGCTGTAGGCGATGCAAGAAATTGCAATATGCCCCTGAACACATATAAGCAGGCAGAAAAGTATTAAAATGGGGTCACAGGAGTGGCATAAAGAAGTTAGTCTGCCCCCGCGTTTCGGTTGAAGGGATTATGCCAGGCCTTAAGGAGGTTAGGGGTTGGTCAATTTATAGCCGGGGGGAGGGGCTTTAGCGGTAGTTGGATCTCCTCAGCCTGAAGGGTCAGTTTAAGCCGCACTATGGTCCTGAATACAGTGTAGGGTGGGATTTCCTTTTCAACTTTTGGATAGAGATTCTTTGATAAGGCTGTATATAAAGACTAAGGGCCATATGTAGGTCATTTGTGTTTTGCGATTCTCAAATTGCGATTTTTTGGGAATCGCAATTAGAGAATCACCAAACGCAATGTAGGCAGGATTAGCAAAAATTTTTGCGAATCCCAATTATTCCTTATTTGGGAATCGCAAATTGAGATTCGCATATAAGGAATACCTTCTCATTCATTCCAATGGGCTAGAAGGCCCATAGGAATGAATGGGAAGACATTCTCAATTTGTGATTCTCAATTATAGAATCGCAAATTGAGAATGCAATTTCAGGGATGTAAGGGTGTCAATAGGACACACTTTTGCACCCCTCAATTTAACATGTGTGCACATGTGGTCCATACATGCCCTAGGGGCATGTATGTGACCTAAATGGCACTTTGAAAAATGCCAAAAAGTGCATTTCTCAAAGAAATCGCAAAATAGTACCAACCTGAAGTTGGTGGTATTTTGCGATTCCTAAAGCCAAAATGTGCACAACTTGGGTGCCTCCTACATTGCATTTAAGGAATCGCAATTTGCGATTCCTTATTTTGCATGTGGGTTTTTGTGTGCTACATAGCACACTGCCCTAATTGCGATCGCAAATGCTGAAATTCTGCGTATTTCAGCATTTGCGAGCGCAATTAGGCTTCCTACATATGGCCCTAATATACTTAATTGGAAGGAAAGACAATGACACAGAAGTGTGCTGCCATCAGGGAGGTGCTTCAAACCCTGTGTGCAACCAGGAGGGGTGGTCTAATGTGGCCGGGGGTGCAGGAACATGGATGGGTCGGCCTCACTAGGCTGAGATGTGAGGCTGCAAGGGAGGTGGCAGCTGCCATGTTAGTCTGCTCAGCGATGAGTGAGCCACCCGGCCACTGCTATACTTTGTTGCAATTTCACAGCCGTCAGGCCGGGGCACGGACCAGAGGATTTTAATAAAAGGGTCATCAATCGCTTGTTGTCGCCCACTAACCATAATTACTGGTACATAGACATAATATCGACTCCAAAATATCGTCTGGACATAATATCGACTCCAAAATATCGTTTGGAGAAAATATCGACAGGACAGAATATCGAAAGCCAAAATATCGTTTTTAAGGTAAGTGAAGTAATATCGTTTTTAAGGTAAGTGAAGTAATATCGTTTTTATTTTTAGGGTTGGGTTTTTGGGTAAAGGGGTATTTTTAGGGTTCAGGGTCAGTTTTGGGTTTTTGGGTAAAGGGGTATTTTTAGGGTTCATGGTCAGTTTGGGGTTTTTGGGTAAAGGGGTATTTTTAGGGTTCAGGGTCAGTTTTCAGTTTTTGGGCAAAGGGGTATTTTTAGGGTTCAGGCTCAGTTTTCAGTTTTTGGGTAAAGGGGTATTTTTAGGGTTCAGGGTCAGTTTTCAGTTTTTGGGTAAAGGGGTATTTTTAGGGTTCAGGGTCAGTTTTCAGTTTTTGGGTAAAGGGGTATTTTTATGGTTCAGGGTCAGTTTTCAGTTTTTGGGTATTATTTTATTATATTTTATTACTATATATATATGTTTAATAAATATGAAATAAAAAAATATTTATTTAACTTTCATTAATTATTTAATTATTATAAGTTAATTTAAGTAATTTTAAGTATATTTTAGTAATTAATTATTAATATTAATTTAATTTAACACTGTTTTTAGTAAATACGATATTTTTTACAACTATATTTTTGTAAACGATATTTTTAACTCGATATTTTTGTACTTACCTGTTTGTAGATAGAAACTCGATATTTTGACTGTCGATATTTTCTCAACGATATTTTTGATGGTCGATATTCTGTCCGTCGATATTATTTCAGTGATTCATAATTACTGTGTCTGCCTGTTATTGGTCGTAGTCAACCTCGGCCCCCTTTCCCTAATCATCCCCTTCCACAAGCACCACGCAACAAAGGGAAGACTCACTTTCTTTCTAAGGATTATAAGATGAGAGTCTGAAGGGAACATAAGGTTTAATAGTAAGGTGGATCCTTACCCACTGCCCTGAAGCTCACAAATCATCTTTATTGTATGACTCGAGTTCACAGCATCAGGTTCATTCTTCAGCCATTTTTGTATCTCCTGGATGGATTTATGATCTGCACAAGCAAAGGTGATCTCGTTGAAATACTCAAAGGCTGGCAGAGTATAATGGATGTAAGGGCCGTAGGAAAGTGCAACCAGGGAGTCTCCTTTGACCTCACCTGTTCGGAAAAAGTTCATACTTGAGTGAACAGAAATCGATTAAGTGTTACACGTAATATCTTTATCAGCTAGAGAGAATAAATGGACATGTCCATTTTACTCATCATTAATATTAATATCTTGCACATTGAGTTCTACTCAATACATATGAGTCTACCACATCCCCTCTTAGGCTCTGCCTTAACCCTCATACCTCAACAAATCTGCCTTAGGGACAAGGCCCTAAAACCTCTCATTTGAGATGCAGCCTTTCCGTGGTGGGAAAGAAAGAAGAGTGTCAATTCCTTGCATAATTTTCAGTTTCAGTATTCAGTGAGAATAGGTGGATTGTGGGTGCCCTGTCATTGTTTTTTTTTTAGGTATTTAGTTGATGGAGTTGCCTCGTTTGTCAATGACAATAATCCGCTACACTACAGCATCCCACTTCTTTACCATTCTTGCAGTGAGTATGCAACATATTTATCAACAGAGCTGTTGTGCTGTAATAAAAAGTTAGGCATACCACATTATTTCCCTCTGAGGTATGTTTCCTTTCTCCTCTCACTCTCTATCCAATCTTATATTAATATGCCCCTCTTTTATTTTTCTTACATTCCCTGTTCTTTCTTCTTCTTCACTTGTTTTTTCACCTTTCATTTTATGCAGTTGTGTTGCTTCAGTCACTTTCACTCTGTACCTTACATTTACAACCTTTCCTAATACCTGTCCTACACATTGCTTCTTGTTTCTTTCAATAGCAGATTCAACCCCTACATAAATGCTTCAACTTCTTAGGGCAACCTTACTACAAACGTATAAGCTACATGGCTCAATCCCCAGTGTAAAGCAAATTCTTTTATCTTGTGAGGGTTGGTGACCTATCTACCTAACCCCCTCTCTGATCCTCCCTAAACCCCTCTTTCATCTCACTAACCCCATCACTTTTAGTGATAAGTCTGCCCTTTTCCTGAAAAACCCCTGTGACCGTCCTGCATTTACAACTAAAATCTTTACTTACATGAGCGGAAATTCCTCAGTCGGGTCAGAGAATTCAGCACATTTAAGTATAGGCAAAACTTACATTTTATAGTATGTTTTAAAGTACTAAAAATGTAGTACAAAGTGTTTTTTATGAATCAGGCTGCCAACTCTGGAATGAAACAGGGACAGAAATACAACAGGCTTTTAGGCACACAGGACAGTTATAGAAATATTGGCTAGATTTTTGTCAGTATTTATTAATTGCCCGCAGCAGCTCAAGGTGCTCAGTTACCTGTAGTAGAGCTACACTACTGGTCAGGTGGCAAACCTACTTGTTGACTTTAAGAGGCAGAGACATTTACATCTAGAACTACAGGTAAGATGGTGCTTCCCAGTGTTTGGGATTAGAAGACAAGATTCCTATTGCATCGAGCTCAAACAGTACTTGCACCTGGTCACTTACTCCCACCAAGCCCAATTCACATAGGTAAACTTAAACTTTGTGTATTTTTCCTAGGGTTCGGGATTCACAAAGGTAAACATTGACCAAAAATTAACCATTACTAGTTCTGGGTATTCACAAAGGTAAAGTAAGACTAAGAGTTATGTTATGTTATGATATGTTATAGGCACTTGTAGAGCGCTCGTACACCAAAAGGCTTCATGGTGCTATGGGTAGCTGGGAGAGAGGAGTCGCGAGATCTAGATTAGGTCACTATATGCTCGCGTGAACAGCTGTGTCTTGAGTGATTTCCTGAACTGGGCGTAGGAGGGTACCGACCTTAACTCCACAGGAAGGGAATTCCAAAATTGTGGGGCCAGGAAGGCAAATCTGGATCCGCAGTGCTTGTTGCGTTTGAATGAGGGCGTAACTAACAGAGTAAGGGCCAGATGTAGGTATCCAAATACCAGTCGGTAACGGACGAAAAATACCGATTTTCGGTGGTTACCGACCGGTATTTGAATACTGAGATGTACGGCATCTCAAAATACAGATTCGGTAATTTTACCGAATCGGTAAATTTACCGATTCGGTAAAATTACGGAATCTGTATTTTGAGATGTAGGTGGCACTGTAACCAGTGCCACAGGGCTTTAAGGATTCATTATTTACCACCAACTATTAGTTAATAGGAATGAATGGCAATTACCGAATCGGTAAATACCGATTCGGTAATTACCGAATCTCACCGATTCGGTAAAAAATACCGAATTATTACCTACATTTAATTTAACGATTCTAATATACCGAATCGGTAACATTCGGTAATTTAGAATCTGTAAAAAAGATGTACCTACATCTAGCCCTAAGTTGGGAGGAACACAAATCTTGGGAGGGAATGTAATGTTTGATCCTGGACAAAATAAAGGATGGGCTGTTACCATGAAGAGCTTTGAAGCTAGTCCATCCCAATTTGAAGGCAAATCTTCTAATCGCTTGGTTTTGAACCAGTTGGAGGCGTCTAAGTTGGTAGGCTGGGATGCTGACATACAGTGAATGGGCGTAATCCAGACGAGCGATGACTAAGGCTAAAATAACCAGGGTCAGAGCTTCTCTGGACAGGAATCTGCTAATCTTTTTTATTCTCCTCAATTGAATGAAGCCAGCAGGATCCACCAAGCCGATCTAGGCATTTAGTGACAAGTCGTTAGGAATCACCATGCCCAAACTTTTAGGGGAACTGGCTGGCACCGGGGGATTGACCAGGGATGATGGCAACGTTGGAATGCCATGGGTTGGAAGATACACCTGTCAGAATCAGCTCAGTTTTATCTGGGTTCAGCTTTAGTTGATTGTAGTTCTACCAGTCACTGATGAATAGCATGGTAGCTTGAAAGTTGAGAATAGAGGATGCTGATGAATTTATGTCGAACACCAGTTGAAGATCATCAGCATAGTTATATGTGCTAATCTTTCTTTCTCTCAGAGAGCGGATTAGGGGACAAAGGTACAGATTGAAGAGAAGGGGGGACAGTGAAGAGCCCTGGGGGACCCCGCATGTCAATTCCCTTTTACCGGATAAAAATTGCAAAGCCGTACTGCTTGGAACCGGTTGCTAAGGAAGAAGGATAGCCACTTCCAGACCCTGAATTAATTTCTGACACAGTTGACCAAAATGTTATGATCGACCGTGTCGAATGCAGCAGATAGATCCAGAAGGATCAGGGCATGGGGGGCATTCCTGTTGGCTCCCTTCCTGAGTTCGTCCCGAACTGTTAAGATGACAGACTCTGTAGAGTGGGCGGGTCTGAAGCCTGCCTGATGTGAATCTAGAACTTAACACTGTTTGATGAATTAGCTGAGGCAGTTCGTGTGCCTCCAGAACTTTGCTCAGGTAAAGTAACCGGGAGATAGGGAGATAGTTACTGAGAACTGTCAGGTCAGCACAGGGTTTCTTCATGATAGGGAGAATTTCTGCAACCTTTAATACATCAGGTACCATGTCAGGGCAGTGGGGTGAAAGCTTATTGAGGTATGAGCGGGGGGCAGCAGTCCTTAGGGTAGCCAGAGCCCAGATTTTTGAGTAAGTCAAGGAAGGTCTCTTTAGAGATCCACGGGATTTGATCTAGCAGCTTTGTGTTCTGACATATCTTTGAGACCACCGTGGGGGGTGTCAATGAGGGGATGCTGGCTTTAATGACATCGATTTTCTCTGTGAAATATGCATTAAGGGAGTCGCAAAGGAGCTGTGACGGGGCTAGTTACAGCATGACCCTGTCTCGGTTAAGGAGCTCATTAACTATGGCAAAAATCTCTCTAGATTTGTTAGAATATTTAAGAATTTTGTGGGAGAAGTAATCTTCCTTGGCGTGGAGAATCTCTTTTTTGAATTCTTTCAGGAGAGTTAAGTACAAGGCCTTTGTATCAATACGATAATGGTGTCTCCAGGTCTGTCTCAATGCAAGTTTTGTCTTTTTTAAGTTATCCGAAAACCAGCGTTGCACGTGATGGGGTCTCATGGTCTTGACTTTCTTGAGAGGGGCGACCCGGTCCCTAGCTTGCTGGAGCCAGCGCTTGATGCTCTCTCTCTGGGTTAGGAAGTCCTCCTGATCGGGGAGCTGTGAGGCAGTTAATAATGCGCCAAAGGGATCCATGTTTGCGTGTCTCCAATTTCGTAGCATTAAGTTCGCTTTAGGATGAGGTTTAGAAAATGGAGCCAAAGGAAGGGAGAAGGTTATAATGTGTTGGTCTGACCAAGTACAGGGAGAGATCGAGAGAGAGGAGAGCTCAAGGTTGGCTGTTAAAATTTGGTCAAGGATGTGCCTTTTTATATGTGCAGCAGTACTAACATGTTGGGTGCAATTCATCCCTGTTAATAGGTCTGTAAGTTCAACCGAACTAGAGCTTTCTCTGATATCATCAGGCCAGTAGTTGAAATCCCCGATAATCAACATTCTGGAATGGTCGATGCCCAGATGGGCTATCATTTCACCTAATGCCTGGGAAAACGCAGGCATGTGTTGGGGGGGTATGTATAACAAGGTGCAAATGAAAGGTGAAGAAGAGGATTCAAATTTCAAGATTAAGCTGTCAACTGAGGGAAGGCCAGTGACTTTTAGAGAAGGAAACTGGGGGCCCAATCGGATAATACTGCATCTCCGCCACCCGCTTTCCCCGAGGGTCGATTGGCCTCTAGGATGTAGAAGTTATCAGGTAGGGCTGCTAATATGTCGGGAGCAGAGTCCTCCATTAGCCACGTTTCAGTCAGGAGGAGGATGTGAGGCTTTACGGAGTCTAAGAGCTAAACAATATCTAATTGGTGCCTAACTATGGACCGGGTATTCAGATAACAAACTTTAAAACCATCAGACTCCTCATATTTGAGACAAACAGAGGCTGGCGGGGGAATAGGCTGTGTAAAAAGCTGATTAGTATCTATTTCAGGGAAAGTCTGTCTTAGGATCCAGATGTCATTTTATTCTAAGATATCACGGGTTGTGTCATTGATGCGGGGATATCCCTGGAATTGTCATAGCTCGCTGGTCAGGTAGGAGTAAAAATGGGCATAATGCCCAGCCCCCGGCCCCAATTGCGACACGGACAGGCGCAGATGGGCTTGCCTTTGGCACACCATCAGCGCGCATGCTGCTCACGTCCTGTGCCCGTCCGGTTCAACATAGATTATAGTGGATGGTCGGCGGTGGAAAACTAGCACTTCCGCCTTCCCGGGCGGAAGTCAGGGAGGCCGGGTGAGGGGGTGTGTCTACTTCCCTCTGAACAAACGACAAGCCCCGCGTCAGACAGAGGGAGTGGAGACGAGCGTCAATACAGCCTCAAAACTTCAAAGTGATTAACACAAAGTTTAAAACCTAAATGTGCAAATGTCTGCCTGGAAGTGCTAACACACAGTTAAAATCCAATAAAAACAAGAGTAAAAAAAGGGTTTAAGGGCATTTAAAATAGAAGCGAGCCATCAGTAATGAACAGCTGAGGAAAATCAGAAAAACAGCAGCGAGATCACTACTGTCCGTGAGGGTCCTCTCACCTCATGCTAGAGTATAACTTTACTAGTAGTAACTTAGCTTTCGAATAGCGAAAAGTAGTAAAGTTAGTCTTTTGGTCTAAGTTTACCTTCATGAAGTGCCTCTCACTAGGGTTTCTTGTCCAGACGCCCCGGCAAACCTCAAACCTTGACTAAAAACACACAGTTTCCTCACATTTCTGTGATAGAATATTCTTGAATCTGTGGGAGAGTCACAAATGTCCTACCATCATGAGTTTCTACGTTTCTCCTGATACGAATAATGGGAGGCCCATGAGACCAAAAACAAAAGGCACTACACTGCTGAATGAAGAGATCAGTTATAGGGTTATCTGTGGTTTTTGGGGACGTGCTCAGCAGCACCCACCAAGGTAAACCTACCAACCGAACACATGTTTGAAAAGTAAACTACCAGGGAATTCCAGAGTGATGTACCTTGTGCAGATCCCACAATGTTTTCCTATCTACAATGCCTGCAGACCTCAGAATTTGCCTAAAATCATACATTTTCATTACATTTCTAGGATGGAAACGTCTGGAAACTGCAGGAATCCAATAAAGTCATACCACGCAGCGTTAACCCAATTGCGTTGATAAAAATTCTGCCCCACTTTGATGGCTGGGCTGTAGTGTAGCTCCTATCTTCCCAATAGGCTCTGCGCATTGGAATAGTACCTACAGCAGTAAAGGCCTAGGCCAGACGTTAACTAGGTCTACTACTGTCGATGCTAGACTTAATTTTTGGGTTTGCCAGCTAAGCTCAGAGTTCGCTAGAAACTTTCTCGAATGTTCAAGGAAGGATTAACTCCCCTGATTAGACAAGAAGGGATTTAGTTTCTGACAACCATAGAACATGACAACTTTGCTCTCCCCTAATCAAGAGTCAATCTCGAGAGTCGTGTGAGCACAAGGCAATTATTTTACTCAGTCAGTACGTGCATTCTTAGTCTCATCAGAATGTAGAGAAAAGGAAGAGACGGGCGTGTTCGATAAAAGATGTTATTTATTGATCAGTCTCTTTTCTCGTACAAGAGAAATGGATCGATATTATTGCAATACTTATAGTTAAGTAAAGTGCATACATTAGAAGCAATAGTATAAAATAATACTGTAAAAACATTGATATGGTTTCTGAGCCATATGATGTTTAAAATGATTAAAATATATTTACATACACATATACATTTGACTAAACGTACTCAACTGGTGTTTCTAAATACGCCTACCCCGTGTACCTGACCTAAGTCTAATGCGTGGGCGGGAATAGAAAGTTACAGTTTAAGTTAAGTTTGTTTTTGCCAAGTGAATAACTAAAGAATTCCCTGTGAGGGGTTATTCAGTTCTGTACCTGGAAGTTAGGATGAATGAGGAATGGTATCTCTTTCTCTGCTCTCGATATTCCAGGCTGCCTGCGAGGGCTGCCCGAAAGCGCCGGTGCTGGGTCTCTCGGCTTGAGATAGCAGCGCGTCTCTCAGCGCGTCAGGAAGGCGGGGCTGCTGCCAGCGGGGTCTGCTTCTGCTCTCGGCTTCGGCAAGTATGGCTGCTCCGTCTTGTCACCACGCGTGTGTTTGCATAGGGCAAGGTCGGCAATATTTATACCTTAAAGGTGCCGAGATTGACGTAAGGATGGACATAGGTACGTCAATAAAGATGTCATACGACTTGCTCGTTAGCACATTCTTTTGCAAAAGTTCTCTGTGAAATCAAAACAATGGCCGCACGGATTATCCAGGTTGTCATAGGTTTGATTTGTTATGAGAACGTCGTATGCCTTATCAGGGGCTGGAGGAATGTCGCTTGTCTAATTAGATCTCAAGCGTTATGACCTAATCAGATAACACGTTCCTGTGCCGTAGTGTGACTGCGTCAGATAACGGTATCTGCATCATGGGGGATTTCTTGCCTCATGGGCTGACTGTTAGTTAACTTGATAGTTAGTTTAACCAGAATAGGGTCAGGAATAGGGGGACTGATTCAGAACCTATAGAAATACACGACACCCACTCCACGCTAACTATGGTCATATCTACTAATCTATGCATAGTATAATATAGTACAACATACTATAGAGTATAGTGTATACCTTACCACCCCAAAATACATAAATGCATTTCGAAATTTTCAAATATACTGAAAAATTGCAGTCATATATATTGTATGCACTTAAGCTATGAATTAAATGCAAAAGTAAACACGCATTGTTATGCATTATTGCTTATTGGTATATAAGAAATACACATGAAATGGCTCTTAATATGGCTATACAGAAAGGAAGTTCGAGACCATTTCATCACATAATAAAATATTTGTGAACCTACCAGCGGGCAGCTAAAGTCTATATAAAGTATCTAAAAATAGAAATCTTAGTTCTCTAGGAATAGTTTCTTACTCCAAGCAGAAGATCAGTGTCCCGGGAAAAAATATGTAGAAAAATATTTTAAGGGGCATGCTGAAAAAATTGCTGTCCGTGAACTGGATTGTAATTGTTCATGTGACTTTATTTTTCAAAGTTGAAGGCCGAATTCAGGGAACGCCGTGTGCGAGTTTACTCAAAAGTCTCTATTTCTGTTCCGGAGAGAACATCATATCATTCAGGCTTTCGAAAAAACTGTCAACAGCTTCATGGGAAAGTTCCACTAAGTCGGAAATAGGGGTAACCATGCATTCGTGCGCATGATTGTCTCCATTGACATTCTGATTCGCATTGCTGACAGAAGGTCGTACCTGTTCGATGTTGCTTTCATCTTGAACTTCACTACTCTTCAATCGTAGTGGTGAAGATTCCAGGAATGCCGTCATCAGGATTGGCAGCCTTTGAGGGCAGCACAAAGCGTGAACCTTGGTAGGAACCAACAGTGTATCTGCATCCACTGGCGCATCCGATTGTAGCGTCAGACAGGTGTCTAACACGCATTCTTCTCCGCATAGCAGACACCTTAGTACAGGTAAAACACACCTTTGCCACATTGGTCGAAATGATAGAAACCAAGTCATGTTCAGGTCTCTAAGCCGGGAGAGTCCCAGGATTTTTGATATCCGGTCCCGGTATCCAATGGCTAGGATCGTATCTTCCATTGTCGCGAGAGTTTGATCTGTGACATGGGTTGCCATAACGAAAAATAAGGACTAGGAATAGGATTCCTGCAATTAGTCCCAGGATCAGGGGAAGTCCGCCAAAAATCGAATGGACGAAATCTGGAAAAATACCCAGTATGGCTTTGAATGGTGTTAATGCCATCGAAAATACTGTCTTAAATACCTTTGAGACCCCAGTGGTATCAGAAATATTTAAGATTTCGCTCAGGATTTCCGCGAAATGTACGGGGGAATTAGTTGATAATAATGTATGTATCTCTGCAGTCGTCCTTGCGACTTGTAGATCATATGTTTCTTTTGATGACGTGAGCCTTGTAGGCGTCTGAAGAAGCACTGTTTTCATTCTGCTTAAAGTGTCTATTCGAATAGAAGTAATTTTCAAATTGGGCCATGCCCTTGCCTCCCTGTCTGGAAAGGAGCTGGGGAACAAAGATCGTCCACAGCACTTGACCTTCGCTGTTGTAGTTACTAGATAAGGAGTCCCGGGCATAAGACTGCAACATCTGCGGTCTACAATAAGAATGTAACTCCCATTATAGAGTCTTTGAAAGAATGGTTCTATTTCAGTTGCAGGTGCGCCTTGCTGGTGACATGAAAGGTTGTATGAATTCCCATCACAGGCTCCATGCAAACTAATTCCGTTACACAGAAGCGTGCCGCTTAGTGACATAGAACAATTGTTGCCACTAAGAAACACTTTCTGTCCTTTATTACTGACACATGCATGTGAATAGGGCAGGTTCCAAGTTGTTTTAAGGTACCCCTTTCCCAATTTCTCGTACATGCCAGCCTGTATATATTTTTGGCAGTATTGAAACCTGAAGGTTGAGATTGGAATATTTATGATTCCGTGGATTATCCATTCACTGACAGGTCGTTCTGACATTGTCATTGGTAATCTTTCTAGTTTTTCAATGCTCAAGATTGTATAATCAGCACCCTTCTGCGCCATACCGATTTGTCTATCAGTAAGGTTAAAGATTTGGAATAGTGACGTTGTGTTGATTAAACGCCAAGGCACATAGCCTGAACGCAGATTTTGTAACGTCCAGCCAAGCTGTACAATGGAACGCAATTGTGACTGTCCATGTTGTAATAACAGTAAGTCTTGCGATAATATATCGATTGCTGAAGACACAATGCTGTCCAATGAAAAAATTCTGGAGGACAGAGTCATTAACCCATTGTCCACTACAGAAAGTGATTTTTCCAAATTGATACGGTCAATTTCCCGTATTCTTTCTGCTGTCTCAATTTGAGTAACCTTCCAGGCCTCATTGTATGCTGCATATACAGAGGCTGCTATGAAACGCTTTTGACGCTGTTTGCGTGGTCCCAGTATGAAATCACGCAAGTCAGCACTATCAGTGAGTAAAGTTAGGTGTTGCTTAATTTCAGGCAGTGTGGAAGTTTGTAGCCATTGAAGGCATAATTTGCCCACACTGTAGGTTGTTATTATCCCTGGGTGATGTCTTTGGGGATATCTAGGGTCTGGCCTGGTCATTTTGAAACCCTGTGTTTTATTCAGGAATCTATCTTGACAGTGATTTGTATCTGTGGGCCAGATCAACCATTGTTTCCAATCAGGATGTGTTCTGTTTTGGTTTAATATATGGTTTATGTCTATCTCTTCATCTGTATCAGAGCTATTGCTAAACATTGTTGGCTTTGGAATAGACGGGTTATTTAAATCTTTGATTTTGGCTAAGCCAAGACAGGTGGTTTGTTGAACAGTGTCATTTAAAAATATCATTTGTTCTGGGATCATGCAGGCTCTAAACAAAGCTTCTATACCCTGTACTTGCCATTCTTTTGTACCCCAAACACTTTTCAAATCAACATTTTTGTCCCAATAATCAAATCCAAAAGTATTCATTTTTTCAAAGAATGAATCTGAATATATCAATTTTGTGTTGGTTATCATGGTTTTCATCCCTGTCTTGTTTGACAATTTAAAATAAAATGTTTCAGCATTACTTGTGTTAAAACCTGAAAAATATGAATATTTGTCATAAACGGTTCTAGAGCTCCCTTTTGGAGGCGTAGCACAATGTTCCCATTGATTATAATTTAAAACATTTCTAGGTTGTGCAGATTTATGCAGAAAATGGTTACCATAATGGTTATAGCAATACATACTATCATAATTTGTAGAACCTTGCAAATAATCATGTTTTGTAAATTTAGCAGACATTACTAAGTCAGACATCATATTGTTAATACTTTCAAAGTCCCAATCATCAGCAAATGAGTTTGGTTTTGCAAAATCACTCAAAGAGATCTTGATTTGGTGTGGATATTTCAGGATCTCGACCGGACCATAAATTTCATAGTCAGTGTTGTCCCAGGCTACCCCACCAGGTATAGGATTGGCTGTGAAGTTGGCTGAAGAAAGTTCTGGAGAGAGTTCTCTTTTCTCGACGTGTGAAGATGTGTGTGGTTTGAGGACCAAGTTGATGTTCTGACTTGCTGTGTCCATTTTAGCATATTTTCCCTCAATGAAGCGTCCCAAAGTAAATACCATGATGAGCCAAAGTATGAGGATAAATGCACCAAAACCCACCCAAAATTCAATCCATGGAGAAACCAGATATGTTTCTTTCAGTTGTTTCAAAAGTTCCTTAGCTTTGTCTTTAAAGGATTTTGATGATGGCTGTGTCTTTGGTTCACTGAAGCCTTCAGAGGAATCATCGAAGTTGATGAAGTAACCAGATGCAGTTCTGTCAATTGTTCCAATTGGTTCAGGATGTTTGTTTTTTGCATTGTCACTTGGTACTTCAGTATAGATTGGTGTGTCTCTGCTAAATGTTTTTATTTGGGTTTTCAGAGGTCTGAGTTCTATTGCATTGTTGCATAGTCCTTCTTGTTCTTCTGCAGGCGTTTCGAATGTGATGAGCCTCTTTGTTAGGACCTCTGTACTGGTAGCAAACCTTGGTGTTCTGCTACTTATTGGGAGTCCACTTGGCCTACTGTTTGTTATTGGCCACATGTTGTGGTTTTACCAGGTCGATGGATACAACTCGGTTCTCCTTTTTTCCAGCAAGTGGCGGTAGTACAACTGATCTTGTCCCGTTGACAGACAAGACAGGAACTGCTTTTCTGTAAGAAGGCCCAAATTCCTTCTTCACCGCGATCTTCTCCCTGACTAGATCCCCGACTTTTGGAATCCAGACAGGTCTTGCTGGGACAGGTGGTGATTCTTCAGTGGTTGTTGGCTGTTGTTTCAACTGTATGTTGCTCAGGTCTTTTCTTGTTTTGTTTAAGTCCTGCAAAATAGCCAAACGGTCTTTGACATCAAAGGTTTTTTCTATTACCACTGAAGTCTGACTATCAAGGTCAGAGATCAACATCCTAGTTCCGAATAATAATTCGTACGGACTGAATCCCTTCAGAGAATTTCTTGGCAAGTTATTTAGACTACGTTGGACACTTATTAGATGTTTGACCCACCCAGCTCCCGAACCTAATATCCTTTCTATTATAGATTGCTTTCTGCCTTGGTTTTTTCTTTACACCATCCCGTACCCTCAGGAAGGAAGTGAGAAGATTCCCGCTGGGCTGTGCTCATTTGGCCATGTTTCCCCCCCAGGCTGGATTGCCTGAGTGAAAACAATGGTTGAACGTAGCATGCTCTTAGCGTATATGCCATTCAGACTCGCAAATCTTGTATAACAGTCCGGACGTCAGCCGAGTGCTGGTGATCTACATTATAAGTGGAAACTAGCCTGTATATGTTAATCGCAAGCCATTCTTTTTGCTGATAATATTATCTGCCTTGATTCGACGAGGTATTAAACTGCTTCTCTCCCCACTGCGATCTCTGTTGCAGTTTGGGCAGTTTTTTACAAACATGGTGTAGTGCAGGCTCATGCCTGGCCACCAGTACCGTGATTGTAATTCTTCCAGAGAATCTTTTAATTTAAGGTGTCTGTGACCCTCGCCCATGTGTGCGTCTGCGATTAACAAGTTTCTCCTGTCCATGTTTGGAATCACTCTATCCCCCACTCCAGGGATTCGAGCAAAAGGGACGGAGTTTGCATCGATTATGTATGTATAATTGAGTGGATAGTTGATCGGTAACGCTGAGCAGTCGCCTTTTGATGACGTTTTCACTGCCAGCATTGTTTCACCGTCAATGTATTTTAATGTACGCTTTTTTCGATCTACGGGAGCCGGTTTAGTGGCTGCCGCTGCGGCTGTTTCAGCCAATGAATTCCCCACAACGTGAACGCCATCACGCTGATGACTCAGTGAGTGTGTCACGTGAGTCTTTGGTAGTTCTTTTTTCAAAAGAGCTACTTGTTCCCAGAGCAGTTTCTGCTTTATTGGTGCATCTGTGTCATCTTTGTAACCGTTCTGAATCCATGTCTGCAAATCCTTGTTATATGCTTTGACGCAGTAATATGAATCTGACACTATAAGTGTCGGGAATTCGCGATCCGCATTATCTAGCGCCATTTTCAAAGCTATTATTTCAGTTTGTAGTTCTGAATTAGTTTCTACTGAGTGTGATTTTGTTAATAGAGGTTTTAATATACCTCCACGCCACACTTCTTTTGTAATCTCACATGTGGGATTGTATGCATGTTCTCCCCAAACGGAGGGTTGAGCATGACCGTCTGTATAGATTACACAGGCGTAATGTCGTAGAGGCAGAATGTCGATTGGCAGAGGATACGTCTTTTCATATTTTAGATTTTTTAATTCTTCTAGTTCTAGATCAAAGTAGTAGGATACTTTGTCCGTTGTGATTGAATTCACCCATTGTATCCATTCCGGATCCAATGTTGTTGATGGTAAATTACACGGTGTTGTTAATGCCTCAAAGGCTGATTCAGCTGTTCTGACTGTGATATGTCTACCGTCAGCTATGTCTTTTTCTCTAGCTATTGCGGTTTGAACTGCTTGAACAATTTTTCCTTTGTTGCTGAATCTCTGTTCAGCTTTTGTGTACAAGTGTGATTTGAATGCAATTGGTACCTTTTCTCCCTCATTAGAGGTTAGGTATGTGAATCCGCATCTCCCTGGGATGATTCGGATCACAAGGTTGCGTGTATTATCACGGGTTTCTAATTTTGTTTTAATTAGCATGTCTGTTTGTAAGGATCTCAAAATTTCTGTGTGTGTTTGAGTCCAACTGGATCTTTTAAAGTCTGGTTTAATTAGATCATAAAGGGGTTTGACCCTTTCTGCGTAATTTGCAATGTAAGTTCTTCCGAAATTTAGGAAGCCTAGAATTGACTGTAGGTTTTTTAGTGTTTTAGGAGCTTGGATTACGGCACATTTCTCTAGGAAATTGTCTGCCAGGCTTTTGCCTTCACTTGATAACTCATATCCTAAGAATAGGACTGTCAGATGGGCAATTCTGGACTTTTTGAAGTTGAATTTGTAACCCTCTGCAGCGAACCCAAGTATTATGGTGTTCACTCTTTTCAAGTGAGTATCCAAGTCATCATCCGTTAAGTAAATGTCATCTACATAAGATAATGCTTCATCATCATATAGTTGTAGTAATTCTGTTACTCTCGCTGAGAATACCCCCGGGCTGTTCTTGTACCCCTGGGCTAACCGACAGAATTGCTTTTGAGTGCCATTTACTGAGAATGCAGTTAAAGATCTGCTCTCTGGTGCTATGTTTTGACAAAAGAATCCATTGGAGATGTCCAAGGTTGTTTTGTATTTTTTGCGCACTATGTTATTCATTAGTGCAGCACTGTGTGAGTTTTGCACTGCAAAGGTTTTGCAACATGTGTTAAGGTGTCGGTAATCCAAAACTAGACGGTACGAATTGTCTGGTTTGGAGACCGGAAACAAAGGATTGTTCATTTGTGAGGTGCAAGTTTCAATCACCCCCTGGTATTCTAGCTGATCTAGTATTTCATTTACTTGTTTTTTAGCTTCTTGCTTAATTGGGTACTGCCTTTGTGCAGTTGGTTGTGATTTTAACTGGATTTTGTGAGGAGGAGAATCCTCATCCCATCCTACATGATTTTTATATAAAGCAGGTGCTAAGGCCACTGCCCACTTTCTAGCAAGTGTGTATTTTTTATGAATCGGGATCTGATTCGAGAAGGCAGGCATAATTACTTCTTCGCCATGAGGGCACTCCCTGACAAACTCTGGTGGCCAGTCTTTTTCAGCTAGAAGGATGTCATAACCCTTTGAGAGGTTATCCCAAAATAGTCCCCTTATTTTCCTAGTCTTATCTCCCTCTATACGTAATGTTATCTCGTATATCTTGTGGGGCTTGCTAACTCTGGTGTCTGCAGTTTCCACTTGAAGGTATTCATTCGTGTCCACTGTCTCCAGATGATTCATAAGGACTTTGCGAGCTATGCTCACCTCTGCTGCGCTGTCTAGCATTGTCTGAGCCCACTCTCCGTTTTTCAGTTGTGTCCTCAGTATTCTCGGCATTGTTGATACTGGCTACCTTCTTTTTTGGAAATTGTAATTTCTTTTTTTGCTGAGCAGGTTCCTTGTCTTTGGACTTGGCGTGCTCTTCTGATCGTCCTCTTCTTTCCGATTTCTGCGAGGAATTCTGAAAAGATTGAGAGGGACGTGTATCAATGTCTTGATATCTATCAGGTTTTTTAATATTATCCCTATTTCTAAGGTTATATCTATTCCCAGAGGGGTCACTCTGCGGTGACCTCTGTCTTTGGTTTGGAGATTTCTCTCTTCGCCTAGGAGACCTTCCTCTGGACTGGAATTTCTTTTCTTTAGGATTGGATTGTTTGTTTCCATCCCAGTTCTTTTTTGGTGAATTATTATTATTAAAAAATATTTTTTCTGGACTTGTAGTCAGTTGCGGTTTTACTGGTATTCCACCTAGACTATCTCTGCCTAGTTCTTCATAGGATTTTTCTATGATTCTGGCAATTTCAGCTGGTTGGTCTGCTATATCTGTCTCTTTTAACCTCTGGCGGATCGCCACGTTTGCTGCTTCACCTTTTATGTTGGCTAGTAATATAGCCGAAACCTGTTTGAAGTCTTTTAGTAATTTCATACCAAGAGTTAAAGCAGGTTCTGGACCGTATTCATCTTGAATTTGTTTTAGCACATCTGGTATCACCGAAATGGATGGGACACCGTGCGTTTTTGTGTAGATGGAAGCAAAGACTGTACCCCAAGTGTCACAGTCCTCAATGTGTGGTGCGATTCCCATTGGGAGACATATAGTCAGAATCCTGTGTTTTTCCAGCGGGGTGGTGTCAGGAAACACCGCCTCTATTTGGGTGATTTTCTGTGCCAACCAGAATGGTATTTGTTCCCGTTTAGCTGGAACTTTACCTAGGCAGGATTGGATGTTCTGTGGTGTAATTTTATTTGTGTTCCCCTGGTGAGGGGTCAGCTGTGGAAGTTTAATCGCTGGCTGAATTGTTGAAGTCCGCATTACATACTGAACTAATTGTCTATGAATTTTTAGTAGTTGTTTTAGCTGTATTAACAGCTCTGCTGCAGGCATTCTTTCGATGTCTGGATGTGGTGTGTATCCGGCTAAGACCGGCCACGTTGCTCCTGGTCTTCCTAAAGGACCGAGCCTTGTAATGTGATTATTATGTTTTAGGGCGCCATCAAATAAGAGCAAATGCTCTTGGAATTTGAGTGGTACTTCCACCTCCTCGAAAGGAGTGTACGTTTCAGGAGGTTCCTCTACTTTGTAATAGTGGAAGTACTTTGTTACAGCATTTGCTGCTGGAAAATGTATCCATGAATAGTATACCTCTGTCTGCCGATATTCGTGTGCCTCGATTACGAATATGACTGTGCCACCTCTAGGTGTCAGTCCATTTTCTATAAGTTTTAAGGTTATAGATCTCCTTTTGGCGACCTGGATGAGTATTATATCCGGGTCTGCCTCGAGTGCTGTAGTATCAGCTGCTGCCATTTCAGCTGCTAATCTAGTAGCCTCTCTTTCTTCATCGCTGTCCATTTTACTGACAGAATGGTATTATATTTATTTGCAGATCAGGTTTCTTTATGGAAACAGAGATTAGATGCACAATATTTTGGAACTGTTTTATCCTTCAACGTTGACTTGACCAAGAACCATACATAGGAGTTCCCTCCTGCGAGGTTTTGGAGGATATAACCTTTCACCCACTCCAGACGTCTTTGGAGTATAATGGAAAAAGGGGTCTGAGTGAGAGAGCACGACTGAGTTACTCTAAATGTCTTACGTTAGTTTTATCGCCCTTTCCAAACGCGTTGGGCGCCATGTAGTATAGCTCCTATCTTCCCAATAGGCTCTGCGCATTGGAATAGTACCTACAGCAGTAAAGGCCTAGGCCAGACGTTAACTAGGTCTACTACTGTCGATGCTAGACTTAATTTTTGGGTTTGCCAGCTAAGCTCAGAGTTCGCTAGAAACTTTCTCGAATGTTCAAGGAAGGATTAACTCCCCTGATTAGACAAGAAGGGATTTAGTTTCTGACAACCATAGAACATGACAACTTTGCTCTCCCCTAATCAAGAGTCAATCTCGAGAGTCGTGTGAGCAAAAGGCAATTATTTTACTCAGTCAGTACGTGCATTCTTAGTCTCATCAGAATGTAGAGAAAAGGAAGAGACGGGCGTGTTCGATAAAAGATGTTATTTATTGATCAGTCTCTTTTCTCGTACAAGAGAAATGGATCGATATTATTGCAATACTTATAGTTAAGTAAAGTGCATACATTAGAAGCAATAGTATAAAATAATACTGTAAAAACATTGATATGGTTTCTGAGCCATATGATGTTTAAAATGATTAAAATATATTTACATACACATATACATTTGACTAAACGTACTCAACTGGTGTTTCTAAATACGCCTACCCCGTGTACCTGACCTAAGTCTAATGCGTGGGCGGGAATAGAAAGTTACAGTTTAAGTTAAGTTTGTTTTTGCCAAGTGAATAACTAAAGAATTCTCTGTGAGGGGTTATTCAGTTCTGTACCTGGAAGTTAGGATGAATGAGGAATGGTATCTCTTTCTCTGCTCTCGATATTCCAGGCTGCCTGCGAGGGCTGCCCGAAAGCGCCGGTGCTGGGTCTCTCGGCTTGAGATAGCAGCGCGTCTCTCAGCGCGTCAGGAAGGTGGGGCTGCTGCCAGCGGGGTCTGCTTCTGCTCTCGGCTTCGGCAAGTATGGCTGCTCCGTCTTGTCACCACGCGTGTGTTTGCATAGGGCAAGGTCGGCAACATTTATACCTTAAAGGTGCCGAGATTGACGTAAGGATGGACATAGGTACGTCAATAAAGATGTCATACGACTTGCTCGTTAGCACATTCTTTTGCAAAAGTTCTCTGTGAAATCAAAACAATGGCCGCACGGATTATCCAGGTTGTCATAGGTTTGATTTGTTATGAGAACGTCGTATGCCTTATCAGGGGCTGGAGGAATGTCGCTTGTCTAATTAGATCTCAAGCGTTATGACCTAATCAGATAACACGTTCCTGTGCCGTAGTGTGACTGCGTCAGATAACGGTATCTGCATCATGGGGGATTTCTTGCCTCATGGGCTGACTGTTAGTTAACTTGATAGTTAGTTTAACCAGAATAGGGTCAGGAATAGGGGGACTGATTCAGTACCTATAGAAATACACGACAGGGCCTTGTGCCCAAAGCAGGAATGGATCAAGCCAAGATCAATGGGAGTCCCCTCAAGATCCAATGTTGCCGTTAACAAGGCATGGTGCTGCCTTGCTCCCACACGATTGATTCCACAGAGGTTAGCCATAACCATCCAAATTCTAAATGCTGACATACAAGGCCGATACATATGTAAACCTACATACTCTTTAAAAAACTCCCAATACGACTCTTCTGTGGTGTCTGAAATCTTTTATTAGGTATCATTATAAATTTCTCTTAGCAAACACAGTCCTGAGGATGGACTTGCCGATCACTGACAATAAAGACAGAAATGCCGAAGATGGTTCCACTTATTCATTGTAAATTAACTCTGGGATCCCCATCAATTAAACATCTGCTCTAATCGATTGACTGATTCCCTATAAAGAGGGGAGTGGTCATACATTGATCTATGGTCACATTTATTTTGTACAGACATGATGAATGAATGATAGTTTTTCTGAGACTACACCCCATGTTGATCTGCTAATTATTTTTGCATTATTCAGCCCATTTGCAAAATACTTACATAATGTGCCCCTGTTTTCATTTGTTTGTTTCAGAAATCGTCTTACTCTACCTTGATTGATTTGGTTTTCTTTTTTTTCTTCTTTTGATTGAATCTGTATGTCACCTTCTGAGACAATAGAAATATATAAAAATATTCAAACTTTCATGTATATGATACCCTTGTAGGCCATATATTGTTTTCAAAATTCCCTGAAAAGCTCTTAAAAAACTACTAGAGACTTTCGGGTTTGCACTGTAGGAAATGTTAGACTTGTCAGCCTTAGGGCGGTCTACCTCAAAACTTTTTTGTTGTCCTTAGGACTTTGGACAATTTACCACTTCTAACCAGTACTGAAGTAAATGTGCTCACTTCCCTAGACATGATAACATTGGTTTATCCACAATTGGCATATTTAATTTACCTAGAGATTCCTAGGGCGGTGCACTGTATGTGCCCAGGGCCTATAAATGAAATGCTACAAGTGGGCCTAAAGCACTGATTGTGCCACCCACTTAAGTAGCTCTTTGAACATGTCTCAGGCCTGCCACTGCAGAGCCTGTATGTGACGTTTTGCTGCTATGTTGCATGCAGCATTTAAAACCCCTTGCAAAGCCTCAAACTCCCCTTTTATTACACATTAATCACTCCTAAAATAGGCTCTAGGAAGCCCGTAAGGCAAGGTGCTGTGAAAGTAAAAGGCAGGACACATACCTTTTCATTTTACATGACCTTTTAGCGAAAAACTCCCACTTTGTTTTTATCTACCATGAGGCCTTGCCCTCTCAAAGCTTAACATTGAGAATTACTTACTGCATTTAAGAAGTGTAATTTCTGATTGAGAATGAGTAGAACTACCATGTTTGGTACCTTTGGACTTGTATTAAGAAACCCTATTTAATGTCACAGTTCGACTTATCATTATAACTTTTAAAATGATACTTTTAGGAAGTTGGGCATAGATTCATCAACCAAAATTGCGATCGCAATAGTAGCGAAACAGCTATTGCGATCTCAATTTCTGTTCCCGCAATTCATGATAGAAAAAACAATCAAATTGCGAATTCGCAACAAATATTTTGTGAGTTCGCAATTAAATTCGCAGAATCAACGTGGAAGCCCATTTGCGAGTCTGTAATAGCGATGTTCCACTGATCCTGTGAAATCATTTGCGAATTCGCAAAATATTTGCAAAGTAAATTCATCAACAATCGCAATTTGCAAAAAAAAACAAAATCGCTATCCCTTGCTCACTTTGCCACTGGATTCAAGATAGCCTGGCTGATGAGGATTATGAATCCGAAACCGGTCCCAGGATGCTTGTTTCCGGTCCAAGGGAAGATATGGCTTGGCAGTTAAACCTGGTATAAACCTGCACAGGGTGTCTACAAAAAAAGTCAAGCACATGTGCACCAAGCATTGTCAGCCAATATTCTTTTTAAAAGTTGAGCTGCACAATTAATTGTCTGAAAAATGTAACCTGGCAAAAATGTTGTAATTGTTGTGGAAAGTCCTCTAATCCCTGTTTCATTAATTTTGAACTAGCCTTGACTAACATATTCAATCACATGTATGTTGCAGGGAATCTGCACATACGCAGAACTATGCACAGGATTATGGGTCCTCGGTGTATAGTGGCTAAGCCTTCCTACCACTTTGGGCCCACAAGCCAGGCCCAACGAGCTATAGTGTCTCATTTGCTCTCCTATATACTCATGAAGAAGCAAATGATAAGATACCCCAGAACACAACACTCCTGGATCTCGCAGGAATCACAGTAACAAGACACACCTTTCCACTCACACTCTCATACTTGTACACAATAAGAACTGACTGAGAAACAAATTTAGTTTCAAATGTTTATTTTAACTATCGTACTCTAACATGCAGTACACGAGCCACAGCAAGCAGAAAAATGCTTACCACAAATATAGTTAGCATTGCAGCTAGGCCATATATCATAAAGGGAGATGTCATTATATAAAGATAATGGAAAACGGACTATGGTGTCTAACCTCTCCCCTCTTGGTAAGAAGAAGTAATATTTAATATATAATGGAAGATCTCTGAGCTTTGTCAGCAGACCCCATACCTTAGACTATAGATGTAATTTCTATATCATAGGTGCTTGTTGCTCTTCTCCCTGGAAAGGTCCCTCTTCAAGGGTCTTTATTCTAAACATGCATCTTCATAATATCAACATACAAGTCACCAGCGGCAGCTGCTGCATTAGCATGTTTTGTATAGATGCTAAGGTCTGACCAGAACAGAATAACAAGAGGCATTGTTTATCGACCTTGCTCACAATGTCCAGACTAAATTCCATGAACCGGCAGTGAACAAACACAGTAGATGATTCTAATGTGAAAGGTATAAAAAGAGTATTGCAAAAATAAAGCCATGTACTAACATACTCAAAAGCTGCATCATTGCAGCAGGTTCATGCTAACTTAGTGATGTCAACAATGTCCCTATCGGACACATGACACCCTCCCCTTGCCCAGGTCATAGCGCTTATGAAAAAAATACACTGAATCAGAACAAAAAAATCTTGTGTATAATGTTTGTTAAGGGGAGTCCGGTAGAGTCATCAGATTATTGGTACTGTGGAATGCAAGCTGTTCCAAAAGGTCATCCCTGTCATTCATAGCAATGAGGGACGCCATTCAGTTGAGCAGTTCTAATGAACATACTTGCTCTTCATAATCCAATGCCTCCAGGAGCATTACTGGGTTACTTTCGTGATATTTGATGAAACTCCATTGCAAGAGGCGGTGTGCAGCCTCACGGGTATTCCAGCCTCCAAGTGCAGCCGCACACATCAAAACGTGTCCCCGGAAAAAGCCTGGTCATGGGCCAGTAATGGACCCACCAACAGATCATAATTCAGGTCAGCGCATGATGTATCGGAGAGGCAGACATCCAAGGCCCAACCGAAAGGCCACCATCGGCAATAGAATACAGGTTGCATGCAAGTGAAGTATGCAAAGCAAAAAGTAAGTTCATAACTCATACCAAGCATCGCCAATGGCAAGCATCCCAAAAATTGTTGCATTAGGTCATGGTACAATTGCAACTCGCCGGTCTGTGTAGTACCACATGATGGGCAGCAATTGCGTAACAGGAGCAGAAGTATGAGCACACTGCACCCAAGCAAGAGGTTCAATGGAAACCCTCGGAAGGAGCTGGTAAAAATAGAATGAATAAAAGACGGTATTACTCCCAAAATTGTCTGAAAAGCAGACACAACGACGGATCCCAAAAGCTTAAAAGAATGTGCAAGGCCTTCAGTATCAGATGCATTAAATATTTGGTGTATTAATTCTCAAAAATGAAGTAGGAGATTTGTGTTCAGCAGCGAGTGTATCTCACTTGCGGTACTCGCCAACTGCAATTCGAAGGTCTCTCGCGCTGATATGAAAGCCACTTCTTGTTGAAATAATAGCGCTTTGAGTCTGGTTAGTTTATTGAAATCTGTTTTCGAAGTTGGAATGGAAGGCCAAAGAGAACTGTCTACGGTCCCATGCAGGGGTGTAAAAGAGACGTTGCTATAAGAAGTAATCTGTTGGGAAACTGTTACTATATACGGAATCCCTGCCCGTAAGCCGCAGCAGTTGTGGTTATTCAAAATAAGATAACTGCCATTCGAAAGCAGAGTTAAAGCTGGAATAATAGGTAGGATGGGCGTACCTTTTAAAAAAAAAGCCAGATTAGATGCTGACATATTGCAGGCGCAGTGCAAATTAATTTGCTTTCAAACTATGGAATGTCCTACTTTGAAATCGCAATTTCACTCTGAGACGAAAACCTCCTATCCACGCGCTGACATCTGTATGTGAAAGGCAGTGACGACAATTCCATAATAAATGCACTTCCCAGGGGCTTATAGCGCCCAACAGGAACATTTTTCATGCAAGAGGTACCTCTCCAAGTGTCTGTATTCTAAACATGCATCCCCATAATATCAAAGGATGAGTCACCAGCAGCAGCAGCTGCATTAGCATGTTTTGTCTAGATCTTAGGGCCTAAGCACAACAGAATGACAAGGTGCACTGTTTGTCTACCTTGCTCACAATGTTCAGACTAAACTTCAGGAACCGGCAGAGAATGAACACAGCAGACGGTTCTCATATGACAGGCATAAACAGAGTATTGCAAAAATAAAGCCACGTAGTAACGTACGCAAAAGCTGCATCATTGCAGCAGGGCTCGTGCTAACTTAGTGATGTCGACTATGTCTCTATCGGCCACGTGCGGTCTGGTGGCTTCCAAAGTCAGATTAAATTCATCATATATTTCTATAGCATGACAAGTCATCTGGGAGGATCACAATGTACTGAGGTTGCTGGTCACTTTGATGTATACTGCTCTGTTGAGCAGCCAGGACTTGTGGACTTTCCTGAAATCCTGGAGCAATGAGGTGGTCCTGAGGTGCAGGGTAAGTTTGTTATCATAATGATGTTGAAGCCATGGGAAGCAGCGGCTATGTGAAGATGTTCCAGGGCTTGTAGCCTCACCAAATGAATCAATTTTACCCTGGTTACTCTATTGCCTTAGATGTATAGTCTTTCTCTTCCTAGAATTTCATATATATTGGTAGGAAAAGCAGCTGCTTTGCTGAAGACTATTTTGTACCAGCATGGATCCCAGCTTCATATTGTTTGCCAAGAGCCCAGGGACAGCATCTTCTAACGCCACCTTTAATTGGACTGGGACTTACAGGGTGGGTGAAAGGGGGAGATTCTCAGTGGTGTATATCGAATATGTAAAGAAACTGCATCTGTGTTCGATTGATTAAATTAATTTTTGGGTATTCGCATACATTTAATTGAATTGTAACCTGAATACTTGACTCATGAGTTTTTACATATCTATTTTAGGGCCATGACTTATAAAAACGTATTTGGTGCTTCTTGCTATTATGCTTTGGTTTTGTAATAACTTAAATATGCAAATTAATTTAATCTATATTTTTTTTAGTCAAACTGCTGCAAATTTCAACTGTCTAAACGCTAACTACCGTATGAGATAATTAATACCTGCATATACAACTCAGGGCAAAAGGTTTTTGGAAAGAATTGGCAGGTATATGACAGTCCAAAACACTGTTGATAACAATCATTGTAAGTCCATCAGCCATCAGGAAAGGCATCTTTAAGGCATCTTTAAAATTGCATATCATTACACAATACACCTGGACTCTTCTTAAAAGCAGATGAGTAAACATTGCACAGCCTTGTGCCATATTTCAGTATTATGACCACAGGTTAATAACAAAAGAGGAGAGGAGGAAGAGGGAGAGCATGATGGGGCAGTGTGTACAGTTCTGTTTTGGTGGTTGCAAGACAAGTTATTGAAACAGAGACTCCCCAGCCATAATTTAGGATTTTTTCTTATACAATATCATTCCTAAATAAAGCATCATAAACCATAACAAGTATTATCAGTAAGTGTTTGGGACATAATATCTATGTCAGACAATATTAACACCACTGAGTTTATCTGCTGCCAACAGAATAACACAAATACTGCTGTCTGTGGATGAGCAGGGACATGCGTAGTACATACCTGATGAGTAGATTTTGCTGAAATTGGAAAATGTATTAAGAATAAAATCTTCAAAAAAGCCAGATTCTTCTACCAAATAAATTCCCTTCATCGGTCCTGAATCATAAAATCTTTCATAGAGTTCATTCAGGCTCAGATTAGAGGCCATTTCCTCTGGTGTTGCGTCCTCGTACATTACATTTTTGTTATTTGCACTCATGCTTTATAGCCATAAATTTTACTTTCAAATGATCTTCAAACAGAGGGGACTATCCTTACACCTGCAACGTGCTTCAGCTTCAGTTTCACTGTTGCCTTTAGAGTCAATTGTCCTAGACTGAACTCATATTTTTAGCCCGTTGCTCCTTCTGAGTTTTTACTGTTTCCAAGTGCAACACTTTCAACCATGACAGAACACCTTGCACAACAACATGCCTAAATGTGCATGTGTCTAGAAGGGTATTGTTTATTTATTATGTATAGGTTTTATATAGACTAGCTCGACCCAAAGGTATCAGAGCACTTTTCAGAAAAAGGCTAGGTTTAAGAACATGCAAAAATAGAGATTGTTAGGCAGCAACGGTGGTTACAATATGCAGAAAGTTAGAACAGCAAGAGTAAAAGAGTAAATAAAATATAAGACAGCTGAAACAATCATACAACTGACTGTCGCAAATGGTCTGGTCACATAGAAAGTGAGGTATTGAAATACAATTCATTTACCGTGCATGTTAAAGTATTTGTTGAGGAGATGGAGTTTCAGGTCCCGATTTCTTGGAAGTGAGTTCCATATCCTAGGTGAATTTCCAGAGACAGAGTAAATTTGGTTGGATTTCTTTTTTAGTTTGGGGGTATGAGAAGAAGTGAGTTGGAACTTCTCAGAGTTCTGGTTCTTCCTGCTTTTGTAAGCTTGTTGTCTAGATAGTTGGCAGTATGTGTTTGAAGGGCTTTGCGGGACATGCAAGCAGTCTTGTAAGTACATCTTCCATCAATGGGAAGCCAGTCGAGGATCTTGAGCGCTGGTGTGATGTGTTCAAACTATATAAAACATCTTAGGAGCCAGGCTGCCATGTTGATAACTGTTCTGGGGGAGCAAGGTGAATTTGTGGCAACCCTGTGAAGATGGCGTTCCCATCAGTCAAGTAGTATAAGTAGGCATGCTTTACCTTCGTCTAAGGATCTAAAGATATTGAGCATGTCAGTGTCTTTGCTACAGCCTTGCCTAAATCCTGATTGGAAGGTATCATGGAGGTTGAATTCATCTATATATATATATATATATAGTTATTGTGGCCATGGCATCAAACGTATGCCCTTGACAAACACATGTTCTTTGCCTGGTTCTAAAGGAAACCAAATATTGGCTTTATTTAAAAAAATGCTTACATGTGTACAAACAGAAATACAATTCAAATAGGCAAATGCTTCCTGGTACCAAGAATTATTGTTCCTCATTGGTAGAGGTCTCCTATATCCAGTGAGACCTGAAACTATACTATAATAGCCCTCCAGAATTATGAGATCCATTGAAACACTGCAGAGTTGTTTACTTTACCCTAAACATGTCAGTTGCTCTGAGCATCCAACCAAAATCTTTTCTTGAAAAGCTTAACAATGTACAAATATTAGTCCAATCCAATTTTGCAAATGCTTCCCACTCCCAGGAATGTTCCTCCTTCATTAGGAGTGCTCTCTTAACTCCACTAGGACCTAATTATTTGTCCCATCTGAATTATGAAATCCCCAGGAACTTTTCTTATCTGTTTACTTTCACCTGTAGATTTTAGTTGCGGTGACCTTCCAGAATCTTTAGTTAAAACTCTCCTAAGAAATGAGGAAATACCGACTGTATTGGATCTAGAATTACAAATGTTCCTATAATTCTTAAATTACCCTACAAAGTCCCATTTATACTCATGCAGTAATTCTGCTTCCTGGAGTTTCTGCTAGTCCAGGTGGGTAGCTGTCAGATTGGGGCAGGGTTACCAGGAACATTCCCATTTAGTCACAATTAATGGACCTCACTAAATTCAACTGTGCATGAATCATCTGAATGAATCATCTGAAGGTTTACACTGCTCCTAGATTCACTTGCATGTGATGGGGTGTCCAAAAGGATAAAGCCTCAAGATAACCCCCTCTCACATGCATCTCTAAACCAGGTCAAGTGATCATGCTAAACAAAGGAAGATGCTCTTTCATACCTTCCCTTCACTTCTCAAACTATCTGTCTTCCTGTTGAGCAACTCTTCATTGGAATTTTGGTGACTAAACATTGATGTTCTGGGCATGATGAAGCCAATCTGTGGTGCTGTTATTCCTACTAAGTGATTTTTTCTAGATGGTGGACAGATATGGTGAGAGGTATAAAATTCTACTCTCTAATCCATGACAAGCCCTTCAGACATATGAGGCCATGGATCCCTTGGCCAATCGCCAGCAGCAAACCCAGTGCATTAGTTAACACCCTCCTTCTGATATCAGGCCTAGACCAACTAAAGGGACGTAATTGTCCAGTCAGGGTATTTTCTTTAGAAAATGGAAAAATGCATTTATTACACACACATAACTAAATAAGGCATGTCACTTTACAAATATATACATTAGGCAGATTGAAAAACCCATAGATGACATTGCACAATCACGTTTGACCTCCCGAAAGGTCAGGCAAACATATATAGTAAGTCCATTTCCTTGGTCAAAGGATCAAGATCAACAAGTCCCATGTTGACAGCACCATCATTTTGTTTGTAAAAGCAATAATCCACTTATCAATATTAATAAAGCACATTTGCCTGGACTCGTAATTACTGTCAACATTATTACTCTGCCAATAAGGCATTTAAGCATGTTCATAACAGGTTTCTGTGTGCTTCTTATATACTTTCAAGCCATAAAAAGAAAATCATAAATCAAACTCTAGAGATTTCAGTTTCTGATCAACAGGGCCAGACTGGCAACTGAAACCTGCCCTGGGAAACTGCTCGGGCGGCCCCCCTGGGGTGTGGATGAGCTATTTGCATGGGCCGGTTTCAGCCGATTTTGATACAGGGGGCCGAAATTGCAGGCCCCCAGTAACAAACACTGACTCCTAGAGGTCCAAAACTGCCCCCCCCCTGGCAACTCACTGGGGAAACGCCCGGTGCCCGCTCCAGCCAGCCCCACCCTGCTGATCACATAAACCATGCATTCAACCTCTAGAAAGTAATTTACTCCATATATCTTCCTTATAAACCGTCAGGCCACAATATCTTCTTTATATACCTTCAGGCCACAATAAATGAAGTGTTAGCACAAGTACCTCAAGAATGCTGCACTCTCAGCTGTAGGAAAAAAGGTCTAGCTATAGAAAAATTAGGTGGAACATTTTAAAGAGCCTTGGATTCCTGGACCATTCAAACATAAAGTCAATAGCCCTAACATTACTCCTGGGGGGCAACTATCACTTCTAAAGCCCCCCACAATACTTACTAACTCTGTCGGTGGTGCCCCAGCCCTACTGGGCCACCGCATGGCAAGAAAAATATGCAAATTGGCAATCCCAGCAGGTCCTTATAAGGCACGTCAGTTAGGAACATGGAAAACTGTATTATCGACCCTCCTGCTGCTTTCGGGACAGCCATGCAGTTTGTCAGCAGCCTCAGACCAGAGTTTCCTTTCTGCTATATAGATGGATGCTCCATCCCCTGTGACCCCCCCAAGGATTACCCATGCCAGTTCCCTTGCGCTTAGCTTCTTCCTCAGCCGGTGCAGTAGAAAGCCTTTCCTCCTTCTCCTGCCAGTGCTCCATGTGGGCTGTCTGTTGTGGACTCTCTGCCCCCAGACATGGGCACGAAGGACACAGTTGTCCATCTAGGTAATCCTGGTGCTCGAGGTCTGGGGTTGGGTCCTTGGGGCCTTATATTAGCTTTTTGTTGGACCCTGGGCAGATGGGGACACTCAGGGGCTCTACTCATACTCCATCTTTGAGGAAAATAAATAAAAAGCCCTGGGTTATTTATAGGAAATGCAGCAGAGCCCCCTGCCTTCTGGTGTTAGTAGGGTGAAAGGTTGTAAACATTGAAAATGCATTAACTCAGGTACCACTGGACTAATTTGGATGAACCTGGACTTGTTTCACTTCTGTTGATGAGCTCTAGCCATCAGGAACATTTCTAGCAGGCCTCCTGGTCTACAAAGCAGTATACCTTGCAGGAAGCTAGCTCCACTGTAGTTGAAGTTGAAGTTAAGAGACTTATAAAGCGCTCGATCACTGTGCGGTTTCTTGGCGCTAAGGACACAGACCCGGATGAGTGGAGGTGGTCAGCTAGGGCGAGAAGGCTCGTGAAAAAAGAAGGGTTTTAAGGGCTTTGCAAAAATCAAGATAAGTAGGAATGGACCTAATGGTGAATGGGAGAGTGTTCCAGAAGGTCGGAGCCAAGATGGAAAACTTCAAGCCCCCTGATTTCTTCTTTCTAGAACGGGGAACAGAAAGCAGAAATTGGGTGGAGGAGCGCAGGTCTCTATTGGGAACATACGCTTTGATTTTGGAGTTAATAAAAGCTGGTGCAGTACCTGCCAGGGCCTGTAAGGTCATACAACCCATCTTGTAGAAGGCACGCTCACGGATGGGAAGCCAGTGCAGGTTTTTTAGCAGAGAGGTAACGTGGTGAGATTTGGGGAGTTTGTAGATGAGTCGAGCTGCATGGTTTTGAATAAGTTGAAGGCGTCGAAGGTCATAAGCAGGGGCGCCGGTGTACAAGATGTTGCCATAGTCAAGTCGCGAAATTACCATGGCCAGAAGAATGAGCTGGAAAGGAAAAAAAATGAGAGATCTTGTGTCAGGAAGCATGATGAGACCACGGTGCTGATCTGGGAATGCATTGTGAGATCTCTATTGACTTTAATCCCAAGCGTTTTAACAGAAGGGGAGGGTGAAGGGGGGTACCAAGGGAGGGGGGCCAAAAGAGAGGGGTCCAGGGACTGGAACTGCCACCCGTAAGTACCAGTTCGGTCTTGTCGGGGTTTAACTTGAGGTGATTGCAATTCATCCAGTCGCTGATGAAAGTCATTGTGGTTTGAAAATTGCGAATAGAAGCCGGGGAGGGGAAAAGGTTAAAGATCAGCTGGAGATCATCGGCATAATTAAATACCGTGACCTCCATCTGCTGCAAAGCAGATATAAGAGGGAGAATGTAGAGATTAAAGAGAAGGAGGGAAAGGGAAGAACCCTGTGGTACCCCGCAGTTGACATTACATGTAGGCGCAGAGAAGTCTGCCAGCTGAACAGCCTGAGTACGGTTTCCCAGAAAGGAGGTGAGCCAGGCCAGGGCGCGTCCCCTGATGCCGGCGCCTCCGACACGGTCGAGAAGAATAGAATGGTCGACCGTGTCGAAGGCGGAGGACAAATCAAGGAGAACCAGCGCCTGGGGCAAGTTCCCATCCGCCCCCCTTCTAAGCTCGTCCAGAATGGAAAGAACAACCAATTCGGTGGAATGAAACGGACGAAAGCCAGCCTGGTGGGGGGCTAAGAAGCGGCTTTCCTCAATAAAGGTACTGAGGGCGTTGGTGACATAACATTCTAGGATCTTTCCCAAGAAAGGGAGGAGGGAAATAGGGCGGTTGTTGGAGAGGGAAGTAGGGTCAGCACCTGGCTTCTTGAGAATAGAAATTATTGTGGCTGATTTATGCAAATCAGGGACAATACCCTGCATAAGGGAATCATTAAGGAAAGTTAAGGGGGGCAGGGGACAGGCAGAGAAAATCTCTCTCAATATATGGGCAGGACAGATATCAGAAGGGCATCCTGATTTAACTTTAGCAAGCAAAGTAAAGAAAGTTTCCTTAGAAATCAGAGGGAATTGATTTAGAAGAGAAGGGTTAAGAGGGGGTTGGGGACATTGAAAGGAAGGAGAAGGCAAGGGAATGTTAGACTTAATGGTTGTAATTTTCTCAATGAAGTAGTCATTGAGAGAATCACAGAGGGATTGGGAAGTAACCGGTTTAAGAGTAACTCTATCCGAAGAAGCAAGTTCATGGACAATGGTGAAAATTTCCTTATGTTTGTTTTCGGCAAGGAGGATCTTGGAGTGGAGTGGAGAGCCAGTTGTTGAGGGTGACGGCTTGGGAGGAGGGGGAGAGGCCCACGAGGTTGGGAGGTGAGACTGCAAGGGAGGAGCAGAGTGTGGCTAAATCCACGCGGTTCCAATTGCGTGCTTAGGTATTTCTAGGAAGGGGAGGTTTCCTAACAAGATCTTGATAGAAAGAGAAGGAAACAAAGGAGTTACCAGACCAGGGGCAAGGAGTAACCAAAGGGGGGGAAATAGGAGTGGTGATTGACCAAATCTGATCTAGGATATGGCCATGAATGTGAGTAGAAGTGTGAGAATGTGAGATAAAGTTTAAATTAAGGAGCAGCTCGGTATTTTTTTTAGACATAGAGTCCTCATGGGGGTCGGTGGGCCAAAAGTTAAAATCGCCTAATACCAAGACGGAAGAGTTGTTAACTACTAAGGTAGCCAGCAATTCCTATACTGTGGAAATAAAATGCGGCATTTGCTGTGGTGGGCGATAGAGGAGTACTCAGGTGAGGGGAACCGAGAAGGAGACAGATCGGACAACCAAAAAGTTGACTGCCATAATAGGAGGAAATGATAATGGTTGAAAGTTGAAATTGGAGCGAACAATCATGGCTACCCCGCCTCCGACCTTCCCCACGGGCCGGTCGGCATGAATAGCATAGTAAGAGGGGGGAAGAGCCACTAAAACATCCGGCAGGGAGTCGGGGCAAAACCAGGTTTCTGTAAGGAACAAGAGGTCAGGTTTGATCGTGTCTAATAAAGCGAAAAGCTCGAGATGGTGTTTGACTGCTAACCGGGTATTAAGAAGAAAGGCTGAGATTGAGGAGGCAGGGCAGGGGAGCAGGAGGAGCCCCGGCGCAATGGGAGAAAGGAGAGGAACCGGTAATGACACTTTTTGGGGGAGAAGGGTGGTAGGATTGGGTTGAAGTAAGCCAAGTATGCTGATATGAGCAAGGGTAGGGGCACTAAGTGGCCAAGAGCCCTGAAAGGAGCAAAGTTGCTCAGAGGAATCATTTAAGAGACGGGTATAGTAAGGAGCCCCTAGCCTCAGCCGGCCGCGGACAGGCGCAGATGGGCTTGCCTTTGGCACGCCCGCTGCGCGCATCTGCTGCGCTTGCGCATGGGGCATGAATTAAATAGGTCTCGAGCGCAAAGACTAGAGCGCTGACCTCTGATGTTGCTTCCAAGATGGTGCAGGCAACCCCGACAGCCCTCTGAAACAAGCGGTACACAGCCGTATCGGAACAGGGCTAGGGGAGCAGACAATTAGGTAAAACAGTCCAAGAAATTAAAAGCCAAATACTGTTAAAAAAACGTTTGTGCTGATGAGCAAGCCACAGCGCGCACACCGGTAGCTCAAATCCACTGCCACCGGGTTCTGTTGCATCCGCTGTGCGTGCGCATGGGGCGTGAATTAAATAGGTCTCGAGCGCAAAGACTAGAGCGCTGGCCTCTGATGTTGCTTCCAAGATGGTGCAGGCAACCCCGACAGCCCTCCGAAACAAGCGGCACACAGCCGTGTCGGAACAGGGCTGGGGGATCAGACAATCAGGTAAAACAGTCCAAGAAATTAAAAGCCAAATACTGTTAAAAGAAACGTGCGTGCTGAGGGCAAGCCACAGCGCACACACAGCTAGCTTGAACCCACTGCCACCGGGTTCTGTTGCATCCGCTGTGCGTGCGCATGGGGCGTGAATTAAATAGGTCTCGAGCGCAAAGACTAGAGCACTGACCTGTGATGTTGCTTCCAGGATGGTGAAGGCAACCCCGACAGCCCTCCGAAACAAGCAGAACACAGCCGTGTCGGAATGGGGCTAGGGGATCAGACAATCAGGTAAAACAGTCCAAGAAATTAAAAGCCAAATACTGTTAAAAGAAACGTTTGTGCTTAGGAGCAAGCCACAGCGGGCACACAGCTAGCTTGAACCCACTGCCACCGGGTTCTGTTGCATCCGCTGCGCGTGCGCATGGGGCGTGAATTAAATAGGTCTTGAGCGCAAAGACTAGAGCTCTGACCTCTGATGTTGCTTACAAGATGGTGCAGGCAACCCCGACAGCCCTCCGAAACAAGCGGCACACAGCCGTGTCGGAACGGTGCTAGGGGAGCAGACAATCAGGTAAAACAGTCCAAGAAATTAAAAGCCAAATACTGTTAAAAGAAACTTTCATGCTGAGGAGCAAGCCACAGCGCGCACACAGCTAGCTCGAACCCACTGCCACCGGGTCCTGTTGCATCCGCTGTGCGTGCGCATGGGGCGTGAATTAAATAGGTCTCGAGCGCAAAGACTAGAGTGCTGACTTGTGATGTTGCTTCCAAGATGCTGCAGGCAACCCCGACAGCCGTCCGAAACAAGTGGAACACAGCCGTGTCGGAATGGGGCTAGGGGATCAGACAATCAGGTAAAACAGTCCAAGAAATTAAAAGCCAAATACTGTTAAAAGAAACGTTTGTGCTTAGGAGCAAGCCACAGCGCGCACACAGCTAGCTTGAACCCACTGCCCGCGGGTTCGGTTGCATCCGCTGCGCGTGCGCATGGGGCGTGAATTAAATAGGTCTTGAGCGCAAAGACTAGAGCTCTGACCTCTGATGTTGCTTACAAGATGGTACACACAACCCCGACAGCCCTCCGAAACAAGCAGAACACAGCCGTGTCGGAATGGGGCAAGGGGATCAGACAATCAGGTAAAACAGTCCAAGAAATTAAAAGCCAAATACTGTTAAAAGAAACGTTTGTGCTTAGGAGCAAGCCACAGCGGGCACACAGCTAGCTTGAACCCACTGCCACCGGGTTCTGTTGCATCCGCTGCGCGTGCGCATGGGGCGTGAATTAAATAGGTCTTGAGCACAAAGACTAGAGCTCTGACCTCTGATGTTGCTTACAAGATGGTGCAGGCAACCCCGACAGCCCTCCGAAACAAGCGGCACACAGCCGTGTCGGAACGGTGCTAGGGGAGCAGACAATCAGGTAAAACAGTCCAAGAAATTAAAAGCCAAATACTGTTAAAAGAAACTTTCATGCTGAGGAGCAAGCCACAGCGCGCACACAGCTAGCTCAAACCCACTGCCACCGGGTCCTGTTGCATCCGCTGTGCGTGCGCATGGGGCGTGAATTAAATAGGTCTCGAGCGCAAAGACTAGAGTGCTGACTTGTGATGTTGCTTCCAAGATGCTGCAGGCAACCCCGACAGCCGTCCGAAACAAGTGGAACACAGCCGTGTCGGAATGGGGCTAGGGGATCAGACAATCAGGTAAAACAGTCCAAGAAATTAAAAGCCAAATACTGTTAAAAGAAACGTTTGTGCTTAGGAGCAAGCCACAGCGCGCACACAGCTAGCTTGAACCCACTGCCCGCGGGTTCGGTTGCATCCGCTGCGCGTGCGCATGGGGCGTGAATTAAATAGGTCTTGAGCGCAAAGACTAGAGCTCTGACCTCTGATGTTGCTTACAAGATGGTGCAGGCAACCCCGACAGCCCTCCGAAACAAGTGGCACACAGCCGTGTCGGAATGGGGCAAGGGGATCAGACAATCAGGTAAAACAGTCCAAGAAATTAAAAGCCAAATACTGTTAAAAGAAACGTTTGTGCTTAGGAGCAAGCCACAGCGGGCACACAGCTAGCTTGAACCCACTGCCACCGGGTTCTGTTGCATCCGCTGTGCGTGCGCATGGGGCGTGAATTAAATAGGTCTCCAGCGCAAAGACTAGAGCGCTGACCTGTGATGTTGCTTCCAAGATGCTGCAGGCAACCCCGACAGCCCTCCGAAACAAGTGGAACACAGCCGTGTCGGAACGGTGCTAGGGGAGCAGACAATCAGGTAAAACAGTCCAAGAAATTAAAAGCCAAATACTGTTAAAAGAAACGTTTGTGCTTAGGAGCAAGCCACAGCGCGCACACAGCTAGCTCGAACCCACTGCCACCGGGTTCTGGCACCCTGCACCAATTTTCCTCCTGGTCTGTGCTCGTGGGCACAGAAGTGCAAATCTTTACACCAACAGGTCCTCAGGGATATAAAGGGGGGCCATCCTTACTGGCCCTTTGAGAGTCCGTTGGTCTTGAGATCAACTGGCGCCTCATCAGTTGGTTCCTACCTCCAGTTTTCCATGGCTGTCACAGTCTCGGGGCCCAGAAAGCAAAAGCATAACCTGCACCAACCAGCAGAGCTCTCCCTACTTTGCATGAGTTTCTAAAGGGGGTCTAGAAACTTCTAAAAGCCAAGCACCCTCTGGTCAATCCTGGGTTGCTACATCACCTCACTACCCCCTACCAACCCTCCTGCACAGACTGCTGGACAGTTCAACATGGTGTCAACTAGGAATCAGTTTTTCACATCTGCTTCCGAGGTCTCAGCTCTGTCCCTTTCTGACACCACTGCTAAGGTCTTACCCACCAAAAGTTCAAATAGGAGTCCGCTCCTGTATTGGATCCAGTAGTTTATGCTTCTGCCTTTGTTCAGTGGGCCTGCGCTGTCCCCAGCCCTAGAACAATATGGCAATAAATTAACAAATGCAGATATTTATCTCCACCTTTTCTTGTTCAGTAGCTGGGGAAACACTGTTAATTACTTCTTGTGCTGTATGGCAGCCTTCGTTCCTGCTGCTGGAGTGAAATGTGATTATCTTGGCACAGCAGGTTGACAAGAGCCCTTAGCTTCAATCCTGTGATGAGCCAGAGGAATATGATAATGCCGGAAGACCCATGAGTTGTACAGATACCCTCTTTTAACTCTCACATTTTGCTTTCTCGCACACGTTCCATCCCATTTTGATATGTCACTGAACTTTATAGGCCAAAGGGAAGCAAAACTACACTTTAAGGCAGCTCTTCCCTTATGTGTGTAAACAGTAAATCACACTGACTTTCCCTCGGAGTGTAAACTGACATATTAATGACTACCCGAGGTCAAAATTGAACATTCAGGGTTTCCTTTGCACCATGCTACCTGTGCACATCTACTGGGCTGTCATGAACGTAGTTTCACATTCACATCCCTCCCACTTGTGCACACATGGGTGCACACAAGTTCAAGTTTAACCAGTTAAGTGCCCCATATCCTTGCTGAATTGCAATAGCCTTCTCTTAAAGAGCAGACGGTGGACACTAGAGGTATACACACACACACTTTTTTTGCTACGGCATTGCAGTGGATGGGACACTTGTAGTGAGACTCACCTACAGTAAAAAAAATAGTGATCCAAAAAAGTATACAATCCAGGCATACTAAATGAGTGGAACTCAATTTCAACAAGTCTCATTAGTTTTCTCCAGATATCAGTAAAGGTTGCATACATCACTCAGAACATCACAGGTGAAACGGGTTTCCCTGCTGATAATGATAGTTTGCAGATTAGCAATGACTGGATCTAACAGTGTAGACTCTGTCAGCATTGAGGAGTAAGCATGTATATTCTGCAGTCATTAATTGAGTTGGAAAATGCCCACAATGTTGGATGCACATTTCTCACCGGAGTTGACATTAATTTTGCAGGCTTTGTGGACATTGCAGTTGCTCACAAATGACTTGTTTATTGATCACTTATTGCATTGCAGTGTAATATGCTTGATGAATTCTCATTGGCCTAATCACTTCTCGCATGTTAAGTGTAACTATTGGTGTTTGCGCCCGTGGAAAATCCAGGTAAATATTTACAAAGAAGTATATGCACCAAAATACAGGTCTCCCTCTATGATCTTGAGACTATTGAACCATTGAAAGGACAGACTAACATTTTCACATATCTTGTTTAACATCTCTACTCACAATTAGAACATGATTATATTGCGACATTGTTGTTCAGTCAGATAGATGTTTTCTCCATGTACGATACCATTCATGCTGGCATTGTTTTTTACTAGGCCTGGGTGGAGCTTACAGAGTTTCATTCTTAGTCTGGGTGGAGTTTGCAGAGTTTTGCTATGTGGATCTCCCAAAAGTGCAAAAAAAACTTTGCTGCGCTATGCAAAGCTCCACAAGCAGCAGATGGCACTGGATAAATGCTATTTGCTGTGATTTTCAGTGCCAGCTGCATGTCTGTACTGTGCAATCTTTGCTAATGGCACCATACACAGACATTTCTGCCACTCAAGCATATTTTTACTTGAGCGGCAGCTTTCTAAATGTGAACGGACAGTTTCTCAACATGAGCGGTCGTGACCATACACGACCACTTGTAATGAGAAATCTGACCACCTGCATTGAGAAATATCGCAGGGAGGTTAATTTTCCATGCTCGTGCTTGCCATTTTGATGTTGATGATCACGAACGAGGAAAAATCTCAGCAAATCCAAGCATGCACTGCCCCCTACAGCGTACCTGACTCAGTGTCCTGCTACCTGATTAGCTAGGTTTTGGGCATGAAATGGATGAGGCATATGCGTCTATAAAAAAAGAGAATTTGTAGCATTATATTACACCAGGGCTCCTTCCACTCCCACTATTAGTCCCCTTCTGGCTTCCAATTTCCATTTTGCTCCCTGAGACATGGGGGTCATGGAGGTCTGATCATATGCCCTTCCCAGGGCCCCCTCCTCTAAACCGCTTGTTTAGTGGTACACTAGAACTCAAGCAGCTAGAGGGGATGGGAAAGTGTGAGTACAACATACCAGATATCAAAGAGTGCAAAACAAACAAATCATTATTATTATTATTTATTAGCACATAAGAAACATACAGAATTGTTGGTTGTGTGTGTTGAGGGAGGATGCATGATTGATGTGTGTGCATCTGTCTGTGTGTGACAAGGAGTTGAGTTTTGCAATCAAAGCATACAGTCATTCCAAATTAACTACTGGTTTCATAAAGTATGGCACTTGTCACTTGCATTGTGCTCAAATGCCGCTGGTGAGACCTCACAGTGCGTTTCACGATGTCCTGGGGCCTTTGCGACACAATGGGGAAGTAATACAAAGGGCTACTTCCTTTAATACTTGGCTAACCTAGTGCGATATACACAAGGCTGCTTACAAATATAAGTGGTAATTACGATATAGAGTGGAAAGAGACAACACGTAACAATACTCTATCAGAGCCTGCGAAGATATTCAAAAAGAGACCTTAGTCGACTGGAAAGCAATTGGTAACATGGACAAGGTTTACTTGAGAGACCTACGTGCACTATTGTATATATATAACATCATATATAACAAGAACAACTTCAAACAAATAAATCTTCACCACTTTTATACAATGTATTCTAAAGGAATTTTCAGCCACAATTTCTAGAATTGTTGATGTGTGTATATTTTCAAATCACATCAAACAATTTAACGAAAAACAGATTTGAATAGAAAACATCAATATTGCAAATATAATAAAAATCTTTTAACTATGACTGATGCTTGTTGTGAGTATCAAATTGAAGTCTCCCACTGCCCTATGCATCTGGGGACCCACTGTCCCTGCCTCAGGGACCACTGTATTTAGAAAAAAAAAAGAATCCAGATGATTCTTCAAATCATACCTCAACTTAAACATACCCCAAGTTGACCAACGTGATACACAACTAGCAGTAGCACCATGGAATTCACAGTTTTACACTTGATTGACTCATGTTTACCTCCATATGTCATGCATAATAATCTAAAAAGTGTACATTCAGTAAAATCACCACAGTGATTACAAATACATCACATGCAGATATCATTCTACCCACATGGGGCCTCAACCCCATCAAGCATCACTATAAGTGCGGCGACTGCGTCTCATGACACTACATGCAAAACACAAAGACAATTGTGCATGACAACATTCAGACAACTCTGCAACACCACATCAATTGCACAACTGCTAATGTTATCTAGTGTTTGGTGTCTTAGCAATATAATATACATTGTACAAATGTTCTAACAAGTCAAGGCCAAGATTGATCAATGCAGAAGCTTTATTCATTGCCTGAATGAAACTGCCGTTCTGGTCCAGCATTAAGTAGAGAAAAAGCACACAATGAATGACCCAAAGTGGTAAGTTATAGAAAAGGCCCTTCGGTCCCCAAGACCTGGGGACGCATTGTACACTCTTCAAAATCTGGAGTGTAAATGGCTTGATAAGTGGATGGAATAAGACAATGATTGAACACCATGTAGGAATGGCAAAAATAGATTGCCCTAATGAACTGGCTCAACATCAGACATAATAATCCTTGATCCCATATTAGTTAAGAGAGACTGGCCATTCCTTCACAAACACCTTTTACTCGCTCCTTGTTCTCGATTATTTTAATACATTATCATTGTGTGCTGTTGTCCAAGTCACCAGGTTGATGGCTTTTGTTCCAAATCATCTTATACCTCCTTGGCTAAATATGTCCGACTTGGTAGTGAGTCACCCATTCTATTAAGACATACTCAAATGTATATTCAAACGCACTACTATCTATCGAAGTATACACTGTGTGCCTCATTAGCAAGAAATGCACGTTGAGTGAATCCACCTCTACAGGAACATTCTCCTTGTCAATTTTCCAGGTGAGGTCTATGGAATGCTGTACCACACCCTCCAGAATCCACATAGGCCAGTGACACTGATGTTGTTTCTCACCCCGCCCTCAGCACATCCATCACACTGGCCATGTTTGGCCATGTTTATTGCATATTCACTATCCCACTTCTACTTCCTACATTAGGGCACCCTCCCATATATACCATCTAGCTTCACAATGGCAAACAGAGAATACCTCAGGCAAAGAGCCCCCCTGCATTGGCCCATTGGGCATTACAGGGCTGGCCCTGCAAGGAGCTGCCCTATGATGATGCATGACACCCCTCTGGTTTGTGAGAGGGTCATTGCTTCTTATAGGAGCTGTCCCTGGTAGAGTACCCCAATCCTTACACTGCCTAGCACCTTACGGGAACCAGCCACCACTGACGTGGCCCGCCCCTTTGCCATTCCCCTCTTGTCACCCCTAGAAACAGCATTCTGTTTCTTTACTACTAACTGGGTGGCATCAGTGTATGAGACTACAGAGAAGCCAAACTGTTGGATGATTGTGGCCAGCGAGCGGGAACACATATATATTAAAAAATGGTGGGCTCAAGGACGAACCCTTGGGCACAAATCAGGGAAGTGTAGAGGGCTCAGATGCCACCCATGCCCTAAATGATGTCTATATTCAACATGCCACACAGAAACACTTCTTTAATGTAGCTGTGGCTACCTGCTCTGTACCTACTGGATGAAAAAAGCAGGCCTGTTGGCAGACAAGGCAAGACAAGCTGGCAGGCCTAGGCTTCAAAATGGCAACAAGCCAATGGCCAGGCCCAACAGAAAGAAAGCCCACCCCCAAAAAACACATTTCCCAACTCAATCCAATGCCATTCATACCCTAAATGATGTCTAAAACTCAACAGGCCACACAAAAACACTTCTTTAATGCAGCTGTGGCTACCTGCTCTGAGCCTACTGGATGAAAGCAGGGCTGTTGGGAGACAAGGCCAGACAAGTTTGCAGGCCTAGGCTTCTAAATGGCCACCAGCCACATGGCCAGGCCCAACAGCAGAAAGCCCATCACAAAAAAAACATTTCCCAACTCAATCCAATGCCATCCATGCCTTAAATGATGCTTGAAAATGAAATACATTAATAAAACACCAAAGGAACAGTTGCTTCATCATGCACCCACCCATGATTAGCTCTGGGCCTACTGACTGACTACTACTACCCACAACAATTTAAAAAAAAGGAATGATATGTACTAAATTGTATGCCCCCAAAAATGCCCCCAAATCAAACAGACACAGCAACCACTTACTTGTAAAATATCCAATTAAAAAATCCTCAAATCCAATGATAATGATGCAGCAGACAAAAAAGAGTGATCTTTCCAGCTCAAAATCCAAAGGCAGAATGTGCAGGAGATGGGCAAAGTACAGGGAGGAGCCTGATGGACAGGAACAGGAAGTTGTGGCACTTCCTCCCTCTCCCCCATTTTAAAAAATGACTCCTTGTACAAAAAAGGACAGCCAAATGTCAATCTGAGGAGTTTTTTAATCCAAATCATCATTTGCAGAAGGTTTTATGCTGCTAGAGATGATATTACATGTTCGAGTTCTCGAGCTTCCCCTTACTTCCGCCGGATGTCGATGGTGCGTCCGAAATGACGTGTTCGCGTTCACTCACTCCTTGTCGCGTTCAATATGACGTGTTTGCGTCCTCACGCTCTCGCTTGCGGTGGAGAATGACGTGTTTGGGTTCTCTAGCTCCTTGTCGCATTCAATAAGACGTGTTTGCATACTCATGTTCATGCTCACGGTGGAGAATGACGTCTTCGAGATCTCATACTCTCGCGGTGCATGATCGCGAGACGAATGACGTGATCGCGGGCACGAACTCTTGTGAGATAACGTAATCGGCTACTAACATCTCGTGAAGCACGCGATCGGATCGGGAAAACTTGACGGCGAACGCGGGGATACAGGTCAAGTGATCGCGCGCTCTCGAATGTATTTTTAAAGCGCGAGCATGAAATTCCGGTCTGCTGCGGATAGCGGACATTAAGACATTTTCGCACTCTCTGCGGAACGCGAAAATGTCAACTTATCGCAATTTCCACGAGCGGAACGGAATTCATGCCCAGGCCGTCTTATTTTGTTAAATTGATGTATGAACTGGTATTTTATATCATCATAAACTGTTTATCATTAATTAATGTTATTATTACTCTCCATTTGATAAATTATTCGTCAAGCTTCTGTGCTTTTATGGATACTAAGTTATCCAAATAAAGGTTTTTTTGTAATTGAACTGAGCGTACTAGGGACTTACAAGGGAGGTCATGGCAATCACAGGGGTACAATACAACAAATTAGTGAAGGAGGGTCCGAGGGAAGGTTTAACGACCTAACAGGTAAATACCCCCAGTGTATCAACCTAAAGAACAAAAGTACCTGTCAGTCGAGTGACGCCGAGGTGCTCAGAAGTCGCGCTGGAAAAAGGGTGCACAGAAAAAAACACACAACAACCAGATAAGTCAAGAACTCAATAATGACATTGACTATCAACAATTGCTGGTTTGAGTCCTATCAGACCACCCAACTGGCGGAGCCTCATCATGTAGGACGCTCAGGCCATGGTTAGTCTGCAAATGCCCAGGTGTATATTGGCAATGCATGACTCAGTCATGGTCTGGACACCGCAAATGCTAATACAAAGGTGGTACTGATAAGTGCAGTGCAAAAAAAATAAATATATATATATATGTATATAGTGCAGTGTCTAAAATGGCTGTCAAGGCAAACAAAGACCTTTATTAGTGATTGCCTCGACGTCAGGTTAAAAATAGTGTAATGACAGTGTAAAATAATCACTGTCCAGCTTGCTTGGTGGAAAACAAAAATCAGGCCAACATGTTTCTGCCGTACTGTGTAAATTCACTGGCATTCATCAGGGCCAAGCTCTCATATGCTACTGCAAATTACACTACCAATTGTGTAGAAATGAACTGAAAAAAAGGGGAATTAAATCAAATAACCATATTGCAGGTAAACTAAGAGTGGTCGAGCACGACCATCCTACCGCATCTTCTCAAGTTGCTCAGTGGATGCGATTGGTCCTCCCTGTAGTAAAAGTCAAAAGAAAAAGGAAAACCATATACAAATTGTATAACCGCGTGGTGCTTGGTGAAACATAGACAATCTTTATAACTTGAATATGCCCAAAGTACCACGTATTGTTACTGTGCATTCCCAGCGATCATTCCAGCAACCTCAGACAGATCAATCACTAAATTATGATGATCCTTCAAGAGATGCGAAAATTACGTCACCAAAAGTACTACTGTGTAAAGTTTCAAGAACTGAAATTTAACACTTACCCATCAATCTGTGGGAAGTAAGCCTCACCTCACCCGGCAACTGCTCGGAAAGATAAGGCCCCGCTGTAGACATGAGAATAAAGACAGTTCCTAGGTCAGATCACTGTCAAAAATATAGTACACTGTACTGTCTACCTAACCCAATCATTTTCTAAAATGCCCACAGGTCGGATCTCACCATGAAGGACCGGATGCCAACATTAGACGAATAACTTGTAGTATTACCTCAATGCATATTACCAAATATTTGTTAACTACAAGCAAGTTGCTCAGTTCTGTATCTACACTGAACCACTGTGCAGTATCTGTATCTACACTGAACCACTGTGCTGTAATCATAACGAAAACCGGGGGTAAATAAGGGGGAAGCTAGGGGAAAAGCACCTCGTTCCAACAGGCATGTCCAAGGTCAGAAAATGCAAGTGCCTTAATGGCCAGACTCAAAGTACACGCTAAAAAACAATCTCACACTCACAATCCCAACTAACCTGTCCGTCGGTACCTCACGGCGGGTTCACGAGCCGAAGGGGAGGCACCGACGGACTGGTTGGGGTCTGTTTTATACTAGCGCTAGTGGATTAATGGTTAGCAGCTGGTCCATGTTCCGCTGCAACAGTGCCTGTGCGCTGTTGAGACACTACCTCGCGCATGCGCAACTCGGGCGAAAGCGATGGCGCGCATGCGTTGAACGAGCTGTCCCCAGCTCAGATGAGAGCGCTACCCTTGCACGCGTGTATGCAATAGGCGCATGCGCGTACCGGGTGCACTTGTCGGGCACTACCACGTCACCTCATTAGGCTATTCTTATCGCGTATGTTGTCAACACGAGGTGTTAGCGAGGCGCATGCGCGTCCAAAGGGCACTTGCAGGCCTCTCAAGCGCAGCCTCAAATGAACATGTGTTTGGAATATTAATTCGTCTGCAATCACTACAGCCTCATGTGATATTCAAGCCGACTAGGTCATACAGGATCACGGGGTGTTGACCAGAAAAGAACTCTCCATTATGTGGCCCACCCATCCAAGGTCCGACGCATGTGATTGAAGGGCGCTACAATGTAAATGCGCATCTTCTGTAAGCCCATGTCGCTATAAACATGAATGTTTCTTAGTAGAAAACATCTAACATTTGAAACTAAATACGCCCCCAGGGGTAAGTGTTCAGAGGAATTACCACAAGCAATTAAAGCAGGCTAAAGCCCTCCCCATAGAGTCAAGGATGTACATTATTGGGGGCTGAAGATCGCTTTCCAGAGAGCCTGCCTGGGCAAGTATAAGTGAAAAAACGGGTCAGAAAGCGCCCGATATAATATTGGAATCTATTGATGCCTAAAAGCTGAAAGTAATTACACATCACCCCCAGGGGGAATACCTCCCTATGTTAGTGCACCCTGCCGGTGGGAAAAGATGCATATAGCAGCTGCCACATTAAGGATCTAAGTGGCCTCTTAGATCACAGCACCTGTAGGTACGCGATCAGTCCCCTATATGGTGATGGAGGAGTATCGTGATGGCAAGTGATGCACACAGGTTGAAAGGCACGGAGAGTGCGCTCAGATAGAGAGCCACAGAATGTTGTCATTCAATCTAATCACATCAGTTTTCAATTTGAAAATCCAGCGCTGCTCTTTGACAAATAGAAAGTGCGAGACATCAGAAATGTGTGGGGGAATGTAAGGCTGTTCAAGAACCACCCAAGTCAGATCCTCTGCTTTGTGTTTTGCCTCTAAAAAATGATTGGTGAGGCCCGTAGATTGTTTCTTGCAGCGGATCGTACTTTTATGTTCGCTGATTCGAGACTTGATTGCTCTCGTTGTGTGGCCCACATATTGCTTCTTGCATGGACACGTGATCAGGTAGATGAGTTTATCTGAGTTGCAGTTCGTGTGTTTTGTGAGCCTCCAGGGTCTCGTGGTATCAATGTCGACCGTTAAGGTCTTGCGTGTCTGTGGACAGGCCGCACAGTTGCCACATGGATAATGGCCTTGTACTGGGGTGGTGTTCCAGAGGGTGTTGGTAACTTGTTTCAGTTCTCTCCGTGGTCTGGTGTGAACCAAACTGTCCCGAATTGATGGTCCTCTCTTAAATGCAAATAAGGGTCGGGGTATAGTACCAGCCCCTGTATTCAGAATCTTCCAGTGTCTGAGTATCGTTTTCTTCACCACATTGGAGGATGTCGTGAAAGTCTGTACCATGGTCATTCGGTCTCTGGTACTGTCAGACCTCTTGTGTTGTAGAAGAGCCTCACGGTTATTGTTGAAGGCTCTCTTATAAGCTCTGCGTACAAGATGGTTCGGGTAGTGCCGATCTCTCAAATTAGATGATAGTTCCGCAGCATGGTGTTCATATAGAGTGTTCGAAGAGCAATTCCTTCTGACCCTGAGGAATTGGCCGACAGGCAGATTCTCACGCAAAGATTGCGGATGGAAACTCTGGAATGATAATAACGAGTTCCGTGCCATGGGTTTCTTGAAGAGTTCACTTCGTAGGCCTCCCTCTGCTGGAAAAATGTGGAGGTCAAGGTACGCCAGTCTGTCTTTGCTGCTCTCCATGGTGAACTTAAGGAACTGATTCCTTGTGTTCAACCATGCGTGAAAAGATGACACCTCAATGGACGACCCTCTCCAGATCACGAAGATGTCGTCAATATAACGTTTCCACAGTACCACCTGGTGAAAAAAGGGGTAACTGTGGTTCAGCACGTGATCTTGCTCAAATTGGTGCATATATAGATTGGCCAGGCTAGGTGCATAGACACTCCCCATTGAGGTCCCTGAAACCTGGAGGTAGAGCTCATTCTGATACTGGAAGAAGTTCTCCATCATAGCGATCCTAGCGCATTCCATTATGAAGGATACTGGTGTTATTGTATCTAATTGTTTGGCCTCCAAAATAGTTCTGATACAGTCAAGTGTTTCCTGTTGAGGGATAGATGTATACAGAGACTCGACGTCGAAGCTGACCAGCAGGTCTGTCTCCGCGTCGAACTCTGCAACCGCAAGTAGTCTCAGTACATCACCGGTGTCCTGTAGGTATGTCGGTGTCTCCTTCACTATCGGTTTCAAAAAGAAATCAACAAAGAAATTATCTACCTTTGTTGATTTCTTTTTGAAACCGATAGTGAAGGAGACACCGACATACCTACAGGACACCGGTGATGTACTGAGACTACTTGCGGTTGCAGAGTTCGACGCGGAGACAGACCTGCTGGTCTCTGTATACATCTATCCCTCAACAGTATCAGAATGAGCTCTACCTCCAGGTTTCAGGGACCTCAATGGGGAGTGTCTATGCACCTAGCCTGGCCAATCTATATATGCACCAATTTGAGCAAGATCACGTGCTGAACCACAGTAACCCCTTTTTTCACCAGGTGGTACTGTGGAAACGTTATATTGACGACATCTTCGTGATCTGGAGAGGGTCGTCCATTGAGGTGTCATCTTTTCACGCATGGTTGAACACAAGGAATCAGTTCCTTAAGTTCACCATGGAGAGCAGCAAAGACAGACTGGCGTACCTTGACCTCCACATTTTTCCAGCAGAGGGAGGCCTACGAAGTGAACTCTTCAAGAAACCCATGGCACGGAACTCGTTATTATCATTCCAGAGTTTCCATCCGCAATCTTTGCGTGAAAATCTGCCTGTCGGCCAATTCCTCAGGGTCAGAAGGAATTGCTCTTCGAACACTCTATATGAACATCATGCTGCGGAACTATGATCTAATTTGAGAGATCGGCACTACCCGAACCATCTTGTACGCAGAGCTTATAAGAGAGCCTTCAACAATAACCGTGAGGCTCTTCTACAACACAAGAGGTCTGACAGTACCAGAGACCGAATGACCATGGTACAGACTTTCACCACATCCTCCAATGTGGTGAAGAAAACGATACTCAGACACTGGAAGATTCTGAATACAGGGGCTGGTACTATACCCCGACCCTTATTTGCATTTAAGAGAGGACCATCAATTCGGGACAGTTTGGTTCACACCAGACCACGGAGAGAACTGAAACAAGTTACCAACACCCTCTGGAACACCACCCCAGTACAAGGCCATTATCCATGTGACAACTGTGCGGCCTGTCCACAGACACGCAAGACCTTAATGGTCGACATTGGTACCACGAGACCCTGGAGGCTCACAAAACACACGAACTGCAACTCAGATAAACTCATCTACCTGATCACGTGTCCATGCAAGAAGCAATATGTGGGCCACACAACGATGTCAATCAAGTCTCGAATCAGCGAACATAAAAGTACGATCCGCTGCAAGAAACAATCTACGGGCCTCACCAATCATTTTTTAGAGGCAAAACACAAAGCAGAGGATCTGACTTGGGTGGTTCTTGAACAGCCTTACATTCCCCCACACATTTCTGATGTCTCGCACTTTCTATTTGTCAAAGAGCAGCGCTGGATTTTCAAATTGAAAACTGATGTGATTGGATTGAATGACAACATTCCGTGGCTCTCTATCTGAGCGCACTCTCCGTGCCTTTCAACCTGTGTGCATCACTTGCCATCACGATACTCCTCCATCACCATATAGGGGACTGATCGCGTACCTACAGGTGCTGTGATCCAAGAGGCCACTTAGATCCTTAATGTGGCAGCTGCTATATGCAGCTTTTCCCACCGGCAGGGTGCACTAACATAGGGAGGTATTCCCCCTGGGGGTGATGTGTAATTACTTTCAGCTTTTAGGCATCAATAGATTCCAATATTATATCGGGCGCTTTCTGACCCGTTTTTTCACTTATACTTGCCCAGGCAGGCTCTCTGGAAAGCGATCTTCAGCCCCCAATAATGTATTTAGCGTATTTAGTTTCAAATGTTAGATGTTTTCTACTAAGAAACATTCATGTTTATAGCGACATGGGCTAACAGAACATGCGCATTTACATTGTAGCGCCCTTCAATCACATGCGTCGGACCTTGGATGCGTGGGCCACATAATGGAGAGTTCTTTTCTGGTCAACACCCCGTGATCCTGTATGACCTAGTCGGCTTGAATATCACATGAGGCTGTAGTGATTGCAGACGAATTAATATTCCAAACACATGTTCATTTGAGGCTGCGCTTGAGAGGCCTGCAAGTGCCCTTTGGACGCGCATGCACCTCGCTAACACCTCGTGTTGACAACATACGCGATAAGAATAGCCTAATGAGGTGACGTGGTAGTGCCCGACAAGTGCACCCGGTACGCGCATGCGCCTATTGCATACACGCGTGCAAGGGTAGCGCTCTCATCTGAGCTGGGGACAGCTCGTTCAACGCATGCGCGCCATCGCTTTCGCCCGAGTTGCGCATGCGCGAGGTAGTGTCTCAACAGCGCACAGGCACTGTTGCAGCGGAACATGGACCAGCTGCTAACCATTAATCCACTAGCGCTAGTATAAAACAGACCCCAACCAGTCCGTCGGTGCCTCCCCTTCGGCTCGTGAACCCGCCGTGAGGTACCGACGGACAGGTTAGTTGGGATTGTGAGTGTGAGATTGTTTTTTAGCGTGTACTTTGAGTCTGGCCATTAAGGCACTTGCATTTTCTGACCTTGGATATGCCTGTTGGAACGAGGTGCTTTTCCCCTAGCTTCCCCCTTATTTACCCCCGGTTTTCGTTATGATTACAGCACAGTGGTTCAGTGTAGATACAGATACTGCACAGTGGTTCAGTTTAGATACAGAACTGAGCAACTTGCTTGTAGTTAACAAATATTTGGTAATATGCATTGAGGTAATACTACAAGTTATTCGTCTAATGTTGGCATCCGGTCCTTCATGGTGAGATCCGACCTGTGGGCATTTTAGAAAATGATTGGGTTAGGTAGACAGTACAGTGTACTATATTTTTGACAGTGATCTGACCTAGGAACTGTCTTTATTCTCATGTCTACAGCGGGGCCTTATCTTTCCGAGCAGTTGCCGGGTGAGGTGAGGCTTACTTCCCACAGATTGATGGGTAAGTGTTGAATTTCAGTTCTTGAAACTTTACACAGTAGTACTTTTGGTGACGTAATTTTCGCATCTCTTGAAGGATCATCATAATTTAGTGATTGATCTGTCTGAGGTTGCTGGAATGATCGCTGGGAATGCACAGTAACAATACGTGGTACTTTGGGCATATTCAAGTTATAAAGATTGTCTATGTTTCACCAAGCACCACGCGGTTATACAATTTGTATATGGTTTTCCTTTTTCTTTTGACTTTTACTACAGGGAGGACCAATCGCATCCACTGAGCAACTTGAGAAGATGCGATAGGATGGTCGTGCTCGACCACTCTTAGTTTACCTGCAATATGGTTATTTGATTTAATTCCCCTTTTTTTCAGTTCATTTCTACACAATTGGTAGTGTAATTTGCAGTAGCATATGAGAGCTTGGCCCTGATGAATGCCAGTGAATTTACACAGTACGGCAGAAACATGTTGGCCTGATTTTTGTTTTCCACCAAGCAAGCTGGACAGTGATTATTTTACACTGTCATTACACTATTTTTAACCTGACGTCCAGGCAATCACTAATAAAGGTCTTTGTTTGCCTTGACAGCCATTTTAGCCACTGCACTATATACATATATATATTTTTTTTTTGCACTGCACTTATCAGTACCACCTTTGTATTAGCATTTGCGGTGTCCAGACCATGACTGAGTCATGCATTGCCAATATACACCTGGGCATTTGCAGACTAACCATGGCCTGAGCGTCCTACATGATGAGGCTCCGCCAGTTGGGTGGTCTGATAGGACTCAAACCAGCAATTGTTGATAGTCAATGTAATTATTGAGTTCTTGACTTATCTGGTTGTTGTGTGTTTTTTTCTGTGCACCCTTTTTCCAGCGCGACTTCAGAGCACCTCGGCGTCACTCGACTGACAGGTACTTTTAATCACAGGGGTACCCCAACCCATAGTGTACCTTAGTACATGTAAGTGTTTTCACTGTATACTAAGTGTCCTTCAGCATAGCACAGGCCCCTGTGCCTGGTTAGATAGAGCCCAGGGCCAGTAAGAGTCAGTTACCACCAGTAAAGTTTGGGGTGCCCAGGCACAGTTTGACTTTGCAACAATGCCTCTTTCTGTACCTCTGTTGGTTCTTCCTGCATATCTCTTATTTCTTTATGCACCTTTCTTCCTCTTACTGGACTTGTCTGCATTTGTTTGCTACTTTCTGTGCCTTTCTTCCTCTTTCCGCACATGTCCTACCTATGTAGGCACAGTTAGAAATTAGCATTTAAAAAACCTTTGAAATTCACTGAAAAAAACATAGGTATCAGGGACGTTATAGTTAGAAATGATCATTTAACAAACCTTTGAAATTCACTGAAAAACCATAGATTTCAGGGATGTTATAGTTAGAAATTATCATTTAAAAAACCTTTGAAATTCACTGAAAAAAACATAGGTTTTAGTGACGTTATAGTTAGAAATTAGCATTTAAAAAACCATAGAAATTCACTGAAAAAACCACAGGTGTCAGGGACGTTATAGCTAGTTTGACATTTCACTCATACAAAACCAGAAAAATTCGGCTGTTATAGTTAGTTGAGCTAATATAACTCGCGCCCTCGCAGTGCACTACTGATGATGTCATATATTATGACATGGTCAGTGACATCACTGATTATATCACTGATGACATCACTGATGACATCATCCACTTAATAACTGATGCACCACCTCACACCCTAATATAACCTTTCATACCTCCACTCTAAAAACAGACTACCATTCTCAAAACCAAAGAAACACCCGTACCAGTTAGTACATACCCACTCACTGATTCATAGGTCTACAGGGACATCTACTTACTCACCCATACAGTCACTCATACACACAGTCACTCATGAAAACAGCCTCTGATAGATGCACTCACAAAACACCACTCACCCATAGAATTTCTCACACACCTAGTCAGTTACCTAAATACTCAATCACACTGCCATTTACTCACCTCTGCCGTTATAGACACACCACCTCACTTATTCATACCGATACTAACATATTCTAATAAGGAGCTAAGTCTTCAGGTCTAAGTGTACCTTTGTGAATTGGGAGATGAAAGGCTTGACTTTTGATATCACTCAGAAACCATTGGTGAACAACTACTACATTATTCCTTTACAAGACTATACTTTTATATTATTCTTTATGTTCAATGAGATAAAATTGAAATACACTGTTAGGTGAAGAGACCAAACAATCCCAAGATTTCTGAAACACACAAAATCCAGCTCCAGCTCTATAGTTCAATGAAGTGCTTCTAATTATCATATGGTTCTCTGACAAAGGCTCTTTAAAAAAGAACCTTAAATAACTAATGATTCTTCTCCGTTGACATCAGCACACCAACAAAGTTTCAAAGCAATCTCATACAAACATTATCAATTATTGGCAATGTTTGAACTAATATTAAGGTGGAAAATATGTAAATGCCCAAAGATATGTGTGAGGTTTATAGCACATGTGTACTGCTTCAATGTCATTCTTGCTGTCAAGGGAGTGAGTTGCCTGATTCTCAGTTAGAACAAAATGGTGAATCCAAAAGGCGACATGTATTTAGCATGTTTTAAGCACCCACAAAAGATTTTCTAAAACATAGGTATGTTATTGTTTCACTTTGTTGAGACACTATTTTCTCTAAGAGGATTAATGCGAGCCCTTGAACAAAACTGAACATGGAACTATTAAAGCAAAGCATTTCTGATGCCTCTTTTTCTTAATTTAAAACAGTATGGGCCAGATGTACGACCTGCCAATTAGCAAGTCACAAATTGTGTCGCATTTGCGACTCGCAATTTGCGTCGCATATGCAACTCACAATTTGCGACTCGCTAATTGGAATGCACAACAGTGTCTCAGAAAGTGTTTGCGATTCCTATATGGATCGCAAATTGCGTGCCTCATTGATATTAATGGGGCAGGCACAATTTGCAGCCCCATTAGGAATGCCTAGTACCCACAGAGATGGTGGCTTTCTTGGGTCGGCAGACCACCATGTCTGGGACTGCATTTTTAATAAAGCATTTATTTTTTTAAATGCAGTCTGTTTTCCTTAAAGGAAAATGGGATGCAATTAAAAAAGAAAAATGAAACTTATCAGTTTAACTTTTTTAGGGGCAGGCAGTGGTCTCTGAAACTTCTGCCTGCCTTTAAATAATATGTTACTAAATACTCACAAGTACTCGAAGTAGGTGGTAAAATGCAAGTGTTTTGCGGCTGCAAATGTGGTTGCAAAACATTAGTACTTAGCATGTTGACTCGCTATTACGAAGGGACGACCCTTCCTATTAGCGAGAGTTGCAAGTGCTATTTTACAAGTCAGTACCTCGCAAAATAGCATTTGTACATGCTATTATCCTTTTTTGTGGCCGTAAATGGAGGATCTCCCATTTGTGGATTTAAAAAGTGTCGTACATCTGGCCCAAAGTTTTAATGAGCTTTACCACACATAATTAGCCCCATAAAATAAGACGAGCATGGGGTTTTACTTCGAAGACTTAACTGTATCCATGGAGAAGGGGATTATCTGGTGAATTCCATGTCATTATCATCTACACCAGTTTATTATCATAGAGCCATTTCTCAGAATCGTGCAGTTTAGAAACTCTATGACATTGGCCCACACAGCAACCAACAAAAGTAACAATGTTTCAGAAGATCTGCGACATTACGAGTAGAGATGTCAACCCTTCTATCATTGGGCACAAAGGATCTCTCAGATCTTTTGGACCATTTTTATTTTTAATCTATCCATATTTTTAAATATTTACATGACTGGCTGGCCTCAGCTCATTCTCTAAATGCTTGCCAAGAGAATTTCTTTCTCATCTCCATCTCTCCTTTCAAGCAATCGAAGTCTCATTCAAGACGCTTTGGTTTATGGAGGCAAATTCCTGTATGGGTCTTGCCTTTCCACTTCTGAAGAGAATACTTTAATCATACAGTAGAATATTGTTTTAAGTAGTCTAATACTACAGTTTGGTGGTCTTGGAAGCTCTAGGATTTAATGTTTCCTGCCTTCAAACGGTCCTGATGTAGTCTCTGATGAATTATTTTTAGCATTGTTTTGCGATCATTCATACTTGGTTTGTTAACATTGAATCCAAAATGATTTAACTTCCCATTAAGGCATACATTTTGAGCTGCTTCGTTAAATGTCATGTAAATGTCATGGTACTTATAGAGCACACTGTCACCAGACGGTCACCTTGCGGTGTCGCCTATTCGGCTTCCTGGCGCTGATACTCATACTGCTGTGGAACCCCTCCTGGCTTTCCCTGTAAAGTGTCCACTCCTGGGCACCCCCAGGGTAAAGCTAGGCATCCTTAGCGCTGTTGGGGTGGTGTGGAGGCTAAGCAAACTATTGCCCAGAGTTGCAGCGTGGGGACCGTAATTAGAATAGGCACCGAGGCGAGAATTAACAGGTCCAAGGAAATTGAGCCTGAGACCCCGCCAAGGCGGGAATCGAACCCTGGTCCCTGGCCAGAACTCTGCATCAGGGTCTGCCGCTCTAACCATTGAGCCACACTTCTCCACATCGTTGGGTTACCTGATAAAAATACTATGTTGATGTACTATTTATTGAGTGCAATTTGTAGCACCAATTATGTGTTTCCCCTAAAATTGAACATCAAATCCAAATTGTGATGCGTACTGCATCAAATTCTGCTTGTTCCAGTATTTTCCAGACATTTTATTCCCTGTAAATTTCATCAGCTTTGATTTGTAATCATTTAGTGGGGGAGGAATGTTTTTATTGTTCCCAGTTTGTACCATAAGTAACAAAACGCAAAACTTATGATTGTTTGGTATTTAGTTACCTCTATTTCCAAAAAGTATAGGCCATTCAAAATGAGACTCAAATACTAGAGTTCTTTCATATGTTCATTTTATGGGACCATTTCCCATTCCATAGATCTCTGCTTTACTGTGACAACTGTCTGCACTCAGGACAACTGTGCATTCAACAACATAGACCGTTTGACTCGTATCCTCTAGAGATCATTGAATCCATGGTCTCTGGAGACTGTCAGAGCTACGGCCTCTGAGACTATTTTACTCACGGCCTCCTAAGGCCATCAGACCCACCAGCCACTGGAGACAAGTCCAAGGCCTGTGGGGACCATCAGATCGTAAGCCAGTGGAAACCATAAGACCCATGGCCTGTGGAGTCTCAGGGAGGGCCTTCAGTCATCAACCACTTAGGAATTAAGCAATATTTCTTAATATCAATTCCTTTCCTGCAGTAGTCTGGGGCGAGCATGTTAATGCTCTCATGTGCAAAACTGCTGCATTGGTTTGCTTAAACAACAAGACATAAACTCCTTTTGCAGCCAAGCAGCTAAGAATTTTCAAATATGGCTAGACCCCTGAAAGAATCCATTCCCAAGGGTAATCTACACAGAACTAAAATAATTTTGAAGACCGTTGTACATCTATTTACACTTTAAGGATTTGTTTTGTATGCTCTGAGCTGAGTGTCATGAGATGGCCCATCAGCTAGAAAACATCAGGTGATAGAAAATAAATGCAAAACACATTCTGTATCACAGTGCCAAGCGGGAACTTCTATCCAGCCCTAGTGAGCTCTTTGTACTTATCTGAAGACTTGTCACACAAAATTAAATAAACTGTACATATTGAGGGCCTCGGTTTGACCCATGTAAAATCCTTATACTACCGCTAACCACTACCCATCCTTGAATTGGAAAAACTATTTAAACCCCCTAATAAATGAGTCACCCATAAACCCTCTAAACATTAAAAATCAAATATCCCCCACCGCTGAACCCTCAGCAAACACTATTTCATGAAGATAACATTTTTTATTTTGTTTTAAAACAATTCTACATATTAATAAATACACTTTTTAAAATAAATTTCATTTTCAATCTATGACTTAATTAAAAAATTGATGACATGTTGGTAACTATAAAATATTTACATGTTTATGTTGTAAAATAACTTGTAGCTGTTCAACAATATTTACATTAAATTAAGTGTAACCTCTCTGTACTTCAGTTAAAACAGAGAGTACTTGAACCTACCCACACTAAAGGCCACATACTCGATCCTGTCTTCAGTAATTGCAATTAACTCACAGTAGGAACACCGTCCCCACTCCCCTGGTCTGATCACTTCCTAATTCCCCTGTCCTGGGAAATCCCTGGCCCTACTTTCTCGTCCAACTTAGCTCCCCGCTTGGAACATAACTGGTCTAAGCTTCCAACAGAACTGTGGATCTCAGTTCTGAAAGCCACCAGGACAGCCAGGGATCCAAACCCCATCTCGGCCAATGAGAAAAGTAACTACTAGATTCAGAGCTCCCTAGATGTCCTACTTTACAAGAGACCTAGCCACAAAACATGTAGGTCAGAGATCTCCCCATGGTATTCCCCAAAGTTATGGGAATTTAAACAACACTGCAAGGGTTAGGGAGGAAGTGGAGACAGAACTATGTACAATCCAGCAAATCTGTATATACAGAGGTAATAGGTACCTATAAAGGTAAAATCAAAGCCACCCAAGCATCCTTCTATGAGGACAAAATCAACTGAGCCTCTAACTCCCTTAAGAAAATCTTCCAGATTGCCAAAACCCTTTCAAAACTGCCCCAGAAACAAACAATCATGGATGATGCCCATACCCGCTGTAACAACCTGACTTAGTTTTTTCACCAGACAATCCAAAATATATACTCGACTTTCCCATACACTCAGAACCAACAAACCCTGGTTCCCACATCTGTATCGAGGTATGGAACTCAAAATGGTAGGCCCCGCAATAACGATTTACAGCGGTAAAATGAGGCCATCAATACTTTACGGTGCAGAACTCTGGGGCTTTGAAAATGTAACTCCACTAGTTTTAGCCCAAAATTAGTTTGTGAGATCTTTAACTGGTCCCCCACAATCCACTTCCCTTAAACCACTATTTTTAGATCTGGGTTGCACTGCACTCTAGGAGATTACCCGCTTCAGATCTATAGCGTACTGGAGAAGGCTTTGGACCACGCCGGAGCTGCTACCATATGCAAATGCACTAAAATATATAAGAGAAATATATTTGGCATGCAAAATTAAGTGTCTACAATAGATTAAGTGTACTGGTAATTTGTTTCCATCAAAAATGTATTACAAGGCAATATATTGGAACATGGTTAACCTTAAGTTAAAAATCCAAAATACCTCTCTTACCGGCGTTTTCCTGGAGCACAAGTATGAACCTAGGTTTGAAGCATACTGGGATTTTATTACAAGACCATATGGCAGGAAATTGTACCCTCAATTTAGAGTAGGCTCTCTCCTTATAAAAACGTATACAACAAAACGACGTACTGTAATAGACATCAAATATTCCTCATGCCAATTGATGGATGAGTCTGTTATGCATATATTGTTTGCATGCCCTGCATACAAGTGCCCTAGAGATAAATGGCGTAAGCCAATCTGCTTAAATCTTGGCACAATATCAAGTAAAACAGAGCTCCGCATACTGAAAACAGATACGTGTGAAGACATAGTAATAGCAATGGCGAAGTTCCTGAGCTGCATGTGGGATATTCGAAGAAATAACCTGAAGGTTCTACCCACACCTGCTTCCTATTAATTCCTTAGTGTTCCACACACTTTATTCGAGGAGTTCGAGATGTGCACCAACCTTGCATCAAAACCTATATATTATGTTGGTGTCTTTAAATACTTTTGATATGAAAATCTGTAGGAATCACTTGTGTAATATCAAATGACAATCGTCTTCATAGTTTTAACATGGTTAACATACCTAATTGTATATTTTTAAGATTTGTTTTTTATCATTGATGTTTGCTACTTAATGAATTCCAATCTTAATGTTTTGTACGTATTGTGATTGTGTCTTTTATGATTGAAAATATTGAAATAAAGACTAATTGAATTGTACTACCCAAGAGACCTACCCACACAAAATGTAGGTCAAAGATCTCCCCATTGTATTCCCAGAATTTACGGGAGCTCGAACAACGCTGCAAAGGGTTAGAGAGGAAGTGGAAATAGAACTATGTAAAATCTAGCAAATCTGAATATAGGGAGGCAATAAGAACCTATAAAGTTAAAATCAAAGCCACCCAAGCATCCTTCTACAAGGAAAAAATCAACTCAGCCTCTAACTCCCCTAAGGAAATCTTCCAGATTGCCAAAACCCTTTCAAAACTTCCCCAGAAACAACCCATCATGGATGATACCTGTACCAACTGTAACAACCTGGCTGAGTTTTTTCACTGGAAAATCCAAAATATACACTCGACTTTCCCATCCACTCAGAACCAACAAACCTTGGTTCCCACTACTGTATCTGGGTATGGAACTCAAGTTGTACTGGAGTCCCTCCCTCCTTTCGACCTTGTAACTCTAGATTCTCTCATCGCTCCGGTAAAATCGGGCTCCCCCTCAGACCCTGCACCTCCCTGTGCCTTGACCCCAGTCATAGGAAACATCCTCCCAGTAGTCCTTGACCTGCTCAACGCCTTCATTTTGTCTGAAGTGGTCCCCCCTGCATAGAAATGTGCAATGGTAAAGGCTCTCTTAAAGAAGCCCAACCTTGACCAGGACAACTTTGGCAACTACCGTCCGATCTCCCTCCTTCCAAGGTTGAGCAAGATTTTGGAAAATCATGTCAACTCGGTGCTGGTAGCGTTTCTAGAATCCAACAATTTACTTCAACCTTCACAGACTGGCTTCTGTCCCCAACATGGGACTGAAAGCACTCTTCTTGCAGTAACTGAGGAGGCTCTTGGATCAAGGGGGCACTGCAGCGATAATTCTTCTTGACCTCAGTGCTGCATTTGATACTGTCAACTACGAAATACTGCTCCTTAGACTCAGGAGTCTGGGAGTGACAGGCAGTGCCATCACCTGGATACAGTCTTTCCTAGGAGAACAATCTTTCCAGGTCTTTGAAGGAGATGTTGTATCAACACGTATGTCCCTCAGCTGTGGTGTGCCTCTGTGTTCCTCCCTGGGCCCCATGCTGTTTAATGTTTATTTGAGTCCTTTGGCAGAGATTGTCCATCCAATTGGCATACAAATTATTACATATGCTGATGACACTAAGCTCGTGGTGGCGCTTAACCATCCCAAGGGGTCATCCAGCACCCTAGGCTGCTGCCTAGAGGAGGTAGCCAAATGGATGGAACTCTCTTGCTTAACACTCAATGGGGACAAGACTGAGCTTATTCTCCTTGGTAATTCTCCATCTTTTAATCCCAAGCTACGTTGGCCGAAAATGCCGTGCCCCTGCTCCAGTTCCCAAAGTCCAGATTAAAAGCCTTGGCATCTGGTTGGATCGCTCCCTTAGCTTCAACTACCAAGCGGCAAAACTATCAGCCACTTGCTGTAGCCTGCTGAGGATGCTACGGAAAATATGTCCCCTTCTCCCATTTCAGGCAAAAGGAATCGTGGTCCAGGCTCTTATTCTATCTGTTTGGACTATGGGAACGCCCTTAATTTAGGAGCCCCTCAATCCACTACACACAAGATCCAGATCATTCAAAACTGCGCTGCTCGCCTGCCCCTCCAGACTCCGCATCGGCAGTCCACAAAACCAGCACAGAGGAGCCATCACTGGCTGCCTGTTTGGGAGAGAATCCAATTCAAAGCCATGTGTATTGCACATAAGACCTTCTTGAGGAATGTCCCTGCAATCAGCTGATCTATGATAACCCCTTATCAACCTAGCAGAAACCACCGCTCGCTGTCCTCCTCCCTCACCCTACTGCTAAGAATAAAGATAACTAGATGTGGCGGGCAGGCACTCCTTTTCCTATAACTCTGCCAAGTAATGGAACGCCCCCTCCCCCACGCATATAGGCAGAGCCTACTCTGCTTCCCTTTCATAAACTCCTAAAAAAACTACTCTTTAAACAAATGCTTCTAACCACTGGGCTTTCTCTGTTTGTCCCATTCGTCTGCATCGCTGGGATGCCTCAGGGTAACTATTGTGCTATATAAATGTTTTCTTCATTTAATTTCATTTTTTTTATTTCATAAGTGATATGAAATAACGTTAAACATAAACATATACATACATATTCATATATTCCTTGATCAAAATATATTTTAATTTTTAAAAAATACTTACATGCAAAGTAAATGAGAGAAAGCCTTCCTACATTTTAAAGCAGTAAAATAATTGATATCAGGATATCCTGGTAACTAACATCCCTTACATGAGCAATGATTTCATTTGAGAGGTCATCAGTGATATCATGTCATGTAACATGTCAGGAGGGATATATTATGTGAGGTCATATGCAGTGCACTGGAGGGGTGCAATTTATAATCAGCTTCTCTAACTATGAATCGTGAATATCTGTTTTTTTTGTTCAAAATATTTATGTTGTCACTAACTTTTCCCCCTATTCATCCAACTTAGTTTATTTTCAGTGAATCTATACTACTATAATAAAGGAAGAACTTTCAGCCGTTGAGGCGGATAAACTCGGGAACCACAGCGCCAATCCACACACCCGATACACCGTTGGAATTGTCAGGGTATGTAGATGGTTATAGGCTATATAAATAAAAACAAAACGTTATTTAAAAAATTTTAAGTAAAAAAATAAAAGTAGTCTCTCCGAAGTAGTGCCGGCCGCGACGTGCACGCTCACGTCAGGAGCGCAGGGAGGAGCGGCATCCAAGAGCGCGACAAGGAGTGGCGGACATGGCGCGGGGGTGGAGCGGTGACGTGAGGAGCAGCAGACAGGCCAGCGGCGGTGTGAGCAGCAGACAGGCAGGAGGAGGGGCGGCTCAGGTAAGGGGACCCATGTCGGGGCAGGCGGGGATTGGGGCAGGCGGGGGACAGGCTGGGCGGGGGCCCGGGCTGCTGCACAATGTCGGGCGAGCGGGGGTCAGGGAAGCCTGTTGCACCCGGACAAGGTCGGGACGGGCTGCTAGTGTTAATATATATGTGTACTTGTACTCATGCAATGATCACAATTGGGGCTAGAGGCTTGCAGGTATCATTTTAGGACAAACCAAGGTGTCTCTTTGATTATTCATTAATACTTCTCAGCATGCTACTTTTTTGACTGGAAAACAACCTTTTAATTTTTAAGACTAATGGCATAATCAACACACAGGAAATATGATGGGAAATTGTTTTGCTCCCAGTTAAACCGAGATCTTCATGGGGTGGTGGGAGGCAATGCACATCTGGACGGAAACCAATGAAAGATGGACACAGCATCGAGCGTTTTCGACAAACTACATCAATGACTTCTTTATTGTTTGGGATGGTTAAAAAAGATCTTATATGTATTTGCAGTGATCTAAATTTTAAGATCACACACAAGACACACAGGACAACTATGGAATTTCTTATTGTGCTGGTTACAATGGAGGGGGAAACCATTCACACTACCCTCTTTAGTAAGAGCACTGCAGGCAACAGTGTTTTATGTACCTAGAGCCATCATCCCCCCAATCTTAAGTGGGGAATCAAGGGATGAAGAGAAACAGCAGTACTTCATAGTCCTTTAGGATGGAACACAGCAGAATGCTGAAAAAGTTTAGATCTAGGGAGTACCCAGGGGTGGGACACTCTCGGGTGTTACCAGAGAAACTTTGCATATACCAAAATGGAGGAGCCAATGAAGTGAGACTGATAACTACATACAATAGTGAGTTATTGGCAATTTAGTTAGATATCACCTTTTAATAACATGCAGGAAATGTAGATCAGTGAGAGACATGCTGGTGCACAGTTACCCCATTAAACAACACAGGAATTCAGGATCCTGGCTTAGAAAACAATAGCGTTTTTTTTAAATGCAGAAAATGTAAAACCTGTGCCCACAGAAACAATAAGAAAACATTCACATTACCCACAGGCAGAAAGGTGAACATAAAAGACATTTATAAACTGTAACAGTGACTCTGTGATCTGGGTGCTGATATGTACTTGTGTGCAATACAAAACAAGGATCCTAGGGCCAGATGTAGGTAATTCTATTTTACCGATTCATAAATACCGAATTTTACCGATTCGGTATTTATGAATCGGTAAAATAGAAGGGGGGAGATGTAGGTGAAATCGGTAATTGAATTACCGATTCTGTAAAAATCGGTATTTACTGAATCGGTAAATACCGATTCGGTAATGCCCATTGATTCCTATGGGCATTGAAGCCCATAGGAATCAATGGGCATTACCGAATCGGTATTTCGATTCCAGCAAGGGTGCAGGGGGTGTCACTTTGACACCCTCTAGCACCCCAAATACTGTCATGTGTGCCAGGTGGCAGACAGACATGCCCTAAGGGCATGTCTGTCTGCCACATGGCACAGGTGTGCATGCACACATGGATTCGGTATTTTACCACCCAATTGGATTGGGTGGTAAAATACCGAATCTGTAAGGCCATAGGGACTCTGAAGAGTCCCACCTACATCCCGAAATTACCGAATCGGTAAAATTACCGATTCAGTATTTTACCGATTCAGTAAATTTACCGATTCGGTAAATTTAGCCCCCTACATACCAAAAACCCATTTACCGGTCGGTAACAGCCAAAATCGGCCGTTACCGGTCGGTAAATGGCCTCCTACATCTGGCCCCTAGTTACCCTTTCCTTGGTACTGGCACCAGGCACATGCATTGAATACTGATAACAATTACTTTTCTGGAATTGACAGGGCCATGATAAATATAGGAGGAAGTGACAGGGATCGCACTTTCAGGGGAATGGAGTTGAAATACGTCATCATGCTCAACAGTAAACGTCCAGTAGGCCTCAACCAAGATGAGGAAATTCATTTAACAGTGGTTAAGATTTCAGGCTGTGTACATCCTTTGCCTCTGGAGATGGATAGAAATAACATGGGGTCATGTTATAAACTCCAAGTTTGTTTACAACAACTAAAATTGTAGGACGTGAACTCCCCTGGAGGGTCTCTTTATCAGTGATGTCATTTCAGATGTCATGAGTGATGTCACTGACCATTTCATGAGTGATGTAATATGTGATGTCATCAGCAGTGCATTGCAGGGGCACAAGTTATAGGGCCTCATTATGATGGAGGATTTTCCGCCTCCTCTGGGCCGGCGGAAGCCACCTCCGGCCCGGAGGAGGCAGAAAATCCTCTGCGGACTCACCAAAGACCCACCGCCGCATTACGATGGCTGGTGGGTCTTGGTTTCTGTCCGCTGCCTTTCCGCCGCGGTCGGATTACAACCGCGGCGGAAAAGCTCTCATTTGGCTGGCAGTGTCTATCAGACACCGCCAGCCGAATTAGGAAGCATTTCTAAACATGCTTTTCCGCGGTGGTTTTTCCGCCGTGGAAAAGCATGTGTACTTTTGATTTTGGGGGCCCGTTGCGGGCCCCCAGGGTGTTGGCGGGTGGGGGTGCACATGGGGGGTACCTATGGTACCCCCCAGCATTTACATGTGCATGTAAATGTTAAACATGCACTTTTAACATTGCGGCGGGTGCAGCTTGAAGCAGCACCCGCCGCAAAGTTAAATATCCAGGATGTGACCGCCAGGGTGGCGGTCACATCCTAATCGCACATGAGGGAACGCCGCAGCCCATGCGGACGTTCCCTCATCCTCTGGGGTCCGTCCGCGATCCTAATGAGGCCCTTAGTTTGCTCAACTAAATATAATGGCCAAAATGTCTCTAGTTTTGTACGAGTGAAATGTCCAACTAACTATAACGTCCCTTAAACCTGTGTTTTCTTCAGTGAGTTTTTAAGGTTTATTAAATGCTAATTTCTAACTATAAAGTCCCGGAAGCCTATGTTTTTTTCAGTGAATTTCAAAGGTTTTTTTAAATGCTAGTTGAATGAAACTTAGTTTTTGTATTGTTAAGCTTTCTTTAAAAAATGTTACACAGGAGTCGCTCACCCTGCGTGAACCTACACAATGGGTGCACTGTGAAGGGTCCCTGACGCATATTTTTGGGGTTGCGCCATGATTGCGCCGGGGTCGTAACGTTGGCGTAATTTTAAAAGTATGAAATATCATTGTAGAAATTATAAATATTGGTTTAGGTTAAAGACTTTCACTAATATATTTTAGAAAATAATTTATAAACAGTATATTTCAGTTCACTATTAACTGTACAAAATTTCACGACTGCGCGATTTATGCCCTTAGAATGCGTGACCCCAACCTCCAAAAGGGCATGACGTATGCACCTACAGTTTGTGATCCATCCTCGCATGCATTCCCTGGGTCGTGCCGGTTTCGCGCTGGGGTAACAACTTCAGCGTATTTTCAAAGTGTGAAATATCACTATACAAAGTTCAAATATCAGTTTGTTTAAACATTATCACTAATATACATTTTCATATATTATATAAACATCTATTTATACTTTATAATTATGTGTACAAAATTTTACGGGCACACGACATGAAAGCAATGGGTGGGTGCACCCTACGCCACTTCATGTGATCATAAAAGCGTTAACATTTTTTAATTCTTTTAGAGGAAGGATCCAACACCAATTTAATTTCCCTTAATATTTATTGTCCTTCTGGTAAGACCTATTTTTTGTAGACTGTTGTATTTACTATTTTCTTCAAGTATTTGACATTATTTGAGAATATTGCATCCAGTCATCCTGACCAAGATGTTGAAGATGGTGAAGAAGAGCCTGAGGAAGTGGAAGAGAAAGTGAAAAAAAGAACAGAGTGTAGTCTGGGCTTCACCTCCGCCACACATTGTTCCTGAGCTGATGCATGCATTCATTAATTTCTGCAAATGCGATGCATTGTGTTTCGCAGCAATGTCTTGATATTATTGTCAATGCAATCAAAGACATTGTTCATTTTCCAAATTTTTTTCAAATATTGATTTTGGACTGTTTATTTATGTTTTTTATTATTTTTAAGTCATAAAACTCCCTAAAAATAAAAAATAAAAAATACAAAAAAATACAAAATTGTTAAAAAACAAAACGGTTCTTACGGATCCGCATAAACTGGTTACAAATAGAAACAATTCCAGTGATTGCATGAGTGTAGCAGTACTGTATGAGTGATTGGATGAGTGCATTGGTAGTGCCTGGATTATTGAATGAGTGGATGCGTAGAGCCTGGTTGATGATTGGAAGAGTGCAAGGATAGTGCATGGTGATTTTATAAGTGCATGTGTAGTGTCTGGATTACTGCATGAGTGGATGAGTTGTGCCTGGGTGATTGGAGACTACATTGGTAATACCTGGGTGATTTTGTAAGTGCAAGAGTATTGCTTGGGTAATTCTGTAAGTGCATGGGTAATACCAGGGACATTGCTTTAGTGCAGAGGTAATGTATGGGTGTTTGTAAGAGTGCATGGGTAATGTCTGAGCGATTGCATGAGTTTATGGGTAAAGCCTGGATGACTGAATGAGTGCATGGGTACTGTGTGGGTGATTGAAGGAGTGCAAGGGTAGTGTGTGGTGATTGTATGAGTGCGTAGGTCGTGGTGGAGGGATTGGATGAGTGAGTGGGTACTGGCTAGGTAATTGCAAGAGGGCATAGGTAGTGCATGGGTGATTGCAGCAGTGCATGATTAGTGTATGGGTTATTGCATGAGTGGATGTGTTGTGCCTGGGTGATTGCCTGACAGCATGGGCACTGGTTGAGCAATTGAAGGAGTGCATGAATAATACCTGGCTGATTGCATGAGTGCAGGGGTAATGTCTGGATGACTGGAGGAGTGCATAGGTAGTGCCTGAGTGATTGGACACGTCTATAACTAGTGCCTGGCTCATTTTAAAAATGCAAGGATACTGTCTGTGTTATTCCATAAGTATATCGAGAGTGCCTGGGTGATTGCATGACTGCAGGAGTGGAGCATGACTGAATCAAGGAGTGAATGGGTAATGCCTTTGTGATTGCATGAGTGCAGGGGTAATGTCTGGGTGATGGAAGGAGTGCATGGGTAATGCTTGGATGTTTGGAACACAGCATGGGTAGTGTTTGGGTGATTGCATGAGTGCCGTAGAAGTGCCTGAGTGATGGAAGGAGTGGAAGGATAATGCCTGGGTGATTGAATGACTTCAGGGGTAATGTCTGGATAAATGGAGGAGTGAAGGGGTAGCACTTAAGTGTTTAGATGAGCGCATAGATAGTGTCTGGGTACTTTTATAAGTGCATGGGTAGTATCTGGGTGATTGGAGTAGGGCATGGATAGTGCTTGGATGATGATGCTGTCCTGCTATCCAGGACAGCAAATGGGCTCCAGTGTTTAAGTGGACATTTTGCAATATTGATGACTGGAAAATATTTGACACTTAATCTCAGTAAAACTTTCACAATGATATGTGGGAAAGGTAAAGCAAAGATCAGAAACCAACATTTAAAAACATCATCGTTTTCATATTTAGGACTATATTTTAATGGGAATGGAAGCGGTGGCACACATATTAAATAATCAAGGGCAACTTTGGATTTTCAAATAAAACCAGTGAGAGAATTCTTTACCCTATATAGGAGTAGGTGTCTTGCTGGTTCGTGTTATGGTGCGGCACTATGGAAAATGGTAAACCATACTTGACAGAAAAATACAGGAAAATAAATCCCTAAGAAGGCTTTTAGCTGTGCCCAATTCAACCTCTTCGTACATAGTACTTAGGGAACTATCAGTTTCCCATATAAGCGCTAATATTAGTATAGCAGCCCTTATGCTCTGGCATAGGCTCTGGACTCAGGAGGGGACTAAATTCGTGTGGGAAATAGTAATGGACTGCCCTGCCCTCGACTATTGTAAAAACATTCCTGGTTGCAGTATGTTTATAAACTGCTAGTTAAATGTAAGGTGGATGCTGACCCTAAAGAACATATGATAATACCGAACTATAGTAAAAGGGACCTAAAAATGAGGTAGTAGTTGGTCTGAAATAGACAAATCATATTGTGAAGGCCCACTCTTAACAGGCATCCAACTGTACCTTGTATTGATAAGAAATTTTACAACATAGGTTCTACCTAACAAGGCTGCAGGTGGGTACATTCATCACTGGATTGCATTCCTGATATGGGCAAGTAGGACCGTTACCCTCCGAATAGCCCGTGTGATGGGAATTCAACACTGCATTTTTCACTTTTTTGTAATCTTTATAAAGATATCAGGAAGCATGTTTGATGATCCCTACTTATTGACAATACATTTGATTTTTATAAATCTGCTTTTAACTATATTTGTAGTTTAGAAAATGGAAACATTTGTAACGCAGTAATTGTCTTTGTGCAACTGGCAATCAGAAGAAGAAAAGGCTATTCCCACCTGGAAGCCCTAACATATGAGAAAGATCAGGTCTCTGTAGTATAGGATGATGCATTTGAGTATGAAATATTTCTAAAACAAATCAAGCCCATTTTAAATATTCTTAATATGTTTGAGCAGTTTTATGGACTTTCGCACTGTACCCTGATAATTAGGTATTGTATTTTTGTGAGTCGTGTAAATAGTTGTTATGATTAATAGTGAAGAATATCCCCTGGATGTACTGTATAAGTAAATATTGAATGATGGTTTATATTTAGAATACGTTTATGGTTGTATTTTATATAACGAATGCAGCTTGACATTGATTCGATTGAATTATGATTGTGTATGTATATGTGTAGGTTTAAAACGAATGCACATCACTTAATTTATTGTAAATATTGTTTAACAATGAAACAATATTTTATAACATGTACATATTAAATAGTTACCAAGATGTCATCATTTAGTTATAGATTGAATATAATATTATTTTAGAAATGTTTTTTTATTTAAGTAGAATGGATATCTTAATAATCTGTGGTTTTTCTTGGTGCAGTTTGATTTTTAATGTTTTATAGGGTTTATGGGTTTCTCAATTATTATAGGATTGAAATAGTTTTCAACTGAGGCCATACATATCTACTGTTTATCTAAATTGTGTGGCAACTCCTCAGATCAGCTCAAGGTGCTCAATGCGGCTGGATAAAAGCTTCTGCTTGCTACTGTGGTACAGAATGTGCTGTGCATTTATTTTCTGTCACCTGAAATTTTGCAGCTGAAGGGCATTCAAAACAATTTCTGAATGTGTCAATAGGTGTACCAAAGTCTTCAAAATAGTTTTAATGGGTTCATTGTCCTTGGGAATGCATTCTTTGCGGGGGGTAGCCCCCATTCAAAGTTGTTACTTGCTTGCATACAAAACTGGATCACATTTGTTGCTTAAGTAAAACAATGCTGCAGTTTTTCATATGGAAGAGTTAACATGTTTGCCCAGAGTATCAGATGAAAGAAATTAAGATCAAGAAATATGGCTTAAACCCCAAGTAGTTGTGTTGCTGAATGCTCTCCCTGAGAGAACAAAGGTTTCCACTGGCTGTGAATCTCCCCATGGTGCTTTCCATACTGTGGATGGTTGAACAGTGGGGGTCCCTTGGGAACCCCACAGACCCAATCCGGAGCCCTCGGGTGAAGGGGGCCTTCTACAGGCCCTCAAAGCCAGGTTCCGACAGCCGTTTCTTGTCAGACAGATCAAATCAGAATGAGTGTCTGAATTGGTCATCCTAATTGCTCATTCGTAAACTGTGTCCATAGAGCTGGACCAACCGGCACCGAATGACTCTGTGGTGTTGGGTTCAATCAGGCCTACATACTCTGCTAAACTCTCGAACACCTTGGTATAGAAGTTGGCACGGACACTGGAAAATGCAAAAGACAAGTTTATTAAGACCCCATGGGGTGGTGGTACATTCCTACAGCACCCTTCGGCAATGCAAGAAGTAGCACACCGAACATCGGTGCGCGACCCCTTTTATACAGTTTAATGACAATAAAAAGGTAGGCGTTTACAAGTTACATCTTTAGGTATATATAAGGGCATTTTTGGAACACAGCCAACATGTGGGAGGAGTTCGGTAGTACTGGTCAGTTTGAGCTAACATTCCTGAGAGGATGACCAGTCGATGTATAATGCGCATGTGCGCTTGACCAGTACTAAAAATAGCCTGTTGCCGGGCAAAGTAGACGACCATAGGTGTCGAGAAAGGACAAGAGGGCATGCTGACCACGAGGCAGCATGTTCATACAAAATGGAAGCCAAAAGGATTCAAAATGGCCCCCGTATATTTTAGTCAAGTTAATGGAAAGATCGTGTAGCTGAGCTAAACGCTAACTCAGGAGCTGCCAAAACACGACAGACGGCCCTTTTAGCGTTTAGCAAAAGCTACCTCATAACGAAAGTAATCATGATTTTCATCATCAATATTGATCGCCATTATCTTCATTACTTCATCATTAATTAGTTTCTCTTGCTTAATAATAGCTCGTTTGGACGGGATGCAAGCTGTGATACATACAGAACATAAAGTAGGGCCACATTGAATACAAAAACAAAGAGAAAACAGTATTCCGATAATAATACATAGCATAGTTAATAATTTCCAACCCCATGTACTAAGTAGAGTCCAGAACCAACTAGAAAAGGTCCATGTTCCATTCTCTGGGTGAATCTCAGCCGCTATTTTATGTAGCTTGGTTATAGCATCATACACAGAAGGTGAATTATCTGGCACGTACACGCAACAACTACTGCCCATGACGCGGCATGCTCCTCCACGATCAGCTAGTATCACGTCTAGAACCATCCGGTTCTGGAGCGTCACAATTCTAGTAATCTGCAATTCTTCAGTTATATTTCCCAAAGCAGAGGCAGTTTAGTTAGCAACTGCTTCCACAACACGTGTAAGCCGTCTTATCTTTCTACTGTTTAATGCAGCTCCTACGAATGAAAATAATCCCAGATTGAAATCTACATATTGTTGTAAGGAGGTATCGGTCTGATCTATTCCATCAAGATCTAATGTTCTTTTAACTCTGTTTAGTACAAAATCATGATATAATACATAATCATTATGATACATAGGTGGAGCAATAAACACAGGCGGTAATACAAAAGATATGTAACAGGCTCCTAACCATCCCAATGGAAGACGATGGTATCCCTTATTTCCACAAATGAAATATGTATTACGTGAGGCTACAAATGCAATTCCGTTTGGTGTATCAAATGTGAGTGTAATATTACATTCGCTTCGACCTACAGGGATTGTACCTTTATTTCTAATGCAAAGATCTGCTTTTGTATCAATAACAGTTATCACGGGTGAATTCGACACATTTATGAGTCTTTGGTTCGTAAAAATGCGAGGTGTAGATACATTGTCCGGATGATATTCTTCCCACTCAAATTTAGTTCCTTCAGCTTGTGGATAGCCGTCCTTGTCATTGAAACAAACTTTATTTAGTCGAAAGAGTAGTCCACCTTTCGTTGGCCATCGTAAAGTGAAAAGAAGAGTGTACCAAGCGTTACAAGAACCATTATGAGAAAACGGGAGAGGAATAAGTCTTCTGATGTCCAGGCAACATTCCACATACCCAACAGTTCGACATATTGGTCATGTTGTGAGTGTGATGCAAAATCTGAATGAAACTGTTATTCAAATAAGTCTGCCTATGTCTCTCTTCATGATAGGGCAAAGTGAAATGAAAATGTTCGGATGGGCTTGGAGTGGTAGGCAGTAAATGTTCTCGTGCAGGAAACAATTGTTCTATAGTCCAAGCTATTACTGCTATTACCACTATAGTCAAAACAAACAGTACAGCACCATAAATTCTCCCCTTTCGTGTCGGAGGAGGTGCCATGATTCACGAAACAATGTTCTCTAGAAACAAACTAAAAAATAAAAAGGTAGTTCTGGACTGAGGCTGCCGTTGGTTTTTTCTCTGAGATTCAAGACGGGTGTCGCTACACTGGACAGAACTGATCCCCCCCCCCTTGATATTCCCGGCTTCCGTTTCACAAACCTCAGAACGGTTACAAACCAGTTAAAAAAAATGCAAGAAAAAATTATTTCCTGGGGCGTAGATTGTACTTCACTCCATCAGGTACGGTGTGGTCCGGGAAGGCTCCCTCCAATTCGTTGGACGTAACAGCTGGGCTCTTTTCTGCATCCAAAATATTTCTGTAGTCAGATAGCACCACAGGGCTCACCATATCCGGGGAAACACGACGACAATGGGTGGAATGGATCCACCGTTTATTGTTGGTTACTCTTACTGCCGTTCGGGTCGCAAGCAGCACCTGCTCAGGGCCATGCCATCTCGGTTCCAAACTGCTGGACCTCTCAAACACACGTATCATCACGTGGTCCCCAGGACGAAGATCATGAGCCTCACCAGTGGAGTTATCAGGGAGTGCTTCTCGAACCTGCTGATGAATAGAAAGTAAATCATTTGTTAATCGTGCCAAATAATCGTTCAAATTCAATTTCAAAGATGTGGATGCCACGATCTTTGCTAGCTTCAGCTTCAGAGTTGCGTTATACCTTTCTACTAAACCTGCTGATTGTGGGTGAAAGACAGCGTGGAATCTTTGCTTGATTCCCAATCCTTTCAGGACGTACTCCACTACTTTCCCAATGAAATGAGGACCATTATCATTCCACATAAACTTACAAACACCATAGCGAGGGAAGTACTCTTTGAGTAACACCTTAGCTGTTGTCAATGCTGTATTATCTTTCGTGGGGTAAGCCTCAATCCATTTACTGAAGGCACACACCACCACTAAGACATACTTGAGGTTATTACAGCGCTCTAGCTGGATGTAATCCATTTGCAGTACTTCGAATGGTGCAGTAGGTGGAACAAACCCTCCTTTGGGAGTATAAGTCCCTTGTCCAGGATTGTGCTGTAAACATATCAAACAGGTCTGCACTACTCTCTTAGCCGTACTAGCAATCTCTGGATTTTCCCAAACCCGTGTAAGCAATTTAGTGATTGCAAGAGCCCCAACGTGTGCCAGCCCATGTGTCATTTGCACCATTGTTTGTAAATAGGCCGTAGGTAATTTCCATCTTTCCATGTCTTTACTACGCCAGCAACCCTCATCATCCAATACTCCTTCAGTGGCCCATCTCACAAGTTCTGCTTCAGATGCTGACCTCTGTATGTCTAATATTTCTTCTCTAGCATCATGCCATCGCTCAGCTTGTGATTTCACCACATACATGGGAGAATTATTTTGTAGCATAGCAGTCTCTCTCGCAATGCGATCTGCAAAGGTATTGCCTTGTCCTATTTTATCTGTCACCTTTTTGTGTACGCTGCATTTAACTATCGCTACTTTCTTTGGACATAATAGTGCATTCAGGAGATCGCGTACCAATTCTCCATGCATAATGTGTACTCCATGTGAAGTCAAGAACCCTCGTTCTTTCCAGAGTAGGCCAAAATCATGCACTACTCCAAAAGCGTAACGAATATCCGTGTAGATGTTCACACATAGTCTAGCACTTAACTCACATGCTTTCGTTAAGGCTATCAATTCCGCTGCTTGAGCCGATTTCTGGGCTATTCGTGCTGCTTCTACCACTGTCTTAAGTGTCGTGATCGCATAGGCTGCGGAAGTTGTACCATCTGATAACTTCACACACGATCCATCGACCCACAGTTCCCCATCTACATCTGGAAATGGTGTATCCTGTAAATCGATACGACCCTTTGTTTGTTCCTCAGTCAGAAAAACACAGTTATGTTGTTCTTCCTTCTGGGTCTCAGCAACAGGATACGGCAATAAAGTAGCGGGGTTCAATGTAGCACATCGTTTTAATGTGATGTGCGGCGCCAACACCGTTAACTCATATCCTGTTAGCCGTGCACTAGTTAGATGCTGTGTTTTCGTTTGATTCAACAACGCATCTACCGCATGGGGAACTAACACCAACAATTTGTGTGACAAAACGATTCCCTCACTTTGTCATATAGCTACTGCTGTTGCTGCGACTGCTCGAAAACATCCAGGCAATCCTCGAGCCACAGGGTCGAGAACCGCCGAGAAATATGCACAAGGTCTCTGTTTGTCTCCGTGTGTCTGCACTAAAACTGACAATGCGCACCCATCCTTCTCATGTACATACAATGTAAAGATCTTCGTGTAATCAGGTGTACCTAACACTGGTGCAGAGCAAAGAGCTTGTCTCAATTGTTCAAAAGCATTCTGACATTCATCTGTCCATTCAATGGGAATCGGTGTATCTTTGGACAACAATGCTAACAAAGGCTTAACAATGTGAGAAAAACCCAGTATCCATTGCCTACAAAAAGACATCAGACCTATGAAGGCACGAACATCTTTCTGAGTACAGGGGACTGGTGTATCTAAAACTGCTTGGATTCGATCTGGTGTCAATGCACGGCCCTCCTTAGACCAAAGATGACCGAGGTAGGTCACCTTGGGTCTACAGTATTGTAACTTTTTCTTCGAAACCTTATGATTATTTTTAGCAAGGAAGGAAAGCAAGGAAAAATTACCTTTCTCACATTGTTCCTGCGTGTCTGCTGCAAGTAAAATGTCATCCACATACTGAATAAGAGCCACCCCAGCCTGTAATTCAAAAGAATCAAGCTGTCTTTTTAAAGCCTGACTATAGATGCTAGGACTTTCTGTGTAACCTTGAGGAACTCGACAGAATCTACACGATTTGTTATTTAATGTAAAACCAAAAAGATATCGACTGTCAGGATGTACAGGAATCGAGAAAAATGCATTTTTCAAGTCAATGACCGTAAAAGTAGTTGCCGTCGGTGGAACCAACGTAAGCAACGTGGTGATGTCAGACACCACCGGGTACTGAGGCACTACTATCTTATTAATTTCCCTCAAATCAATAATAAAATGATAAACCTTAGCATCTGTATCTCTTTTAAGGATCGGAAGAATTGGACTGTTACAAACATTATAGGGGACTTCCTCAACTACTCCTGCTGTAATCAAATCATTCACAATATGTATCAGGGCAATTTCACCTTCCCTTGAAATTTTATATTGTGGGACACGTGGCAGAGATACTCCGTCCTTTACAGTAATACGTACTGGAGGAATAATCATCTGACCTACATCAGTATCAGAAGTGGCCCACAACGTTTTTGGTAGGGAGGCTAGCACTTCAGATTCGTGGAGAAAACACACTCGCTCAATTTCTGGATAATTTTCATTCAACACAACCCGCACTCCTTCCGGAGCACAGCGAATAGTAGCTCGAAAGTGTTTCAACATATCGAGTCCCATAATGTTATCTGGTGTGTTTGGGGACAGCAAAAAGGGACATGGGGCAGCAAATTTATCAACATAAAATGTAACAGGTTGAGACAGTGGGCTAGAAGTAGGTGTTCCATAGAACCCTATAGCTGTAATTACTTTGCCAGACAGGGGAGCCCTTGGAACCAAGTTTTTGGACAAAGCGCTACGAGTAGCTCCTGTATCAACTAAAAACTGATCAGTAGAACCCAAGACATGTGCTTTTATATATGGACCCCTTTGATCAACTGGTACCTCAACCGATTCCACAGCCCATCCTACGCAATCCTATGCATGGCGCTCGTCGCGTGACTCAGCAGAGCCACCCTCATTTATCTGATATTGATTGCGGTTATCGAACGTATTATAGTCTGTCTGTCCACGACCCCTTGCTTCATAGCTTCCACGATCATTCGCTCCACCTCTCGTTCCTCCATAACCATTCCTAGACCTTCCACTTCCTCGACCACGCTGATTACGCTGTTCTCTCAGCACCGGACAATCTGAAATCCAATGTCCAAACTGTTTGCAGTATGCACACTGATCCTCAGAAATGTCGGAACGGGGAGGAGGCGCATTATTATACGATCCTCGTCTACCCCTATTATTCCCCCTTGTAGCCTGGACCTAAGCCAGCATTACCTTCGTCTTCAAATCCTTCACTTTCTTATCACTACTTTCCTTTGCCTCCAATTCCTGTCGTTCATAGTATTGAGCCATAGTCAATAAAGAAGCAGGGGTTGCCGTGGTCCATGAACTTTCACTCGCCTTTAATGGTTTTGCAATCTCCGGTAGGAGATTAGCCACATACTTATCAACAAATAAATGTCTGCCTGTATCTTCTGTTAATGATTGCCCACTGTAATCATGGAACGCTTCCTCAAAGCGAGAAAAGAAATCAGAAACCGATTCATCCGTTTTCTGCTTACAAGAGGCTAACATGGTCCAATCAATTTTCTTAGCGGGAACAAGCGTTTTTAATTTGTTTAGTATAGCCCCCGGGAGGTCCAATATTAATTGACAAGGCTTACATGCTGGTTCTCTGTCTAAATCAGCTTGAACTATATCCTTCCAACTTGCCCCAAGAGCCGTTTGATCATCAAATTTACGAATCATTCGCCACATATCAGGGGGCAATATTAGCCCAAAGAACAGATCAATATCAACTAACATCATAATACACGAGGAAATTGCGCTTTCAACACTTTCATAGAAAGCCGCTGGATTCTTACGGGGATCAGGCAAAGCAGTCTTAAGTGCCATAACATCTGCTCTATTCCAAGGCGTATAAACCCAATTATATATAAAATAACCCTTCGCGTCTTTAGATGTTTTATCATCATCTGTGCCATCCCCTTTATGAGGGACATATAAAGGCGCAGCTTCTCGCATAGGTCTAACATTAATCGCAGCATTCTTATCTGTTCCAGAGATAGAGCATTCTTTGGATATCTCCGTTGATCTAGACGCAGGCGAACCCGATGTCTTTTCCAACTTCCGTAGCCGTGACGCCTCATCCCGTAGCTGAACCAAGCGTTTGAAAAATTCATCCGCATCTGAAAGAATAAAAAGACCTTTACGAAAGTTATCGCGACCCTTTGATATATCCTTAGGTTCTAAGTCAGAAGAATACTTTCTAAATCGTTCAACAACCTCATCTCCAAAATGATCTAAGAAATACAACCGCTCCTTATCAGACCATTGTTCCATTTGCTTATTAATTTCAGAGACAGTTACGGTATTAACATTAAGCTTTCGTGCAAACAAACGCAATTCCACAGTCCGATCCGAAGATAACCTTGTACGCTGTGTATTCTGAGCCTCCTCATCTGATTCCTCGTTCGGAGCCGTAGGTGCGACGTACGGAGGCGGACAACAATCTAGTAATGAAAAATTATCTGTTTCATTAGTAAGGACCGGATAAAGAGGACACCTGATAGGGAACTGTCCATTAACCTGTAAATTAGGTTCTCGAGTCTCCCTCTCTTTCTGTTCCTGTAACTCCTTCTCCTGTAGCTGTAAAGCTTTATCACGTGCAGCCCTTCGCTGCACCTTATCCACCAAGGCTTCCTCACGCTTCATTCGTTCACGCACCTCTTTCTCCCACATACGCACACAATCAAACATATCCTGTCTAGACCTGCGCTGAAACAAACACTGCTCCACATATTGAACCTTTCGTAAATCAAATGACCCATGTAGTGGCCACTGTAATTCACGATCGTCTTTACTATATTTGTGCCATAATGTGCTGTACATTATTGGCGGAATGCCAAATTTTACATACATCTCACGATTCGGGGTCCCCTCTGGGGGAGCCGGCTGTGATTCATTTAATCGATAACTGGTACCATTTCCTAAACAGCACATTCCTCGGAGTGTGCTGAGAACAGGCATGTCAAAAATATCACGGAAACGTGATATTACATATAGTGGCACTTAATGTGCTTCTTACATGGTGTGCCGTTCAAACATAACAAGATTAGAGAAATATCCCTACATGCCTGCCTATGTGAGGGGCACTCCACATATAAATCAAATTCATAGATCCAAACGTTAGCTAACTCAAACAAATTCAAATTCAAATTCAAAAAGCCACAGTAAGTGTCAGTAGACTACCTTACCAATCATAAGCTTACCAAGTATCTTCAAACGTCCAAGGTCCAACTGCCAAGTTCTTTAACCAAATCAGCCAAACGGCATTACACGACAATCCAAGATCAGAATCTCAGTCGAGGACCGGCGCCACCTGGAAGGTCAGATTGGAAGGAAAGGAAAAAACACCGTGGGTGCCGAGACTCGGGTCACTCAGTGGCAGCGATCGCTTCCATGGCGAGTTTCCGAACCTTCGTCGTGACCTCTCCTTCGGGCATCCGAGTCGCCGATGAGTCCCTTCGTGGTCGCCAATTGCGGTGTTGGGTTCAATCAGGCCTACATACTCTGCTAAACTCTCGAACACCTTAGTATAGAAGTTGGCACGGACACTGGAAAATGCAAAAGACAAGTTTATTAAGACCCCATGGGGTGGTGGTATATTCCTACAGCACCCTTTGGCAATGCAAGAAGTAGCACACCGAACATCGATGCGCGACCCCTTTTATACAGTTTAATGACAATAAAAAGGTAGGCGTTTACAAGTTACATCTTTAGGTACATATAAGGGCATTTTTGGAACACAGCCAACATGTGGGAGAAGTTCGGTAGTACTGGTCAGTTTGAGCTAACATTCCTGAGAGGATGACCAGTCGATGTATAATGCACATGTGCGCTTGACCAGTACTAAAAATAGCCTGTTGCCGGGCAAAGTAGACGACCATAGGTGTCGAGAAAGGACAAGAGGGCATGCTGACCACGAGGCAGCATGTTCATACAAAATGGAAGCCAAAAGGATTCAAAATGGCCCCCGTATATTTTAGTCAAGTTAATGGAAAGATCGTGTAGCTGAGCTAAACGCTAACTCAGGAGCTGCCAAAACACGACAACTCGGGCTGTTGGAATGCCACTTGGAACCTATCTGGACAGTCCGAACGATTTCCTTGCATGGTAATCAGTCGTCCAGAACAATGCCCGATTTGGTGGAAACATACGTTCCGAATCAGATTAGCTGAATCCGAATCCCATTCGGAGCCTTTCCAGATGGCATCATAATCAACTCTTAAATATTTTCAAATCAAAGCTGATGGAATTTAAAGGGATGGAAATGGCAAGAAAAAAATGAATAGTCTGGGTTATGCGATATTGGCCACATGAGGATATGAAAGGTCATAAATGGGTATTGCGTTATTAGCTAAGAGTAATCTTTGAAGTGTGTATAATATGTACATGGAGAATTCAAGATGGTGGTTTATTGCACACATTGGAATTCTTTTTTTTTTTTTTATTTAAATTTTTATTGAGCATGTTCGAAAATTACAGAGATAGACACATATTGTATTACAATTATTAGAAAGCACATACTTTGAGAATTACATGATGTAGAGTAAATATATTTACATAAAAATTGTGGCAAGTCTGTTAACGGTTAACGACAATACTTATGATTTTTATTGGAAAAAAAAAAAAATTATAAAATCAGATTTCATATTTCAGTTCTCTAGTTTTTAAGGCCATAGTACATGTATTCAACTTGCATAAGTAGTTTCTAATTAGTCCCTATGTTGGTCATACCAACTGGCAACAAAGGACCAAACCAGTTTCCCAAATGACCTGGATTTTTTCCCTCTAGTTTTATAAATGGCCATTTCTTGTTTGTATGTTGCTAATAATCTACTAAGCCATCCCTGAAATGCTGGGGCCTCAGAGTCCTTCCACCGGGTTGCTAATATAATTCTATATATAGCAGTACCTAAATAGGTTGTATAGATTTCTGAGTTGTTAAGTTCTAAAGAGCTGTCATAGCCAAGCAGGAATAGAGTTGATGAGGTTTTAATTTCGCGACCAAAGATCTCAGTCCAGTATTTTACGATATTATCCTTGATTTGTTCTAATTTTGGGCAATCATAAAACATGTGTATCAAATTTGCGGGGCCACGTGCGCATCTGGGGCATTTATCATGGTCACTCTTGCCCCAGGAAAATAATTTGGACGGTGTGTAATATAAATTGCATATTGTTTTATAGATTTGAGCTTTTAAATTGCTTGCTAATATTGCTTTGGAGGATAGTTGTAGAGTCATGTCTATGTCGACGTTAGGATTGCTTAATTTATTGGCCCAGCTAGTTTCTATTCTTTCTACGTCATCAGGATGATTATTCAAGAAGGTTCCGTATATATCACTTATTCTGGTTGACGTCTTTTGTACAAGGTCTATAAATGGTATCGATTTCAGCTCTATATTTATAATGCGTTGTCTTAATGATGTATATATTTGATTAAACTTAAAATAGTCGGAGGGGTGCATCTGGTATTTAATGTATAATTCATCGAATGTTGTTCTTCCGTCTGAGTTTAGGAAATCGCCAATGGTGATGAGGCCTAGGTTCTCCCAGCGTTTAGTTGTATTATCATTAAGATATTGGGGTATTACTGAACTGTGCCATCAGGGTGTGTATTTTGTATATTTAGGAATTAGGAGTGTTTTTGTACAGCAGGTCCAAATTTTAAAAGCATCTATAATAATTTTGAATTTGGTCTTTTTAAAGTAGGAGGGTTCGATTTGTCTTAGTAATAATCCTCTGGCTGAGCTTCCTAGTGTTAACTCATAAATGGAAGGTATGTCACACATTGGAATTCATAATTTTTAATTCACGATCTGTATTCTTTATGTGCCTAATCAGGATGCTGTTTCGATATTTAATATTCTACTGTTTTCTAGAGTTAAACCAATGGTGCCACCAAATTTTCTTCTAAATGGGTTTTAATGTCACTCAAACCAGCTCTGGACTTGTTACACAAGTCATTGCGCCACATTCTCTTTCGAACATATGGAGGGCCTATTGAAGGGCTGAACAAAATCTCTGGATCCACCATGAGACTTCTAGATCGCTCAACCCTTTGACCATCATCCAGGGAGATAGAACTACCTGAAATCCCAACTGTGCTTCAAGCAGTTTATCAACATCTGCTTTTAGAATATCAAGCTTAGGGCCATTTGTGAACTTGCGGGTGAGATCTGCTGCAAAACAACCACATCAGGAACAATGTGTGCTTGCAGATCCGCCCCACTGTACGATCTTAGCCGGGGTAATGTTGAGATTAAACCAGGTTTTATAACACTGTATCTGTAAATGGGTTTGAGATTTTTGTTGTTTTTCATTTTGACTTCATTATTGTTTTGGTACTGCATAACTACTCCACACATAACAATACATTACACTTGTCTGCTCAGTGCCAAAGCTACCAGGGGGCCAGAGCTCAGGGTGATATAGTCAGGCTTTGATTATCCCTTGAGGTGAGTGGTCACTCCCCACCCCCAAGTATTAATCTAATTTCTTACAACATTGGTGTAGCGAACTGTGTCTATGGTGAAAAATGCACATAGAAAGTTCTCTGTAGAAAGATCTCAGGACTTCTACAGCCAAGTACAAAGGGATGATAGGCAAGATTTCATGGAAACATGCCCTCTGGAATACCCGAAATTGAGGACCAAGGAAATGAAAGGATTGCTGCAGTTGAGGTTTAGATATAAGGACTATAGGAATAATGTCTGCAGTAGCTTTAAGAGGTTAATCTTCTCATTGTGCAATATTTATGGCACCCCATAGGATCACTGTTTATTGGGTGTGGTCATTACCAGCTACCATAAATGTCACAACCCTTAAAAATCACATCTGTGATTTCTTTTACCAGTTGAAAAATGTAATCCACTGGTTATTTACAACACCTACCATGAAGCTTGCAGTGATAGAAAACCCAGAATAGTCAGAATTTCACTGAACATTTGGAGCACCTAACAATCCTGTGATATTTTTTAGGAACCCCTATCTCTGAATACCCCAAAAGCATGCATTACACCGCTGGTTCACAAAGGAGTTAGAAATTGGTCACCTGGGCACACAAAAAATATTGCAGGCAAGAATAATCTTAGCTATTCATTACCATGTATCATACAGTATTATAAAACTGCTTGAAAGCAGCACTATGAATCATAACAGTGTAAGAAACTACAAATTATCTGATTTAGAACTAAAGTTCATGGCTAAGAAAGTATTGAAGCACAACTGCAACCTCATTAGTTACCTGAAATCAAAAATTCTATATACAACCTGTGCTTGTCTGTGGAAAAGAGACAAGAAAAAAACAACACAATCTCTTTCTCGATCTAAAGGTTGACAGGATGTAAACAAGATTTTACAAGGAATTCAACAAGAGGCTCCAGGTTAAACGAGGAAGACTAGGCCACATGTTGAGGACCTATCCCTCACATGTACCGGAAGCCATAGAAAAGAAGATGACACTATCCTTGACATCAAATTATTTAACAAACCAAAGCACTCAAAACATTATTGTATCACAAAAGTATACTGACCAAATGGTAAGGACTTGAAGGGAGCACTGTTATTGTTTAGTGTACATATGAATTTCCTTGAGTAGGAGCCAAGCAGCACAGAGACTTGGCGTTGCAGCTTTAACTGATAGAAGCTTACTATGGACTCCCTGGTCTGAGAGAACCATTTATTTTCAGAGGACCTGAAAAGAGCTCCGAAGGACTCGACCTGCGCCCTCTTGAATCCAGGCAGACCAGTGGACTCCAAGGGTCATCACCTGAACCTTTCTACATCTGTCCAGCTGATCAGTGCCAACTGAATCTAGACTGGACCTTACTGTTGGTCTTCTGTCTGACACCCTGAGTCTCCAAGTGCCTACCATGAGTACCATGGGGCTTTTGAATTATAGTATTTGTCCAGGACAAAGCTGAGCAGTGTAACTGAACACAGTTCTATTGGAGTCAGTGTCACCTTGCTTTTAGGTCCCAGTATATCATATCTCTGGTATTGACATTTTGGCGTCCTTGTTTTAAATAAATGGTACACTATCTAATTGGGTTTGAGATTTTTTTTATGAATTATTCTTTATTTCACAAGGAAAACGTTATTTTGCAATACATTTCACAATACATGAAGATTAGCTCTCATCGTCCACAACGCTCTCTCATAACCCACCTCCCCAGATTGGATCCATTCACTAGATTTATTACACATTTTTGAAAGGTTAAAAGAGTAAAAAATAAGAAGAAACGGAAATAGGAAATAGGTATTACCAAGCAATGATATGATATAAAGGCTTTTGTAGCACGCTCTATTACTAAAAATAGTATCCTGGCGCGAGAAGGTGAGAGCGAAGCATAGGGTTCATGAAAGGACAGAAGGGAGACAGTTTACAGAGTGATGTTAAATAAGTGGGTTTTCAGTCCTTTCTTAAAAGCCATGATGGTATGAGCGGTCTTGATGTGGAGGGGGAGAGCATTCCAGGCCTTCGCGGTTTTAACCGCGATGGATTGGCAGCCTAATCTACAGTACTTAATTTTAGGCACGGTCAGTTGGCACTGATTGGCAGACCGGAGGGATCGGTTAGGAAAAGCAAGACAGATCAATCAACCATAGGTGCGTGAATATACCTATGAATGCAAGATCAAACTCACAGCTTTACAATTTTGATCCCTTGTAATAACCAAGTATGTTTCCCCGCACTCTCCTAGTCCTAAAGAGCACCTTCCCACCCTAGTTCAGTACATCCCCACTCTAAGATCCTTTTGATGCACCGGCTGATTGGTTCCCACATTTCTGCGCCCCTTTTTTGAGCGCTGCAACCCCTTCAGTCATATATGTCATTTCAGAATGCTATATTGCTAGAAATCTACTCTGCCATTGTTGTCCATATGAAGGTTCGGGATCCATCCAGCATGTGGCCACGCGTACCATATGGTGTCACATATAGATATGTTCTTGGTCAGCAGTATGATCATACAAGTTCTCAATTTCGAAAGAAATATTTGGATCATCTCAGACCATAATGCTATATCACTATATATTACTTTGAGCCAAGGATTAATTGAGGTATCGCTCTGTCAGTGGTCATTTGATCATTTGATCGGAAAGATGTGATATACATTACTTATATGTCCGACTGTTTGAGACTATTTATAACTTTTAACAAGGACTCTGCCTCTTCCATTGTGGCATGGGATGCTTAGAAGGCTATGATCTGTTGCCAAACTCTCACTTATACCATACAACATAATGAGATTAAGACAATTTTGAAGGCAAAACTTTGCACCAACCTTCTTCAGTTACAGTAGAATACTCTTCTTGGATGTGTAAAAGCTAGCTGGAAAGGGATGCAGTAGTGTATGAGCATCTTACTACTACACATATGACTTAAATAAAACTGATTTTTCTTGGGTATTTTAAACATTGCTGTCAAAACATGTTATGATATGTTAAGTTGACTTGTGCAGGGTGCTAATTGCATGGGAGGTTATCCAAGCACTTGAGCAGGTGTGTAGCCTCTAGGCCCCACAACTATAGTACACAAGCCAAGTCTTCAGCTTCTTGCAGGATTCAAGAACCAAGAAGGAAGTACATTTTCTGATTCTAACTTAAAAACGGTAAGGGCCAGATGTACAACCTGCCAATTAGCAAGTCGCGAATTGTGTCGCAATTGCGACTCGCTAATTGGAATGCACAACAGTGCCTCAGACTTCATGTGAATCCTAATGGGGTCGAAATTTGCATGCCTATTTAATATTAATGAGGCAGGCACAATTTGTGACCCCATTAGGAATGGCTAGCACTCACAGGCAAGGTGACCTGCTTTTTTTTTTAAATGCAGCCCGTTTTCCTTAAAGGAAAATGGGATGCATATAAAAAGGAAAAATAAATCTTTTCAGTTTCATTTATTTAAAGGCAGGAAGTGGTCTCTGGAACCACTGCCTGCCCTTAAAAACTATTTTCCCACATACTCCCAAAGAGAAGGGGTCCCTAGGGACCCCTTCCCCTTTGCGAGTAGTTTACCGCCTACGAGATGTAGGAGGTAAACTGTGAGTGTTTTGCAGCCACAAATGTGGTCGCAAAACATCAGTACATGTTGACTCGCTATTAGGAAGGGACGCCCCTTCCTATTAGCGAGAGTCGCAAATGCTATTTTGGGAGTCAGTTAGTCGCAAAATAGCATTTGTACATGCTCTTACCCTTTTTTGCAGGTGCAAATTTGAGTATCTCCCATGTGAGGCCACAAAAAGGTGTTGTACATCTGATCAGTGGACAAGCTTATAAAGATATGCCGAAGTGTGAAGTCCGGGTCCCCCAACGATCCGGCACCGGCTTGGGTCATTTCAGAGGGAGTGTCAGCCCTGGAACCTCACATTAGGCAGGTCTTAAACACCTCCTTCTGCACTCAACAAGTCCCCAAAGAGTGGAAAAAGGCCATAGTACTGCCAATAAGGAAAAAACCCAACGTTAGCTTGGAGGTGCTGGAAAACCTCAGGCCTATTTCCTTACTACCGTACGTGGCGAAGGTGGCAGAGAAAGTGGTTAATACTCAGCTCTCTGAACACCTGGAGAGGTGGAACTTACTTCATCCATCTCAGTCAGGATTTAGGGTGGGCTATTCCACGGAGACAGCTCTCCTCCGAGCCACCGAGACTTTAAGAGCAGGGGCTGATGCAGGTCACACAATGGCCCTAATTATGCTCGACCTGAGTGCAGCTTTCGACACCGTAGCACATTCCATCTTGCTGCGGTGTCTGAAGGAAGCTGGGGTGGCTGGTCATGCGCTGTGCTGGCTACAGTCATTCCTCTCAGAGAGATGCTTTCAGGTTCAGCAAGGGACTTGTCGCTCAGCAGAGACGCCATTAGATCAGGGAGTGCCTCAGAGCTCGGCTCTTAGCCCCACTCTTTTTAATCTTTATATGGCCTCTCTGGCAAAAGTGGTACAATCATTTGGGGTGGAATTGGTGTCGTACGCCGACGACACCCAGCTGCTGATCTCTTTATCGCAGAACTCCTCCAACACTCCTACCAACTTTAAATCCTGCATGCAGGCACTGGGAGAATGGATGGACTCCCATTGTTTAAAACTCAATGGTTCTAAAACAGAGGTGCTGGTGGTGGGGGGAAAAAGCGATAATTGGTCAGCTGAGTGGTGGCCTTCATGCTTGGGTCCTACTCCTACCCCCTGTGAGGAAGCAAAGAACTTGGGAATCTGGATGAATCCCTCCCTCTCGTATGATGGCCACATTAGGCGTCTTGTGGGCAAATGTTTTGGAGCTTTAAAGACTCTAAATAAAACTTTAGACCTATTGCCCCTTGCGGCCAGAAGGACTTTAACACAGGCACTGGTGACCTCGCGGTTGGACTATGGAAATGTACTGTTCCTGGGGGCAACCAAGGGTAGCCTCGGCCGCCTCCAAGTCATCCAGAACTCCGCCGCTAGGTTGGTGTTGAGAAGACCTAGGAGGGCCAATTCGCAGAAGGCGCTGGATGCGCTTCATTGGTTGCCTGTGAAGAAACGGGTGCGTTTTAAGTGCCTACTCTTCTGTCATCGGATTGTCTGGGATAGGTCGCCCGCTTATTTAAAGGATCTAGTCAGCCGGTATGAACCCTCCAGGACCCTTCGTTCGGAGGGGACCGGACTGCTGACAGTCCCCAGGACGAGGAAGGCCAGAATAGGTGGTCGTTCTTTTGCGCTCCAGGCAGCTCAACAATGGAACAAACTTCCCTTGGCCTTGAGACTGGAGAGTAGTGAAGCGCGGTTTAGGGCCTTGCTGAAAACTCACTTATACACAGCATAGACCTCTGGATCTCTCTCTTGCTGGTTCACTGCTAGCTTTAGCGCGGGGACATGCCGTGATGGCATTACTGAGCGCTTTACAAGCTCTTTATTATTATTATTATTATAGAGCGCGCAGGTCACGCGACGAACAATTTTACCATATACGTATTGGGCCCATAAATTCAATTCACCATATTTATTAATCGGGTAACCTTACACTCTACTACCAGTAACCCTGCTCCTTCCTATTTTATTTCCAGTGTACCCGACTTACCAATCCACTGTTACGGGTACCATTGTACATCTATTTACACATTGAGAATTTGTTTTGTATGCTCTGCGCTGAGTGTCATGAGATGGCCCATCACCTGGAAAACATCAGATGATAGAAAATAAATGCAAAACACATTCTGGACCACAGTGCCAAGCAGGAAACTTCCCTCATGAGCTCTGTGTACTTATATGAATACTTGTCAAACAAAATTTGATAAACTGTAGAAATTGATGGGCTCAGTTTGACCCATGTAAAATCCTTATACTACCCCTAATCACTAGCCATCCTTGAACTCGAAAACTATTTAAACTCCCTAATAAATGAGTCACCCATAAACCCTCTAAAACATTACAAATCAAATATCACCCACCACTTAACCCTAAAAAAACACGAATTCTTAAAGATAAAAAACATAATTGTGTAGAGAAATTCTATTTAAATAAATAAATAATTTTTTTTTTAAATAAATATTATTTTCAATCTATAACTTAATTTAAAAAAATGACATTTTGGTAACTATAAAATATTTAGATATTTATGTTGGAAAATAACTTGTAGCTGTTAAACAATATTTTCATTAAATTAGGTGATGTGCATTTATTTTAAACCTACATATATACATACACTATTCCACCAATTGTCCTCTTACAGAAGGAGCGCTGATCAGTTGGTGCCGTCACCGGGATCAGGGCAGTATCCCGTTTAATTTTTCCACAAATAAAACAGTGATGGCACTCCATTCGGTATTTGTTCAAGGTTCTTTATTCAAAACTGTGTTCGCCTACGCGTTTTGAACCAAAGTTCTTGTTCACAGCAGTTTCTTACAGTTTGTCCCTCATCTCTTTCTTTATTTATACTATTGGCCCTTGCAGTGTATTGTGGGATATGTGGTTTTATGTGGTTTTCGTTTGTGTTGCACCCTACTTTATGTGTACCCGATTTGTTAACAATTATACATATCGGGAAGCCCAAGTGTATGTTTACAAGACTGTCATTTTATGCGTCCCGTTATTGAGATATCGTATCAATTTTGTATGTGTGCTGTCTGCCCATTTAGTTTTGGCAGATGCGTTTTCGTCATACTTGTGTTTCTCACTATGCGATAGAATGTGTTGTGTAGGCTGAGTGCCCTGTCACCACTTATCCACAATTTATGTTTAGTGATGTTATGGGTCTGGTGATTATATGATTATATGTGTGCGACTTATTTTGTTTTGGTTTTGTGTGTATATACCTTTTAAAGAAACCTTTATTGTTTGACTCTCCTCATGTGGTTGTTATCTATCTGGTCATGCAGTGTTTAACCCCCACTACTATTTCCATCAGATACTGTATCTGAATGTTGGAATAGGTGACTGTCATGGATTTATCCTTTCTTTGTGTACTTATATTCGTGTGAAGGATAATACGTTACTAGGGCTGAGTGCCCTCTACACCGCTGTATGGCCATAGATATTCATGAGGATGTGTACAGATGCATAAAGGTCAATTGGCAGTTGGACACCCTAAAACGATATACATATCAATTTAACATTTTTGTTCAATAGTTCATGGAATCCTGTATTGTGAAAATTGCATGGATATTGTTTATCTTCATAAATGGACATACAGTTCTTTGTCCCCGTTTAACCCCAGAGGTTGTTTGGTTTTAAATTTCATGATTAGATTAGATCCAGCCTTCTCAACTTCAATTTTCTATCTCCACCTCGTTCATGTTGGGGAGTAGTTGCCAGTCCAGAGTATGTTACATCTAACCATGTTTTTCCCACATGACTTGTTATGTGTTTGGCCACAGCGTATGTGTGGTCTGTGATCTTTATAGCGCGAATATGCTCCAAGATTCGCTTCTTCAAGGGACAGGTGGTGCTCCCAATGTACTGTTTACCACATTTGCACTGGAGCAAATATACCACGAATGAGGTTTCACAAGTTATTGTTTCTCTTACTACGAAGTTTTTTCCAGTGGCGTCTTTGAGGTTCTTTAGATTTTTTCCAACTTTACACGCTTTGCACGTTTGGCATTTTGTAAAACCCTTAGACCTTATATCGAGCCAGGACTCAGTTTTTCTGATTTGAAAATGGCTCCGTACAAAGTGGTCCGAGAGGTTTGGTGCTCTTGTGTAGGTTACTAGGGGACGTTCCCCTATGCTCTTCCCAATGTCAGGGTCTTTTTTCAATACATGCCAGTACTTCGTCATACTTTGTTGAATCTTGTGACTCTCTTTGGTGTATCTCATTATCATTCGTGGTTGTTCCTCAGTTTTGGTCATTTCTCTCTTCTCTGTGTTTGAGTTACTCTGGTCAATTGTTGTCTCTTTGTCATTTTCCATGCTTGTTTTATTTTTAATTAGCAGTATTTCTGCTCTGCTTTTCTTCCTTGCTTCAACTTCACCCCTGGGTATATCCGTTTGTTTGTACCCTCTTTGTACAAATGGTATCTTTGTCTCTGTGAATGTTTTCTCCATTTCACTTGTTTCCGAACAGTTTCTCTTCATTCTTAAAAGTTCACCATACGGTATGCTCTTTTTCATTTTTTCAGGGTAAAAGCTTTGGGCGTGTAATAGACTGTTTGTAGCAGTTTTCTTTCTGTGGGTTGTTGTCTGAATTTTGTTGTTTTTCACATAAACTCTGGTGTCCAGGAACTCTACTTCCTTTGCACTCATATTATACGTGAATTTCAGTCCCACATTATTGCTGTTGAGTTTGTCGAAGAATTTCTTGAATTCTGCTTCCGTGCCCCTCCACAGGAGAAATAAATTGTCGATAAAGTGCAGCCACAGGGTATGCAACGTTTACCACGCAATTTTTACAACGCACTACCATTACAACGAAACTTTTACAACGCAAAAACTTTTACCACGCATACCATTACAACGAAAGATTTTACAACGCATATACCTTTACAACGCAAACCATTACAACGTAAGTATTGGTAAGTATATAATTATTTTTAAAATGTTATATGTTTGGGTTTTTGGGTAAAGGGGTATTTTTAGGGTTCAGGGTCAGTTTTCAGTTTTTGGGTAAAGGGGTATTTTTAGGGTTCAGGGTCAGTTTTCAGTTTTTGGGTAAAGGGGTATTTTTAGGGTTCAGGGTCAGTTTTCAGTTTTTGGGTAAAGGGGTATTTTTAGGGTTCAGGGTCAGTTTTGAGTTTTTGGGTAAAGGGGTATTTTTAGGGTTCAGGGTCAGTTTTCAGTTTTTGGGTAAAGGGGTATTTTTAGGGTTCAGGGTCAGTTTTGAGTTTTTGGGTAAAGGGGTATTTTTAGGGTTCAGGGTCAGTTTTCAGTTTTTGGGTAAAGGGGTATTTTTAGGGTTCAGGGTTAGTTTTCAGTTTTTGGGTAAAGGGGTATTTTTAGGGTTCAGGGTCAGTTTTCAGTTTTTGGGTAAAGGGGTATTTTTAGGGTTCAGGGTCAGTTTTCAGTTTTTGGGTAAAGGGGTATTTTTAGGGTTCAGGGTGAGTTTTCAGTTTTTGGGTAAAGGGGTATTTTTAGGGTTCAGGGTCAGTTTTCAGTTTTTGGGTAAAGGGGTATTTTTAGAGTTCAGGGCTGGGTTTGGGTTTTGGGGTACAGGGGTATTTTTAGGTTTCAGGGCTGGGTTTGGGTTTTGGGGTACAGGGGTATTTTTAGGTTTCAGGGCTGGGTTTGGGTTTTGGGGTACAGGGGTATTTTTAGGTTTCAGGGTTTGGGTTTGGGTTTTGGGGTACAGGGGTATTTTTAGATTTCAGGGCTGGGTTTGGTTTTTGGGGTACAGGGGTATTTTTAGATTTCAGGGCTGGGTTTGGGTTTTGGGGTACAGGGGTATTTTTAACATATGTACAAATTAATAAATAAAAATTAATATAATTATTTTAAAAATGTAATATTAAACTATTAATTTATTAACTTAAAAAAATATTAATAATTACATTATTTTAACATATTATATACTTACCTATACTTACGTTGTAATGGTATGCGTTGTAAAAGTACTTGCGTTGTAGTGTATTGCGTTGTAAAGGTATTCGTGGTAAAGGGTCCTGCGTTGTAAAAATTGCGTGGTAATGGTATGCGTGGTAAAAGTATGCGTGCTAACGTCATACATCCCAGCCACAGTGCTACGTTTGCCATGTGTGGGTCGTTTTCCTCTCCCCAAGCAACACACCTCTCCCACCACCCCATCATGAGATTAGCGTAGCTTGGGGAGAAGGAAACCCTCATGGCGGTCCCGCAGTACTGCGCATACACCTTTTTATTGAATAAAAAAATGAAATGAAAAATTACATTTATAGAGCGCACACACTACCCGTAGTCCTCGCAGCGCTTTAACTGAATCCAGGCAACCAACTAGGGTGATTAACAGGCCCTACTGAACAAGTGGGTCTTTAAAAGCCTCCTGAATGTCATACGGTTATCGTTTTCTCTGAGGGCAAGTGGAAGAGAATTCCACATTCTAGCATTCAATGTTGTTATAGAGACACATTCTGATCATTTGTATCAGCATTTTGGAATGTTCATATTCCATTGCTGGTCGTTGTTGAAGAAAGTATTGGATGGCTTTGATTCCAATTTCATGGTCAGGACAATTGGTGGAATAGTACATAACGCACAGAAGAGAGCCCGGCACAGACTCCGCTAAATGATGAAAATGAAGAAATAATGGTTCAGGGACGACGATAAAGCGTGAAACCAATGTGGATGCAAAACGCTTTGGAGAGCTGAACCGGAAACAAACGCAATTTGGAAAAAGCGGAGAAAGAAAACCAAACAACACATTGCCCCGCCACGGACTGGCTGAGCGCCGACTTGCTTGGTCGGAGGACACGGACACGTTCGGGAGTCTCCCAGGTAAGCAACTGGTGGTGGGTGCATGTTGTCTGAGCCGAAGTGGGGAAAGAAGAGACATTCAGTCGACCACTGGTAGTCGAATGCATGAATAATAAATGAACAATCTTTATAAATATAATCTCATTCGGTAGTGAGAGAAAAACTGTGGTAAGGAGTCGAAGTAAAGGGCTCTACGAACTAACAAACAAACCACTTAATGCTAACAGTCTGTCCTGACGAACACGGAAAATATATTAAAATATTTTGCGACTCAGAAATCAAGTGAAAAATTGGCATAAACAATGGAAGAACGTAAAGCAAAGAGGATGACTAAAGCGGAAACCATGTTCCAGAGAAGCACAGGAACTAATAAACGTAGAGAAGATGTGCAAAAAGATACGCAAACAAACACAAGCAATGTTAAACAATTATTTTTGCAAATGGAAAAACTAATGCGTAAGGAGATCTCTAGATCATGGGAAATAATTACAATGAAGAAACACATAGAATGCAACATGGTCCCCCGAGGTCTACTCATCTTCACGCTCCCCAATCATCTCGACACAAAACCAGAGATGCTTGAGGAATGGGGGCGCAACAATATGGAGTGCTCATCTCAGACCATAATGCTATATCACTATATATTACTTTGAGCCAAGGATTAATTGAGGTATCGCTCTCTCAGTGGTCATTTGATCGGAAAGTACTATTAGATACGATATACATTACTTATATGTCCGACTGTTTGAGACTATTTATAACTTTTAACAGGGACTCTGCCTCTTACATTGTGGTATAGATTCTTAGAAGACTATGATCTGTTGCCAAACTCTCGCTTATACCATACAACATAATGAGATTAAGACAATTTTGAAGGCAAAACGTTGCACCAACTTTCTTCCAGTTTGTAGAAATCAATAATGTCTGGTGGACAGTTACATCATGGTAAATTCCAATGTAAGTCTTAATATAAGCCCCACCAGGAGCAGCCTCATGGCTGCTCAGCCGTTCTTCTCCAACAGCTCCACCTTCAAGTACAGACATCCATAACATTCCAAATGACATCATATAGCTAGAGCATCAGGCAGAGAACCAGGGCCAGGGAGATGCATTACATGAGAAGCAGATTACTACACATCTTCCCCTTTATAATATTTAACAAAATGAAATAGTATATACATATATAAACAAAGGAAGAGAAGATGAACATTCCAGAAGTAAACGTAAAAGAACACCATAAAAACATGAGCCAAACTCTCCTTATGTAATAATAATAATAGTAAGCATAATAATAATAACGATGCAATAGTAATAATGAAAGTGATAAAATAGCCTTTCCTTTGTAATAATAATAATAATAACGATGCAATAGTAATAATGTAAGTATTAAACAGTAAGACAGCCTTCTCTATGTAATAGCCATCTGCTCGATCCCATATTTTCCAACTTGGACCATCTTATTCCATCTCCGGCTCTTGCCATGCCTTGGACAGACCACTTTTTGGTGTCCGCGACCTGGCAATTTGATAGTCCAGCTGCGGCAGCCCCAAGGGCGGCACACCTGGAGGCCACGCGGCCCCCTCAAGGAGTCAATCCGATAGTCGCTGACGCGAATTTACATACCTGGCTCGTGCACTCTCTGGATACCCTCCTTCCCAAAAAGAAACAACTTACAAAGGGGAAGAGAATGGGTTCGGCACCCTGGTATTCGTCGGATTTGAGAACCTTGAGGAAGGGGTGCAAGAAGCTAGAGCGGTCCTGGAGGAGAGATTGGAGTGAGGCGAGTCGCAAAGAATATCGTACGGCTCTGAGTAGGTATAAATCCGCTATACGGGCGGCAAAATCAAGATTCTTTGAAGAGCGTATAGATTCTGCGGCCAACTCTCCCAAAGAGTCATTTAGGGTTATTAAGGAGCTACTTAATGTCCCTGAACCCCGGGTTTTACATGAGGACCCTCGCAAAAAATGCACCGAACTGGCCTCGTTTTTCAAAAGAAAAATTGATAACATACTGGCCTCCCTCCCCCGGCCAGGTGAGGTCCCCGCCTTGGTGGACAATTCCAGCTCTCAACCTAAGATGCAATCGGTGGAGATGGCCTCCCTGGGTCCGGTTACGATGGAGGAAGTTCTGGCGCTTCTGGGCTCAATGAAGAGCGGCTCTCCGAAAGACCCAGCACCTATTAAATATCTTAAACAGGTGTCCTCTGTGATTGGTGGCCCTGTGACAGACCTGATAAACCTGTCCTTGGCCCACGGGGTAGTCCCCCCCAGTTGGAAAGGAGCGGTGGTTAAGGCCCTTTTGAAAAAGCCTAACCTCGATCCCGCCGACCTCGCCAACTTTCGGCCTATCTCCTTGCTGCCGGGTATCAGTAAGGTGGCTGAGAAGCTGGTGAACAGACGCCTCTCGGACTTCTTGGAAGCCAATTCCCTCCTGGGCGACTCCCAAACGGGTTTTCGTCCCGGTCAGGGGACTGACACTGCCCTGTTGGCGGTCGTGGAGAATGCTAGGAGCATGCTGGATGCGGGGGATCAGTGGCAGTGATCCTCCTGGACCTCAGTGCTGCTTTTGATACCGTGGACCATCAGGTGCTTCTCCAACGGCTGTCAGGGGTGGGGGTCACGGGTCTGGCCCTCAAATGGTTCGCTTCCTTTTTGGAAGATCGTTCATTTGAGGTGTGGGAAGGCCATGAAAAATCATCTTCGACCCCTCTCCAGTGTGGTGTGCCACAGGGCTCTTCATTGAGCCCTACCTTATTCAACGTTTACATGGCCCCCCTGGAGAGTGTGGTACTGCCGCTGGGTATTAAAATCATCAGCTATGCTGATGATACTCAGCTGGTGGTAGGCCTTTCCCAGTCGGCATACCATCCCGACCGGCTGCACACATGTCTTGAGAAGATCTATACGTGGATGTGCAGCTCAGCCCTAAAGTTAAATGGCTCCAAGACGGAACTGATGCTGCTGGGGAACTCCTCTCCATCTTTGTCCCCCAGCAGCTGGCCAGACTGTCTGGGACCGGTTCCCCCCCCTAAACGGGAGATCAAGAGTTTGGGGGTATGGCTGGAGCAGGACCTATCGTTCAAAACTCATGCCAAAAAGACTGCTGGCGTGTGCTTTGGCCTGCTCCGCGCAGCCCAGAAGATTTTGCCTCTGCTCCCAGCGCCCACCCGAAGGCTTCTCATCCAGGGACTTATCATCTCGCGGCTGGACTTCAGCAATGCGTTATTCCTGGGTGCACCCGAATCTACCCTGAATAAACTGCAGCAAGTGCAGAACGCGGCAGCTAGACTTCTGACGGGTCTCCCCAGGCGTCAATCTGCTCGCCCGGCGTTGAGGGCACTGCACTGGCTCCCTGTGAGAGACAGAGTGAAGTTTAAGTCACTTTGTATCGCCCACAAAGTTCTGCACGGGGTAGGTCCACCTATTCTGGGGGAGATGGTCCAGCCCTACAAGGCCCCCCGTCCTCTTCGCTCTGACGACCAACATCTCCTTCAGGTTGGCAGGGTGAAGAAGGCAAGAACGGGTGGTAGAAGGTTTTCAATAAATGTGGCCTCCTTGTGGAACTCGTTGCCCCTACAACTGCGCTCGGAAGCTAGCCTGCTTCGGTTTCGAAAACTTTTAAAAACTTTTCTGTTTTCTGTTTAATCCCTTCATTCTTTAAGTAGTGTTATGTTCTGGTAAGCGCTGGGATGCCTAATAGGTAACCAGGCGCTATACAAAACTCAGAATAATAATAATAATAATAATAATAATGATAATAATGACATAGTAAATGTAGTAATAGTAATGAAAGTAATAAAGTAGTAATATGGAAGTCGTAAACTTAAACAAATGACAGGACCAGGCAATACTATAATATACCGTCCTCTTACCAAGAACACCCTCTACTGCATACTATTGCAGGACCAAGGAAATGTACATATCCTCTAATGCACATATTATAATGTTCCGTCTGCATACTAATGCAGGACCACACACACATTAATATACAGTAGCCTCCCAATAAGAAAACACATACATCCTCATGAAGGGGGAATCCACCTGCCTATAAGCCAACACGCACAGTAACCCAAGGGGGAATCCACCTCCCTATAAACCACCACACACAGTAACCCAAGGGGGAATCCACCTCCCTATAAACCACCACACACAGTAACCTCCCAAGGGGGAATCCACCTCCCTATAAACCACCACACAAAGTAACCTCCCAAGGTGGAATCCACCTCCCTATAAACCACCACACACAGTAACCTCCCAGGGGGGAATCCACCTCCCTATTAACCACCACACACAGTAAACTCCCAAGGGGAATCCACCTCCCTATTGCCACACACTCACAGTAACCTCCCAAATATTTGATAAGGGGGAATCCACCTCCCTATAAACCACACACTCGCAGTAACCTCCCAAATAGTTGTAGAGGGGGAATCCACCTCCATATAAACCACACATTCGCAGTAACCTCCCAAATAATTATAAAGGGTGAATCCACCTCCCTATAATAATACTGTAAAATGAAAATCACTTTGAGTATCAATTTAGAATGACACGTTGCAAATCAAAAGCAGATGTACATAACATTAGCATATATCACCAAATTCAATGCAGTGTCACTAAGTGACTTAGCCGTCATCACATACACCACAACAAACGAGTGAGTGACTTAATACTTAAAAATCATCTCATACAGTACAGTTCTGGGTTTCTTATTTCCTTTGACCCATACTCTAACTCCTTATAGCAATATTTCATTACTGTTCCAGATCTAAATCCTCCTTTCTCTCCGAGTGAACTAGTTAATTCCTTTTCTTGGTGCAATTGCACCCCATAGCCAGAAGATGGCGGTGTTGCACTAGTTCTAAGTTTTCCAAAGCGACATTCTCGGTAATATGTAGTTTTCAATTAGGGCTCCCGGTTTCATGATATTTATTTTTTTGCTATTTCCGTCTGTATTTATTCATATTTATTTTTTGCTATTTTTTCTGTATTTATCCATATTTATTTTGGGTTTTGTGGAAAAAGTAGGCTGAAGTTAGTATATTTCCACTTTTATTTAACTGATAAATATGCAGTCATGCTTAAATGTCTGCCAGATTTCAGTGCTGTGAACACCCGCAGAAGATAAATCAGTGCACGTATAGGTAAATATGCACATTTCAGTATCAACCTTGTGCATATCTACAGCTGTTAAAGTCTTTTTACTAAAAACACTTTCTTTTTTAACTTCTTATCTATCAATCCACACATCTAATGGCCTGACAGTCATGGCAGACAGTATTTAGAATTACTCAAAAATCAACCCAATTTCCGTTTTTATCCACATTTAAAATTAAATACAGACAAGAAAATGAATGTTTTCTGTCTGTATTTATCTGTAAAAATCAGTAAAAACGGAAAACAGGGGACCTTATTTTCAATTAGTGTAAATGACAGTACCTGTGACGATCTTCAGGCAGCGATGCTCATGGAAACCCTCACATTAAAATCATCTTTATCACCAAAACTTGACTCACGAAATTAACTCTGATGGCAATTCAGGTCAGCTACAGAGCACAGAGACACAACAACACACTGGGGCCTTCTTGCAATTCCATTTAAATACCATGGAGAAACCAGTCGTGGCTCGCAAACAATACACATTTACAATAGACTGTGAAAAGGCCTGTAGACTACAATCCACATTTGTTCTCTGTCACATTTTTAACAGCGGGGCTTGATGATTCTTTAAAAGCAAGTGATCAAAATCTGCCCCTGATTATTTTCTACCATGTGCAGCCACTTCTCATATACCTCTTCATTGGGCTTCACAGTTTTAAAACAGGACTGCAGATTCACTTTACAGTGTCATACACAGGTGGATCTGGCACCTAAAATTATTTAGGGCGACCATTGTCACGGTCACTGGTGGGGAGGGTGCCAGAAAGCTTAAATATTTCAATGTCTTTAGTAATATTAGTACCTTAAGTTCCAGTAGCCATCAAATATCCTTCTTTTCTCCATGAGTAAGTTCTTTTCCTTTTATACATCAATTTCCCTGGTCCTGCAATAGTATGCAGTAGAGGGTGTTCTTGGTAAGTGGACGGTATATTATAGTGTGTGCAGTAGAGGACATATGGTATTCCCTGGTCCTGCCATTTGTTTTGTTAACTTATTTAATGAGTTATTTTGTTAATGCTTTTGACTTCATTATTTTGATGTGCTTGAAATGTTATCTCTTATCTAGGAGAATTAAATGAAAGTGAGGTTCTTGACACCTGTTACCCATCCACCTATGGTTTTTCCTAAAAGTCAGGCCATTTATTGCCACAACTTGGAAATTGCATCGTTTAACCTAAAATGAATGATGTGTTGCCTTGTTGGGAATTCTAAAGAAATGTAGTGAATTCAGTCTTCTGTCAGTTGCTCCTTTTTGGGGGTGGGCATCCTTTACATTCCTTTTTGTAAAGAATTGTTGAAAAAGGCATTTTTTTTGTGCTTCAATTTTTCTATACAAAATTGGCATAATATCTAAATTAAAATGTTTATTTCTTTAATCAAGTACAAACATTTATTACCGGAGCATTAACCTTGAATGTGCTCTTAAGTGTGTTAACTTGTATTAAGCAGTTGTTTTCATCCCCCCCATGACATGTCTTCATACTTTTGTCTTTAATGTGAGCTTCTGTATTCAACTGCACTTTATTGAATTCATGTGCAATTGGTGTAATAAGCTCACTAATTTCTGTAGCTTGAATCATTTTTTAATCCCATCTTCGTCGCCAATGTAGAAATCAATAATGTCTGGTGGACAGTTACATCTTGGTAAATTCCAATGTAAGTCTTAATATAAGCCCCACCAGAAGCAGCCTCCTGGCTGCTCAGCCCATCTTCTCCAACAGCTCCACCTTCAAGTACAAACATCCATAACATTCCAAATGACATCATATAGCTAGAGCATCAGGCAGAGAACCAGGGCCAGGGAGATGCATTAGAAAAGAAGCAGATTACTACACAGTTACAGTGGACTACTCTTCTTGGATGTGTAAAATGTATCTGGGAAGTGATGCAGTAATATATGAGCATCTTACTGCTACTCATATGACTTAAAAAAACAGATTTTGCTTGGGTATTTTAAACATTGCTGTCAAAACATGTTATACTATGTCAATTGGACTTGTGCAGGGTGCTAATTACATGGGAGGTTATCCAAGCACTTGAGCAGGTGTGTAGCCTCTAGGCCCCACAACGATAGTACACGAGCCAAGACTTCAGCTTCTTGCAGGATTCAAGAACCGAGGAGGAGGATCTCATGTGTTGAGGGATGTTGTTCCAGATATTGTGTGCAAAGTACAAAAATGAGTGACATCCAATTCTGTTTTTGTGGCTATGGGGAGTGTGTGTCAATGAGTGTGTGGCCGGGCATAGGATTCGAGTTGGCAGTTGAAAGCGTTCAGTAATGCTGGTCCAATGTTGAGAAATTCATGAAGAGTTTGAATTGCTTGAGTTTGTGTAGTGGAAGCCTGTGGGGCCATTTAAGGTGTGGCAAGATGCGGGTGCAATGTGGGAGGGTGAGATTAATCGTTCTGTAATATTCTTGATGGCCTGGAGTCTTTGTAGGAACTGTTTGGAAATCTCACCTTAAGGTGTGTTGTGGTAGTTACTTCTACTTGTAATGAATGCTTGTGTAACTGTATTTCTGGTGTTCTACAAATTCTTGTGTAACATGCATATGATGTGAACACGGGAGGACTTAACTGCATTGACTTGTGTTGTCTCCAAAATGTAACATCAGAATTCTAAAAGATAGTTTGGGATTGGAACATTACCATCAGATTCCTTAGGTGCAGTATATTAAAGGTATCCTGGTAGAGTTTGGCCGGCCGGATTCGCTTACTCATTCTGATCAAATTTCTAAAGCTGATCTTTGGTGGGTCAAAGAAGCATATCAAGACGTTATACAAGAAAACAGGGCCCAATGGCCAATGGTGAAAAGAGCGTGCAAGCATTATACGATGGTTACAATTTCATCCAAAATTGAATATGCTGGTTTTATGTAGGCCTTTTAACTTATTTTGGTTCAAATGGTTTCCCCCAGCTAATAGTCGTCTAGCATCAACCATTGTGACCTGCAATCTTCAGACGCAAATTGGCTGCTGCATTCCACAATTTGCATATTGTTTTTATTTACCCAAAATTCTCTACTCTGCATAAAAGTATATACGTCATTTACTTTTAAGTTTGGGTTTCATGCAAGTGAGGCCTGGTCTATTATATTTTCAATTTTTAGATAGCTAAATAGTTTGTTTTTAAGTATCATGGTTTTTAGCCAGAGGGTTTTATTCCTCCTTTTGGATTGGGTATATTGTGTCTCACTGATTCTAACGAAGGATGTTTTTTTTGTATATGGTTTTATTATTTACAGCGTTAAATTGAATAAATTGATTTTTGAATTGACCTGACTTGTGCTGTCACGGTGAGTTTATCTTTCAGAAGGATTCCCAGATTGCTGGGGTGATCAGAGGGTTTTGGTGTAGGTTCCATCTATGTTGGTATCCGGGTAGAGTCCCAGGGAGCATTCTTGCTACAGAAGTGTCTGAGGTGAGCTTCAGGCAGTTGGTTCTCATCCGTTCTGCTACACCCCTAAGGTAGGACCAGGACAACCCAGAGGGATGGGTGCAGTGTACTTAAAAAGTAGAATATCCACTTTCAAAGTTTTGTATGCCCTAGTGGTGAAAAACCCTTAAATTAATGTTTCACTACCGCAAGGCCTACTTGCCTTCTGGTCTAAGTTTACTTTGTGAATTGGGAGATGAAAGGCTTGACTTTTGACATCACTCAGAAACCATTGGTGAAGAACTACTACATTATTCATTTACAACACTATAATTCTATATTATTCTTTATGTTTAATGAGATAACATCGAAATCCACTGTTAGGTGAAGAGAGCAACCAAACCCAAGATTTCTGAAACACTCAAACACTGCTCCAGCTCTTTAGTTTAGGGAAGTGCTTCTAATTATCATATGTTTCACTGACAAAGGGTCTTTAAAAAAGAACCTTAAATAACTAATGATTCCTCTCTGTTGACATCAGCACACCAACAAAGTTTCAATTTGCATGCCTCTTTAATATTAATGAGGCAAGCACAATTTGTGACCCCATTAGGAAGGGCTAGCACTCACAGGGATGTTGGCCTGCTGGGGTCGGCAGACCACTATATCTGGGACTGCTTTTTTTAATAAAGCAGTTCTTTTTTTTAAAAATGCAGCCCGTTTTCCTTAAAGGAAAATGGGATGTATTTAAAACAGAAAAAGAAAATGTCTCAGTTTCATTTCTTTAAAGGCAGGCAGTGGTCTCTGGAACCACTGCCTGCCCTTAAAAAATATTTCCCCACATACTCTCAAAGGGGAAGCTGTCCCTAGGGTCCCCCTTCCTCATTGCGAGTAGTTTACCACCTGCTTGAAGTAGGTGGTAAACTGCAAGTGTTTTGAAGCCGCAAATGTGGTCGCAAAACATTAGTACATGTTGACTCGCTGTTAGGAAGGGACGCCTCTTCCTATTAGCGAGAGACACAAATGCTATTATGGTAGTCAGTGACTCGCAAAATAGCATTTGTACATACTATTACCCTTTTTTGCAGCTGCAAATGTGAGTATCTCCCATTTGCGGCCAAAAAAAAGGGTTGTACATCTGCCCCAAACTGTTTACTTGGCTTTATAACACATAATTAACCCCATAAAATAAGAAGAGCATGGGGTTTTACTACGAAGACTTCACTATATCCAAGGAGAAGGGGATTCTCTGGTGAATTCATGTCATTATGACCTAACCCAGTTTCTCTTCATAGAAACATTTCCCAGGGTCGTGCAGTTTAGAAACTCTATGACATTGGCCCACACGGCAACCAACAAAACCAACAATGTCAACCCTTCTTTCATTGGGCATAAAGGATCTCTCAGATCTTTTGCCCCATCTTTTTTTTTAATCTCCCCATATTTTAAAATATTTAGAAGACTGGCTGGCCTCAGCTCATTCTCTAAATACTTGCCAAAAGAATTTCTTTCTCATCTCCATCTCGCCTTTCAAGCTATCGAAGTCTCATTCAAGACACTTTGGTTTATGTACGCAAATTCCTGTATGGGTCTTGACTTTCCACTTCTGAAGACAAAAAATGACTCAAACCATAGAATATTGTTTTAAGTAGTCTAATGCTACAGTGTGGTGGTTTTGGAAGCTCTTGAATATAATGTTTCCTGCCTTCAAAAAGTCCTGATGTAAGCTCTGATGATTTCTTTTCAACATTGTTTTCCCATCAATCATATTTGGTCTGTTAACATTGAATCCAAAAAGAGTTCATTTCCCACTAAGACCTACATTGTGAACTGCTTTGTAAGGTGTGATATTTAACATATAAATAACAAAACAGTATTGGAGGGCGAGAGGGACATTTAAAGACCAGTCTAAGTTCTATCCCCTGGGAGGAACAACATGAACAACAAACAAACTTAGAGGTCTAAATCAGAAACCTAATCTGAATATCTTTCAAAAATATCTTCATGTCTAATAAAGTACATCAAGATAAAGAAGTGGCTAACAATTACAAATAACAGACCAGATCACCAAAAAATGGGCCACCTGTAACTGTTGATCAACCCCATTGAGGATTCCCATCAACGTCTTGTATAGATCAATGTTTTCATTTGGTAATCCTGCCAGGGTATTCTGTCTCTTGATCATTGAGACAAACGGTATACCCCCATCATTGGCATAGGGTAATGACCCACAATCACTGGAATAGACCAAATGATGCTGATCTGATGGGAGAGTGCAGTGCAAAAAAATAATAAAGGTGAGTGTGATAATTAAAATAGGATAGGGAGCTTTAACAAAAACAGATTTATTGGGCGTAAGCCCCTTCCCATGTTAAAAACAAGAACAGTGCAACAGAATAATCGCAGTTTAAACAAATAGCTGCGCGAGGACCAACATGTTTCAGCCTATCATGGAAAGGGACCATAGGCTTTCATCAGGGCCTCTGTTCTCAAAGGATGCTACTGCAAAAATAGTGATATACCGTGTGAAAAAATTATTAGCAAAAAAACACACACACACAAGTGAATTAGCAACAGTCAAGGATATATTTCTCCTATGTCTGTTTTAATTCCTCCTTAGCACCTGGTGTGATCTGTAACAACAAGAACACATGTGGGCCCCCATTAGGTTCCAAAAGTCTGTAAAAACGGTAATCTATTCAATGGAATTCAAGATATCTCAAGTACTCACCCAGTGTGCCCGGGGAAAGGACCACACCTCTTCCTGGACCTGGCTCAGGTAATGTGAGACCCCGCTCTGTAAGGACAAGACAAGGACAAGACAACCCCAATACTTAAGTAAGATAGAGCGAGCCCTTTTCACCCTGCTCAATCTATTAGTAATGCCTGGGGTACACAAAAGTGTCTTGTACATAGAGCAACACTAGCTAAGGCTTAGCAAAAAATATTCTTTGTGTTTTTTAGACTCAAAGAACTCATGACCAAGACAGCACAAAACTGTCCAATATTAGAGGCTGACCGAGTCTATTCCTCTCACATAAAAACTGTAAGGTGGTTGGCTTGCTTAGTGCTGTTTGTTAGTAAGCTAAAAACTGCAACCCAATACTGACAAAGCATGTCCTGAATAGCCCAAACTACTCATGTGCCTACCTGTCCGTCGTTGTCCCAAACGATGACTGAGTCAGGGGAGGCACTGGGCTGGTCAAAGGAGCCTCTATTTAATTCGTTGAGGCAGTCCCTTGTGAGCCAATCAGCTCGCGATCTCCCTTCATGTTATAATCCCTTTGGAAACAACTTGTTCATTTACTCAAAAATTAGTTCTGGGAGAGTGTATCAATTATAGCCCATTACAATCCCACCGCGGTCGGAAACTAAGGATGTAGTTATTTAAGCAGAAGGTAAAACCGACCCCCGCTTCACTCGCGTACTCTGGCGAGAGTTTGGAACGAACTACCGAATGATGTCAACAGTCAGAAGGCAGTAGTTCCATGACCAGTAGCGCTCGTCCGGTTAGTTTTTAATATTCGCCATGCTGGAATGCAGGTCCGGAAAATACCAAACCGGGAAGGGGAATATTCCTTAAACTCTTTCAGATGATGTAGGAAAGTATCAAAAGACGGCAATATACAAACGCGAAGTCTCGCGTGACAAAAAAGGGGGACTACAAAGTGATGTCACTCAAATGTAGTTTGCCAGATAATAGCTCAACTACATGCACTCAAAAGATATTGTTTCTGTGTCTTATGAAAGGTGAGAAGACGCTTAGTATGCAGATCTTATAGGTATCTCAGAATGCTATAAACTAAGTTCATAGTACCAAGTTAGTTTCATCAACCTATTCAGAGCAACAGAGAAAGTGGGGTCCAGTATTGATGACACAGTGGTCATGATCATTGTAAATTGAACCACGGAATGTCATCATTCAACCCATCCCTGTCAGTGTGTAGCTTGAAAGCCCATTTCTGTTCCTTGTAAAATAAGAATTTTGATGTATCACTTATGTGTGAGGGAATAAACGGTTTTTCAAGAACAATCCACGTAAAATCTGTTTCACTGTGGTTATGTTGTAAAAAATGTTTAGTTAGTTTAGAAACATCTTTTCTGCAACGAAACGTGCTTCTATGTTCTTGCATCCTCACACGCACCTTCCTGGTTGTCATGCCTATATAGCGTAAATTGCATGGGCATGTAAGTTGGTAAATCAGGTTGGTGCTGTTAGAGTTAGTAAAATGTCTCAGCTGCCAAGGGTGGTTGGTACCTATGTCGATGCTCGTTGTCTTGGCCGTTAGGGGACAAACAGAACAACCACCACACGGATGGTGTCCCATTACGGGAGGTAGGTCCCACAGCGTGCCCACTTCTCTAGTGGAAGTATCTTTGGGACGGGTGTGTATCAAACGATCCCTTAAATTGCTCGACCTTCTGAATCCAAAAAGGGGAAACTCAATTTTGTCATTACTACTGTTTAGTATGCGCCAATGTCGCCTGATAATTTTCTGGATACAATTAGATTTTGTATTGTAGGTAGTAACCAGAGTCAGGCGATCCAGTTTAGTCTTCTCTCCTTTTGGTTCAAGAAGTGCTTCACGATGGTTATTGGCACCACGTTTCAAGGATTGTTTGATGAGTTTCCTAGGGTAATGTCTACTGGTTAGCTGTTTTGATAATTCCTCTGCATGATGCACAAAAGTTTCTGGAGTTGAACAATTTCGCCGAACTCGGAGGAATTGTCCAAAGGGCAAATTATCGCGTAGGGATTTGGGGTGTTGACTCTCATATAAAAGTAGCGAATTTCTCGCCATCGGTTTTCGATATAGTTCACTTTCGAGACCAGTTTCCGTAGTATAAATGGAGAGGTCCAGAAAGGAAACCCTCTCTATGCTGGTTTCCAAGGTGAAACGCAAGAAATTGTTCTGATTGTTCAGCCATTGATGCAAGTATGTAACTGAGTCTTTGTCTCCTCTCCACACCAATAGAACATCATCTATATAGCGTTTCCACCATAATATAGACGAGAAAAATGGGTTAATGGTATTTAACACTGTTGTCTGTTCGAACATATGGACATACAGGTTAGCTAGAGAAGGGGCAAAAATACTGCCCATACTCGTCCCAGAGACTTGATGGTATACTGTGTCCTCATACCTAAAGAAGTTTTCTTTCATGGCAATAGTGGCTAAGGACATGATGAAAGGTACAGGAGTAATGGAATCAAGTTCTGTATCACCCAGGATGGATCTGATGGTCTCCAAAGTCTCATCCTGGGGAATCGAGGTATACAGGGATTCGACGTCTAGGGAGACTAGATAGTCTGTCTCCTGATTGAAAGGAATATCCGGAATCACCCTCAGGACATCGGTGGTATCTTTCAAATAAGTGGGCATGGTGTGCACTATGGGTCTGAGGAAGTGGTCAACGAAGGCCGAAAGGGGCTCTAGAACTGAGCCTTGGCCAGATATTATTGGCCTCCCTGGAGGTGGTCTCTGAGGCTTATGCACCTTGGGTAAGTTGTAAAAGTAGGGCATAATAGGGTGTTGTGTCTGTAAAAATTGGGACTCTGAGGGGGTTATCCAACCCTCTGCTAAAGCCTCTTCAGTTAAGGACTTTATCTCATTCATTAATCTTGACGTGGGATCTATAGTGAGTGGCTGATATGCATTGGTGTTGCTCAGCTGTCGAAGGCATTCAGTCCTATAGGTCTCTACGTCTTGTAGTACAATAGATCCCCCTTTGTCAGCGGGCTTGATAACTACTGAGGAATCTTCAGTTAGTGTTTTCAACGCTTGTCTCTCTATTCTGGACAGGTTATTGTAGCCAGATTTGGGGGAGATCCAGATTTTTTCTATGTCATCTTTGACCGCCTGTTCAAAAGTGAACACTTGAGACGGTATGGCATGTGTTAGAGGTAAAAAAGTAGATTTTGGTCTTAGGCCAGTGTTGACAACTTTCTCTGGATTGGACTCCTCATTACTTCTGTTGTTAAAGAAGTAGTGTTGTCGCAGTTTTAGAAAAAACTGGGCTAGTTCAATTTGGAGTAAAAATGGATCACCATTATCTGTCGTCACAAAACCCAACCCTTTGTTAAGAACCACTTCTTCGATGGCAGATAGGGTTTTTTTGCTTAGATTGATCACCAAACTCGTCTCAGGTTGTGGGCCTAATCTTGAGCACTCTGTCTGGTGTGGCTCCAAGTCCCGGCATGAGGACCTGCCGTATCTTCCCACTGGACCTGTGGTTGTCCTTGTGTTTGTCTTCTTTTGCCCCAAGATCGTCGGGGGCCAAACGATAAAAAAGGCTGATTATTGTATTGTGGGTAGCCTGGAAAAGGGCCCATTGGTGGCTGAAATGGCTGCTGAAAATTACCCGGATGTCCCCACGGTGCTGGAGGCCACCATGGTTGTCCTCCCATGTTATACTGTCCTCTAAGGTTCTGATATCTACCAGCTCTACCACGGCCACGTCTTGCAGGTGGTTGTGGATTGGTAGCTCCTGGATCACTGCCAGAATCAGAGCTAGACCCAGAGTAGTTGGATCCGTACATCCGCCCACTACGACTGAAGTCGGGGGCTTTATAGTTGTCGCTCGTGTATGGATATATACGCTCAAGTTTGAACTTAGCCAAGTCCTTTTTGAACTTATCTACCTTGGTCTGCAGGATGGGGTCAAAAAACTCCTTGTTTGATTTATCTGACTCATCTTTCTGTTTCTTAAAGACTGTCGGGGTAACTGTTGCCCGGATTTGGCCCTCAAGGGTTTGTATTTCCACCAGAATGCCATCTGCCACCCGCTTGGCTGTACTAATGATTAGTATCAGCCAATCGCGGGTGCAGCGCCACGCAATCATCGACCAGTCTTTAAGAAAAGGTTTGTCAGTGAGAAAAAGTCTCGGCGCATTAGTCACTATGAGCCCGGGAGGGGCACAGCTTGCCCTTAAATACTCTGCCATAGTGATCCCATGTGCCTTTGTGCGAGAATGTGCTTTTTTGAGAGTAAGAACTTTAGTCCAGTCATCAATGGCAGTTACAGTAGGTGCTGGTAAGGTCTCAAGAATACTGGGCATATTGTCTAAGATGGATTGGTATACTGCATCATCATAGGCTAAACCGCTACGTTCAGACATATTTGTAAGCTATTTCGAGAATGCGAAGGGAGCAAAGAAAAACTAGGGACCGGTATAATACCCAAAAAGTCTTAAATCCAGTTCCAAACAGAATCTAGTACAAGGACCACTCATTCAGATGTGGTCACCGCTTTATAGCCCGCAGCTGGAGGCTGCTCAAATACATAAATAACAAAACAGTATTGGAGGGCTAGAGGGACATTTAAAGACCAGTCTAAGTTCTATCTCCTGGGAGGAACAACATGAACAACAAACAAACTTAGAGGTCTAAATCAGAAACCTAATCTGAATATCTTTCAAATATTTCTTCATGTCTAATAAAGTACATCAAGATAAAGAAGTGGCTAACAATTACAAATAACAGACCAGATCACCAAAAAATGGGCCACCTGTAACTGTTGATCAACCCCATTGAGGATTCCCATCAACGTCTTGTATAGATCAATGTTTTCATTTGGTAATCCTGCCAGGGTATTCTGTCTCTTGATCATTGAGACAAACGGTATACCCCCATCATTGGCATAGGGTAATGACCCACAATCACTGGAATAGACGAAATTATGCTGATCTGATGGGAGAGTGCAGTGCAAAAAAATAATAAAGGTGAGTGTGATAATTAAAATAGGATAGGGAGCTTTAACTAAAACATATTTATTGGGCGTAAGCCCCTTCCCATGTTAAAAACAAGAACAGTGCAACAGAATAATCGCAGTTTAAACAAATAGCTGCGAGAGGACCAACATGTTTCAGCCTATCATGGAAAGGGACCATAGGCTTTCATCAGGGCCTCTGTTCTCAAAGGATGCTACTGCAAAAATAGTGATAAACTGTGTGAAAAATTATTATACAAAAAAAACACACACACAAGTCAATTAGCAACAGTCAAGGATATATTTCTCCTACGTCTGTTTTAATTCCTCCTTAGCACCTGGTGTGATCTGTAACAACAAGAACCCATTAGGTTCCAAAAGTCTGTAAAGAACGGTAATCTATTCAATGGAATTCAAGATATCTCAAGTACTCACCCAGTGTGCCCGGGGAAAGATATCCTTTCAATCAGGAGTCAGACTATCTAGTCTCCCTAGACGTCGAATCCCTGTATACCTCGATCCCCCAGGATGAGACTTTGGAGACCATCAGATCCATCCTGGGTGATACAGAACTTGATTCCATTACTCCTGTACCTTTCATCATGTCCTTAGCCACTATTGCCATGAAAGAAAACTTCTTTAGGTATGAGGACACAGTATACCATCAAGTCTCTGGGACGAGTATGGGCAGTATTTTTGCCCCTTCTCTAGCTAACCTGTATGTCCATATGTTCGAACAGACAACAGTGTTAAATCCCATTAACCCATTTTTCTCGTCTATATTATGGTTGAAACGCTATATAGATGATGTTCTATTGGTGTGGAGAGGAGACAAAGACTCAGTTACATACTTCCATCAATGGCTGAACAATCAGAACAATTTCTTGCGTTTCACCATGGAAACCAGCAAAGAGAGGGTTTCCTTTCTGGACCTCTTCATTTATACTACGGAAGCTGGTCTCGAAAGTGAACTATATCGAAAACCGATGGCGAGAAATTCGCTACTTTTATATGAGAGTCAACACCCCAAATCCCTACGCGATAATTTGCCCTTTGGACAATTCCTCCGAGTTCGGCGAAATTGTTCAACTCCAGAAACATTTGTGCATCATGCAGAGGAATTATCGAAACAGCTAACCAGTAGACATTACCCTAGGAAACTCATCAAACAATCCTTGAAACGTGCTGCCAATAACCATCGTGAAGCACTTCTTGAACCAAAAGGAGAGAAGACTAAACTGGATCGCCTGACTCTGGTTACTACCTACAATACAAAATCTAATCGTATCCAGAAAATTATCAGGCGACATTGGCGTATACTAAACAGTAGTAATGCCAAATTGAGTTTTCCCTTTTTGCATTCAGAAGGTCGAGCAATTTAAGGGATCGTTTGATACACACCCGTCCCAAAGATACTTCCACTAGAGAAGTGGGCACGCTGAGGGACCTACCTCCTGTAATGGGACACCATCCGTGTGGTGGTTGTTCGGTTTGTCCACTAACGGCCAAGACAACGAGCATCGACATAGGTACCAACCACCCTTGGCAGCTGAGACATTTTACTAACTGTAACAGCACCAACCTGATTTACCAACTTACATGCCCATGCAATTTACGCTATATAGGCATGACAACCAGGAAGGTGCGTGTGAGGATGCAAGAACATAGAAGCACGTTTCGTTGCAGAAAAGATGTTTCTAAACTAACGAAACATTTTTTACAACATAACCACAGTGAAACAGATTTTACGTGGATTGTTCTTGAAAAACCGTTTATTCCCTCACACATAAGTGATACATCAAAATTCTTATTTTACAAGGAACAGAAATGGGTTTTCAAGCTACACACTGACATGGATGGGTTGAATGATGACATTCCGTGGTTCAATTTGCAATGATCATGACCACTGTGTCATCAATACTGGACCCTACTTTCTCTGTTGCTCTGAATAGGTTGATTAAACTAACTTGGTACTATGAACTTAGTTTATAGCATTCTGAGATACCTATAAGATCTCCATACTAAGCGTCTACTCACCTTTCATAAGACACAGAAACGATATGTTTTGAGTGCATGTAGTTGAGCTATTATCTGGCAAACTACTGCCGTCATTTGAGTGACATCACTTTATAGTCCCCCTTTTTTGTCACGCGAGACTTCGCGTTTGTATATTGCCGTCTTTTGATACTTTCCTACATCATCTGAAAGAGTTTAAGGAATATTCCCCTTCCCGGTTCGGTATTTTCCGGACCTGCATTCCAGCATGGCGAATATTAAAAACTAACCGGACGAGCGCTACTGGTCATGGAACTACTGCCTTCTGACTGTTGACATCATTCGGTAGTTCGTTCCAAACTCTCGCGAGAGTACGCGAGTGAAGCGGGGGTCGGTTTTACCTTCTGCTTAAATAACTACATCCTTAGTTTCCGACCGCGGTGGGATTGTAATGGGCTATAATTGATACACTCTCCCAGAACTAATTTTTGAGTAAATGAACAAGTTGTTTCTAAAGGGACTATAACATGAAGGGAGATCGCGAGCTGATTGGCTCACAAGGGACTGCCTCAACGAATTAAATAGAGTCTCCTTTGACCAGCCCAGTGCCTCCCCCTGACTCAGTCATCGTTTGGGACAACGACGGACAGGTAGGCACATGAGTAGTTTGGGCTATTCAGGACATGCTTTGTCAGTATTGGGTTGCAGTTTTTAGCTTACTAACAAACAGCACTAAGCAAGCCAACCACCTTACAGTTTTTATGTGAGAGGAATAGACTCGGTCAGCCTCTATTATGGGACAGTTTTGTGCTGTCTTGGTCATGAGTTCTTTGAGTCTAAAAAATACAAAGAATATTTTTTGCTAAGCCTTAGCTAGAGATGTGAATGCGAGTGCGAAGACTTCCTTTGGTGATAGGTTTAAACCGATAAGTGTTGCTCTATGTACAAGACACTTTTGTGTACCCCAGGCATTACTAATAGATTGAGCAGGGTGAAAAGGGCTCGCTCTATCTTAATTAAGTATTGGGGTTGTCTTATCCTTACAGAGCGGGGTCTCACATTACCTGAGCCAGGTCCAGGAAGAGGTGAGGTCCTTTCCCCGGGCACACTGGGTGAGTACTTGAGATATCTTGAATCCCATTGAATAGTTTACCGTTTTTTACAGACTTTTGGAACCTAATGGGGGCCCACATGTGTTCTTGTTGTTACAGATCACACCAGGTGCTAAGGAGGAATTAAAACAGACTTAGGAGAAATATATCCTTGACTTGCTAATTCACTTGTGTGTGTGTGTTTTTTTGATAATATTTTTTCACACGGTTTATCACTATTTTTGCAGTAGCATCCTTTGATAACAGAGGCCCTGATGAAAGCCTATGGTCCCTTTCCATGATAGGCTGAAACATGTTGGTCCTCGCGCAGCTATTTGTTTAAACTGCGATTATTCTGTTGCACTGTTCTTGTTTTTAACATGGGAAGGGGCTTACGCCCAATAAATATGTTTTTGTTAAAGCTCCCTATCCTATTTTAATTATCACACTCACCTTTATTATTTTTTTGCACTGCACTCTCCCATCAGATCAGCATCATTTGGTCTATTCCAGTGATTGTGGGTCATTACCCTATGCCAATGATGGGGGTATACCGTTTGTCTCAATGATCAAGAGACAGAATACCCTGGCAGGATTACCAAATGAAAACATTGATCTATACAAGACGTTGATGGGAATCCTCAATGGGCTTGATCAACAGTTACAGGTGGCCCATTTTTTGGTGATCTGGTCTGTTATTTGTAATTGTTAGCCACTTCTTTATCTTGATGTACTTTATTAGACATGAAGATATTTTTGAAAGATATTCAGATTAGGTTTCTGAATTAGACCTCTAAGTTTGTTTGTTGTTCGTGATATTTAACATACCCGATAAATAAAAATACTGCGTTGATGCACTATTTATTGAGTGCAATTTGTAACACCAATTATGGTGTTCCCCTAAAATTGAACATCGAATGTAAATTGTGATGCTTACTGCATCAAAGTCTGCTTGTTCCAGTATATTCCAGGCCATTTTATTCCCTTAAAATTCCATTAGCTTTCATTTGAAAACATTCAGTGGGGGCTGAATGTTTTTATTGTACCCAGTTTGAACCATAAGTAAAAGAATGCAAAACTTATGATTGTTATATAGCTGGTCACCTCTAACATCAAAAAGTATAGGCCATTCAAAATGAGACTTGAATGCTAGAGTTCTTTCATATGTTAATTTTATGGGGAAATCGTGTTAAAGGGACATTTCCCATTTCATAGATCTCTGCTTTACTGTGACAACTGTCTGTACCCTCTTACAACTTTTCATTCAACAACGTAGTCTATTGGACTCGTATCCTCTAGAGATCATTGAATCCATGGTCGCGGGAGACTGTCAGAGCTACGGCCTCTGAGACTAGTTTACTCACAGCCTCCTAAGGCCATCAGATCCACTGGCCACTGGAGACAAGTCCAAGGCCTCTTGAGTCCTTCAGATCCAAAGCCAGTGGAAGCCATAAGACCCATGGCATGTGGACTCTCAGGGAGGGCATTCAGTCATCAGCCACTTAGAAATTAAGCCATATTTCTTGATCTCAATTCCTTTACTGCAGTAGTCTGGGGCAAGCATGTTAACGTTCTCATGTGCAAAACTGCTGTATTGATTTGTTTAAATAACAAGACATGAACTCTTTATACAGCCAAGCAGGTAAGAACTTTGAATTATGGCTAGACCCCTGAGAGTATCCCTTCCCAAGGACAATCTACACAGAACTAAAACAATTTTGAAGATCATTGTACATCTGTTTACACATTCAGCATTTGTTTTGTATGCTCTGCGCTGAGTGTCATGAGATGGCCCATCAGCTGGAAAACATCAGGTGATAGAAAAGAAATTCAAAACACATTCTTGACCACAGTGCCAAGCAGGAACTTCTATCCAGCCCCAGTGAGCTCTGTGTGCTGATCTGAAGACTTGTCAAACAAAATTTGATAAACTGTAGATATTGAGGGCCTCAGTTTGACACATGTAAAATCCTTATACTACCCCTAATCACTACTCATCCTTGAACTGGACGAACTATTTCAACTCCCTAATAAACGAGTCACCCATAAACCCTCTGAAATATTACAAATCAAATATCAGCCACCACTGAACCCTCAAAAACCACTAATTCTTAAAGATAAAAAACATATATTTTTTAAAACATTTCTGTTTAAATAAATACATAATCTTTTTGCTAAATAAATATTATTTTCAATCTATAATTTAATTAAAAAATGACATTTTGGTAACTATAAAATATTTAGATATTTATGTTGGAAAATAACTTGTAGCTGTTAAACAATATTTTAGTTAAATTAAGTGATGTGCATTCATTTTAAACCTACAAATATACATACACATACATATATTCAATTCAATCAATGTCAAGCTTTATTCGGTATATAAAATACAACCATAAAATAAACCACCAGGCGGCGATGGTGGTATCTAGTGTGTTAATTTCTGTCTTTTGTGTGCCCCTCTTTGAGTGCGTTATAATGCCAGCTAGTGTGGTGGGGTGGGCGCCCCCATCCTCCACCACCACGTGGGAAGTGAAGGCATGGGGGCGGTACCAGTAGTATGCATACTGTGCCTGGGCACAAGGATAATAAATGTAAAAATCCGGAACGCAGAATCCACCCTTTGCATAGTCCAGTGTGAGTGTTGCCCAGCCTATCCTTGCTTGTTTACCCCCCAAATGGGTTGCCATAGTGATGATCGTAAAGTTGTGAAAAATGTCTTGTGAGGTGTATGGGAATATTACTAAAAAATACAAAAGTGTGGCAGAACTACCATTTTTATAACAGCGATGTGGTCCGCTAGTGACAGTGGTAGTTGCACCCATGTGTCCACTTGGCTGTCTAATGCTGCATATGCTCTCCTGTAGTTTTCACATAGAACTACCTCATGATCCCGATGGACCCAAATACCCAGACATTTAACAGGGTCAGTGGACCACATGGTATGTTATGTTATGTTATGTTATGTTATGTTATGTTATGTTATGTTATGTTATGTTATGTTATGTTATGTTATGTTATGTTATGTTATGTTATAAGTGCTTATATAGTGCACAGCTGCCCAAGCAAAGGGGTGTCCCGGCGCTTCCAACAACAGAGAAACAAAACTGATTACTACAACGGGAAGCTCTAACATAACAAAGGCCAAATAACTATTTTAAAGGAAAAATGTATGTTTTGATAGCCTTCCTAAAATCCAACAGACCCTCCAATCCACGTATATGACATCAGTGGGTATTCCAGATTAGGAGGACCTGCGATTTCTGTTAGAGGTATGATCATCGATTTATCCCAATTGATAGTCACCCCGGAGAACAGCCCAAACCTTATATATTCATGTAATACAGGGGCCAAGTTGTGTTGAGTTTCCCTTATAAACAGCAGCATATCATTTGCATACATGGAGATTCCTACAGGGCAATGTAGGAAGTTTAGAGTGGTCTTTCTATGTTGCTGCCTTATTATGCACGCCAGAGGTTCCAGCATGATAGAGAATAGTAGAGGCGATAAGGGGCAGCACAGCCTGGTACCACACTCTATCTTAAAGAGCTCCGAAGTTAAGCCTCCAACCCTCACCCGAGCCATTGGGCCAGCGTATAGGAGTTTCAGCCAGCCTATGAAAATCGCAGGAAATCCCACGTGTCGCAGTATATTAAACATGTATCCCCATTCAATCGATTGAATGCTTTTGCTGTATCTAACATCACAGCGACTGCAGAGAGAGCTGGGTCCAGAACATGGAACATGGCAAACAGGGTGCGAACATTGTTGGATGTTGATCTCTCTGATATAAAGCCAGACTGATCTGGTAGCCCGAGATAGGGCATGAGAGGTTGTAGTCTATCTGCAACAATCTTCTCCAGTATCTTTGCATCTAAATTAATCTAGGACAATGGTCAATACGACTTGCGCGCCGTGGGCTAGTTTTCCTTTTTTAGTAAAGCGATGATCAAGGCTTGGTGAAGCGAGGGAGGAAGACACCCAGATTCATATGCCTCACCATAAACTGCAAGTAAAAAGGGTATGAGGAGGTCAGCATATTCTTTATAAAACTCTGTCATGAGGACATCCGGTCCTGGAGCTTCATTATTTGACGGAGATCGGATTGCCTCCCGGATGTCAGAGGCCTCAATCGGCTGGCTCAGGTACTCCCAGTGTCCGTCGACCAGCCAGGCACATGCAACATCTGTAAGGTACTCAGCAAGATCTAGAGATGCTGCGTTCCCTTGTGACTTATACATGGAGGCATAACAGTTGCAAAATTGGCCAACAATTCCTGTGGTGTGTAATGTTCCCTTCCATTGTCATCTACAATTTTGGTGACATGGTGATGACGACCCTAAATTTGAGTTGCTTAGCAAGGTTGCTCCCAGGTCTCCCCTCCTTTGGAAACATGACGTTTAGACAGATAGTGTGTTTCTGTGGTGGCCATTTCGTTGTACAATAAAATCTACTCATGAATGCAGGAGAGCGTGTCTGCATTTGGGTCTGCAGCGTAATCCTTCTCGTTTCAGCATTGTTTTGACATCTATTATACTTGGTTAGTCAACATTGAATCCAAAAAGATTTTATTTCCCACTAAGGCCTACATTACGAGTTGCTTCTTTAGGTGTGATATTTATCACACCTGATAAATGAAAATACTGTGATGATGCATTATTTATTGAGTGCAATTTGTAACACCAATTATGGGGTTTCCCTAAAATTGAACAGCAAAAGCAAATTGTGATGCTTACTGCATCAACATCTGCTTGTTCCAGTATTTTCCAGGCCACTTTCTTCCCTTTAAATTTCATCATCTTTGATTTGAAAACATTTAGTGTTCAACAAATGTTTTTATTGTACCCAGTTTGTAACCATAAGATACATAATGCAAATCTTATGAGTTTTTATGTATCTGGGAACCACTAATGTCACAAAGTATAGGCCATTCACAATGAAACTTAAATGCTAAAGTTCTTTTACATGTTCATTTGATGGGGAAATCTTGTTAAAGGGACACTTTCCCATTCCATGTATCTCTTGTTTACGTTGACCACTGTTTGCACCCAGAACAACTGTGGATTTAACTACATAGTCCATTGGATCCTTGGTCTCTGGAGACCATCAGAGCTACGGACTATTTTACTCATCTTCCTAAGGCCATCAGACCCACTTGCCTATGAAAGCCAGTACACGGCCAATGGAGACCATCAGTAATATAGCCAGTGGAAACCATCAGATCCATGGCCTGTGCACTCTCAGGGAAGGCATTCAGTCATCAACCACTTAGGAAGTAAGCTATATTTCTTGATCTCAATTATTTTCCTTGGGAAAGCATGTTAACACTCTCCATGTGCAAAACTGTTGCTTTCTTTTGCTTAAGCAACAAGACATGAAAAAAAATTTCAGTCAGGCAGGTAAGAACCTTGAAATATGGCTAGACCCCTAAATAATCATTCCCAAGGACAATCAACCCAGAACTAAAACAATATTGAAGACCATTGAGCACCTGTTTACACATTGAGAATTTGTTTTGTGTGCTCTGAGCTGAGTGTCATGAGATGGCTTTTCAGCTGGAAAACATCAGGTGGTAGAAAATAAATGCAAAACCCATTCTGTACCACTGTGCCAAACAGAAACTTATTCCCAGCCCCGTGTGCTCTGTGTACTGATCTAAAGACTTGTCACACAAGATTAGATAAACTGTTAATATTGAGGGCCCAGGTTTTCCCATTGTAAAATCCTCATACTGCCCCCAATCACTACCCATCCATGAACTAGGAAAACTATTTACCACCTAAAACACCTAATGAGACACCCATAAAACCTAAAACAACAAAACTTGGCAAATCTTGACGAGAAAATAAAAATAAAATGAAGCACGAGCTCTCGCTCTTCCTTGTACTTAAGCCCCCTGGTGGACTTAAGTTCAAAGAATTCATCCCGGCCAGGTCCCGGGGCCAATGCATAATTAATTTGTGACAGCCCGCGGGGCCCCTGCAGCCACAGGGACCGCCACTGCCCCGGGGCTTAGTTAACAGTGTGCGGGGAGCACGTGCCCTCCCAAAGCCAAGGGGACTGCCATTTCCCCGGGGCTTCAATGATAAATGAGTCGAGGGGTCCCAACCCCCCCACGCTGCCCCGGGGACACCACCTCCCCGGGGCTTTTTTTAAAATAGGGGTGGGGGCCTCGCAGGCCCTCCCAAGCCCCGGGGACCACCACCTCAGTTATTAATCAGGTGGGCCTAGCTAGGCATGTATGTTGGTACATAGACTTCTTACACCACGAGAACCCAACTGGCTGAGACAAAGAAAAGGTTTTACTTGTTGTGGGCGATGTAGTGTGCAAACATAGCACACATTTTCAAGAAGTAACTCTACAGAGAATAAACAAACAATGGTGAATCTCTAAATCAATCAACAGGGGAACAGATGTTGTTGTGTATGCCATAACCTGTCCATGTGGCCAGTGGTGTATTGGTTCCACTACTTTCCCAGTAAACAAGTGAATTCTAGGACACTGGAGAGCAATCATGAACAGAGATTATAGTTACAGCACTCTCAATAATTTCCACAAAACACACAATTGAGACTGGACACAGACAAAATACCTAGGCCTAGACACAATACCCAATCATCAAAGAGGTGGCAACCGCCAATCTGCTGTATCCAAATTACAATCAAGGTTAATCCTACAAGCTGGCACTATTTTCCTGCAGAGAATGAATGACAATGAAGAGTTAGATTCAATCCTATGAACTCGGTAAAGGTGTTCCTGACCCAGATTTGAGATATGAGTTTGATTATATTACATATGATAGAATGTTTAATGTTTGGGAATTATTGATATGATATTTACCTGTAAATGTATGGCTATTGACTGAACCTCTATATCTGTGAATCCTGAGCATCCTTTATATTTCATACTAAAAATTGATGTCCAGCTGGTCAGATACTTCTGTTTGATTACAGGACCACAAGACATGAACTCTAGAGTAGCCATCTTTGATGAGTTAAAGAGCATCGGGAACAGGGCTGTTCTGTGCAAAAATGATCTCTCTTTACAAAGAATAGTCTAACGTGGTGGGACAAAGTATTGAACATCAAAAGGGTCGAGGGCATATTGAAATGATTTGGTAAATTGATCAAGCTACTACAGAGCATATTTTCTATCCTGGTAAACAATAATTGTGGACATATAGAAACTGTGAAATTTGAGAAAGAACATGGACAAACATGGAGTACCATACCTGAATAGATTTTGACTCAAACCACACAATATCCAACTGCCGAATACCACAACAAACCATGTGCAGGTTGACAACAATTAATAATGAATTCATAAAGTCAAGTCACGTCAAATACGCTTTATTCAATTTAAAGAGAATAAATCATAAACGCACAGTATATCACATATTATTAAAAACAAATCAGTATCAAACAAAGAGTTATTAAAAATAATTAAAATAACATGAGTTAAAATGCCAAGTTCATATTTCACAGTTTTATTTAATAATATTACATTATTCAAATACAAGACTAAATGACTAGTAAACACTTCATGCTCTAAAAGTTATATTATTAAACATGCTGGGCAATATTGTCTCACGGCTACTTCCCTTAAAATAGGTCAATTCATCTCTTTCTTGGGATGATGTAAAATTTACAAAAGCATGTGCATTGTTGATTACAAAGACATATCGTCACAAGGGCACAGGCAAATATTTTTGTAACAGTCGTGCATGACTGGGAAGCTAATTAACATATGAAAGTTCCCCAGTCGAAAGAGGGTCAACATCATCCTGTCATAAGCCTCAGCAACAGTTTCAAGATAAGGTTGTATACTGTAAGTAAGTAATAACTTCTGATTTTCCTTGACTTTAGCATTTAAATTTTAATCTGAAAATCTGTTTGTCTCCAAGACCTGGGTCGTCAAAATATTCAGAATGCCCGAGGTCTGACATAAAAAATGTAACATCATGTAGCCAAGGAATAAGACGCCTGTTGCAATTTTAGAAAATCATTTAAAATATTCTGGTTGAAACTGATAATTATTGTTGACCAGATCTTGTGCCTTAGTAAAATTGGTTGTATCGTTATTAAGTCTGATATGTGTGGCATCCCTAATTCAGAGTTTCAAATATAGCTATCTTTACTACTTGGGACTGCCAAAAAGTATCTAAAGAAGGTATTCTTGATTAGCTTCAGGGGCTGAGTATCAGCAAAGCCCCAAATGCAAGCGCCACAAATGAAAGCGCCATACATAGCAGTTGAAACACATTTAGCTTTATAAATCTGTAATAATTCTACAACCGGTCGTCTTCGCAATTTTCTTGCAAAATTAGCTATGCGCCCGTAGCTTTTGAAAATAACAATTTTCTTGCTAGATCAGCCTGGGACCATGTATCCCTGTAATCAAAGAGGATGCCCAGATAAACAAAATCTAATAATACATTTAACGTTCTTTTTTATCAATAAATATGTCTCTGCATTGTGCACTATTTTCCCCACATATCATAATAAACATTTTGGAAGTGCTCACTCAAAGGCTCAAAGTATACATAAATGTTGAATAACTAGACACTACTCTTTGGAGCCCAAGTTGTGTTTGCGACATTAAGACAGTGTTGTCTACATACTGTAAGGCTGGAATTGGACGCTTATCTATATATGGCAAATCCTGACACTGGCTCATTAAAACTTAGCCTAAACCGTTATTATACAGACCAAATAAAAAGGAGCCAAACCACATTCTTTTCTTACCTCTTTCCTTTTTACAAACTTGGCAGTACACTCTCCTCAAATTCCATAATGCATCCTTGCATTAGCATGGCGGTTTAGCAGCTTCATGAAATTAATTAACGACATTTCCACACCCATATCCTCTACAATCCTCTATAATTTAACATGTCTGACAATCGACTGCCGAGCAAAAGTCTACGAAGGCCACGTATAGCTTCCAGAGCTTGGCAAGTGTACATTTGCCCAGAATAATGTTTAACCCATTCGATGCTCATGACGGAATGGTTCCATCATGAGCATCGGTGCCCATGTGCTCATGACGAAACCATTCCGTCATGAGGACAGGGGCAGGAAATGGTAAACAGCGTTTACCACAATTCTTTTTCTCCGCAGGGAATCACAATGCGGTTGTTACCACGACTGCATTGTGATTCCGCAAACCATTACTCCGCAAGTCGGAACAACAACTTGCGGACGGGGGAGGGAAGGTGTTGAATTTTCTGATTCACCCACACAGGCAGTCATTTTGACTTTCTCCTCAAACCATCCTTGCTTCAAGCAGCCAGGCATCTGATTCCTTCCTATCAGCCACCTTTGCCTGCATTCAAAAACACGTATCATTCTTTACAGTCATAAATGTTACGACTCGCTCGTCCTTCCATGGTGCCTGTTAAGTCTGATTAATATGAACCGAAGAATCAGTAAAATGAATGTCCTTATGCCAGATAGTTATTAGGCCAGTTCCATTGGGGTTCCTGGAAAAAGCTTTGGCCCCACTTGTTCTGTAATTGCAGTACTGGAGCAGAGGATGCTGTACTAAACCAAGTTATAGTGAACAAAACGGTTCTTAGCTTATTTCGAAATCAACACACAAATGCTGTATAGAAACACAATGGAAAACTATACGTGTTATAAAATTTCCAAACCCAGCCGGGAAAGGATTTTATTTTATAAAGAAACAATGTTCAATTCAGTAATACATTCGTAATCACAAGACACAAGCCTGTGTCGTACATGAAAAGAAGGAAACAGAAAGATAGCATAAGGGTGAAAGGGGTGTCTATCAGGCAAAGAGCGAGAGCAAAGACAGGGTACTGTTTTTAGGTAAAAGATCAATCACAGTATCGCCTGGAGTGGAACATAAACAATCTTATTGCTCAATGTTATAAATATGAAACCACTCATGGGTGTCGACGTTTCGATCCCTATTGCTCGAAAAGATACATGGGATCATCATCAGGACATTTTATAATGAACAAAACATGCCTGATTGTAAAAGAAGCCTGTTCAGGAGAGACGAAGAGAAAGGATATATTTTTAAAAAAAACTCAAGAGTAGTTTGCAGACACATGTCACATATGTATCGAAATCGCAGTGTGTGACCAAGTGCATGGTGAATGTGACTTCTTCAAAAATAAAGTTACAGCATTTTCAAGTTCCTCGGAATCGCAGTGGCGTGCGTGAAATGACGTGATTGTGTACCATTTAGGCAATGGGCTACTTGGTATGGGGATTGTGACTGGGAAGTGTCAATGATAGGACAATGGACTGGACTACGCTACTCTGATTGAACAATGAACAAAGAATTCATGAGATAACACAGTAATGACCTAAACCCCTCGGTTTAACGCTGCACAATGGATACTCCTTGACACCATGGCGAACTGTAAATATAAATATGATCTCCTGGAAGTGAATTTACTGACTGGTTGTGTGGTAATGTGTTTTTATTTATTACTTAGTCACCGTTTCTAAATTTCACCTTTCACCTTGGCACTATCACTTTGTTTTCACTGGCACCCCTGCCCCTTATTTAGCCATTACAAAATGGCCCCCACATTAGACAGCACCACCCTCAAGGCTTGGCACCCGTGTTGAAGGTCATGTGACCTGCGCGGCGTGCTATGATCTCGGCGTGCTCCTGCAGTCCACTGACTCGCATTCGGCATCGACCGAGGAGCCACGGGAAGACGAGTCCTCATCGGGACTGAGTAAGTAATAGTTGAGCGCCTGAATTGCTGTGCTATGACCCGCCCGTTGGCCGCTACTGATGCACTCCTTACTCTTTACCTTGCAGCGCCCAAATCCCCATTGTTGGGATCCCATGTGTACGGTCCATGATACCTACACATATAATTCAATTTATTTTGTTCAAAATAAACTCCGGCTGATTCGCCGTCTTGAGGTAAGCTTTACCGTCGCTGCTCCTAGTCACAGAGCCTCCCCCGCAGCCCGTTATTAAATGCGCTTTTCGTTTACTAAATGCGTCTTTCTGGTTTCAGCGCCACCCCCGCGTTCAGAAACGACCGATACGGTGTAAGTATCCTGCCTCACCTATTGCGTCCGGACCCCCGAAGAAACCGCCTAGTCATTTCTCTTCTTGGTACGTTACCGGCGGTTAGCCTCATTATTTATGTAATCATGATCTGCGCTACTACCTTTTCTTAAAATCGTGGGCATTCCAATTTAAAATTGTCACTAGCAGGCTGGCTCCGAGGTTATCACACGGCCCACCACACTCGAAGTTAAGGCCACCCTTGACCTCACTCCACCATGCCATTGTCCTATCATTGACACTTCCCAGTCACAATCCCCATACCAAGTAGCCCATTGCCTAAATGGTACACAATCACGTCATTTCACGCACGCCACTGCGATTCCGAGGAACTTGAAAATGCTGTAACTTTATTTTTGAAGAAGTCACATTCACCATGCACTTGGTCACACACTGCGATTTCGATACATATGTGACATGTGTCTGCAAACTACTCTTGAGTTTTTTAAAAAAAGATATCCTTTCTCTTCGTCTCTCCTGAACAGGCTTCTTTTACAATCAGGCATGTTTTGTTCATTATAAAATGTCCTGATGATGATCCCATGTATCTTTTCGAGCAATAGGGATCGAAACGTCGACACCCATGAGTGGTTTCATATTTATAACATTGAGCAATAAGATTGTTTATGTTCCACTCCAGGCGATACTGTGATTGATCTTTTACCTAAAAACAGTACCCTGTCTTTGCTCTCGCTCTTTGCCTGATAGACACCCCTTTCACCCTTATGCTATCTTTCTGTTTCCTTCTTTTCATGTACGACACAGGCTTGTGTCTTGTGATTACGAATGTATTACTGAATTGAACATTGTTTCTTTATAAAATAAAATCCTTTCCCGGCTGGGTTTGGAAATTTTATAACACGTATAGTTTTCCATTGTGTTTCTATACAGCATTTGTGTGTTGATTTCGAAATAAGCTAAGAACCGTTTTGTTCACTATAACGTTGTTATACCCATGGTACTTAGCTATCTGTTGGGTCCCCCTTGTTACTTAAAAAGTACTAAACCAAGTGGCAATGTCCCCCTTCGCACGGGTACACAAAGCCTACAGATAATAGAGATGGACTAAAGAATATCGGGCGTAGTCTGGATGACAAAATAAAAAAGGGACTCACCCCTATGCACTCAATGTCCAGATATAGATTGATCAAGGGTATGCCCCAGTCTGGCCTCGTCCAGTCTATGATAGGCTAAGGCGGACACGTCTTGGCCCGGTCTCCACCATAAAACCAGGGCCCGGAGGCAAAGTACAGAGTGACCTGTCGCCCCATAATCTATGTCATGGCATGATATTGTGACGCTCAACTGATTTCCACAAATAGCATAATGATGTCAATCACCCACAGTTTAATTTGGTTCAAATGTAAATTATTTGTAAAGTCTGTGACTTTATAATCAGAATTTATTACACATGATCAAAACAAAAAAGTATTTAAATTATTTTATTTTATGTTAATTTACTGTTGCTTTCTGTGTGACGCTCACTTTACCTTCACAACACTCGACAATGAAAGTGAAGATTGAGTGTCCAAGGGCCTGTGTAAGGTTGAAAAGCCTAGTTCTCATGTTTCTGCTGAAACAAATACCTTTGCACTTGGATCTGGTGTGGCTCATCACTTTCCATGGACTGGGGATTGTTTTTGTTCCATATGTAAATATTCAATGAAAATAAACAAGGTAAGAGTCACATCAGTTAGGTGAGTAGGTGGAACATTTTGAACTCAAAAAAACATAGGGGCACATGCATCAACCTATTTAGGAAGTGCAAACGGTGCGAATCGGTAAATTCGGCCGTTTGCGCTTCCTAAATACATTTTTGGGATGCATGAAACAATTTTTCAAAATTTGCTTTTTTTTGCATTTCCTAAAAATGCGAATGCATTTAAGGAATCGGATTTGTGCGATTCCTTAAATGCAATGCATCAATTTAAAAAAAAATGCGAATTTTGAAATAGGAAGTGCAAATTAACACGAGGTTGACCCTCGTGTTAATTTGCGAAATTCTTTAAAAAAGCACAAAAATGCATTTTGGAAAATGTCATGTTACACACACACATGTCCTTAGGACATGTGTGTGTGAAACATGCACTTTAAAATACATTTCAGGGGTGCAGGGGGGGGGTCCTTTGGACCCCCCTCTGCACCCTTGCAATGCATCAACAAATTGCGAATTCCAAAAAAAAGAAATGCAAAACGGCATTGATTCCTATGGGCCTCTAGGCCCATAGGAATCAATGTAATGCCATTCCTTAATTGCGATTCGCAATTAAGGAATCGCAAATTCCGAAAATGAAGAAATCCTAAAAAAAAATAGGATTTCTTGATGCATAGGATTTTGCAATTCCTAAATTGCGATTCCTTAATTTTCGCAATTTAGGAAATGCAAAATCCTACATTGATGCATGTGCCCCATAGACTCAAGTTATTGTTAACAGAGGTAATTTTAACTTGCACCCCTACACTGCATATGACCTCAACTATTGCATCACTCATGGGATGTTCTTTGATATCATGCATGACATCACTGATGACATCTGAAATTACTTCAATGTTCATGTAAGGGGTCTTAGTTACTAGAATAGTCTGATATGAAGCGTGTTACTGCTGTACATTGCATGAACATTGAACATTGAATTAGTTTTACATTGTGGTTATTTACTTTGCATTAAAGTATGTGTTCAATGTTTTTAATACTTAAAATGTAAATAATCAAATGAATATATGTAGATCATCCCTTTTATCAAGAACAGTCATCCACCAAGATTTAAACCTTAGTGCTACCTGAAGACTTGTTAAACATTTTGGATATATATTCAATCCCAATAAAGAAGCCTTTCCAGTTTGTGAAAGCAAAAATGTTATACTTGTTGATCCTGTTGACTTGGCCCCTAATACCTTAGAGGAATTTGAAACTGCATAAACATAAGTGCAAATGGTAAGACCCCATGGCCCAACAGGGTGCCTATATAGATTTTTGGTCCCCAATTTTACTAAGAGTCTGTAATGCTATAACCAGAGGTACGTCACATGCAACCTGGGTAGAAAGTGTCATATTTTCAATCTTCAAGAAAGAAGATAGAGGGGATGCCAAATGCTATTGCCATATATCCCTACTTGACTCAAGGTGGAAGCTGATGGGTAGAATCCTTTTAGAAAGACTTGAAAGCTTCAAAGTGAAAATAATAGCCTAATAGAGTCCCAACATGGATTCAGAAGGGGTATAGTGGCAGTTGAGCAATGTGTCAAACTAAAATTATTGATCAGGAAATACACCTTTGCTAAAGAAGGTCAACTACACCTCTGTTTTGCTGATCTTACAGGCACATTCAACCTAGTTAACCACATTAAACTATGGCAGACTTTATTCAGGATGGAAGCCCCAAAAGATATTGTAGCTTACCCGTCACAAATGTATGCCTCATTATCGTCAAGAGTACGATATGGCCCTACAGGAGGCTGTACAACACATTTTAGAGTCACCCATGGTATTAGGCAAGGATGTGTCCTCTCACCACTTCTATTCTCCCTTATATTAACAACGTTGATACATCGCTGCAAAGCTTGAACTCGGATGACCCACGAGTTGGTAATTGTGTTACGCAAATTCTCTTCTATGTAGACAATGGTGTTCCTGCTACCCAGGACCGCCAACGGGGCTCCAATGTTTAATTGAAAATATTGCACTATTCATGACTGGAAAAGATTTGACACTTAATCTCGGTCCAACTTTCACAATGATATGTGGGGAAAGGTAAAACAAAGATCAGAAACCAACATGTGGAGGACTACCTTTTATTGGCAATGGAAGCTGAGGCACACATATGAATTCATGTAAATTGAAATTGCATGAATAATCAAGGGGATCTTTAGATTTTCAAATAAAACCAGTGAAAGAATTCTTGACCCTATATAGGAGTAAGTGCCTCACTGGTACATGTTATGGTGCTGCACTATGGGGATTTGTAAACCATACTTTACTGCAAATACAGGAAAATACATTCCTAAGAAGGCTTTTAGCTGTGACTATTCAACCCCTTTGTACATAGTCCATAGGGAATTATCAGTTTCCCAAATAAGCAATTATATAAGTATAGCAGCCCTTTTGCTCTGGAATAGGCTCTGGTCTAAGGAGGAGACTAAATTTACGAGGGAAATAGTAATGGTCTGCTTTGCCCTCGACTATTGTAAAAACATTCCCTCGTTGCAGTATGTTTATAAACTGCTAATTGAACGCAAGGTGGATCCCGACCCTAAAGAACCAATCAAAACACAGAACTATAGTAAAAGGGACCTACAAATGAGGGTAGTAAAATCAAGAGAGTCATCTAGAGAAGTAGCAGCTTGTCTGAATCAGACTTTTAAATAATATTGTGAAGGTCCAGTCATACCTGGCATTCAACCGTACCTTGTATTGATAAGAAATTTAAGCCTAACAAGGCTGTGGGTGGGTACCGTTCATCACCTGATTGCATTCCCTGATATGGGCAAGCAGAACCGTAACCCTCTGAATTGCCCGTGTGATGGGAAGTCAACACAGTCTACACTGTATTTCATACTTTTTTGTAAAAGCACATTTTACGATCCCTATTTATTGACATCACATGTTATCTTTATAAATCTGCTTTTAACTATATTTGTAGTATAGGAAATGGAAAGATTTGTAACGCAGTGATCATCATTGTGTAAATGGCAATCAGAAAAATAAAAGACTATTCCCACCTGGAAGCCCTATCATATGAGAAAGATTATGTCTCTGTAGTATAGGATGAGGTACTGATTATGAAGTATTTGAAAACAAAGCAAGCCCATTTTAAATATTTTTAATATGTTTGAGCAGTTTTATGGCCCTCTGCAATGTACCCTGATAAATATGTTTTGTATTTCTGTTAGTTGTGTAAATAGTTGTCATGAATAAGAGTAAAGAACTTTCAAAGAATATCCGCTGGATGTACTGTACAAGTAAATATTGAATGATGGTTTATTTTATGGTAGTATTTTATATACCGAATAAAGCTTGACATTGATTGAATTGAATATATCTATGTGTATGCATATAAGTAGGTTTAAAATGAATGCACATCACTTAATTTATCGTAAATATTGTTTAACAATTAAACCTTATTTTATAACAAGTAAATATTATATAGTTACCAACATGTCAACATTCATTGAATTAAGTTACAGATGGAAAATAATATTATGTTAAAAATGTTCTTTTTATTTAAGTAGAACTGCTTTAAAATATATATATATATAAATATCTTTAAGAATGAGTGTTTTTTGTGGGTTCGGTAGTGGGTCAAATTTGATTTTTAATGTTTTGTAGGGTTTATGGGTTTCTCAATTATGAGGGGGTTGAAATAGTTGTTCCAGTCATGGATGGGTAGTGATTGGGGGTAGTAGGAGGATTTTACATGAATCAGACTGAGGCCCTAAATATCTACAGTTTATCTATTTTGTGTGACAACTCTTCAGATCAGTACAAGGGGCTAAATGAGGCTTGTTATAAGTTCCTGCTTGCTACTGTGGTACAGAATGTGCTGTGCATTTATTTTCTGTCACCTGAAATTTTGCAGCTGAAGGTATACAAAACAATTTCTGAATGTATCAACAGGTGTACCATAGTCTTCAAAATAGATTTAGTTCTGGGTGGATTGTCCTCGGGAATGCATTTCTTGCGGAGTATAACCACAATTCAAAGTTCTTACCTGCTTGGCTACAAAACAAGATCACGCCATGATGCTTAAGTAACACAATGCAGTAGCTTTTCCAATTAAAAGAGTTAACATGTTTTTCCAGAGTATCATAAGAAGAAACTCAATTTTTTGGAACTCCATAGGATCACTATTTATTGGGTGTGGTCATTACCGGCTGCCATAAATATCACAACCCTTACAAGTCACACATGAGATTTTTGTTACCAGTTAAAAGATTTGCTCCACTGGGTATTTACGACACCTACCATAAAGCTTGCAGTGATGGAAAACCCAGAATGGTCAAAATTCCACAGAGCCCTCGGAGTACCTAACAAGCATGTGAGATTTCTAGGAACCCCTACCTCGGAACACCCCAAAAGTGTGCATTACACCTATAGTTAACAAAAGTGTTAGGAAGTGGCCACCGGGGTACACAAAAAATAATGCAGGCAAGAATCATCTTAGCTATTCATTACCGTTTATCATACAGTATTATAAAAATGCCTGAAAGGAGCACTATGGATCATAACAGTGTAGGAAACTACAAATTATCTAATTTAGAGCTAAAGTTATTGGCTAAGAAAATAGTGAAGCACAACTACAACCATGTGAGTCACCTAAAATCAAAATGTATACATAAAACTGGTGTTTGTCTGTGGAAAAGAGCCCTGAAACAAACAACACAATCTCTCTCTCTCTATCTAAAAGTTTACAGGATGTAAAAAAGATTCTACAAGGAATGCAATAAGAGGCTACAGGATAAACCCGGAAGACCAGGCCACATTTTGAGGACCCATCACTCATATGTACCGGAGGCCATATAAAAAGAAGATGGCACTATTCTTGACATCAAATTGTTTAACAATCCAAAGCACTCAGAGACGTATTGTATCACAAAACCATACTGAACAACTGGCAAGGACTTTCACGGAGCTCTGTTCTTGTTTATTGTTAAGTGTAGAAAAACAGATAGCCTTCCGGTACATATTAATTTCCTTGAGGAGGACCCGAGCAGCACACAGACTTGGCGTTGCTACTTTTACTGATAGAAGTTTACGGTGGACTACCTGGTCTCACAAAAAAAATTATTTTCAGGGGACCTGAGAAGAGCTCCTAAAGGGCTGGACCTGCTTTCTCTTGAATCCAGGCAAAGAAGTGGACTCCATGGGTCATCAGCTGACCCCTTCTACAACTATTTAGCTGATCAGTGACAACTGGATCTAGACTGGACCTTACTGTTGGTCTTCTGTCTGAGAACCTAAGTCTCTAAGTACCTCCCATTGCTTTTATGGTCCCAGTCTTTAATATCTCTGATTTTGACATTTTGTATGTCATTGTTTTAATAAAATGGTCCACTATCTAATTGGATTTGAGAGGTTTTTTTAAAATTTTTGGTAAATTATTGTTTATTTCACAAGGAAAATTTATCTTTTCCAATACATTTCACAATACATACAGATTAGTTCTCCCCATCCTCCCCACTCTGCCCACCCCTCTCTCCGGATTGGATCCATTCACTAGATTTATTACAAATCTTTGAAAGGTGAAAAGAGACAAAAAAAATGAATGAACGGAAAGGGGAAATAGGTACTGCCAAGAAAGAAAAAAAAGAAAAATCATAACAAACAACCATAGGTGAATGAATATATATATGAATGCAAGATTAAATTCACAACTTTACAATTTTGAACCCTTATAATAACCAAGCATGTTCTCTAGTTCCCCCCACTCTCCTGGTCCCAAAGAACACCTCCTGTCCGAGTTCAGTAAATCCCTACTCTTTGATCCTTTTGATGTACCAGATGATTAGAAACAAATATTCGGATCATCTCAGACAAAAATGCTATATCACTATATATTAAGTTGGGCCTGGGATACATTGAGGTATTCTGCTGTCAGTGGTTATTTGAACAGAAAGTACTATTAGATACCATAGACATGACTTATATGTCCAACTGTTTGAGAATATTCATAAATTTTAACAAGGACTCTGCCTCTTCCATTTGGGATGGGATGCTCAGAAGACTACGATCTGTGGCCAAACTCTCAGTAAACCATACAACATAATGAGGTTAAGACGTTGTTCAAGGCAAAACTTTGCACCGACCTTCTTCCAGTTACAGTGGACTACTCTTCTTGGATGTGTAAAAGTTAGCAGGAAAGTGATGCAGTAATATATGAGCATCTTACTGCTACTCATATGACTTAAAAAACAGATTTTTCTTGGGTATTTTAAACATTGCTGTCAAAACATGTTATGATATGTTAAGTTGACTTGTGTAGGGTGCTAATTGCATGGGAGGTTATCCAAGCACTTGAGCAGGTGTGTAGCCTCTAGGCCCCACAACGATAGTACACGAGCCAAGTCTTCAGCTTCTTGCAGGATTCAAGAACCGAGGAGGAGGATCTCATGTGTTGAGGGATGTTGTTCCAGATATTGTGTGCAATGTACAAAAATGAATGACACCCAATTCTGTTTTTATGGCTATGGGGAGTGTGTGCATTAGTGAGAGTGTGGCTGACCATAGGATTCGAGTTGGATGTTGAAAGTGTTCAGTAATACCGGTCCAATGTTAAGCAGCTCATGAGGAGTTTGAATTGACTGGGTTTGTGTAGTGGAATCCCTTGGAGCCATTTAAGGTGTGGCAAGATGTGGGTGCTATGTGGAAGGGTGCGATTAGTCTTTCTGTGGTGTTCTTGAAGGCCTGGAGTCTGTGTAGGAACTGTTTGGAAATCTCACCTTAAGGTGTGTTGCGGTAGTGACATCTACTTGTGATGAATGCTTGTGTGACAGTACTTCTGGTGTTCTGGGGGCACCACAAATTCTTGTGTAGCATGTATATGATGTGAACACGGGAGGATTTAACTGCATTGAATTGTGCTGTCTCTAAAATGTAACATAATAGTTCTAAAAGATAGTTTGGGATTGGAACATTGCCATCAGATTCCTTAGGTGCAGTATCTTAAAGGTAATCTAGTAGAGTTTGGTCGGCCAGTTTTGCTTACTCATCCTGGTTTTATGTAGGCCTTTTAACTTATTCTTGATTCAAATGTTTTCCCGCAGCTGATAGCCGTCTAGCACCAACCATTGTAACCTGCAATCTTCAGATGCAATTTTGGCTGCTGCATTCCACACTTTGCATATTGTTTTTATTTTCCCAAAATTCTCTACTCTGCATTACAAGTATATACCTATTTTATGTTTAACTTTGGCTTTCATGCAAGTGAGACCTGGTCTATTATATTTGCTATTTTTAGATAGCTATATAGTTTGTTTCTATGTAGCATGGTTTTTAGCTGGAGTGTTTCATTCCTCCTGTTGGTCTGGGTATATTGTGTCCCATTGACTTTAGCGAAGGATGATTTAATTGTATATGCTTTTAACATTTACTGCATTAAATAGAATAAAGTGATTTTTGACTTGACCTGACTTGTGCTGTCATGGTGAGTTTATCTTTCAGAAGGATTCCCAGGCTTCTGGGGAGATCAGAGGGTTTTGGCATAGGTTCCAGCTCTATTGGTCTCCAGGTAGAGTCCCAGGGAGCATTTTGCTTCAGAATTGTCTGAGGTGAGCGTCAGGCAGTTGGTTCTCATCCGTTCTCCTACACCTGTAAGGTAGGATCAGAACAACCCAGAGGGATGGGTGCAATATATTTAGAATTTAGAATATCCACTTTCATAGTTTAATAAGTCCTAGTGGTGATAAACCCTTAAATTAATGCTTCTGGCCTACTTGCCACGTCAGATAAAATTGGGGATTCCTTAGTACATGTATTAAGCTGTAACTACCAAATGGGATCAAGGAGCTATGTCATGTTTGGTGTCTTTGAAATGGTAGACAAAAGCATATTCAATTGCAAAGTCAGGTGTTTTATTACAATTTTGAAACTACCACTTGGCATTTCTATACCTTTAGCCCTTTGTGCCTGCAACCTATCTTGGAAAAACAACAGTTAATGGACAGAATGCAGAACAATGTCATACATTCACCCCAGCATAGAGACTCGGTCTAAATCCATCATTTTTTTGCTCACCATGCCATTCCAGTTTGTACCCAGCCATATGCAAATCAGTCTTGACCCTGTGCCCCGGGGAGGGTATGCCCAGACGTGGGTACCTTGCTCACTAAGCCACTGGAGTCAAGCTATTCTGCTGAAGACGGCTGATAGCCAGAAACCGGTCCTAGGATGCTTGATTCAGGTCCAGGAAAGACATGGCTTGGCAGTTCGGGCTGGACTGTTCCCATAGGCACAAGGTCAAGACTGATTTGCATATGGCCATGTCTGAACTGGGGTGGATTGGTGAGCAAAATAATGATGGATTAAACCCAGATCTCTGCCTGGGGGTGAAGTTTTGCCATTGTGCAACATTCCGTCCATCATCTTGTGTGTTTTGCTGTTCACCCTATGTGGGAAGGGTATGCCCAGACGTGGGTCCCTTGCTCATTAAGCCACTGGAGTCAAGCTATCCTGGCTGCAGACAGCTGATCGCCAGAAACCGGTCCTAGGATGCTTGATTCCGGTCCAGGAGAGACATGGCTTGGCAGTTCAGACTAGACTGTTCCCATGAGGCACATGGTTAAGACTGATTTGCATATGGCCATGTCTGGACTGGGGTGGCTTGGTAAGCAAAATGACAATGGATTAAACCCAGATCTGTGACTGGGGGTGAATGTTCTGCCATTGTGCAACATTCCGTCCATCATCTTGTGTGTTTTGCTGTTCACCCTATGTCGGAAGGGTATGCCCAGACGTGGGTCCGTGGGTCCCGTGCTCACTATGCCCCTGGAGTCAAGTTATTGTGGCTGAAGATGGCTGATGCAAAATAGCATTTGTACATGCTATTACCCTGTTTTTGCTGCCGCAACGGGAGGATATCTGGTTTGTGGCCAAAAAAAGGGTCATACATCTTCCCCAAAGTGTTTAATTGGCTTTATACCATAAAAGTAGCCCCATAAAATAAGAAGAGCATGGGGTTTCACTTAGAAGATTTCACTGTTTACATGGAGAAGGGGATTCTCTGGTGAATTCCTTGTCTTTATGACCTAAACCAGTTTCTCTTCATATAGACATTTTACAGGGCTGTGGAGTTTAGAAACTCTATGACATTGGCCCCCACAGCAACCAACAAAAGCATCAATGTTTAAAGAGATATGTCAACCCTTCTTTCATTGGGCACAAAGGATCTCTCAGATTTTTTGGCCCATCTTTTTTTTTAATCTATATTTTTTAATATTTAGAGGACTGGCTGGCCTCAGCTCATACTCTAAATGCTTGCCACGAGAATTTCTTTCTCATCTCCATCTCGCCTTTCAAGCAATCAAAGTCTCATTTAAGACACTTTGGTTTATGAGGGCAAATTCCTGTATGGGTCTTGACTTTCCACAACTGAAGACAATAATTGAATCAAACTGTAGAACATTGTTTCAAGTAGTCTAATACTACATTATGGTGGCTTTGGAATTGTATATAATGTTTCCTGCCTTAAAACGGTCCTGATGTAAGCGCTGATGAATTTTTTTCAGTATTGTTTTTCCATCAATCGTAGCTGGTCTGTCAACATTGAATCCAAAAAGATTTCATTTCCCACTAAGGCCTACATTGTGAGATTCTTCGTTAGGTGCAATATTTATCAGATCTAATAAATAAAAATACTGTGTTAATGCACTATTTATTGAGTGCAATTTGTAACACCAATTATGGGGTTCACCTAAAATTGAACACCAAATGTAAATGATGATGCTTACTGCATCAAAGTCTGTTTGTTCCAGTATATTCCAGGCCATGTTATTCCCATAAAATTCCATTAGCCTTCATTTAAAAACATTCCGTAGGGGCTGAATGTTTTTATTGTAGCCAATTTGTACCATAAGTTAAAAAACACAAACCTTATGATAGGCCATTCAAAATGAGACGAATGCTAGAGTGCTTTCATATGTTCATTTTATGGGGAAATCTTGTTAGAGATCCGGCCTCAGAGACTATTTCTCTCACAGCCTCCTTAGGCCATCAGACTCACTGGCCTCTGTATACCATCAGATCCAAAGCCAGTGGAAACCATAAGACCCATGGCCTGTGGACTCTAAGGGAGGGCATTCAGACATCAATCACTTAGGAATTACGCCATATTTCTTGATCTCAATTCCTTTCCTGCAGTACTCCGGGGCAAGCATGTTAACGCTCTCATATGCAAAACTGCTGCATTGATTTGTTTAAATAACAAGGCATGAACTCTTTTTGCAGCCAAGCAGGTATGCACTTTGAATTGTGGCTAGACCCCTGAAAGCATCCATTCCTAAGGACATCTGTTTACATATTCAGCATTTGTTTTGTATGCTCTGCGCTGAGTGTCATGAGATGGCCCATCAGCTGGAAAACATCAGGTGATAGAAAAGAAATTCAAAACACATTCTGTACTACAGTGCCAAGCAGGAACTTTTACCCAGCCCCCATGAGCTCTGTGTACTTATCTGAAGAGTTTTCACACACAATTAGATACACTGTAGATATTGAGGGCCTCAGGATATCCTGGTAACTAATATCTCTTTTATCAGCAATGATGTCATTTGAGATGTCATCAGTGATATCATAAATTATGTCATGTAACATGTTGTGAGTGATTTATTATGTGAGGTCATATGCATGCACGGGAAGGGTGCTAGTTATAGTTAGCTTCTCCAACTATGACTGGTGAATGTTTGCTTTTTACTTTATAATGCTAATGTTGTCACTGACATATCCACCTATTCACCTAACTTTGCTCATTTTTAGTGAGTATTTATATATATATATTTGTTCATATTTATATATATATATATTCAATGAAAAAACCATAGGTTTCAGGCCTTATATAGTTAGGAATTAGCATTTAAAAAACCTTTAAAATTCACTCAAAAAAATATAAGTTTTAGGGGTGTTATAGTTAGCTGGGCATTTCACTCATACAAAACCATTGAAATTGCTCATATATAGTTAGTTGTACTAACTATATTTCGCGCACCCGCAATCCACTGCTGATGATGTCACATATTACATCATTCATGACATGGTCAGTGACATCACTGATGACATCTCAAATGACATCACTGATGACATCACTGTGTACTCCAGTGGTACAAGTAGTCAGAAGCAACTGGAGACTGTCCCCACAGCCGCATCTTCTGGTCCTGGTTATAGTAACTGTGATGTGTAGGGAATTTTAGCCGGGGACATTGTATGTACCAATCAGTTTGTCCCTCTCATTGATAGTAATAAAGCTACTGCCAATAAGACCACCACTTAAACTCCACCTGCTCCTGTGGTCCATAAGGCAGAGCCTAGGAGAAGGAATAGACCTATAAATGCAGATACCAGTGCACTTTATACCAAACTGAGAGAACTCAAAACAACTGTTAAGGAACTAACACTGGGAGTGCTCTCACTGAGAAAACTATAGGGTCTCTTACAGATCAGCTTAGTAATGTAGGCCCAAACACAAGCATAGGGAATCGGAATGGGTAACATCTATTAGCAGAGCAAAGATTGGGAGGTTATGAATGACGGAGTCAGGAGCTTAGGGATCAATACACAACCAATGATTTTAGCACCCCAAAATTAACCTGACATTTACTGCACCCAGCAGCATTTCTTTCAAACATTAATGACCCCTTGGTCCATCTAAGGGAAGGTTGCTGAGAAGACCACCACACAGCCTATGTGATCAAGGTTGGGTGTTAGGAGAAATCAATCGAGAGTTAGCACTTCCCTCTGCAAAAGATCTGACAGAGGCCCCCGAACTCAATCCACTCCTTGAAAGACCACAGTATGTTGGTGAAACCCGCAGGCCCTGGGAATTGTACAGAAGGCCTAGAAATAGAGTGTTCATGTCAATTGTACCTAAACTGACAAGCACCTCAGGAGAACCCATCAAAGTCCTGATCAACAAAGTTATTCTCTGGATAAAGCAGGTGAAGCAATGCCGTTCAATCATAAGTTAAGATCTAATAAATGCAAAATGCTGCTCCACAGATAAGGAATTAGATTACATTAAACTGGATCTGGCCCTACCAAATCCTGAGCCCACCAAGAAATGTAGTCTTTTGTCTTTAAATCTAGCAGGCCTCAGGTTTAAAGATGCAAAAAGAACAATTGATGGACAAAATGTAAAACAATGCCATACATTCCCCCATTACAGAGATCTCAGCCTGCTAACCATGCCATTCCAGTTTGAACCCAGCCATATGCAAATCAGTCTTGTCCCTGTGCCCAATGGGAACTATCCAGCCCAAACTGCCAGGCCAGGACCTCCAAAGACTGGAAACAAGCATCCTAGGACTGGTTTCAGGATTTCACACCTCATCAGCCTGGATAGCTGAACTCCAGTGGCATGGATAGCATGGGACCCAAGTCTGTGCATACCCATGCCACTTTATGGAAAGAATGTAGAACAATGCCAGTGCAGAATGTTTTGTTTTGTTCTGCATTCCATCCATCAATTGTGAGTCTTTTTCTTCCTCGCCCTAAGTGCACTGGGTATGCCCAGATGTGGGTCCCGGGCTCACTGTGCCACTGGAATCAAGCTATCCTGCTGGGTCTCCCACTGTATGGATCAGTGTTGACTACATTTGTTATTGTGTACATCAGTGTGTGTCGGGTTGAGTCAATGTATGCATTGATATTCATGTGGCAGTGTCTCTACATGGATTAGTGTGGCCCTGGGTGGATTAGCGAATGCATAAGTGTGTATCTGGGTATGTTAGTATATGAATGGGTGTATGTCTGGGTGTATCAGTGTATGCATCAGTTTGTGACTGGATGTGTTAATGCATACGTCAGTGGTTGAGGGAGACTGACTATATAACTTAATGCATTGATTGGTTATTTCAAAGTACATCTCTTACTTTCTAAGCACATTTTACCCTGCCCTATGGCATACACACATCCTACCATAAAAGTGACATATGTAGTTGAAGGGAAGTTCAAGACTTGGCATGGGTGTTTTCAATGCCAACTTGACCTCACTTTAAAACTGCACACACAGGCTGTGCAGTAGAAGGCTGGAGACATGTTTAAAGGATGCTTGCATGTATAGGTGCCTAAGGGTGTCAGTACTTGAGTAGATAAGTGTATCAGTCCCTCTTTGATTGTGTCCCTAGATATGTAAGTAACTATGTCACTACATGGCTAGCTGTCTTTGTAACTCTAGGGGTCTGTAATTGTGTATGTAAGTAGCGGTATGGATTGCTTACTGACTATGTATGAGAGTACAGGTGTATGTACCTATGTGTGCAACTGGGTCTGTTTCAAATTAGATTTCTTACTTTCTTAGTATATTACATCCTGCCCTATGACATATCTACATCCTACCTTAGTAGTGACGTATATGTAGTAAAGTGGATGTTTAAGGCAGTGAAGGAGTTTTAAACTCTGTCTGTGTCTGACTGGTGTATGAGTTGCTCTATCCTTTTGTAAATAGGGATATTTTCCAGACTGGATGTTTAGCTGTACATATGGTTTTAGAAGTACACATATGACTTACTGAAACCTTAAAGCACATCTTACATGTTTAGCACATAACACCTTGCCCAATGGCCTACCAACAGCCTGCATTAGCAGTGATTTATTTGCACTAGAAGAAAAGTTTAAAGTTTGGCAAAGAGATTTTAAAAGTAAAATTAGCACAGCAGTAAAAGTGCATACACAGGCTCTGCAGGCAGTAGCAGGCCTGTGATGTGGGAAGAGGGCAACTTGTCTGACTCGCTCCGTAGGTTTTGTCTGTACTTGAAAACATATCTAAATGAGTGTCCTCTGCTCAAGTGTCAATGGATATGTAAGTAACTATGTCACTTTATCACTTACAGGCTTATTAACCACTTGCATCTCAAAATGTGTCTGTAAGTAGCTGTCAGGATTGGATCCTTACTATGTTAGTGACTCTTTAGGTATGTATCTGTATCTGGAAGTTACCACTGGATATATAAGTGCTGTATTGGTGAGTGGATGTGTGTGTAAATGTCTCTATCCTGGTGTGACTGGGTGTATGAGCGAGTATATCCTTTTCTAAATTTGTAACTTGCAGTATGGGTTGTAGACTGGCTGCACACATGGGACTGGAAGTGTGCATATGATTCACATGTCTTACCTTCTAAATGCATAGAACCCTGCCCTATAGCCTACCTTACAGGCGACTTTTATGCTTGGCAAAGTATTTTAAATAGAGGTTAGACTGTCAGAAAAACCCCACACACAGTCTCTGCAGTAGTAGGCCCAACACCTGTTTAAAGGGCTACTTATCTGCATGGGTGACTTCCTTGTCTCAGTGCCTGAGTACAAATGTGAGTGAGTGTATCAAATATGGAATCAACTATGCCATTATATGACTGACTCTCTTAATATCTTTATGGTCCTGTAAATGTGCATATAAGTATCTGTATAGATTGCTTACTGTCCCTGTTAGTGAGTGTTGGGGTATGTAACTGTGTGTATAACTGTCTCTGTTAGTGCTCAATACATAAATGTTGTATTGTTACATAACTGAATGTGTAGGGGCCTCTGTCACTACCTGGCAGGGTGTGTGAGTGGCTGTATGGTTTTTATAAATAGGTATCTCAGTGAGAGCATAGACATATGAGTAGTTGTATAACTGGTTATGTTGGTATGTAAGTGTGAATCTAACTCGTTAACTTCAAACTACATGTTTTACCTTTTAAACCCAAACCTTTGCGACCCTATTGGCTACATACAGTTTACACTATTTGAAATGAAATTAAATCACAAGACATTGCATGGAATTACAAATCACAGTTCAACATAGCAGTATAAACTTCAGATACAAAATGAAAAATGATAAGAACCACTCTCATATGGATTGCTTCTTGGGTGTTTTAGTGAGTGTACAGGTATGTAACTGTGTGTGCATTAGTGTTTGCTTTGGTGTCTCACTTCCTCTATTCATGTTTGTTGGGTGTGGTGGTAACTGCATCAGTGTATACCTGGGTATGTCACTATCTGCATAAATTTATGTGTGCGTTATTGTGTTAGTGAATGCATCAGTGAAAGCCTGAGTGTGTCAGTGTATGTACAACTGTGTACCTGGATTTGTAAGTTTGTATAGGTTTGTGTCTATGTGTGTTACTGTATGAATCAGTGTGCCTCCGAGTGTGTCATTGTCAGCATCAGAGGGTGTGTGGGTGTCAACGGCTTTACATGAGTGTGTGCATGGGTCTGTTAGTACATGCATAGTTATGTGTCTGTGTGTTAATGTATGCATCAGTGTGTGCCTTGATGTCTCAGTGTTTGTAACAGTGTGTACCTGAGTGTGTCAGTATATACATGATGGAATGCCTGGGTGTATTATTGGATGCACTAGTGTTTGAGTGGTTATGTCAGTGTATCCATTGGTGTATGCTGGGTGTTGTTACTATTAAACATTTTAACCCTCCTTTGGTGATCTCTGACCTTCTCCTAACTGTCATCACATGTCCTCCAGTTATATTTTCTTCTACTTGTTGTAAACATTATTCTCAGTTTTATCTACCTTATATACAGTGTTTTATTTTACAAACATGTTAACTAAACCTCAATTCACATACCTGTTAAATGTAGTTTTTGATCTCCATTTGTGGGTCTCAGGTCTTATATAAAGGAATCAATAATGGCAACCTTTACAACTTTGCTTTCAAGGTAACGCAGTCAGAAAACAAATCTCAGCATCCCTGTTATATTTAACTTATGGTATATCATGGCTGAATGGTCAGCATTGTTAACTTTTTCTAAAACTCCTCTAAAGAAAGGCAAGTTTGGTAAATGTTTTGGGCAGATTCGTAGATCCTCAGCAGGGCTCAGAGTAACCCCATGTAACTTCACAGTGGATTTGTGAACCTGCGCTGGAGTCCATTAAACCATTTAACCATTTAATATTTACTAGCCACACGACTTCCCCCGCAAATGACGACCCTCAACCATCAGGACCAGGCAAGGTTTATACCAGGTCGTAGCACAGAATTTCATGTTCAGAGGCTGCTGCAAGTTCTGCCTGCGGATTCCTACTGTAAAGAGGAGGCTGCCATATTTGTAGGAGATATAGAAACAGGTTTTGACCAGGCTGAGTTTTGCTTTGCTGAATTCTGCAAAGAGACAAACTCTGCAGAGTTTTGCAAGTGGTGGAGCGCAGTGAGAACTGCTGCTTGTGCTGATTGTCTTGCAACTCAGGTAGAAATTGTACCCAAGCAGCATCTTGCTCTTGCCAACTTACTGTTCGCGAGAGGGAAGCAAACTCTGCGTCACTATGTGGAGTGGAGTTTTCTGCACTCCGTGAGCTCTGTGGAGTGAAGAACACTCTGCAAACTCTGTGAACAGAGTGGAGTTCAATGCCCAGGCCTACCTTTGACATTCTGAAATAGGGATGTCTTTTTAAGGTGATGCAGCTGTTTGGCTTGGGGTTGGGCTTTGTGAGCTGGATGACTCCATTGTATACAGAATCCAGGGCTAGGGTGTCAACTGGGGAAATTATCTTGCACAGCTACCAGGTGGGCAGAGGAAGTAAACAGAGATGCCCCTTATCCCACCTCCTATTCACCCTGGCTTTGGAACCTCTAGCTGCTCAAGCCAGTACAGGTATCCCATCTTGGGGCCTGGAGGTAACTGGTAGACATCACCATATTGCATAACATGATGACAACCTCTTACTTTGATGGGGCAAGGGTTCTATTGGTACAGCTTGGATGGGTATCGGGCATTGTAGTTAATTGGAGAAAATCGTGGCTGTTCCCTACCAAGTTAGATAGAGAAAGGTCAGCAGCAATGGAGGAAGTGATATGGGAACTTAGTTGTCTCCTGCACTTAGGGCTAAAATATACCACAAACTGGGAGACCTATTAGAAGGTAACATAGGGAAAGCCATCCGAGGTGCAAAATCGAACATAGCATTTTCAGTGGTGGGCAGAACCACCTTGTGGAAAATGGTGACCCTTCCACAGTTACTATATTTCTTTGCAGTGCTCCCAGTAAGGATCCCAGAGGTGGTATTCTAAAACTTGAAATCAATCATAATGATCTTTATCTGGGGTACGGGCAGGTGTAGATTGGCACTAGCCATACTTCAGAGACCTAAACACCTAACGCCTAACACTCCTGGACTTTGGGAGTTTCTATTTAGCTGCACAACTACAGTGGCACACACAGTGGGTGGCTGAGATGGTGTGCAGAACAGACCATCTGGACCTTGGTGCACTGAACCTGGGCCTTCTGTTCCGCATAGTGCTGCTGTTGCCCATCACAGAGTGGAAGACACCCCTGAATTGAGAGTGCTGCACAAGTGTTGGGTTAGGAGTTTGCAAAAGCTGAAAATAAGACACCCATATGCCCCAGACATTCCACTGGAATTCCTTATGGAACTGCCACATGGAGGGACTGGAGAGGTTTGAGGGAATAGACTTCAGCCGGAGCATCCATTATCGGTGCACTCTTTGAAGATGGCTCACTATTGCCCTTCAAAGATTTCTGAGTATGCTATGATTTACAACAGGGCCACTTCTTGTTACACAGAGCCCTCACTGCAGCAATATGCAAACACTGGGAGGCAGGGCTCTCTGAAACATCTTTATCGAGCAGGTGTCAATATATAGTGTCCTCCTCTGGGAGGTACAAAGCACTCACTTGCTTATACGGCTGGTTTTGGAATGAGACATCACCCACACTAGGCAATTTGCAATTACATTAGGAGGAGGTTCTGGGGGTTCTCTTTGAAGAGAAAATCTGGATTGATCTGGTGGAATGTTTCCCAAAGTATCTAGGATTGCACGGTTCCAGTTGATAAACTTGTATGTACTTCACAAAGCATACCTCACACCTCATGGATAAATAGATACTTTCTGAGAGAAACCGCAAAGTTTCTGTAGTGCAGGGAAATATGGGACGACTTCTTGCATATGTTTTGGACCTGCTCCGAGTTTGGGAACTTCTGGGGGTCGATGATTGACACATTTGCTGAAGTGACTGAGAGCGAGGTTCATTGTACACTGGGACACTGTTTGTAACACTGTTTCCTGCACACCTCTAAAACTAAAGTGACCAGTAAATTTCATAACTTAGCACTACTTATGGTCAAAAGAGAGATAGCCAGAGAGTGGAAATGCCAGAGAGGGCCATCTGTAGAGGGATGGAAAAAGGAAGTATTACGATGGGCAGATTATGAAGGGGCTCCAATTTGCACTGAGAGAAGCCGGAAGGGGCAGGTGTTCCTTGAAAGAGGCCATGGTGTGGGAGATGCTTGTAACATTGTTGAAGCACCCAGACCCCCCTCTAAGGGGGAGCCCCTAGACACCACCTAATAGAGCGCGACACATGGCTGGCACTTAGCTCAAACCATACTTTTTACCAAAGTTGTTAGCCCCCAGCCAACGAGGTCGAGAAGCAGTGCCCAAGATTAGCAAATATAAATAAACACGGGTCACCACCCCACACCATTAAAATGTTGCAATGTACACAGAAACTGTAGGCTCAGCCAGGACATGCCCAAAGGGACGAGGAGGGAAAGGAATGAGGGTTAGTTGGACCACTGTAGGTTGATTTAAAACGTAAGCCCAGACAATATTAACCTAGATCTGACCAGATAGCCACCCACATTTGTATGGATATGTTGTTGCTAAGAATATGCATTCAGAAAATGATCGACACCTTCTATATCCAGCGTGATTTAAAGGCAGCTTTATCAAGGATAATGAATTTTTAAACCTATATCACAGCAATAAAGATCTCCTTACCTACATTGCTGTCTTTGGTAAACTAGCTACGGAAACCCAGTGGCCAGGGAAAAAAAGATACTCCCTCTATAAATAGAGGATTACGGGATAAATTAAAGGATCCCCTGGCTGACATTGCAGATTTACCATCAGATTGTCCTGAGTTTGTTGACTTAGTTGTCAGGCTTAAATGAACGAAAGGGAGAACAACCCTGAGGGGAACCTTAACTGCTAGTTGGGCAGTCTCAGCAGAAAGATGCAGAGTCTAAGGATCAGGACATACATTTATGTAAAAAAAGGGTGACAAATTGATGAACGCCTATCAAACTAAGTTCAGACTTTTTGAATAGACAGTTATGCCATTTGGATGAATTGCTTGACATTTGCTTTGTCATATATCATTAGTGTAGAAAAGAAAAATAATAGACAATAACAAATTAAAATTTATATTTTGCAGGTTTATCAATCACTTGGCTAATAATATCACTTGTGAATATTTGTCACTTGAGAAAATTGTTATAAAAGGGACCATTTTGTTAGAGTTTTTATGGACAATTATACATTGTTTTTCAAGTACAGGGTGATGTGACTAAATGTAACCAACTATGTTATCCTGAATGCAAAGTCTGCCTCAATGGTGTCTCATAATACATATACAGAATGATAACCTTATAAACCACAATGATTTTAAAGTGATATAAAATAAAATGTCTGCAGCAATAGCAATACCAACTATATATCCCAGTGGATAGAATAGAGATCTGATTCCTTTAATTGGGATGATGAGATCACATATTTCATTGAAAGATAGATTCATAGTGGGAACACTTTACAAAGTTGAGAAGGAATCATACCTGCTGGGGTGGAAACACCAACCAAAAGTGGGAATAACACTGGATTCCAACACTCCAGAGCAAGTCTTAAGTAAACAGGTCTATAATGCAGGACAATTTATCTTGTGAATTCCTGTAACTATTTTGGAAAACCTTGCTTTGTTAAAAAAAACTTCCAACACACATGCATGCCAATAGTACATGAAGCATAGAATGCTCTGTATTTCATGAGACAACCCCTCCAAATGGAATTAAACCATTTCATGGCATTAGGAATAATACAGCAAATTGATTGTGCTGAGTGACTTCCTCCGGTGATTCTGGTCAATCAATCAATCAATCAGAGCATTTATATAGCGCACTACTCACCCGGAGGGTCTCAAGGCGCTGGGGGGAGGGGGTCCGCTACTGCTCGAACAGCCAGGTCTTGAGCTGCTTCCTGAAGGCGAGGTGGTCCTGGGTCAGGCGGAGGTGGGTCGGAAGGGAGTTCCAAGTCTTGGCGGCCAGGTAGGAGAAGGACCTTCCTCCTGTGGTGGCTCTTCGGATGCGGGGGACGGCGGCGAGGGCGTGGCTGGTCGATCGAAGCTGGCGTTTGTGAGCGTAGAAGTTGAGGCGGCTGTTGAGGTATCCTGGTCCTTGGTTGTGTAGGGCTTTGTGTGTGTGGGTGAGGAGCCGGAAGGTGATTCTCTTGTTGACCGGGAGCCAGTGCAGGTCTCTCAGGTGTCCGGAGATGTGGCTGCGGCGGGGGATGTCCAGGATGAGTCGTGCTGAGGTGTTCTGGATCCGCTGGAGTCTCTTCTGGAGTTTGGCGGTGGTTCCGGCGTAGAGGGAGTTGCCGTAGTCCAGACGGCTGGTGACGAGGGCCTGGGGGACCGTCTTCCTGGTCTCGGTGGGGATCCATCGGAAGATCTTACGTAGCATGAGCAGGATGTTGAAGCACGACGAGGAGACGGCGTTGACTTGTCTGGTCATGGAGAGGGAGGAGTCCAGGATGAAGCCCAGGTTGCGTGCGTGGTCTGTTGGTTTGGGTGCGCTGCCCAGGGCGGGGGGCCACCAGGAGTCGTCCCAGGCGGAGGGTGAGGATCCCAGGATGAGGACTTCCGTCTTGTCCGAGTTCAGTTTCAGGCGGCTGTTCGACATCCATTTGGCTACGTCTGTCATCCCTTCGTGCAGGTTGGCTCTGGCGGTGGCGGGGTCGTTAGTGAGGGAGAGGATCAGCTGGGTGTCGTCCGCGTAGGAGATGATGTTCAGGTTGTGCTGGCGTGCGATGGCTGCGAGGGGGCTCATGTAGACGTTGAAGAGTGTTGGGCTGAGTGAGGAGCCTTGAGGAATGCCGCAGATGACTTCGGTGGCCTCCAATCTGAACGGGGGAGGCGGACTCTCTGTGTCCTTCCGGCGAATAAGGAGGTGATCCACTCCAGTGTCTTCTCCTGGATTCCGACGTTGCTGAGGCGCTGTACTAGGGTACGGTGGCAGACAGTGTCGAAGGCCGCGGAGAGGTCCGGGAGGATGAGGGCCGCTGTTTCTCCGTTGTCGAGCAGGGCTCGCATGTCATCGGTAGCTGCGATCAGGGCGGTCTCGGTGCTGTGGTTGGCCCGGAACCAGACTACGAGAGGTCGAGGGAGCCGTTCGTCTCGAGGAAGGCGGCCAGTTGCTTGTTGACGGTCTTCTCGATGACTTTGGCCGGAAACGGGAGCAGCGAGATGGGGCGGTAGTTCTTGAGGTCGGTTGGGTCTGCTGATGGTTTCTTGAGTAGAGCGCTGAGTTCGGCGTGCTTCCAGCTCTCCGGGAAGGTGGCGATGTCGAAGGAGGTGTTGATGATGTCCCGCAGGTGGGGTGCGATGACAGCGTCGGCCTTGTTGAAGACGTGGTGAGGGCAGGGGTCTGTCGGAGATCCGGAGTGGATGGAGTTCATCGTGCGGATGGTGTCTTCGGTGCTGATCGGGGTCCAGGCGCGGAGGGTGGTGGTGGGGGGCGGTGGTTCGGTCGTGGCGTGCGTCGGTTGAGTGCTGAAGCTGTTGTGTATGTCCGCGATCTTGTTGTAGAAGTAGGAGGCGAGGGAGTTGCAGAGGTCTTGCGAAGGGGTGATGTCGTTGTTTCCGGCGTTGGGGTTGGAGAGCTCTTTCACGATGTTGAAGAGTTCCTTGCTGTTGTGTGCGTTGTTGTCCAGTCGTTCCTTGAATGCGGTTTTCTTGGTGGCGTGGATCAGCTGGTGGTGTTTTCGGGTGGCGAGCTTGAGGGCAGTCATGTTGTCCGGTGTTGGGTCTCTGCGCCAGGTTTTCTCGAGTGCTCTGCAGTTCTTCTTGGAGCTCTTGAGTTCGTTGTTAAACCATGGGGCTTTCTTGCTGCCGGGTCTGCTCGGCGGGGTCTTCAGCGGGGCGAGGTCGTCTGCGCAGTCGCTGATCCATTTCGTGAGGTTGGTGGCTGCTTGGCTGGGGTTTGTTGTGCTGGTGGGAGGGTTCTTGCTCAGGGAAGTAGCGAGCTGTTCTGCAGTGATCTTGTTCCAGCTTCTGCGGGGAGCCTGTTGCTGGTGATGGTGGAGCGTGGTCCTTCTGAAGCTGAAGTGGACGCAGCTGTGGTCCGTCCAGTGGAGTCCCGTGGCGTGGCTGAAGGCGATGTCCTTGCTGGATGAGAAGACGGGGTCGAGTGTGTGTCCGGCGTAGTGGGTGGGGGTGGTCACCAGTTGCTTGAGTCCGAGGTTGGCGAGGTTGTCCAGCAGGGTGGTGGTGTTGCGGTCGTTGTTGTTCTCCAGGTGGAAGTTGAGGTCCCCGAGGAGGATGGAATCGGCGGAGGGGAGGGCGTGTGGGATGATGAAGTCGGTGATGTCCTCGCTGAATTGTGTGCGTGGTCCCGGGGGTCTGTAGATGAGGGTGCCTCTGAGGGTGGTCTTGGGGTTGACGTGGATCTGGAAGTGCAGGTGTTCGGCGGGTGCGAGGGTGTCGTCGGTGTTGGTCGTGATGCGGATGGTGTTCCTGTGGATGATGGCGATGCCTCCTCCTGTCTGGTTGGCGCGGTCTCTCCGGGTGATCTTGTAGCCCTCTGGGATGGCGATGGCGATGTCGGGCGCTGAGGAGGCGTTCATCCAGGTTTCCGTGAGGAAGGCGACGTCTGGGTCTGTGGTGTCGAGCAGGTTCCAGAGCTCGACGGCGTGTCTGTGGACAGAGCGGGTGTTGAGCAGGATGCACTTCAGGTGGGTGCTGCTGGAGTTCGGCTTGGTGGGTGCTGGTGTGGCGTGGGTCTGGTTGCAGGTGAACTTGCAGGAGTGGCAGCTGAAGGGTCCGTGGGTGCGTCTCGGTGTGGCTCGGTAGCAGCCCGGGGTTCGGCCGGTGTTGAGTGCGTCGAGTTCGGTGGCGTCGTAGGTCCGTCGGGTCAGCTTCCGGCGGTGGGGGCCAGGGGTCCTGGCACTGGGCGCCGTCCAGGCACGGACGGGCGTAGACGGGCTTACCTTTGGCGCACCTTCGGCGCTCAATCGGTGCTCCCGCTGCGCGGTCGCTCTGGGGGCGTCATAAGAAGGGAGCCGGGAGGGAGGGTCCGCTGGGAGGCGGGGAGCGCGTGGGCCAATCGGCATGCGGGGGGGCGGGGTCGCGGCAGGAACGGCGGGAAAAAACGGCGGGCTTGGTGGGCGGCCCTGCGGCGGCTGGGGCGCTGGATCGGCGTCTGGCAGGCAGCAGGTAGAGGTAGGCAGGCAGAGCAGGCGGGGAGCGTGGGGGCGACCCGGCCGTGGAGAGCGCAAGAAAGACTTTTAGGCAGTGTGTGAATTATCAGGATCTAAATAATCATACTTGGGTAGAAAGGCATAACCTCCCTCATATTAGTGATATGCTTGGTATCATAGGATAGGCATCCTGTTTTAGTGTCATTGATCTATCTATGGCAAATCATTAAGTAGAATTCAACCCTGACTTTAAACCACTCTTGTAAAGAGTTGTGGTTAGTGCAGATCTCCCAGTTGAATTTGTGTTGGGCAATGACCTGGAGAGCTCTCTATGGTCAGAAGTAGAGTACAGGACTCATGCAGAGATGTTAGGGATATCATCACATGTCCTTGATGTGACCAGGTCACAGGCCAAAAAGTGCCTCTCTGGTCTTGGATCCTGGAACAATGGACCAAGCACCTACCAAGAAGAAGAACAGGAGGGTTAAGGCAGTGCCTTCCCACCTGCCTACAAGTGAGGATCAGCCTTCCCAGGAAGATCATCTTGAGACCCCTGAAGGAACTGTCCCTGAAGAACTTGAACCTGAACAGGTTGAGTTTCTGGGGACAGGGGGACCTTCTAGGGCAGACTTGGGGCAGGCCCAGTTAACCTGTCCTTCTCTTGAACCCCTCAGACAGCAGGCTGCTGCTGAGGCTGCTGGGAATGCTCAAGGCACCCATAAAGTGTATTGGGATGATGGGCTCCTTTATTCAGAGGATAGAGACCCCAAGCCTGGTACAACCAGGAGGTTGGTTTTACCTCTGCAATTTAGGGGCTTCCTTCTAATCTTGGCCCATGATAGTCCCTTAGCAGGACACCTAGGCCAGAACAAGACTTGGGACAGGCTTGTCCCTCACTGTCACTTGCCTCACATGTCTGAAGATACCAAGGAGTTTCGCCGCTCCTGTGTAACCTGCCAAGCCAGTGGCAAAGCAGGTGGCACAACAAAGGCCCCCCTAATACCACTACCTGTGGTGGGGGTTCCCTTTGAAAGAGTGGAGATTGATATTGTAGGTCCAATGGATCCCCCTACAGCACCTGGGCACAGATTCATACTGGTGGTGGCGGACCATGCCACCAGGTACCCAGAGGCAATTCCCCTTAGGACCACAACAGCTCCTGCTGTGGCCAGGGCCTTACTAGGAGTTTTCTCCAGAGTGGGGTTTCCTAAGGAGGTAGTATCTGATAGAGGTGGACACTTCATGTCAGGATACTTGACAGCTATGTGGAAGGAATGTGGTGTCAACTACAAGTTCACCACTCCTTATCACCCACAATGTAATGGGCTTGTTGAAAGATTTAACAAGACCCTAAAGGGTATGATCAAAGGATTACCTGAAAAGCTCAGGCGAAGATGGGACATCCTTCTACCCTGCCTTCTGTTTGCTTACAGAGAGGTCCCACAAAAGGGGGTTGGCTTCAGCCCCTTTGAATTGTTGTTTGGGCACCCTGTAATAGGATCCCTATGTCTAGTAAGGGAAGGATGGGAGTTACCTCTCAGAAAGCCCAAGCAAGACATAGTGGACTATGTACTTGGTCTCCGCTCCAGGATGGCTGAGTATATGGAGAAGGCGTCCAAAAACCTTGAGGCCAGCCAAGAATTACAAAAAGCTTGGCATGACCAAATGGCTGTCTTGACTGAGTATCAGCCTGGACAGAAAGTATGGGTGTTGGTGCCAGTGGCCCCAGCAGCACTCCAGGACAAATGGTCTGGACCCCATACCATTGTTGAAAAGAAGGGAGAGGTTACCTACTTGGTGGACCTAGGAACTCCCAGGAGCCCCCACAGGGTGCTCCATGTCAACAGATTGAAGGCCTATGTTGACAGGGCAGACATGGGCTTGCTCATGGCTACAGATGAGGGGTGGGAGGAAGAGAGTGACCCTCTCCCAGACCTGTTGAGACACTTGATGCCTTCCTGGTGAGGGCTGAGTCTGTTCTTGTTCGAGAAATTCAACTTACCGAACGCAGGTTGTCATTAGAACCGTCCTGCCCCCAGAGCAGACTCTCCCTGACTCCTAATCTTATGGCCCGAGCACAGATTCTAATAACGTATCTTCCTTATCCCCCGAACCTATTACCTGTCGTCCACCATTAATCGTAACAGATTCACCTGAGAACTCCGTTTCCTTAATATCTCCGGAACATAGTCTGATTAGACATGCTGTCACAATGAGAGGCCAAAAGGCTAAATATAAACGTCAACACAATCACAATTCAAAATGTCCTTCTACTTATGCCAAGGTTAAAAGAAAAAATAGCCCTAAGCAGAGCAAGAATGCTAACTGCTCGAAGGGGAAAAAAAGGAAACTGGCAGAGGGGGCATGTGAGTTGGGCAGTCCAATTAAGCAGAAAGAAACAGCTAACCCTGCAAATTTAATACAGGACGATGCTTTTTGGGACAAATTGATGTTTATTTTGGTAACTGCTTTGGAACCTATCCACTTAAAAATCTCCAACATAGAATCCCGGCTAACAAAAATGGAGGAGCTAAACCAGTAGTTCACACTCTACCCAATATAGGGATAGAGCTTATCGCGGGCTCATCCTCTAATGTGGTAATTCCAGAGCAAACGAGGAATAAGGCCGTGAATTCTATTATTACCACCAATCGGCCTGACCGCTCTGAGAGTAGGGTAATTGTAGGGGGGAAGGAAGGGGGACGTACTGATGCTGCCACTACTGACAAAAATCAGCAGGGATATTACGAAACTTCTTACGATTCCTCACAAAACTTAAATTTACCCCCAGAAGCAACCCTGTATATGGTGGTTTTGACTAATGTCCCGCAAATGGCTACTAACGTGTTCGAACATTGGTCAACCTTAAGGAATGAGGCTCTCCACTTTTTGACTTCCAGGACAGGCCGGAATGAATGCCTCTTTATGGAATTCAAAATGGTCCGCAGGATTGGCTGGGGCGGCCCCTCCCCTAAATTGTTAAGAGGAGATTGCGTAGTTATAACCTTTAGGGCCCCACACCTGGTACACACCATTATAGAGAGGGGGCGGAATGGGCCTGTTACCTCACGCGACATAAATATTCTACCTTTAGGATATTTTTATCGCCTTTTAGAACCTGTATTAAATCCTGGCCCCAAGCGTGCTCCTGAGAGTCACTGGGAAATAAGACAGCCTAGCCACTACCTACCTACTCATAATCGTTTTGAGGTTTTTAGTGTTCTGGAGGATAACGATTGACTTAACCATGTGCTTTGTCTTAAATCTAAAGAATGGTGCGGAAGTGGTGATTTACAGAGTCTGAACGGCAATAAGGCCATATTGACCCATGACCCTGGTAACGAGCCCGCACATAGTGAATGCGACAGCTGTAACGTTCCAGCTCAATACGCACTTGTTACCAAGTCTCCAACTGAGGACTTAATCTCCCTTGCACCCCTTGAATCTGTGGACGAACACCAGGTCTGTCGTATTGTATCTTGGAAAATCGCTGGTATTGTCTCCAAACTAAGGGGTCCATTACGATGTCGGGCGGATTGCCTCCGCCAGGCTGGCGGTGGCCACCGCCGGCCTGGCGGTGGCAATCCGCCCGACATCGCAAGCCCAAATGCCCCCGCCATATTAGGATGGCGGGGGGGATGGCGGCAGTGGAAAACACCGCCCGCCTGTTTTCCGCCCCGGTCGCCTTGCGACCGCGGCGGAAGGGGAATAATATGGTGGCGGTGTCCAATGGACACCGCCAGCCATATTACGATGCAGAGCTATAGGTGCCTTTCCGCGGCGGCAATGCCGCCACGGAAAGGCAGGCGCTGTTTGCTGCGGGGGGCCCCCTGCGGGCCCCCCTGGTGTAGGCAGAGGTGGGGGTGGACAGGGGGGGACCTATGGTAACCCCCCCATATTTGCATATGCAAAGCGCCAGGCACCGCGCGGTGCCTGCCGCTTTGCATATGCAAATGCGAAAAAGCATTTTTAGCATTGTGGCGGGCGGTGCAGAGTGCACCGCCCGCCACAATGCTAAAACTACAGGATGTGCCCGCCACTGTGGCGGGCACATCCTAATTCCCCCCACGGGACCCCCGCCCTTATAGCGGGCAGTCCCGTTCTCCGATAGGGTGGCGGGCGAACAATGTCCGCCAGTCATCCTAATGGGGACCTAAATGTTCAATTATGATGGGACTTTGTTCGACATTATGAAGTCCTATGTTTTCAGGAGACCTGGGTTGAGGAAGCCATTCATTTAAACGGGTATAGGACGTACCACATTCCTGCTGTTGAATCCCAGAGTGGCAGGGCAAAGGGTGGTTTGTGTGTGTATGTGTCGAACACTCTAAGTTTGAAAATGCTCACTGAGCTTGCTAGTGATTCTTATCATCAATTGCTCGTTCTGGACTTAGACTCAACATTTTCTCTAGCTATGGTGAACTTTTATAATAATATCTCCCCAGGCTGACAACGCGCCGTATTTGAGAATATGCATAAATCATTGAGTCGTTTAAGCAAAAATAATAGGAAAGATATCATGGTACTCCTGTTGGAAGATTTTAATCGTACTGTGCATGTTAATGCTGGGACCAATCTTGGTGGGGCTTTATGTGAAGATGGCGTTTCTCCCCTACACTTTAATCATTCTGTTCTAGGGGACCTACTGAATGAATGTATTTACAGTTTTGATCTTGGTTTTGTTAACAAATTATGTTCACCACCTGTCCCCATGACAACAACTTTTAGCGGTCGGGGTTGCTGCTCCACTACAGATTTCATGTTGGCCTCTAGTAGTCAAGCTCCTAGACTTCACTCCTTGTACGCCTCTGACAATTCCCTTAGCGAACATTTCCCGCTCTGTCTATCAGTCACATTGCCGTTTAAGAATGTTGTAGTTATTAATAACAGAGACCGACTGTTAAAGAATATATCTATTGCCAGCACTAATGGTTACTCTCTGCGTTGGGCAATGGTGAACCAGACAGAGATCCTTAAACAAATTATCGTTAAATCCTTTAGAGATATATAGACATGCCTTAATGAAGATACTCCTCCCACGGTCTTACTAGCATCATTTCAGGAGATAACCAAGGCAACTAGGGAATGTCTTAGCAGACAACACAAGGCCAAGAGGGCACAGGGGGGTGGTTTGATTCAAAGTGCACTAAACTACACTCGTTGTTAAAAAAAGAACTTCACAGGAAACCAAGGATCGCCTCAGAAGTCAAGAGAGCTAGACAAGCCTATAATCAAGTCCTGAAAGACAGGAAGAATATACTCAGGGATGAGGCCTGGGAGGCTCTTCATTTAGCCTCAGTAAATAACGACAGTTCAGGTTTTTGGAAGGTAATCAGAACACCCTTCTTATCTAGTTACATCAACCCTACTATAGAGTCAGCCATACCGGAAACCCGGTGGATAGAGCATTTTACCCAGGTATAATAGGGAGCTGAACCCTCAGTAATGATTCAAGTTTTAAGTGATCCTTTCCATTCTATGCCCTTAGCTTTTACCCTGGAGCAGGTTGAAAGGGTTTTATGCGCCAGACGGGGCGGAAAGGCTCCTGGACCAGACGGGGTCCCCATCGATTTGTTTAAATCAATTACATCTTTGTGGGGGCCTCTTCTTGTCCAGGTCCTCAATGCGAGTTGTATTGTCGGTCCCCTATTGACCTGGGTTGAGTCTGTAATCGTTCCTATATTTCAAAAAAGGAGATAGGAACGACCCGAGTTGTGTCAGACCAATCACGAAGGTTGCAGGTCGGGTTGTGCTAGAGCGTTTTTTTGACTTGACTTTATATAATTGTCAACTATACAATACATACCCAATATATGCTGTGCTTGCAAAGTAAACTACTGTACTGTTACTTTAGGAAAGGGAGAGTTTCTGAACAATCACAACTTGTAGTATTTGGATTTCCTCCGCTTTGCTACTCTGGCACGGACATGCTGTTCGAACAAAGTAACACTCTTCATGCACTGAGCGTCTGCTCTACACATACACCTCTGCTATGTATGATGAAGAAGATACCGTCCAGGCTTCCAAAGTAAACGTCTATCATTCCTCTTAATGTCTCAACTGTAACAACTTTACGTTTTCTCAGCAACCAAATAACACCCTTTTCATTTTATTTGGTAAACCACCGTCTTGACTTGCATTTGAGTTTCACCAAAATTATATATTACAATGCACACCACACATGAATTTTCTGAGTGACACACACAGGCAGGCATTTTTTCTTTCTCCTCCAACCATCCTTGCTTCAAGCAGCCATGCATCTGATTCCTTCCTATCAGCCACCTCTGCCTGCTTTCAGAAACACGTATCATTCGTTAGTCATAAATGTTACGACTCGCTCGTCCTTCCATTAATCCTAAATTCTTTCCCTTTTCATTCATCACATCCCTTAAGTACATCTGATATGAGTTGGCTTCACGATAAAAGTTTCCCAGCTGATTTGAAGTCAAATAGAGGGGGCCATTGCTTACTCGAGAACTACCGCCGCCACTAATGTAATTGCTAAGTCAAGGGTGATTGTCTTCTCCGTGATTGGCTAAAAAAATGTAGTTCTAAATCAGTAACTGTTCTTAACAGTACAGTGTACTTGTAGTAGTGTTTGAGAAAACGCCAGTGTACCTCCAAGTTAGTTACTTTACTCCCTTCGCTATTATAGCATTCCACATATAGTCCATATCCTTGGTCAGTAGCTACTTCCACAAAATCAGTCGGTGTAGACAATTAAAGCTTTTATTTTTGCAAACTTTATGATCCACAGCCGACGCGCGTTTCGCCCGCTTTGGGCTTTCTCAAGGCTAATTGTAGTGCGATCATACATCTCTATTCCTGTATTTACAGGTAGTGTACTGTCAGTGTAGTGTCAGTGTTACTAAGGACTAGACTTTTAATCAAGTGGGTTTGAATACGGGAGCACAAAACTGTAGATGGGAGGCTCGGCATAGTTGCACGAATGAGGGTAACTGTTATGTGCCAAGAACGTATAACTAATGGATATGTACACAGGGGTTGACACATGGGTAATAATAGAGATAACGCTATATGTGTAAATGTTTTTAACTAGCAGACAGGGATGACAAGGAGTGATATATTGTCTAAATCGACAGTTGGGGTGTGGAAAAGTAAATTCTGCCATGTTCTGTGTCCCTACGCGTCCTCCATCATATGTTATGTGTGCATGATTAATATGCATATGTATTCCCCATGTTCGATTAAAGACGCAATTATAGTTGTGTCCACCTCTAGTATGCCAGTTTCCAGTTCTCGTGAATACTACGAATATCAGGCCTATGTAAAGTTACGTTGCCACGTTTCTCAGTGTGCACGTTATTTCATTGTAAAGTTCCCGTTTCTAGGCCTCAAAAGGGCCTGGACACCAGATTTCAGCTTCTGTCTCCTGAGTCCTCGCTGAGGAGCGACACGGCCCCCACCTGTGTTCCTGACCCTTCACTTACTTCCTGCCTCACAGTGCCCGGTTCAGCCTGGCTCTGTCTCTGAGTCTGCCAAGAGTATGTTATGATTCCAGTTATCAGTTCAGCCCTCCTTCTCTGCATTCCTCAGCTACTGAACTGCATCAATAGTTTCCGTCATTGTCTAGCCTTTACGTCTCCATGTAAGAGAAATACTGTATTAAATGGTCCTTTACTATTCTTCATCACGCACTACATGTAGAATAATGCATGCTCCAGTCTTAGAGTCTGTTAGCCTTTACCCTGATAACTTTTGGATTCTATCAACATGTTCTCTAAACATCAGATACTAGATACTGTTTAGGTACATGTCGCCCTGACTCTCCAGACTCCAGTCTCTGCTCCTAGCACAGAGTTCATAGCCCCAGCTTCTCTTAGTAACACGTCATTGCCAACTTGCGCGCACCACTAGGTTAGAGGTCCCGGCTCCTTAGGTAGCCCCCTCCATGTCTCCACCCCATTCATGACATATTCTGTTACGTTTACATCACATGTCTATGTATACGCCTCTGTTACACCTACTTTCACCCTTATCTTTCGCGACTGCTATTGACCACACCCACTGCTCCGCCCATTGTATGTACTGTAATGCAACTGTAATGCAACTGTTTTCGTATATATGCTTGTGTACTGTTATTAAATGTTACGCCAGTCCTTTCCCCAGGCAGCTGCCATCCTATTCCTGTGCAGGTTGTCCTGTTCCTGTCCTTTATGCTGTATTAAACCTGCAAACTCCTACTACCTCGAATCTTGACTCTTATTTATTGAGCTATCTGTTATTACTATGCCTAGACAAAAATAGATCCGGTATTATTTATTTATATACCACATAATGGCGCCCGAATAGGGACTTGCCCTTTCCCCACGCGTCGGTGAAGCCACGCCGACCCCCTGACCCTCTGCAGTCGTGACGGAACTCTTCTGCGCACCGGCAGATATTTCTGCTTCAAGTATCCCTCAGGCCCACGGAGGAGACGGAGGAGGCGGTCCAGCATCCAGACGAGACGGTGGAGGAACGCGGCGAGTCCCGACCAGAGCCCAAGCCGAGAGTCCAAGGTCCGAGGTATCCGGAGGTCCACCCGTAACAGAAGTCCGAAGTCCGTCCGTCCGGCGTCGAAGCAGTCCAGTCTAGTCCGAGGCCTTCCGTTCTTGCTGCCCGGTGAGTACCGTTGCTGGGGTAGTATCTAGACAGGGTCAATTTAATTGACTCTGGTCCGTGGGGTTTGGTGGTACACATATCCCAAACGAAGTGTCCACTTCGGTAGATGCGGGTCCTGACGTGTCTCTTTATGAGACCGGTAAGTTTAGTACTGTTTTAGCAGTGCATCTAGTTCCTGTTCTAGTCAGTTTTGTTCTCGAGAAAATTCATGTATTCTGTTTTCCGTATTCCAGGTAGTATTCTGTTCGAACTGTTATTTTAAATGTTATTCATGTATTTTAATGTCGTGGTATGAGTGTGAAGTAATTATCGTGTTCATTGTGTATTGTATTGTGTCCAGATTATAGTGCAGTCATGCCGCTCTTTTCAAAACTGCGTCAGTTAAAAACCAGAAAAGGTCTGCTGGAAGCAGCAGTTCCTGTCCCTCCTAGGGACAGTCCAGGTCATTTTATGTATCAGAAGCATGGCATAAACGCCATATTATATCTAGATTTATGGGTAGAGTATACCAAGGTGTTAGAAGAAAAGTATAGATGGCCCGTATCAGGTACGTGGGATGCCGAGTGCATCATGAGAGTAGAAGAGGCATTATGGAAAAAGAAAGCCAGACAGTCACAGAAAGATGCCATCGAGTTATGGCGCAAAGAATCTCATAAAAGAACCGAAAAAGAAATCAGAAAGTCTGAATTAAGTAGAGAATCCTTAGAACGAGCACAAGAAAAATAATTAATCGAGATAGGTGAACGAGTTAAAACCGAACAATCAGACAGACAGAGGAACGCCCTCATTAAGGGTATGTATCCTCTTCTTGCCGAGGGCTTGCCAAAAGCGACCCCGGAGGCATCCAGTAACTTTCCGCCACCATTAGTTCCGACCAAGCTACGTCACAAACCGACCGCAGCTGATATTTTCATTTCGTCCTATTTGGACGACACAGTCCCGGAATATGCAAATCCTGTTCCTGCTCCGCCAGTCCCTGTAAATCAGGCACTTCCCGCTCCTCCAGATACTGCAGTACCTGCACCGGCACCCCCGGTCCAGCCCGTCCTACAAGTTCAGCCCGCATTTCAATTTACCACTCTGCCAGCACGAAGAGTATCAGTCGACGATTCTAGTTTAGGGGCCGCAGGGGGAGGTCCTCCAGGAACCCCGCCGCCACACAAGCGTTTAACGTTAGCCGAATTACATGCACAAGCGTCACAGCGTACGCCCAGATATCAGTCTGTTGCAGAAATAAGAAAAGCCCTTACCGAATGTGGCTATGATCCAGTCCCAGGCGAGGATAATATGGTTTTATATTCATTACGCGTAAGAAAGGTGACCGAGTATCTAGTCACCCTACCAGATATGAAAGAAGATCTAGACAGAATATATTGTTTCATCCGTACAGGGAATGATCCAGAAAGTATTAGTGACGTCATGTGCCAAAGAAAAGTTGAAGTCCAGCTCATGCTATTAAAGTTTCTGATTAATTGTCTAATAAGGGAACAAGATTATCCGACCAAAGATCAAGTCGAAATGAGAACCCTGACAAGGTGGAGTGATAATATAGCCGAGGGTAAGCATAAGACCATCAGTAGTATAGAGAGTATGTACAAGAAGATTCGTAAAGAAATAATAAGGATACATGAACAACGCAAAGAAGCACGAGTAAGCGAGAAAGAAAGTAACTCTGATACTGAAGAGGTAGACGACGAGAATCCCGCCAGAATAGCGTATGTAGGAAAATCTAGATTTCCAGATCGCCATTTACGTCTAGAACACAAGCCAGTTTTTCACCATCCAGCACCAGAACAAGGTTCTCTAGAACAAGTATTCCAAGCTACCGATCATATTCTGAAATCACGAATCGGTTATAGCGAGTTAAGTACCGTGCATGAACAAGAACTAGTCCGATCAGCAGTCCGATGGATTACTGATTCTACCACTTTTCCAGACGAAATAGTGGCACAAATGTTTCTGAAATTGCCCCCAGCCGAGCAGCGACTGGTGGGTATGTATATGATCCAGCACCTCATTACATTGTATGAGGGTCAACATTCTGATCCAGGTCCGTTACACGATGTTCTGAACGAGTTACTCCAGTATAAATGGAAAGGTTTAGGTACCGATTTAATTAGTGTCATTCTAGAACAGCGCCACAAATATAGAACGTTCTTGAACCCGCATTTTGTTCATGTCTCACCCCCAGAAAGTAAACCCTTTTATATAGATAGACAAAATCCGTTACGAGAAGTGCATCCAATTAAGACAGACGGTGGTGAAATGCAACGAGTGTTTGTTTACACCCCGATTACAAAGATGGAACTCTTAGAGATGAAAAAGTTAATTCCCTGTCATGATAAAGATCCAGCAGGGTTCCACCGAGAATTAAAAGACATGCTCCGTATGGGAGAATACACGTATCCAGATATTATTAAAATGCTAAAGGTCCTGTTGCCCGCAGGGGTATATGAGAAACTCAAAGAAAAAGAATGGGAGGTGGGAGAGAAAAAGATCGATTGGGCAGTTCTAGAAGCCGAAGATAAGGCACGAGTACCAGGTACCGGTCTTGGAGATAAATGTAAAGAATTACCTGAATTATTGATTCAAGTTTTACCCAGATTATTAACAACTAAAAAGGAAGACTGGGATGCAATCTCAGCCTGTAAACAGAAACAAGATGAAGATATTAGTGATTTTTATTCTAGATTTGAGAAATGTTTTAGCATAAACAGTGGCCTCAAGACAAGTAGTGAATCATACCCTCATCTTTTTGTTACTAAATTAGTCGAGAATTCAAATCCACAAATTAAAAACCGAGTTTTGAAAGTCGAAAGTACCTGGCAAGCTAATACCCCGTCCCAAATGCTCCAGATGCTTCAATATCACCAGAATAGAATCAGAGAAGAACAAGAACATGAAAGGAGACGTATGAAAGACACGAAAATGAAAGTGCTAGTTGCACAATCCGTTCCTCAAGACAGTCAGAAGAGGGGTCCGAATCAAGCCAGTCATCCTGCAGCTCCCGTTAAAGGAAATTGCAATTATTGTAAACAGCCAGGTCATTTTATAAACGAGTGTGCAGTTCTGAAACACAACATAGCTACCGGTAAGACTAAAGAAAGACCACGTCCGCCTAGACAAGAGCAAGTTTCACAGACTCCTCAGCCACAGAATGCACAACAGACAGTTACTGTACCGCAGCCCATCGCTGCAACACAGCATGTTACACAGCAGATGTACCAGTATGCTCAGTCAGAGTATCCAGAGTATCAACCGTATTCATGAAACAGCCTAGAGAGGGAGGTAGGCTTGCCTCTCATCGAGATACCTGTAGATCAAGAAGGTCCCTATGTTCACAGTCAAGTATTAGGGAAAGATAGAAAGTTTCTGATTGATACAGGGGCAAGTAGGACCACTATAAGTCACGCCGAAGTTCCAGGGGCTCCGCTCTCAGGCTCTAGAAATGTTTCCCTTGGATTTTCAGGAAAGCCTATTGTAAATGAAATATCAAAGCCAGTTACTCTAGAAGTAGGTCCATTGTCCCGCACTACTGATCTGTTACTTACTAAGTCATGTCCAGAAAACCTATTAGGCATTAAGACACTGAAAGAGTTAGGTGCAGTTATATGTTGTTCCCCAGAAGGAATACGATTGTTTCTTCGTGACTTCAAGGGTCACTATGTATTACGAGATTTTGATCCTAGATTGTCTAATGTTCCGCAGCATCTATGGGCGCAAGGTCCAACTGATGTTGGCTATATGCAAATCACACCTCATCGTGTGACTCTCAAGCCAGGTGTAGTCCTGCCACGTATCAGACAGTACAGATTGCCACCGGAGGCTGTAGCAGCCCTATCCAAAATTATTGACGAGCTCATGGCTCAAGGAGTAATTGTAGAAACTGACTCCAATGTATGTAATTCTCCGATCATTCCAGTCATGAAACGTACCGATCCAAATGCATCTCCAGTATATCGATTGGTGATTGACCTTCGAGAACTTAATAAATGTATTATTCCCCAGTACCCAGTTGTCCCAGATATCTCTGCCCTATTGACAGCCATTGATTCCGAAGCTTCATTTTTTACAGTCATAGACCTCAAGAATGCGTTTTTCAGTGTCCCCATTCATCCAGACAGCCAGTTTCTTTTCGGATTTTGTTTAAATGGAAGGAGCTATATGTTCACACGCGCTCCTCAAGGTTTCACAGAAAGTCCTAGTATTTACAGTCAAGCACTCAAGAGACAACTAGACAACATTCACATGCCAACTGACACTGCCCTGCTCCAGTATGTCGATGATCTACTGATCACAGCCCGTTCTGAACGTGCTTGCGAGCGAGCATCCCTTACAGTCTTGTATTTCTTAGCCGAGATGGGGCACAAGGTGTCCCCTTCGAAGCTTCAATTCTGTGTCCAGCAAGTGATCTATTTAGGCCGCTTACTGTCCAAGTGGGGTAGGCAGTTGACACCAGACCGTATCCAGCTAATAGCGAGTCTTCCTCAGCCCAAGACCCAGAAGGAGGTACGTGCTTTTATCGGCCTTACTTCTTATTGTAGACAATGGATTCCTCAGTATGCATTTCTAGCTAAGCCACTGATACAGTTAACGACACAGGAGGCAGCCGTATCGACTGTCCTCCCTTGGACATCTGAACATACACTTAGTTTCAATGAGTTAAAGAAAGCCCTATGTCAAGCTCCAGTTCTAGCTACACCGAATTACAGTAAGCCACAGCACTAGCTATCAGACAAAGTGATTCCATAGTATTAGGACACTCCCTGACAGTACAAGTTCCACACTCAGTGGAAGTTCTTTTAAACCGAACACAAACTCAGCACTTGACAATTGCACGTTTAACAGGTTATGAATTGACACTGTTCCAGCCACACATAGAGATCAGACGCTGCAACGTCCTAAATCCTGCTACACTGTTACCATCAGTTACTTCGAATCCTACCACACACGATTGTGTGGAAGTAGTCAACATTATGACAAAACCAAGACAAGATCTGACAGATATCCCATTACCAGATCCCGACCTGACACTTTATGTGGATGGTTCATGTATGAGAACAAGTACAGGAGAACTAGTCGCCGCGTATGCAGTGACTACTGACACCGAAGTTATAGAGACACACCGCATTGACACTCTGTCTGCTCAAGCAGCAGAGCTAGTTGCCCTGACTCAAGCCTGCATACACGCTAAGAACCTGAAAGTTAATATTTACACAGATTCACGCTACGCATTTGGAGTCGTACACGACTTTGGAGTGCTCTGGCAGGAGAGAGGTTTCATGACTTCTCATGGAACCAAGATTCAGCATGGTCTCCTTATTCAAGCTCTGTTAGATGCCATACACTTACCGACATCCATTGCTATCATGAAATGCAAAGCACATACGAAAGTTACTGACATTATTTCTCAAGGTAATGATCTAGCAGATCGCACAGCCAAGCTTACAGCTCAGACTCCAGACATTCCAGTTAATTCGACACAGACACATACTCCAGATCCGACTACATGTATGACAGTTAAGGACCCTACTCAAGATGTCATAGATATCCAGTTACATGCTACTCCCGATGAAATCAAGAAATGGTCTGAACAAGGAGGGGTCCAGACAGATCAGGGATGGGTAACGAAGGGTAGAGCCACATGGTTTCTCCCCGACTCTATGGTTCAAGTCATTGTTAATACCGCACATAGTCCAGCACATTTAGGAGAAAAAGCAATGTTAGACAGTATCCAGAACATTTGGTTCAACAAGCATTTACGAGCTGCAGCCAAGCAGAAAGTCCGTACCTGTATGATATGTTGTCAGTTTAATCCAGGTAAAAGTGTCCCGGTGGAACAAGGTGGATTCCAGCCCCCTGACCACCCTTTTGAAGTCCTCCAGATGGATTATATTCAGATGGAGCGATGTCGAGGTTTCAAGTATGTCCTTGTAGTTGTATGCGCTTTGTCCAGGTGGACGGAGGCATATCCAGTCCCAGATTACACAGCCACGACCACTGCCAAGCAGTTGGTTTGTGAGTTCTTCCCCCGTTACGGACTCCCTAGAGTCGTATATTCTGATAACGGCCAGCCATTCTCATCTGAACTCATGAAGCATGTTTCCCTTCTGTTAGGGTACCAGTGGAAGTTCCATTGTGTACGCCATCCTGAAGCAGCCGGTCTCGTAGAGAGACATAACCAGACTTTGAAAATCCGTATTGCAAAAGTTTGTCAAGAGAAAGGTGTGGACTGGCTAATAGCTCTGCCAGTTGCCCTGTTCTATATGCGCATGGTCGCACATTCCAGATCAGGTCTGTCCCCGTACGAGGTCGTTTTCGGCCGCCCCCCTAACATGTGGGGTACTCCTAGACCTCGAAGTATTACCGATGTTTCAAGTAATACGCTGACAGATTACCTAGCTTCCTTGATGTCTGCCCTCAACTCTTGTCGTTCACAGGTTGCCGCCGCTTTTCCAGACAATACCGAGGTGGCACCGCATGAAATTGTTCCCGGATCCATGGTCCTAGTGCGAAATTTCGATCGTTCAAGTCCGCTGGAGCCTCGCTGGAAGGAGCCCCGACAGGTCCTCCTCGCCACCCGTACAGCCGTGAAGTTGGAGGGACGCAAAGGCTGGGTGCATCTTTCGCACATCAAAACATTTTATGGATTGAAGCCAGTCTCAAAGAACATTTCCGAGCATTTTAAGGACTGCCAAAGTACTATTCTTAAGGACTGTCCCGCAAAGAACAATGATACTGCACCCTCCCTGTTAGAGAAAACTCCGCAACAGGAGTATAAATTAAAACTAAGGTCTAGTAAAATAAGTCAGCCAGTTTGATTGTCTAAGTCCTCCCCTAGGTGAAACGGTTAGACCGGTTTCTGACATGTATAAAATAGACCCCCATAGTGAGAGAGTTAGTCAAAACTCAATCCGATGTATCGTTTTTCTAAGTTTCGTTTTGTTTCTCAGCATTATGATTTCCTGCACTAGTTACGCATTTTACCTGTATTTTCCAGTTTCTCATGTAAATAATTCTTCTAATGTTACAGTAGAGCACACGTTTAGTGATCTGCCTCCTCATGAACTCTCTTACCGCCTCGCTATGCGTAACAATTCTTTTATCCGCATGTTACATTATTCACACCAGACCAGCAATGCCACTAATTGTTGGGTGTGTGGTCGACTCCCCCCTTTCCAGACACCGAAGGGAGTTCTGCCACTCTTTCCTTATCCATTTTCACATAATGGTTCGTGTGGAGCATGGTCCACGTTAACGTCATCCTCAACAGATATGTCTTTTCTTAACAGTACATGTTTCCCAGACAAGCAAGGTCTTCCCCACAGAACAGGGTTAGATCTAGAAAATGAAGTTTACAATTTAGGTAATTATTCTTCAAATTTTATGGTCCTGAATGTTCAGTCTGATTCCACTCCAGACTTACCTGCTATTTCAGTACTACCAGTCAAAGGCGAATTATGTGTTAGAAATTATGGTTCCGTACATGTAGGACATAGTGATTGTACTACTATTGTGAAGTATAGTGACAGTAGGAAATCTATTTTCAAAGCTTCACGTCATTCTTATTTTATTTGTGGTCAGACCGCATATGTTCGTCTGCCCCTCGATTGGGAGGGAACCTGTTACATTGCCTTCCTACTGCCACCAGTTTTCCTAGCCCCATCTGATTATCACAGAAACACACATCTAGTACACATTAGACATAAAAGGGAGATCGAGTCCCCAATTGTCGATTATACTGAAACCACTCTAGAACAGTATACATATTTTAATAAAGGTTTCTTCTTCTTTATAGGACCTGTTCAGAATAGTAAGCTAATCCGTAGGTTAACCAGAACCCTTGAAGCTGTAGTAAATGAGACTGCCTCTGCTCTAGGTAACTTAACCGAAGAGCAATCTGCTATGAGATTTGTCGTTTTGCAGAATCGTCTCGTCCTTGACGTCATACTGGCCGATAGGGGCGGGGCATGTAGAGTCATCGGATCTAGTTGCTGCATTTTCATTCCAAATAACGCGCCGTCTGTTTATTCAGCTATAACCAGACTTCATAAAATTGCCCATCTGTTACACCAAGATCCAGGCACCTGGACATGGTCCGGTTGGTTCTGGAATATAATTTCCGCCTGGGGATGGAAAGTCTTGTCTTTTCTGGGTATTGCAGTAGCGATCATATTCAGCTGCTGCCTCTGTATACAATGTGGCCCTGCGATTTGCGGCATTTGTGCTACCTCTTGTATTCCTAGTCCCCAGTCCCGTTCTAAATCCCGTTCCAAGAAAATTCGAGACGAGCAATTGATGCTGTATGAAATGATAGATGGTATCATGAATATTGATGTTTCCTGATGGAAACGTAGTGACAAGGAGGGAATGTGGAAAAGTAAATTCTGCCATGTTCTGTGTCCCTACGCGTCCTCCATCATATGTTATGTGTGCATGATTAATATGCATATGTATTCCCCATGTTCGATTAAAGACGCAATTATAGTTGTGTCCACCTCTAGTATGCCAGTTTCCAGTTCTCGTGAATACTACGAATATCAGGCCTATGTAAAGTTACGTTGCCACGTTTCTCAGTGTGCACGTTATTTCATTGTAAAGTTCCCGTTTCTAGGCCTCAAAAGGGCCTGGACACCAGATTTCAGCTTCTGTCTCCTGAGCCCTCGCTGAGGAGCGACACGGCCCCCACATGTGTTCCTGACCCTTCACTTACTTCCTGCCTCACAGTGCCCGGTTCAGCCTGGCTCTGTCTCTGAGTCTGCCAAGAGTATGTTATGATTCCAGTTATCAGTTCAGCCCTCCTTCTCTGCATTCCTCAGCTACTGAACTGCATCAATAGTTTCCGTCATTGTCTAGCCTTTACGTCTCCATGTAAGAGAAATACTGTATTAAATGGTCCTTTACTATTCTTCATCACGCACTACATGTAGAATAATGCATGCTCCAGTCTTAGAGTCTGTTAGCCTTTACCCTGATAACTTTTGGATTCTATCAACATGTTCTCTAAACATCAGATACTAGATACTGTTTAGGTACATGTCGCCCTGACTCTCCAGACTCCAGTCTCTGCTCCTAGCACAGAGTTCATAGCCCCAGCTTCTCTTAGTAACACGTCATTGCCAACTTGCGCGCACCACTAGGTTAGAGGTCCCGGCTCCTTAGGTAGCCCCCTCCATGTCTCCACCCCATTCATGACATATTCTGTTACGTTTACATCACATGTCTATGTATACGCCTCTGTTACACCTACTTTCACCCTTATCTTTCGCGACTGCTATTGACCACACCCACTGCTCCGCCCATTGTATGTACTGTAATGCAACTGTAATGCAACTGTTTTCGTATATATGCTTGTGTACTGTTATTAAATGTTACGCCAGTCCTTTCCCCAGGCAGCTGCCATCCTATTCCTGTGCAGGTTGTCCTGTTCCTGTCCTTTATGCTGTATTAAACCTGCAAAACTCCTACTACCTCGAATCTTGACTCTTATTTATTGAGCTATCTGTTATTACTATGCCTAGACAAAAATAGATCCGGTATTATTTATTTATATACCACAGGTGGAGCGTAATATGGTTTCATATGGTGTTTGATACTGAGAAGATCGACTCGATATAACACGTGACTAACATAAATCAAGTTATCCTGCAATAACACAACGTCTGTGCATTTTAAGATTAACGGGACAAGGACACATACAGTATATTTTTTACACTACCTGTGGAAGTAGCTACTGACCAAGGATATGGACTATATGTGGAACGCTATAATAGCGAAGGGAGTAAAGTAAAGTAACTAACTTGGAGGTGCACTGGCGTTTTCTCAAATGTTGTATTGACCTACAGCCCGAATTGAGGTTTGGGCAGGAGGCGATTAATCTGATGCCCTCGGTGGATGTGCACTAATGCCAAAGTAGCACTCCATATTGTTTATTGTGTGTATAATTTGATCGACTTTGGATTTATGAGAACTAATGCTGATGTGCGAGTCAAAATAGCAAATCCACCGTTCTTTTTTCTTTACTTGTAGTAGTGTACTGTCTACTCTACAGTACATCATACACTCATTTGCGACATAGCAAGGCCCTCATTCTGAGTGGATGGAAACAGTGGCGGTTCTTTTATATGGGCGGAGGAGCTACGCCCTCGTCCTTTTTCTGCCCCCTAGTTGTGCTTCTTATTCTACAATTAGCTACGAGTGAAAAATAATTTCTGCGAGTAAACTTCTGACTGTCTGGTACGCAGACATGCACTTCAGGCAGCAGTTCTCAAGTCCGGTTTATGGCAGGCACAAATCATGCTCTCTGAGCATGCGCCAGCAATCCGAGATTTGCCGGGCTGATGAGCTCAGAGCCCTGAGGCTCGTAACGTCACCAGCTCGGCAAAACCATTGTATTACTTGCTGAAGGACCTCCCCCGCAAATAGAGGTATCCCTGGGCGCTGTCTGCTTCAGCTCTGCAGAGGCCAGGGCTAGACGTCAATCACTCTTCAGCAAGCCTCACTGTTAACCCCACCCTACCATGCCCTGTGACCAATCAAACAAGGGCGGGTTAAAGTGAAAATAAAGAAGCTGCGCCATGATTCCTCGCACCTCTGGTAAGTGAAAATTAAAAAGAATATATTTCTAGAATAAAGTGTTCAAAATGCATGTGCCTGTTTCAGCTCTCAGCAAGCCATGAAATCGATTAGCAGTGTTTAACTGTGTTTGTGCCCTCCTGTCAGGCATTAGTTTGTGGCTGGAATCCCGAAGTGCATGATAGCACCGTTCAACCTTAAGGGGCTGTAAACTGTAGCTAGTATTTCTGTATGGCGACTCTTTCGGTAACTGCTCAACACTGGAACCGAGCATTAATTAACAACAGACCGCTAGGGCCTGCTGCGAACTCGGAGGGCACTTTGCTGCCCCACAGCCCTTGCGCCGAGTCCTACCTTTTCTTCATGCAGCTAGACTCCCTGAACTCTGGAAAGTCGTCCGAGGGCTTGCAGTCTTTGGACATTCGTCCCACTTGTAATTGCCCTCACTTCTCGAGTAACTGATACCACCCCAGCTCCCCTAACCCCCCCTTATTGGTAACTGCGAGGGTGGGGGAAATCCAGCGTCATGAGGGCCCGAAGCCTGGCTCAATTTGACAAGTTTTCTTTGAGGTATTTGAAATGTGACATTGATTCACAACTGTGCAAAGAAACAATTAGTCAAAATATTGTTTACTTGAAACGTGACGGGCCAGAATAAAAAGAAGGATCGCTCGCACAGCAAGGCATTAGAGTTAGGTATTAATCATGTATTGAGGTGCTCAACCTTGGACATATGGAGTGGCATATGTTATCCACTTTTCGCAATCTCCTCTCTCTGGGAAGCTAATGTGAATGAAGCTGGCCTCATAAATAGCACTGGTGGTTGTGGATCCGGGGAGGAAGGGGAGAAGTGAATTAATTAGATTTTCACAAGTGGAAATGAATCTTATGCAGGGAAGTTAATCAAAACCGTGCATTAAAACACTAATTAAAATATGTATTACGCATTTCTACAAAGTGCGTCATACGCAGATTACCAAAAATGCTGAAATCCAAATCAGTCTTGGGAAAAAAACTGAATTCGACCACATACTGGAGGCTGCTGCGAATACAGGGTGGCACAGCGGCTTTTGTGGTGGGGTCACTGTGAACTCCAGAGTTTGTGCAGTCAGCTTTGCCCAAAAAGCCTTTTACATTTGAAAGTTTGAATTGAGGTGAAATGTAGGTTTTGTAGCCCTTCTTTGCCGTTATCAAATTCAGATGAATTAATACCACATCACTGCTACTGTATGGCGTAGTAGATTGTAGTTTATTTGTGCTAGCCCCTCTCTAGCACACTTATGTCACTCCAAACCCCCTTTCTGTTCCCATGCTTCCCTGTCTCCAAATGTTCTGCTTTCTTGCTCTATTGGCCCATCTACACTAACTACCGCTTTGAAATGCTGAACATTGGTATTTGAACACATCCACATTCGCAGGATGGTACTGTCCCGTACTTCTTCACAGACAAAAACAGAGGGCATGCGTGATCACATTATTACTACCAATAGGAATTAATCGTGCAATGCACTTCACTTGTGTTTGCATTCAGGGAGTGAATGTCTCCGGTAATGAAATGTTTGAGGCTTCGTGTTGGAGTTTGGCGCCTCTTCCATCCCCTTAAAGTCAGACTGCGGAATAAATAGGATGCTATTCTGCTTTTTCTTGTAAATTACTTGTCCTTACAAATATTGAAATCGTGCAGCACATCTGAAGTGTTTTCTTCTCCAGCATTTCCCTTTTGTGCCACATTTGTTTATTTTTATCACAATCTGTTAAGGTGAATAGGGTGAAATCTGAGCATTTAATTTCTGTCTACAGATGACCAATGTATTTTGCACTTCTTAATAAGCATTCCTTGAGATCTGCCCCCCAAAGGTAGCTTTTCAGCCTCCTGCTCTTTCAAAGCGAATGATCAAGTTAGTAGTTCAATACTTTCTGCATTTCTGAAGGTTTGAGGGGTCTTTGGCAGCAAATGGTCCTCTTCGTACTATTTCTATGATAAAGCAGGTTTATACTGCTCATACAAAATACAAAAAGATGTACTATTCACATGCAGAAGGTAAGAGCCATTCAAGTAACTACAACAGGAACATATACTAGGCATATCCTCTGTTTTACTTGGTAATTTGCGTCCGAAGTGAATTAAGGGCTCAGAGTGTTTCATTATCTGCAGGAATTGTATTCGTGAAAGTCAAGGAATACTAGCTCAGTTTAGTATAAACCACCACTTGTGAAAGAATAGCACACAGTGGCACAGATGGACAGAACATGTGGTAGGCCGGCATCTGATATGCATCAGATTAGACTGACAGTTTTGCCAGTCACTATCTTTGTTAGAGCAGATTCACAATTGCTTTATTAACCTTCCTGCTTTTTCAAATTTGCTTGAAAATGCACCATTTGTACACTCTTTATTCAAAATGTTCTCATCGGGGAGAAACCCCCAAACCCACCCCCCGTAGGTGGAGTACCACAATTATTTTACGCCCTCCCTCTTTCAAATGTCACCAGCCGCCACTGGATGGAAATCTTCCGGGTAAACCTGCCCCCAAAATTACCTTTACCAGGAGTATCATTAATGCCAGGGGACAAAATTACTGGAGGATTGTAAATGGGACCCATATTGGGACCTTATAACTGGAGAACTATTGGTGATTTAGTAATTCTCCATCAAATAGACATGGTAGTTCCTTATTTCTTTGCAGGTTTCAAGCAAAGATTTTGGATGCTCAGAGAAACTGACATCTCCAGGGGAACGTAAACAAATCTGGAGTGTTCCAGTGGATCTCATAATTCTGGTGAGTTTAGTAATTACAGTTACAGGCCCCACTGGATTTAAGAATCCACTGCTAAAGAGGGGCCGAAAAATTAATGGGACCAGGAAGCATTTACCAATCTGTAAGTGTCTTAAGAAATTGAGCCATTAGCTGCTTTCCCTGAGAACCAGGCAAACCACATTTGATGTCATGGTCATACCCTTCTAGACATGTGCTTCTGTCGTGGGTGAAAGTGTTGCACTTGGAAAAAGTAAAAACTCAAAAGCAGCCACAGGCTAAAAATATTAATTTAGCCCTGTGGCCATTGACTCTGACGATAACAGTGAAATTGAAGTTTGATAAATTGCATAAGTAAACATTTCCCTCTTTTTTGAAGATTATTTAAAAGTAACATTTCTGGCTATAAAGCATGACTGCAACTAACCCAGAATTGAGGCAGGAGGAAGCTACACCAGAGAACATGGCCTCTAATCTGAACCTCAATGAGCTCTATGAAAGGTTTTATGATCCACAAAAGATGAAGGAGAGATATTTCACACCTGAATCTGCCTTTTTCGATGATACAGTTGTTCAGATGTTTTCTAATTACATCAAACTCTTCTCATCAGGTAAGTCTTACTCATTTCCCTGCTCATCCACAGACAGTACCGTTTGTATAACTTTTTTGGCAGCAGAGAAACTCAGTGATGTTAATATTGCCTGACATAGATACGTAGTCCCACCCACTTGCTGGCTATACTTACTATTGTATGAGTGGTAAGAGTGTCTCTATGTCAAATACTTGTGTTGCAGCCACCACAAAGGAACAGTAGATACTGCCCCATCATGCTCTTCCTTCTCTTCTTCTCCTCTGTCTTTATTAAGCTAGGGTCATAATACTGAAAAATGACACAGGCCTATGTAAGATGTCTACTCACCAGCATTTAAAAAGAGTCCAGGTGTATTGTGTACAGATAGGCAAATTTAAACATGCCTTTTCTGATGGTTGAAGTACTTAAAATGTATGCATTCAACAATGTTATTGACTGTCATATATCTACCAATCCTTCCAAAGAAACTTTGTCCTGAGTTACATTTCCAAATGTTAATGATTTATTATGGAAGCTACTATTAAGACTAGTTGTAATTTTTAGCATTTTGACAAGAAAGGCATATTGATTAAATTATTTTGCATAGGTAATGAAAGTTACTACAAAAACTAATCATAATAATAGAAGAGTAAAATAACTTTTTACATGTCATGGTCCTAAAATAGAAATTTAAAAAAAGTCATGAACTAAGTATTCAGGTTATGATTCAATAACAATTATACAATTATTACAACAACATCAAATACATAATTGAATCATTTGACCAAGAAGCAGCTCCTTTGCATAATCCATATACATCACAGAGGAGCTTGCCCTTTCACACACCCTCTAAGAGCCAGTCCAATAATAAATGATTGCTGTAGTCCCAGGCCTGTTAACTCAGGGCAGAGGCAAACAGTATGAATCAGTGCTGGGTCATGCTGGTCCCAAGCAGCTTGAAACATAGCAGCTGCTATTTTCCTTTCAATTTGTCTAAAATTCCATAAAGAGAAACAAATGAAATCTAAGGTCCAGAAAATACAGTTCTGGCAAAAATGAATAGCGTAACCAAGTTAAGATTGAGGGATTTACTGAGGGGATGAGCCCTGGAACATCAGCATATGTCTGCTGTTTCTCATGACTTCAATATCATTATGATATGAAATATATCTGTCTTTTGTAGCCACCAGCTTTCTATGCTGAATATAAGATAATGTATTATCTTACAAGTAATTGATTAGAGGACTGTCCACATCAATTTCAGGATTTGGGCTCTATTAATCTTTTTAAAAAAACATATACACCTCAACTTTGAAAAACATATTAGCAAAACATGCTTGGTGCACAAGCGCTTATTTTAGAATACACACTCTGGACATTTTTATACCTAGGCTGTGAAATCAGATTTCCCAAATTAAAGCCTGAAAGTGGAACACTGTGCAGTCTCATCTGTGTCATCGCAATCTCCTGCCTCACCGCAAAAATGGAAAATAGGTTTTAGAGATCATTGTTCTAGAAATACAGTAGAAAACATGAGTTTGAAGTGAACAGTAATAAACCCTTAGTGTATAAAATACTGTAATATGTGGGCATATATGTGTTTTCGCTTTATGGCAAAGGCGCAATTGTATCAATTAACAATGTTGTTGCAACATCCAGAATAACAGCAACAAATGGAAACAAGGTCTAAAAGACATTTTTTAAAGACACTTAGTAAAACAATATGACTTTAAACATGCTTTGAAAGAATTATGTATGTAGTAATATGTGTTGGACAATGTTACATTTATTTTTTGATGTGTTGGTGGTCATTGAATGTTTGCTTTTGTTTTTTGTTTTCACCACGTGTCCGTGAAAATCGTGATGTTGTGGCAAAGATCCCCAAAAACTAAAGGAATTAATACTTGTAAGATATATATTGGGGCATGTTTGTCAATGTGTTTTTTACCTTATATGATCATTTAGCATATTTTTGCATGGTGAGATATAGTTCTTGTGGTTGCAGCTAGCTATGTATACTGTTAGACATTGTGTAGTTATATATCCAGTGATGAATGTGTTTTTGGAAAGATGGCTTGAAGGTATTCATCTATTAGGAAATTGCATATATGTGTACAAGGTGATCTATGTTCATTAAGACTGGGGAAAATGTCATGTCTATGGTGGGAGTGTGTTTTTTCTTTGAACATGGTTTGTTTAAAATTGAAAAGGATTAATAGTGCAGAATGCCTTTTGAGTTCTTGTGCTAGCTTCATTTGGAATATACCTTTTGTTTGGAAAATACTAAATATATGTTTTAGAGTCAGAAAAAGTTTTTGAGAAATGGTATTCAATAAAGGGTTTGCGCTTTGAAAGATTTTAAAATGTTGTATTCCATTTTAGACACCTACGGATGCATGTATGCTGCGAGAGAGTCATGTATGCAATTATATACCAAGTGTGATATCCAGACGTCAGTCAAAGATAGCTTAGTAGAAAAGCACATACATAGTAAATCTGGCAGTTTGATATTGACAGAAGGAGATAACCAATGAGTCAGATTTATAGTCACAACTGTCAGATATCTAACAGTAATGAAGATACTCTCATAATCAGTCAGGAAGTAGTCAGGTACATATGCAATCAGGCAAACACTAGTGAGGTTGTCATCAAATCAGTTATTGCGTATCCATGGAGTTATTCAATGACATAGACACAACACATGTACTCTGTCAATAATGCAGGCAGAAATTATGTAGCCATTCAACTATGTAGGAAATACAATACAATTATGGAATCACCCAGATTTAATTAAGTAAGAAGGCTGTAACTATGCAGGTAGTGTCTCACTTGTTCAGAAGCTATGCATTCATCTAAGCAAACATTCACAAACCATGCAGTCATTGAAATACTGAGGCACATGCATGAACCCAGGTACTAATCATGTACTCATCTAATTAAGCAGAGAGTAGTAAACGTGTTATTTATCCAGTAGCTATGTTCTCATCTAATTACTGAGGGAATACTCTTGAACTAATACAATCACCCCAGCAGTACACTTACTTTCATGCAATCTCTCAAGGTTTAAAAATGGAGTCGTGCAATCACTCAGTCATTAGTCACGCACCCATTGAATAAGCCAGACATTACTGATATACTCATTGAATTTTCCAGGCACTACCCATGTAGTTAGCTAAACATTCAGGCACTACCTTTTTACTGAACCAAAAACACATGGGCAACAGCCAAGTAGTCATGCAATCACTAAAACATTACTCATGCACTCATCTAGGTGCTATGCATGTACTTAAACAATTATTTATGAACTATCCATGCACTTTACAAATCATGTATATACTATCTATGTTATGTTATGTTAAGTTAATGAATTTGTAAAGCGTTTGGCTGCCCCAGCAACAGGGCATCCCAGCGCTAGTTTCAGGTCATATCTTGGGAGGAGAGACTGGGCTGAGTATTAGGTCGGAAATAGCCAAGTCTGCTCAGCCTTTCTGAAAGCCCAGTGTTTCTGGATGTTCCTGATGGTCACTGGGAGAGTGTTCCAAAGGGCCATGAGCTTAGCTCATGACGTGGGATGTATGGAAATATGTATTTGGATAAAATAGGGGGTGATTGGGAAGTAAGACGTCTGTGAGCAATGCATAGTGTCTTAAAGTGGATTATCTATAATGTGGGAACCAGTGCAATTTAAGAATGAATTTAGAGCCCTCTGAAGTCATTTGATCCCCGTTTTATAAGGGCCCAGATACAAAGAGTCTACGCAGGTACCACTGCCAAACTGCAGAAAAGACTCAGCGCATACAGAACGCCTCCGCACGACTCGTCCTGGACATCCCCCGCCACAACCACATCTCCGCCCACCTGAGAGACCTGCACTGACTCCCCGTCAGCAAGAGGATCACGTTCAGACTCCTCACCCACGCACACAAGGCTCTCCACGACCTGTGACCCAAGTACCTCAACAACCGCCTCACCTTCTGCACGCCCACCCGCCAGCTGCGATCGACCAGCCTTGCCCTCGCCACCGTACCACGCAGTTGCAGAACCACCGCCGGAGGAAGATCCTTCTCCTACCTGGCGGCCAAGACATGGAACTCCCTCCCCATCCACTTACGACTGACCCAGGACCATCTCTCCTCAGGAGGCAACTCAAGACCTGGCTTTCCGAGCAGTAACGGACCCCTTCCCCACCCCCAGAGCCTTGAGACCCTCCGGGTGAGTAGCGTGCTCTATAAATTGTTTGATTGATTGATTGATAGTCCAACCTAGAGTACATAGTGGACTGGATAATAATCTGGCATGTCTCTGAGTCAAAGAACCCAAGTAAAGGCTTAACTCCTCATAAAAGTCCAAAACAAACACCTGCCACTGATTTCATATGCACTTCAAAGGACAATGCACTATCTACACAGACATCTAGACTTTTTTACACCCTCCTTGGTCAGAGGCGGTGATCCTAGTGAGGCGGGACACCAATGATGGCCCCCTATATATGGGTATCTCTTCCTTAAAGAAGAATATGTGATTTGTTACCATTTAGCTGCAGACAATTGCTCGAAATCTAATCCGCAATGCTCATCATGTCATTGTGAAATCTGAACAGAGTCTCGTTAGAGTTGTTGGATAGGGAGATCAGGAAATCACAAGCTGAATATCATCCGCATTGCATATTAATGAGAGCCCCCTGTCTTTTGCTACCACTGAAAGAGGTTGTATATAAATGTTAAAAAGCGTGGAGCTCAGAGGCGATCCCTGGTATACCTCATGACATACTATGTGCACCTGAGAGCATTAAGGGGAAGAAACAACCTGAAATTATCTCTCGGAGAGAAATGACGGGAGCCAGGTTAGGATGGAAATTCCAATACCTATCTCCTGTTAATGCTGCTACAGTATCTCATGCAAGTCTGTGTCAAACGCGGCACTTAGATTGAGTAGGATCAGAGCTGAGGTGTTGCCTTCATCTAGGGAGCCCGGCAAATGTTCAGCAACTGCAAACGGGGCTGATTCCGTGCTGTGATATGATCTAAGACCATTCTGAGAACAGTCCAGGATTTCATTAGCCACTACAAATTTGGTTAATATAGAATTGATGTAGGAATCAGTAGTTTTAGCCAGGAAGGGAAGAAGGGAGATGGAATGAAAGTTTTTCTGGTTTAGATACATCCAGAGTAGGTATTTTCAGCAGAGTGTTAACTTTGGCATGTTTCCATGGGGTGGATACCAGCACCATCAACAGTGCCAAGTTTATTAGCTTTCAGCAAATAGTTAAGAGGTGTTCCTGAAATTCCTGGAACTGGTCAGGTATGAGTGGGTCAGCTGGTGAACCGGATTTGGTTTTACTGCTGAAGTTACGTAGTTCTGCATAAGATAGTAAAGGAAAAGAGTGAAGGGCCTGGGGAGCTCATCTGCACCTCTCGACTTACATAGCAAGTAGTGGTGGGAACATATTTGTAGGTATTCTCTACCTTACTAATAAAGTAGTTTTCCAGATCATCACACTACTGAAGTGGGTTTTCTCATTCCGGTAGCAGAATGTATAATACTTCTATCACTTCTTAATTCTTTGAGTACTCTACACAGTTGTAGAGACATTCTTTTTTCTACCTTTTCATTAATATAATTTGTAAAATGAGGCAAATTATATAGTCCATTTAACACTACCTCCACATAACAGTTCATTCCAGATTTATTATCAAAGTGATAGCCTCGTATTTCCTCATTGTGGTCTAGTTTTCTTTTCTTTCCTTCTTGTTGATTTTGTTTTTGTTTATCTTTCTATTAAACTGTTTTTCTGTTTTACACACAGTATTTATTTTTGAACCACAGAATACATGCCTGAATGAGGTGCATATTGTGCTCTTAAGCTATTACACTCCATTACACAGCTCACATCAGCACTTACTTTCTTTTCATCAAAATCAATCAGAAATAAACCAGATCATTTTCTATTTTGTGACAAATCAACATATGATATTCCTTCTTTGAATACACAACTAACAATATTAACAAGACCTCTATCTACACGTAAAACTCGCGATTTGTGAATAGCAATAGCATACACTAAAGACACTGGGAACTGCGTTCGCTGGGCATACGAGTCTTTCACAAGTAGGAAACGTACAACGCATCTACTAATCTGCCTAACTTTAGCAATATCACCAAATTTTATGGCTAACTATTCCAATTCAATTCTTTTTGGATAATAAACACATTTCATAACTTTACCCATTGCACCATTCACTAGCCCTTCTTCAACATTTAAATTACGACGTACGATTACATGACACTTTTTACAGATATGTAACTGTTTTGCTAGTCCTGCAGTTTTCAACACAGAATTTTCTAAACTATCCAATTTTCATTGCAGTTTTTCTATTAGTACCACTGTAACTCCTTGATGTTCTATTTTATCATTTGCTCTCCTATTTTTCCAGTTGCAATATTTGTTCATTGAATTTACTTCACACCTCAAGAATTGGAATTAAACAAACAATACACTTCTCTCCCTTAACACATGTGTACTTTACTCCATAGCTGAAACATTACTTGGAAACATATTTTTGATGAGATAGGTTTGCAATACTGTCTTTTCCTATTTTGTGAGGACTCCCACTCTTAAGTCCTTTACTATATCTGCATAATGCATATCTGATGTTTGCGCATAAATGGATTAACTCTTTGTACTGAAAGTTTTGTAAATGTGTACAATTCCATTACTTCCTAGTGAATTCCTTGTTTCAATATATAGTAGTTTCTTGAATGCAGGTTGTTCTTTTATGGGAGTTAGTTGTGGCAGATCTCCAAAGACTAGTAAGTGTTTTCCTTCAATAAGTAAATCGTAGTCAGTTTTTAATATTTGCTGCATTCCTAAATGTATAAAAGCTAGCATTAGGTTAGACACCATACAGACTTCATCAATAATTAGTAGCTTATATTTCTTTAATACGCTTGCCACTTCATGGTCATCATCACTAGATAATGTGTTGTATTGTAACTTGTTATCATGTTCAACAGGCAGCATTAACAATCATTCAAGGGTTACTCTTTTAACATTATGAGCAGCTAAGCCTATTGGTGCCTATTGGTGCAATGACTACACACAACAGATTGGAATCTGTTGTCAGTACTTTAATAAATAAGCTTTTTCCAGGTCCAGCATGACCACTTAGATTAAATAGAACAGGTGTATATGTATAATATGCACATTTTTTCTTCTCATGGACTAAACATCCTCTTCAATAATTTCTTTCTGATCTGTATTCAATTCCTTCTTTAGTATTTTCAGATCCACAATTCTCTGTATTACTTGCTTCATTGTATTCTCCACTTAGTTCATAGCTATTATAGTTTCATTTCAATGATTGCCTGTCCAGGAAAATCATGACTTCCAGGTGCTGCACTTTGACTGCTCTGAAAACTATCTCTTGCTTTCTCAGCAACAATGTTTTCTTCTTGTTCAATCTCTTCTCTCAACATTTGAAGATACACTTGAAACATAGTTTTCTCAATGCTGTCTTTCACAGCATTGAATGAGGCTTCATAAGAGTCAAATTCTCCATGTAGCTCACTTTTAGTTCACTGTGGCTTAAACGACTATAACAAGGCTAAATAGAAAAACTCTATTTTGTCTGGAGTTTGGCAACTTAGTTATGTCTCCCCAAACATAATTCAAAACCAACCACAGCAAATGTACCTTTATCTAAGTTTTCACTGATATTACTTCTGAACCAATAATGTTGAAGTATGCGGTCCTCTACGGTTAGTAGAATACCTTGCAAAATTAGAAACAGCACTACTGTTAACCCGAATGTTCTTATATAAAGGCTTATTCTATTCCAACAGGTGTGGGATTAACACCATTATTTGGAACGTTATTGACACTTCTTTGCACCAGTATTCTTCAACGAGTCCGTTCAGACCACCGAGCACGGTGAGATCAATTACACAAACGTAGCAGAATTTCTTTTGGTTTCTCCCCTGAAAGCAAAAACACCAGTAAAAGAAAGGATGACTAACCTACCTGTCCTGGTTGGCTGTCCATGTACTTACTGGATGTACTGGATTGAGCCTGCGTTCCGGAATCGGTTACTGTTGTGATGTTAATTTCATTTAAGTATTGCTTTCATACTCTGATTTTGCTTGCACTCAAAAGAAATTTGCCTCTCCACATTTTAATATGTTTTTGTGCCATCTCCGCATAGCAGCAGGGAAATGTTGGCTAGTCAGTGATTCTAAAACCTCCCAATGTCTCATCTGAGACTCAAATAGTTATGGCCTCCTTCGCTCTGCCTTAGTGGCATACTCACCTCCTTGGTGTCTTCCACTGCTCAGCACTTGATCGCCTGATTCATTTCACTTCCTTTCACAAGGGAACATGTGCATTACCTTCAATGTCTCTTAGATGTGGGTATAGCTAAGGCAGGATTTTTGTTCTGTCCCTACAAATGAGATTGGGAAAATATTCCTGTCTCCTCTCCGGGTGCTCGCTCTGTGCGGTCTGGTCACTACATCTATTAAATTATTAAAAACGCTCCCTGATCTCCGTCCTCATTCCAGAGTGCAAAAATAAGGAAACAAGCAACACGGATCCATTGAGGTAATGTTTTTTAACAATATATTCATCATTAACAAACAGAACAATGAAAGACCAACAGGTTTCAGCTGTAGCCTTCCACAGGGTCATGGAGTGTATGTGTACAACCTGTCTCTTTTAAAGAAGCTACCATTGTTTGTACACCATATTTAAAAACAGTTTTTCATCGGTGATGTCACTGACCATGTCATGAGTGATGTAATATGTGAAGTCATAAGCAGTGTATTGTGGGCACGAGTTCTGATTAACTCAGCTTACTATAACAGCTGAATTTCACTGGTTTTGTATGAGGGAAACCTGTGCCTAAACATAATGTCCCTGTAACCTTTGTTTTTCTAAGTGAATTTTTAAGGTTTTTTAAAATTCATATTCCTAACTATAACGTCCTTGTTTCCCTTAGATTTATTTAAGAAATAGTCCCGCTTGCAGAGTGGTGGAGAAGGGGGGTGGGGCTTCTGACAAACTTTCAGGAATCGTGCTGTGTAGGACTTACAAGAGGTACCAGGAGGACTTCCTGCCCCCAAGATCCCTCATGAGTAAAGCAGACTTCATCCCCCAAGCAGTATTGTGTGAGGATCCATGTTTGCAGAATGGTGAAGAAAGGGGGCATGCCTTTCAAAAAAATTCTAGCAATCACACTGTGTGGGACTTACTGGAGGTAACCGGAGAGGTATTTGGCCCCAACAGACATCCTTGGGAGCCAGCTACCCTTCCTGTTACCTCCAGTAAGTCCCACACAGCAGGATTGCTGAGATGTTAAATGTTTGGGTGCATAAGCTTCTTGTGAGAGTCAAACAAATACAGGGGTGGAGGTAGGTTGCAAGACTCTCACTGCAGTCAGTATATAAAAACAAGGAAGTAATTACATAAATGAATCACATAATGTTGCAATAGAGTGGCTCTGACACGATCCTTTGTGTTTATAGTGTGTAATGTTTAATTATACAGAGAACTGGATACCTTCCTTGCATTATTAAGGAAGATCATGTTCCCCACTGCAGTGAAGTGAAATCCATCTCATCTATCGATGTCGTTATGATATATGGAGCCCATGCTATGGTAAAACAAATAAATGCAGATTTTATTTTCATTAACATGGTTCCTGGACTTGCCAATCTTAGGACAAATGTCTTTGAACCACAGACATTTTTGCCTTTGACATATATTTAAATTTACAAAAGCAGTGTAAGAAAAGATAGGCATGGACAGCAATAGGATTATTGGATAGCAGACTCTCAGCTCACCTCAAGCCACCAAGAGTTGAGGTTACCTTCTCCCTCCATTTTGCAGATGGTGAGCTGAACACTAGAGGTCAGAGTGCTTCTGACTACCAGGCTGCCCTCTGGACGATTGTTCCAGGTGGGTACCGTCATCATCCATGCCCTCTTCATCAGTGGTGTCCGCATGAACCACGGACAGAAACATGGCAGCTGGGCCTCATGATGAAACTGACGGGCCACCTGACAACAAGCTGGCCTGCACCCCAGCTGCTCATTATCTCTCGAGGACTCCGATGAGCTGCCCCAGCCCATCTGCCTTTCATCGTCGCATCTGTATCACGCCCATCAACTATGTGGGACTTGACCCAAGAGGGGCTCCATCAGATCGCACAAGACATGGGGACTTGACCGTTTAGTCCCAGTAGCCTAATTCCTGGTACCATCTAGTGCTGCATCAGGCCGGCTAGCTACTGGCTGGACCAATAATGCAAACTTCAGGCAGCATCGGTAAATTTGGTCCAAGCCTACATGGAAAATCTCCGGTGAGGCAGAGGTTAGGCTGATCCTACCCTGAACACAGCCCCATGTGTGGTCTTCTCCCACTGGTGTCCTGCTGTCTGTTATGGCCTAGATGTGAGGGGGCTGAAGCTGCGACCCACAAGTCAGACTGTGGTATCCAGAGGCTAAGGGGAGGGAGGGCGCACATGGCTTCCTGGCAACAGGAAGCCCAGTCACTCTATCAATGACCCATTGCCAACTTCTAATGATATTTGTGTGAAATGAGGTAAAAAACTTACATGGAGGCTTTTGAGCCATGAGCACTACAAGAGAACATAGGCCAACTAGATACATAGCCACTTTCCAACAATCAAAGTTTATTAATGCCCGCACAAGAGCTGTTCTCCTTGGCAGCTCAAACAGTAATGGGCTTATGTGCAATACACCTCGCCAGGCCTTTACTAATACCAGTAGTAGGTGCTTCCCCCTACTAGTTCAATTTCTATGATTAATGTGCAGAAAATTCCTTCCTATATAAGGCATGCAGTGGAGGACTCTTTAAAAAACAAAGCCATTCACTGGATCTGATGCCTGAGGGCACACTGCTCAGTTATTTGTGATGACATCCTCCACCCCAAAAGACCCAAACCAAGAATTCTGAACTATGAACATATAGAACTGTCCTGTTCTAATAATTTAAACATTACTTTTAAGTATCAGTGGGCAGGCAACAGGTCCTCTAGCACCGCTTGTAAAATCTCATGCCCTGCCCTTGGATCTTCTCTATGCATGAATTAGATTGAATGTGCCCATATAGAATTCAATAATCAACTCCTTGCCCAATTTCACCAAAATCTGATATTAGCTTGTTGAACCCTCAGGCTAAGAGCCATCCCTAGGCCATCATACTGAGTATAGCGTTAAGAAAACCCATAGTGTGAATTCCCAACAACACAATGCTTTGGCATGCTCACTAGATACTAATGTTGTTATATCCACTCAAGGGACCCTGGTTCCGATAAGTCCTTTCAGCAAGATTACAATAGTGCACAAGTTGCCATTGGCAGCATTCATCTCATTGAATGTGGTTGGATTTCAGTCAAAAATAGCCCTACCTGATTGGAGCAAGTTCATTGACAAGCACACCATTTGTCTGTTTCAAGAAGAGTGATATAGGTGTCTTAAACTTCCACATCCAAGCAAAACCAATCTTGCTGGGGAGACCCTCTGGAGGGCTAACACTCTGGTTCAGAGCCTCTCTGGATTGTAAAATTCATCATCTCGACACCGAGATCCTAGCATTCAAAAAGAGAATGACAAGAAATTTAGTGTATCTATGCTGGAGGTGTCAAGGGTGATCTGGCATCGACAATTGTCCAATTTCTTGAGGATTACTTGGAATGGAACCAATGTTAATCCATTCTAATTCTTTCAAGGGACAACATCACCTTTGAGCCCCTGGATAGAGATGGTGTTAGATTAGCTTATAAGGCGGATGAGAAATGGTGGCCATAGGATGCTTTACAGTTGAAGACTCATTTACTACATTTTGACGCACAGCAGTGTGACAAGTCTTCCAGCTGCCCTGCCATACGTCAAAAAGAAAGGACAGGAATGTGCTGTATCCAATACTCCTGTCCTTCTTCCCTACGCCGGCATACATACAGCAACAATGCCGCAACAAAGACACCCTTGTGCCATGGTGCAAGTGTGCCTGCATTCCTAGTATGATTGTTGTTCTGCACTAAGGGGCACCTTCCTGCACGAAAAAAAATAACAATTTATGGTGTTTTGCTCCTTGCTATGTGTGCTGTATTCTGCAGCACATTTAAAAAGGGTAAAAAATGAGGAGAAATGAAAGTGTTTCTCCTTGTGGCACCAATCCTATGGGAGGCTTAGGATTCTGATGCATTCCCAGGTTTACCATACTCTGTAAATCTGGGAGTGTGTCAGGTTCCGTGGATGTTGCTTTGGAAAACCCACAGCAACAACCATGGAATTCCCCTTTCACACAGCGTAATGCATGAAAGAGGCCATGAAAAGTCACACAGGGTGGCCTTGAAAATATGGGCAAGCACTCTGATCCACCGGTGCATCTAAAATGTGACAAATCAGTGGTACAAAGGGCTTGTGAATGAGGGCCTTTATCTTTAGAACCAGTGGTCGGGCCCCTAATAGTTGGACTAATTCTGACACAAAGTGGATCTTTACATTCAACAAACCCTACCATATGAGTAGTATTGAGTTAATTTTAGTTGAGCTGAGCCTTAGACCCTATTTCAATTACATGATCATTATGGAAAGAACAGAGAGTGAACATAACCCATTGTGCCTCAGCATGTGGGCACTCAGTGGTAGGCATCCATCTGATCCCCTCCTGCTCTCCCTTATTGGGTATATCGATCTATCTACTGATACGTGCCATCTCAAATAAAGGCAAGCAGCTGCCCTCCCTGATATTTTAACTGTCATTAGCCCTGATTTACACATCATTAAGCGTTCCACGTATTCATTTTTCTAAGCGCATTTTGCCATATTATGTTGTTGTTATGTCCCTCACTCACTCAGCAGAATGCCCACATCCCTAGTACCTGGTTTAACAAGAAATGTAAACATCTGAGAAGACTCCTGAATTTTTGCCATTAAATCAAATGAAAACGCTCAAATCTGTTTTCTAGGAAGGTTTACAAGAGGTGGCCAGGGTGCCTAACTCCAGGCCACGGGGTTCACAGTTCACACCGTTATCCACGATCGGAATGTGGTAGGCATAGCGTACGCCATATGGAAAGTGCATTCCTTTTACCTCTGTTCAAATAATGGTGGACTGAGCATAGGCCACATTGCCACAGAGTACCCTGTTGGAAATTGTGTCTCTGGTTGGCCAAGTATCTACCCTGTCCAAATAAGGAACCATAATCCTATTGATGGTAAGTCATAAGTACACTCTAAATTAACCTAGGCTCACCCTATGGTCGCTTGGCACAGAGCAGGCAGGCTTAACTTTAGAGGGAATGTGTAAAGTATGTGTGCAACACTTGAAACAGTAAAACAGTAAAAAGATAGAAACACAAATTATCAACATCTGCTTAGAGAAATAGAACTTAATTTATTGAATGAAACAGCCAAAATCCAATAAGAAGAACTGAGGTTATGATTTTTAAAGAACTTTTTTAATTATAGTACTTAAAAGCTTAACCCCTTCGGTGCTCATGACGAGCTGAGCTCGTCATGGTATACACCTCTCAGTTGCTCATGACGAGCTGAGCTCGTCATGACCACACCCGTTTTTATTGCTGTCCAGCACAGGAGAAGAATCTCATCAGCAGCGATGTGGTTAAGGTGTCAACTGTGACTTCCTGGTCATGCTTGACCGGGTCAAATCTGAAATTTCAACCCCACTGTGATTGATTGCTGGATGAATACAGAGACCACCCTTGTTCAGCTGGAAAAGTCCCTTGGTTTGAGGATGCGTACGATTCAGAGGCAATGTGTCACACGCAACTCACAGATGCTTCATCGTCGAATCACATTGGATGTAGATGATGTGTCATCATTGAGCCGCACAGCCGATGCATAGTTTTTCAAGTCTAGCACAGAAAATACAACTTCCAAGGGCCCAGGGTTGAATTTGGCACCACTTGGCAGGGCAGGCCACACAGATGACCGAGTCCAGGTACTGTTGCTGGTGTGCTGGAAGTCTTTTGTGTCCCTGAGACTTCAGAATAGGAACCAAGCAGACAGACCAATGGAGTCACTCTGGGTTCAGGTGGTGTAGGCCCAGTCCTTCTCACCCAGGCAGAGAGGGAAGTATGCAGTTCAGCACATCAGGAAATGCAGTTCTTCCGAGGCAGCAGTCCAGCAGAGTGGCAGCCCTTCAGCGGCACAGCAGTCCTTCTTTCTGGGAGAGTATCCACATGTTCAGAAGTATACCTCATGGCATGGCAGTAGGTCTCTGTGCAGAACCGAGTAGGTCTCAGTGGGGGGTCGGATCTTTGATGACTGTTTGACTATAAGACCACCCTGTTTTTCTGCACTCATGAGAAGTTTGCACTCCACCAAGGTCTGGTTGGAAAATCTTAAATGTGAACACTTCCTGAAGGATAAATATATCCATATGGTGTATTCTTGCTGTTAAAACAATGTTTAAACTGACATACTGTTTTGATAACTCCAGGGAGGGATTAATCATTTACTTGTGCCCTGAAGAAAGCCGTGGACCCATTGGGCCGTTTACTGGCTGTTACATTTTGGCACCTATAGGGTCAGAGGAGCATTTTATCCTGGAATCACCCGTTTTCTATTTTGACATCCACCATCTCTCCATGTTAAAGGGATACCTGGAGTGTGTGGTTGTTTTTAATCTTTAACCCCCGTGGCTATTTCTCATAAGAACTCCGTGAAATACGGTTGAGCCACCCAGGCCTTTAGGAGCCAGGGTGAACCTGATGATGAAGCATGACCCAACTAGAGTGTGTGAGGGTTACTATACAAACATATATTGCTCCCAATAGTGGTAGAAAATTGCAAAAAACACAGTTGATGGACAGAGTGCCTGTGTTTTTTGCAATTTTCACCCCGAGTGGGCTGGGTATGCTCAGACGTGAGTCCCAGGCTCTCCACACCACTGGAGTCAAGCTATCCAGGCTGAATGAAGGCTGATAGCCATTAACCGGTCCTTGGATGCTCGATTCCGGTCTGGGAAAGACATGGCTTGGTAGTTCGGACTGGACTGTTCCCATGGGGCACAGGGTCAGAGCTGATTTGCATATAGCCAGTGTCTAACCCAGGGTGGTGTGGAGTGAAAAAAACGATGGATTTAGGCCCAGATCCTTGTACTAGGGTGAATGTATGACATTGTTCTACATTCTGTCCATCAACTGTGTTTTTTGCAATTTTCACCCCGAGTGGGCTGGGTATGCTCAGACGTGAGTCCCAGGCTCTCCACACCACTGGAGTCAAGCTATCCAGGCTGAATGAAGGCTGATAGCCAGAAACCGGTCCTTGGATGCTCGATTCCGGTCTGGGAAAGACATGGCTTGGTAGTTCGGACTGGACTATTCCCATGGGGCACAGGGTCAGAGCTGATTTGCATATAGCCAGTGTCTAACCCAGGGTGGTGTGGAGTGAAAAAAATGATGGATTTAGGCCCAGATCCTTGTACTGGGGTGAATGTATGACATTGTTCTACATTCTGTCCATCAACTGTGTTTTTTGCAATTTTCACCCCGAGTGGGCTTGGTATGCTCAGACGTGAGTCCCAGGCTCTCCACACCACTGGAGTCAAGCTATCCAGGCTGAATGAAGGCTGATAGCCAGAAACCGGTCCTTGGATGCTTGATTCCGGTCTGGGAAAGACATGGCTTGGTAGTTCGGACTGGACTGTTCCCATGGGGCACAGGGTCAGAGCTGATTTGCATATAGCCAGTGTCTAAGCCAGGGTGGTGTGGAGTGAAAAAAACGATGGATTTAGGCCCAGATCCTTGTACTGGGGTGAATGTATGACATTGTTCTACATTCTGTCCATCAACTGTGTTTTTTGCAATTTTCACCCCGAGTGGGCTGGGTATGCTCAGACGTAAGTCCCAGGCTCTCCACACCACTGGAGTCAAGCTATCCAGGCTGAATGAAGGCTGATAGCCAGAAACCGGTCCTTGGATGCTCGATTCCGGTCTGGGAAAGACATGGCTTGGTAGTTCGGACTGGACTGTTCCCATGGGGCACAGGGTCAGAGCTGATTTGCATATAGCCAGTGTCTAACCCAGGGTGATGTGGAGTGAAAAAAACGATGGATTTAGGCCCAGAGCCTTGTACTGGGGTGAATGTATGACATTGTTCTACATTCTGTCCATCAACTGTGTTTTTTGTAATTTTCACCCCGAGTGGGCTGGGTATGCTCAGACGTGAGTCCCAGGCTCTCCACACCACTGGAGTCAAGCTATCCAGGCTGAATGAAGGCTGATAGCCAGAAACCGGTCCTTGGATGCTCGATTCCGGTCTGGGAAAGACATGGCTTGGTAGTTCGGACTGGACTGTTCCCATGGGGCACAGGGTCAGAGCTGATTTGCATATAGCCAGTGTCTAACCCAGGGTGGTGTGGAGTGAAAAAAACGATGGATTTAGGCCCAGATCCTTGTACTGGGGTGAATGTATGACATTGTTCTACATTCTGTCCATCAACTGTGTTTTTTGCAATTTTCACCCCGAGTGGGCTGGGTATGCTCAGACGTGAGTCCCAGGCTCTCCACACCACTGGAGTCAAGCTATCCAGGCTGAATGAAGGCTGATAGCCAGAAACCGGACCTTGGATGCTCGATTCCTGTCTGGGAAAGACATGGCTTGGTAGTTCGGACTGGACTGTTCCCATGGGGCACAGGGTCAGAGCTGATTTGCATATAGCCAGTGTCTAACACAGGGTGGTGTGGAGTGAAAAAAATGATGGATTTAGGCCCAGATCCTTGTACTGGGGTGAATGTATGACATTGTTCTACATTCTGTCCATCAACTGTGTTTTTTGCAATTTTCACCCCGAGTGGGCTGGGTATGCTCAGACGTGAGTCCCAGGCTCTCCACACCACTGGAGTCAAGCTATCCAGGCTGAATGAAGGCTGATAGCCAGAAACCGGTCCTTGGATGCTCGATTCCGGTCTGGGAAAGACATGGCTTGGTAGTTCGGACTGGACTGTTCCCATGGGGCACAGGGTCAGAGCTGATTTGCATATAGCCAGTGTCTAACCCAGGGTGGTGTGGAGTGAAAAAAACGATGGATTTAGGCCCAGATCCTTGTACTGGGGTGAATGTATGACATTGTTCTACATTCTGTCCATCAACTGTGTTTTTTTCCCAATAGTGGTAGAAGCAACTGATCCTCCCTCAGACAGACCCGTTTATACTCCTGAGGCGGAAGCCGGGAGACACACACTGCCCCTGCACAAGCTAAACTCTATTTCAGCATCATTTTAAAATATTGTTAAAAATTTGTGTTATACTATTTCTTTGGCCTTGGTGGCATTTTTAATCACTTATTCCTCACTCGAGTGACTGTGCCGATTTAGGGCTCAGTCCGGCCTCGATCTTGGGAGGCGAAGTGGAAGGAACGCGATGGCCATCTTAGGCAGGTATCTCCCAGGTTGGGTGCAGTCTAGCTGCTCAGGCGCAAGGCACTCGGCGCTAGTATTTAACCAGGGAAACTAATCTGCTCGCGAGACCCGTTTATTCTCCTGAGGCGGAAGCCGGGAGACACACACTGCCCCTGCACAAGCTAAACTCTATTTCAGCATAATTTTAAAATATTGTTAAAAATTTGTGTTATACTATTTCTTTGGCCTTGGTGGTATTTTTAATCACTTATTCCTCACTCGAGTGACTGTGCCGATTTAGGGCTCAGTCCGGCCTCGATCTTGGGAGGCGAAGTGGAAGGAACGCGGCGGCCATCTTAGGGAGGTATCTCCCAGGTTGGGTGCAGTCTAGCTGCTCAGGCGCAAGGCACTCTGCGCTAGTATTTAACCAGGGAAACTAATCTGCTCGCGAGACCCGTTTATTCTCCTGAGGCGGAAGCCGGGAGACACACACTGCCCCTGCACAAGCTAAACTCTATTTCAGCATCATTTTAAAATATTGTTAAAAATTTGTGTTATACTATTTCTTTGGCCTTGGTGGCATTTTTAATCACTTATTCCTCACTCGAGTGACTGTGCCGATTTAGGGCTCAGTCCGGCCTCGGTCTTGGGAGGCGAAGTGGAAGGAACGCGGCGGCCATCTTAGGGAGGTATCTCCCAGGTTGGGTGCAGTCTAGCTGCTCAGGCGCAAGGCACTCGGCGCTAGTATTTAACCAGGTAAACTAATCTGCTCGCGAGACCCGTTTATTCTCCTGAGGCGGAAGCCGGGAGACACACACTGCCCTGCACAAGCTAAACTCTATTTCAGCATCATTTTAAAATATTGTAAAAAATTTGTGTTATACTATTTCTTTGGCCTTGGTGGCATTTTTAATCACTTATTCCTCACTCGGGTGACTGTGCCGATTTAGGGCTCAGTCCAGCCTCAATCTTGGGAGGCGAAGTGGAAGGAACGCGGCGGCCATCTTAGGGAGGTATCTCCCAGGTTGGGTGCAGTCTAGCTGCTCAGGCGCAAGGCACTCGGCGCTAGTATTTAACCAGGGAAACTAATCTGCTCGCGAGACCCGTTTATTCTCCTGAGGCGGAAGCCGGGAGACACACACTGCCCCTGCACAAGCTAAACTCTATTTCAGCATCATTTTAAAATATTTTTAAAAATTTGTGTTATACTATTTCTTTGGCCTTGGTGGCATTTTTAATCACTTATTCCTCACTCGAGTGACTGTGCCGATTTAGGGCTCAGTCCGGCCTCGATCTTGGGAGGCAAAGTGGAAGGAACGCGGCGGCCATCTTAGGGAGGTATCTCCCAGGTTGGGTGCAGTCTAGCTGCTCTGGCGCAAGGCACTCGGCGCTAGTATTTAACCATACGTCCATTCGTCCGTGCAGCGGACGCGCTATGCGGATGCGCCAACATCGTGCCAAAGGAGCGTCTAAGGAAAGCCCGTCTTTGCCCGTCCGGGCCAGACCGGGACCAGGGGCCACGGAGCTAACCTCTGCGTCACAAGTGGGACCCGCTCTCACGTACAGCCGTAATGACCTGTTTAATCTAAACAAGGGTGTAACTCCTAATTGTATCACATTGGGTGCTCTTATTTGCGCCCCTAAATCCTGTACTGGATGTAGATACAATCTCTTTCTCGATAAACCATGTCGCATGGGGGATGGTGTTGATAAATACCGACTGGCGTTACTTGATTGTCGCTCCTTACCAAAACATGCGACTGAGCTCGCGTTGCTTCTGGAGGAACGAGATTTAGATGTACTTTTCCTTACAGAAACTTGGACAAATGAGGGCTCCAGTCGGACATTGTACGCGCTTTACCCTCCAATTATGCCATACTTAGACAAGACCGACCTGACGGTTGGGGAGGAGGGATTGCCATCATATTTAGAAATATCCTAGGATGTCGAACAGAAAACTTCTCTATCTCTGGAGCTGAAAGCCTTAGATTTGCTATCTCCTTTTCTCCCATCTGCACCTTCTCTGGAGTTTTGCTCTATAGACCCCGGGTCCCTACGGCCAATTTTGCGAAGACCTCTCTTGTACAGCAATAAACTACTCTAGCACTATCTCCAACTTTACCATTTTAGGAGATTTTAACATTCATGCAGATGAAACTGATTCGCCGGCCTGCATTAATTTGACTACCGGTCTGGAAATTCTTCATTTGAAGCAGCTAGTTACAGACTCTACACACACTGCAGGACATATCCTGGATCATTGCTATACCAATGTAAACACCCTTAGTTATGACAACGCTATTAGGGTCCCCTGGTCTGATCACTCACTACTACTGTTTTCTATGCCTTTACAGAAGCAAGCTGAACATGCTACATTCGCGAAAAAAAATTGTCGCGTCTGGTCCAAACTTCCAGTAGAAACCTGGGACATTAATCTCAAAAATACCTCATCTAAAATTACTAATGACCCTCTGCAAGCCGATATGTCTTTCACTCAGTGGGTAGAGGCCTCTTTGGACCTCACTCTCCCTAAGACTGAACTATCTCATAGAAGTGGGGACAATAAGAAAGCCTGGTACACGCCCGATTTGAAACTATTGAAGCTAGCATGTAAACAACAGGAAAGACAGTGGAGAAAACATTATTCTGAAACTGATAAGGCCAGCTATAAACTCGCTTTAAAAAAGTATAAAAAGGAGATCAAAATCACTCAATCCAATTACTTTCAGACAAAAATTAGTACAGCCGCTAATTCTCCTAGAGAAATTTTCAAAATTTTTAAATCCTTGGTCACCCCTCCTTCCCCTATTGATGATCCAGGACGCGCACAGGTGCGATGTGAGGAACTGGCAAAATTATTTATCACTAAAGTGGCCATTATATATGGGGGCGTGGCCAAGATGGCGGTGTGAGCGGACGTGTCCTGCTGAGCTCCCGCCGCCGAACGCCGATTTATCGCTTCTAAAGCACCCTCCCGGGTACCGAGAGGCCTCATTGGGACCCCAGACCAGTTGCCAGCTTGGTGCGGACATCTGCGAGGCGGCGCTGAGGTCCAGCTGTGTTGGGCTCGGACCGTTTCTAGGCCGGGACACTGCGGCCTACGGGGACCTGTGGCGGACGGAGCAGCGAAAACGAGGCCGAGAGGGGCGGAGCCATAAAGCCGACGCTGAGGCATCCCTGACGGGAAACGGCAGGTCTGACCCACGCGATTGAGTGCGAGGCCTCCCGCGGCTCCTCCGTGGAGGCTTCTGCGGACCTGCCGGGAAACTACACCAGCATATCCAGGGTCCCTGGCTACACATGCGACTGCTGGATGGCGGAAACGGAGATTGCAGCGGCGACGGTCGAGCCCGGGAAGCGGCCTGAGGTGAGGAGAGGGGGGAGACAGAGACGAACCCCCCCCCCGGGAGACTCGACGCTCCGGGCTGCGGCTCTGGGTCAGCAGTGAGCAGCTAAACACAGCGCCGACCCCCCCGGCTGCGGACTGCCACCCTTGGAGCCTCCCCTGGCACTGGAGGTGATCTATGCACTGAGCGCCGCCATTTTAGGGCCGCGTGATTGCAGTCAGAGCTCCGCTCGAGCGGGAAGCACCCTTCGCCACGTCTGACCGGGGCACACGTGCCTTCACTACAGTCACACGTCTGCCCCCCCACACATAAGGGGGTGCGGGTTGGAACTTGCGTGTACCGCAGCCTTAGACATTGGAGAGGAGCAGGGGTCCCTCCACCCTACGCAGCAGGAAACGAGAGACGGCCGGGGGGAGGTGTGGAGACCCAGGTGTGGTGTCGCTGGTGCAGAGGCCCCCAGTGTGTGCCGCCCCAATCGTGACCTGGAGTGCCCGCTGGGGTGAGGTGCCCCGGGGACTGCCATATTGAGACATCACCCTGCCCAGTTACTGGCTCTCCCACACGGACTGCAACGTCTGGGTTAACGCCCCGAGCACTATCTGAGGGGGGCACGCAGGCAATCAGGACCTAGCAGCGACAGCAATTGGAGCCGAGGAGACCGACAGCGGTGCGAGGGAGGTGGACTTTTAGCACCGGACCGTCTGGTGCCCATCTACAGGTGCTACGACGGGCTTCTGGCCCGGTCCACGCCGGACTATTCAGCTGACAGGCCTGGGAAGTATGGCGAATGGCAGGGTGCGAAAAGACAGGACCATTAAAGACTTGCTTACACCCATCTCCGTGGGGGAGAAAAAAACGGACCCTCACAGCGCTGGAAACCATGCGGCGTCCGCTAAGTCAACGACCGGCACACCGGGCACCAGCCCCCCAAGCAATGACGAGCCGGTCACGAGATCTTTCTTGGAATCACTATTTGGTGGCCTACGGGAAGATCTCCAGCTACTTAAGACTGAATTGAAGGGAGAGATTCGAGAGCTGAGGCGAGACACGGACGCCATCGGCGAGCGGGTAGCGGATCTAGAGTCGAAGAGCAACGGCCGAGACGTCGAGATGGAAGCGCTCCAGCAAGAAATTATCCGCATCCATGACCAGCAAGTCGACTTACAATCCCATGTGGAGGACTTGGAAAACAGGTCTCGGAGGCATAACATACGAATTAGAGGAGTAAAACCCACCCCGGACACGGCGGATCTCTTCAAGTTCACGCAAGGCCTTTTCAACCACATTTTGGGCCGATCGGCTGACTCCATTATCACGATAGACAGAGCACATCGGACTGGACCGCCTAGAGCCTCGGGTGCCTTGCCAGCGGATATCCTGGTCTGCGTCCAGGACTATCGCACCAAAGAAGAGATTCTCACTAAAGCGCGACAGCTGGGCTCCGTCTCCTATGGCGAACACTCGCCGACACTCTATCAGGACCTGGCGGCCATCACCCTGGAAAAGCGTAGATCATTCAGACCGATTACTGCTGAACTGCGACGCCTCGGTGTCACATATAGCTGGGGACACCCGTTCAGGATTGTATTTAAATTGAACAACAAAGTGCACCAGATTCGATCTCTCACTGAAGCTTGCCGGCTGTTAGGCATCGAGGAACCTGAACTAGCGGGAGACTCGCAACCGGGGAACCCCTCGGAGACCAGCACCGCAGGACAATGGCGACAGCAGAAACGACGGCGCAGGCCGCGTCGCCCTCCACAGGAGGAGATACAGGAAGGTCAAAGGGCGGCAGTCGAGACGGCGGCACTGGAACTGGCAGAAACGGCTGATGGCTGACGGATAAACGCTGAGCTGATCTTAATTCGCTTTGGCGGTCGGCGGCGGGAGAGGACTTGAAAAGACTGGACACGTACCCCTGTCTTCTCAGTGACCCTACTTCTTCTGAGCGTTGTGCAAATGGGAACATTCTACTTGTTGCTGGGGGGGTGGGGGGGATGGGATTCTGCAAGGCCAAATTGGGGTGGGTCTGCTGTGGGAGGTGGGGGGACTGTTGGGGTTTGTTATTGAGTGCCAGTTGTTATTGGGTTTGAACGCCGAGGTGCTGCCATCCGAGAATTGGGGGAGTCCCACTAGGTCTGGGATAGGCAAATATCTGTTGTGTCACCTGCCAACTCTCGCTCCTAGGGACCGACGGATAACACTACTGGGCAGCCTTATCGCACACTCTATATATAATGGCAGGTGTTGAGAAAATTACACCACGGTCCGAAACGGCGCGGGCCCCCTTGAGAGCACTGACATGGAATGTCAGGGGCCTCAATGACTATAGGAAGCTGAGAAAGGTCCTTAGTTACCTACGCAGGCATAACATAGACCTCGCTCTCCTCCAGGAGACACATTTGCCTCTCACTAGCAGGATGTTACAGCACAAGGGGTTGACGGGAAATAGTATTGCAGCGGGCTTCACCACACACTCGAGAGGGACACTAATATGGGTGAACCCGCGTTCCAAACTCACTTTACAGTCACTGGAGTCGGACCCAGAGGGGAGATATGTCGTTTGCAGATGCAGGGGGCAGGGGCATGATATGCTGCTTGTGAATGTCTACGGGCCCAACTACGATTCACCTGAGTTCTACACAGACCTGGCCCGGAGATGCAAAATGTATGATTGTGCGTATATGCTTTGGGGCGGGGACTTTAACCTGGTCCTAAACCCGGATCTGGACAGGTCCGCGGGACCGAGCAGGAGCCCGTCGGCGGCTGCCACGGCGCTCCGCACTGAGATGGTGCACCTGGATCTCTTGGATGTGTGGCGCAGTAGACATCACTCCAGAGGGGGGTACACACACTATTCAGCGTATCATGCCCTGCACACTAGAATAGGCTACTGGTTTGTTTCACAACAGCTATCCAATAACATTAGGGACTGTCTCATACTGCCACGCACACTGTCTGATCACTCTCCTCTCCTCCTGCTCCTGGAGTCGCCGGTGCGCGGAATCCCCCCTTTTACGTGGCGCTTCCCCCCGTACTCTTTACTGGACGAGGTGTACCGAGGGGAGCTTGCGGAAGAAATCGAAAGCTTTTTTGTGACGAATACGGGCTCTGTGGAAAGTTTTCAGACGCTGTGGGAGACCTTTAAGGTCTACATACGCGGGATAGCCATGGCCAAACACTCCAGTGTCCTGAAATCCATTAGACAGCGGCTCACGTATTTAGAGGGTAGGCTGAAGGACCTTGAAGGGAGACACCAGGCGGAACCAGAGGGAGACGCACTAGAACAGATAAAACAACTGTTGAAAGAATATCACACAGAGGCAGACAGAGAGGTACAGCACATGGGCAAATATGCCACGGCCCGCGTGTATGGCGAGGGTGAAAGGCCTGGTTCTCTCCTGGCTAAGATGATCAAACATGAGCGGCAATTGCAAAAACAACAAGTGATGGACTGAATGTGGATCAATGTCACACACTCCCCCAGTCAAAAGATCTGGGCCCAAATCCATCGTTTTTTTGCACTCCACACCACCCTGGGTTAGACAATGGCGATATGCAAATCAGCTCTGACCCTGTTGCCCCATGGGAACAGTCCAGTCCGAACTACAAAAGCCATGTCCTTCCCAGAACGGAATCAAGCATCCGAGGACCGGACCGGTTTCGAGGTAACACCTCTCTTCAGCCCGGCTAGCTTGACTCCAAGTGGTGTGGAGTGCCTGGGACCCACGTCTGGGCATCCCCAGCGCACTTAGGGCGGCAATTGCAAAAACAACAAGTGATGGACTGAATGTGGATCAATGTCACACACTCCCCCAGTCAAAAGATCTGGGCCCAAATCCATCGTCAAACATGAGCGGCGGCCACTGCTGATTGGCGAGTTAGTCTCGAGCACGGGAGAGACCCTCACAGATGAGGAGCAGATTGTGGGGGAATTCAGGCGGTACTACTCCGCTCTATACGAATCAAAATCGATGGGGCTGGATGGGGCAATAGACGACTACCTGAGTTATATCCAGATGCCACAACTGTCTGATTCGCAAAGAGAATTCCTTATGATGCCCATCCAGAGGGAGGAAATAGAGGAGGCATTAGATAGTATGAGGGTGGGCAGCGCACCGGGCGCTGACGGACTTACTGTCGGCTTCTACAAATCGTTTAAAGAACTCCTGGTCCCCTACCTCTCAGCATTATTTGATGACATATGCTTAGAAGGATCCATGCCCCTGACGATGCGAGAGGCACTCATCATAACGATACTCAAACCTGGGAAACCTCCCACGGAATGCGGTTCGTACAGACCCCTCTCCTTGATTAACGTGGATGCTAAGTTGTATGCGAAGGTGCTGGCAATGCGTCTCGCTCTCCTCGCCCCTAAACTGGTGGCCCCGGAACAGGCAGGTTTTATCCCATCTAGGAACCTCACATACAACATTCGTACAGTCCTGGGGACGATGCAGCACGTGAAGCCGGAGAATAAGGCATTAGCGATATTCCTGGATATGGAGAAAGCCTTCGACTCTGTAGAGTGGCCTTTCATGTCCAGAGAACTTAGGAAACTGGGACTAGGTGAGACCTTTTTACAAATGATAGGCGCCTTGTACTACAAACCAAAGGCCAGGCTACGAATTGGTGATACGGTCACGGAGTGGTTTGGGATTGGCAGGGGCACTCGACAGGGCTGCCCGCTCTCCCCGTTGTTATACGCTCTAGTAGCGGAACCCCTAGCGTGTGCGCTCCGAGAGTACCACAGCCATGAAGGTATTAATTTCCCTACATACAGGATATGCATATCCACGTACGCCGACGACACGCTTTTGTATGTCCGGGACCCGGAGCTTAACCTCGCGCCTGTACTAAGGGAGGTAGTACAGTTTGGAGCCCTATCTGGTCTAAAGGTAAACTGGTCTAAATCGGTGGCATTCCCGCTGACGCCGGTGACAAAGGAATTTGTCATGGACTACCCACTGCAGTGGTCGGAGGATCCGGTCAGGTATTTAGGCATAAAACTACACCCGGACCCGGAGGTATTGATCAGGGAAAATTACGGAGTGGCTTACATGAAACTGGTTGACGATGTAGACAGATGGTGTAGGCTGCCGCTGTCCCTTGAGGGTCGTATTGCGCTCATGAAAATGCTGGTGCTTCCGAGGTTCTTGTTTCTCTTTTGCAACCTCCCGGTGGTACTATCTAAGGCGTTTTTTAAAACACTGATTCAGACCCTCACGAGACTGGCATGGGGAGGTAAGCAACCGAGGGTTAAGTGGCAAATCCTGACTCTCCCATGTGACCAAGGTGGTTTGGGGGCCCCAGACGTGGAACAGTACTACAGGGTCACGCAAGCGATGCACCTGCACACTTGGATACATGGGGATGGTAATATTCCTCATGTAATTCTAGAGACGCTCTTCACAAAACCCCTCCACCCAGCGGCTACGGTGTTCGAACCGGCCACGCGACGGGTTGGCACTCTGGACTCTATTACGAGTACGAATCACGCATGGCACTCTTTGGCCAGAAGCCATGACTGCACACTGCTGTATTCCCCCCTGGTCCCGATTGAATGGGCCTTGTGGCTTCCACCGCTGAGAGAAAAGGGAGTCACGTGTGCCCTCAATCAGCTAGGCATACTCAAGTTGGGGGACATGTTCAGGGACGGGAAGGTGGTCACCTGGGAACAGGTGGCTCTACCACAGGTCGCTACGACGCTGCTGCATCGTTTCCATCTGCATAGAGTCCGCGCAGCGCTACAGGTGCTGCTGGGGCCGGATATGGAGGAACCCGCAGAATTACCAGAACTGTCTTTCGTCATAAAAACACAGTCGAGCAGCAAGATGATAACGCGACTGTACAGGATGGGGCAGTGTCACCGAAAGCAAGAACCCTCGAAGGCCCGACAGGCGTGGCAGCGAGACTTACAGATGGAGATAAGCGACGAAATGTGGCAATATTGCTGTCAGAACACGAAACGGGTGTCGCTGAATGCTAGACATAGGCTTGTTCATTTTAAGTTTTTACAGAGAGTGTATTACACTCCGGAACGCTTGCACAGGTATGGGCTACGGCAGACGCCGGAATGTGAGCGCTGCAGTGCGTCAGTGGCGGACTTCGTGCACTTGGCCTGGACCTGCCCGGGGATAAACACCTTCTGGGAAGAAGTCTTCCTTGAGTTGGGGCGGATTCTGGAGATGGAGCTCCCGGTGGACCCGGCACTAGCTCTGCTGGGGCATACCAGAGCCTTGCCCCCAGCTACACGTCGCCTGGCTGGCATAGGGTTACTTCTGGCTCGGAGAGCGATAGCAATGAGCTGGATGCGCGGCCCGCTTCCAACTAAAAAAGGATGGGAAAGGGCTCTGTTGTACAGTTGCACACAATCCCAGCTGTATAGTGAATTACTGCCACCTGTGAGCAGACCACGGAACTTCTGGGACCAGTACCTGACATACGTCTCGAATAGGAACGACACGGTGGAGGATCGGGAGGAGACAGAGGAGCAGCAGGAAGGGGGGGGACACCGGGGACTAGGCTATCTCAGGTTACATGGAGGCACCATGCGGGAGGGACATCAGGGTAATGCAGACACCAGAGACCTAGGGCACATAGGTGCATGCATGTGGGGTCCTTCAGGACAGGAACATAGAGTGTATGAATAAATGGAGGGGTGGAGTGGGGGCGAGAGGATTCGGCTGAGGCTAGTGACACGTAACTTTGAGTAGGCAGTTGCACACGGGAAGAGGCACACAGGCAGTTGAGGGGGGAGGGGAGGGACGTTGTGGGCAAGTTGGGTTAAGGGAGTTAGATTTCGACCACGTAGATGAATGCGCGCACTGAAAGAGACTACCAATACAGCGCTAGAGAAAGCAGAGGTTGCCCTCCTGTAGTGCTGGAGGGTATTGACTTGGGACATTTGCGTCAATGCATGAAACTGTTGTAATGGTATTTGAAGCCCAGGTAACTGGAACGGGTGACGCCGGTAACACTTTTAGCATAATTTATAACTTTCTCCCAGTCAGGAACACTGGAACAGCATATTGTATTGACGAGATCCTAGATTGCTGCCGGCCCCAGGGTTGTAGGCGGAAAGCTGTGTGCATGCATGGATAGTGAATAAAAGTTTATAAAAAAAAAAAGAAAAAAAAAGTGGCCATTATATACTCATCCTTTCAAAATACACCTATTGAATTTCCTTCCTCATCCCACATGGCTCTGACCCAACTGAAGGTATTTGATCCAGTAGACCTTCCTACTACTCAGCGTCTTCTAAGCAATTTAAAGTCAGGCTCGCCGAATGATCCTGCACCCCCTACCATATTAAACCTGGTATCAGACACTGTTGCCCCAGTTATTCAGGAGGTGAATAATGCTTCTCTGACCTCAGGCCTGGTTCCGCCTACTTGGAAACAGGCTAAAGTTAAGGCTCTGTTGAAGAAACCTAACCTTAACCCTGAAGACTGGGCAAACTACCGCCCCATCTCCCTTCTGCCCACTATTAGCAAACTCACGGAGAAATATGTTAATTCTCTATTGGCTACTTTTCTGGAGGATAACCATTCCTTCCATACCACACAGACAGGGTTTAGGAGAAACCAGGGCACTGAAACAGCTCTCATATCAGAGGTTGAGGAAGCAAGGAAGATCGTAGACAATGGAAACCATGCGGCCATATTACTATTAGATCTTAGCGCGGCCTTCGACACCGTGAACCACTCCATCCTGTTACACAGGCTGGAGGAAGTTGGTGTCTCGGGCCGCGCTCTACAGTGGGTGCATTCTTTCCTGTCTGATAGGACCTTTGTGGTCTTTGAAAACGAGGCTTCCTTCCCCCAAATGTGTCTTAATTGCGGTGTTCCCCAGGGATCGTCCCTCAGCCCTACCTTATTTAATATTTACATGAGGCCTTTGGCTGAGGTGGTGCTTCCCTGGGGAGTACAACTCGTAACATACGCAGATGACACACAACTGATTATTTCATTAACCACACATGATGCCCCTTTTGCAAACCTCTCCATCTGCCTTAATAGAGTCCGGGAATGGATGGATGAATCCTTCCTAAAACTTAATGGGGCAAAAACAGAGGTGATGATGCTGGGACACAAGGCACCTACCACAGTGGAGGAATGGTGGTCGGATAGCTTGGGCCAACCACCCAAGCCCAAGACTCAAATCAAGAGCCTTGGGGTGTGGATGGACCCAGCTCTTAACTTTTCAGTACAGGCCCGGAAGGTAGCTGCTACAACCTATGCACTCATGAGGCTTCTGAGGAAAATTATCATCCTTCTCCCCTTCGAAGCCAGAAGGATTCTAGTTCAGGCGTTGATATTATCACGCCTAGATTACTCAAATGCACTATATCTAGGGGCCCCTCAAGGGACAATTAAGATACTGCAGACTGCGCAGAACTGCGCTGCACGTATGTTGATGAACGTCCCACGGAGAACATCTGCCAAACCTGCACTCCGCCAGCTGCATTGGCTTCCAGTGCAACAGAGGATCGAATTTAAAGCTCTGGTCACGGTCCATAAAGTAGTTCATAAAACAGGACCTCCATTGATGCAATCATTATTCTGCCCGTATTCCCCTGGTCGGGAATTAAGATCCCATAACAAAAATCTCTTGACAGTCCCTAAAACAAGGAAAGTGCGTATGGGTGGTCGACGCTTCTCCCTACAGGCCTCAAAACTCTGGAACAATCTTCCACTCTCCATCAGAATGGAAAGTAACCATCTTAGTTTCAGGAAAATGCTAAAAACCCTCCTGTTTGTTTAGCCTTGGTGAATGAACGTTGGTCTAAAGCGCTGGGATACCTTCGGGTAGCCATGAGCGATACAAATACGTAATCATTCATTCATTCATTCATTCATTCATTCATCATTCATTCATTCAGAACTGTGCCTACACATTAAGCTTTAGTTCTATTTTATGGGTTGGATACGTATTGATTGTGGATATTAGATAAGAGGATTTATCCCTTCCCCCTTCCCCCTCTTTACCCTTGAGGCCCGTGAGCCAGTGTTGTATATAGACACTATTTCTATAACTTTCCCATGTTCTTAAAAGCCTGTAGCATATATGTACCTGTTTGGAATGGGTCAATACGATGTCAATGAGTACCATGATATGTGCTTGCCCAACAACGGCAATACCAATAAATGCAATGTCAACGTTTGCCATCATCTCAGCCTGCACAACCTTGCTGATACCAAAAGTAGCAATATCAATGTATGCCATAATCCATGTATGAATGAAAATATTATTACCAGTAAAAGGGTTGTCAATGTACGTCACCTAGAAATAAACAACCATGTCAATGTTGGTCAAAACAACACCAATTGACACTATGACAACTATACACAAATTATTGAGAACGTTGATAAAAATGACACCAGTGACTGCCATGTTATTTTCAGGAGTTCCAGTAAACTTGCATCATTGCCGTAGAATTAACCCAATGTGATCTCACCATCAACCCAGAATCATAGATAGGTCATCACAGGCCCTGCGACCCACACCCAAGCCTCTCGAATAACAGTTCACAGGTCGGATTTCTCAGAACCCAAAAGACAAATGCTCACCCAACAGAAACTTTAATCAATCCTACAGGTGGATAGTTGCACCACAAACAGGTCCGCTGAAATTGTCCCCAAACAAACACATTAGGCCAAAGGCTCTCATTCCCCAAAATACCGCAAAGGCAGATACCACATATAGATAGAAACACTCAGCCAATCAGGACATGCGATGCACACCACACATGGTGATCACTTGTTCCTCATGTGGTACCTGCCATGCCTGCGATCAAATCATCCCAGGCAACTCATGGACTTATAGAAATAAAACTGGCCAGTTCAGAGAGATGACAAATTGCAAAACATCTAATGCAATTTACTTAATTCTATGCCCTTGCAACCTTGGCTACATAGGAGAGACTGCGAGAGAATTTCGCGTGAGATTCTCGGAGCATAAATCAGCTGTTAGAACTAAAAAAAACAACGCTCCTATGGTAGCACACTATACCCAATTTGGTCACACAGAAAAGGATATGCGTTGGCAGATCTTAGAACGGGTTCAGTACCACCCTGGGAAAGACATGACCAAACTAAGGAAACAGCGGGAAACCTTCTGGATATTCCATCTAGACACGGTACGCCATGGGCATAATGAAGAAATCTGCTGGATTATCACAGAGTAGGCGCATCAATTCCAGCCCGACCCTTTTAAAATATCAGTGGGCAATGCCAATATGCATAGATTTTTTGGATGTAGATTAAAAATATGCTGTGATGAGTCCAATTTCTTACATCATCGAAACTATGCCATATAGATACATGCCTAGGGTCTGCATATTTCCATTTAGATGGTCCACAGACAACCAGTTGACTGTATTATACTACAACTTTGTAGTTGCTTGATGTAAGGCTTTTTGCCTGGCTAGGCACTAACTGCCTACATCAACAATAACCTAAAACGATGAAAAGACATCGAATTCAATATAATAATCAAATCAGTGGTTAAACCGATCAGACTGGGCATTCAGCTCAATTAAACTCCTAAAAACAAACTACAATTTATAACATAAGGCATGGATATTTAAATCAATAGAGGTATTCTCCATTGTCCAGCGCCATGTTAAAAACTCTACTTCCACACTTACTATGAGTCCCCTCTTTGTGTCGATCAGGTTTCCTGAAAACACACTTGCGCATAGTCCTACAGCTATGTCTATGCTTTAGGAACCGATCCGGCTGTAAACAATTAAGCTTGAGTTACCGCCATAAAAACGAACAGCGCACCAGTGATCGATGTCAGTGGCAGTGACATCGGCCGGAGGCGCCCCTCGGAAGACGTGATTCCATAGGTCCACAGGTAAGCATTACACCCCAGCGCTGCTCCCTCATGTTATGTGATGCCGTTTTTTCAACCCATTTTAAAGTAGAACTCCGTCCTGAGTAATCGCCCTGTCTCCTGCGTTTTAGATAAACATTGCCGGAAAGGAATATGAACAGCTTCACAATAATGGGCTTGGAAAGTTAACATATAGGTAAGAAAAAGAAATGTTGTCGTTTTACGACACAGAGCTCCCTAAACCTAATTAATACAGACATGTGGTAGCCAGTAACATCCTAGTAGGTCTGACGGACCAAAAGGGAGCCTCAGGGGGAATGCAGATCTATTAAACAACACGAGCAATTAGTTGCTCTAACAATAAGAAAGCCAACTGGGGCCTATCGTCTCATAACACTAAGCTAAAAATAATATTACAGCAAAAGAAACTTCATTGCATATATATCCTTGCAGTTTGACAGTCTGCAGGCAATTATGCCAATCTAACTTATCTATTTCACGTAGACAGATGGAAAGGCTTTGTTCAAGATACCAGACCCATTTCCCGCGTGTCTTTATTTATTTCAGGACCACAAATTACCAGCGTCGAGATGGGTAAAAGCCCCTTGAAGTGAACAAAATAGCTAAATAAACAGTCAGTCTGCACAGGATCCAGACTCAAACCGGTAAAACTGCTATAATGATAAACCCGGATACTTTTGTATGGTAAATTATCAAGTCGCATACCGTATTGGGGTATATACATATATATATTTCCTCTGCAGGAAAACGAATCTGCCACCTTTGTCATTATTTTTGAAACCAGTGGAGATTTTCTGCTTGGCCATACTGAAAATATAAAACAAGTCACAGGTAGTTTTACATCTGTTTCTAAACCGCTCTATGACAGCATGTTGCATGAAAGTCAAGCTCATATAAGTCAGTAAAAGAGAAGGGACACAAACCTTTTCTCTTTTTTCCTTTTAAAACTCTGGGATCACCCTATTCTTCGTTAAATAAGGTTTTCTTTAAACTTTGGGATATAAGGTACCATTTGCTTTAGGCACCTGATCTCCCGTCTATGTCTGCGATTTCATCACATACAAGCACATGGCATGTACAGTTTATCGAATCAGAAATGTATATTAAGGATGCACAGACACTAATGATGGAATTTATGTTCTCATTTCAGACAAATGTGAACCCCCTGTTTTTAATAGTATGTTGTCCAGTTTACATGTTGGCCCTGAGGAAGGTGATGTAAAGCAATGATACCACCGAAACGTACGTAGGCCGTACGCACCAGAGACCCTCACACAAACCACAACTATAATTTTGGAGAAAGAAAGAAATATAGTGCGAAAAGACTATTTATCCCTAGTACTAAATTAATATCTTGAGGAGTCTACAAAAGGACACAACATATGTATTCGCCTTTTTCACTGTGTTTGTTATGATAGTTTTGTCAGGATAGTGAGTATGAGAGATTGAGTATGTATGACTGATGGTGTGAAAGATAGAAACAATGCTTTGGGGTTCCGGATAAGAAAAGTATTAACTTTGTATTTTTACATTTATCTGTATATATGTCTTCATGTCACTGTATAAAATATAATCTTGAAAAGATTGTCACTAAAAAATGAGAAAAACAAAAATGAAATAAGAATGATATAAAATAAAAGTAATGAAGAAACTGAACATCAAATATAAGTGAATGATTTCAGTATTATGTTTGCATCCTTTGTAAATTGTAAATGAGCAGTAATGCCTAGTTGTAAATGAATATAGGTCAATATAGAGGTTTTCTAGTTTGCTGCTGGTTTGCCACTCCCTCCTCTAGACCTGAAAGTATTACTGGGAGTACCCTTGTTACCCAAGCAATATCAATGTATGCCATAATCCATGTATGAATGAAAATATTATTACCAGTAAAAGGGTTGTCAATGTACGTCACCTAGAAATAAACAACCATGTCAATGTTGGTCAAAACAACACCAATTGACACTATGACAACTATACACAAATTATTGAGAACGTTGATAAAAATGACACCAGTGACTGCCATGTTATTTTCAGGAGTTCCAGTAAACTTGCATCATTGCCGTAGAATTAACCCAATGTGATCTCACCATCAACCCAGAATCATAGATAGGTCATCACAGGCCCTGCGACCCACACCCAAGCCTCTCGAATAACAGTTCACAGGTCGGATTTCTCAGAACCCAAAAGACAAATGCTCACCCAACAGAAACTTTAATCAATCCTACAGGTGGATAGTTGCACCACAAACAGGTCCGCTGAAATTGTCCCCAAACAAACACATTAGGCCAAAGGCTCTCATTCCCCAAAATACCGCAAAGGCAGATACCACATATAGATAGAAACACTCAGCCAATCAGGACATGCGATGCACACCACACATGGTGATCACTTGTTCCTCATGCTGGATAACTGAACACAGAAACGCTGGCCCACACCAGCTCTCCCCAAGTTTAAGAGCTATCTGCGTCCTTATCAGATGCCCAAAAATGTTAATTTATGACTGAAAAGCTTTTCAAGAATTCAGAAATGGGTTTAGTATACCTCACTAGATGTGAATAAAAAATAGCCAAAAACGCTGTACATAGAGAGACTTTCCTCAGGTGCATTTTGTCGAGACTGCCTGGGCCGCTGTGTTAAATGAAAAGAACTTGTTCCTGTTTTGCCAAACGCCTCTTATTTCATATCTTTAAGGTACATTCATAACCATGCAACATTTTGGTGAGCCAGATAGGAAAGATTGTTTTATCTAGCCCAACTGCTGCTAAAGGACAAGGACCCTGACCCATATGGATTAATCTTTACAAACAAAGACTGGTCAGCAGACACCATAGTTGATTAGAAGTTCTGCTGAATCCAGGAGGTGGAGGTCATCCGGAAGCAGCCATCACAGTGTATTAGACTACATCTGATCCTTAGTCCCAGTAAGTGGTGTATGGAAAACTAGGACAAGTGTAGATAATTTTTTGCTTTTTGTCTAGTCAGCATGCTAGTGAGGGTGAAAGTGGCTACTACTGTTTTGGGACCAAGGGGATGCTTCTTCTCTAGGTGGCATTAGGGGATTGCAAGGACCTTTAGGCATGGATCAGAGGTACGCTTCATCCCAGGTTGTTAGCACGAGGCTACTTTGGTTATGCTACAGAGGTACACATGGGCCCAGAGTGTTATATAGGGCTACCACCGTGATATTACTTTTTTGCCAATTTGTTTTCTTAGGGACTGCTTGTTTTACAACTGGCCGCATCTTAAAGAAGTTAAAAACATTTTATTGTTCTTTTCTGCTTGCACTGCTCATCATTAGGCAGTCAGTACACACTGTCCCTAGGTGGGATATAGGGTATAATTCGGACTCTAGGGAAGATTCAGACTTTGGTGAGTAGGGCATAGCTTGTGTCTGGAATAGAAGGTCAATAATTGACAGGATACTCCTTTTTCTCCACACAAATAGTAACAAACTATCAGGCTCACTGAGCTCTGAGTGTTACACATAGCTTCCTCTGGCCTGAGGCTATAGGGAAAACCTTGATCAATCCCAGTGATAGACAATTGTACCACAAACAGGTCAGCGGTAATTAGCCCCAATAAAACAAGTTTGGACAAAGGATTACATTCTCCAAAAATACCACAAACTACTGATCAGGACACAATATGCACACCACACGGAGTTATCACGCTTTTTTCATGCTGGACATCTGGACACACACAAACCGGCCCACACTAGCCCTCTCTGAGGTCAAGAGTCATCTGTGTCCTTATCAGATCCCCAAACATGTTAATTTATGACTGAGATGCTTTGCAAGAAAACAGAAATGGGTTTATTGTGCCTCACCAGATGTGTATAAAACCACCCACAAACAGTGTACACCAAGAGACTTTCCTCAGTTGCATTCTGTCAAGACTATCCTATCTCCTGTTGTTAATTAAACAAACTTGTTCCTGTTTTGCCAAATTCCTCTTGTCCTTTTATTACTTTATGGTAAATTTATATCTGAGCAACAGGTTGAGTCTGTTAATATGAAAGACACAAGAAGCAATGCGTGAGACCGTTTCAGGGAAAGGTTGTGAATGAGAGGTACAGAGGGAAAGAGAGTGGAGCAGCACAACTGCATAAAATGAGAGGTGAAAAAAGCAAGTGAAGAAGGAGAGAGAATTGAAATGAAAGAGACAGAAACAGGGAAACATTAAATAGAGAGTGAGGGGGAAAAAGGAAACATATCTCAGAAGTAAATAATGTTGTCTGCCCACCTTTTCATAACAGCACCATAGCTGTTTTGATAAATATTTTGCATATTCACTGCAAGAATACTTTAGAATTGGGATGCTGTAGTGTTGCTGATAATTGTCTTGACAATAGAGGCAACTCCATCTACAAGCTCAAAATCCTCCAATCCTCACTGAAGACCAAGAATGAAATGTATAAAAGTAAATGATACCCTTCACACTTTCCCACCACCCAGATACTGCAGCTGCATCCCAAATGACAGGCAGTAGGGCATTGACCATAAGGTGGTAGATCAGGGAAGTTATGAAGGTTAAATCAGAGCCTAAGAGGGTATGTTGTAGATGTATCTGTTCTGAGTAGACCGCAATACGTAACATATTAATATTAATGATGAGTAAAATGGACATACCCATTTACTTTCACTTGCTGATGAGGAAATGACATGTAACACATTATCGATTTCTGTTCACTCAAGTATAAAAGTTCTTTCTTTCTAAACAGGTTGTGTTAAAGGAGACTCCCTGATTGGATTATCCTATGGGCCTCACATTTATTACACTCTCCCAGCCTGTGAGTACTTCAACAAGATCACCTTTGCTTGCTCAGAGGATAAATCGATCCAGGAGATACAGAAATGGCTGAAGAATGAACCTGATGCTTTGGACTCGAGTCGTATAATAAAGAAGATTTGTGAGCTTCAGGGCAGTGGGTAAGGATCCAATTGTCTTACCTTATTGTCCTCTTCAGACTCTCACCTTATAAGCCTTAGAAAGAATGTGAGGATGATAAAGTAAAGTAAACATGCTAAGGGAGAATTTAAGAATGTGCTGATGTCGCTGATTAGGTAGAGGTCTGAAGAAGGGTAATCTTCGTTGTGCTATACGTGGTCTTCAATGATACCTTGACTCAGTTACTCACAATTCTATGTTCTGGCAGTCGCTGACACGATATATAATCTGGTTGCACAAGATGGTATAAAGCTACTTAAGGATGCCTGACCTGTGGCTTCATCTTTTCAATTGGGACAAGTGACGGTCAGTGACCTAAGATGTCTCTAGATGTCCATTCTGATGGACCAAGTTTAGCAAGAGGCCACCTTATAAGGACAGGTTGCAGCTGATCTTTATAAACAAAATTGTAACATCAAACAAACCCACCTCACTAATGCAAAGCCAATCTAGCCCCTCAATTCCTCAAGCCTCCCCTCCAATGTGTACACGCTCCCAACCAAAGATCCCAGCAACCAACCCACCCCCCTTTAATTTCATTTACTGTCCTTTCACAACTGACCCCAGCATCACTCTGATGGCCTCCTTCTGCCCAGGACCCCCAGCAAGGCCACAACCCTCAACTTAATCAAACCTAAACCTGACTGCTGCACTAAATCTTTCTCACCCTGGTGAATTGTTAACAGATCTGGACAGGGTCTTACTCTCACCAACGAGGTTGGCCCATTTCAGACCCCCTTTTCCTCACCATTCAATTTTGAATTCAGTTGGACGAGAACCCAAATGAGCTCCACAGCGACAAATCTTCACCTGCTTCACAGCCCATTCAACAAATGAATGCTCAACGAGCCATATGGAGAGTAATCCCATAATCGGTCTAGTAACACATCCTGAAACAAAAAGGTGGTGACTTTTCATTAGTGCATTACTGCATGCTCTCTTTGTGCGTAATTTAGCACAGACCACAGTCTGAAGATCATCACCCCGATTGCATAACCTCTCTCAGACAGCAGCCAGTTTGTTAGCTTCTGATGAAGTCCCTAATCTAACGGAGTGTGTTCCAAAATATTCTTCCTTGTTTTCATCCTCTTATGCCAGTGTTTTCTCCACCTGCCAATTTGAAATCCTCACAGGCCCCGACTCGCCTCAACTCACCCCCTATTGAAGGCAACAAAACACAGCCACCGCTCCCCGTCTGAGCCATCTTAGATTTGCACAAGGTTAAAGTCAATGATGTTCCTGACCATTCCACTTCATCTGTCTCAACACCATTTTACCTGCCAACCCTCAAAACCTCAGAAATTTCAAAGGCACTAAACACAACCACAAAATACCCAAATGTATCAGCAGAAATTCAAAACTGCTACATCATAGTCCACCCGCCATCCTAACGACCCCCTGAGATTTCTCATATCATAAGTAAATCTTGGTTTGGTTAGCTCCCAGTAACGCATCTAAACCCCTAAACTTCCAGAGTTATATATGTTGAGGGTAACCTCAAACATGACCACTCTGATTCCCAAGGAATAATGAAAATGGATCTAACAATTTTGTTTTTCACTATTGCACACTAAGGTATCACAAAGAAAAGATACAAGAATGCATTTTTTTTTATTTAATTTTTTTTATTGAGATTCTTAAGTGCTGTGCTTAGTCATGAAACAGAAAACAGAGTCCATATTATAGTTTTCACAATATACACTATACAATCGTGTCTAAAATTTTAATCAAAATTGTTCCCCCATATTTTATCAAATTTTCTCATCCCCCCAATTCTTAATGCATACATTTGCTCGCTTTTCTTGACTCTTTTCATTTTCTGCAGCCATTCCTGAATACAAGGAATCTGAACTGAAAGCTAATTCTGCTAAAGCAAGGATCAGGCAACCGCCATTACAATATACATTAATTTGGCCAACTGATCAGGAAGCGCAAGATCTAAATCAATACCATAAAGCATTAGTTTAATATTCAGAGGAGTTACAATCTTCAGTTAGTTTTGACAATATGAAAAAATATCGTCCCAGAATGGCTTAATTTTGGAACAATAAACAATAATATGAGACCAATTGGCCGGGGCATAATGCAAACATCTAAAACAATTAGCAGAGGTATTAGGATACATTTTAAATAACGCTGCAGGAGTACGATATAATAACCATTTTCCAAAATATAACATTCTGCGCCAATTGGCTCCTTTTAATACACTAAAATTAAGTTTATTTATACTCCTCCATGTACTCAAAGTTAACACATGATTCTCTTGGTTTAGCCATTTATCAATCGCTTTTGAATTAGTGCCGGTTTCCCGGCTCTGCGCTATGCATGTTTTCCACGCCCCAGGTTTCCTTGGCTGGTCGTCAAAGAAGATATCATTGGTCAATTGGGTAGGGAAGCTAGTTTGTTCGAGATCTAATTGCTCCAGGACTATATAAATTATATTGTATGAGCCAACCAATAAAAAATCTCCAGGAATCCGCGCCATCATCTCTGACGAAGTTATCCATAGACCGTTGTATACGAAATCCATGAATGTAATAAAACCTGCCCTAGCCTAATTGGCGACTATCTCAGGTCCTATTTTGATCCCTAAAAACGGAAACGCGCGTATTAGGGGCGTTGTTAAATTAAATAGGGAAAGAGCATATCTTTTAAGCATAATAGAGCGTTTTTTATGAAACCAAACCAGCATCTTATAGCGAGCATATTTTGGAAGTTTGAAAACCTGCAGGGGGGAGGGTATCTGAAATTCCGACCAAATTAAATTAAAAAAAAATTGATGAGCAATCCTTGACTGTTACTATAATTTTTGAATCTTGATATATATTGTGCAAAATTTGCGTTATAGTAGTCCCTTAAATTGGGCAGAGAAAGGCCTCCTAGATCTAGCTCCTCATAAGGAGTTTCGTTTGCAATCCGGGGTGTCTTTTTAGCCCAGACAAAGGCCGAAAATAAAGATTCCACCTTAGAAAAAAAAGGGCCTGGCAAAAAACAGGGAATGGTGGAAAATAAAAAATTACATAAAGGAAGGATGGACATTTTAATTAGAGCGACTCGCCCAAGAATGGAAAATGGGAGCGTATTCCACCGTGTAAGCATTGTACGTATTTTCTGAAGAAGGGGATCAAAATTAAGCCTATACAAATCATTCACTGAAGAGGAAAAAAAAAACAAGGTATCTTTTAGATTTATTATTAATACAAGAAGTGAGATCGGGATGTATGTCTGGAATTATTCCCCCACACACCAGAATTTCGGTCTTCTTTTTATTAATTTGGTATCCCCCAGAGCCTCAAATTCTTCGAAGATCTGAAGAGCCTGCATTTGGGATTGTGCATTAGGCTTAATTATCAACATAATATCATCCGCATAAAACGTAATCTTCGCCATGGACGGAATAGGAGGAACGATATACATACAATTCCTAATTGCTACTGCTAGAGGTTCGATAAAAAATGCAAACAGGGCAGGTGACAATGGGCAGCCTTGCCTCGGGCCCCGCTTGACTACCACTGTACCTACCATGGCGGTGTTGATAATGATATTGGCTTTCGCATCAGAGTATAAGTTTCGAATCAGATTGATGATTCCCCCAAGGATCCCAAAATTATGTAAAATAATAAAAAGAGTCTCCCATACTACCAAATCAAACGTTTTTCCGCATCTAAAAATAAAAACAATGCTGGAACCCCACGTGTTTCAAAATAATCTAAAGCCTCAATTAAGTAGTGTGTGTTGTAATCAGCTGTCGTCCTGCGATAAAGCCATTTTGATCTGGATGTATCAGATTTGTTTCAATAACATTGCAATTGAGAGTAATTTTGTAATGATTTTGTAGTCGGAGTTTAGTAGTGTGATAGGCCGATAAGAATTGGGGTCTTTAGCTACCTTCCCCTTCTTCAAAAGACTCACCACCGTACCCTCTCGAATGCCTCTGGGATTGGACCCCCTTCCAACATAGAATTAACTAATTGCAAAAAAAGAGCAGAAAAAACACTAAAGCAGGCCTTAAAAAACTCAGCGGGAAGCCCATCTGTGCCACAGGCCTTTCCATTTGGGAGGTTTTTTACTACGAGCTCCAATTCTTCCATCGAGAATGGGGTAATCATCGCCAAATAATCTGTATGGGAGAGCATAGGCAAAAAAAAATCCCAAAAATTCGGTTAATTTAGAGTGATCAATCTTATGTTGCTGACTGTAAATATTATTATAATGAGCAAACATTATTTCCCCTATATCCGCTAAATCTGAAACATCAACCTGAGTCACAGGGCATTGTCGCACCCAAATGAAATTTGCCGCAGCTTGTTCTCTAGCTTGCCAGGCAAGGAACTTCCCCGTGAAGTTGCTTTCCTCATAGATTTTTTGAGAATGCCTTCTAAACCTTTCCTCGCTCTGGGCGTAAAAATATGCTCACATTTAGCTTCATTTAACTGATTTTGAATATCGGGAGAGGAATTCTGTAGTCTTAGATCCGTCACCGTCTGAATTTTATGCTGCAACAAATTCTTAATAGACCTAGAAATAGCCAATGTAGCAGTATCCTTCCCAATAGCTATACCGCGAATAAACGCTTTCAATGAGTCCCAAAAAATGTTCAGTGGGGCTGTACCCATATTTCGCGCAATAAAATCTGTGATCTCTGATTTTAGCGAAGCAGCCCATAACTCCTCATTCAAATATGCTTTATTAAACACCCAGCGTTTAGGTATTTTCGTGACTATCCCCAAAATGAATTCAGCCACTAACATAGCGTGGTCGGAAAATCCATTATGTAAAAATTTCAAAAAACTTAAATTCAGCTGTCTTTAAACAAGAAAAAAATCGATATGAGAGGAAGGCTTGAACCTTCCTGACCAACACGAATACTCTTTTTTAAATGGATTTGGATTACGCCAGGGGTCACCTAAATCAAGTGTTATTATATAATTGCATATAGATTTCAGTGATTTGGATTTAGCTTGTTTACGTGAATGTGAGGTGGAGTCTAGCTTGGGATCCATAACAATTTTAAAATCACCTCCAATAACAATATCCCCTCCAACCATCAGTAATGATTGAAATACATCTTCATACATTCTAGAATTATCATCAACCGGGGCATAGAAACTTATAAAAGTGATGGGTCTTGGTCTGTTTAAGATTTTACATGTTACCCAACACCAACGACCCGGGCCGCCCTCACCTATTTGCAAAACTTCAGCTTGTATGTTCTTATTTAAGAAGACAGCAACACCCCGCTGTGATTAAGAAAATGACGAAAAGCCCTGATACGATGCCCATGTTTTAAACATAGACAATTCTTCAATTTTTGACAAGGAAATATGTGTTTCCTGTAGCAATATTTTAATCCATAATTCAATAGCACGCACTTTTTAAAATTATTTAACCCATTCACGTTAAAAGAAACTATTTTCAAACTTTCTCTAGTAGTCATTTTCATTTTTTTCATTTCATAAAAGCTTTATTCGATCATTAAAAACAATCATAAAAGCACACACAAAAAACATTTCATAAACAATTCATGGACAATTCTACCAGTAAAATATAACCAAGTGGGAGCGTTCATTAGAGGACAGAATACTCGTTATTATAACATCATTCAGGGACAATATCAGTTAAAGAAAAGACCATACTTTTCCTAGCAGCCATAGATTTCAGGATAAATGTTGCCGTAAAAAAACATATATCGGGCTCATCTAGCACAAATAGTAGGCTCATAGCAGTTTTGACAGTTGATACAGAGTATTTTATAAAAAGCGGCTTAAGATAGGCAATACAGAAATTTATATACAAATTACAGATAAGTAAAAAGTGCATAGTGCTCTGCTTTGAGACCCCATCACATGGACAAAATACGGAGGGGTGTTTTTTTATCAAGGGGAAAGCCACCAAGTTATGTACAATACCTAGTCTTAGTCTGGTAAGGACAAACTGGTGGGAGGGCCTAGTAACCACCCTTAGATATTTTTGGAAGCCAGGGCTAACCATATTTGAGTGATAAAATTGATTGGTTATAAGCTGCCTATCAGAGTCACTACGTACTTTAGCTTTTTTCCCCAAATAAATAATATCTTTGAGTTCCTTCTTTGGAATATCATTAGCACTAGCTGGGTTATCTAATACATTCAAATTGAATGTTTCGCTAAATGACATTACAACATAATTAAGCCATGGGATCAAAGAGCGTTTGTCCAGAACAAGGCAGTCACTGATAATGGTTCTTTTGAGACCAGTTTCCTCCTTCGTCCAAATGGATCTCCAGGCCATTAATGGTCTTAACCCAATAAGATCTGTCAAATGCTCCATCCCTACTTCCTGGTGGGATAGCCCAGTAGAGGCTGATGTTGGGAGGCAAAGGAGTTTTTTTAGGAATTTATTTTCCTCTCGTTGCAAATCCCCATGACGACAGTGGCCCCAAACACCTGATCCATATATTGATAAGCATCTGTGGCGGTAAATATGCAGCATATCACATATGCGCCGGTCCCCCAATTTAGAAGCAAATTTAATTACACCAAAGGCACTTTTAGCCATCTTTCCTTTGACATTTAAAATCTCCTTTGCCCACATGCCACTACTACTAAAAGTAATGCCTAGGTAACAGAATTTGTCTACCACTTGTATTTTATGTTCCTCTATGTGGAAGGGTCTCAGTTTCCTCACTTTTTTCCCGCATGACATAATGAAAGTTTTCGAGTTATTGATCTTCAGTTTCCTACCCTTGATGAAATCTGAGAATCTATCCATTAGTCTATTTATACCAACGGGTGTTCTTGATAAAAGGACCGTGTCATCTGCATAAAGCAGCACAGGAATATCTTGACCCTCGGCTTGCGGTGTATCGGAGTTGACCAATTTTAACTCTGCATCAATGGCATTAATAAAAAGGGGAAAATGGAGCGGGGCAAGGACACAGCCTTGCCTAATGCCTGATTTAACCTTGATGTTGTTGGTTTGACCAAATCCTATATGGGCAGATGGTTTGATATAAAGTCTGGCCAAGAAGTTAATGATTGCTACAGGGGCGCCCAGATCTAATAAGGTAGGCCACAATAGAGCATGATCGACCATGTCGAATGCGCTGGTTAAATCTGCAAAGCAGAGAAACAACAACGAGCCCTGCTTTGCACGCGTGTATTTCCCTATAATAAGGTCCAGGTTGATACACTGCTCAATGGTGCCGAGGCCCTTTCCGAACCCAAATTGCGATTGCGCAAGGATTCCATTATCCTCTGCCCACTCTTCCAATCTAAGCAGCAGCACCCTACTTATTTTCAGGGATGAGTCTAAAAGGGAAATAGGTCGATAGTTATTTGCTGCAGATCTATCTCCATTTTTAAAGATTGGAATAATAGTGGACTCTCCCCAAGTTGAAGGCGCACTTTCCACTGCTGCCGCATTGAAAACCTTAGTCAGGAAAGGGCCCCAAAGTAAAATGTCTGCTTTATACATATCAATCGGCACCCCATCTGGTCCCGGGGCTTTCCCTCCCTTGCTACTCCGAATGGCGTTTTCCACCTCTAGGGCTGTAATCTTAAGGGGGATCATTGGCCAACAGACATAAATCCCATAACTTAGAGAGGTTACTCCCCCCGGGTCAAAAATCCTGGTAAAATGCAAAACCCAGCTTTCCTCTCTGACTTGGGCAGTTAAAACGGGAACCTCCTCTCTCCTGAGGAAGGGACAGTTAACTGTGTCCCAGAAGAGCTTACTATTAGATAGCTCTACCGCCTTGGAGAGATTATCCCAGGCTTCCTCTTGCAACTCTCGCTTCCTACATTTCAACTGGTCTTTATATTCTGCCCTAAGGATTGTAATAATACCCCTATCCCTGGGGCTGTTTCATAAGGCTTTTTTACATTTCCATGGGGACTTGGTACAAGCACTATCAAACCACCCGATATTGTCCTTCTTTCTGCCAAACTTGGTAATCGTTAGAATATTATTAGTTAAATCATTAATCTTCTTAAAACCTATAAGAATGCTTACAGCGTCTGTATTCCCATCCAAACATCTGTACAACTCAGGGAGACAGGCAGCCACTATTTTTGTCATCAGCTACTCTGAATTGTCCCCACTCCATTTAATCCTAAAGCCATTGGGCCTACAAGGGACTGTGTCTTCTACAATATTTGGAGTCACATAGTCCTTCTGACCCCAGATGAAAAGGGCCGTGGTGATACAATTATGGTCACTAATAGCTAGATCTAGAATTATCGGAGTGACACAGAAAACACTAATATCCTCTGAAATCAACAGATGGTCGATGACTGAGGTAGAATTTCTACCTGTGAAGCTGGGAACAGAGTTACCCTCACTGTCTTTTGCGGTCTGAAATATAGACAATTCATATTTAATCAAAAGAGAATTCAACGACTCTCCATATGGGCTGTGGGTAAAATGGGCACAGTCCTCACCTCTGTCCCCGTCAAATCCACAGGCGTTAGTAAATGAAAAGGGACACATAGAAATATTAAAATCACCACCCCATATAAAAACAAAATTAGCACGATTGTCCCCACATAGCTTATCAAGGGCATGCTCCAGTTCGTTAACTACGTTAAGACGGGAAGAATCGACCAGATTGTTGTAATAGTTGATCAGCAGGACATTACGGCCACTAGTATGCTGCAACCAAAGCACTTGTGAATGGTACCCAATCTTTATATGAGTTTTAACTTGCACCGAGAATTTTACAGAAAACAGTATGAGAAGACCACCTTTAGCTCTGCCCATGGCTGAACCCTGTGCTGGGAGATTAAAGGAGGCATACCCATCATAAGTCTCTTGCAGACATAGTATATCATAGTTGTCTACAAACTCCCGCCATCCAAGTGACTCTTCCTTCTTATTCCATCCAGCAATATTCCAACTCACAAGGTTATACCCTTTACCAATATTTCCTACGCCTATTCCTAAAACCTCATTAAATAATGCATGAGAGGCACCAGGTTTCATAGGAGACCTTTTATTTTGAGTTTGTGTGCCGCCTGTGGCTGTGGAGGGGTTGGGCTGGGAATTTGTCCTTAAAAGGTCTATATTCTTTTGTGCCATCCTGGCTGGTTCATGATCTGACCGGTCGAGGGTCCCTAAAAGTGGGGCACTATCCCCCATCAGCTCAGTGCCACCTCCTGGCATCAAATTGGCAGGGGTAGTCAGTCTACTGCATCTAGGCAATTAAAACAATTGTAATCACATAAGGTATCGGGGATAGGCGTAAAGCCTAATCTACCGTAATGTCCCCTGTTTCTTCCCCTACGCTCCACCCTTACCCAGTCATCATTCCTTCCCTCAATCCCTCCCATGCAGATCGGGGGGTAAAAAAAGGACAAAGGTAGTGTCTGAATAGTGGAATCAGGTGCCCTGTAAAAACCAGCGCATATATGAGAGAAGGTTCTAGGGTCTCTGAAATTTACTGTTATGCAGCCCCCATTTATTGATTTGGCCATTTTACCCAGCCAGGGTAGCCTTCTTACCATAATGATCTTGCTAGAGAATTGGCGCGGCAGGGGTCTATTCCAATGTAACCATCTAACAACCTTATTTTTAAGTGAGGTAAAAGATTCTCTATCCTCCTCCTCTAGAACTGGGACTCCTGCCAAAACAACCGTGCTTCGGGAGGAAGATCAGGTAGTAGGGATTTGCTGACCCTGTGCACCTTATCCGTTATTGGTGGGACGGTCTTACTAGCATCTATTCTATTGTTGCAAGCATCTGCTCTATTATTAGACAGGGGATCAATAATCAAGCTTGGAGGTTGCTGTGTGACCGGATTAGCTAGGGTATCCACAGTGGATGGTGTCCCCCCATTCTGGCATACAACATTCCTGCCTGCTTCCAACTTGTTATTATCCTTGCTTAAATTCAATATTAGCCAATTTAATTTCTAGGGTGTATAGTAGAAATTTGAAGAAAGCACGCAGGCTTTCAATCGACAACTCTGTGCCTGGCTGAACCTGCGTATGGATACCTGAAGCAGTGGCAGCTAGGTCGCCCAACCCATTCAAAGTTTCTATTGTACCGGTGGTGGGCCTACCTTATGGGACGATACCACTCTGCAGCTTTGGTAATTTGGCCTTCCTCCCATCTTGTTTTTGGTTCACGCGTTTCCTTTTGGGAATTGCCCCTTCCTTATTCCCTTGGTTCTGCGTGTTATTTACAATTCCCTTGGTATCGAAAGAGGTTGAACCATGGGCATCAATCAATAAATTAATCTCGGGCAGGATATCATTAACCAAAATTTCTAGATCCTGCGAGTCATGCTCATTCACTCGAGATAAATCATCCTGTTCCGAGGTAGTTGGTACGAGTGTTGTTGGGATCACTCGCCTCTCAGGTGTTTTAGCGTTCCCAATCACTCCCAGAGAACATCTCTTGGCTGCGGAGATTTCTTGTGATAATCGCTTTTCCATGGCCATTATTTCAGTTGCAATGAGGGAATTGGCTCTAACAAGAAATTTTTCCATACTTCCCGCTGTGGAGCCTGCTGCCAAGGTTGACTTACTTCTTAGCTCTCGGCCAGACATAATTCTTGAGAACAAATCCTGGGTATTCACTTTGATCCAGGGCCGTAAAGGTCAGGGGGTAGCCCGGTCCGGTCTAGTCCGGTCTGGAACGGGCAGAAACGGGCCCGCGTGTGTCCCGCGTGTGCGGTTGGAGAGGAGATTAAATAGCGGGGGCGGGAAGAGGACCAGCTGCGGCAGATCACAAGCCGCACTGCACGCTGGTCCTCGCAGTCCCACGGGGAGCCTGTAAGTGAGACGCCGACTCCAAATCCCGTGCCCTATCACAGTTCAGCAGCACCAGAGCACTTCCTCAGTTCCCGGCACGAGCGGCGCCCGCGAAGCGGTGGCCGCGAGAGGTAGTGTCCTTAGGCGAAGGAGTACTTCTATGTCCGACAATCTCCGTTGTCTCCAGCTTTCCCTCTAAAGCACAATACAAGCACTCTCTAGTAGTCATTCAGCTAGATATTGCATACCAAAAGGAAAAGGGAAAAAAGAAACACGTTTTCTATTCGCCCAGCCTCTTTGTAAATGATCCCCCCTTTTTTACATAGCTCCCACGGGACTTACTGACATTTTGAACCAGCATTGCACCAAGGACCTCATTTTCGAAACCTCTGCGACGGTGCCGCTACGGATGGAGATCCATGCCTCCACGTAGCACCTGGATGCCCTACCTGTGACCCCTCCCCCTTCTCTCGTGCATGATGGCGGCGCACCGCAGCTGCGGCAGGCAGGCTGGCGTTCTCGTACTCTCCGACTTTGATGGAGCACCAGGAGCCGTGAGCCGTTGTTTTTGAAATGCTGGGACGACGCTGTCAGTAAGCGGTATATCCGAGGTTGCAGCGCTGTAATCCGGACAGGTGATTTTTCCCGCGGTTCCGGTGAGCAACGGGGTATTTGCGGCGGTTGATCTGGCAGGCGAGTGGCCTCTGTAGTAGAGTACAAAGCCGCGAGCTGGAAAGGCGGTTGCGGATAATTACATGGCCGTTTTCTGAGGTATGAAGGACCAATTTATCTACAGTGTGCACACGTCAAAGTTCGTATTTGGGGAGGAGAAGGAGACCGAATAGAAAGCGAATAGGATAGAAAACTTTATTACTGCTGTGGTGTCCTTTCTCTCCATTAAACCTCCTCGACCCTTTTTCTGCCAGATATCGGTGTAAAGGATTGGAGCATTGTGTCTTTGATACTAAGGTTGGAAAGGAAAGGAGAGGAAAAAGCCAATCGAAGATTATTCAAATACTGTGACTCTATTTTTACTGAGTGGTCATAGGGGATATTAACATAGTTAATACAGACACAAAATGTTTTCTCTATTATCCCCCTGCTATCACAGTTATCCAAAACCAAGATGGGAAAACTTCTGAATAAGGCGAAAGCTCGCCATCAAAAGGCCAAGGATGCAGAGAATGCTGCAAAGTCGATGGATAAAGGAAAAGATGATGTTTCTGGTGGGAGCTCGGATGAATTGGAGGGATCCCTTACTGAGCAACCTTCTCAGATCACCCCTGCTGGTTAAATAGGCCTACCTAAGTTACAGAAATTGAACGGGGGTCACGACGGTTTACTGCCTGGTCAGCCTATTTTGAGTGGGAAAACTTCAACGCTGGCTCCGAAACAGTTCCCTCTGTTTGAGAAAAACGCAACCACAAATCCTACTAATCCCATATTTACCTGGCTTGCACCTGGTGTTCCCTCAGGCAATTCAGAAATGGGAGAGCCTTCTCGGGGCCCGGGTCTCATAATTAATAATGGGATTGCTACCAGTTTGGGCCCTTCCTTGACTTTACCGCAAGTGGAGAGTCCCCCAGATCTTTCTGGCATGGAAGGGAGGAAGGTGCAGAGTCTTTACCACTCCAAATGTCACAAGACACAGTCAAGCCAATGAACTCCTCTGTCCCATTCAGTCCTTTGTTAGTGCACACACTGAGACCATGGGAGAGATGCAAATGACGGTAAAGGACATGCTAAACCTAATTCTGGACGAAGTAAGGGAGGTGAAGCGGTCCCAAAAGGTAGAACTGTTTTCAATTCAACAATGTCTGGATAAAATTGAAGACACAATCTCCACCCTTCCGGCTCGTCTTCAGGAAGCAGAGAGTCGAATTTCCAGCCTGGAAGACCAGATGACAGAGACAAAAAAAAATGTTAAAATTGTTTCTAAATCCACACGAACATTGGAGCCAAAGTTAGACGATCTTGAAAATTATAATAGGAGATCTAACCTGCGAATAGTGGGAGTCCCTGAAGGTATTGAGGGGGCCGATATGATTCAGTGGGTTACGTCTTTCCTACAACAGAGAGTTGTTCCAGGGCATGAAGGAGATTTAATGATAACAAGAGCACATTGGGTCCCTGCTCAACCATTACCTAATTCAACACTGCCTCGCACTATCTTGTTGAATTTCGCTGATGTTCGAATAAAAGAAACTATTTTGTCTAAAGCTAATCAACAAAGACAATTTGTGGTGACTGAGTCAAGTAAATGTCGGATATTCTCAGACATGTCCGCTGCGGCAGCGCGCAGAAGAAAATAATTCGTAAAGCTTCTTCACCTTTTTAAAGCCAAGGTCGCTCAAGCTATGATTGCCCAACAATCTAAGCTTAAAGTCCTGGTCAAAGGCAAATTTTATATCTTGTCAGATGTGGATGAGGCACAGGAGGTAGATTTAGCCAGGCTGCGCAATTTGTTCGCAAACCTACTTTTTAGTTAGTTTGAGGAATCCACCAATTTTTTTTCATTTATTTTTGTTTTTGTCTATACTGCCATACTGGTATTATCGAGAGAGGTGAGGGGGGTGGGCAGGGGGTCTCTGGAGGAGTTAGGGGGTGTAATTACCGGACACCCCAAGGTTAGGGGGTAGTGTTCTGAGGCTAGCATGGGTAATATACTAGGGCATTGGCCACAGCTCGGGGGAGGGGGGTGGTTACAGGTGTGGGGGGTAAAAAAAGTATCGGAAGAATACATTTTCAAATGTATTCCTGAAAAAATATAATCTGTGTAAATAAAACATGAGCTGAGATTATTAAGCAGAAGAAACAAATTGTTATATGCATTATTAGAATGGTGAAAAAAATAAACAATTCAATCATGGTAATTGTTCTTAATGTTCTTAATGTTACTCCTATCTAGGACTAAAGCCTCTACATTCGCAAGAGCATATTGAGAATACCCTTCTGCCACACCTATTGAAATTATCTAAACTCATACCTCGGTATAATGTGTAAGGAAACCAGCCTTACTGCATTAAATAAAGCACCCGGGCTGATGGTGCATGCCTGCACACTTCTCTTGCATGGCAGTCTTACTTCTCATTATCACGGTCAGGGCCTGCAGAGCTGAATCACAGTCAAAGCTCTTAACAGCTTCCATAATGACTCCAGGGTGAAGTGCGTCTCGCCGAATTAAGCATGGATGCTGTCTAAAAATTAAACACTAGCCTTATCGTAGTGAACCAGAGGTGCAGAGCAGTGTCTTAAGTTAGTCTGTAGAGAAAGAGTCATCTCCGATGACCACAAAAATAAAACAAGGGCATTACGTTCTAATAGTTGTGACTTTGGAACTAATGGTGCAGAGCACAAGGCAACCATGTCTTCCATGAATAAATGCATGCATGGCAGTTCTTCAAATTAGGGGAAATAATGTGAAAAGTACCACCAGAAATAGATGCAAAGTTAAAAAGGAAAGATACATGGAGACTAAATGTAATCCTTACAAAGCTCAATGGCCAGAAAACTAAAGGATATACTTAGATCCTCTGTTTTCACTGGGGCTAAGGGAACCCCCAAATAAAATGGCCCCACCTGAAAGTGCTGTTGTGCTCTTCTGAACTCTCTGATGCCTCTTGATCCAATTACCCCAAAATCATCCAAATGATCTGTCAACATTTCATGCCCTGGTCTTACTAGTAAACACCATTGCAAAAAAGAGCTGAATGTCTCAAAATGTGTACACAGTATTGCACAGCCCATTGGCTATACCTTATTCACATACATGTCTCCATCACACTGTATACCCAATAAGGAAAAAAAATCCTAGGATGTGCTGGCAGAAGTATAAATGTTGCCTTTAAGTCACATTTAGCCAATTCCATGCCTAATCTACACTGCCCAATCAATTATATTGCCACATCTAATGACACAAACTGCACAATCATGTCTTCTTCAGCAATAAAATAATTAAATGATCCACTCTCAGGCCATGAAAGGTGATGGATCACTCTGCATTTCCTTGATCCTTTTTTAGGACCCACTGCCAAAAAGAGATACCATTAGGTCATGTAAAGGCCAATTATCAAATGGACTGACCCTTTGCCACATCTTTGCTCAACTTAGCTCTTACCACCTGTGGCATGTCTTTATCAGATTGTAGAATATCTGCAAATCTTCTTTGTCTAGACCCTTGTTGTCTGAAACCTACCTGAACACCCATTCAAGCAAGCTAGCCCTCTCCATATCCGGGTTAAAAGCTAGTCCTTATTGCCTGAGGGTTGTTGCCCTCTCCTGCCCTGTGCCTACTACCCAAAACTGTGCCGCACCGCTGCACCGCATATCTCCCTTCACATTTAGCGAATTGTGTTTATACTTGCAAGTGTTCTGAGCACAAAATCCCCTGTTAAAACTCCAGCAGGCTCTAGAATTAATCACATGCCCTCTTACCGAGACTCCAACCCCCACCCCCCCAATAGTGGGATGCCCCAGAAAGGGGTGAAATCGAACTTCCAAACCACTTGTTGTGTGCAGTGCTGGTGGTGGTCTTGCTGGATATATCCATTTAAGCCGCAATTCATTGTCTAATTATCCCCATGGCTTATCTGGCTTTGCCCCAACCTCGCTCTAAAGCTATACCCCGAAAATCACTTTTGGCTTTTCTTAAAGTGTGCATATATTTGAAAACCGACACAGAAACGCTCTGGACGTTTTTCACCATAGACACTTGCATATATAAGAAAGGTTGATAGCCAAGTGTCACTGTTAGTAGGCACAGTAGGGCACCAAGCCAATTCCAAGCTTCTTCTTCTATAGAACCCTCTTTTGATTACACCTCCCTCTGTAGAAGCTTGTATACATCAATAAATTACCCTTTCCATATCTTCCCTTTTGTTCTGGTAACCAAGTGTGCCCCTAGAGGCATGGAAACTCCCAAGTATGGTCATTTTCCTCAAGCCTTCTCATTTCTAGCTAATCTCCTCTTCTTTCTTTTGTCTGTCACTAACAACTGCAACCTGATCTCTGTCTACCTTACCCTCTTACCTCCACCCTCAATTACCTCTGCTTCCAGTTCATCCCCATTGCCCATGCTTGGCTTTGTCTATGAAAACAGGGGCAACCCATTTTTCGACCCATCCCCAGTGCTCCAACAGTGCCACCACCTCTCCTTACCTGTTTTTAACTGTTGACGCTCTGCCTTTCTCTTCCTGGTAGCTTATACTTCTAAGTTCAACTTCTGCTCTATGCTTCCGGGGGTCAGCCATCTGTAATCCAATATTTAGTTAGTCAACCCACCCCCATTTTAACCCTTCTTGAGCCTTTTGAATTATCTTGGCAATTCATGTGACTATCGGAAAAAAATCTTATCTTTTTCTTCTTTCATGTCAACTCCTGGAACACTGCCTTTGAATTGGACACAGTGGTGTGAGGCATTAAAAGCATACTTTGACACTATTGATGGAATCCCTTTTAACACTAAAAGAAAAAGACCCAGCCCTTCCAAATGCCTCACATTGGGGTTTAGACTATTTCAAGTTTGGTATAGGAAAGTAGGTTTCTGTTGCAGTAACCCCCTCCCCACTTTTGGCAGATTTCTGATGCACTTTGAATTGTTGTGCCATGGGTGCAAACCAATTAGGTTCCCAGGGCCTGTGTTCCTTCCAAAACTGTATATTTGTAGCCACAATTGGCTCCTCTCTGGCCCCATGAAAGTCCCTTATAAAAGGTACCATGTTTACCAAGGGCACTGTGACCAGGGAAGGCCTCTTAGGGATGCAACACATATTGTGCTACCCTTAGAGGTCATGTACCTGAACACACACACACTTCCATTGAAGGCTGCATGTTTTGGTGCAGAGAAAAGTGAATAGTTGACATGGCACACATATGTGTGGGCCGTGCCTGCAACCCACTGCCTATGGTATAAGTAAGTCACCCCCATAGCTGGCTGCTAATATACTACTGGTAAGGGTATCGTTGCACGAGCACTGTACCCCTACATTATCTAAGTCTATTCTTAGACAAGTGTAGCAAAGCTGTAATGAATATATGGTCTGGGAGTTTGTAATTATGAACTTCACAGCACCATAATGGCTTTTCTGAATTCAGGGAAGTTTGGTAGCAAACGTCTCATCATAGCAAACCCACACTGATGCCAGTGTGGTGTTTATTATACAATGCACTCAGAGGACACCATAGCGATGCCTCCTGAAAAACAACCCTCTGGGGGGTCCCTGACTGGTAAACACCAGACTGCCACCACAAGACAGGTTTCTGGACCCCTGGGGTAGGAGCCTTCACTCCCTGAACCCAGAAAAAAATGCCTTTTCATAGGCAGAGGTGTTCATGCCTCCCCCAGGTCAGGAAGAGCTATTGGTGGTAGTAAGCCTAAAAACCTTGCATCCTTTGTAGCATAAACCCCAGCCTCTCTTGCTATCAGGAGCAAAGCCCCTTCCTGTCTCACACCCTTTTCAGCAAGATAATGGGTGGGGAAAATTAGAACAGCCCAGAAGTTGTGCCCATCTCTGTCAACCCCACCCCTCATGTGGGAGAGGTGAGGTGTAGCACACTCTTCAGTGCTTGCCATCTTGCAGATAGCAGGCACTCTCTAATAAGGATTAGAGAGTGTACCCACACTCCTAAATGGGGTGAGCACTCCAAAGGTGTAGTCACCTTAAGGTCAGTAGCCCATTTTTTACTACCCCAACACCCTCTAAAATGCCCCCTGAATGCAGTGTTTAGGGGGCAACCCTGAACCCACAAAGCATATTCCTGCAACCTATGAAGAAGAAGGATGGAAGAAGTTGCACAGCAGAGGAGACTACAGAGAACAATTGACTTGGCCCCAGCCCTATCGGCCCATCTGCAGTTTCCAGAGATCCTGTGCCAAAAGTTGACTTATCCTTCAGCCGTACAAAAGGGGGGTGGTGATGGACGGAGCATCTGAATCGATCAAACACTCACACCCAGTCAAACGATCTGGGTATAATCCATCACCGTTCTTTAGCCCACTCTGCCCCCCCCTTTTGTACCGCTTTTATCCTACAGCCAGCAACTTCTAAATCCCCGGGGAGGACTTACTGCCTTCAATAAAGACTGGATCTCTTGCAAACAGAAGCTCAGTTCAAACAAAACTCCAAAGACAGACTTTGTGCCTGCTGAGGACAAAGAAACTTGATGCCTAGAACCAGCACTGTACCTGTCACCTATGGCCCGAGTCCAAGTGGCCCACCAGTCCCGGTGAGGTCCCCCAGTGCTCCAGAGTCTGAGTCCACCATGGGTTGACCCCTCCAGGACTCCCTGATGTTGCCAGCAGTCTCTGAACGGAGACCTCCTAGGTACCCTGCAACTGCCCCCCCTGCAGTGCTGGTGGTGTGGACTTGGTGCTGACCGGAGACCCCCTTTGCCCTGACCTTGACCGTAGGAGCTTGGCTCCCGAGAGCAAGTTGCCTGTCCGCGAGCAGCCCCCAATCGAGGTAGCCCTTAGCCCTATTGGCTAGCATTGGCATCCTATACCCTGCCCCTGCACCAAGCCACCCTAATGCTGCTGGTGTTACAATATGAGCACCTACCTGGACTTTGGGGCACCTGGGTCCTAACACCCCAAAACTCTCACTTGTAAGACATTTATTTACCTGTCACACCGATAACCATTTTTCTCCTAAAAGAACCCATATTATGAGATGGGCAGATTAAGTGTACCTCATTGTCTTTAATAAACAAACAGCCGAGCCCTCATGTGGATCCAGGCAAGGTGCCTGACCAATTTCAAGCATATGTCACCTCACTGTTTCCCATGCAAAGCCCATCCCACTAGTGCCTCCCCTTGGCAAAAAATATGAGGTATTTGTAAGCTGGTAAAAGCCATCTATTGCACAAAGATGGTAGGACCTTTCAGCATAAAGTGGGTGTACAAAAGAGGGGTTATTTGGCCTCTTTCATCCTTAACATGAATTAAGAATGGTCTGAGTCATATGGACACTAAGGGAAAGGGAAAATAAGCTAAATACTGATGCCAGGGATATCAGAGATAGCAAACGAGTGGGAACTGAATCCATTGATTTGATTTAATCAAAGGCAGGAGAGAAGAGGCACGTCTTCAAAATATGACAGAACATCTGTAAGTTTGACTCCTGCAGGTCCCCACCTTAGTAACCCTAGTCCCTAGTCAACATTGCTACCACCCAGATGAGGCCCATGATGATGAACAACTCATCTGCCTCCACGTCTGAGGAGAGGGCATCAGGGTCACAGGTTTGTATCTGGTCACAAACGTTGCACTGCTGCTGTCTTAGAAAGCGTGGCTGACAAGTGTAACAGACTCAGTTCACCATTGGCTACAGCATCATCATCTGAACTTTCCCCTGAGTCCAGCAAGAGGGGCTCAGAGCATTTCAAAGTGCAATGCCAGCAGGGCCAGCGAGCACAGCACTGTGCAGCCTTGAGGCAAATTCAATTTAGCAGACCACAGCAGTCCACCTCTGCTGGAGATCACCACAGCTGAGCTCCAGCATTTCCCAGTAACGAGTAGGTGGCACATTAGTTAGAGAGTGATGTCTCTTCGGAGAGGTATATTCTGGTATATACGTATGAAAGAAAGAGTTTGAATATAAGGATCAGCCTTGTGGTAAAGTACATTTTGTCAAACATGGTCTGGTACTTTTACACTGGGAACATCCATGGTTCTGCAAGCAGGTGCATTGGAGCGGTCTAAAATGTAGGATGTGTGGAGATTGTGCAACCATGTGAGAGTGTTTTAGAGAAAAGTATTTTGGTTCATTTTCTCACGGTGCAGTAGATTAGTTATAATCCATTCCAGGTGTTTTAGAACAGCTATAAATCATTGTAACTACGTATTGCTCATAACAGTATTATTTCTGACATTTGTTAATTTAAAAGAACCAAAAATTATTTTTACTGTTGAAAGTTCTTGCTTTCCTACAAGGAAAACTAGGGTACAAGTTATATTATTCATTCTGCTGTCGCTGTGTTGGGATCAGCTAGAAAAATCATTTAAACACTATCATTAATATTTATTAGAAGCGCAATTAAATTGTGAAGTTAGATTATTGGATTAATAATAGCTATTTAGGAAAAGTAACCTCTAGATTCTAGAGGTTACTTTTCCTAAATAGCTATTATTAATCCAAGAAAGGTACCTTTTTGGAGTCTGGAGGTCCTTTAAACTAATTTACTTTAACTCTTCAGCAAATGTCCAGACAGTTGAGCTTAATGAATTATGAAAACTGCTCCCAGAGCAGAAGCAATGGCCTGGGTATTGTGAGGTGTTTTTCTTCCTCTTGCAGGATGGCAGTTAAGGAAGGCCCAGGACCTTAATTAACTTGTAAAGAAGCCTGCCCTTTCATAAAGGAATATAAAGTGATGCCTGGAGAAGAAAAACAATTGTTCTCACAGCCAGTCTGGCACCAAACCCTGTGGGAGGGGATGTTTGAGTGACCATAAAAGAGGGGATGGTCAAACTTCCTGGACACACCTCTGAAAAGGCACAGAGACTCTACATAAGGGATGATGAGTTACCCTATTGTGTTTTTTGGGAGTAAAGTGTACTGTGGGATTGTTTACAGTAAAGACAAACAGATTAGTGACTTTTCTATTTTTGGTGGAGTTCCATCCACCCCTAGTAATAATTAATTTTGTCACAAAGATAATATAGCTAAAATATTCAATTACTCTTGGAAGCTTATATTCAACCTCTCAGCGCACACATCATACGGCACTCTGAAAATTCCACTTGACGAGTCTTGAAAGGGACGAGCAAAACTAGTAAAAATAATATTTAAAATGTAATCTTATATCATTTAAATATTCTTTGCTCATACATATGTATACAAAATCACAATACTGTAGTTAAAAACAATTCTAATAATTATTAAACACAATATTAAAAACCATTGAAGAGAGATACAGTACCAGACGTATACATTTGTCATTAATAAAGGTTAATTTTAAGGAATCAATCAAAGTATTGGTATAATTTCATTATCTAGATGCAGCACCTCGTTCCTCAAATTTAACCATAAGCAACAAGTGTTAACGACGAAGCCACCATTCTCAGGACAACATAATTTCTATCCCTTTTAAATGAATGACCTAGGAGATTTGCCTGTATGAAGACATAGAGCAGCGGTCAACTTAAATCCACTTAGTTACAATCACGACGTCTCTTAAATTATACTGAACAAAGTATATACCTGAGCCATATCCATACAACAGATAAATAAAAGAGGAGCACAGTTCATTAACCCACCTCATTATGTAGAGATTATACATTCATCACTATGGACGTGGGACCACTGCCTGCTCTTAAAAACATATTTTCTCATCCATTCACAAAGGGGAAGTGGTCCCCTTGTGAGTGGGTTACCACCTATTTAAAATAGGTGGTAAACTGTGAGTGTTGCGTTTGTAAAACAATGGTACATACCTTTGGGACTCACTTTTAGGATGGGACGCACTTGGCACACCCCTTCCTAATAGCGATTCACAAACCCTATTTTGCGAGGTTATGACTCCCAAAATAAGGTGTGTACATGTGCCGCTTTCCCATTTGTGACTGCAAAAAATGGTCATACATCTGGCCCTAAAATTATAAAAATTAGACAATGTAATAATTAAGTATCAATTAAAAATGGTAATTATTAATTACTTGATTACCTTTCAGAACAATACCACCAAAACATAGCAGCCCATATTTAAAAATATAACTAAAATACATAAGTATAACACAATTGAGATACTAATAGCCAAATTACATACGTTTTTTATAAATCAGTAAATAATAGTTAACTAATTATTACTTAATTAACTTCCCAGCCTATACCCCACAAATCCCAACAGCCCACACCTAATATATAACTTAAAAAATATAAATATTACACAATTAACATAATTACAAATTATATTATTAATTAATTGGTAATTAATTATCACTTTATTATCTGCTCACCCTATAACTCTACAAACCCAGCATCACTCATCTATATTTAAAACTTAAATAAATATAATCATTACACAATTTACATGAATAATAAATGATTAATATTAAATTAATTATTACTTAATCATTACTAAGTTAACTTCCCACCCTTGAACCCTACAAAACCAACAGCCCAAACCTAATATATAGTTGAAATATAAAAATAGTACATCATTTACAAAATTAATAATCAATGAATTAATTAGTAATTAATTAAATAGTCTATTCTTAATTGAGTATTTATTAATTATTTCCCCAAACTATTTCCTTACAAAACCAGCAGCCCACAAAATATATGAGTTAAAAAATATAATTATGGCACCATTTAATTAGTGTGAGGAGGGCCTCTCTGGCTTCTATAAATAAACGTGAAAGTAAGGAGCTCGAGACTTGAGGCCAGCAGGCCATTGAACTGCCATTTAACTGCCGCTGATTAGAACTGTGCAGAGCTGGGCAGAGTTATGGTTGAGCCGCTGAAGTGCCTCTGTAAGTGTCTCTGCAAGTGACTCTGTAAGGTAGTCCCGGTACAGTGTCATCTGTCTGTTGGATATTACTCTGCCACTTGTACTGTGCTGTGCTGTGCCACCCTTGGCTACGGTTCTGGACGGTCTGGTGATAGCGGCATTGGCACTGGAATAGGCCTTGGGAACAAATCTTGTGACGGGATCCGGGCTCGCAGAGGAAACGAGCATACAGGCTGGGGCAAGTGGAGGCAACCTATTGGGGGTGTGCTACGGCGCTGCGGGTCCAGGGGGCAACCGGAGTCAACTGTAGATTTGCACCCTGTTAGAAGCGGCTGTCTCTAGTTGGCAGAGGTATACACTTCTGACAAATAGGGACACACCTTTTCTAGTCAGGGCAAGGAGATCACACACTTAGATAACCCCTGCTCACCCCCTTGGTAGCTTGGCAAAGCAGACAGGCTTATCTCAGAGGCAGTGCGTTAAGCATTTATGACCACATACAGTAATAAAGTGAATACACTACAAATGGACACGACACAGTAGTATTATAAAAATAAGTATTTTTATATAAGGCTTAGCACAAGACCAAATAACGACAAAAATATACCACAGTCTCAATAAATACTCTTGGAAGGAAAAATAATAGTTCAAGCACGGTTTCTTCTTAGCACAAAAGTCTTTAGTATCAAAAGCAACTCTTCTTCTCTAAAACACAGTTCTTGGCAACAATGTAACCCACACGGGAGTCACACGACGTCGAAGCAAAGTTAATCCAAAGGTTCGGCGTCGACCGCGAGGAGCGCTACGTCGAGCCCGGAGTCGCACAGACCCCAACAACACAGTACCTTGGAAAAGTGAAGCACTCGATGATCAGCGGCGTCGAGATGTCCTGCGTCGCGTCTTCGGCGTCGATCGGGCCTCGGAGTCGGGGCGATCTGCAGCGGCGTCGACCGAAGTCAGGCGGGAGCAGCGCTCACGGGATGAAGCAGGATACGACGTCGTCGATGTCGATGTTGCAAGAGTGAGCAGCGCTCACGGCGTCGAGAGGGCTCGAAGTCGATGCGATCAGCGGCGGTGCAGACACGGGGTCACTTGGAGCTGGAGCCGAACTCACTACTCACTGGCGTTGCTGCTGGCGTCGATCGGGCCCGGCGGCCGGCGTCGAGGAAGCGGGACACTGGAGCCGTTACTCACGATGTCGAGCTGGATTCGGCGGCGTCCGTCGGCGTCGAGATTGCTGGATTCTTTCAGAGGTGCTGGATTCACAAATCCCAGCAAATAGCACTTTAAGCAGATGAAGTCCTTTAGCCCTGTGACTTCAACAGGAGACTGGCACTCTTCCAGCCCTTGGAGATTTTCTCAGCAAAGAGTGAGAGTACACACAAAGTTCCTCTCTCCTGGTTCCTTGGCAAAAATAAAGAAGCAATGCAGGATTCCCCCAACAAACAGCACTCTGGCAGAAGGGGTAGGCAGTCCTTAGATCAGCAGGCTTCTTGTCCTTGGTTCAGGTTTCCTTGTCAGAAGTGATCTAAATTCTTGGTTCAGGGGTCCTTCTCTTATACCCCTTTTTGGCTTTGATCCCTTTGTCCATGCAGGGGAATTTCCCCCCATCCTGGGTTTGTTGTGGGTGTTGCCAGGCCAGAGCACCTGGCCTATTCACTGGGCAGGGCAGAGTCCTCAGCCGCTCAGCAGGAGCGGAGCCAGCATTGTCACTGGCAGGGGCAGGGCCATCAGCTGCCCGGCAGGAGGCGGGCCAGGAAAGTCCCAGGCAAGCACAGAGTCATCAGTCGCCTGGCAGGGGGGCGGAGCCAACATTGTATCAGGCAGGGCAGGCTATCAAGAGCTACTCTCTCCTACTCTCAATGCAAATGCCCCACTCATCCCACACTGACTCATTCAGACTCTCTGGAGCCACCCAGCTCCTGTCACACGCACACCAGAACCAGCAGAGACCGGTAGACAGTTAGACAAGAAAATAGCTACTTTCTAAAAGTGCTATTTTCAAACACAGAGTCCAAAAACCATCCACACAAACGGATGCGTTATTAAACCCTGAGTTCAGGGATACCAAACTCGACATTGCACCATGCTCTCCGAGCCCGCTAGGATTATAGCATTAATAATCCTGGCAGCCCATTCTAACTGATGGAGAGCAGGTTACCTTACAATAGTGAAAAACGACTATGGCTGTAATTCACTATTAGGACATGCCAACCTTGTCAGGCTTGTCCTACCTTATGCTTACAATGCACCCTGCCCGTGGGCCTACCATAGGGGTGACTAACATGAAGTTAAGGGAAGGTTTAGGGACTGGCAAGTAGGTGTACTTGCGCAGTCCTCGTGACAGTCAGACTGCACGTGGTCTGGCAATGGCAGACCTTCAGACATACTTTTACTAGGCCGCTCTTGTGGGTGGCACAACATGTGCTGCAAGCCCACTAGCAGCATTTGTATTTACAAGCCCTGGCACTCCTGGTGCACTCTACTAGGGACTGATAGTAAACCAAATAAGCCAAACATGGAAGTCAATCAATACAGCAATTTCACATAGGGAGCACTTGCACTGTGGCACTGATCAGCAGTGGCACAGTGCCCAAAGCATATACCAGCAAAAAACATCGTAAACAGAGGAGGCAAACAGAAAAAATGGAGGAGAGACTCATGCCAATGATGCCAGGTCTAACACGTGTCCCCTCCAGCTGAAATGTGGGGAGAACTACCCTTACCCTAGGGAGTCCTCATCACTAAGGTGGAAAAATCTGGACAGACCATCAGCATTGGCGTGATCTGTGCCAGGGCGGTGTTCCACCGTGAAGTCCATCCCCTGTAGGGAAATGGACCACCTCAACAGCTTTGGATTCTCACCCCTCATCTGCATCAACCATCTGAGGGGCCTGTGGTCTGTCTGCACCCGGAAGTGAGTCCCAAACAGGTAGGGTCTCAGCTTTTTCAGTGCCCAGACCACAGCAAATGCTTCTCTTTCTATCGCACTCCACCTCTGTTCCCTGGGAAGTAACCTCCTGCTGATGAAGGCTACAGGTAAGTCTCGGCCCTCTTCATTCACCTGAGCTAGAACAGCCCCCACGCCATGCTCTGAAGCGTCCGTCTGAACAACAAATTCTTTAGAAAAGTCGGGTGCCTGGAGTATGGGTGCTGTGCACATTGCAGTTTTCAGGGTGTCAAAGGCCGTCTGACAGGCGTCAGTCCAGTTCACAAGTCGTGGCTGCTTCCTGGAAGTCAGCGAAGTCAAGGGGTGCACAATGTTACCATAATCCTTGACAAACCTCCTGTAGTAACCCGTGAGACCCAGGAAGGCTCTCACCTGAGTCTGGGTTTTGGGCGGTGCCCATGCCAGGATGGTATCAATCTTGGGTTGCAGGGGGGCCACCTTGCCGCTCCCTACTTGGTGCCCCAAGTACACCACTGAACCCTGCCCAATCTGGCACTTACTGGCTTTGATTGTGAGGCCTGCTCTGCGCAGGGCCAACAACACTTCCTGGAGGTGGCACAAGTGTTCCTCCCAGCTGGCGCTGAACACTGCGATGTCGTCCAGGTAGGCGGCACTGAAATCCTCCAGTCCAGCCAAGACCTGGTTGACCAACCTCTGGAAGGTGGCAGGGGCATTCTTCATCCCGAAGGGCATAACCCGGAACTGGTAGTGCCCATCTGGTGTGGAGAATGCTGACCTCTCTTTTGCCCCATCGGTCAAGGCGATCTGCCAGTACCCAGACGTTAGATCAAACGTACTAAGGTACCGGGCAGCCCCTAACCGATCGATGAGCTCATCAGCTCTGGGGATGGGGTGCACGTCAGTCTTGGTGACTGAATTGAGTCCTCGGTAATCCACACAGAACCGAAGTTCCGGTGAAGCACCAGGCGCTGCAGCCTTTGGAACCAAGACCACGGGACTGGCCCAAGGACTGCTAGAGGACTCAACCACCCCTAGGGCAAACATCTTGGAGACCTCCTCCTTGATGTATGCCCTGACCTTGTCAGTCACTCTGTAAGCCTTGTGCTTGACAGGAGTGCTGTCCCCGGTGTCTACATCATGGACACACCACTGAGTAACACCAGGAATCAAGGAAAACAGATCAGGGAATTGCCCCAACAAATGGCGACAATCCTGCTGCTGTTCAGGGGTCAGTGTGTCAGAGAGGACAACACCATCCACTGACCCATCTTGCTCTTTTGCATACAGGAGGTCAGGAAGAGGCTCACTCTCCTCCTCCATTCCAGCATCTGTAGCTAGGAGCATGCCCACTTCGGACCTTTCTAAGTGGGGCTTCAAACGGTTGACATGCAGGACCCGCAAGGGGTTCCTGGGAGACTTTAAATCCACCAGGTAGGTGACATCGCTCTTCTTCTCCACAACCTCGAATGGCCCAGTCCACCTGTCCTTGAGCGCACAAGGTTCCACAGGGGACATGACCCAAACTTTCTGTCCAGGCTGAAGCTCTACCAGAGTGGCCCTCTGGTCGTACCACCGCTTCATCTCCTCCTGGCTGGCCTCCAGATTTGCCTGAGCAAGATCCCTGAAGCGCCTAGTCTGGTTCCTAAAGGCCAGCATGTAACTGTATACATCCTGGGGAGGTTTCCTGGGAGATTGCTCCCAGCCTTCTTTGACCAGACTTAAAGGTCCTCTCACCGGGTGACCATACAAAAGCTCAAAGGGGCTGAACCCTAGAGACTTCTGCGGCACCTCACGGTAAGCAAACAACAGGCATGGCAAGAGGACGTCCCATTTACGCCTCATTGGTTCTTCAAGACCCATAATCATGCCTTTAAGGGTACGGTTGAATCTTTCAACCAACCCATTACCTTGAGGGTGGTAAGGAGTGGTGAACTTATAAGTTACCCCACACTCCTTCCACAGAGACTTCATATAGTTGGAAATGAAGTTGGTGCCCCGGTCTGACACCACCTCTCTGGGGAACCCCATTCGGGAGAAAACACCCATCAGCGCCCGTCCCACCACGGGGGCAGTCACTGTTCTGAGAGGGATGGCTTCCGGGTACCGTGTGGCATGGTCCACCAAGACCAGGATGAACCTGTTGCCCAGGGCTGTCTTGGGGTCCAGTGGCCCAACAATGTCAATCCCCACCCGGTCAAAGGGGGTACTGACCACGGGAAAAGGTTGGAGGGGAGCCTTCTGCTTCCGCCCGCTTTTCCCACTTGCCTGGCAAGTTTGACAGGTCTTGCACTGGATGTCTACATCCCTTCGCATCTGAGGCCAATAGAAATGGGTGACAAGCCTGTCATAGGTCTTGTCCTGCCCCAGATGTCCAGCTAAAGGAACGTCATGAGCCAAACCCAGTAGGAAGGCTCTGAAGCGCTGGGGTACCACCAGCACACGGGCTGACCCAGGCTCAGCAGCCTTAGGCTCGCTATACAGGAGGTCGTTCTCCCAGTAAACAAAATGTGACCCCGACTGATCACCTGAGGTTTGGGCTGAGGCCTGCTGCCTCATACCCACAAGAGAAGGGCACACTTTCTGTTCTGCACAGAATTCCTCCCTGGAGGGACCACCATCCTGCTGCCAATGGGTCAGCTCGGGCAGGTCTCCCAGTTCGGCAACTTGTTCACCTGTGGGTTCCAGGGCATCCCCCTCGAGGTCTGCCTCCTCCTGGACCACGGGAACTACGGGGGACGGTTTCCCGCGCCCCCTGCCTCTTCTCTTCACAGCTGGGTCCTGGGCCATACTTTCAGGCTCCAGAACCCCATCAACACCCTTACTTGCTGTCATGGATCGAGTGGTTGCACACACCCACTCTGGCACACCCAACATTTTCAAATGTGTCTCCCTCTCCACCTTAGCCCAAGGGGAGTCTTCTAAATCATTGCCCAGGAGACAATCAACAGGCATGGCGGGCCTTACAGCAACTTGAAGAGTACCTGAAACTCCCCCCCATTCAAAGGAAACTTGAGCTACCTCACACTCTTTCTGGGAGTTGTCAGCAGCTATCACAGGGTAGAATGCGTGGGGAACAACCTGCTCTCTGGACACCAAGTGACACTTGACAGCTGTCACACTCGCTCCGGTGTCTCTGAGAGCTTCCACTCTATGGCCATTAATGGTCACCCACTGCCTATATTTCTTAGTGTTACTAGGCAGAGGGGGTGGAGGGACCAATTCCATGTCTCCTAGAGAGACCAGGGACATCTCCGCGGGACCCTCCCCACCATGGGCAACCATCTCCTCCCCTCCCAGAGCTACACTAGCCAACTGACGGGGTGGTGCACTGGGTAGTGCACCAGACTTCTTCAAGGGACACTGAGGGTCATAAAAACGGTGTCCCACCTGCTTACAAACGAAGCAGGTCAGTGGGCCCCTATGACCAGGTTTACCTGGCGGGGCCTCTGATTTCTTCACAGGGGGAGGCTGGGAACCTTTCCCTTGGTTCCCTTGGGGATTACTTTGGGGCCCTTTCTGGAACTCCCTCTGTTTACCCTTGTCCCCCCCACTCTTCTGCTGGGGACCCTGCCCACCTTTGGCTGAGTCTCCCACTGGCCCCTTGTGGACCCTGGTACTGACCCAGCGGTCCGCCTCTTCAGCAAGTTTTCTAGGGTTAGATATCTTGCTATCAATAAGGTGCTGGCGCAGCTCTGGAAAACAGTTATTAGACAAGTGCTCCCAAGCAAACAAATCATAAAGAGCATCATAACTTTCCACTTTGCTGCCCTTTACCCAACCATCCATGGCTCTGCAAAAATATGACACATACTCCACCCACGTGGTACCAGGCAACTTCTTACATTCTCTAAAGGCCTGTCTGTACTTTTCTGGGGTTAGGCCATACCTTAACATTAAAGCATCTTTCATATGAGCATAAGACGTCCTATTCTCAACAGGCATGTCTAACAGGGTATCTCTTCCCTCATTCACAAAGCGACCCCACAACCCCGCTCCCCAATCCTTCTCAGGGACCCGGTGGGCCAACAATGCTAACTCATATGCTTTAAACCACTGACCAATATCCTCATTCTTCTGAAAATCTTTGATCACATCTTTGGGAAAATAAAACCTACTTTCTGCAGGCACAGATGGGACGCTGCCACCAGAGGGATTCAATTCTAACTTTTTAGCTTGGAGCTCCAACTCCCTCAACTTGGTATCACGCTCAAAAGCCAACTTCTCTCTTTCAAACTCTAATCTTTTGATCTCCAAATCAGCTTCTCTCCTGCCTCTTGCATTCTCTATCTCCAACTGCCCATTTATCTTAAGTTTTGCCATTTCCACGTTGTAGGCTCGCTCCTTCGCCCTTTCTTCTCTTTCTTCAGGGGAAAGACCTTTGGAGGAAACACTGCTGCCAGGAGGAGATACAGGCCCAGTCACGGGCACTTCCTCCTCCCCTTCCTCTGTCGGTACCACCACCGGGGCAGAGGGATTTCTGGCCTCTAACCAGGCCTCCAATGCTTTGCGAAATTCTGGTTTGTTTTTGCAGCCTGTGGTAGGAACTTTAAATTGCTTGCAAAAGGATTTCAGCTCCCTTAAGGAATAATCATTTATCTTACTCCTATCAAATTCCTCCTCAACAACAACAAGGGGAGTGACTCCGGTATCACTCATGGTTAAAACTGGCAGTGTTCAAAAAATCAAGCTTCAGGAAAAGCGGAGAACAAAAATAGAATATCCAACCAAAACAGATTGTGGCTGCGCTATGGTCTGCTTTCACTATGTAGCGCACACTAATCACTGTACATGGGTCATAAATGCAAAGTTCAAAATCCCACCGCTGACCCACCAATGTTAGAAGTGGCTGTCTCTAGTTGGCAGAGGTATACACTTCTGACAAATAGGGACACACCTTTTCTAGTCAGGGCAAGGAGATCACACACTTAGATAACCCCTGCTCACCCCCTTGGTAGCTTGGCAAAGCAGACAGGCTTATCTCAGAGGCAGTGCGTTAAGCATTTATGACCACATACAGTAATAAAGTGAATACACTACAAATGGACACGACACAGTAGTATTATAAAAATAAGTATTTTTATATAAGGCTTAGCACAAGACCAAATAACGACAAAAATATACCACAGTCTCAATAAATACTCTTGGAAGGAAAAATAATAGTTCAAGCACGGTTTCTTCTTAGCACAAAAGTCTTTAGTATCAAAAGCAACTCTTCTTCTCTAAAACACAGTTCTTGGCAACAATGTAACCCACACGGGAGTCACACGACGTCGAAGCAAAGTTAATCCAAAGGTTCGGCGTCGACCGCGAGGAGCGCTACGTCGAGCCCGGAGTCGCACAGACCCCAACAACACAGTACCTTGGAAAAGTGAAGCACTCGATGATCAGCGGCGTCGAGATGTCCGGCGTCGCGTCTTCGGCGTCGATCGGGCCTCGGAGTCGGGGCGATCTGCAGCGGCGTCGACCGAAGTCAGGCGGGAGCAGCGCTCACGGGATGAAGCAGGATACGACGTCGTCGATGTCGATGTTGCAAGAGTGAGCAGCGCTCACGGCGTCGAGAGGGCTCGAAGTCGATGCGATCAGCGGCGGTGCAGACACGGGGTCACTTGGAGCTGGAGCCGAACTCACTACTCACTGGCGTTGCTGCTGGCGTCGATCGGGCCCGGCGGCCGGCGTCGAGGAAGCGGGACACTGGAGCCGTTACTCACGATGTCGAGCTGGATTCGGCGGCGTCCGTCGGCGTCGAGATTGCTGGATTCTTTCAGAGGTGCTGGATTCACAAATCCCAGCAAATAGCACTTTAAGCAGATGAAGTCCTTTAGCCCTGTGACTTCAACAGGAGACTGGCACTCTTCCAGCCCTTGGAGATTTTCTCAGCAAAGAGTGAGAGTACACACAAAGTTCCTCTCTCCTGGTTCCTTGGCAAAAATAAAGAAGCAATGCAGGATTCCCCCAACAAACAGCACTCTGGCAGAAGGGGTAGGCAGTCCTTAGATCAGCAGGCTTCTTGTCCTTGGTTCAGGTTTCCTTGTCAGAAGTGATCTAAATTCTTGGTTCAGGGGTCCTTCTCTTATACCCCTTTTTGGCTTTGATCCCTTTGTCCATGCAGGGGAATTTCCCCCCATCCTGGGTTTGTTGTGGGTGTTGCCAGGCCAGAGCACCTGGCCTATTCACTGGGCAGGGCAGAGTCCTCAGCCGCTCAGCAGGAGCGGAGCCAGCATTGTCACTGGCAGGGGCAGGGCCATCAGCTGCCCGGCAGGAGGCGGGCCAGGAAAGTCCCAGGCAAGCACAGAGTCATCAGTCGCCTGGCAGGGGGGCGGAGCCAACATTGTATCAGGCAGGGCAGGCTATCAAGAGCTACTCTCCCCTACTCTCAATGCAAATGCCCCACTCATCCCACACTGACTCATTCAGACTCTCTGGAGCCACCCAGCTCCTGTCACACGCACACCAGAACCAGCAGAGACCGGTAGACAGTTAGACAAGAAAATAGCTACTTTCTAAAAGTGCTATTTTCAAACACAGAGTCCAAAAACCATCCACACAAACGGATGCGTTATTAAACCCTGAGTTCAGGGATACCAAACTCGACATTGCACCATGCTCTCCGAGCCCGCTAGGATTATAGCATTAATAATCCTGGCAGCCCATTCTAACTGATGGAGAGCAGGTTACCTTACAATAGTGAAAAACGACTATGGCTGTAATTCACTATTAGGACATGCCAACCTTGTCAGGCTTGTCCTACCTTATGCTTACAATGCACCCTGCCCGTGGGCCTACCATAGGGGTGACTAACATGAAGTTAAGGGAAGGTTTAGGGACTGGCAAGTAGGTGTACTTGCGCAGTCCTCGTGACAGTCAGACTGCACGTGGTCTGGCAATGGCAGACCTTCAGACATACTTTTACTAGGCCGCTCTTGTGGGTGGCACAACATGTGCTGCAAGCCCACTAGCAGCATTTGTATTTACAAGCCCTGGCACTCCTGGTGCACTCTACTAGGGACTGATAGTAAACCAAATAAGCCAAACATGGAAGTCAATCAATACAGCAATTTCACATAGGGAGCACTTGCACTGTGGCACTGATCAGCAGTGGCACAGTGCCCAAAGCATATACCAGCAAAAAACATCGTAAACAGAGGAGGCAAACAGAAAAAATGGAGGAGAGACTCATGCCAATGATGCCAGGTCTAACACACCCTCTGGATAACTCCCTCCCTCCTGAGCTCCAATGCGTTCAGGGAAGGAAAGAACAGTAGGCCCCCAGACGAGACGGGCACGAAAATCCCAAGCACCTAAGGTGCAAAAAAAATCAAAAGCACAGATAAATGGACCAAACCAACCTTTAATCTCGCCAATAGCAGGGATGTTCGAAAGATCGACAAAAATGCCACAGAAATTCGATTTTTTTGTAGACCCAGCACGAGCACTTATGTCAATTGAATCAGATATAGCCAAAAACCGATTACAGGTTCCAATTAAACCAAGAAACATTTTTGATGGAAAAAAAAAAAAAAATATTCAAATCGGACCAGGAATATAATAATATTAGCAATACGCAACATAAGGACTTATTGTGCGAAATTATGGATCTAAGAGGGAACTAAAAGATCATAGCCCAGTTAAGCTAACGCAAATGGAAGGAATTAGTATGGATGAAAATGAGATGAAAGTGTCAATACAAAATTCACAACTACCTGAAAACTTTATAGGATCAATAAGTGCAGAAATTCCAATACCACTAGAAGTTAAAGTTGAAATAAAGAAAAAGCAGGAACCAGTAAATGCAATTAATATGGACATAATAATGAATACGGTCGTAGTGACAACCACACCAATAAAAAGATCCGGAAAAAAAGACAGTGAACTAATATATGAAAATCAGGACTGTGTCACTCCAACATTTTTCAATATCAAGGAAAAAGACGGGGATGTGAATTATGTAAATTCAGATTGTGCCAACTCAAAAGGAATAAATGCGGAAAGTAGAGACCAAGGTGAGCTTAAAGCAGATTGTACAGGTAATTATGACAACTTGGCTAAAACTAAAAAGTTGGAAGGAGATCATCTCACTGATGAAACTGATATTAAAAACCATCCTACTAATAGTAATATACAATTCGACCAAAATCCAAAAAATACAGAAAATCAAGATCTAGGATCTACATGGGATATATTTTATCAAACATCAACATTAACATTAGAGTCATTGACATACCAGTCAAACAAAATGGATACCCAAATTTAAATACTTGGAGTAATGGCCAGCGCAGTCACCGGAATAGATCGAAAACTGGCCGAGTTAAACAACTTAATTAACAAAGCCCAAAAAGATGCAGCTTCCAACTACCTCGTATGTACTTGTGAACCTATCATAAATAAACTTTCGAGTATCCCAGACGTAGTAAACACCATATTGGAAGATGTTAAAGACTTAGTACACAAAAAATATGACAACAAAAGAGAGGAGATATGTTACTCTCTATGTAATAAACACGAAGATCATAATACCGAAATGGGAAATTCGGGAAAAAAGCTATTGGAACCCGTGGAAGGAGCAAATTGAACCAAACGGAAAAAGGAATAGATCAGAATGTGGAAATTGAATTGGTAACAGACACTAAACAAGAGCCACATGAAAGGATAAATACAGACATGGAAAATCATCAAGTTTACAAGATAACAAAGAGACAAAGGAAAAAAATACGCAAGGCGAGAAATAAGGCAAAGAATGAAAATACAGTAGAAGTATATTTTAATTTAGAAAGACCTATAGAAATGAAACATGAAGGACCGACTCAGAAGGAATCAGAAATACAAAATATTGGGGTACTGAGGACTCTGGAAAATACTAGGATATATTTACAAAGCCGGGAAAATTCCTGACGGACTACAAACTACATACAACTAACACAACTACGTTAGCGGACACTATGGATCAACAATTGGTCCCAAAGCAAACTAAGGGTAAGAAAGACCAAGGTCAAGATGAAAAAGTAAGATGTGGTCAAAAAGGAAATGGAAGTGTTATTAGGAGCCACTTAAGTGATATCCTAAGTAACCCGATGGAAGAAAATAATAATTTGACTTTGGTAGAGTCCAAGACTTTATTAAATGGAGATGAAAATCGCTCAGGTCAAAGACTACAGAGAACAATTCAACAAGATCAAAATAACCCTCTAAGATTAAGCGGGAGTCTGTCACAACAAAATAAAATCCATATTTCAAAGAACAGCGGATAGATGAATCTGTGGCTAACACTGTAACATCAAAAAAAGAGATCAACGATAAAGATTATGAACGTCGTAAGGAAGATCTAATTATTACAAAAGACGGTCAAGATAAGCATATTATTTATAAAGACCACCAAACTTGTGATAACAAAAAGAAAGATTAGTTGCCTTTGAAGAAGACTGCTCAAATAATTCTTACACCATTATACGACTCATGAGGTAACAACGATATTTTGAATGAAGGTAATATTCTTCAGCTGATGAAATCAATACCCTCACTAGAAAAAGTGACAACAAAAGATATTGAATCTATTGAGTTTGTACAAAACCCGGAAGGCAGCCAACTGCGAACACTCCTAACCGTAAATACAGTTTCCTTAGTGGGCCAAATCCTGCAGGAACAAGAAGTTTTTCAAGGCTGGGGGATAAAAATTACACAGCCTGCCTCCAAGCCTTATCCGACTCCATTTACAATTGAAGAATTCCCTACAAAAAACTCTAAAGTGAGAAAGAACAATTCAGTGTATTCAATACTAAAAAAAACCTTGGGTAATACACATCGGGATGATGAAAAAGCTATGGAGGAAATAAAATTTGTAGAAACAAAACAAATTAATGAAAATTGGATTAGGACAGCATTACATGAACAGTGACAGGATAGATCGCAATATAAATTAGAAACACTGAATGAGGATTAGCTATCGATAGGAATATGTTCATGGAACATAAACGGATTATGTAAAAAAAAAAAAAAGCTCGAATAGATACTTTGTCAAACCTCTATCAAATCATATTTCTGCAGGAGACATGGGAGACAGACCCATTTATGCTACAAGGGTACAAAGGATACTATGAGCCTGCAATTAGATATTGTAAATTTGTTCATCCATGTGGAGGCTTGGCAACATTTATTTTGATTAATTTGAGAATTTAACATGAACAGCTGGTCACGAATAATTCGAACATTCAAGCAGTCAAGTTAAAATATGTAACTAGTGAGGAAAAAAACATGAAAACTCTAATATTAATCAATATATATATATCCCACGAAAGTACTCATCAAGGAAGAATATAAGTGCCGCTCTAACAGGATTTTTATTGGAACAAATAATAGATGACCATTAACTTTATCGTTACAGGTGACTTTAATATAAAACTGTTAATACAATTAACACGGGATGATTTTATACAGTCCTAAAATCACCAATGGTCAATTCCCGAACAAACACTGGATCTCGACATAAATACTAAGCATAATCCAATGGGAAAAAAATGATTGATGGATGTGGAAGCACTGGGACTAAGAGTATTAAATGGCAGGTTCTCAACTGACACACACTCATGTTGATCATTCCAAACACAGAAATCAAAATCAAGAATAGACTATACAATGATATCTATAAACATTTTTGATAAAATTGTTTCCTATCGTTTAAAGAAAGTCCAAGATAGTGATCATAGCCAACAAATAGTAGAAATAAAACTAGCATGTTCGAAACATCAAAATTATCTAACTACACAAGGCTGGACCTGTAATATCAACAATAGGAAACTCATACGGAAGACTGATAATAAAGATGACATGAAAAAAAGGCACAAGAATTAATTAAAGATTGCTTCAAAGAACATATTATGCAGTCTGCAATTAAGCAGTGGGAACATTTCACGCAGAAATTAGTAAATGATGTTACTTCTTGCAGTAGAAAAACTCAACAAATTAAAAAGGAAAAAAGAGATACTAATATTAATCTCCCACACACGATTAAAAAACTCAGGCGGACCCGTAATAGACTGAGGAAGCAGTTAACCAGGATCCCGAATAAAGAGGAAATTCAAATCCAACTTAAAAGTACCAACAATAATTTGAGGAAATTATTGTGGAACAAACAAAATAATAACCAGCAAGAGTTATGGGCAAAAAGCTTTCATACTTGTAATCAAGTAAACTCGAGGGAGATTTGGAAAATTATCAACGGTCTTAGACCCAACAAATCGGTGGTAGCTTCCTCCTAACTGAAGATGATTGGTAGGAATTCCTCAAAAAGACCTTAGACCCTGTATCAGAACTTAACACTGAGAAAGACAACCAGATAATAATGATAGAAAAAGAACAAGAAACTGATCTGGAAACTGCCTTCACAGAAAGTGAAGTAACAAATTTAATAAAGAAACAAAAAGATGGAGCACCAGTACCTAATGGAATCCCGTTTGCTCTCTACAAGGAAGATCCAGATTTATGGGCTACCTATTTGACAAAGGTTTTTAATGAATTTGTTCGGTCAGGGCAAATACCAAAATCTTGGAGAGGATCACTAACATCTCCTATCTACAAAAAAGGTAATTGGCAACTACCAGAGAACTATCGCTTGATTACCCTCCAAGACACTGACGCAAAACTATTTGCGGGTCTTTTACTATCAAGTTTATCAGATTGGGTTAAGGTAAAGCAAATATTACCCCCAAACCAAACTGGGTTTATCAAAGGGTTAGGAACTTCCACAAATATATAAATTTTATCTGCACTAATGGAAAGGGGCGACCGCTCGGTCCCCCCGAACGTATGGATGGGTGCCCGAACCTCCCGGGAAACCATTTTGGGCGGGGTGGGCGTTGCCCGGGTGGTATGCCCAAAGCGGCGTGGCCGGGGCGCGCCTTCCCCCGCCCGAGAGGGGTTGTCCTAGACACCTCGATGGAAGACCACGCCCAGTAGGCGTATCGGGGACGGGTACACGCCCTCCCGCAGAAGGATAAAGGAGCGGGAATCCAGAAGATCGTCCTCTTGTTCCTCGGATCGGAAGGCTGCACCCACTCGTTGCTCGTGAGCCCTCGACGGAACAAGCAGCAATTTTGAAACGTGGTAATCGTGTTTTTTCTCTTTCAGTTTCGACACAGATTTCAGGACCTCGTGGATCGACCAAAGGTGGAGGACTCGAAACCATGCCTCGCAAACAAGCAGGAAAGGGTTCCGAGATGGAGAAGATGTTACGCCTATTGTCGACCCGGATGGCGTGCCTGGACCGAAAGCTCGGTCAAGTCCAATCGCTCGGTAGAGGTTTGGCGGAGGTGAAGAAGCAATTGGCCGCATTGAAAGACCCAGGTCAGACGAAAAAGGTAATAGGCCCGGCCTTGCCGGGAGTTGCCCCCAAGGTTGGAGGAAAGAGGGTAAAAGAGAGGGCGGTTTCGGGGGGGGTCCCAGTTCCAGAGGTACCTCTCATCGCCCCCCTCGTACCGGTCGATAACCCGGTTCAGACCCCTGATGTAGGCCAGCCTATCCCGGTGGTGATCACCTCTGTCGAGGACGATGCAATACCCCCAGAATTGGCCGCACAATTGACGGCATGGCTCAAAACAAAGGTGGGGGGCACAGCGACCCTGGGAGATCCGGCTGAAGAAGCCAGAGTGTTAATGAAGCAGTTGCGGCAATCGAGAGATGGTGCGAAGGCGAGTGTTCCTCTTGTTCCCCCACAGGTGGCGCCGGGAGTACCAGCAGCTGGTCAAGAGAAGACGGCGGCAACAACAGCCGATCCGGGTAAGCTCGCATTGCCGATGGTGGGGGAGGGCTCGATACCCTCAAGGCGGGAAAAGGTTGCACAGCACATTCCCTTGGCCACGAAAGAGTTAATATGGGGAGACAAGTATGTCAAAATGTTTTCATTGTTAACGGACCATCGTGAGATGGAGTATGCCAAAACGCAGAAAGATTTGTGGCACCCTAGTGTCTGGCGCGCCAAGATGGCCGAGTTCAGGGTGGAAGAGACAGTGACGAACTGGGTTAAGGCCTTCTCTATATTTACCGCAGTTATGGGGGAACGTAAACCTGAGGTTATGACTGAGTTGGTTTGCTATCAGAATCGCATTATGGATTTTTATTCAATGTATGAGGGGGAAGAATGGAAAGGCTATGACATGAAGTTCCGCAAAGCAAAAGAATATGATGCTTCCTTGTCTTGGGATTGTTTGGACTCGGTGTCATGGCACAAGCAACTCCTGCCAGGGGCGACAGGTAGGTCCTCGCCAGGCGGGAGCGGGTCCGTAGTGGTCCGCCAAAAGCCCGGGGTGCCCTTTCGAGCAGGCACAGGTGGGGGCTATCAGCCCAGAGTTGGCGGGAATGGCGGAAAAGGAGGGGTCTGTTGGGGCTTCAATCGAGGCAATTGTAACAGACAACAGGGGGCATGCAAGTTTAAGCATGTGTGTGCCGGCTGTGGGAATTCCTCACACCCGGAAAGTGCATGTAGATCAAAAAATGGCGGGACGGGAGGAAAAGGTGGACCTAAGCACGAGTGAGGTGGACCTTTGTGACCGATTGCCTACACCCGTTGATCTCATGGTTATGATTCCGTGGTTAAACAAATATCCTGATCATGTATCCGCTGGGGTGTTGAGGAAGGGATTCTTACATGGCTTCCACATCCCGGCGGGGGAGGTTCGGGGGAACTCCTTTTGTAGAAACCAATTATCGATACGGCACAACCCAGGCGTGGCAGAAAAGAAAATAGCAAAAGAGGTCGGGATGGGGCGAGTGGCTGGCCCCTTTTCTTGCCCGCCGGTGGCCGAGTTCATCTGTTCCCCGTTAGGGGTTGTCCCGAAGAAAGATCCGGGGGAGTTTAGACTCATACATAACCTTTCTGCTCCTAGGGGTTCATCGGTAAATGATGCCATTGACCCAGAAGTTTGTTCAGTACGATACGCATCGTTCGACGATGCCGTGGCCATGTTGAACCACCTAGGCCCTGGGGCGCTGATGGCGAAATGTGATATCGAATCAGTGTTCCGGTTGCTTCCGGTGCACCCGCAGGATCAGCGCCTGCTAGGTTTTGCATTTCAGGGAAGTTATTACATGGATAAATGCATGCCCATGGGTTGTTCCATTTCATGTGCATATTTTGAGATGTTTAGCTGTTTTTTGGAATGGACATTTACTGAGGCTACAGGGCATAGACATGTTATGCATTATCTGGATGACTTTTTGTTTTTGGGGGCAGCCGGGGATATGATGTGCGCACAGGCGCTGTATGATTTCTGCATCCTCATGAATGAATTTGGTGTCCCATTGGCACCAGGTAAGACGGTCGGACCATCTACTTCACTGGAGTTTCTGGGAATTGAGCTTGATTCTGTGGAGGGGTGTTTCCGACTACCAGTAGACAAAGTGATCAAGTTCCAGGCTTCCTTGATGCAATGCCTTGGGGGGGAGAAAGTAACCCTGCACCAGTTACAACAAACAGTGGGTCAGCTTAATTTTGCCTTGAGGGTGATTCCTATGGCCCGCCCGTTTTCGCGCTCTATCGCGCAAGCTATGGGGGGTCTCAAAGAGGCTCACCACCGTACGAGACTGTCTGGAGAGGTTCGCCAGGATATGCGTATTTGGTTGGCATTTCTGGCGGACTTCAACAGTCGAGTCGTCTGGACCTCCCCGCCAGAGTCTTCGGAGGAATTAGGTCTATGGACCGACTCGGCAGGGAGCGTGGGTTTTGGCGCCATCTTAGGTGATCGATGGTCAGCGCAAACATGGCCAACATGGTGGCACTCCAACGGTCTCACAGGTAACATTGGGTTCCTGGAGTTATTCCTAATTTGGGTTGCTCTGATGACATGGGCTGACGACTTCAGGGGCCGCTCAGTGGTGTTTTGGTCCGACAATATGACGGTTGTTGATTGCATTAACCAACAGGCAGCACGCTGCAAATTGATCCTGAGGTTGTTGAAAGAGATTGTGCTGCTGTGCATGAGACTGGATGTACTGTTCAGGGCAAGACATGTGCCAGGTGTACTGAACCATGCGGCTGATGCACTCTCTCGTTCACATATGCAGGCATTCAGGGGTTATCTGCCCACAGCAGACCCAGAGGCAGCTCCATTCCCAGAAGAAATGTGGTTAATCGGTGCCTCGGATTACAAGACCTCGTGGCAGCGAGTCTAGCCCCCAGGACAAGGAAAGCATACGAAGGAGCGTTTCGTTCCTATTGCACATATTTGGGTCCGGCAGGGAGTCAGAATTGGGGTCAGGAGGAATCCGTCCTGGGGTACCTGGTAGCACTACACAGGGAGGGCCGATCAGTTGCAACGGCCGGTAGGCATAGGGCGGCCATTTCCTTCATGGCCCAGGTACACAGCATAAAAGACCCTACAGGTTCTTTTTTGGTGAAGAAAGCCCTTCGCGGCTGGCAGCGCCTTGAGGGTTGCAAGAAAGATACGAGGCACCCGATTGGCTTAGACAGACTGTCTCTGCTTTTAGCAAAGCTGGACGAGACGTGTTCCTCCCATTACGAAACAGTTCTGTTCCGGGCAGCGTTCACATTGGCATTCCATGGGGCCATGAGGGTGAGCGAGCTTGTCGCGAAGAACAAGAGAGATATGGAGGGAGGTTTGTGCAGGGATCACATCCAGATAAGGGGTGATTCGATGGTAATCATGATAGCCAGGTCCAAGACTGACCAGGGGGCTATGGGAGATAGTGTGGTCGTACAGCGCAAGCGTGGGTCCCCCGTCTGCCCGTTGAAATGTGTGGAAGACTATTTGGCGCTAAGAGCGGCCACTTGGGGGGGGAGCTTGCTCCGACACAAGGATGGCACCCCACTGACGAGATTTCAGTTTCAGAGGGTGCTGGCACTGGCAATCGCTGACGCGGGCATGGACCCGTGCGAATTTGGGACCCACTCCTTTAGGATAGGGGCTGCTACCGAGGCTACAGCCAGGGGTCAGAGTGCTGAGGAAGTGAAACAATTGGGCCGTTGGTCCTCGAATTGCTTCAAGAGGTATGTGCGTTTGCACATGTTGTAAGTGATCAATTGACATGCACTCACGTTTTCTGTCTTTTGTTTACTTTGCAGTTTCGCGGGCCTGCCATGCAGGGCGGAATTGGAGGTCGACCCTGCATCAAGAGACCAGCGGTCAGAGATCACCGACTGGAAAGAGGATGGTATGGGTCGTGGGCCACTCATACGTGAGGCGCGCCGGTGACGTATTCAAGGAAGGTGACCCGATTCACGTACCTGGGGAATACGGGTTCAGAGTGGCTTTCCATGGGAAAGGAGGGCTCGTTTTTGACAAATTTGAGTCATTTGTCGAGGGACTTTTAGGGCGGCATAGGTCACCGCCATCTGTAGTCATAGTACACCTGGGAGGCAACGATTTGGTGACACTGGGTAGACGAGTGTTACTTGAACGAATCTTGTTGGCTGTTAGCTGGTTGGCTAAAAGAGTCCCGGGCTGCACGATTGCCTGGTCCCACATGATTCCTAGAAGGAGGTGGCAGGGGGGCCTTTTGGTGTCAGCTCTGAACCATTCAGTTAAACGGGTCAATAATAAGATTGGTAGATTGTTCCGTTCTGCACAGTTGCATGTTATTCCACATGGGTGTATCCGGGGTGACCAGATGTATCTGAACGATGGGGTTTACCTGTCCAGGGAGGGGAATGATTTACTCATAGGAGACTTGGTTGCATGGCTGAGAAGTTTGAGGAAGCATGACCTATAGGAGGAGTTGGGGGGGACCGGATGGTCGGTCAACCATCCGGTCTGTGGCGGTAAGGTCATGATCGGTGAGCAGTAATTTAAAGGTCCCTAGAGTGGGGCGCCACCCACAATGGATGGGAGCGCCTGGGGGAAGACGGCCATTGGCCCCTTCCACGGGGAGGCGGCACCCACTAAGGATGGGGCGCCTAGGGGGAGATGGCCATGGGCCCCTCCCAGGGGGGGAGGCGGTTACATGCCCCTCCTTACTAATTTCCCGGGGGCCGGATATCCGCGACAGCGGATAGAGAGTGTGGGGTTGGGGGGGAGAGTCCACGCTGTCCTTCCTACAGAGACCTCATACGGGAACTCGGACGACCCTTAAGATGGCGTCGAGTAGAAAGGGGGCCCCCACCACGACAAGGGAAGTTACAGTTGGCAATGAGGGTAGAGCCCTCTGCGCATGCGCCGCTCACACAGTGAGGGCGGGAGTTTGGTAGTAGGGATCTGACACCGGTTAAGACCTTGCCGTTGGCCCTTAATGCTAGGATGTACAATTTGAATTAGAGTGTATGCATTTTCAGGATGTTAGCCAAAAGTACAGGACTGCATCGAAATGTAATAAATGACAAATTGTACATAATGCATAATGATGAAACTTTTATTTAATGTTTTAAATTTTGTTTCATATTTTAATAAATACGGCCGGGAGGGTGACTCCCTCCCGTCTTCCAAAAGTTCAACTATTGTCCGACTTCCCATCCTTGGGGATATGTGTTGGGAGGGGGTGGCGGCATCCCGGCCATATGGAAAGGGGCGACCGCTCGGTCCCCCCGAACGTATGGATGGGTGCCCGAACCTCCCGGGAAACCATTTTGGGCGGGGTGGGCGTTGCCCGGCTGGTATGCCCAAAGCGGCGTGGCCGGGGCGCGCCTTCCCCCGCCCGAGAGGGGTTGTCCTAGACACCTCGATGGAAGACCACGCCCAGTAGGCGTATCAGGGACGGGTACACGCCCTCCCGCAGAAGAATAAAGGAGTGGGAATCCAGAAGATCGTCCTCTTGTTCCTCGGATCGGAAGGCTGCACCCACTCGTTGCTCGTGAGCCCTCGACGGAACAAGCAGCAATTTTGACCCACCCACCAGCCCCTGATAGCAAAAGTTTGGAGGAAAATAAAGGTTTTCTGAGTGATGAAAGTATAGGCCTTTTTTCCGTGGTAGAGTGTATGAAGGAACTTTGAGAATAAAGATTTGGTTTGCATTGGAGAAATTTCTTCTTGCAGGAAGTCCAGTGATAACAGTAAGATGATGTGAAATTTTTCTTTTTAGTAGGTAAACAACTGTCGTATTTATTTGTCGGGCGGTAAGGTCATGATCGGTGAGCAGTAATTTAAAGGTCCCTAGAGTGGGGCGCCACCCACAATGGATGGGAGTGCCCGGGGGAAGACGGCCATTGGCCCCTTCCACGGGGAGGCGGCACCCACTAAGGATGGGGCGCCTAGGGGGAGATGGCCATGGGCCCCTCCCAGGGGGGGAGACGGTTATATGCCCCTCCTTACTAATTTCCCGGGGGCCGGATATCCGCGACGGCGGATAGAGAGTGTGGGGTTGGGGGGGAGAGTCCACGCTGTCCTTCCTACAGAGACCTCATACGGGAACTCGGACGACCCTTAAGATGGCGTCGAGTAGAAAGGGGGCCCCCACCACGACAAGGGAAGTTACAGTTGGCAATGAGGGTAGAGCCCTCTGCGCATGCGCCGCTCACACAGTGAGGGCGGGAGTTTGGTAATAGGGATCTGACACCGGTTAAGACCTTGCCGTTGGCCCTTAATGCTAGGATGTACAATTTGAATTAGAGTGTATGCATTTTCAGGATGTTAGCCAAAAGTACAGGACTGCATCGAAATGTAATAAATGACAAATTGTACATAATGCATAATGATGAAACTTTTATTTAATGTTTTAAATTTTGTTTCATATTTTAATAAATACGGCCGGGAGGGTGACTCCCTCCCGTCTTCCAAAAGTTCAACTATTGTCCGACTTCCCATCCTTGGGGATATGTGTTGGGAGGGGGTGGCGGCATCCCGGCCATATGGATAAGGCGCTTTTAGCTAAACAGCCTCTCTACTTTTGTTTCGTCGATTTTAAATCGTCATTTAACCGTGTAAACAGGTACCTTCTATGGAAAAAACTTAAAAACCAAGGAATTCAGGACCAACTACTAAAACTTTTACAAATATTGTATTCTGAAAATTGGTTCAGGGTGAGAATCGGTGATGGCCGAACATTATCTAATAAAATACCCACGACACGAGGATTAAAGCAAGGTTGTGTCCTTGCTCCACCACTTTTTAATCTATTTATAGCCGACCTTACCATTGCATTGAATTAAGTTAATGCACACCCACCAAAGCTAGCAGGAAAACAAATATCATATCTGCTGTACGCAGACGACGTTGTACTTCTAAGTCAAACTAAGGTGGGCCTGCAGAGACTAATTGATCGCATATCAATGTACGCACAAGAGAACCAAATGGTAATAAATGAATCAAAGACGAAAATAATGGTAGTCACAAAGAACAGACGACAAAAAAATAAATGCAAATGGATGCTGGAACAAACTCAACTAGAGCAGGTTGATTATTACCGGTATCTCAATGATAGTGGAAATTTTCTCCCACAAAAAAAATACATTACTAGGAAAGCTAATAGTTTGGTGGCTGCATTCAGGATTATACAAAAAAAAAACTAACAGCACTGTCCTATGGCCCGTTATTAAAGATCATATCAGCTAAAATATTACCAACCTTGACATGTGGCTCTGAATTTTTAAATGGTAAGGACGCAGAGATAATCAATAATGCAGTTGCTAAAACTTAGATTTTATTCCATCTACCATATAATGCCTCGCAAGCTCAGGTGAGGTTGGAGTTTGGGATAAATAACCAGCAACACGCACGAAAAGGTCGAATCCTGAAAGTATCGAATCGTGTAAAAAATGACCTAGACAATCAAATGTCCCGGATACTATGGCAAGAAGTGAAAGACAACCGGAAACTGCAAGCTTGGGCATATTTAAAGGAAGCGAAGGAAGAATTCGGAGTAATATCAATATGGGAGAATACGATTACCCAGGAAAGTTTCAAAAGAACAATTAATAAACTCACTAATCACCTTTCGCTGATAAAAGACAAAGAGGTACTTGTAAAAAGAAGACACGCATGACCAATTATAAATGGATTTTTAAAAAAAGCAAGTCCAAGAATACCTTGAAACATTATGGTCACAGCAAACTAAGCAAATTTTCATAAAAGCAAGTTTTGGACTTTGGCCAGGTTTGTGTCATCTCCCGTCATGGAAGATTAGTGAGGACAATACTATATGTAGGCTATGTAAATGTGGACAAGAGGATATCATACACCTACTATGTCTTTGTCCTGCAATAGAAGCTGAAAGGAAAATTATTCCTAAGAGACTATTTAATGCTGGTGGAGTAAGGACATGTAGACAAGCACTAATGGCACGCCTAAACCCGAATAACATCTTTATGAATTCTCAATTTGTAAAATGTTTATCTGTGATTGGTAAAAAACTTGAAGAAAACATGTTTTAACTTTACAAATTATGTGATAATAGAATAATTATGTACATGGTCTTTTAAACTTTTTATTCTCTGATGATATTTTAAAAGCATTATTGTAAGATTTTAATTAATCAAACAAATAAACTTGACTTTGACCCACTCTATTTCCTTACAAAACCAGCAGCCCACAAAATATATGAGTTAAAAAATATAATTATGGCACAATTTAATTAATTAATAATCAATTACATATTTGATAATTAATTAATATTTAATCGTTAATTAATTATACTTGTATATTTTCCTACCCTATACCTGCTACAACACAATAAATTACTGTTAGAAATTAAATTAAAGAGTATCTATTACGTACAATTACAAACTATATTCAAAAATATTGTTAACAACTATTCAAATAATAATATACATTTAATATATGAACTAAAACGCGTAAAGATAATTAAAAAACAATGCTTTTTTCAAATATGTTATTGAAAATGATATTCACAACAGTATTCTTCACAACCAAAACAAAATGTTATTCTTGACAAAGAAATTTCGGCATCACAATATTTTTGTATCACAATATTCTTCTCCGATATTTTTGTAGCCTCAAATTTATATCTCAATATTTTGTCCAAGTACCATCTAAAAATAGGTAGTTGGAGCTGGAGATGAAATTGTACCAATCTTTGACATCTGATTTGGAATTTTTCTTATAGAGGTAAGATCCGACCAATTTTTTAGTAGTCTGATACTTTCCCCAGGGCTAGGGATTTATGTTTTGGGATGGTCAAGAGAAAGAAAATAGATGTGTTAATACCTTTTATAGGTATCGGGATTGGGAAGAGGGTTTCATCTTCAAATCAGTATGCATTAATTCAGAATAGGGGATTTCTTTAAAAGATTGTCAGGTGACACCTGATTTCAGAATTGCATGATATTATGACTAGTTAAACACCTGAACACATTTTCAGAGCTGTTGATTGATTTTTTCTGACACAGTTGATAACTTGCAATTACTTTTTTTAGGATATTTTTAACACAGTCATTTTCCCTTATATTTAATGCAGCCTTGCTTTCAAATATGTTTTGTTATTTTTCAGTCATACTCTATAATGCTTGAAGTTTAACCTATAAAGGGATTTGAATTATTTTGTTCAGATCGCTTGAGTACTGTGTTGTCTCTTTAGTTTAGAGGGTGTCAATTCTTTTATGATCTCTTGAATTGTTTCTTGTATTGGCCATGTGGATGTTTATCTCATGCTCGCTGGTGTCATGCTGTGGTTGGAAGAGGCAGGAGAACAAAGGATAAGGATGACTCTGACCCATAATGTTGCTTGTTTTGGTTGTTACCATTTTTTAGAGGAGGAAGGTGAAAGAAATTAAATGGTGGTCTGACCAATCTACTGTGACCTGGGCCTAGGCTTGCAGGATGGCTGCCTTGAAGAATGTCAGACCAAGCTTTCATGGGAGTTTGTGAGGAGCACAGTTGAGTAGGTGTCACATGAAGTGTTGATAGATGGTAAGGGGGAAGAGAGCTCCCACTTAATGTATGATATTGAGGACAGAATCACTAATTGCAAATATATTAGCAAATGACGACATTTCACAAAACATTCATTGTATTAACATTGCCAAGGTTTTGCAATCTCTGAGAATGCCTATTCCTAAATATACACAATGGTCTTTCTTGTCTTCCTACAACTATTTTCAGAAAGCAAAACAGATGTAAGAATGTTTATGGTAGAAATGTAATGATATTTGTATAGCCTTATGGTTTATACACAAGAGATTGCTGCAGAGAAGTGTGTGATATAAAGTGGCGAGCAGTGCCTGAGGGGCCAGCCATCTTGAAACCATCTATACATTTTTATACAACTGGCTTGAAAATCATCATCTTCACATCACAAAACATGTGTTAGTCAACAAATAAAAGTGTGTTAATCAGGTTGTATCTCTTTGCTTTCAGTGACACATGGGTTGAGAAGGAGCACATGTTAAAACGAAAAGTCCAACAACTTCTAAAACATGATGTCATGAGCAGTAACCCTCTGTCTCCCATCATCCACCCCCAGGCTGACTGTTTGGTCTTGGCGCACTGTTTGGAGCACTTTGTCACAGACAAGAAAACCTACTGTGAAGCTCTGAAAAATGTCTCCTCCCTGTTAAAGCCCGGAGGAACTCTGATTATGAGTGCACTGCTGGAAGCAACGTTTTACACGTGCGGTGACTTCAAGTTTCCTGTTCTCTGCCTAGATGACGATTTTCTGAAGGATGCCATCAAGGGGGCTGGTTATGTCATCCAGGAAAATTACATTTATCTTCGTGTAGCAGAAAGTTTATACGATGTAGTAGATCATAAATATATTTTCCATTTAAAAGCATGTAAAGAAAGAGAAACTTAGACTTCAAATAAAAAAAGAGAAAACTGTCAGAAGGACACTGGTGTAAAAGTGAGATCGGACGAACATCATAATTCCTTCTATTCCAGTTTTACAGGATGTCTTACGCCCTTTCATAAAATTACAGTCAAATGTTGGCAAAACCTTTTTCCATCAAGCCGAGCATACAATGTTGAGTAGCAATAGCGAGTAGTTGATACATAAATGTGAATAGTTGAAGTAATGAGTAGTTGATGCATACATGTGAGTAGTTGCAGTAGTAGTAAGTAGTTGATGCATATATATAAGTAGTTGTAGTGGTAGAGAGTAGTTGATGCATACATGAGGGTAGTTGTAGTATTAGTGAGTAGTTGATTCACAAAACCAGTCAGTAAACAGCAATGTCATCTTACCACCTGGTTATGACTTTCTTGTTGTGATCTACTAACTGTTTTGTTTTTAATTCTAATGCCAACGATGTGGATCCTCATTCTCACAACTCTAGCCATGACCCAGAGGACTAACTTGATTACTTCAATTTACAGAATAGATGAGTCAGTAACCCTATCATCTCTATTTCATCTCTGAGAATATACTTCCATTAGACCAGGCTGAGCAGGCACTCACCCTTTCTTTCTACATATTTCTGAAAAGAGGAGGTTACTGTATCTTACTGTGGTAGGTCAGGAAATTAGAATTTTGTAAGCAACAAGAAAGAAATAGAATATTTCTCAAAGCTGCTCTCATCAGAGAAAATCATGCACAATGTAGCAGAAACCCACCTCTTTCCCATAAAAAAATTTATTTTTGTAATGTACTGGACAATGGAAACACAGTATTCCAAAGCATTATTGTGATGTATTCCTATAGGTTCTGTATCGATCCCCCTATTCCTGACCCTATTCTGGTTAACAAGTTAACTAGCAGCCATCCCATGATGCAGAAAACCCCCATGATGCAGAAACCGTTATCTGATTAAGCCACACTACGGCACAGGAACGTGTTATCTGATTAGGTCATAACGCTTGCCATCTAATTAGACAAGCGATATTCCTCCAGACCCCTGATAAGGCATACGGAGTTCTCAAAACAAATCAAACCTATGACAAACTGGGAAAAACCCTGCGGCCATTGTTTTGATTTCACCGAGAACTTCAGCAAAAGAATGTGCTAACGACCAGGTCGTATGACATCCTTATTGACGTATCTATGTCCATCCTTACGTCAATCTCGGCACCTTAAAGGTATAAATATTACCGATATTGCCCTATGCAAACACACGCGGTGGTGACGAGATCGGAGCAGCCAGACTTGCCGAAGCCCAGAGCAGAGCAGACCCCGCTGGCGCAGCCCCGCCTTCCTGACGCGCTGAGAACGAGACGCTGCTTTCTCCTGCCGAGAAATCCTGCTCCGGCGCTTCCGGGTAGCCCTCGCAGGCAGCCTGGAATACCGAGACCAGAGACGAGAGATACCATCCCTCATTAATCCTAGATTCCAGGTACAGAACTGAATAACCCCTTGCAGAGAATTCTTGAGTCAGTCACTTGGCAAAACAAACTTAACTGCTACTTTTTATTCCCGCCCACGTATTAGGCTTAGGTCAGGTACATTTGGGGTAGGCGTAGTTAGAAACACCAGTTGAGTACGATTAGTCAAATGTATATGTGTATGTATCTATTTTATCCATTTTAAACCATCATATGGCTTAGAAACCATATCAATGTTTTTACAGTATTATTTTATACTTCTGCTTTTAATGTATGCACTTTACTTAACCATAAGTATTGCGATAATATCGATCCATTTCTCTTGTATGAGAAAAGAGACTGATCAATAAATAACATCTTTTATTGAACACGCCCGTCTCTTCCTTTTCTCTACAATCTGGTGAGACTAAGAATGCACGTACTGACTGAGTAAAATAAGTCGTCTTTTGTTTTCACACGACTCTAGAGATACACTCTTGATTAGGGGAGAGCAAAGTTGTCATGTTCTATGGTTGTCAGAAACTAAATCCCTTCTTGTCTATCCAGGGAGGTTCAACTCCTCCTTGCCTATTCGAGAATGTTTCTAGTGAACTCTGAGCTAGCTGGCAAACCCAAAACTTTAAGTCTAATATCGACAGTAGTAGACCTAGTTAACGTCTGGTCTAGGCCTATACTATTGAAGGTATTATTCCAATGCGCAGAGCCTATTGGGATAATAGGAACTACACTACATGGCGCCCAACGTGTTTGGATAGGCGATAAAACTAACGTAAGACATTTAGAGTAACTCAGTCGTGCTTTTTCACTCAGACCCCTTTTTTCCCATAATACTCCAAAGACGTCTGAAGTGGGTGAAAGGTAATATCCGCCAGACCTCGCAGGAGGAAACTCCTATGTATGGTTCTTGGTTTAGTCAACGTTGAAGGATACACTGTTCCAAAATATTGTGCATCTAATCTTTTTTTCTATAAGAACCTGATCTGCAAACAAACAAAATAACCTTCCTGTCGGTAAAATGGTAGACAGTGATGAAGAAAGAGGGACAGCTAGATTAGCAGCTGAACTAGTAGCAGCTGATAATACTATGCAAGACGCAGACCCGGATATAATACTCATCCCGGTCAACGTAAGAAAATCTATAACTTTAAAACTTATAGAAAATGGACTGACACCTAGAGGTGGCACAGTCATATTCGTAATTGAGGCACACGAATATCGGCAGACAGAGGTATTCTATTCATGGATACACTTTCCAGCAGCGAACGCTGTAACAAAGCACTTCCACTATTACAAAACAGAGGATCCTCCTAATGAATACACTCCTTTCGAGGAGGTGTAAGTACCACTTAAATTTCAAGAGCACCTGCTCTTGTTTAATGGCGCCCTAAAACATAACAATCACATCACCAGGCTCGGTCCCTTAGGTAGACCAGGAGCAACGTGGCCGGTCCTAGCCGGATACACACCACATCCAGACATCGAAAGAATGTCTGCAGCAGATCTTTTAATACAACTAAAACAATTAATAAAAGTACATAGACAATTAGTCCAATATGTAATGCGGACTTCAACAATCCAACCAGCAATTAAAATTCCACAGCTGACCCCTCATCAGGGGAACACAAATAAAATTACACCACAGAACATACAATCCTGCCTAGGTAAAGTACCAGCTAAACGGGAACAAATACCATTCTGGTTAGCACAAAAAATCACCCAAATAGAGGCGGTGTTTCCAGACACCACCCCGTTAGAAAAACACAGGATTCTGACTATCTGTCTTCCAATGGGAATCGCATCACACGTGGAGGACTGTGACACTTGGGGTACAGTCTTTGCTTCCATCTACACAAAAACGCACGGTGTTCCATCCATTTCGGTAATACCAGATGTGCTAAAACAAATTCAAGACGAATACGGTCCAGAACCCGCTTTAACTCTTGGTATGAAATTACTAAAAGACTTCAAGCAGGTCTTGGCTATATTATTAGCCAACATAAAGGGAGAAGCAGCAAACGTGGCGATCCGCCAGAGGTTAAGAGAGACAGATATAGCAGACCAACCAGCTGAAATTGCCAGAATTATAGAAAAGTCCTATGAGGAACTAGGTAGAGATAGTTTAGGTGGAATACCAGTAAAACCACAACTGATTGAAAGTCCTGAAAAAATATTTTTTAATAATAATTCAACATCACAAAAAAAGAGCTGGGATGGAAACAAACAATCCAATCCTAAAGAAAAGAAATTCCAGTCCAGAGGAAGGTCTCCTCGGCGGAGAGAAAAATCTCCGAACCAAAGACACAGGTCACCCCAAAGTGACCCCTCTGGGAAAAGATATAACCTTAGAAATAGGGATAATATAAAGAAGCCTGATAGATATCAAGACATTGATACACGTCCCTCTCAATCTTTTCAGACTTCCTCGCAGAAATCGGAAAGAAGAGGACGATCAGAACAAAGAGAAGAGCACGCCAAGTCCAAAGACAAGGAACCTGCTCATCTAAAAAAGAAATTACAATTTCCAAAAAAGAAGGTAGCCAGTATTAAAGTAGTTAACAATGCCGAGAATACTGAGGACACAACTGAAAAACGGAGAATGGGCTCAGACAATGCTAGACAGCGCAGCAGAAGTGAGCATAGCTCGCAAAGTCCTTATGAATCTTCTGGAGACAGTGGACACGAATGAATATCTTCAAGTGGAAACTGCAGACACCAGAGTTAGCAAACCTCACAAAATATATGAAATAACATTACGTATAGAGGGGGATAAGACTAGAAAAATAAGGGGACTATTTTGGGATAATCTCTCCAAGGGCTATGACATCCTTCTAGCTGAAAAAGACTGGCCACCAGAGTTTGTCAGGGACTGCCCTCATGGCGAAGAAATAATTATGCCTGCCTTCTCAAATCATATCCCAATTCATAAAAAATACACACTTGCCAGAAAGTGGGCAGTAGCTCAAGCTCCTGCTTTATATAAAAATCATGTAGGATGGGATGAGGACTCTCCTCCTCACAAAATCCAGTTAAAATCACAACCTACTGCACAAAGACAGTACCCAATTAAGCAAGAAGCTAAAAAACAGGTAAAAGAAATCCTAGATCAATTAGAATACCAGGGGGTGATTGAAACTTGCACTTCACAAATGAACAACCCTTTGTTTCCTGTCTCCAAACCAGACAATTCATATCGTCTAGTTTTGGATTACCGACACCTTAACTCATGTTGCAAAACTTTTGCAGTACAAAACTCGCATAGTGCTGCACTAATGAATAACATAGTGCGCAAAAAATACAAAACAACATTAGACATCTCTAATGGATTCTTTTGTCAAAATATAGCACAAGAGAGCAGATATTTGTCTGCGTTCTCAATAAATGGCACTCAAAAACAATTCTGTCGGTTAGCCCAGGGATACAAGAACAGCCCTGGAGTATTCTCAGCGAGAGTAACAGAATTACTACAAACATACGATGACGAGACATTATCATATGTCGACGACATTTACCTAACAGATGATGACTTGGATACTCACTTGAAGAGAGTGAACACCATAATACTTGGGTTCGCAGCAGAGGGTTACAAATTCAACTTTAAAAAATCTAGAATTGCCCATCTGACAGTCCTGTTCTTAGGATATGAATTATCAAGTGAAGGCAAAAGCCTGGCTGACAATTTCCTAGAGAAATGTGCCGTACTCCAAGCACCTAGAACACTAAATAACCTACAGTCAATTCTAGGCTTCCTAAATTTCGGAAGAACATACATTGCAAATTACGCAGAAAGGGTCAAACCCCTTTATGATCTAATAAAACCAGATTTTAAAAGAACCAATTGGACTCAAATACACACAGAAATTCTGAGATCCTTACAAACAGACATGTTAATTAAAACAAAATTAGAGACACGTGATAACACACGCAATCTTGTGATTCGAGTCATCCCAGGAAGATGCGGATTCACATACCTGACCTCTAATGAGGGAGAAAAGGTACCAATTGCATTCAAATCACACTTGTACACTAAAGCTGAAATGAAATTTAGCCCAACGGAAAAAATTCTTACTGCAACACAGACAGCTATAGCAAAAGAACGAGCCCTGGCACAAGGTAAACGAATAATAATCGTGACACCGATACCAGCCCTAGAGGCGGTAACAAAGGCAAGCATTCCGAATGCTAAAGCACTACATCCAAGGTGGATACAGTGGGCTAATTCTCTTGCTGCAACAGACGTGGCATACGAATTTGATCCTAACTTAAAAACACAAGAATTTCTCCAATATGAATTTGAATGTCCTCCACCGACCAAAATGCTGCCTCTAGAACATTACGGCTGTATAATATATACAGACGGATCAGCACAACCCGCAGTAGGGGGTAAACAAGCTTACAGTGCTGCGTGCGCGATTGTTAAAGGTCGCTGGCACGAAGGGAAATTTAAACCAGCTATCACTAAAACACAATCTCTAGGAGATTGTACAGCTCAGCGAGCTGAACTACTGGCGTTCAAGATGGCGCTTGAAAATACCGATCGAGAATTCCCCACACTCATAGTGTGCGATTCGTATTATTGCGTTCAGTCTTACAATGAATACTTGCAGATCTGGCTTCTGAATGGTTTTAAGGATGCAAAAGGAGGCACAATCAAGCATAAAATGCTCTGGTAACAAGTAGTTCTATTACTAAAAGAACTACCAAAGACTCACGTGATACATACGCTGAGTCATCAACGTGATGGCGTTCACGTTGCAGGGAATTCATTGGCTGATGAGGCCGCGAAGGCAGCTGTGCAAACGGCTTCCGTAGCTGCCATCACACGGTCAAAAAAAAAAAATAGACAGCGAAATATTACAGGCTGTCAGCGCTACAGAAAAGGATTCGATAGAAACACTCCCGAAAGGCTTTCCAGTAAAATACTCATACATAACTGATGCAAACAATGTTCCTTTTGCCCGAATCCCTGGAGTGGGGGATAGGGTAATTCCAAACATGGAACATAGGTTAGGACTGATAATAGCGGCACACGAAGGGCTTGCTTCTGTACATGCTGGCGTCTCAGCCACAGTATCATTATTAAAACAGAGATACTGGTGGCCACAAATGAGAAGACAAACAAGGAACTATGTTTTAGAATGTGAAATATGTCAAAGAATGAAAGTATCAACGGTGAGACGACCAGCGCAGACGCCCCTTCTAATCTCGGATAAACCATTAGCCTGTGTTTACCTGGACCACTGTGGTCCCTTACAAAGGGATGGTAACTATAAATATATCTTGGTTGCAGTGGACTCATGCACGAGATTCATATGGATGTGGCCCCAGCGATCGGCTGACGCCAGAACTGTTATAAAAGATTTGCGAGTCTTTATCGGCACATACGCAATTGGGATGCTGCATTCTGACCAGGGTCCTGCTTTTAGCTCTCGAGCTTATAAGGAGGCCATGACCAGCATGGGCATTGCATTGCGGTATTCTTGTCCATTTCACCCTGAGGGGAACGGAATTGTTGAAAGAAAAAACCGTGACATAAAGCAATCTATAACAGCAAAGGTATTAGGTTCGGGAGCTGGGTGGGTCAAACATCTAATAAGTGTCCAACGTAGTCTAAATAACCTGCCAAGAAATTCTCTGAAGGGATTCAGTCCGTAAGAATTATTGTTTGGAACTAGGATGTTAGTCTTAGATCTCGACAGTCAGACTTCAGTGGTGAAGGAAAAAAGCTTTGATATCAAAGATCGTTTGGCTATTTTGCAGGACTTAAACGAAACAAGAAAAGACCTGAGCAACATAAAGTTGAAACAGCAGCCAACAACCACTGAAGAACCACCACCTGTCCCAGCAAGACCTGTCTGGATTCCAAAAGTCGGGGATCTAGTCAGAGAAAAGATCGCGGTAAAGAAGAAATTTGGGCCTTCTTACAGAAAAGCAGTTCCTGTCTTGTCCATCAACGGGACAAGATCAGTTGTACTACCGCCGCTTGCTGGTAAAAAGGAGAACCGAGTTGTATCCATCGACCTGGTAAAACCACAATCATGTGGCCGATAACAAACAGTAGGCCAAGTGGACTCCCGATAAGTAGTAGAACACCAAGGTTTGCTACCAATACAGAGGTCCCTACTAAGAGGCTAATCACATTCGAAACGCCTACAGAAGAACAACAAGGACTGTGCAATAATGCAATGGAACTTAAACCTCTGAAAACCCAAATAAAAACATTTAGCAGAGACACACCAACCTACAATGAAGTAACAAACAAATATGCAAGAAACAGTAATCCTGAAGCAATTGGAACAATTGACAGAACTGCATCCGGCTACTTCATAAACTTCGATGATTCCTCTGAAGGCTTCAGTGAATCAAAACACAGCCATCAACAAAAACCTTTAAAGATAAAGTTAAAGAACTTTTGAAACAACTGAAAGAAACATATCTGATTTCTCCATGGATTGCATTTTGGGTGGGTTTTGGTGCATTTATCCTCATACTTTGGCTCATCATTGTACTAACTTTGGGACGCTTCATTGAGGGAAAATATGCTAAAATGGACACAGCAAGTCAGAAAATCAACTTGATCCTCAAACCACACACATCTTCACACGTCGAGAAAAGAGAACTTTCTTCAGTCAACTTCACAGCCAATCCTATACCGGGTGGGGTAGCATGGGACAACACTGACTACGAAATTTATGGTCCGGTTGAAATCCTGAAATATCCACACCAAATTAAGATCTCGTTGAGTGACTTTGTAAAACCAAGCTCATTTGCTGATGATTGGGACTTTGAAAGTATAAATAATATGATGTCTGACTTAGTGATGTCTGCTAAATTTACCAAACATGATTATTTGCAGGGTTCGACTAATTATGATAGTATGTACTGTTACAACCACTATGGTAACCATTTTCTACATAAATCTGCACAACCTAGAAATGTTTTAAATTATAATCAATGGGAACATTGTGCAACCCCTCCAAAAGAAAGCTCAAGAACCTTTTTTGACAAATATTCATACTTCTCAGGTTTTAACACAAGTAATGCTGAAACATTTTATTTCAAATTGTCAAATAAGACAGGGACAAAGACCATGATAACAAACACGAAATTGATATATTCAGACTCATTCTTTGAACAAATGAATACTTTTGGTTTTGATTATTGGGACAAACATGTTGAAGTAAAAAGTGTTTGGGGTACGAAAGAATGGCAAGTACAAGGTATAGAATCTTTGTTTAGAGCCTGCATGATCCCAGAACAAATTATATTTTTAAATGACACTGTTCAACAAACTACCTGTCTTGGCCTAGCCAAAATCAAAGACTTAAATAAACCGTCTATTCCAAAACCAACAATGAACAGCAATAGCTCTACAGATGAAGAGATAGACGTAAATTATGTATTAAACCAAAACAGAACACATCCAGATTGGAAACAGTGGTTGATCTGGCCCACAGATACTAATAACTGTCAAGACAGATTCCTGACAAAACACAGGGGTTCAAATTGACCAGGCCAGACCCTAGATATTCCCAAAGACAACACCCAGGGATAATAACCACCTACAGTGTGGGCAAACTCTGCCTTCAATGGCTAGAAACTTCCACACTGGCAGAAATTAAGCAACACCTAACTTTACTTACTGATGGTGCTGACTTGCGTGATTTCATTATGGGACCGCGCAAACAGCGTCAAAAATGTTTCATAGCAGCCTCTGTATATGCAGCATACAACGAGGCCTGGAAGGTAACTCAAATTGAGACAGCAGAAAGAATACGGGAAATTGACCGTATTAATTAGGAAAAATCACTTTCTGTAGTGGACAATGGGTTAATGACTCTGTCCTCCAGAATTTTTTCTTTGGACAGCATTGTGTCTTCAGCAATCGACATAATATCGCAAGACTTACTGTTGCTACAACACGGTCAGTCTCAATTGCGTTCTATTGTACAGCTTGGCTGGACGTTACAAAATCTGCGTTCAGGTTATGTGCCTTGGCGTTTAATCAACACAACGTCACTATTCAATATCTTTAACCTTACTGATAAACAAATCAGTATGGCACAAAAGGGTGCTGATTATACAATCCTGAGCATTGAGAAACTCGAGAGATTACCAGTGACAATGTCAGAACGACCTGTCAGTGAATGGATAATACATGGGATAATTAATATTCCAATATCAACCTTCAGGTTTCAATACTGCCAAAAATATATACAGGCTGGCATGTACGAAAAATTGGGAAAAGGGTATATTAAAACAACATGGAACTTGCCCTATTCACATGCATGTGTCAGTAATAAAGGACAGAAAGTGTTTCTTAGTGGCAATAATTGTGCAATGTCACTGAGCGGTACACTTCTGTGTAATGGAATTAGTTTGCATGGAGCCTGTGAAGGGAACTCAAATAACCTTTCATGTCACCAGCTAGGCGCACCTGCAACAGAGATAGAACCATTCTTTCAAAGACTCTATAATGGGAGTTACATTCTAATTGTGGATCGCAGATGTTGTAGTCTTATGCCCGGGACTCCTTATCTCGTAACTACGACTGCGAAGGTCAAGTGCTGTGGACACTCATTGTTCCCCAGCTCCTTTCCAGACAGGGAGGCAAGAGCATGGCCCAACTTGAAAATTACTTCTATTCGAATAGATACTTTAAGCAGAATGAAAACACTGCTTCTTCAGACGCCGACAAGGCTCACGTCATCAAAAGAAACGTATGATCTCCTAGTCGCAAGGACGACTGCAGAGATTCACTCATTGTTATCAACTAATTCCCCCATACATTTCGCAGAAATCCTGAATGAAATCATAAATATTTCTGATACCAGTGGAGTCTCAAAAGTATTTAAGACAGTATTTTCGATGGCATTAACACCATTCAAAGCCATACTGGGTGTTTTTCCAGATTTCGTCCATTCGATTTTTGGCGGACTTCCCCTCATTTTGGGACTAATTGCAGGAATCCTATTCTTGGTCCTAATATTTCGTTATGGCAAACCGTGTCACAGACAAAACACCTGCGACAAGGGAAGAAACAATCCGAGCCATTGGATACCGGGACCGGATATCAAAAATCGTGGGACTATCCCGGCTTAGAGACCTGAACATGACTTGGTTTCTATCATGTCGACCAATGTGGCATCGATGTGTTTTACCTGTATTAAGGTGCTTGCTATGCGGAGGAGAATGCGTGTTAGACACCTGTCTGACGCTACAATCGGATGCGCCAATGGATGCAGAAACATTGTTGAGTCCAATAAAGGCTCATGCTTTGTGCTGCCCTCAACGGCTACCAATCCTGATGACGGCATTCGTGGAAGCTTCACCACTACGATTAAGGGGTAGTGAAGTTCAAGATGAAAGCAGCATTGATCAGGTACGACCTTCTGTCAGCAATACTAATCAAAACGTCAATGGAGACAATCATGCGCAAGAATGCATGGTTACACCTTTTTCCGAGTTAGTGGAACTCTCCCAGGAAGCTGTTGACAGCTTTTTCGACAGTCTAAATGATATGATGTTCTCACCAGAGCAGAAATAGAGACTTTTGAGCAAGCTCGCACACGGCGTTCCCTGAATTTGGCCTTCAACTAGAATAATAAAATACCATGAACAAATTTTCCCTCCAGTTCACGGACAGCAATTTTTTTCAGCAGCCCCAAAATATTTTTACGAATTTTTCGGGACACTTATCCTCTGCTTAAAGTAAAAACTATTCTTAGAGAACTAAAATTTCTATTTTTAGATACTTTATAGACATTAGCTGCCCGCTGGTATGTTCATAATTATTTTATTCTGTGATGGAATGTTCTCGAACCTTTTTTCTGTATTAAGAGCCATTTCATGTGTAAATTCTCATATACAAATTAGTGATAATGTATAGATATGCGTGATTACTTTAGCAATGTTCTACAGCTTGAGTGCATATAATACATGTGACTGTTTTTTCCGTATATTTGATCATTTCAAAATGCATTTTATGTATTTTGGGGTGGTAAGGTATACACAATACTCTACAGTATGTTTTACTATGCCTAGATTCGTAAATATGTCCATAGTTAGCGTGGAGTGGGTGTGATGTATTCCTATAGGTTCTGTATCGATCCCCCTATTCCTGACCCTATTCTGGTTAACAAGTTAACTAGCAGCCATCCCATGATGCAGAAAACCCCCATGATGCAGAAACCGTTATCTGATTAAGCCACACTACGGCACAGGAACGTGTTATCTGATTAGGTCATAACGCTTGCCATCTAATTAGACAAGCGATATTCCTCCAGCTCCTGATAAGGCATACGGAGTTCTCAAAACAAATCAAACCTATGACAAACTGGGAAAAACCCTGCGGCCATTGTTTTGATTTCACCGAGAACTTCAGCAAAAGAATGTGCTAACGACCAGGTCGTATGACATCCTTATTGACGTATCTATGTCCATCCTTACGTCAATCTCGGCACCTTAAAGGTATAAATATTACCGATATTGCCCTATGCAAACACACGCGGTGGTGACGAGATCGGAGCAGCCAGACTTGCCGAAGCCCAGAGCAGAGCAGACCCCGCTGGCGCAGCCCCGCCTTCCTGACGCGCTGAGAACGAGACGCTGCTTTCTCCTGCCGAGAAATCCAGCTCCGGCGCTTCTGGGTAGCCCTCGCAGGCAGCCTGGAATACCGAGACCAGAGACGAGAGATACCATCCCTCATTAATCCTAGATTCCAGGTACAGAACTGAATAACCCCTTGCAGAGAATTCTTGAGTCAGTCACTTGGCAAAACAAACTTAACTTAAACTGCTACTTTCTATTCCCGCCCACGTATTAGGCTTAGGTCAGGTACATTTGGGGTAGGCGTAGTTAGAAACACCAGTTGAGTACGATTAGTCAAATGTATATGTGTATGTATCTATTTTATCCATTTTAAACCATCATATGGCTTAGAAACCATATCAATGTTTTTACAGTATTATTTTATACTTCTGCTTTTAATGTATGCACTTTACTTAACCATAAGTATTGCGATAATATCGATCCATTTCTCTTGTATGAGAAAAGAGACTGATCAATAAATAACATCTTTTATTGAACACGCCCGTCTCTTCCTTTTCTCTACAATCTGGTGAGACTAAGAATGCACGTACTGACTGAGTAAAATAAGTCGTCTTTTGTTTTCACACGACTCTAGAGATACACTCTTGATTAGGGGAGAGCAAAGTTGTCATGTTCTATGGTTGTCAGAAACTAAATCCCTTCTTGTCTATCCAGGGAGGTTCAACTCCTCCTTGCCTATTCGAGAAAGTTTCTAGTGAACTCTGAGCTAGCTGGCAAACCCAAAACTTTAAGTCTAATATCGACAGTAGTAGACCTAGTTAACATCTGGTCTAGGCCTATACTATTGAAGGTATTATTCCAATGCGCAGAGCCTATTGGGATAATAGGAACTACACTACATTATATTATGTAAATGGGATGTGCTAAAATTATGTTTCGATATAAAACTCAAGATCAAACTATTAGTTCATGAAACACCTTAACTGTGCACATTTTCAATTGATTTTAATTGGTTATTGACCTGCATGATTTAGCTACAAAGATAAATAAACATGGAATTTAAATTTACATATTAAAAGAATATAATATAATAGTGGACTAACCTTTCTGTTTTGAAATACTTCTTTTAGTTAGGATACTAGAGAATTGTTGTTTCATTTTGTAAGAAAATACTGATCTTGCATCTTAAAATCTGTAATTTTCTTAATAAGAAATAAAATATGCACAGATGTGACTCATACACAGCAACATAAACATGCACTCATTACAATGTGGCCTAGTTATGCTAACTAAAGCTCACCTAATAAGAAACAGTTATTTTTATATACAATTATACTTCCCAGATAAACACATGCCTTGTTTTTTCAGTGCAGTTTTTAGAGAAGTGGGGTTGTTTACAAGGTTCTCCTAATTGTCCATAACCAGAATTCGTTTAGATCAAACTGCAGTCAGATACTCTGAGCATAGGTTCTTCCCATTAATGAAAATGTCCTTCAAGATATCTTTTGTGGTATTTGGAGATGAACAATGGACAAAACAAGCCTGTTGGCTTTGCTAATGCTTGTTTGATTATTTGGGGGTAATTTCACGAAGTGTAATATATATATATGACAGTGTTGCTTCATCAATTAAAGACCTGCTTAACCACAGAACTTTTGGGTGTCTGTTTCCCGCTTTCTTTGAGAGTCCGGCTGGAGCACAGGAGGCAGTGCGGGAGCATAACAAGTCCAATATATATAAAATGAAATGCCGGAAATTTGAGCAATTATGAAAACAAGAAAATAAAAAATAGCAAAAGTATACTTGGTGAGTGCGGCCCGTTTTTCTGGTATTACCCCATAGGGACCTTTAGCCACAGCTACAGCACGAACTGCTGAACGGAATAACACCAAATTTGGCAAAGAGGTAGTCCTCAGTTCAGACTCATGCCTTTCGCTTAAATGGTGTCAATCTGTTCAGTAGTTTTTTAGATATTAAAGGAAAAGTGTAGAAATATAGCTGGGCGGAGCCTAATGACACATCTCATTGTGAGATCTGATTGGCTGTCTGCACTTCATCCAAGAAGTGTTGGCAGCCATCTTGGAACCTATACACATGATAGCACCTCATTAAAAAGCACTGCAGTTCATAGACGGTTTTAAGACTTAAGTTACATTATAACCATTTGTTGATGGTACCATACTCATTTTAGGAATTGTGGTGTGTTCTAAGGTGATTTTACCATGTGAAAAAGCCTTCTGATGGGATATCATGAATCATGTTTGAGAGAAAACAACTTTCTCATGCTTGTCCCATAAAGGTTTGGAAGGTGCTCCAGAAGCTAAAATGAGAGCATCTTATCTGTAAATTCACATTATCTTTCTCAGTCATGTGAAAATGAAGTCTGACATTCTCAGTAAAACATGTACATCCAACAAGGGAAAAAACTGTCAGTTGATTCCTTTGTGTTCTACTGCAGCCTCCTAGAGTGTTCTAAAGAACAACTAGAGCGCTAACAGTCCTACTTATTACTAAGGTATGGCACTCCTGAAGCCATCTCGATTGGAATAAAGTGGTAACTCTTAAAACCTGTATTTAAAAAGTAATAACATGAGGGTGTTCATTTTGTCCTAGAAATTATGGTTAGTGCGTTAGAGAGAAAAATTAGGACATGGTTTAAGTGAGATTTCAAATATCTTCCTGTTATATTTCAACAGGAACAGTCTGGCAGTTGATTCATTTGTGTTCTACTGCAGCTTCCCAGAGTGTTCTAAAGACCAGCTAGAGCACTAACAGTCTTACTTGTGACAAATTTATGGCACAGCTGAAGCCATCTTGATTGGAATAAACTGTTAGCACTTAAAACATTTAATTTAAAACCGAACAAAATGAGGGGGTTCATTTTGTCATAGAAATTATGGTTAGTGTTGTAGAAAGAAAAATTAGGGCATGTTTTAAGAGAGATCTCAAATCCTCTTCTATTTAATTTGGAAATTCTGACATGCAGACTGAACAATCACTTTCATTACCAGCAGTAGACTTTCAGTTAACTTCCTTGTGAGCACTACCCCCTACACAATTGAATTCAATTCCCAAAAAGTCTTTACACTATCCAAACACCACTGCTCTACCCTAAACCGTAAAACACTACCCCAGGACGACCCCCTACACTACACAAATACCACTGCAACAAGCTAAACTGTACATCTACCCCATCACGACCCCCTATACTACACAAACACTACTGCACTACCCTAAACCCTTCATCTACCCCAGCACGACCCCCTACACGACACAAACACTGCTGCACTACCCTAAACCCTAAAACACTACCCCAGCACGACCCCCTATACTACCCAAACACCACTGCGCTACCCTAAACCCTAAAACACTACACCCTAAACTACACAAACACCACTGCACTTCCCATACCCTAAAACACTACCCCCAGCATGACCCCCTACACTACCCGAACACCACTGCGCTACCCTAAGCCCTGAAACACTACCCCAGCACGACTCTCTACACTACCCATACACCACTGCACTATCCTAAACCCTAAATCTACCTCCAGCACGGCCTCCTACACTACACAAACGCCACTGGGCTACCCTAAACCCTAAAACACTACTCTCTACACTACACGAACACCACTGTACTATACTTAAGCCTAAAATACTACCCCGACCACGACCCCCTACACTACACAAACACCACTGCACTGCCGAAGTTCTCTCTAATTGTTTTCCTCAGTGTGCGGCAGAGAAGGGTCTCTGTGCGCTGCAACCATGGCTATGTGCGCCAGGAACCAAACCGCCGTGTGTGTGGCGCCAAATGTCACTCAAAACGTTTACTTTAAAAAGTGAAAAGATGGTGCATTTTTGCACATACAGCGCAACAATAAGGGTCTTAAGGGCAGCTTGCAAATTGGATATGACATGAATTGGTTACACTGGCAAGTACACTTCAAGTTTAGAAAAGCACAAGACTTCAATGGTGGTACCATCATTAGATTTTAATAAATATTCATAACTGGAGCACAGTTCATTGGGTGGGGAAATGTTGCGAGCCTATACAATTTCACATATACACAATAAGGGAGAGGGCAGTTCAGACACGTCAAGTGGCATCACTAGATGGTTGACAGGGTTACTTCTCACTGCGATCCTTGTCATTTTTCCAGTGCTGATAAACTCGGTCTAGGTCAACTTTCCCATTCAGGAGGTAGGCCTTTGTCCTCATCAGCATATGTTATGTTATGTTATGTTATATTAGTTTGTAACCACTTGTAAAGCGCACGGCCACTGTGCAGCAGAGTTACTAGACATATGCTTGCTTAAACAGCCTTGTATTTGAGTGCTAGGGAGAGAGAATCCCAGAGTTTGGGGGCCAGGTGAGAAAAACGACATCCTCCCAGTCGTTTTCATCTAAAAGACAAAGTGATTAGCAGGAAGAGATGAGCTGAGCGGAGACTATGCAAAGGTGTGTACTTTGTTATCATACTGCTAATAAATCTGGGGCTGTTGCCATGCAATGCCTTAAAGGCTATACATCCGGTCTTCAAGGCTACTCGTTGGGCTATTGGGAGCCAGTGGAGTTTTACCAATGCAGGTCTGTATGACAGCCATTTAGGCAGTTTATGAATCCGTCTTGCTGCCTGATTCTGGACCATTTTTAGTCTTTTTTGTAGGCCAACAGGCAGACTGAGATAGATTGAATTAAAAAAATCAAGCCGTGAAAGTATGAGGGCTATCACCACCTGTATTAAAGCTGCGTGAGTCAGCAAGTGTGAAATTTTCTTGATTTTCCGTAGTTGGTGGAAACTGGAGGAGATCACTGCTCCCACCTGTCATCAAAGCAAGAGATCAGCGTTGACAATGACCCCTAGGCTTTTCACCGAGTCGGAGGGGGTGGGGAGAGGCCCAAGTTCCTCCGGCCAAAAATGCGGGCCCCAGCTAACCTCACTCTTCCCAGGCAATACCAACTCCGTCTTGCCTGGGTTGAGTTTCAGGTGGTTCACAACCATTCAGCGCTGGATGTGAAGCATAGTTGCCTGAAACTCAATCACGGCATCAGGGAAGCCAAGTGGAAATATGATCTGAAGATCATCAGCATAGTTAAAGATGGTAATGTTTCGGTTTCCCAATGAGTAGATCAATGGCCTTAGATATAAATTAAAAAGCAGCAGTGACAGAGAAGAAGCCTGTGGGACCCCACAAGTGGTGGTGAGCTTGGGGGTGGTGAGATTTCCAAGCTTTACTGCTTGAAGCGGTCGGCAAGGAAGGAATCGATCCAACCAAGTGTGGGTCAAAGTAGGCACGCCTGCTCGACATGGTTCAACAGGATGTTATGGTTGACCGTGTCAAATGCGGCTGACAAATCCAGGAGCACCAGAGCTTGATGGTCACCCCTGTCTACATTTGCTCTGAGGGTGTCCAGAACTGCAAGGATCACAGCCTCCGGTGAATGCGCCGGACGAAAGCCAGCTTGATTTGGCTCTAAATAGTTGGAGCGTTCAATGAAGCTAGACACACACCTGGCTACATGGGCCTCTAGTAATTTTGCCATGAAAAAGAGGAGAGAGATGTGGTGGTAGTTAATGGGATTGATGGGATCAGCCCCTGTTTTTTTAAAAGGGGGACTACCGTCGCATGCTTGAAGGCATTGTGAACCTTGCCTTGGGCGAGTGACTCATTTAGAAAAGGGAGCACGCTCTGAGGCAAGGCGGTAAAGATATCTTTTAAGACGTGCGGTGGACAGCAGTCATTAGGTCACCCCGATTTAACGCGGGTCATAAGTTCTGATAATGTTTTAGGACAGATGGGTTGGAGGGTATCTAATATGCATTGGTTGCTAGAAATATCATCCAGTAGTTCCCAGTTGATGGTGTTAGGGAGGCTGGCTTTGATGGAAGAAATTTTGTCCAGAAAAAAATTATTCAGGGAGTTACAGAGTTCCTGAGTAGGGGTCTGAATAGGCGAAGTTCTAGTATCATTACATAAGTCATTCACTATTTTAAAAATGTCTTTAGGTTTGTTGTGGGCTTTAAGTAATTTTGTAGAGAAGTAAGCCGCTTTAGTGGTCAGGATGGATTTTTTATACTCTCTACAGGCATTGGAGAATTGCTCCCTGTCTTCAGTGGAGTATCTTGATCTCCACTTTCTCTCGATTTGACACAACTCATGTTTTTGTTTTTTGAGGTCGGTGGTAAACCATTTGTGGGCATCTGAGTGGCGGTCATGGGAGAATTTAACAATTGGGGCATGACTGTTGCTAATTGATAATAGCCACTCAGTGACTTTTCCCTCTATGGAGTTGACGTCCCGACAGAAAATGGGTACAGAGTTCTCCAAAGTATTAGCAAAACGTGGTTTATTTAAGGATTTCCACTTCCTGGTTACACCCCCCGCCGAGGAGGTGGGCTTTTAATAGCCACTGGAAGTAATTGTGAATTGTATCAGGTGATGGTCTGACCAGATGCATGGGGAGATTAGCGGTGTGCAAAGTGAGATGTTGTGGGACCAAATGTGATCCAAAATATGTCCCTTTGTATGAGTGGGATTTTGTAGATGCTGGACTAAGTTCAAGTTGGATAACAGTTCGGATAGTTCGGAGACATCATTGAACCAGTAGTTCAGGTCCCCAGTAAGGTGCACCTTCGCATAATTTATTTATTTATTTATTTTAAATCTTTTTATTGGACAAACCAGCTCCGCAATAGTACACTTCAGGTAGCAGCAAAAAATCATTAGCAAGCATTGACACAGTCAACCATAGTCATATCAAGAAAATCAGTCCCACCCGCAATGGCAATTCCTCCCACCCAGCATCAACCCACCCCTAGAACAAACCAATTTCGATCCCCAAAACAGAGATGTAAGGATAGAACACCCCCCTTCCACCCCCCCACTCTCTATGCAGACCTTAGTGCCCTACCATAATACAGCTACGCCCCTGGGTAACTAGCACAGGACGGGCGCCCCAGACCCTGTTGTTGTTGGGTCATACCTAACAGCATGAGGCTTCACCCTGAGCCCTCCTCATGTTGGTTCCGCAGTCGACTGCGAATCCAGCCATTCCCCTCTATAGCGCCTCCAGGCCTCCCATATCTTTTCCCATTTCTTCTGGCAACCTCTACTCTTGTAGATCACCTTCTCCGCTCGCTGGCACCAATCTAGGTCTCTCTCCCACTCTTCCACCGTTGGCAATAGATCGCTACCCCCAGCCTCGCAATGTTCCTATTAGCTATCATACTCACCACAGCCAGCCAAATCTTGTCCCCTTTTGTCCAGGTGATGTCGCTAGTAACCCCCAACACATGCCATCGGGCCTCCAGAGGGACCTCTGCTCCCACCACCTCCGACATGATGCCTGTCAAGCTGGACCAGTAAGCCCTGATCTTCGCACAGTCCCACAGAATATGGAAGAAGGTCCCTTCCTCCCCGCACCCCCCGTGCACAGAAGCGAGAGTCTACATATCCCATGCTGTACTGTGTGGTTCTCAGGGTATATGACCTGTGCAGAATGCGGAGCTGGACCAGCCGGAACCAGCTGCGAATCGCCACCTCCCGGGGGCACTGTAGGGCCTCCCCCAGTCATCGTCCTCCAGCAGCCCCACATCTGACGTTGTGTTTTGAAACTGGCTTTACGGTTTTGTTAGTAAAGCGCGGGGACGATTGTGGCCATTTGTTTAAGTATTGATGTTAATCAGAGCCCCTTCACGCGCTCTGATTAACATCAATACTTAAACAAATGGGTAACTAGCCATAATATCGAAAAAATATATAGAATGGACATAATATAGAAGTAAAAAAAAAAAAATTGACAAATTATCGAATGAACACAATATAGTAGGTAAAAATATCAAATTGAAGGTAAGTAATATCGATTGTCAAAATATAGAAGTCAAAATATCGAAGTATATAATATAGGCATTAAAATATATCGAATTTTTAATAATATCAAATTTTTTAAAGTGTATTTTATGTTAGTATATGTGGGAAAAGTGTATTTTATTTTTGTAATGTATGTTCAATTTATTTTAAGTAATACATTTTATGTTATTTATTTTTTGCGTAATTTATTTCTGTAATTATATTAAATTAAATATTAATTTTGAGAAATTATTAATTCATTTTAATTTAATTTTGCTTTTTAGTTCTGTAGCGGGTAGTGGGTTTATAGGGGAATAGGGTGGGAAGTAATATCATTGCAATTAATTAGATATTTTTATTTCTTGATTGGTATTCATTTTGAATTTATTGTTAATTAATCTTTAATTTGTAATTTATTTTTATTAATTGATTAGTTGATAATTATGTTAATTTTATTAATTTATTTTGAGTAGCGGGTTGTGGGTTTATAGGGGAATATGGTGGAAAGTAATTTAATTGTCATTAAGTAAATATTTAGTTTTTATTTATCGGTATTGCTTTTGAATTATTTTTAATTAATTTTTAATTGGTAATTAAATTTTATTAATTGGTAATTAATTTGAATTAATTGATTAGTTGATAATTATGATAATTGTATTCATTTTCCGTAGCGGATTGTGGGTGTTTAGGGGAATAGGGTGGGAAGTAATTTAATTGTAATTAATTACATATTAAAAATAATTGTTGTGTATTGATAATTAATTTACTGAAAATGTATTATTGATTGGTATGAATTTTATTATTAATACATTTTTGTTATTGAAAATTAAATAGTTGTTACATAATTATGAATAGGTAATTCATTTTTATTAACTAAAATGTATTTGTATTTCTAATTGATTAGGTAGTACATAATACTACATTGGTCATTATTTTTCATGAAGTTTTTATTGGTATTGATATTTCATTTATTTTTATTCATATATATAATCATTACTTTCCCTACTGTTAAACTCACTGGACTGGAAGAGCAATGTTTACCCCTACGCTATCCAACGCTTTCCCTACTGTTGCACTCACTGGAGTGGGAATAGTAATTTTAACCCCTACTCTATCCAACGCTTTCCCTACTGTTGCACTCTCTAGAGTGGGAATAGTAATTTTTACTCTCCCGCTATCCAACGCTTTCCCTACTGTTGCACTCACTGGAGTGGGAATAGTAATGTTTACCACTACGCTATCCAACGCTTTCCCTACTGTTGCACTCTCTGGAGTGGGAATAGTAATGTTTAACCCTACGTTATCTAACACTCCCCCTACTCTAGCACTCCCTGGAGTGGGAAAAGTAATTTTTACCCCTACGCCATCCAACGCTTTCCCTACTGTTGCACTCTCTGGAGTGGGAATAGAAATGTTTACCCCTATGCTATCCAACGCTGTCCCTACTGTTGCACTCACTGGAGTGGGAATAGTAATGTTTACCCCTACGCTATCCAACGCTTTCCCAACTGTTGAACTCACTGGAGTGGGAATAGTAATGTTTACCCCTACGCTATCTAACACTCTCCCTACTCTAGCACTCCCTTGAGTGGGAATAGTAATTTTTATCCCTATGCTATCCAACGCTTTCCCTACTGTTGCACTCTCAGGAGTGGGAATAGTAATTTTTACCACTACGCTATCAAATGCTTTCCCTACTGTTGCACTCTCTTGAGTGAGAATAGTACTTTTTACCCCTACACTATCCAACGCTTTCCCTACTGTTGCACTCACCAGAGTGTTAATAGTAAATGTTACCTTCCCGCTATCCTACGGTAACAATATTGTATATTTTTTATTAATATTACGTTAATATGTATATATATATATATATATATATATATATATATATATATATATATATATATATATATATATATATATTACCTACTGGCGGTCGCCAGTAGGTATATATAGTTAGGATTTTTTCTCTATGGGTTTTTTGAAAATTCTATGTCTAATAACTTTGGCGTTTGTGGACGGAATTGGCTGAAATTTTCAGGAAAATGGCACATTTTGTTTCTGAGCAGCCCTTGAAAATTTGGGGGGGGTTCGTCCAGTGGGGGCCGAGAAAAAAGGGGGGTCCCAAAACGTGTTTTTAACATTGAGTTTTCCATAGGGCGGTTGGCCTCAATTTTAGCCCGAACGGCTGAATGGATTTGCACGAAACATGGCAAAATTGTAGGGACTGGTAGCCCGATGTGCCTTTTGTAGGTCTCAATATATGTGCTCCAGTGGATTTTGAGAAATTAACGTTTAAAAAAAGATATATATCTGTAACAGCGGACCGGGCAGCGCTCTGGTTCGCGGACTTTTCGCGCAACGGAGCTTTGTGAAGCGAAGCTGATTGGTTCTCCGGCGTCTGTCAACATTCCAAACAGTCCGTAGCGGCCGCCATCTTGTCTCTCGGTAGGATCGAGAGACAAGAGGAGGCCGAAGCGAAGGGGCAAATGACCATAAGGGGGCATAGTACATTGTCGCTCACCCCCTAGGTTTGATGTGGAGGTTTTAAAAGGGCCCCGCGGGGCAAAAAAAAATAAAAATAATAATAATCGAACAGCTGAATGGATTTGCACGAAACTTGGCAAAATTGTAGGGACTGGTAGCCCGATGTGCCTTTGCTAGATCTCAATATATGTGCTCCAGTGGATTTTGAGAAATTAACGTTCAAAAAAAGGTATATATCTGTAACAGCGCACCGCTTCGCGTACTTTTCGCGTTACGGAGCTTTGCGAAGCGAAGCTGATTGGCTCTCCGGTGTCTGTAAACATTCCAAACAGTCCGTAGCGGCCGCCATCTTGTCTCTCGGTAGGATCGAACAGCTGAATGGATTTGCACGAAACTTGGCAAAATTGTAGGGACTGGTAGCCCGATGTGCCTTTGCTAGGTCTCAATATATGTGCTTCAGTGCATTTTGAGAAATTAACGTTCAGAAACAAGATATATATCTGTAACAGCGCTCCGCTTCGCGGAGATAAAATTATATGTGTATTACCTAGCTGTTGCTAACACCAGTTAGCGACGGCTAGTAGAAGATAGCGACCATCTTGGGCCCCACTTTGCATGTGAGTGATATTTATCACTAATGACATGCAAAGTGGGCATGCCAAGATGTTAGCGACTGGAAACAGTCGCTAACATCGCTATCTCCTATTATCAACTTTTGGAAATATTCGAGATAAGGGCGAATATCTCTAAAAGCTACCACCTGCCCTGAGCAGTTCTTAGCCATGTTATCCAATGGGAGGTGGATAACATGGCTAAGAGCATTGGCTCGGTAATGCATGAATATCGCTGAGTTTTCAGCGATATTAATGCATTGCGGTCGTTTTTTATCGTATTTCCGATAAACCTTGATAATAGCAAGGTTTATCTGCGATAATTTCTGACGGTAAAAAAATCGTTGCTAAGCATCGTTAGGGATAAATATCGCTTAACTTTGGTAATATGCCCCAACGTCTGTTAACGTTCGATTCGAAGGAAATCAGGAAGTGTTGAAAAACATTGTCTGCGCCATCTTGTCTTTTTTCAAATGCCACACTTTTGTCGTGCACGGCAGCCATTTTAGATGCCTTGACCAGACCCACTCTGTGCACGCTGTCGATCCTTAGCATGGCTCCCCACCCTCGTAAACATCTCCCCCAGGCAGTGGTCACCCCCGCTCTCTGCCTTATGCATGGGTAATAAACCTCCCCCATCTGCGCTGCTGTTCCCTGAGAATCACACCCTGTGCCCGCCCGACACCTCCCTTTCGCCCTATTCACTACCGCACCCTCTGACACTCCTTTTCCTCTGTGTCCGATTGTCCAGGCTGGTCCTAGGGTATCAGCTAGCCCTGCAGATGTAGTTTATGGCCACAGCTGTAAAGAATCACCCCTCTTCAAAGGAGTTATAGTAGATCAAGGCCCACACTCGATGAGATTCGTCACAGCAGAAGCGCTGCTATTATCTGAAAACCATCCTGTATTGTGATTGGGGAGGGGACCGAGCCTGAAGCGGAAGATTCCAGGGATGACTGTTTGTACATCAAAGTTTTTACAATTATGTGTCACATTAAAAATATATAGCACTCCGACAAAGTAGTAAGATTATAAAACTTTAATAATTTATAAATATATACAAGAAAACAAAAATAGTAATAACATATAAACATTTTTAGGGAAAAACAACGAAGTAGCGGTCGGCTGTGCGAATAGTCCCAACGCAGCACAACGTCCAGATTTCCGGCGTGGGGCGTCGCGGGGGGTGGGTCATCAGTAGCAAACTGTTGTGCGAATAGTTCCAAGGCAGCAGAACGCGTTGAAATCTAGATGACACGAAAGTGATGTCTAGTAAGTTGCCACCCAGCAAATAACGGCATGGGGCGTCGCGGGGGGTGGGTCATCAGTAGCAAACTGTTGCGCGAATAGTTCCAAGGCAGCAGAACGATGGCACCAAGGTGATGTCCAGTAAGTTGCCGCACTGGTTTTGGTATCCTACAATGCTGCTCCGAATAACGGCGTGGAGCGCCCCGGGGGAGGCGGCGTGAACGGGCCTCTCCAGGTGGAGTGTCATCTGTTGTAGTGGGGCGCCCCTTTACCGTTTCAGTTGCCATTCCGTCCGTTTTTGGTCCACTGTGTCAAAAGCCGCAATTCAGCTGAGTTGCGCCCACTCTTGCGGTGCAGCGATAGGCGGCTGTCACAGGACTCTCAAAATGGCTGCAGGCTGTTTCCTTTTTGGGCCTGGTCCACTGAAATGGCCCTGGGACACCTTGGAAATCGGACGCTTGTCTGCTAGGTCTTGGACCTCATTCTCGAAAGCGTCCCCTCCGCCTTGAGAATTCATCAAAAGTTTTGGGGGCTCCGACTCCTGCAGGCTTCTGGTGGGGAGCGGCTGCCATGATTGCTCGCGGAATGACCACGACTGAGCTACGAGATGGTGGTGCTTTCATGCTGACGCCAGCTTCAGTCTGAAACATCCAGAAACAAGGTGGGGCTTTCATCGTTTGGGGAAAAAAAAAAGTTTTCATCCTATGAAAAGTGTTGTTTTTAGGTCACATGATCAAGCCTTCCATCATTAGGAAACCAAAAGTAAAATGAACCAATGAAAAGTCACATGACCTGTTATGCGGCATAGGGTGTAAAATTAGGAGAAAATACGTTGGCACGTGAGGCGGCGTCAGTAGCGGACCGATGTGCGAATAGGCCGAAGGCAACACAACGCGCCAAGATCTGGATGGCACCGAGGTGGTGTCCAGCAAGTTGCAGCACTGGTGTGGCCATCCTACAATGCTGAAAGTCGGCGTGGGGCGCCCCGTTGGCCTGTGAGTTTGCGTCAGTAGCGGACCGATGTGCGAATAGGCCGAAGGCAGCACAACGCGCCAAGATCCGGATGGCACCGAGGTGGTGTCTAGTAAGTTGTCGCACTGGTGTGGCCATCCAACAATGCTGAAAGTCGGCGTGGGGCGCCCCGTTGGCCTGTGAGTTTGCGTCAGTAGCGGACCGATGTGCGAATAGGCCGAAGGCAGCACAACGCGCCAAGATCCGGATGGCACCGAGGTGGTGTCTAGTAAGTTGCCGCACTGGTGTGGCCATCCAACAATGCTGAAAGTCGGCGTGGGGCGCCCCGTTGGCCTGTGAGTTTGCGTCAGTAGCGGACCGATGTGCGAATAGGCCGAAGGCAGCACAACGCGCCAAGATCCGGATGGCACCGAGGTGGTGTCTAGTAAGTTGCCGCACTGGTGTGGCCATCCTACAATGCTGAAAGTCGGCGTGGGGCGCCCCGTTGGCCTGTGAGTTTGCGTCAGTAGCGGACCGATGTGCGAATAGGTCGAAGGCAGCACAACGCGCCAAGATCCGGATGGCACCGAGGTGGTGTCTAGTAAGTTGTCGCACTTCTGTGGCCATCCTACAATGATTAAAGTCGGCGTGGGGCGCCCCGTTGGCCTGTGAGATGGCGTCAGTAGCGGACCGATGTGCGAATGGGGCCAAAGGCAGCGCAACAATATTTTCTGATTTGAAGACACCACAAGGCGCTGAGATGCCAAGATCCGGATGGCACCGAGGTGGTGTCTAGCAAGTTGTGGCACTGGTGTGGCCATCGTACAATGGTAAAAGTCGGCGTGGGGCGCCCTGTTGGCCTGTGAGATGGTGTCAGTAGCGGACTGATGTGTGAATGGGGCCAAAGGCAGCGCAACAATATTTTCTCTTATATTTTCGGAGTAGAAGACACCACAAGACGCTGAGATGCCAAGATCCGGATGGCACCGAGGTGATGTGTAAGTTGCGGACGGATGTGCGAATGGGGCCAAAGGCAGCTCAACAATATTTTCTGAAGAGAATACACCACAAGGCGCTGAGATGCCAAGATCCGGATGGCACCGAGGTGATGTCTAAGTTGCGGACCGATGTGCGAATGGGGCCAAAGGTAGCGTAACAAGATTTTCTGTATGGAAGATACCACTAGGCGTTGAGATGCCAAGATTCGGATGGCACCGAGGTGATGTCTAGGAAGTTGTGCCACTGGTGTGGCCATCGTACAATGGTAAAAGTCGGCGTGGGGCGCCCTATTGGCCTGTGAGATGGTGTCAGTAGCGGACTGATGTGCGAATGGGGCCAAAGGCAGCGCAACAATATTTTCTGACTGACACCACAAGGCGCTGAGATGCCAAGATCCGGATGGCATCGAGGTGATGTCTAAGTTGCGGACTGATGTGCGAATGGGGCCAAAGGCAGCGTAACAATATTTTCTGTATGGAAGATACCACTAGGCGTTGAGATGCCAAGATTCGGATGGCACCGAGGTGATGTCTAGCAAGTTGGTGTGGTCATCCTACAATGCTGAAACTCGGCGTGGGTCACCCCATTAGCCTGTGAGATGGCGTCAGTAGCGGACCGATGTGCGAATAGGCCGAAGGCAGCACAACGCGCCAAGATCCGGATGTCACCGTGGTGGTTTCATAGTTGAGAGGCACTTCATCTGCAGTGGGGCGCCGAGATCCGGATGGCACCGAGGTGATGTCTAGCAAGTTGCTGTACTTGTGTGGTCATCCTACAATGCTGAAACTCGGCGTGGGTCGCCCCATTAGCCTGTGAGATAGCTGTTCTTTGGATTTGGGCCTGGTCCACTAAAATGGCCCTGGGACACCTAAGAACTCGAACGCTCGATTTTTTTTTCCTTTCCTGTACATGCAAAAAAAGGTAAATGCCCGGTATGTTACACGCTTCATCTGCCACGATGAACTCTCCAGAGGAACCGAAAAAATATATAGTTGTGGTAACTATACCATGCATCGTCATATGGAGAGGTGGCACCAATTAATTATAGTGCTGCATAAAAGAGAGATTTGGAGGAGAACCCCTGACCTGCTAGTACATTCATCAAAGAAGTGGCACTGAGAGCTTCAGAGGCAAGGGAAACGGTCCCAAATATTTAGAAGAACTTTGGAAAGATTAAAATGACATGTTTAGATTGTGGTAAATTAATTTCATGTGGGCAGATGAGTGTTACTCTAATAAATACAGCATATGAACATCATCATAGTCGATAGTTGGTAGAGACATTTTGACTATATCCTGGACCTGCCCGTCCTCGCCCAAAATGGCGCCGGAATAAATGGGACTCGTAACTCCTTGTTGTGTACTGGTTGCAGAACCTTGAAATCACGAGATACGTATGCAGTTTTGAAGCACATGGCGGGCGGGGACGAGAATTGATTGAATATTTCGACATCCCTATTGATATTAAGTTCTGATGTGTTATTGATTACTGTACTGTTGAAAATTCGAATTAACGTCACCCATGGTACTTGCCCGCAAATGTATATCTAGATAATTTTATTGTAACTGGCCCTGTCGTATTTTAATTATAAAATGTACGTCCACCGATTCCGTAACTGTTAGACACCTTAGTTTTTGCAACCTAATGGCCCGCCCGTTACGTTCCTCTACAGTGTAAATGTCTATTCATCATATACGATTACAGTTTGCTCCGTGGCAGGCCCACGTGGTTATAGGCTCGTATTTGTATAATGAAATTTTCACAATAAAGGTTTTTAAAAGAAAACATGGTAGTAGTGTATACATTGGTAAAGTTTTTAATAATAGTCACTGTTTTAGAATCATTAAAAGGCAAGTGAAATAAAGCAGACCAATTACATGAAGGGTAAAAGGTATAATACGAAGGAACGCAGTAAAGATAAATGGTCAAGGGCTGTTGTGTTTTCTATTCCTGCAACATAAAGTGATCGATAAGAATCTCATATTCAGGCGTATCGGCGACTAAGACAGCAGGTCGACCCTCTTTTGCTCAACGGCTCCGTCATGGGACGAAGAAACGCTCTTTTTCTCGAAAAAAGAATATTTTTTACTTGCAGGACAGTTGTAAAATTTCCGGGAAAGTACATTAGCCTGGAACATTATAACATATATTTAAGAGAAAATAATGTTCGGAAGTAATTAAAAGCGTAATTTTTAGGTGATATGACCAAGGCTTTCATCATTAGAATAAGAAAAGTAAAATGAACCAATGAAAAGTTTTATTAACAAGTCACATGACTTGTTATGCTTACGTTACGCGCTGCGCGCCCCGGATGACTTCCGGATGCGCTAACGCGGCGCGTCATATGACGCATTACGCGACAACGCAGGTCCAGAATATAGTCAAAATGTCTCCACCAACCAGCGGTCGAAACACAACCCCTTTCAGCAGGCTAAATAGTTCTGTTAAATGACAACAGAAAGGACAGGCAACAAGAACCATCAGTCAAAGAGGGGAGGGCTAGTTCTTCTCTACCGGGTTACATTGGGGCGCTACCGGAACTGATCGAATTGGTAGTCTACAGTGTTTCTGGATGTTTCAGACCGAAACTGGGGTTAGCATGAGAGCAGCACCATTTCGTAGCTCCGTTGTGGCCATTCCGCAACCAATCATGGCAGCCGCTCTTTATCGTTATTTTGGGCGGGGTGGGTGGCGGAGCCGAGCTGTTTTGCAGCCATCATTGTGTGGAGTTCAGTTCATCTCACTAGTTTTGTATTTGTCATGAGGGGTTGTTCCTAATGTTTCTATTTTAGCGAGGTCAAAAAGAGATCCCATTAGTGGCCTACTGATTTTGCTCGATTCCTTTTCTTTTTTTTTACACGATTTTTCGTTATCTGCAAAGACTAAACAGAGTATTGCGACTCTGTGTTTATTTGTAAATAGAGAATGAACCAAAGAGAACTAATTCTAAAACAGTAAATACTTGGATAACAATCAATCAAATGGAGAGAGAAGCAGGCACGACGGATTACAACGGGGGCAAAGGCCTGCGTTAACTACCTTTCACTATCTGCAAAGAGAGAGTACTCCTAATAGAAATGAGGGGGGGGGGCACCATTCAAAGCAGATCAGTGTGCATAAACACGAAAATGTTTTCACTTACCACGTACTTGACATTCGACAGCTTATGATATTTGCTATTAAAAAACCATTGAAATTCACTGAAAAAACCATAGGTTATAGACCATATATAGTTAGGAATTAGCATTTACAAAACCTTGAAAATTCACTGAAAAAAACATAGGTTATAGACCATATATAGTTAGGAATTAGCATTTAAAAAACCTTATTTTACTCACACAAAACCATTGAAATTCCATATATAGTTAGTTGCACTAACTATATATCGCGCACCCGCAATCCACTGCTGATGATGTCACATATTACATCATTCATGACATGGTCAGTGACATCACTGATGACATCACTGATGACATCTCAAATGACATCACTGATGACATCACTGATGACATCTCATTTGACATCAATGACCACATCACTGATGATATCATTCATGTGACAATACAATGCATCTCCTCACATTTTAATATAACCTCTGTTTCACCCAGTGTTAAATACAGAGTATAATTTTTGAAACCATTGACACACCAATACTAGTTACTACATACGTACTCACTGATTCCTACGTCTACACACACATTCACTCATTCACCCATACAATCATTCATACATACAATCACTCATCTTTACAACACTATCATATGCACTCATACACCTATACAGACACCCACACTCTGCCACTCATCCATGGAGTTACTCACACACCTAGTCAGTCCTGTAAAGAATCAATCACACTTCCATTTTCTTGTCTATACAGTTAAACATAGAGCACCTTACATTTTCAAACATATAGTAACACATACTTACTTTCTTATACAATCATTGATACAAGTACACATTGATCTGCACAGAGTCACACACCTCCCAGCCAGCCACACACACACTCAGTCTCCCATACAAATACTTGGACAATCAATCAATAACCCATATAGTTAATCATATAGCTACTGATCAACACATGCAGTAGTTTACAGAACAACAGACATAATGATGCACAAATTAAGACAGTTTAGTCACTAACCCATGCACTCAGTGAGACACATTTAATCACTCACTCATACATTCAGTCATGCACCTACTAAATCCTTCGTCCAGACAGTTATACATCTACTCATTCTTCAATATCTAAAACATATTTAAACTTTACAGAAACACACAGTCACTGGATGATGTCATCAGTGATGTCATTTGAGATGTCATCAGTGATGTCATTTGAGATGTCATCAGTGATGTCATCAGTGATGTCACTGACCATGTCATGAATGATGTAATATGTGACATCATCAGCAGTGGATTGCGGGTGCGCGATATATAGTTAGTGCAACTAACTATATATGGAATTTCAATGGTTTTGTGTGAGTAAAATAAGGTTTTTTAAATGCTAATTCCTAACTATATATGGTCTATAACCTATGGTTTTTTCAGTGAATTTTCAAGGTTTTGTAAATGCTAATTCCTAACTATATATGGTCTATAACCTATGGTTTTTTCAGTGAATATATATATATATATACATTCACTGAAAAAACCATAAGTTTCACACATGTTATAGTGAGGAATTAGCATTTAAAAAACCTTGCAAATTCATTGAAAAAACCATAGGTTTCACACATGTTATAGTTAGCTGGACATTTCACTCATACAAAACCTTTGAAATTCCCCCGTTATAGTTAGTTCAGCTAACTATAACTCGCGCGCCCGCAATGCACTGCTGATGACGTCACATATTACATCACTCATGACATGGTCAGTGACATCACTCATGACATCACTGATGACATCTCAAATGACATCACTGATGACATCATTGATGACATTATCCAGTGAATGTGTGTCTTTTTGAAAAATAAATATTTTTTATATATGTATATCTAAAGGTCGATGGAAGAATAAATGGGTAAATAAGTGTCTAAATGGATATTTTTTGTAAAATTGATTGGTTAACTGACTTATTAAATGTATCTTAGTGAATACATATATTAGCGAGTAATGTTTAAATATTTAAATATGTGTATCAGCGTCTCACTTTGTGTATAAGTGGCTGCATGGGTTGGTGAGTAGCTACATGTGTATGTATATGGGTTATTAGTTGTTTTTTTGAGTATCAGTATGAGTGTCTGTATGGTTTGGTGGTGGGTATTACTTAGCGCATAGATGCATGAATGACTGACTCACTGTATGTGTTTTGAAGACAGCATGTGTGCAGGACTGTATAGGTGGATGAGTGTGTGTATGGGTGTGTTACTGAGTGAATGACTGTCTCAATAGTATCTTTATGAGTAACTACATATGTTTTAATCTAGTATATGTGAGTATTGATGTATATAAGTGAGTATATGTGAGAGTGAGAGATTGGAAGAGTTCCTGTTTAAATAAGTATGTGTTTCTATAAGTGAGTGTTTAAGAGAGTAAGTATGTGTAAGTTTCCGTAGACGTAAGTGTGGTAGTGTGTTTATAGCTGTATATGCAAATAAATGGATGTTTGATAGTTTATTTGCATGTGTGAGTATGTGTGTGAGTAACTCTATGGATGACTGTTGGTGTGTAACAGGATGTATAGGTGTATCAGTACATATGATGAGTGAGTACATGTCTGAGTTACTATATAGTACTGTTAGTTGCTTTGATAACTTTATTTCGGTCGTTGACCATAAAAGTGCAGATAAAATATATACAAGCACAGTAATAAAATCCAATGATAAAACACTTTAAATGTTATTAAACAGTAAGTTATCAAAAGGTGAACGATGTCCAGGTTACTTCCTTATAGTAAAAATATATCTTCTGCGCCACATGCCATATAGAAAGCGGGAAAACGAAAATACAATAGGAGGGGCAGTGTCATATGTTAGAACTCTACAGGCCTGTGCGCACTGTTTAAGTCCCAGGTTCCTGCACAGCGGTGTCAACTAGCATTTGCGTGTTTTACTATAAGCCGGGCAGAAGAACAGAACGTGTGCAATATCTTCTGTACTATTGCTGCATGCTGGGCAGGTTCCCTCCTCTGAGTCAGCCCATTTAGAAATCAATGCCCCTATGGGGAGGCAGCCATGTCTTAGTTGAATATATAGTTTCCTTGCAAGGGCAGGCTACACTAAATCTAGACATTCCTCTCCCTTGGGTGCAATATTCACTTGCAGGAATTCAGTGGAGAGCCTTCCCAGATTTGTTGAAGAGTATAACACTTTAAGGCCATAGTGTCTTATGGAGGCCAGCAACTCAGACCTCTGCAACCTCGGGCAACTCTCCTCAGGGGACTCCCACAGTTGAAGCAGGCCAATTTGGTAGGAGAGGGCCTTGATGTGAAGAAGCCAGGGAATATTTTTATTCTTTATCCGGCCCCATACTGCAACAAATTCCGCTCTTTAGTCTACAAGCTCCGGTACGGACCAGAGTCTTCTCCAGAAAAGTAGGGGTCGAGCAGCTATCAGTTCTTTATTAGAATCGAGACCCAGGTCCAGACGCAATGGTATCAAAGGGGTGCTTTTAGGTAAACCCACCAGATTTCTCATAAAGGCCTGCTCAACCTTTAGTAGGCTCAATACATTCTTATGCCCCCAGAGTTCTGCTCCATACATATCAGCTGTCCTTGCCTGGGTTCTGTATATCTCTAGAATGGGGGCGGCTGGTTTAAATTGTGTTGTGTTGTAACATTTGCCGATAACCTCTATGATCTGTGAGAGTCTCAGGGCGGATCTAGTTACCTGGCAACCCCAATCAAAGTTTTCGGACAGCAGGACCCCCAGATATACAAAGGTTTTCACCCGCTCGAGTGGGGTACCATTCAAAACAGGGTTCGGGCGGGTGCACCTCGGGGGGTTGAATATCATAAACTTGTTTTTTTCCAAGTTTATATCCAATCCCAGCGGGGCACAGAAGGCTGCAAACCCGTCCAGAACCTGCTGGATGCCTGCCGATGTTCGGGACAACAACAAGGTGTCATCCGCGAACATCAAAGTGGGCACCCAGCCAGTAGCCAACCACGGGGCATCACTAACCCTAACCCTACCCAAATCATCCACCAGGCCGTTGACATATAGACTGAAGAGTGTGGGTGCCAGGGCGCAACCCTGTCGTACCCCCCTGGATACGGGGAAACGGGTCGAGAGTTCACCGTTCTTCCCGCACCTCACCTGGGCATAGTTCCCTTCATGAAATCGAATCAGGACATCTAGTAGGTAGGACAGAAGGCCTAGTTCTTACAACACCCTCCATAATCTCTCCCTGGGCACCAGGTTGAAAGCGGCCCGCAGGTCTACAAAGACAAGGTAAAGGCTGCCACCCTCTACTCTAGCAGTTTTCCAGAAGAGGACCTGCAGCCTGAAAATGTGGTCCAGGGTCGAGATGCCAGATCTAAAACCAGCTTGGAGGGTGGTTAATATTGCATTTTCCTCCATCCACCCCAGTATTCTGTCCAGTAGGATCCGGCCCATTAGTTTTTGGGTGGTATCTAAAAGGCTAATGGGCCTGTAGTTAGATGGAAGTAACGGGCAGCCCTTTTTTATATATGGGGACGATCTCAGCTTCCAACCAGGTTTCCGGTAACTTAGAACCCCAAAGGACCGCATTAAACAGAACTGCAAGGTAAGGTGCCCAGATTTTGGGCTGGGAGCGAAAAAGGTCACCAGGTAGTTTGTCGAGGCCTGGGGCTTTATTTGGGAGCAATCTGTCAATAGCAGATTCCACTTCTCTGGAGGAGATACTCTCTAGCTTTTCAGAGGTGGTCGTTTCCCGGGCATCCAGGTGACCCACCCAATAACCCAAGCCCGAGACCCCCGGCAGTCGATGCTCGTGCGGGAGGTCTAGGGCCGGGGAAATCTGGGGGGCACTGTCTGCGTCTGGCGTCTGGTCCTGGCGTTGAGCCGCACAGCTGGTAGTCTCAGGCCATGTGTAAAGGGCTGCAAAATGTACCTCCCATACTGAGGGAGCAATGTTCGGAACAGCGACCTCCCCTCCCCCTTTAGTGCCTAAATTAACTATGGACCAGAATGTTTTGGCATCCTTAGAAAGGAGCGCACATCTCAGTTCTTCCCACCTTGCTTCCTCCCACTCTCTCTTGGCCCTGATGATTTCCTTTTTATACAGTAATCTGATTGCTCTAGTTTTTAAGTCATCTTTGGCCTTTACTGCCGCAAGGAGGTCCCTTTTTAGTTTCCTGCAAATACGGTCGAACCAAGGGTGAGTCTTAGGGGTGGAACGTTTGTTTCCACTTACTGGGTAAAATAATTCCCATAACTTCCCAGCCAGTTGGCTATGTATTTCTACGGCTTGCTGGCGAGAAGTCGAATCACCCATCTCGCTAATGCTAGGAACTGCGATCTGATAGATTTTTGCAAGCCGGGTAGGGGAGTCCTCAAAATGAGGCCATTTAACCCTTCTTCTATTATTTGTTGCCATGAGAGGTGGCATTATCATGGCAGGATTGGGGTCGGGGTTTGTTAAACCGAAGGATCCAGGCTTCAGGGTTAACACCAAGGCGTTATGGTCACTATCGTGCCTTGGGACGACCCTGAAGTCCATCAGCCTGTCCCAATATTTTGCTTCCACCATGAGATAATCGATGATGGAAGTCTGCTTTGCCCTATTGTACGTAGCTAGCCCTGGGCAGTCGGGGTCCAATCTCCCATTGCACGCCCGCAAAGATGTTGCAAGGGAGAGAGATTTTATTTTGAGCACCAATGGCGTCCATGCCCTGACCGGGGTGATCTTGGGGTCAGGGATGCGCCAAAGTAAGTCTACTTCGTCTTGTTCGGACAAACCCAGGGGCTCAAATTAGCAATTAAAATCACCACCAAGGATTTTAACAATTGAGGGGTCCAGTGTTTGAATAAAAAGATTAAGTGCTTTGACGGTGTTTGATTCCTGCCCATTCTTGACCGTCCTTGAATAGATATTTATTATGGCTACCTGTTGTTTATTTTGGGACGTTAATATGACACACTGGATGTCTAGGGAGTTTGTTTGCATTTGAGTCACCTGGATTCCCAAATGTGTGCCTATCCATATTGATAGCCCGCCCAAAGGGCGGCCCCTGCCTGTGGATATGGCCAGGATATCATAGGTTGCAAAGGCCGGGCTGGAGCTCTCCTCCAATGGCCAGGTCTCCTGCATCAGGCAGATATCATGGGTGGCCATAAAAACGGTCCACTCTGGCATGAGCAGTTTGTTTTTTAGCCCGGCTATATTCCAGGAAAGGAGTTTTAGACATCCTTCCACTGCCGTTGCCGGGCCCTCTCTAGTCCCCTCCCCTTTTGAAGGGTAAGATAATGAGCCAACCCTGGTGGAAGTGGGTGGAACATTTTCCTCCATAACCTGTTTACTAGTGGCCTCTGCGTTATTGCTTTGTGGTGGGCAATTTCCCTTCAGTGCGAGTCAATCCACCTGCTCCAATACGCTAAACCTATTCCAATGGGGTTGCAGCAGGTGTGTGGGATTGTATGGGAACATGCCCTCCCAGGTGTCAACCAGTGTTGTATTCTATTTAATGGGGGATTCGGTGGAAAACGGTGGCCCCTATTATGATAGACCTGGTTGGAATATGATGGTCTTTAATTGGGAGTAGGAAAGAAATATGACAGTTGTAATGGGCATATTTGGGAATTTGGTCTATAAAGTGGGGCGTTGCAGATGTGGTCCACAGCTAGGGTGTCCCTAAAATTTATTGTTACAACATCTCCTGCCACTGTTTTTGGTCCCTTCCCTATCCAGCCTGCTCTTCTAACCGCCAATATTTCCCCTGAAACATTTGGGGGTAGGGGTCTATTTGCGCTTAGCCATTGGATGCACTTATTTTTTAGCTCAGACTCATGTTCTCTTTTCGGCTTTGATCTAGTTTTATCAATGTTGGCAATTTGACTTATCTCTGCCTGTTGGATTTGGCCGTGTGTGTTAGTGTTAAGGGAGGAAGGAGGTGAGATAGGTGCAGGGTTAGAAATAATTTTTGGAGCTCCTGCATTTTTAGACTGTGTTGAAGGATTTTTTGGTACAGCTACACTGTTACTGGTTACATAGTTGGTTGTGTCATCAGAGTCGGAGGGTTTTGGGTTTCCCAAGGGGTTAGCTGGCTTTGTTGGTCCTACCCCCTTATTGATTAGAATCGTGACCAGTCTATTAAGTTTTGAGACCAAGGGTTTAATATGGGTGGCAATAGACTGCTCCAAGCTTGCTTGTAGGTCAGCCACCATGTTAGTGACCTAACAAGGTATCCCTGGGGTTGGATGCGACAAATCAACAGTCGGGGTCACCAAGTCGTGGTTGGCCAAGTTCTTTTTGCCCAATTTCTTTGGGAGGCTCTCTTTCTTTTTCCTCGGACGTTGTTTGCATTCTTTTGGGGTTTCCTCAGGAAAGGGAGAGATGGGAGCTGTGGATGAATCGTCAACAACTATAGGGGTCTCTATAGGCACCTGTGCACAGGGAAAGTCTATGAAGGACGATGTTAAGTAAGAATTTTAGTCCCGGGTATCCGTCACGGTTACTGAACCCTCACCTTCCAGATTAGGTGGACAGAATGTGGATGTGATAGAATACCTTCTCTCTGTATTTTCAATTGCAGTGGCCACAACCCCTATGGTTTTTTGCAGCATCAAGACTATTGCTGTCAGACTGGGTAGGGGCTGTGGTGCTGCCGCTTGCAGTCTGGTATTTGGTCGTATTGCAGGAGTTTTTGTTTTCTTGCCCAGGTTACTCATTTTGAAGAATCGGTGAATGTGAGTGGGGATGATAGACGGCTATAATGTTTGTTCCGATTACATAGGACAAGTGGCCTCAAGATCATAGGGTGGACGACTACTATAGCATGTATGTAGCTGGGGGGATTTGAGCCACATTACAGTACCAGTACCGGTGGCCATTACATTACATTACATTGTGGATCGTCCTCTTCTGTTCACTGACGGTCACAGATGGCCCGCCCTCTGCCCGGGCTCAGCCCGGCGACGCCCGCGCGCGTCCCGCGACGCGGGAGGAGCAGCTCGACCTTATGCGCCTCCCCGTGTCCAAGCAGGGGACGCTGGGAGATGTAGTCAATGCCTTGTGGGTCGCTCCCCCCTCTCAGCGGCCGCGGTGTCAGGTGCGGCGGCGGGGAAGAGCGGAGCAGAAGAACACGGTGTCCGAGGGTCCGCACAGGTAGGGGATGTTCCGGCAATACCCCCAAGTAACTTTCAGCCCCGCTCTGCCGCAGGAGCAGCTCGACCTTTGGCGCCTCCGGGCGCCGGAAACTGACGCTGCAGGCGGCATCCCCGTGTTCAAGCAGGGGACGCTGGGAGATGTATTCAATGCCTTGTGGGTCGCTCCCCCTCTCAGCGGCTGCGGTGTCAGGTGCGGCGGCGGGGGAGAGCGGAGCAGTAGAACACGGTGTCCGAGGGTCCGCACAGTTAGGGGATGTTCCGGCAATGAACTGAACTGTAAGTGAATGAGTGGATGTGTATATAGATGGTGAAATTACTGAATGGGTTGTTGTAACTGGTATTGGCATCTCCATTTTTTTGAAAATTTTCGTTTCTATTTTTGAATGTTTGTATCAAAGGTTATATTACGCTGAGAGGAGGTCTGCCACTCTTTCACAAGGATGTTGTCATCAGTGATGTCATCAGTGATGTCATTTGAGATGTCATCAGTGATGTCATGAGTGATGGCACTGACCATGTCATGAGTGATGTAATATGTGACGTCATCAGCAGTGCATTGCGGGTGCGCAAGTTATAGTTAGCTGAACTAACTATAACGGGGGAATTTCAAAGGTTTTGTATGAGTGAAATGTCCAGCTAACTATAACATGTGTGAAACCTATTTCAATGAATTTGCAAGGTTTTTTAAATGCTAATTCCTAACTATAAGGTGTGTGAAACCTATGTTTTTTTTTGTGAATTTGCAAGGTTTTTTAAATGCTAATTCCTAACTATAATGTGTGTGAAACCTATGGTTTTTTCAGTGAATTTCAAAGGTTTTGTAAAAGATAAATTTTACAGTTACTAATTATTAAAAAAAAATTCTTTTTATACTAATTTTTCTTTTTTTTAATAAATACTATTTACATATTATTTTTCTTTTCTTTATATTTCACATTTTATATTTCAATAATTATAAAACAAAGTACAAAAATATTTTTGTTATTTATTTTATTTTCAAACTTTTTTTTTTAATATGATTACAAGGTCGGCGCACCATGAGCGCTCCGCAAGCACTTTCTGTGCGCTCACCCACAAAAGTTTTTTAATTCCAAAAACGTAATATCTACGATTTAATGTACATTTTAAAGGTAGACAATATCTGCTATAATGAAGAAAATGGGTTTTTTAAACTTTTAAGAACAGTATATATTTTTTTAAGTAATTACAAATCTCGCGAGGGTACGTTTCACGTGCACGCATCGTGAGAGCTCCGTCCGCGCACTGTAAATGCTTCGAGCGCTTCCCCCCGAAAGTTTTGTAAACTTAAAAACGTTGTATCTACGTATTTATTGTACAATGTAAAGGTACACATTATGTGGCATAATAAAGAAAATGTTTATTTAAAACTTTTAAAGACCGTATATTACTTTATTAAAGCAATTACTAATCTCGCGAGGGTGCGTCCCACGTAAGCGCATCGTAAGATGACGTAAGCGCTCCATAAATAAAACCTAAACGCATCGCGAGATTACGTAAGCGCTCCATAAACGCTACGTGAGCGCACCTTCAGATGACGTCCAACCATGTGACCTTAAAACAAGACATTTGATTGGTTTATAATACTTCCTACTCCAATTGTAGAAAGACCCCTCCCATGTTCATCATTCTTCTTTGGCTTTCAGAGAAGCAACATCCTTTTTCTACAGCTCCTGGCTTGAGAAAATTCTTTGCAAATGGCTCAACGTGAAGAGTCTGAACATTCTTCTTCAGAAGAATTTGTTGAAGAGGACCCCCGCCCAATCAAGAAAAAGGAGTCCATAGTGTGGAAGTTTTTTACCTTCCCAGAAGGTTTAAAGAAAGTGAATGCACCGCATGTCACATGCAAAATCTGTGACACTGTATTGTCTAGAGGTTATCCAAACAAAAAGTACTCTTTTGGTAGTTATAGCATGGAACGCCATGTCAAAAACATGCACCCCAACAATTGGGCTAGAGTTGTGGTGCGAAGATCACAGGAAAACAAGGACTCTGCTCCAAGCACATCAAGGGCAGCACCACCACCAATACCAACAAACATGATTCCAAATATACAGCCTGCATTTAAGAATTTAGTGGTTTGTTGCATGCATTTCTTATGGTCAAGAGTCCATAGAAGTCATTCTGGAAAAGAACAGGAGGCACAACTGCTCAAAATATTTTTTTCTTTTTTTATAATTCCTTGTTCCTGTTGAACAATTGTTTAAAAAGTTCATTTTTTCTTTGTTTTTCAAGCAAAACAAAAACAAAAACAAAAAACTGTTCTTTTTAGAACTACCTCTACTGGTAAAAAAAGAACTTAATTTCTATGTTTGTATGTAAAAGTTTGTCATAGTGAATGTCTAGTGCAAAACCATAAGGATGTGGTACAGCATGAATCTATAGGGTGTTTACCTATTGTATACTGTAGTACTTCCAAAGCATTGAAATGTAACATATGTATATAAATATGTTACAACTCTATGCTTCAATTTGCACTATTAGTGAAAGTGCGTGGATGAATTTATATGTATTAAGTGCAGTTTTATAATCCCCTTGTGTGTCTTTTACACAACTGTTGCATCACATTTGTGATGCAGCAGTGGTACAAAAGATGCACCATAAAGTATGGTTTTTACAATCTGATGTACTTGCAAGGTGCATCATATTGTAAAACAATGCACCAAAAGAAGGATTTCCTGCATACATGGGGAATGTTCAGATGCAGGAACGCCTTCTAAAAGTGAATAAGTAAAATGTATAATATTTCATTCAGTCACTTTTCCACTTATACCACGTAAAAATTCGGCACCTGTTTGCAAAAGAAAGCAAAGGGGAGTAAGCGAAAGTCAGTGCAAAAGGGAAGGGGTGTGAGAAACAGACAAGAGGAAGTGGAGTGCGAATGAGTGAAGGCTTAGTGACAGTTAAGAAATGGATAAGAGGGTGAGGGAAGGGGAATAAGGGCGAAGAAAAAAAATTAAGAGAGAGGGAAAGTGAGTGAGGAAGAGAGGAGGAGTGGTAGAAATAGAGATGAAAGCAGATTAAGTGTAAGGAAGACACAGGGAGAGAGAGGGAGAGCAAGGGACTGAAAAAGAGTGAGGCAGTTATTCAGTCACAATGATGAGTGATGACAAACTTTTTTTTGTTTCTCATACTTACCTTATAAATAAAGAAAACTTAGACAGTGACTCTACCTTGCCTCCTTTTCACGTTTTGTAACTTTTAAGAAAATCGGGCAAAACGCCATTTTGAAGCGACGTGCGCACCCGAGCGCGCACGTCAAGTCATGGGACTCAAAAACAACTTTTCATTGGTTCATAGTAGTTTCAGTTCTAGAATCTTCAAAAACCCCACCCATTTCCCTCTTTATCTGTTTCAGTCTCGTGGAAGAAGGACCCTCTCCAGCTTCTCTGAGAAATTATTGAAATGGCAGCCAGACAGGAATCATCATCATCTGATTCTGATGAACAGTATCGACTTCCTCAACTGCGAGTGAAGGAATCTTTTATTTGGCAATTTTTTCGATATCCTGAAGGACTAAAGAAGGTGAATGCACCCAAGGTCACGTGCACCATTTGTGACACTATCCTTTCTAGGGGAAACCCTTCGAAAAAATATTCATTTTCAATTCACACGATGATGAGACATGTGAGGCAAGTGCACCCTACGCAGTTTGTGAAGCCATCCACTGGAGCCCTGGCCACACAAATGCCACCAGCTGTGGCCAGCACTTCATCGGCACCACCTCCATCTCCATCGACTGCAGAACTGGACCTGAGGTCTTTTTTAAAGAAGGTGCAGATGAGGTGCAAAAGTGCTTTGAAGTAATTGTATATTCTGAACAGAGCCTTGTTCTAATTGAGAAGCGCATTAATGAACATGTATGCAGTTAAAGGAGATATTTTTTTTTCTATTTTTGATTTTCGTTGTTCCTGTTGAACACTTTTGAAATTCAAGATTCCTGATCTTGTTTGAAAAAGAAAAAAAAAACTTTTAAAAAAGAAAATAAATATATAAAATATCAAAAAGAAAAAAAAAAGTTATTTTCAGACCTAACTCATTTTTCCAAAAACAGCTCTATTTCTTACGCACTGTGTCGTCATTTTTTGGAATGAATGTGTAGTGCATAAATGAATAACTGAAATGACTGACTAAAGTGGAGGAAGGGACTGAGGGAATGAGTGAGGTAAAGGGAGTATAGTGAGTGAGGAAAGGGGAGTAAAAGACTGACTGAAACAAGGGGACTAAGGGTAGGGTAGTGAGTTAACGGGAATGAAAAAGTATGGGAAGAGCAGTATGGAAAAGAAACTGACGAAGGAGGAGTGACAGAAGGGGAGTGGGGATGGACATATGGAAGGAGAGTAAGGGACAACTTGCCCTATCTGTAACGTGGTGCATCAAGCCTTACACCTGCTTCAACCAGGTAGAAGGTTTTGACGCATCACCATTGATAATGTGACTCAGTGAAAACTTGTAGATTTCACTGAATCATTTTTCAAGGGTGTTCCTGCGACGGAACGCCCACCCCTGCGTGGAAACGCCCACATGAAACCTGACACTGGTTTCATGTGGTGCAGGGTTTTACAACATGACGCATCTCCCTGATGCGTTACGTTCTAAATACCGTGCACAATAGCGCTTCTTTTGCGCTGCCACTGCGTAAGAAAAGTGACGCAGCGGCGGAGTAAAAGAAGTGCAAGGGGCTTCTAAATCTGCCCCTGAGAATTTAAATGAGTGAAAGAGTGTGAGGGATACTAAGAGAAAGAGAGTGGAAAAGAGAAAAGGGGTGAGATACAGACAGGAACAGAGGTTAGACTGAGTGAGACACAGCAAGAGAGGGAGAGAAAAATGTTTAAAAGATGAGTGAGAGAGTAAATGAAAGAGAGTTAGCAGAAGGGAATGAGGAAAAAGAAATAAGGGAGCAGGATTGACATATGAAGTGAGGATAAGAAACTGAGGGGTACTGATGAAATTGGAGAAGAAGAAAAGGAATGGGAGTGATGCACAGATAAGAGAACATGAAGTGGGAGAAGAAGAGTGAGATTGAGTAAAGGGCAGTGATAATGAAGGAAGGGATATAAGAGTGAGGGGAAAGGAATAATGGAAAAAAAGCATATTAACAGAAAGGAAAAATAAGTAAACGAGAGACAAGTATTTATGGAAAGAGAGAAAAGAAAATGAAAAATAGACAAGAGAGACGGAGACAGTGAAATAGACAAACACAAGAAGACTGAGGGAGTATGAAGGAGTAAAAACACTTACACTTACTAAAACAGAGGAAGAGACTTAGAGACGGATGGAGGAAAGGAGAGTGATGGAGAGAATAAAGGAAGGGGACTGAGCAAAAGGGAGTGAAGGAGTGAAAAAAGTGGAGTGACTGAAGATCAGTGAGGGATGATGTAATAGAAATATAGTAATGGGGGAGTGAGAAGAGATTGATCGATAAAGCAACACAAGGTAGTGATTGAGGAAAAAGAGACTAAGAGACTTAGAGATGAATGGAGGAAAGAAGAGTAAAGGAGGTAATAAACGAAGGGAATTGGGCGAAAGAGAGTGAGGAAGTGAAATAAGTTGAGTGAGTGAAAGTGACTGAGGGATGATGTTATGGAAAGAGAGTAAGGGTGAGTGAGAAGATACTGAGGGATAGAACAAGACAAAGGTAGTAATAGAGGAAGATAGGAAAGAGAAGTAAGGGGCAGAGAGAAAGAGGTAGTCGGACAAGGTGAGTGAGAGTGAAGAAAGAGTACTGATAATGACAGAAAGACTGTAAAGAAAAATGAAGGGAAGTAATGAGAATGAGTAAAGGAGAGTAAAATGAGTAAAGGAAGGGGAATAAGAGAGAGTTTAAAGAATGAGAAAAAGACAAAGAGAAGTAAGAGAGTGATGAAAAAGTATTTTTTGTTTGTCATACTTACCTTATAAAAAATGACAAATTAATAGTATATTTCTTTAAAAAATATACTACCTGTGGAATAAAAGAAAAAATTGAGTTATAATATATATTTCATTATACAAAAGAAAGTAGGAGTGAAGGAAACAGAAAGTGAAAGAAAGAAAGGGTGAGTGAGAGTTAGAGAGGGAGAGAATGTGTAGCGTATAAATGAATAACTAAAATGCCTAAGTGAAGGAGAGGAAGGGGCTGAGGGAATGAGTGTGGAAAGGAGAGTATGGTGAGTGAGGAAAGGAGAGTATGATGAGTGAGGAAAGGTGAGACAAACGGTGACTAAAAGAAAGGGACTAAGGGTAGGGGAGTGAGTTAAAGGGAGTAAAAAAGTAAGGGAAGGGCACTAAGGGAAACAGAGTGAAGGAGGGTGAGTGAGAGAAGGGGAGCGGGGCAGAGACAGGGAAGGAGTGTAAGGGACGGACAGAGGGAAATAGAGTAGGGTAAGGGGAGTGAAGGTTAAGAGAAGTGGAGTGATGGTGAGGGAAGGGGTATGAAGATGATAAAAGGGAGATAAGTGAAAGTGAGAAGTGGGGAGTGAGGGAGAGAGAAATTGAGTGAGGGAATGGAGGGAGTTAGGAAAGCATAGTGAGGGAAGGAGACAGAGGATTTAAATCAGTAAAGAAGAGTGAGGAAGAGTGAGGGAAAGAGAGGAAAAGACAAGAGGGGTGAGATGGAGACAGGAGGAAATGTAGTGGGGGAAGAGGAGTGACGGTGAGTAAACAGCAATGACAGTTAGAGAAAGGGTATAAGGATGAGGGAAGGAGAATGAGGGAGAAAGAGAAGGAGAGCAACTAAGTGAGAGGGAGTGAGGTGGTTAGACTGAGTGACACAGAAGAAGAGAGGGAGAGAAACATGGAGTGAAGGGGAGTAGGGGACTAAACGAATGGGAGTTACCAAAAGTGAATAAGGAAAGTGATGTAAGGGAAAAGGATTGATGGATGGAGTGAGGGAAAGAGAGTGAGGGGGAGTGAGGGAATAGAAACAGGTGAAAGAGAATAGGAGTGATGCACAGAGATGAGAATATGAAGTAGGAGAAGATGAGTGAGAGTTAGTGAAGGGCAGTGACAGGGAGGGGAAATGAAGCATATTAAGAGAGAGGAAACAGTAGTGAGTGAGAGAGAAGGGTTTGAGGAAAGAGAGAGGAAAGAAAAGAAAGAGTGGTGGAGAGAGAGGGAGACAGTGAGAGAGATAAACAGAGGAAGAGTAAAGAAGTGTGAAGGAGTAAATCAGTTATACTGACTGAGACAGAGGAAGAGACTTAGAGATGGATGAAGGAAAGGAAAATGAGGGAGAGAATAAAGGAAGGGGAGTGAATAAAAGGGAGTGAAAGAGTGAGAGGAGTGGAGTGACTGAAGGTCAGTGAGGGATGATGTAATATAAAGAGAGTAAGGGGGAGTGAGAACAGATTGAGCGATACAGCAACACAAGGTAGTGATTGAGGAAGATAGGAAAGAGAAGTGAGAGACAGGCAGTGGAAAGAGAGAGTTATACAAGGTCAGTTATGGTGAGGGAAGAGTACTTTTGGAGAGAAAAGGAGTGTAGAGGTGAATGAAGGGCAATAATGACAACGAGAAAAGGAGAGTAAGATCAGTAAAGGAAGGTTAGTAAGAGAGAGATTAAAGAATGTGAAAGAGAGAAAGAAAAGTAAGATAGTGATGAAAAAGGTTTTTTGTTTGTGAAACATACCTTATAAATAATGACAACTTTATAGTTTATTTTCTTTAAAAAATATACTATATATGGAAGAAAAGAAAAAATTGAGTTATAATATATATTCAATAATACAAAAGAAAGTATGAGTGAAAAAAATAGAAAGGAAAAGAGAGGAAGGATGACAGAGAGAGATAGAAAGAGAGTAAGTGAAACACAAAGAGAGGTAGAGTGTGTGACTGAAAGGAAATTAAGTGGTTAGACTAAGTGAGAAAAAGAAAGAGAGGAAGAGGGAAATGGAGTGAAAAAAGGGAGAGACTCGAGGTTTGAAAATTAGCAAAAGACATTGAAGAAAGGGGAATAAGAAAAAGGGATTGACAGATGGAGTGAGCGAAACAAACTAAGTGAAACTTAGGAAATAGGAGCAGGAGAAGGGGAATGCCAATGATGAACAGAGAAGAAAATATGAAATGGGAGAATATGACTTAGATTGAGTGAAAGGCAGTGACACTGACAGAAGTTATAGAAGGGTGAGGAAAGAGAGAAAGATAAGTAAGAGATTGTTAAAAAAGTGTTTTTTGTTTGTCGTACTTACCTTATAAATATAATATCTGTGGAAGAGAAGAAACAATTTGGTAATAATGTATATTTCGCAATACAAAATACAAAATAAGTTGTACAATATTTTAATTATTTTATTTTGCTGTTCTCAGAATGTCAATACAAAATTGAAAATAATTTGTACAATATTTTAATTATTTTATTTTGCTGTTCTCAGAATGTATTGAATTTCACTTAAAACAGTGAGTGCAATACTACTCATCATATGACAGCGGGCAAAAAAAAATACACAATCAAAAAGATTGTGTTTAAAAAAACCCATACAACATTTGAATACATAATGTAAATATTCGAAAACACATATCTTAAATGTTTTTCTCTAAATCGCAATTTCTTGTTTAAGTATGCCACATCTCCAACAATCACAAAGTAATAAAACAATATCACTTATTTTTTATACCGTCTAAATAAACTTCCATACAAGCAGGTTCTAACAACATTTTCCCAAAGTAGTCATTTTGTTCTGAGATACTTCTCCTCACGCTCAAATAGTATGTGTAAAGTCCTTAGTTTGCAAATTACCTAATTGTACTCTTAACCTTTCTTTTCCCGTGTTTTCTACCATCTAACATTAGTAAAACCTCTACCAGATGCTATCACTATCTCAAATACAAGTTTTTTTTTATAATTTGGTCACCCTCACTCACAATCTAACCTTTGTTTTTAACTCTTCAGATTTTTTATCCTCCATACTTTTTGCTTCTAATTCTTGACGTTCATAAAACTGAGCCATAGTTAAGAGAGAAACTGGAGAGGAGGTAGTCCATGAACTTTAACTCGCCTTTAGGCGACTAGCTATTTCTGGCAGAAGGTTTGTGACATATTTATCGACAAACAGATGCCTTTCCGTGTCATCTGTCAAAGACTGGCCACTAAAATCGTGGAATGCTTCTTCAAAGCGTGTGAAGAAGTCTGAAACTGATTCATTTATCTTTTGCGTACAATACGCTAACATAGTCCAATCAAAATTGCCGATAGAAATACAAAATGGAGTCCGTAATTGGACAAGATAGTCTCTAAATACAAGATGTCTTCTGCTAATGCTTAACCTAATCATTACTAAATTACAACAAGGGTGCCCAGCTCCCTGCTCAATGTTCCTGCTGCCAGACCACAGAAAGGAGGCAGCACTCACTGAGTCATAAACGGCTCCTGTGCTGTGGGACGGCGAGGCCGTCTTGGCACCAATGCTTGATACGCTGACAGGACAGATGCACAGAATACAGTGTGTGTCCATCCCACAGCATGCTCCCCTCACTCATCGGTGCATTCCAGTGTCAAAAAGTGGTCCTTCCAGTGCTTCGAGGCTTTCTGCTCACTGCGACACCTCATTTGCAACCGCTTACCCTTCGTCCAGATATAATCGCACAGGCTAGAATTAAAATTGTAATCCGTGTTCAAAAGGCACTTCCCTGACATGGCTAACGAGAAGCTGTGACTGCTAAATGTAGTGACGCTTCAGGGACACCTGTACCAGATGCTATAAAAAGTGCCACAGCACAGAGCCTTCACACTGCCGCTGCGTGCAGCACTAAAGGAACCATTAGTATTACAATTGAATTGAGCTGCTCAGCTGTGCTTGCAGTCTGTGCTGTGTTGTCCTAGTTACAAGTGCTGACCTTTAGGAAACTACTTTATTAATTTGCAAAAACTCTACATCTTTAGGCCTTTCATGTTGTAAAAAAAAAAAGACAAACATTGGTGTCCATGTGTTTATCCTCCGGTGCATCCACTTTTGTGCCTCTTGCGTTTGGAGTCATGCATGCCCGCCATGAACATGCTTTTAAAACTACTGGCAGTGTACACTCCTCCAAAAGGAATACGATACCAAGAAAGATACACAATTCATACAGCTACACGCAAGCTGAAATACTGCACACTCTGTAATATATCTTCAATGCTGCAATCCATACACTACGCCATGAGGTCATGTAAGTAACAGGCACTGGGCTATCCAAGACCTGACGATTTTAACAAAGATATATAGTGAAGCGTCGAGGAGTTAAAGACTAGGAGTGGGTGGAATTTGCGTAATCGCGTTACGCAAATCTGCGCAAAACTGTAAAAAAATGTCTGCGAACACGCAGAAATTCTGCGAACACGCAGAATCGCTTGTTCGATATGCTTTTTTACTGTTCGCAATCAAAGTTTGCGTGTTCGGGGGAAATATCTTGTGAACACGCATTTGAGAACGCGAACAAGCAAAAAATTTCACGAAGTCGCAGAACACAGAATTTTGTTCGCGTTCTCCGCGGAACGCAACATTACCCAAATTCCGCAAATTCCGCAAGCGGAACGTAATTTATCACCTAGGCCAGCAAGAGCTCTGTAAACGGGTGATTTTGAAATGCAAGACTGTGGAAAAAAATGGTTCACTGCTATCTGTTCCCCATCTGTATGTCCAAGAATGCAGGTAAACCTGATAAAAGCAGAGTGGATAGATCAGTAAAAATAGACAGAGCAGATCCGATCAATGGTTCCCTTTTCAGAGCTTGTGCTCAAATAAAATACGAGGGTGCGCGCAGACAACCTATTCTCTCACCCTGCAGTTTCTGGTGGCACATATGCATTTAAAGTGCTGTAAAACATATTGTCAATTAAGGAAACTGCTTTAACTTCCTGTTGCTGGATGAGAGTGCCTTGGTCTCGTACTTTTAAATGGAGCTGTCTGTGCTAACATCCCTTCATTCCTGTCCCCTGAAGATCGGGGATTGCTGGCTGACTCGATTTGATTTAGTTTTATGAAGAGAAAGAAACACTAGAATCAGATTGACAGTTTTGTGTTCATGTTTAGAAGTCATTTGAGCACTGTAGCCCCGCCCCCTCACATGTGATGGAATTGCCGTGGGTTCTTTCAATTGGGAAGTGGAGATATGTAAGCTAGTGGTTGCTATGCTGTGGAAAAATGCACAGAGCTCATGAAAGAGTAAAACATGGCAATGGACACAGCTTTTACTGTACGCGCACATTGACCTTTTCGTGATGACAAACTCTTATTATGGTGGAAGCGGTTTCTGGAAAAGCTGACGGTGGCGCCAACGTGAATAGAGAGGGAGTTTTAAGAGTAACGGAGCATATTATCAAGACAGGAGTTAAAATTATCGTTGCTTTATCGGTAGAAAACTGCAGATAAAGGGGCGATAATGGGCTTGATAATATGCCCTATGGAATTCCAATCGAAGCCCATGTTAGATGTCTATTTTAACTCCTGTCTTGAAAATATTCCCCAAAGATCGTTAGTGCCATAGAGTGTGATTGTCCGGCACCTCGGTTTTTCTGCCCAAGACGAAAATTCGGGAGGGAAATAAATTGAGGGGCATATTACCAACAACTAGCGATAATTTTTGTCTCTAACTTGTTTAGAGACAAAAATTATCGCCGCACATCGGTGATTTTTATCGCAGATAAACCTTGCTATTAGCAAGGTTTATCGCAAATGCGATAAAAAACGGCCGCAATGAATGAATATCGCTGAAAAGTCAGCGATATTCATGCATTATCAAGCAAATGCCCTTAGCCATGTTATCCACTTCCCATTGGATAACATGGCTAAGAACTGCTCAGGGCAGGTGTTAGCTTTTGGAGATATTCGCGCTTTGCGCGAATATCTCCAAAAGTTGGTAATAGGAGATAGCGATGTTAGCGACTGTTTCCAGTCGCTAACATCTTGGCACGCCCACTTTGCATGTCATTAGTGATAAATATCACTGACATGCAAAGCGGGGCCCAAGATGGTCGCTATCTCCTATTAGCTATTGCTAACTGGTGTTAGCGACAGCTTGGTAATAGGGAGATAATTTTATCTCCGCTTTCTTGGCTTTTAAAGCCAAAAAAGCGGAGATAAACCCCCTTGATAATATGCCCTTGAATTCCCAGCTGAAAAGAAGGGAATACCACAAGAAGAAGCAACTTTTAAATGTTACTACCAGCGCGAAATGAACAAGACGTAGTATAGCTAACCACACCACAGCAGATTCCATTCGAGTCTTAATTGAGGTTACTGGATCACCCATGATAATAACATCAATGCCAATGAAAGGGAGACTGGACATTGAGCAAAAGATATCGGGGATATAGATGAATTTGATGCAATAATAAGTGACTGATGGAAAACAGCAAAGAACATGACATAAGGTAACAAACGAGAGTGGCAACCAACCAGTGCCCATCACAAGAGAGACAATTATTTAAGGAATTGATAAAAGATGGTTTATCGATCCTAAACCCATCGAAACGCGTCGACGCTCTAGCACACACAATTAAGGGAGGCAACGGATCCTGTAGTTATGAATATTTAAGCATTTCCAGGAAAGGCCAAGAAAGATTTATACCTTGATGTGTGACCTTTATGACAAAGAATAGTGTCTGTTTTCCTGTCTCTCTCCTTTTCCTTTTCCTGTTGTTAGGTGTACTCAATTCAGATTTGTGGCAATCAATTTGTTTGTTTTACAAAAACCTGTGTTTTGGATTAAATAGTCTGTTAAATATATGTAATTTGAAGTGTACACATATGCGAATTTGAAGTATATGTTTTTATGATTATGCATTTTTAAGATTGATTTGTGTAATATTGATGACATTGTTTTTAATCAAAAAATAAAAGAAAAATCTTTTTAATCAGTTATTCTGAAATCTATGGTGTGATTATTAGATGTTTGTTCTAATACATGGGCTACATTTATTGTGAGTGGCGATAGTAGTTCTGTTTACCAAGGGATCTTTTTCTTGTACTGTTTATAAGTACCCTAATCCCCTGGTTGTTTACAAGGGGTCTCTCTCATTGCTGCTGGGCCAATAAAGCATCCAAAGCGTGGAATGCAAGAAAGCAGCAAAGGCCTGATTGCAAAAGTCGAAAGACAACTTGGAAGCAGTGAGAACCAACAGGGTTCAGTTGTTTCCTTTCCCAGTGATCGCATATTCTCGATCTCTGCTGCTGTTAATATCCTACCAGATCTTTGATCCCGTGGCGGTCCCTGGAGCAATGGCTGTTTGTTGCAGATATGATGCTGCCTTTTATTCATCTGAGAAATGGATCTGACTTCTAATGGTTATATTACTTTTACGGTCCTGGAAATCGTTCCCGGCTTTTGGAAACCTAAGCGCAGCCAGTGCTTGTGAAAAACACATTTAGCAATTAGATTCCAGAACTAGGAATACATTTCATTTTGGCAGAATACCATCGGTATGTGAGTGAATTATACTAAATTTTCATGAAAGAGGTTAAAAGCACGAGCATCCCCTTTTACAATGCACTCGAAACAATGGGGCATATTATCAAGGGGGTTTATCTCCGCTTTTTTTGGCTTTAAAAGCCAAGAAAGCGGAGATAAAATTATCTCCCTATTACCAAGCTGTCGCTAACACCAGTTAGCGACAGCTAATAGGAGATAGTGACCATCTTGGGCCCCGCTTTGCATGTCAGTGATATTTATCACTAATGACATGCAAAGTGGGCGTGCCAAGATGTTAGCGACTGAAAACAGTCGCTAACATCGCTATCTCCTATTACCAACTTTTGGAGATATTCGCGCTAAGCGCGAATATCTCCAAAAGCTAACACTTGCCCAGGAGCAGTTCTTAGCCATGTTATCCAATGGGAGGTGGATAACATGGCTAAGAGCATTTGCTCGATAATGCATGAATATCGCTGACTTTTCAGCGATATTCATGCATTGCGGCCGTTTTTTATCGCATTTGCGATAAACCTTGCTAATAGCAAGGTTTATCTGCGATAAAAATCGCCGATTTGCGGCGATAATTTTTGTCTCTAAATAAGTTAGAGACAAAAATTATCTCTATTGGTTGGTAATATGCCCCAATGCCATATCATTTATACACCGAAAAAAACATCAATTCACATCGAACGTTTATATGGAAATGTAAGAAATACACAATGATCAGAGCATTGGCGGGATTTAAATATGGGAGAGATGGCTCATTTGGAGAACTGCCCAGAAATGTACAGTGATGCAGAAGCCCATCTGAAAGTTCTTTTGTCGATTCTGGAAACATACTCAAAGGGCTCAATTAACATAGAAGATTTGAGCATTGTAGGTTGGAGCCTATCTGCGGAGAGCACACCACCCCTCCCGATTACAAGTTTTACCAGGTCCAGGAAAGCACCCAGAAAGACCCCATAGGACTGATCGCTGAGTTAACAGCACTTTATCGCAGCCTAAGTGGCGATAAATATATGGCGCCATTCAAAAGTCGGTGCTAACAGCCCATATCACCAGTTTACCTGCGATAGCAGCCGCAACAAACATTGCCGCGGAGGACACCGGCAAATATCACTAATGAGATTCAGAGTAGGCATTCCAGTGCAAGAAGCAGCAAAGACACCAATTCACAAAATTCACAACGATCAGCAAGATCGGCGATAAGATCACAAAACAGGCGATAGGGCGCGTTAGCACCAGGAAGATAACACCTGCTCCGACCATGTGTAAAGTCGGACGACAGGCTGCATCACAAAAGGGAGCCCAGTCCAGAGCCACACATGAAGAAGAACAGACGCCATGGAGCCAACGATCATGCAGCACGGACAACCAAGAGGTCCACGACACCCACTGCCCCCTCCCCCGAGTATGCCAACCCCTCAAGCACCCCCATATGTGACAGCAACCTTACGAAATATGGAACCAAACAATTTGCCTGATGTTGCAAAATCCAACACACAACATGCATATGAGGTTGAAAAAATTAGAATCACAGTCATCTTTGGATTATCAAACAAAACACTTTATTAAAAATAAACACAAAATAACTGTAGGAGGAGCCATGGCATGTCATCTCTGCACAATCTGTGAGTCAGAGCCTGCAAGACAAAATTCAAGATAAGAATGTGCGCCCCAAAGGACAGAGAGAAAGCGAGAGAAAGAGAGAGAGAGAGAGAATGAGAAAAGGAGAATGAATTAGAGAGAGTGAGAGAGAGAGAGAGAGAAAGAGAGAGAGAGAGAAATAGAAAGAGACAGAAAGAGAGAGAGCAAACAAGTGAGAGAGAAAGAGAGAGAAGGAGAGAGAAAGAGAGATAGAGAGAGTAAAAGAGTGGGAGAGAAAGAGAGTGAGAGAGAGAAAGAGAGAGAAAGAGAGAGAGAGAGAGAGAGAACGAGAAAAGAAGAAAGAAATAGAGAAAGTGAGAGAGAAAGAGAGAGAAGGAGAGAGAAAGAGAGATAGAGAGAGTAAAAGAGTGGGAGAGAAAGAGAGTGAGAGAGAGAAAGAGAGAGAAAGAGAGAAAGAGAGAGAAAGAGATAGAGTGAGAGAGAAGGAGAAAGAGAGAGAAAGAGGAAAGAAGAGAGGGAGAGGGAGTGAGTGTGACACTGCAGACCATGGCCTCACTGCTCACCTTTCCAACCACGTGCTGGTACACACTGAAGCCCTCTAGCTCACTCATCTGAAACAGAGTCCAGATTTAGTAATGGCAGAGTACATGCAAGTGCACATGCCTTCATTGCTTGCCCGCCCCTGCTCAAGCAGGCTGCTGCACCCTAGCCCCTCGCACCACCCAGAGGTGTTTGTCCACCCCTGCACAAGCAGGCTGCTGCACCTCAGCCCCTGCCGCTGCCCAGAGGTGTTTGCCCGCCCCTGCGTAAGCAGGCTTCTGCACCCCAGCCCTTCCCACCACCCAGAGGTGTTTGCCCAACCCTGCAGCCCCTCCCACCACCCAGAGATGTTTGCCTGCCCCTGCGCAACCAGGCCTCACTGCTAACTTTCTGCCACCGACATGTCTCCAGGAGGGCCCACAATGTGACAAAGCGAGCTCCAAGGCCGGGGCCCACACACTTGGCAGCCACAAGGTCGCACATATGATTCTGCATCTTGATTTTGCAATGGCTGAGTACATATCAATGCACAGGGCATAATCGCAGGCTGCATGCCCGCTCAGCCCCTAGGTGCCACTAACTCTGTAAACCGCGAGGCAATGCCACGTGGTGGTGGCCCCACACTGGCCACCACTGTGGGCCAGCAGGCCTCACACAAACCCTCGCCAGTCTGGACCACCAGGAGGGGGAATCATTGCAGGCTGCACACCCGCTCATCAATTAAGGTGCCCCTACCTCAGTGCACCAAAAGTCACCGTCCTGTGACGGTGTGCCTGTGCTGGATGCAGTGTGTCTGGTGCCACCAAGACTTTCAATAACAAATCATGGTCCCTCTATGATTGTGTATCGTGGATGCCATCATTTAAGCTCCGGCCCTGGGCACTGTGATGTGGTAGTGCCCTAGGCCCACAAACATAAATTGTACGCACATTGACACACCCAGGTAGAGAGTGGTAATGGCATCCTGCACATGCGCCCCGGCCCTTTTATTGGCAGGGTCACGTGTCCTGTAATGCCTGAGCTGGATGGGTGTGGCATGGGTATAAACCAGCCATTAGGGAGTAGCTGTGGCATGCTGACAACTAGACCTGTGATCAGCAGATTACTACAAGGAAGACCAGGGACATGTAAAGCTGTTGTCGTCCCCTATAAGCGTACTTGAAGTAGGCTGCCCTGGCATATGCTGGTCCAGCATAAGGGTGTGAACACTGACCCCAGGGCTCTGGGCGTTGTTCCGTCCTGGGCTGTATGTCAAAGTAACTGAAGCGGGTGTCCCTGTTGTGGTGTTGGCACCACCCCGACCGCAATCGTTAATGTTTCACCCTGCTACCCAAGTCACACAACATGAGCAACATTGACGTGGAGGGCCAGCCGGAGTCCTTCTGGGAATGACAAGTGCAACGGAAGCAGAAGAGCTCAGTCCGCAGTCTGAATGCTGTGTCACTAGTGACCTATCAGAATATGGAAGTCCATGACGAGGTCAAAGGTGAGTGTCGCAGAGCGTATCAGGGACAGTTGATGATGATCATGCAGAGGGCTGACTGAAGCACAAACCGTCCAAATGGCAGAAATGATTGCTACTTTTTTTTCTTACCAGGAGGTCAGATTCATCAGCATCTTCGTCCTCTGCTGTTTCAGGTGCCTCAAATGTGGGTGGTGGTGTTCTGTCTCCAGCACTCTGTGGCACTGGGACTTCAGGAGGCAGAGATGTGGAAGTGGTGGTAGCAGCAGTAGTCATCAGTGGCAGGTCGTGTTGAAGCAATGCCATGAGGAGAGTCTTCATGTCATTGAGGAACCCAGCTACCACTAGCTAGTGTGCACCTGTGATAGATGCTTTTTCCCCCTGTATCCACTCCATGTGCTCCATGAACATCCACATGTGTCCTAACTCCTGTGTGCCATCTCTGGAGCCACTCGGAATAGACAGTTGTTCTTGTCTCTGAATCAGGACTCCAGCAATGTCAGCCATGGTTTGTTGTAGGGCATGGACAAGACTGTGGGTGGCTGCTAGGAAGTGTAAGAGTTCCCTGATAGGTTTGAGACACCCATGTATGGCATCTAGTTTGTATGCCATGCGTTCGAACCCCACCTGCACCTGTTCAGCCAGCTGCTCCTGGCACATCAACACATGTTGTTAGAAGGCCATGTGGTCTATGTGGTGATCCTTGCAGGCAGCCGTGGTGGTGGGTGCTGCCTGATGTGTGGTCTATGCAGGGGGTTGGGTCTCCTCGTAGCAGCTCGGCTGCCCTGCTCCTGGAGGTGTGAGCTTGCAGCTGGCCAGGAACTCTTTGAGGGCATCATCATCGAAGGTGTGGTGGTCCTCATCATCATCAGAGTAGAGAGGTTTGAACTGCTCTGCAAGAAGCATTGTAATTCCCTCTGCATTGTGAAAGGGAGATGTGTTTTAACATTGTGTTTACATGTATGTTGGCGCAATGTACATGTTACATTCAGACTGCATGACAGTGTACATGTTGACTGTTTGGGAGGAGCTTGCTATTTGATGCAGGACAGTGGACATTTCGACACCACCATGGATGTTTGTTTGTACTTGTACATCATCATCTCACATTTCCCCAAAATGCCAAATGTGATTGTGCATTTTTGACACACAAGCTGCAACAGTTGTATCCTCTGTTCTGTTGTGTGTGTTGCGTTTTGTACCACATTGTAGTCAATGTGGATGTGCCCTGTGTGTGATGAGTGTGCAGCATTTTGGGTGAGTGGCCCCTGCAGATCTGATTTTGCTGCCCCTTCTCCCTTTTTATGGGGTATGCCTTTGACTTCTGTGCTTATAGAATACTGAGAGCTTGCAAACTTGGGGACATTGGTCTCTTGGTGGGTGTTGGGTGTCTGGGGCATGGTTTGTCCGCAGATGTGCTGTACTTAATTGTGCATGTGTGCCATTGTGCCCATCTCCCCCATCCCCCACAGTCCCTGGTCATACTCACCCTGGGGCTGTTGTGTCTGACCCTGTCGAGCAGTGTCCGGTCCCCCAACTCCTGCCACCGTCTCCCCACTGATGACAGTGGGCACCATTTCCTCCATCTCATCAAGCTCCTCCTGTGGTGCTGGACTGCCACCTTCAGTCAGCATTGCTGCCTTCCGATTGGCGGCAAGTTTGTTCTTGGTTTTGCGCTTGACATCATGCCAGCGCCTCTTGACCTCATCCATTGTCCTCTTCCACACTCCGACTGCATTCACGTTGTCCACGATGGACTGCCATATTCCATTGTTTGTTGCCAGTGACACACTGGAGGTGACACACAGTTGTTGATGGTGTTCTATCATCTCCTTTATCAAGATCCTGTTTTCCTGCGGACTGAATCGGTTCTTCCTACTCTTCTTCTCCTTGACATTCCCTGACACCGAGGTCCCAGGCTGGTCCTCTGGGGTGCTTGTGGGGGTCTGGTTGTCCCCTGGACTTGTTCTGGTTGCGTCTATTGTGCTTCGTTGTGGTTTGTCATTTGTTCTTTCTGTTTTTTTCACTTTTGTAGTTGTTTTTCCATGCTGACGTGTGTGAATTGCAGGCCTGTAAATGTAAATGTAAATGTAGTTGAGCTTATATAGCGCACAGCTACCCGCAGTGGGTTTCCCGGCGCTTGCTTAGGGAACCCTTCCTGGTATTCCCCTGTGAGATAGCAGGGTATCCACAAGGTGAAAGTCAGGCATCCCGCCGCGAGGGGCCGTTGTGGAGATTAAGCAAGCTATTGCCCAGAGTCGCAGAGTGTGAACCCATGAGTCGAGGAGGCACCGGGGTGAGAATTATCGAGTCCGTGGAATTTTTAGCCCAAGACCCGCCGAGGCGGGGAATTGAACCCTGGTCCAGGACCGATCTCAGCCTCCGGGTCTGCTGCCTCTAACCCCTGAGCCACACTTCTCCACAGGCCTGGGGAAGATGGTCGCTTTTTTATTACGGTTGGGCCGATTGAAACTTTTTTTGCATAGTGTTTTTTTTTTAATTGCCGTCCTGGTGCCTTTTACGTGAACATTTTAAGCGTTATTTTGGGACTATCACATGGTACCACCGTGTTGAGAATTGTACGTTAACACTGAGTTATTTTCCCGCAATTGACTGCGATATGCAGAGTTGCGTTAAGTAACTATTGCGATTTTTAACACAGGTTCTTGAGAACATACCCCCTTATCTTTCTACCCACAGAGAGGGCCCAACATCGTGAACTGCATGCCATTCCCCATTTAACATTTGAAAACCCCTGATGTCCAGCAGTTAAGTAAGAGATACTGTCTAGAATACTTATCTTACAAAAGCCACGCTTACAGATGCCACTATGGGAATGGCCAGAACTCAAAGCCTTGACACTCTCACAAGATATGAGGCCATGGATGGAAGTGGTGCTTCTCTCGTTGGGAGACTTGTATGACCAGGGTGCATTAAGAACATTTCAAGAAATAATTGAAAAATCCAGAGTGAACGAGGGCCAATTCCTGACATGCAGGGCAATGATACATCTGGTTTGTACTGTATTGGGGCAGGTGGAACCTGTAAAAAGGGAGATATTACAATGCTTGCATACTCATTAGAACAGATGTCTGGCTGTGACAATGTTTTATACTGCCCTGTGAGCTAGTTTTTGCACAAGTGCCTGAAAATTCATAACTGATTGTCTACCCAAAAGTTATCCAATAAGCAAAGAGCAGCAGCCAAGGAGTTTATTAAAAAGTGTCTCGTAATTGCAGGCTGAAATTCACATGGTTCCATTATCTGCTCGAGGCATACCTTACGCCAAAGCATATAGGGTTCATGTTCCTGGGGGAATACTCACAATGTCCCAGGTGTGGGCATCTGGTAGCACATTTTTACCACATGGTGTTTTTTCACTTCTCTTGCTTCTTTCTCCTCCTCTGTTGCCTTGTTCTACACTTCTCTTGCATCTTTTTGCATGTCTTTCTTCTTTCTGCACCTCTCTTGCTTCTTTCTGCACCTCACTTGCCTAATTCTGTACCTCATTATCTTCATCCTGCACCTCCCATGCTTTTTTCTACACCTCCCTTGCTTCTTTCTGCACCTGTCTTGCTTCTTTCTGCACCCCTGTTGTCTTTTTCTGCACTCTTCTTCCCTTTCTGAACCTGTCTATCCTCTTTCTGCACCTCAATTGCATCTTTCTGCACTTCTTCTGCTTCCTCCACACCTCTGTTGCTTCTTTCAGCAATTCTTTTGCCTCGTTCTGCACCTCTCTTGCCTCTGTCTGCACCTCTCTTGCCTCTTTCTGTACCTCAATTTCTTCTTTCTTCACCCCTCTTGCCTCTTTCTGCACCCCTGTGCCTCTTTCTGCACCCATGTTCCCTCTTTCTGTACCCCTCTTGCGTCTTTCAGCACCTCTGATGCTTCTTTCTACACTTCTCTTACTTTTTTCTGTACCCCTCCTGCCTCTTTCTGTACCCATCTTACCTTTTTTTACATGTCTCCTACCCCTTTCTGCACCTATTGCTTCTTTTTTCACATCTGTTAGTTCTTTCAGCACTGCTCCTGGTTCTTTCTGCATTTCATTTGCAAATGTCTGCATCCCTCTTCCCTCTTTGTCTTGCTTCATTTTGCACTTCTCTTGCTTCTTTCTGCACTGTTCTTGTTTCTTTCTGCACCTCCATTGCAAATGTATGTATCCCTCTTTCATCTTTCTACACCCCTGTTCCTTCTATCTGCACCTTTCTTGCCTGTTTCTGTACCTCTGTTGCTTCTTTCTGCACTTCTTATGCCTCTTTCTGCACCCCACTTGCCTTTTTCAGAACTTTTGTTGCTTCTTTCTGTACTTCTCTTGCTTCTTTCTGCACCCCTCTTGCCTTTTTCTGCACCGCTCTTGCCTCTTTGTGTACTACCCCTGCTTCATTCTGCACCTCTTGCCTCTTTCTGTAGCTCTCTTGCCTCAGTCTGCCAACCTGTTCACTCTTTCTAAACCACATTTGCCTGTCTCTACAACTCGCTTGCCTCTTTCTGCAGTTTCCTTCTTTCCTTCTGTACCTCTGGTGCTTCTTTCTGCACCCATCTTGCCTCTCTCTGTAGCTTTCTTCCCTCTTTCTGCACCTCTCTTGTCTCCTTCTGCTCCCCTGTTCCCTTTTGTTGCACTTCCCTTACCTGTTTCTGCAACTCTCTTGCCTCTTTCTACAGTTCTCTTTACTCCTTCTACGCCTCTGTTGCTTCTTTCTCCAGTTCTCTTTCCTCTTTCTGTACCATTCTTCCCTCTTTCTGCTCCTCTATTGCCTCTTTCTGCACCCCGGTTCCCTTTTTTGCACCTCTCTTGCCTGTATCTGCTATTCTCTTGCCTCTTTCCACGGTTATCTTTTCTCCTTCTGCACCTTTGTTGCTTCTTTCTGCACTCCTCTTGCCTCTTTATGTACCTCTGTTCCCTCTTTCTGCACCTCTCTTGCCTCTTTATGTATCCCTGTTACCTTTTTCTTCACCACTGCTGCATGTTTCTGAGACGCTGACGTTGTTGGGTGCTACGTGGATTGTGGCTGGGGCTCGAGGCGAGCTGGGGGTTGAGGCGAACTGGTGACTCTCCCGCAGCAGCTGCCGTCGCGGCCGGGCTTTGCTCCCCCCCCCCGCCCCCACGAGTTCTACCTGAGAATTGCTGCAGGTGTACGGCCGGGCTTGGCTCCGCCGGCACCGCTGGGGACTCCATCACCCAGGATCCTTTGCGCCAGGAAGACAATCATCGCGTGCCAGGAGGCGCATTTAACCACGCCTGGTGTTGAGCCTCGAAGGAGACGTTCTTGGGTGCTACGTGGATTGTGGCTGGGGCTCGAGGCGAGCTGGGGTTGAGGCGAGCTGGTGACTCTCCCGCAGCAGCTGCCATCGCGGCCGGGCTTTGCTCCGCCCCCCGCCCTCCCCCCCCCGAGTCCTACCTGAGAATTGCTGCAGGTGTCCGGCCGGGCTTGGCTCCGCCGGCACCGCTGGGGACTCCATCACCCAGGATCCTTTGCGCCAGGAAGACAATCATCGCGCGCCAGGAGGTGCATTTAACCACGCCTGGTCCCTCCCCTCGTGAGGTCGCGCGCGGTTGCGCCGGGAGAAGCCCGGGACAAGGGCGGGCCGTCTGTGGCCGTCCGTGGATGACTGAGGACTGGACGGGCCACCCCCCTTTTCAGTGGCACTTAATCCTGAAAGTATCTGGCACTCCTCCACAAGGTACTGTTATCCGCTTTTCCCTTTCGTTTTCGGGCCACTGTGCTAGCTGTCCCCCTTAAGAGCGCAAGCGATAATCTATTCCTGTGCTCGACTTATTGCGTCTTATATACCTTTCCCCATACTTTGCCGTTAACTAACGAGGCAACCCACAGCAAATATGAGTATCCAGGGCAAGAAAACTAAACCATCTGCTTCACGTCCAAATACTAGACTTCAGGCCACAATGCCGCAGTCCCTCCCAACACTGACGGCAATTGATAAAAAGCTACAACAGACCATAGGGGTGGTTGTCAATGCAATTGAGAATACTGAAAGAAGATTATCCTTCCCACCCACAATAAGCTCTAAAGACCATGGCGAAGATTGCTCGGCGATTGCCATTGATCCTACGATCCTGGACTCTTATTTAACATCTACCTTTGCCGAGCTGCCCTGTGCACAGATTCCGGCTGAGACTTCAGTAGCTGATGATTTATCATTGGCTTTAGTTGAGACCTCTATTAACAATGACGATCAATCCTGTATCTTGAATTCTCCTTCCCCTGTGGCAAAATCAAAACCTGGTAGGGTGGGCTCTAAGACAAAAAAGGATAGTCTTCCTAAAAATCTAGGTACAAAAAAACAGCCTAACCATAACTTGGTAACCCCATTTGACCATCCCCGGCACCCAACTACAGGGATACCCTGCTGGGTCACCAATATGGTGTCGGATCTCCAGAACAGTTTAGAGCAAATAATCGCTTCCCACATTAAACCTCTGGTTTCAAAACTTGATAGATTGTCTTCCATGGTAAACAATAAGACTTTGGGGACAACTAAGCCACATAACTCCCAAGGTAACTCATTACCCCTTGTTCCAGTCGGTGACTCTACAAAGGTACCCTGTCTTGAGTTAGCTAAATCCACTGCTCCAGTAGAACCAAATAGAAAACCAGGACCGGCAAGTACTGCAGCTAAATCCTTAAACCTCGTACCCCCTCCCACACCTGTAGCCAAACAACCAGGTCTTTCCAGATCTCCAGCTGTGGGCCAAAGTGTTAAATCTAGTCAACATCCTAAGGAGGGTAAAATTATTGCACCAAAAAAAGTAGTACCTTCATCAAGACCTCCCCCACCAAAGGCAACCTTTAAACGATTGCCGACAATAAATCTGCATCCAGAAGCACAACCATATGTAGTGGCCCTAGTGGGTGTCCCACCCCTTAGTGAGGGGAAAAGAGAACAGGAGGTAGACCTACATAATAAGTGCATACAGTGGCTGAATCTAAATAGACCCTTGCCTCCTAACATTTCAGGCCACATATTGGCAGTGAGAAGAGTAGACTGGATTGGAAGGGGCCCTAAAACAGTGGCAGGGGATGTTGTAACAATTAATTTTAGGGACTCCCCTGCTGTTGATCACATCTGTAGAAATCCTTTCCACAGAGAGTCCCAAATATTCCCTTTGCACTTGTCCTATTTCTACCCTACCCCAATCCACAAATCATCTCACAATAGGAGTCCACAGTATATCAGAAATCCCGTCTCCCACCCGAACGGGATTCACCACTGGCAACCATTTGGGGAGGGTTTTCCTCCACACACCCCATTCAACCCGATATAACCCCATTGGAATAGGTTTAGCGTCCTCGAGGAGGTGGACTGACTCACTCAGCCATGTACGCCCCCACGAGAACATAATGAGGGTAATCCAGAGGAAGGTGTTATAACACAGGAAAAGTCACTATCCTCTTATAGTTATGAGATCCTCTGGCCTCATGCCTCAAAGAGGGAGGAGACAAGGGTTGAACAGAGCCTGGGTCAGGTATTTCTAATAGAACAGGGGGGGGAGAAGGATAAAGTTAAGGCTATGGAAGGTAGCATAAAAATACTCTCGTGGAATGTCGCAGGCCTAAAGAGCAAGCTACTCGTACCAGACTGGTCCTCCTTTATGACCACTCATGACATTTGCTTGATGCAAGAAATCTGGTCCTTTGACATCCCTGCAGTCTCAGGTGGGAAAGGCCGCCCTTCGGGTAGCCTTGCCATATGGGTAGGCTTACACTTGGGGATGCAGGCTGTACAGGTGGACACAAACTCGGCAGATATCCAATGTGTTTTGCTAACATCTGTTGGTAGATCTACATTGGCTATTATTAATATCTACTATCTACTCTAGGCCTACCGTGAACGGGAAAGAATCGAGTACTATTCAAGCACTCGACCATTTCCTTCAGACACTTGACCCCGCAACTCCGATCATTCTTGGTGGCGATCTGAACTGCCAGTTCGAACCATTGGGTGGATCCGAGTTGTGTGAGGAGAATGAGGTCGACTTGCTCTGGCAAATCCCAGCCCCAAGAATCGCCCCGGTTAAGGCCTGGACCCCGTTAATATTACAAATTCAGGCCTTGACCCTTGCAATGTCTCTGCGGGCATGCAACGGAAGGGGCAATAACGAATGTTCCGGCCTGCCCACATATAATAGGACAAATCGAACTTCCACCATTGACTACCTCATGTTGGAAGCTAAACATTAGGGCAAGTTTAAAGACTTCGGGGTTGTCGTAAGGCACGATAGTGACCACAATGCGCTGGTCCTAACGCTTAAACCAGGTGCATTTGGACTAACTAACCTTGACTCTAATTCCACTTCGATAGTTCCACCACATATTATATCTAACAATAGGAGAGGAGTCAAATGGCCTTCTTGCCTAGACTCTCCTACTCGTCTCGCAAACATTTAGCTGTTCCACTGATAAGCGATATGGGAAATTCCACCTCCCATGGCAGACTATAGAGACCCACAGAAAGTTAGTTGAGAGTCTAGGGGATGTATTCTATCCGGTTAGTGGAACTAAGTTGCGCCGGAATAAAACACATCCCTGGCACAACCACGCATGTAAAGACCTACTCAAGGCAATTAAATCTAAGGATACCCTTAAAATTAGAACAACTAGACTGCTGTATAAAAAGGTGCTCATTAGAGCAAAGAGTGAGTGGGAGGAATCTAGGTGGGAAGAGATGAGACAGGCACTACTCCTAAAAGATTCTAAGACCTTTTGGCTAATTGTTACTTCTTCAGTGACAGGAGAGAGAGACACTGGGGTCTCGAATATTGCCCCTATAGTGTGGGAGGCACACTTTAAGTCACTCTATACAAGCCCTGAGTTGGAGGAAATTGGACGTCAGCCCCAGGAGGGGCTGTCAGAACTGGTTTCGGAGCCTCGGGCCTGTGCGCCACGGGACCTCCGGCTCGAGAACCGACTGCCGGGGGCCCCGGGGTCCGGGAGTTTGGTTCCACATGCCCGCACGGCCCGGGACCTCCCGCATGAGTGTCGATTGCTGGGGGCCCCGGGCACTGGGTCTTCTCCCTGCCATAATCTTGGCTTTAACCAGGCTTCCGAGATTTCTGTTGCCCCAGACCCCCTGCATGAGAGCCGACTGCCGGGGGCCCTGGGCTCCGGGATTTCGATTTCCTGCACTAGCACGGCCCGGGACCTCCCGCACCAGTGTCGGCTGCTGGGGGCCCCGGGTGCAGGGATTTCCCCCTGTCAAAACTATGGCTCCAGCCAGGCTCCTGAGCTTCCCATGGCCCCAGACCCCCTGCATGAGTGCAGACTGCCGGGGGTCTTGGGTCCTGGACCTGGATCCTTTCTCGCAATAGTGAGAGGGGATGGCCCTACTGGGTCTCCCACTTATAGTTCAGATAATATTACACTCAGGGAAGTTGAACTGGCAATTGAGAAATTGCTCCCGAATAAGGCCCCGGGTCTGGATAAGCTCCCCGGAGATCTTTTTTGCTCTCAGCCAAAAATCTGGGCCCCATATCTGATGGTTCTGCTCAATGCTGTCCTACAGGGCTCCCCAGTACCAGAGACTTGGCTGGGAGCCGAGATTGTTCCAATTTTTAAAAAGGGCTGTCCGCTCGCCCCATCAAATTATAGACCAATTAGTCTACTCGATACTACCCAGAAGCTGATGGGCCGAATCCTGCTGGAGAGATTACTGGGCTGGATGGAGGAAAACAAAACTTTGACCACCCTCCAAGCCGGTTTTAGATCAGGGGTCTCGACTCTGAACCAGATCTTTCGACTCCAGGTCCTATTCTGGAAAACTGCAAGAGTAGAGTGTGGCAGCCTCTACCTTGTTTTTGTGGACCTGCGGGCCGCATTCGATCTGGTCCCTAGGGAGAGGCTCTGGACGGTGTTGGAGGAACTTGGTCTCCCTCCTTACTTACTAGATGCCTTAATCCGGCTTCACATTGGGAACTACACCCAGGTGAGGTGTGGGAAAAACGGGGAATTATCCGATCGTTTCCCTGTTACCCGGGGAGTACGCCAGGGTTGCGTACTGGCCCCTACTCTCTTTAGCTTATATGTCAATGGCCTGATAGATAGACTCAATTGTGTCAGGGATAGCGATGCTCCACGCCTGGCTACTGCTAGGGTGCCGCGCTTTGATGTTCGCGGACGACACTTTGTTGTTGTCGCGGACATCATCGGGCATCCAGCGGGTTCTGGACGGGTTTGGTTCCTTCTGCGCCTCGCGGGGTTTGGAGATCAACTTGGAGAAAACCAAGTTTATGATCTTCAACCCCCCGGGGCACACCCGCCCAAACCCCACATTGAATAGAACCCCACTTGAGCGAGTTAAGACCTTTATATATCTGGGGGTGACTTTGACTGAATATTTTACATGGGACCAACAAGTCTCTAAATCCTCCTTGAGACTTGTACAGAGTATGGGTGGCGTAGGCAGATTCCTAAGTGCCTCAACTTTTAAACCGGCTACCCCTGCCCTAGAGATATACAAAACACAGGTCAGGTCTGCAGCCTTATATGCTACTGAACTCTGGGGACACACCAATGCATGTAATCTAATGAAAGTCGAGCACTCTTTCATGCAACATCTGTTTGGTCTTCCACAAAGCACGCCCCTGCTACCATTACGCTTGGACCTGGGTATGGAACCTATTACTGATCTGGTGGCAGCTCGACCTCTGCTCTATTGGAGAAGGCTCTGGTCTGTGCCGGAGCTTGAACCGTTTAGAGCAGAATTCAATACTATTTGGGGGCAGTTAAAGAACAAGAATATACCTTGGTTGGTACACGTTAAGACTCTCCTTTACCAAATTGATCTTCCCCAACTTTGGGATACACCGGAGGACAGCTGTATGAGGATGCAGAGGACTGTACTGGTGGCAGCTGTAAAATCCCATAACCTCAAACTGCTACACTGTTCTACTTCCCTGGGCAGATTGTCCACTGTGCTCCTCATAACAAAAGTTGAATACTGGATGGAGGCGTTTTTGGACCTGGTGCAGCCGCCACTGGCAAGAAAACTATATATTCAATTGAGGCACGGCTCCTTACTGGTTGGGGCATTCACATCCAGAGGGACAAAAACGATGAAGGCTAATTGCCCTGCCTGTAATCACGCCAGGGAAGACATTATACATATCCTCTTTTTTTGCCCAGCATACAGTAAAATTCGGAAGTGCTGGATTATCCCATTATACAAAAACCTGGGTTTTAGACATTGTGTACATGCCTGTAGAGTCCTAACTTATGACACTGCCCCTCTCATTGTTTTTGCCGTTTCCCGGTTTTTATTCGGCATGTGGCGGAGAAGAACTGCATTTATCCACAAGGAATAATGGACTACTGTTTTTATGCTTTACTATTCCTTTGATAACCAATGTTTAATAACTTTTTAATTCTGAAGTAATTATGTTTTATTATCCTGCTTGTACATATTTTATTGCACTTTTATGGTCTTTGACCGAAATAAAGTTATCAAAGTGAAGTGAAGTGAAGTGAAACTCTCTTGCCTCTATCCACAGTTCTCTTGTCTCATTCTGCACCTGTGTTGCTTCTCTCTGCACCCCTCTTGCCTCTATCGGTACCCGTCTTCCCTCTTTCTGCACCTGTATTGCTTTCTTCTGATCTTCTCATGATTCTTTCAGCTCTTCTCTTAATTTTTTCTGCGTCTCTGTTTCTTCTTTCTGCTCTTCTCTTGATTTTTCTGTACTTCTGTTGCATCTTTCTGTATCTTTCTTCCCTTTTTCTTAACCTCTCTTGCTCCATTCTGTACTTCTCTTTCCTCTTTCTGTGCCTTTCCTGCTTCATTCAGCACCTCTGTTGCTTCGTTCTGCACTCCTCTTTGAACATTTCTTCCTTCTTTCTGCACCTTTCCTGCCTCTTTCTGCACCCTTGTTCCCTTTTCTGTACCTCTCTTGCCTGTTTCTGCAACTCACTTGTTTCTTTCTACAGTTCTCGTATCTCCTACTGTACCTCTGTTCCTTTTTTCTGCACTTCTCTTGCCTCTTTTTACAACCCTGTTGCTTCATTCTGCACTTCACGTGCCTCTTTCAGTATCTCTATTGCTTTTTTATGCAGATCTATTGCCCCTTTATGCACCACTTTTCTCTTTCATCACTTCTTGTGTCTTTTTTTGCATACCTGTTCCTGTTTTTGCACCTTTCCTGCCTGTTTCTGTACCTATCTTGACTCTTTCTCTACCTCTGTTGCCTCTTTCTGCACTTCTCTTGATCTTTCTGAACCCTTCATGCCTGTTGCAGCACCTTTGTTGGTTCTTTCTGTACTGCTCTTGCTTTTTTCTGCCCTCACTTGCCTCTTTCTGTACTTCTCTTGCTTCTTTCTATACTTCTGTTGCTTCTTTCAGCAATTCTCTTGCCTCTTTGTGCACTTCGCTCCGGGCCTGGTTAGTCAGAGTGAGTTACCAGCAGTACCAGTCGGCAAAAAATTGGGGGCACAGGATGACTTTGGAACAAGGCCTCTTTTTGCACCTCTGGTGGTTCTTTATGCATATCTCTTGCTTCTTTGTGCACTTTTCTTCATCTTTCTGGACTTCTGTTGCCTCTTTCTTCATTTCTCTTGCTTCTTTATGCGCCTTTCTTCCTCTTTCTGCAAATGTCCTACCTCAGTAGGCATACTTAGGAATTAAAGTTTTAAAAACAATAGAAATTCACTGAAAAAAAGACAGGTTTCAGGGACGTCATAGTTAGAAATTAGCATTTAAAAAACCCTTTGAAATTCACTGAAAAACCATAGGTTTCAGGGACGTTATAGTTAGATGGACATTTCACTTGTACAAAACCAAAATCGGCCGTTATAATTAGTTAGCTAACTAAAACTCATGCCCCCGCAATGCACTGCTGATGATGTCACATATTACATCATTCATGACATGGTGAGTGACATCACTAATGGCATCACTGACAACATTATCAAAAAACAAACAGGGAAAGTAGGGTCAAAGGGAAAGGATTTTTAGAGACCTACTACTGGTTCACATCTCCAGTAAACACATCGTAAATAACAACCAAGAACCTAGGAGGTCTATGAGCCAGGCAATTGGCTGGCTAGACTGTCAAGTCTGTCTTTATGACAGTTGATGCTAAAGTCACCATATAGCAATGTACAAAGAGAAGAGAACAAATTTGTAAGTCACAAAAGAGTGATGATATCGAAGGAGAACTGGTCAGACTAGATCCAGTACACATATTATTTGTGAATAACCATCAAAACACCAAGTGATCATTCCTATCATTTGGTCGTTCACACTGTGACCAGGTGGGTCCTTGAATCATCTAGACCTCATGCCACACAGTCAACGTGAGTACTGGATGTGGTCTACAGTCAGAATTAGAACTATCAATGTGTTGGTCTAATTGTGATGGCTCATAAAGGTGATACGAATACAGTGCAACACAATAGAAAAGTGGTGATTATAAAATAGGGTGATATGTCTTAACAACAACTTTATTAGAAACGAGGCACATCCCCTAATTAAAATAGGAACAGCGCAAATGACAGTATGGAACTATGACTGTCGCAAAACGGGCCAACATGTTTCTGCCTAACGGGCACTGAGTCCCTTGGCTTTTATCAGGGCCACTGCTCTCAAATAGTTGCTACTGTTTAAATGTGTGTGAAAACAATAATAGTGAAAGCAAGAAAAAATGTTGAAAGTAGGAACGATACAACCTGTACATACAGTTCAATTACTCATCCTCCTAGTCAGTGGACGTTCAAAGTGATCGAGAAAGACACATATATTACACTCTTGTTAATAAATCATGCACATATGCTCTCTACTTCTCTTGTATCTCGGGTAAAGGATTCGAAAAACATTTAAAATTTTGCTCGCTCACCCAACATGACAGGGGACAGGACCTCACCTCACCTGGACCGTGCTCAGGTATACGGGGCCCGCACTGTGGAACAGATAGATGTGAACAGGTAGAGATATCAAAACTCAATCATACGTACAGAGTCTAAGATAATCTAATTGAATGCCCTATTCACAGTTTCACATCTGTTCCATTATAAACTCAAGGGAGGTATGGCAACCTTGGAGTGTGGCTAAACACCCATTGTACAAGTAAAAGAAACCTGACTGTCAGTCAACCATACTACATTCACTGTCGGACAGTGCAGGTAATAATTAAAGGCAGGTAATACAAACCCACTAACGGCAGGTAATACAAACCCACTAACCAATTGTAAAAAAGCAAGTCATAAACTACTGCACTCACCTCTCCGTCGGTGCCACCCAACTCGCCTGAGACTTGGGGGAGGCACCGATCCGGAGAGTGTGTAGAGTTAAATACAAAAACCGAGAAGGGAACTACTTCACCATCGTTTTTCATCTGTTGTTCTCCAGTGTTGAAAACGGTGTGTACCGTTTATTAAGCTCGATAAATGTGTCTATGGGCATAGTATTAGTTGAAAAATGAGCCCAGGACTCGGAGTCTGATGATACATGCCTCGCGAGGCCGTCCGCATTAACTAACAGGAACCGGGCGCCGGTATCCCTCCGCAGAACTACAGAATGACGGCACAGCGGCCATTACTGTATTTCCAGTGGTACGGGCGCTGAGGGCTGAAAGCCTACCATACGTGACACACCTTGAGAATGTTAGGGAGCTATTTATAAACTCAGGGAAATAATCTTTACTGGGTGATTGAATTGATTAGATTAGAGACCCAGTAATAGTTCTTTACTGATCTGAAACCCCGATCTTGCAATGAGATACAGGAGGAGACTCAGAAGCTGCAGGAAGGGCATAATGGTAGTTCTGGTCAGGTATAGGATGCAGCAATATAGGTTATGCCCGAATGGGATGTAAGATGAACTTCATCCATGAGGACCCAGATAAAAACCCAAATAAAACCCAAATAAAACGGCCTGTAAGTACCACCAGTTCTTGCAAAAACATTGCACAAATCAGATAATTGGGACACAGGTGACAATCTTATTGTGTACATATAGTAAAGAAAAGCATGTGACTAGAGGCGAAATCAGCGGCCATCTGCCTTCTTACTAATAATGCACCAGATCATCATATATATACTTGTGCCACTAGGCTCTACAAAGAATACCATGGTATCTGGTCATTCAGTCCCTTTTTGTCAGCGGAGAGTTTGAAAACCCATCGTTGCTCTCTCTGGAACAAGTATTTTGCAATATTTTTCACATGTGAGGGTATGAAGGGCTTCTCCAAGACCGTCCATGCAAAATCAGACTTCCCGTGTTGTTTGTCCAGGAAATGCCTTGTTAGATGTGTCATAGTTTTTTTACACCGGAAGGAGCTCTAATGCTCAAGCATACGCACTCGCACCTTTCGTGTGGTCATTCCCACATATTGACGAGAACAGGGGCAAGTCAGAAGATATATAAGGTTTTCACTGTTGCAATTGGTGAAATGGTTTTGTAACCAGGGTCTATCAGTGCCTATGTTAATCTCGGTGGAGTGTGTTGTTTGTGCGCAAACAGAACAATTCCCGCAGGGGTGATGACCAATTGCTGGTGGTAATTTGCCCCATAAAGTGCCCAAAATTATTTTCGGGACATCTTTGGGGCGCGTGTGAATGAGGCGATCCCTAATGCTATTAGATCTTTTAAAAGCAAACAGGGGTGGTGCAATCTGGTCATTGCCATGATTGAGAATGCGCCAATGCTTCATGATGATTTTCTGTAGGCTGTTACTTCTGGTATTGAAGGTGCTGACAAGTGTCAGTCTATCAGTGGAGGTTTTAGGCACTCGTGGTTCAAGGAGCGCTTCACGGTTGTTATTATGTGCTCGTTTGAGAGACTGTTTAATGAGTGGTCTGGGGTAGTGTCTCTCCACCAGTTGTGACGACAAGTTTTTGGCATGTATCTTAAAATCCTCCAACCTGGAACAATTCCTCCGAACGCGGAGAAACTGACCATAAGGCAGATTGTCCCTCAAGGATTTAGGGTGGTGACTCTCGTACAACAATAACGAGTTTCTAGCCATAGGCTTCCTATATAGCTCACTCTGCAAGCCTGCAGATGTGACGTAGATAGAGAGATCGAGAAAAGACAGTCTCTCCCTATGGGCCTCAAAGGTGAATCTGAGGAACTGGTTCCTGCCATTTAGCCAAAGATGGAATTCACTAACAGATTCAAGGCTACCTCTCCACACAACCAGCACGTCATCGATATAGCGTTTCCACCATATTATCGATGATCGAAAAGGGTTGGTAGGAGTAAGTACGTGCTGTTGCTCAAAATGGTGCATGTAGAGATTAGCCAGGCTCGGCGCAAAAACGCTGCCCATGCTTGTTCCGGAGGTTTAAAGGTACATTGTGTCCTCGAAACGGAAATAGTTCTCTTTCATGGCCAGAGTGGCCAAGGCCATGATAAAGGTGATAGGAGTGATGGTATCACCGATATTTTCCCCCAAGATGGATGTAACAACTTCTAGAGTTTCATCTTGGGGGATGGAAGTGTACAAGGACTCCACATCGAAAGAGACTAATAAGTCTCTTTCAGGGTCGAAGTCAATTTCGGGGAGTACCCTTAACACGTCCTTGGTGTCTTGCAGATAGGTGGGCATCCTCTGCACAATGGGCCTCAAAAAGAAGTCTACAAAAGTAGATTGTGGCTCCAAAGCTGAACCCAAGCCAGATATAATAGGCCTCCCTGGAGGCGGTCTCTGTGGCTTGTGTACTTTAGGGAGAAGGTAGAAGTATGGCATAACCGGGAATTCTGTTATCAAGAAGGCCCCTTCATTAGGAGTAATCCATTCCTCTGCTAATGCCTCTTCAACCATAGATTTAATCCTAGATATGAGACCATCTGAAGGATCTTCCCGTAAGGGTAAGTATGCATGCCTGTCACCCAATTGTCGTAGGCATTCTGATCGATAGTCATTGGTGTTCAGAATGACTATCGACCCGCCTTTATCGGCAGGTTTGATTGGGATAGATTGGTCTTCTGCTAGACCTTTCACAGCCTTATGCTCTTGACCTGACATGTTCTTAAAGGATCTGTCTTGTGTCTTCCATAAACTGGAGCCTTCATCACACACAGCTCTCTCAAAAGCTAAAACCTGTGGGGGCACTGTGTGTGCTGGTGGTAGGAACTTAGATTTCAATCTCAACCCTGTATTCAAATCATTTTAAATTTTGCTCGCTCACCCAACATGACAGGGGACTGGACCTCACCTCACCTGGACCGTGCTCAGGTATACGGGGCCCGCACTGTGGAACAGATAGATGTGAACAGGAAGAGATATCAAAACTCAATCATACGTACAGAGTCTAAGATAATCTAATTGAATGCCCTATTCACAGTTTCACATCTGTTCCATTATAAACTCAAGGGAGGTATGGCAACCTTGGAGTGTGGCTAAACACCCATTGTACAAGTAAAAGAAACCTGACTGTCAGTCAAACATACTACATTCACTGTCGGACAGTGCAGGTAATCATTAAAGGCAGGTAATACAAACCCACTAACGGCAGGTAATACAAACCCACTAACCAATTGTAAAAAAGCAAGTCATAAACTACTGCACTCACCTCTCCGTCGGTGCCACCCAACTCGCCTGAGACTTGGGGGAGGCACCGATCCGGAGAGTGTGTAGAGTTAAATACAAAAACCGAGAAGGGAACTACTTCACCATCGTTTTTCATCTGTTGTTCTCCAGTGTTGAAAACGGTGTGTACCGTTTATTAAGCTCGATAAATGTGTCTATGGGCATAGTATTAGTTGAAAAATGAGCCCAGGACTCGGAGTCTGATGATACATGCCTCGCGAGGCCGTCCGCATTAACTAACAGGAACCGGGCGCCGGTATCCCTCCGCAGAACTACAGAATGACGGCACAGCGGCCATTACTGTATTTCCAGTGGTACGGGCGCTGAGGGCTGAAAGCCTACCATACGTGACACACCTTGAGAATGTTAGGGAGCTATTTATAAACTCAGGGAAATAATCTTTACTGGGTGATTGAATTGATTAGATTAGAGACCCAGTAATAGTTCTTTACTGATTTGAAACCCCGATCTTGCAATGAGATACAGGAGGAGACTCAGAAGCTGCAGGAAGGGCATAATGGTAGTTCTGGTCAGGTATAGGATGCAGCAATATAGGTTATGCCCGAATGGGATGTAAGATGAACTTCATCCATGAGGACCCAGATAAAAACCCAAATAAAACCCAAATAAAACGGCCTGTAAGTACCACCAGTTCTTGCAAAAACATTGCACAAATCAGATAATTGGGACACAGGTGACAATCTTATTGTGTACATATAGTAAAGAAAAGCATGTGACTAGAGGCGAAATCAGCGGCCATCTGCCTTCTTACTAATAATGCACCAGATCATCATATATATACTTGTGCCACTAGGCTCTACAAAGAATACCATGGTATCTGGTCATTCAGTCCCTTTTTGTCAGCGGAGAGTTTGAAAACCCATCGTTGCTCTCTCTGGAACAAGTATTTTGCAATATTTTTCACATGTGAGGGTATGAAGGGCTTCTCCAAGACCGTCCATGCAAAATCAGACTTCCCGTGTTGTTTGTCCAGGAAATGCCTTGTTAGATGTGTCATAGTTTTTTTACACCGGAAGGAGCTCTAATGCTCAAGCATACGCACTCGCACCTTTCGTGTGGTCATTCCCACATATTGACGAGAACAGGGGCAAGTCAGAAGATATATAAGGTTTTCACTGTTGCAATTGGTGAAATGGTTTTGTAACCAGGGTCTATCAGTGCCTATGTTAATCTCGGTGGAGTGTGTTGTTTGTGCGCAAACAGAACAATTCCCGCAGGGGTGATGACCAATTGCTGGTGGTAATTTGCCCCATAAAGTGCCCAAAATTATTTTCGGGACATCTTTGGGGCGCGTGTGAATGAGGCGATCCCTAATGCTATTAGATCTTTTAAAAGCAAACAGGGGTGGTGCAATCTGGTCATTGCCATGATTGAGAATGCGCCAATGCTTCATGATGATTTTCTGTAGGCTGTTACTTCTGGTATTGAAGGTGCTGACAAGTGTCAGTCTATCAGTGGAGGTTTTAGGCACTCGTGGTTCAAGGAGCGCTTCACGGTTGTTATTATGTGCTCGTTTGAGAGACTGTTTAATGAGTGGTCTGGGGTAGTGTCTCTCCACCAGTTGTGACGACAAGTTTTTGGCATGTATCTTAAAATCCTCCAACCTGGAACAATTCCTCCGAACGCGGAGAAACTGACCATAAGGCAGATTGTCCCTCAAGGATTTAGGGTGGTGACTCTCGTACAACAATAACGAGTTTCTAGCCATAGGCTTCCTATATAGCTCACTCTGCAAGCCTGCAGATGTGACGTAGATAGAGAGATCGAGAAAAGACAGTCTCTCCCTATGGGCCTCAAAGGTGAATCTGAGGAACTGGTTCCTGCCATTTAGCCAAAGATGGAATTCACTAACAGATTCAAGGCTACCTCTCCACACAACCAGCACGTCATCGATATAGCGTTTCCACCATATTATCGATGATCGAAAAGGGTTGGTAGGAGTAAGTACGTGCTGTTGCTCAAAATGGTGCATGTAGAGATTAGCCAGGCTCGGCGCAAAAACGCTGCCCATGCTTGTTCCGGAGGTTTAAAGGTACATTGTGTCCTCGAAACGGAAATAGTTCTCTTTCATGGCCAGAGTGGCCAAGGCCATGATAAAGGTGATAGGAGTGATGGTATCACCGATATTTTCCCCCAAGATGGATGTAACAACTTCTAGAGTTTCATCTTGGGGGATGGAAGTGTACAAGGACTCCACATCGAAAGAGACTAATAAGTCTCTTTCAGGGTCGAAGTCAATTTCGGGGAGTACCCTTAACACGTCCTTGGTGTCTTGCAGATAGGTGGGCATCCTCTGCACAATGGGCCTCAAAAAGAAGTCTACAAAAGTAGATTGTGGCTCCAAAGCTGAACCCAAGCCAGATATAATAGGCCTCCCTGGAGGCGGTCTCTGTGGCTTGTGTACTTTAGGGAGAAGGTAGAAGTATGGCATAACCGGGAATTCTGTTATCAAGAAGGCCCCTTCATTAGGAGTAATCCATTCCTCTGCTAATGCCTCTTCAACCATAGATTTAATCCTAGATATGAGACCATCTGAAGGATCTTCCCGTAAGGGTAAGTATGCATGCCTGTCACCCAATTGTCGTAGGCATTCTGATCGATAGTCATTGGTGTTCAGAATGACTATCGACCCGCCTTTATCGGCAGGTTTGATTGGGATAGATTGGTCTTCTGCTAGACCTTTCACAGCCTTATGCTCTTGACCTGACATGTTCTTAAAGGATCTGTCTTGTGTCTTCCATAAACTGGAGCCTTCATCACACACAGCTCTCTCAAAAGCTAAAACCTGTGGGGGCACTGTGTGTGCTGGTGGTAGGAACTTAGATTTCAATCTCAACCCTGTATTCAAATCAGGAGTATCATCAAGATCCTCCACTTTGTTTTTAAAGAAGTAGTGGAGTTTCAATTTCCTGAAGAATTGGCTTAGTTCGCATTGGAGTGTGAACGGGTCTCCGTTATTCGTCATAACGAAGCCCAAGCCCTTGTTAAGAACTTGTTCCTCCAGAGGAGTGAGTGTTTTGGTGGAAAGATTCACTATGAGGGTTGATTCCCTGATGTTCCTGACTTCTGGAGGTTTTTGGCTGTCTGGCTGCGGGTTCCTGTATGTGGGCCTGTTTGATCCTGCCACTGGACCCCTAGTTGTTGTGGGTTCCAGGATCTGCCCCTGGTCCTCCGTGTTCCAAACCCTAAAAAAGGCTGTGTATTGAATGTGTTAGGGAACCCTTGGAAATGTCCAGGTGGTGGTGGATATATCAATGGTTGTTGCGGTGGATATCCCCAAGGATTAGGTGGCCTGATTGTTGGAAATTAGATGGTTGGTTCCCAGGTGGGAAACCTCTGTTCCCACGTCCACGACCCCTTTGTTGGAAATGTGGTGGATTAGTGTTATCTGAATCACTGTCTTCAGAACTGGAGCCTGAGTAGTTGGACCCAAATCTTTTACCATTATTCCTAAACAAGGGAGGGGTATAACTATCGCTAGTGTAAGGGTATACCCGCTCGTGCTTGAATTTAGAGAGATCCTTTTTAAACTTGTCAAGCTTGGACTGCAAGATAGTGTCCTTGAATTCAGTCGAGTCTTTGTTGGACTCGTCCTGTTGTCTCTTAAACAACGTAGGTGTGATTGACACTCTAATTTAAGCCTCTAGAACCTGAATTTCTATTAGAATAGTAGCAGCTATTCGTTTTGCTGTACTGATAATGAGGATAAGCCAGTCTCTCGTGCACCTCCAGGCTATTAATGACCAATCTTTGAGAAAGGTTTTGTCTTGTAAAAACAAGCCTGGAGTGTTAGCAACAATTAGGCCTGGAGGCACACAGCTGGCCCTCAAATATTCAGCCATAGCTATCCCATGCACAAGAGTCTGAGAGTGAGACTTCTTTAGAATTAAAACTTTGGTCCAGTCATCTGCTGAGACATTAGTGGTTGTAGGTACTGATTCAAGCATACTAGGCATGCTATCCAGGATGGACTGGTACATAGAATCGTCGTAGGCTAGGCCACTTATTTCTGCCATGGTGTAGTTAGCAACTGGGGATTAGAATAGTGTGTATTACAAAGTCTACGGTTGTAGCCAAAAAACCCAGAGGAGCCACTCAATTCCACCGAGTCTCTGTCAGTCTCAAGTTCGGGCCACGGTAACTGTGAGAACTAATGAAGGAGAGTCTAAATCTCTCAATGAAAATGACCCGCAGCCGACAGCTGCTCTAGCTTTATCAAAAAACAAACAGGGAGAGTAGGGTCAAAGGGATGATCCAAGGACCCGCCTGGTCACAGTGTGAACGACCAAATGATAGGACTGATCACTTGGTGTTTTGATGGTTATTCACAAATAATATGTGTACTGGATCTAGTCTGACCAGTTCTCCTTCGATATCATCACTCTTTTGTGACTTACACATTTGTTCTCTTCTCTTTGTACATTGCTATATGGTGACTTTAGCATCAACTGTCATAAAGACAGACTTGACAGTCTAGCCTGCCAATTGCCTGGCTCATAGACTATCACTGACAACATCTCAAAGGACATCACTGATAACATCATCCACGTGATAATCTGATGCACCTCCTCACACCCTAATATAACTTTTGATACACCCACTCTAAAATACAGACTACCATTTTTAAAACCAAAGACACACCAATACTAGTTACTATATACCCACTCACTGATTCCTAGGTCTACACATGGTAAACAGCCATTAGTACGCGGATGTAAGACCGTGTACCATTACTTCACAAGCATTACAACGCATGCAATCTTACAATGCATAGCTTTTACTACGCAAGTTGTAACATCGCATGCATTGTAATGCTTGCGAAGCAAAGGCTATTAACATCGTTGTGTGGAAACGGACTGGCGTCCATTTCCACACAACGACGTGCACTACTGACACTTGAAGCCCAGAGAAGAGGAACCACAGCTGAAGGAGAACAGAGGAACCGAGGAGAGAGAGGTAAGAGTGGCTTTGTAGTATTTAAGGGTTAAGGGTAGGGGGAGGGTCGTGCAGGGGGTAGTCTTTTTGGTTTTAGGGTAGTGTAGTTATATGTGTCTTTCTGGATCACTTTGAACGTCCACTGACTAGGAGGATGAGTAATTGAACTGTAGGTACAGGTTGTATCGTTCCTACTTTCAAAAAATGTTCTTGCTTTCACTATTATTGTTTTCACACACATTTAAACAGTAGCAACTATTTGAGAGCAGTGGCCCTGATGAAAGCCAAGGGACTCAGTGCCCGTTAGGCAGAAACATGTTTACCCGTTTTGCGACAGTCATAGTTCCATACTGTTGTTTGCGCTGTTCCTATTTTAATTAGGGGATGTGCCTAGTTTCTATTAAAGTTATTGTTTAGACATATCACCCTATTTTATAATCACCACTTTTCTATTGTGTTGCACTGTATTCTTATCACCTTTATGAGCCATCACAATTAGACCAACACATTGGTAGTTCTAATTCTGACTGTAGACCACATCCAGTACTCACGTTGACTGTGTGGCATGAGGTCTAGATGATCCAAGGACCCACCTGGTCACAGTGTGAACGACCAAATGATAGGACTGATCACTTGGTGTTTTGATGGTTATTCACAAATAATATGTGTACTGGATCAAGTCTGACCAGTTCTCCTTCGATATCATCACTCTTTTGTGACTTACACATTTGTTCTCTTCTCTTTGTACATTGCTATCAGGTGACTTTAGCATCAACTGTCATAAAGACAGACTTGACAGTCTAGCCAGCCAATGGCCTGGCTCATAGACCTCCTTGGTTCTTGTTTGTTATTTACGTGTGTTTACTGGGGATGTGAACCAGTAGTAGGTCTCTAAAAATCCTTTCCCTTTGACCCTACTCTCCCTGTTTGTTTTTTGATAAAGCTAGAGCAGCTGTCGGCTGCGGGTCATTTTCATTGAGAGATTTAGACTCTCCTTCATTAGTTCTCACAGTTACGGCGGCCCGAACTTGAGACTGACAGAGACTCGGTGGAGTTGAGTGGCTCCTCTTGGTTTTTTGGCTACACCCGTAGACTTTGTAATACACACTATTCTAGTCCCCAGTTGCTAACTACACCATGGCAGAAATAAGTGGCCTAGCCTACGACGATTCAATTTACCAGTCCATCCTGGATAGCATGCCTAGTATGCTTGAATCAGTACCTACAACCACTAATGTCTCAGCAGATGACTGGACCAAAGTTTTAATTCTAAAGAAGTCTCACTCTCGGACTCTTGTGCATGGGATAGCTATGGCTGAATATTTGAGGGCCAGCTGTGTACCTCCAGGCCTAATTGTTGCTAACACTCCACACTTGTTTTTACAAGACAAAACCTTTCTCAAAGATTGGTCATTAATAGCCTGGAGGTGCACGAGAGACTGGCTTATCCTCATTATCAGTACAGCAAAACGAATAGCTGATACTATTCTAATAGAAATTCAGGTTCTAGAGGCTCCAATTAGAGCGACAATCACACCTACGTTGTTTAAGAGACAGCAGGACGAGTCCAACAAAAACTCGACTGAATTCAAGGACACTATCTTGCAGTCCAAGCTTGACAAGTTTAAAAAGGATCTCTCTAAATTCAAGCACGAGAGGGTATACCCTTACACTAGCGATAGTTATACCCCTCCCATGTTTAGGAATAATGGTAAAAGATTTGGGTCCAACTACTCAGGCTCCAGTTCTGATGACAGTGATTCGGATAACACTAATCCACCACATTTCCAACAAAGGGGTCGTGGACGTGGGAACAGAGGTTTCCCACCTGGGAACCAACCATCTAATTTCCAACAATGGTGGCCACCTAATCCTTGGGGATATCCACCGCAACAACCATTGATGTATCCACCACCGCCTGGACATTTCCAAGGGTTCCCTAACACATTCAATACACAGCCTTTTTTAGGGTTTGGCACACGGAGGACCAGGGGCAGACGCCGGAACCCACAACAACTAGGGGTCCAGTGGCAGGATCAAACAGGCCCACATACAGGAACCCGCAGCCAGACAGCCAAAAACTTCCAGAAGGCAGGAACATCAGGAAATCAACCCTCAAAGTGAATCTTTCCACCAAAACACTCACTCCTCTGGAGGAACAAGTTCTTAACAAGGGCTTGGGCTTCGTTATGACGAATAACGGAGACCCGTTCACACTCCAATGCGAACTAAGCCAATTCTTCAGGAAATTGAAACTCCACTACTTCTTTAAAAACAAAGTGGAGGATCTTGATGATACTCCTGATTTGAATACAGGGTTGAGATTGAAATCTAAGTTCCTACCACCAGCACACACAGTGCCCCCACAGGTTTTAGCTTTTGAGAGAGCTGTGTGTGATGAAGGCTCCAGTTTATGGAAGACACAAGACAGATCCTTTAAGAACATGTCAGGTCAAGAGGATAAGGCTGTGAAAGGTCTAGCAGAAGACCAATCTATCACAATCAAACCTGCCGATAAAGGCGGGTCGATAGTCATTCTGAACACCAATGACTATCGATCAGAATGCCTACGACAATTGGGTGACAGGCATGCATACTTACCCTTACGGGAAGATCCTTCAGATGGTCTCATATCTAGGATTAAATCTATGGTTGAAGAGGCATTAGCAGAGGAATGGATTACTCCTAATGAAGGGGCCTTCTTGATAACAGAATTCCCGGTTATGCCGTACTTCTACCTTCTCCCTAAAGTACACAAGCCACAGAGACCGCCTCCAGGGAGGCCTATTATATCTGGCTTGGGTTCAGCTTTGGAGCCACTATCTACTTTTGTAGACTTCTTTTTGAGGCCCATTGTGCAGAGGATGCCCACCTATCTGCAAGACACCAAGGACGTGTTACGGGTACTCCCCGAAATTGACTTCGACCCTGAAAGAGACTTATTAGTCTCTTTCGATGTGGAGTCCTTGTACACTTCCATCCCCCAAGATGAAACTCTAGAAGTTGTTACATCCATATTGGGGGAAAATATCGGTGAAACCATCACTCCTATCACCTTTATCATGGCCTTGGCCACTCTGGCCATGAAAGAGAACTATTTCCGTTTCGAGGACACAATATACCTTCAAACCTCCGGAACAAGCATGGGCAGCGTTTTTGCGCCGAGCCTGGCTAATCTCTACATGCACCATTTTGAGCAACAGCACGTACTTACTCCTACCAACCCTTTTCGATCATCGATAATATGGTGGAAACGCTATATCGATGACATGCTGGTTGTGTGGAGAGGTAGCCTTGAATCTGTTAGTGAATTCCATCTTTGGCTAAATGGCAGGAACCAGTTCCTCAGATTCACCTTTGAGGCCCATAGGGAGAGACTGTCTTTTCTCGATCTCTCTATCTACGTCACATCTGCAGGCTTGCAGAGTGAGCTATATAGGAAGCCTATGGCTAGAAACTCGTTATTGTTGTACGAGAGTCACCACCCTAAATCCTTGAGGGACAATCTGCCTTATGGTCAGTTTCTCCGCGTTCGGAGGAATTGTTCCAGGTTGGAGGAATTTAAGATTCATGCCAAAAACTTGTCGTCACAACTGGTGGAGAGACACTACCCCAGACCACTCATTAAACGGTCTCTCAAACGAGCACATAATAACAACCGTGAAGCGCTCCTTGAACCACCAGTGCCTAAAACTTCCACTGATAGACTGACACTTGTAAGCACCTTCAATACCAGAAGTAACAGCCTACAGAAAATTGTCATGAAGCATTGGCGCATTCTCAATCATGGCAATGACCAGATTGCACCACCCCTGTTTGCTTTTAAAAGATCTAATAGCATTAGGGATCGCCTCATTCACACGTGCCCCAAAGATGTCCCGAAAATAATTTTGGGCACTTTATGGGACTTACCACCAGCAATTGGTCAACACCCCTGCGGGAATTGTTCTGTTTGCGCACAAACAACACACTCCACCGAGATTAACATAGGCACTGATAGACCCTGGTTACAAAACCATTTCACCAATTGCAACAGTGAGAACCTTATATATCTTCTGACTAGCCCCTGTTCTCGTCAATATGTGGGAATGACCACACGAAAGGTGCGAGTGCGTATGCTTGAGCATTAGAGCTCCTTCCGGTGTAAAAAAACTATGACACATCTAACAAGGCATTTCCTGGACAAACAACACGGGAAGTCTGATTTTGCATGGACGGTCTTGGAGAAGCCCTTCATACCCTCACATGTGAAAAATATTGCGAAATACTTGTTCCAGAGAGAGCAACGATGGGTTTTCAAACTCTCCGCTGACAAAAAGGGACTGAATGACCAGATACCATGGTATTCTTTGTAGAGCCTAGTGGCACAAGTATATATATGATGATCTGGTGCATTATTAGTAAGAAGGCAGATGGCCGCTGATTTCGCCTCTAGTCACATGCTTTTCTTTACTATATGTACACAATAAGATTGTCACCTGTGTCCCAAATATCTGATTTGTGCAATGTTTTTGCAAGAACTGGTGGTACTTACAGGCCGTTTTATTTGGGTTTTTATCTGGGTCCTCATGGATGAAGTTCATCTTACATCCCATTCGGGCATAACCTATATTGCTGCATCCTATACCTGACCAGATCTACCATTATGCCCTTCCTGCAGCTTCTGAGTCTCCTCCTGTATCTCATTACAAGATCGAGGGTTTCAAATCATTAAAGAACTATTACTGGGTCTCTAATCTAATCAATTCAATCACCCGGTAAAGATTATTTCTGTGAGTTTATAAATAGCTCCCTAACATTCTCAAGGTGTGTCACGTATGGTAGGCTTTCAGCCCGGAGCGCCCGTACCGCTGGAACTACAGTAATGGCCGCTGTGCCGTCATTCTGTAGTTCCGCGGAGGGATACCGGCGCCCGGTTCCTGTTAGTTAATGCGGACGGCCTCGCGAGGCATGTATCATCAGACTCCGAGTCCTGGGCTCATTTTTCAACTAGTACTATGCCCATAGACACATTTATCGAGCTTAATAAACGGTACACACCGTTTTCAACACTGGAGAACAACAGATGAAAAACGAAGGTGAAGTATTTCCCTTCTCGGTTTTTGTATTTACCTCTACACACTCTCCGGATCGGTGCCTCCCCCAAGTCTCAGGCGAGTTGAGGGGCACCGACGGAGAGGTGAGTGCAGTAGTTTATGACTCTTGCTTTTTTACAATTGGTTAGTGGGTTTGTATTACCTGCCATTTGTGGGTTTGTATTACCTGCCTTTAATGATTACCTGCACTGTCCGACAGTGAATGTAGTATGTTTGACTGACAGTCAGGTTTCTTTTACTTGTACAATGGGTGTTTAGCCACACTCCAAGGTTGCCATACCTCCCTTGAGTTTATAATGGAACAGATGTGATACAGTGAATAGGGCATTCATTTAGATTCTCTTAGACTCTGTACGTATGATTGAGTTTTGATATCTCTTCCTGTTCACATCTATCTGTTCCACAGTGCGGGCCCCGTATACCTGAGCACGGTCCAGGTGAGGTGAGGTCCAGTCCCCTGTCATGTTGGGTGAGCAAGCAAAATTTAAAATGTTTTTTGAATCACTTACCCGAGATACAAGAGAAGTAGAGAGCATATGTGCATGATTTATTAACAAGAGTGTAATATATGTGTCTTACTAGATCACTTTGAACGTCCACTGACTAGGAGGATGAGTAATTGAAGTGTAGGTTCAGGTTGTATCGTTCCTACTTTCAAAAAATGTTCTTGCTTTCACTATTATTGTTTTCACACACATTTAAACAGTAGCAACTATTCGAGAGCAGTGGCCCTGATGAAAGCCAAGGGAGGTGCCCGTTAGGCAGAAACATGTTGGTCCGTTTTGCGACAGATATAGTTCCCTACTGTCGTTTGCGCTGTTCCTATTTTAATTAGGGGATGTGCCTAGTTTCTATTAAAGTTGTTGTTTAGACATATCACCCTATTTTATAATCACCACTTTTCTATTGTGTTGCACTGTATTCTTATCACCTTTAAGAGCCATCACAATTAGACCAACACATTGGTAGTTCTAATTCTGACTGTAGACCACATCTAGTACTCACGTTGACTGTGTGGCATGAGGTTGTGATGTATTCCTATAGGTTCTGAATCGATCCCCCTATTCCTGACCCTATTCTGGTTAGCAAACTAACAAGTTAACTAAGTAATCAGCCCATGAGGCAGAAAAACCCCATGATGCAGATACTGTTATCTGACGCAGTCACACTACGGCACAGGAACGTGTTATCTGATTAGGTCATAACGCTTGCGATCTAATTAGACAAGCGATATTCCTCCAGCCCCTGATAAGGCATACGGAGTTCTCATAACAAATCAAACCTATGACAACCTGGACAAAACCCTGCGGCCATTGTTTTGATTTCACCGAGAACTTCAGCAAAAGAATGTGCTAACGAGCAATGCGTATGAAATCCTTATTGACGTATCTATGTCCATCCTTACGTCAATCTCGGCACCTTAAAGGTATAAATATTACCGATCTTGCCCTATGCAAACACACGCGTGGTGACGAGAAGGAGCAGCCATACTTGCCGAAGCCCAGAAGCAGAGCAGACCCCGCTGGCAGCAGCCCCGCCTTTCTGACGCGCTGAGAACGAGAAGCTGCTTTCTCCTGCCGAGAAACCAAGCACCGGCGCTTCCGGGTAGCCCTCGCAGGCAGCCTGGAATATCGAGACCAGAGAAAGAGATACCATTCCTCATTCATCCTAACTTCCAGGTACAGAACTGAATAACCCCTCACAGAGAATTCTTAAGTTATTTCACTTGGCAAAAACAAACTTAACTTAAACTGTAATTTTCTATTCCCGCCCTCGTATTAGACTTAGGTCAGGTACACGGGGTAGGCGTATCTAGAAACACCAGTTGAGTACGTTTAGTCAAATGTATATGTGTATGTAATATATTTTATTCATTTTAAACATCTTATGGCTTAGAAACCATATCAATGTTTTTACAGTATTATTTTATACTGCTGCTTTTAATGTATGCACTTTACTTAACTATAAGTATTGCAATAATATCGATCCATTTCTCTTGTATGAGAAAAGAGACTGATCAATAAATAACACCTTTTTATTGAACACGCCCGTCTCTTCCTTTTCTCTACAATCTGATGAGACTAAGAATGCACGTACTGACTGAGTAAAATAAATTGCCTTTTGTTCACACGACTCTCGAGATTTACTCTTGATTAGGGGAGAGCAAAGTTGTCATGTTCTATGGTTGTCAGAAACTAAATCCCTTCTTGTCTAATCAGGGAAGTTATTCTTTCCTGAACATTCGAGAAAGTTTCTAGTGAACTCTGAGCTAAGCTGGCAAACCCAAAACTTTAAGTCTAATATCGACAGTAGTAGACCTAGTTAACGTCTGGTCTAGGCCTTTACTATTGTAGGTATTATTCCAATGCGCAGAGCCTATTGGGATGATAGGAGCTACACTACATGGCGCCCAACGCGTTTGGAAAGGGCGATAAAACTAACGTAAGACATTTAGAGTAACTCAGTCGTGCTTTCTCACTCAGACCCCTTTTCCCACAATACTCCAAAGACGTCTGGAGTGGGTGAAAGGTAATATCCGCCAAACCTCGCAGGAGGAAACTCCTATGTATGGTACTTGGTTTAGTCAACGTTGAAGGATAAAAACAGTTCCAAAATATTGTGCATCTAATCTTTGTTTCCATAAGAAACCTGATCTGCAAACACACAAAAAGAATAACCATCCTGTCAGTAAAATGGGAGACAGTGATGAAGAAAGAGAGGCAGTTAGATTAGCAACTGAACTCGCAGAAGCTGATGCTACCATGCAAGACGCAGACCCGGATATAATACTCATCCCGGTCATCAAAAGGAAATCTATAACCTTAAAACTTATAGAAAATGGACTGACACCTAGAGGTGGTACAGTCATATTCGTAATTGAGGCACACGAATATCGGCAGACAGAGGTATACTATTCATGGATACATTTTCCAGCAGCAAATGCTGTAACAAAGTACTTCCACTATTACAAAATAGAGGAACCTCCTAATGAGTACACTCCTTTCGAGGAGGTGGAAGTACCACTCAAATTTCAAGAGCATTTGCTCTTATTTGATGGCGCCCTAAAACATAATAATCACATCACCAGGCTCGGTCCTTTAGGAAGACCAGGAGCAACGTGGCCGGTCCTAGCCGGATACACACCACATCCAGACATCAATGGGATGTCTGCAGCAGAGCTCTTAACACAGCTAAAACAATTAATAAAAATACATAGACAATTAGTCCAGTATGTGATGCGGACTTCAACAATTCAGCCAGCGATTAAACTTCCACAGCTGACCCCTCACCAGGGGAACACAAATAAAATTACACCACAGAACATTCAATCCTGCCTAGGTAAAGTACCGACTAAACGGGAACAAATACCATTCTGGTTGGCGCAGAAAATCACCCAAATAGAGGCGGTGTTTCCAGACACCACCCCGCTAGAAAAGCACAGGATTCTGACTATCTGTCTCCCAATGGGAATCGCACCACACGTGGAGGACTGTGACACTTGGGTTACAGTCTTTGCTTCCATCTACACAAAAACGCACGGTGTTCCATCCATTTCGGTAATACCAGATGTGCTAAAACAAATTCAAGACGAATACGGTCCAGAACCCGCTTTAACTCTTGGTATGAAATTACTAAAAGACTTCAAGCAGGTCTCGGCTATATTATTAGCCAACATAAAGGGAGAAGCAGCAAACGTGGCGATCCGCCAGTGGTTAAAAGAGACAGATATAGCAGACCAACCAGCTGAAATTGCCAGAATCATAGAAAAATCCTATGAGGAACTAGGTAGAGATAGTTTAGGTGGAATACCAGTAAAACCGCAACTGATTGAAAGTCCTGAAAAAATATTTTTTACTAATAATTCAACATTACCAAAAAAGAACTGGGATGGAAACAAACAATCCAATCCTAAAGAAAAGAAATTCCAGTCCAGAGGAAGGTCTCCTAGGCGAAGAGAAAAATCTCCGAACCAAAGACACAGGTCACCCCAGAGTGACCCCTCTGGGAAAAGATATAACCTTAGAAATAGGGATAATATAAAAAAGCCTGATAGATATCAAGACATTGATACACGTCCCTCTCAATCTTTTCAGACTTCCTCGCAGAAATCGGAAAGAAGAGGACGATCAGAACAAAGAGAAGAGCCCGCCAAGTCCAAAGACAAGGAACCTGCTCAGCTAAAAAAGAAATTACAATTTCCAAAAAAGAAGGTAGCCAGTATCAAGGTAGTTAACAATGCCGAGAATACTGAGGACACAACTGAAAAACGGGGAGTGGGCTCAGACAATGCTAGACAGCGCAGCAGAAGTGAGCATAGCTCGCAAAGTCCTTATGAATCATCTGGAGACAGTGGACACGAATGAATATCTTCAAGTGGAAACTGCGGACACCAGAGTTAGCAAACCTCACAAAATATACGAAATAACATTGCGTATAGAGGGGGATAAGACTAGAAAAATAAGGGGACTATTTTGGGATAATCTCTCCAAGGGCTATGATATCATTCTAGCTGAAAAAGACTGGCCACCAGAGTTTGTCAGGGAGTGCCCTCATGGCGAAGAAGTAATTATGCCTGCCTTCTCAAATCATATCCCAATTCATAAAAAATACACACTTGCCAGAAAGTGGGCAGTAGCTCTAGCTCCTGCTTTATATAAAAATCACGTGGGATGGGATGAGGACTCTCCTCCTCACAAAATCCAGTTAAAATCACAACCAACTGCACAAAGGCAGTACCCAATTAAGCAAGAAGCTAAAAAACAGGTAAATAAAATACTAGATCAGCTAGAATACCAGGGGGTGATTGAAACTTGCACCTCACAAATGAACAACCCTTTGTTTCCGGTCTCCAAACCAGACAATTCATATCGTCTAGTTTTGGATTACCGACACCTTAACACATGTTGCAAAACTTTTGCAGTGCAAAATTCACACAGTGCTGCACTAATGAATAACATAGTGCGCAAAAAATACAAAACAACCTTAGACATCTCCAATGGATTCTTTTGTCAAAACATAGCACCAGAGAGCAGATATTTAACTGCGTTCTCAATAAATGGCACTCAAAAACAATTCTGTCGGTTAGCCCAGGGGTACAAGAACAGCCCGGGGGTATTCTCAGCGAGAGTAACAGAATTACTACAACTATATGATGATGAAGCATTATCTTATGTCGATGACATTTACTTAACAGATGATGACTTGGAGACTCACTTGAAGAGAGTGAACACCATAATACTTGGGTTCGCAGCAGAGGGTTACAAATTCAACTTTAAAAAATCCAGAATTGCCCATCTGACAGTCCTATTCTTAGGATATGAGTTATCAAGTGAAGGCAAAAGCCTGGCTGACAATTTCCTAGAGAAATGCGCCGTAATCCAAGCACCTAGAACACTAAAAAACCTACAGTCGATTCTAGGCTTCCTAAATTTCAGAAGAACATACATTGCAAATTACGCAGAAAGGGTTAAACCCCTTTATGATCTGATAAAACCAGATTTTAAAAGATCCAATTGGACTCAAATACACACAGAAATTTTGAGATCCCTACAAACAGACATGCTAATTAAAACAAAATTAGAAACACGTGATAACACACGCAATCTTGTGATTCGAGTCATCCCAGGGAGATGCGGATTCACATACCTGACCTCTAATGAGGGAGAAAAGGTACCAATTGCATTCAAATCACACTTGTACACAGAAGCTGAACAAAATTTCAGCAACAAAGAAAAAATTGTTCATGCAGTTCAAACAGCAATAGCTAGAGAAAAAGATCAAGCTGACGGTAGACATATCACAGTCAGAACAGCAGAATCAGCCTTTGAGGCACTAACAACACCGTGTAATTTACCAACAACAACATTGAATCCGGAATGGATACAATGGGTGAATTCAATTACAACGGACAAAGTATACTACTACTTTGATCCAGAACTAAAGGAATTGAAAAATCTAGAATATGAAAAAACATTCCCTCTGCCTATCGACATTCTGCCTTTACGACATTACGCCTGTGTAATTTATACAGACGGACATGCTCAACCCCCCGTTTGGGGAGAACAGGCATACAACCCAACATGTGGGATTACAAAAGAAGTGTGGCGCGGAGGTAAACTAAAACCTCTATTAACAAAAACACACTCAGTAGAAACTAATTCAGAACAACAGACTGAAATATTAGCATTGAAAATGGCGCTAGATAATGCGGATCGCGAATTCCCGACACTTATAGTGTCAGATTCCTATTACTGCGTCAAATCATATAACAAGGATTTGCAGACATGGATTCAAAACGGTTACAAAGATGACACAGATGCACCAATAAAGCAGAAACTGCTCTGGGAACAAATAGCTCTTTTACAAAAAGAACTACCAAAGACTCACGTGACACACTCACTGAGTCATCAGCGTGATGGCGTTCACGTTGCAGGGAATTCATTGGCTGAAACAGCCACAGCGGCAGCAACTAAAATGGCTCCCGTAGTTCGAAAAAAGCGTACATTAAAATACATTGACGGTGAAACAGTGCTGGCGGTGAAAACGTCATCAAAAGGCGACTGCTCAGCGTTACCGATCAACTATCCACTCAATTATACATACATAATCGATGCAAACTCCGTCCCTTTTGCTCGAATCCCTGGAGTGGGGGATAGAGTGATTCCAAACATGGACAGGAGAAACTTGTTAATCGCAGACGCACATATGGGCGAGGGTCTCAGACACCTCAAACTAAAAGATTCTCTGGAAGAATTACAATCACGGTACTGGTGGCCAGGCATGAGCCTGCGTCACACCATGTTTGTAAAAAACTGCCCAAACTGCAACAGAGATCGCAGTGGGGAGAGAAACAGTTTAATACCTCTCCGTTTTGCGCCAGAAAAAATCAAGAGTAAAAAGGAAGGGTTGAGATTAACATATACAGGCTAGTTTCCACTTATAATGTAGATCCTCAGCACTTGGCTGACGTCTGGACTGTTATACAAAGATTTGCGAGTCTAAATGCCATATACGCTAAGAGCATGCTACGTTTGACCATTGTTTTCACTCTAGCCCTCCAGCCTGAGGGGAAACATAACCAAATGAGCATAGCCCAGCAGGAATCTTCTCACTTCCTTCCTGAGGGTACGGGATGGTGTAAAGAAAAAACCAAGGCATAAAGCAATCTATAACAGAAAGGATATTAGGTTCGGGAGCTGGGTGGGTCAAACATCTAATAAGTGTCCAACGTAGTCTAAATAACTTGCCAAGAAATTCTCTGAAGGGATTCAGTCCGTACGAATTATTATTCGGAACTAGGATGTTGATCTCTGACCTTGACAGTCAGACTTCAGTGGTGAAAGAAAAAAGCTTTGATATCAAAGACCGTTTGGCTATTTTGCAGAACTTAAACAAAACAAGAAAAGACCTGAGCAACATAAAGTTGAAACAACAGCCAACAACCACTGAAGAACCACCACCAGTCCCAGCAAGACCTGTCTGGATTCCAAAAGTCGGGGATCTAGTCAGGGAGAAGATCGCGGTAAAGAAGGAATTTGGGCCTTCTTACAGAAAAGCAGTTCCTGTCTTGTCTGTCAACGGGACAAGATCAGTTGTACTACCGCCACTTGCTGGAAAAAAGGAGAACCGAGTTGTATCCATCGACCTGGTAAAACCACAATCATGTGGCCAATAACAAACAGTAGGCCAAGTGGACTCCCAATAAGTAGCAGAACACCAAGGTTTGCTACCAGTACAGAGGTCCTAACGAAGAGGCTCATCACATTTGAAACGCCTACAGAAGAACAACAAGGACTATGCAACAATGCAATAGAACTCAGACCTCTGAAAACCCAAATAAAAACATTTAGCAGAGACACACCAATTTATAGTGAAGTACCAAGTGAACATGCAAGAAACAGAAATCCTGAAGCAATTGGAACAATTGACAGAACTGCATCCGGCTACTTCATAAACTTCGATGATTCCTCTGAAGGCTTCAGTGAATCAAAGACACAGCCATCATCAAAAACCTTTAAAGATAAAGCTAAAGAACTTTTGAAACAACTGAAAGAAACATATCTGATTTCCCCATGGATTGAATTTTGGGTGGGTTTTGGTGCATTTATCCTCATACTTTGGCTCATCATGGTACTAACTTTGGGACGCTTCATTGAGGGAAAATATGCTAAAATGGACACAGCAAGTCAGAAAATCAACTTGATCCTCAAACCACACACATCTTCACACGTCGAGAAAAGAGAACTTTCTTCAGCCAACTTCACAGCCAATCCTTTACCGGGTGGGGTAGCATGGGACAACACTGACTATGAAATTTATGGTCCGGTCGAAATCCTGAAATATCCACACCAAATTAAGATCTCCTTGAGTGACTTTGTAAAACCAAACTCATTTGCCGATGATTGGGACTTCGAAAGCATTAATAATATGATGTCTGACTTAGTAATGTCTGCTAAATTTACCAAACATGATTATTTGCAGGGTTCTACAAATTATGATAGTATGTACTGTTATAACCACTATGGTAACCATTTTCTACATAAATCTGCACAACCTAGAAATGTTTTAAATTATAATCAATGGGAACATTGTGCAACACCTCCAAAAGGAAGCTCAAGAACTGTTTACGACAAATACTCATATTTTTCAGGGTTTAACACAAGTAATGCTGAAACATTTTATTTTAAATTATCAAACAAGACAGGGACAAAAACCATGATAACCAACACAAAATTGATATATTCGGACTCATTTTTTGAAAAAATGAATACTTTTGGTTTTGATTATTGGGACAAAAATGTTGAATTGAAAAGTGTTTGGGGTACAAAATATTGGCAAGTACAGGGTATAGAAGCTTTGTTTAGAGCCTGCATGATCCCAGAACAAATGATATTTTTAAATGACACTGTTCAACAAACCACCTGTCTTGGCCTAGCCAAAATCAAAGATTTAAATAAACCGTCTATTCCAAAGCCAACAATGTTTAGCAACACTTCTACAGATGAAGAGATAGACGTAAACAATATATTAAACCAAAACAGAACACATCCTGATTGGAAACAATGGTTGATCTGGCCCACAGATACTAATAACTGTCAAGACAGATTCCTGAACAAAACACAGGGGTTCAAAATGACCAGGCCAGACCCTAGATATCCCCAAAGACATCACCCAGGGATAATAACAACCTACAGTGTGGGCAAATTATGCCTTCAATGGCTACAAACTTCCACACTGGCAGAAATTAAGCAACACCTAACTTTACTTACTGATGGTGCTGACTTGCGTGATTTCATAATGGGACCACACAAACAGCGTCAAAAACGTTTCATAGCAGCCTCTGTATATGCAGCATACAATGAGGCCTGGAAGGTTACTCAAATTGAGACAGCAGAGAGAATACGGGAAATTGACCGTATTAATTTGGAAAAATCACTTTCTGTAGTGGACAATGGGTTAATGACTCTGTCCTCCAGAATTTTTTCTTTGGACAGCATTGTGTCTTCAGCAATCGACATATTATCGCAGGACTTACTGTTGCTACAACACGGTCAGTCCCAATTGCGTTCTATTGTACAGCTTGGCTGGACGTTACAAAACCTGCGTTCAGGCTATGTGCCTTGGCGTTTAATCAACACAACGTCACTATTCCAAATCTTTAACCTTACTGATAGACAAATCAGTATGGCGCAAAAGGGTGCTGGTTATACAATCTTGAGCATTGAAAAACTCGAAAGATTACCAGTGACAATGTCAGAACGACCTGTCAGTGAATGGATAATACATGGGATAATTAATATTCCAATCTCAACCTTCAGGTTTCAATACTGCCAAAAATATATACAGGCTGGCATGTACGAGAAAATGGGAAAGGGGTACATTAAAACAACATGGAACCTGCCCTATTCACATGCATGTGTCAGTAATAAAGAAGAGAAAGTGTTTCTTAGTGGCAACAATTGTGCGATGTCACTAAGTGGCACACTTCTGTGTAACGGAATTAGTTTGCATGGAGCCTGTGAAGGGAATTCATACAACCTTTCATGTCACCAGCAAGGCGCACCTGCAACCGAAATAGAACCATTCTTTCAAAGACTCTATAATGGGAGTTACATTCTAATTGTAGATCGCAGATGTTGTAGTCTTATGCCCGGGAATCCTTATCTCGTAACCACGACTGCGAAGGTCAAGTGCTGTGGACGCTCATTGTTCCCCAGCTCCTTTCCAGACAGGGAGGCAAGGGCATGGCCCAATTTAAAAATTACTTCTATTCGAATAGATACTTTAAGCAGAATGAAAACAGTGCTTCTTCAGACGCCTACCAGGCTCTCGTCATCAAAAGAGACATATGATCTACAAGTCGCAAGGACGACTGCAGAGATACATTCGTTGTTATCAACTAATTCCCCCATACATTTCGCAGAAATACTAAACGAAATCTTAAATATTTCTGATACCAATGGGGTCTCAAAGGTATTTAAGACAGTATTTTCGATGGCATTAACACCATTCAAAGCCATACTGGGTATTTTTCCAGATTTCGTCCATTCGATTTTTGGCGGACTTCCCCTGATCTTGGGACTAATTGCAGGAATACTATTCTTGGTCCTTATTTTTCGTTATGGCAACCCATGTCACAGACAAAACTCTTGCGACAAGGGAAGAAACAATCCTAGCCATTGGATACCGGGACCGGATATCAAAAATCCTGGGACTCTCCCGGCTTAGAGACCTGAACATGACTTGGTTTCTATCATTTCGACCAATGTGGCAAAGATGTGTTTTACCTGTATTAAGGTGTCTGCTATGCGGAGAAGAATGCGTGTTAGACACCTGTCTGACACTACAATCGGATGCGCCAATGGATGCAGAAACATTGTTGAGCCCGATCAAGGTTCATGCTTTGTGCTGCCCTCAAAGGCTACCAATCCTGATGACGGCATTCGTGGAAGCTTCACCACTACGATTGATGGGTAGTGAAGTTCAAGATGAAAGCAGCATCGATCAGGTACGACCTTCTGTCAGCAATGCGAATCAGAATGTCAATGGAGACAATCATGCGCACGAATGCATGATTACACCTATTTCCGAGTTAGTGGAACTTTCCCAGGAAGCTGTTGACAGCTTTTTCGAAAGCCTGAATGATATGATGTTCTCTCCAGAGCAGAAATAGAGACTTTTGAGCAAGCTCGCACACGGCGTTCCCTGAATTCGGCCTTCAACTTTAAAAATAAAGTCACATGAACAATTTTCCCTCCAGTTCACGGACAGCAAGTTTTTCAGCAGCCCCAAAATATTTTTTCATATTTTTCGGGACACTATCTTCTGCTTAAAGTAAGAAACTATTCTTAAAGAACTAAGAATTCTACATTTTAGATAGCATATAGACATTAGCTGCCCGCTGGTATGTTCATAAATATTTTATTCTGTGATGGAATGGTCTCGAACTTTTTTTCTGTATTAAGAGCCATTTCATGTGTAATTTCTCATATACCAAATAAGCAATAATGTATACAAATGCGTGATTACTTTAGCATTATTCCATAGCTTGAGTGCATGCAATACATATGACTGCAATTTTTCTGTATATTTGAAAATTTCAAAATGCATTTATGTATTTTGGGTGGTAAGGTATACACTATACTCTATAGTATGTTGTACTATGTTATACTATGCATAGATTAGTAAATATGACCATAGTTAGCGTGGAGTGGGTGTGATGTATTCCTATAGGTTCTGAATCGATCCCCCTATTCCTGACCCTATTCTGGTTAGCAAACTAACAAGTTAACTAAGTAATCAGCCCATGAGGCAGAAAAACCCCATGATGCAGATACCGTTATCTGACGCAGTCACACTACGGCACAGGAACGTGTTATCTGATTAGGTCATAACGCTTGCGATCTAATTAGACAAGCGATATTCCTCCAGCCCCTGATAAGGCATACGGAGTTCTCATAACAAATCAAACCTATGACAACCTGGACAAAACCCTGCGGCCATTGTTTTGATTTCACCGAGAACTTCAGCAAAAGAATGTGCTAACGAGCAAGTCGTATGACATCCTTATTGACGTATCTATGTCCATCCTTACGTCAATCTCGGCACCTTAAAGGTATAAATATTACCGATCTTGCCCTATGCAAACACACGCGTGGTGACGAGACGGAGCAGCCATACTTGCCGAAGCCCAGAAGCAGAGCAGACCCCGCTGGCAGCAGCCCCGCTTTTCTGACGCGCTGAGAACGAGAAGCTGCTTTCTCCTGCCGAGAAACCAAGCACCGGCGCTTCCGGGTAGCCCTCGCAGGCAGCCTGGAATATCGAGACCAGAGAAAGAGATACCATTCCTCATTCATCCTAACTTCCAGGTACAGAACTGAATAACCCCTCACAGAGAATTCTTAAGTTATTTCACTTGGCAAAAACAAACTTAACTTAAACTGTAACTTTCTATTCACGCCCTCGTATTAGACTTAGGTCAGGTACACGGGGTAGGCGTATCTAGAAACACCAGTTGAGTACGTTTAGTCAAATGTATATGTGTATGTAATATATTTTATTCATTTTAAACATCTTATGGCTTAGAAACCATATCAATGTTTTTACAGTATTATTTTATACTGCTGCTTTTAATGTATGCACTTTACTTAACTATAAGTATTGCAATAATATCGATCCATTTCTCTTGTATGAGAAAAGAGACTGATCAATAAATAACACCTTTTTATTGAACACGCCTGTCTCTTCCTTTTCTCTACAATCTGATGAGACTAAGAATGCACGTACTGACTGAGTAAAATAAATTGCCTTTTGTTCACACGACTCTCGAGATTTACTCTTGATTAGGGGAGAGCAAAGTTGTCATGTTCTATGGTTGTCAGAAACTAAATCCCTTCTTGTCTAATCAGGGAAGTTATTCTTTCCTGAACATTCGAGAAAGTTTCTAGTGAACTCTGAGCTAAGCTGGCAAACCCAAAACTTTAAGTCTAATATCGACAGTAGTAGACCTAGTTAACGTCTGGTCTAGGCCTTTACTATTGTAGGTATTATTCCAATGCGCAGAGCCTATTGGGATGATAGGAGCTACACTACAAGGTCTAGATGATCCAAGGACCCACTTGGTCACAGTGTGAACGACCAAATGATAGTAATGATCACTTGGTATGTTGATGGTTATTCACAAATAATATGTGTACTGGATCTAGTCTGACCAGTTCTCCTTCGATATCATCACTCTTTTGTGACTTACACATTTGTTCTCTTCTCTTTGTACATTGCTATATGGTGACTTTAGCATCAACTGTCATAAAAACAGACTTGACAGTCTAGCCAGCCAATTGCCTGGCTCATAGACTATCACTGACAACATCATCCACATGATAATCTGATGCACCTCCTCACACCCTAATATAACTTTTGATACACCCACTCTAAAATACAGACTACCATTTTTAAAACCAAAGACACACCAATACTAGTTACTATATACCCACTCACTGATTCCTAGGTCTACACATGGTAAACAGCCATTAGTACGCGGATGTAAGACTGTGTACCATTACTTCACAAGCATTACAACGCATGCAATCTTACAACGCATAGCCTTTACTACGCAAGTTGTAACATCGCATGCATTGTAATGCCTGTTAAGCAAAGGCTATTAACATCGTTGTGTGGAAACGGACTGGCGTCCATTTCCACACAACGACGTGCACTACTGACGCTGGAAGCCCAGAGAAGAGGAACCACGGCTGAAGGAGAACAGAGGAACCGAGGAGAGAGAGGTAAGAGTGGCTTTGTAGTATTTAAGGGTTAAGGGTAGGGGGAGGGTCGTGCAGGGGGTAGTCTTTTTGTTTTTAGGGTAGTGTAGTTATGTTTTTGTTGTGTAGAGTTGTGTATTTTGGTTTAGGGTAGTGTCGGGGGGTTGCGCCGGGTAGTGTTTGGGTATAGGGACAGGACTGGGGGTAGGGGCAGTGTCGTGCTGGGGGTAGTATTTTAGGGTTTAGGGTAGTGTTGTGGTGTTTGTGTAGTGTAAGGTAGTGTTTTAGGGTTAAGGGTAGTGTCGTGGGGGTCATGTAGGTTAGTGTTTTAGTGTAGGGACCGACTTGGGGGTAGGGGCAGGGTCGTGCGGGGGAGTGTTTTAGGTTTTAGGGTAGTGATGTGGTGTTAGTGTAGTGTAGGGTAGTGTTTTTGGGTATAGGGTAGTGTTGTGGTGTTTGTGTAGTGTAGGGTAGTGTTTTAGTGTAGGGACCAACTTGGGGGTAGGAGCCGGGTCATGCTGGGAGGAGTGGTTTAGTGTGCAGTGTAGTGATGTGATGTTTGTGTAGTGTAGGGTAGTGTTTTAAGGTTTAGGGTAGTGTCTGGGGTCGTAAAGTGTAGTTTTAGAGATTAGGGTCCAGGCAGGTTGAAGAAGGAAGGTCATGGAGGGGATAGTGTATTAGTGTTTAGGGTAGTATAGTAGTGTGTAAGTAGTGTAAGGTAGTGTAAGGTAGTGTAGTGTAAGCATTATTTTAGTGCAATGTTTTTTCTTAGCATAAACCGTAGTATATTTATAATTATTTGCATTATAAATGCAGGTGCAGTTAAAACTTGTGAAGTAATGGTTTATGCAAAGTAAAAACATCGCACTAAAAGCATGCATAGTAATGGTATGTGAAGTATCGACATACATTCTCTACGCATACGTCTACTCATTCACCCATACAGTCACTCATACATGCAGTCACTTATCAATGCAGCACTATCATTTCCGCTCATACACCTATACAGACACTCACACATCCCCACTCATCCATAGAGGTATTCACACACTTAGTCAATTATGCAAAGAATCATTCACACTCCCATTTACTCAACTATACAGTTATAAACACACCACCTCACTTATTCTTATAGATACTACCACCTACTTACTCTCTTATACAATCACTGATACAAGCACACACTCATCCATACAACCACTCTCACAATCACATACTCTCACATACAGTGATTTATGTACTCCAACACTCGCATATATGGCCTTTCTTATATGTAGTTACTCACACATCTACCACTGAGACATCCATTCACTCACCAACATAACCATACACATACTCGCCCACCCATACAGCCTTTCACAGATAGACTCTTGAACCCATACACCCAGTGAATATCCCACTCACACATCTATGCACAAAGTCACACACCCCCACCAACCCGCACAGACACTCAGGCATCCATACAGAAACTCAGACAACCAATCAATAATCCATTTAGAAACGCTTGTAGCTACTCAACAACCCATGCAGTCGCTTACACACCAACTGACAGACTGATACAGACATTTACACAGTTTACTCGCTAATCCTTGCATTCAGTAAGACACATTTATTCACTCACTTATACAGTCAGTCGCACACCTACTAAATCATCCATTCAGATACTCATGCACCTACTCATACGTCAATACACCTCAGCATATATATAAATATATATATAACATATTTAAACTTTACAGAAACACACAGTCACTGGATGATGTCATCAGTGATGTCATCAGTGATGTAATTTGAGATGTCATCAGTGATGCTACTGACCATGTCATGAATGATGTAATATTTGACGTCATCAGCAGTGCAATGCGGGGGCGAAAGTTATAGTTAGCTCAACTAACTATAACGGCCGAATTTCTCTGGTTTTGTACGAGTGAAATGTCCAACTAACTATAACATCCCTTAAACGTATGTTTTTTTCAGTGAATTTCCAAGGTTTTTTTAAATGCTAATCTCTAACTATAACATCCCTGAAACCTGTGGTTTTTTCAGTGAATATATATATATAGAAAAACGCACCACCCTTAAAAGTGCACCAAAACTGCCCGAAATGGACCGTCTGTGAGTTTAGTGAAAGCTACAAGGGCAGTGGCAGCCACCAGGAACTGCTCTTGGTTTGGGACCCCAGAACATTTTAAAATGATGGACATGGGGATCGAGGGAGAATCACACCTGCAGATTGAAGCAAACATCCCCCACTGGTGGGTAAGATTATCGGGGGCTGGGCGACACACTACACGAACCAGCATGCACCATATTGAAATACATTGAAATACATTGGGAGTCCACCAGAGGGCAATTATTGTGCTAATTAACAGAGAACTTGCCGGGTTATAATGTGTGTCTGCGCAACCTCGGGATGTTTGCAGCTCCTCCTCTGAAGAAGGCCAAGGTGGCTGAAATGCATAAGGACATGGGAGCGTGTTTTTAACTGCTGTATTAAAACTTGGGTACTAGCCATGACCATAGTCAGCTCTCAAGCATGAGCCAGGCCATGTTATGTCTGGTCATTAATCCCACATGCGGCAGGTGCAGACAGGCTTTACTTGTCCCACGAAGTAGCTACTGAGAAAGCAAATTATCTTATGCACCTCTACCTATGTAGAATAGGGGCCAATATCCAACCCAACAAGATAGAACCACACATGGTATTTGTAAATATAACCCAAAATGACACCAATCCAGCAGCTGTATACAACCTAAGTGAACCCCTTTAAGACCCTCCCACGTGAGTAGTATGCTTTCCATTCCCTGATGGATTGATTGATTGATTGATTGATTGATATCCAAACTGAGCTGGACAGGATGCATAGAAAGGGCCAAATAGGGGAAGATATCACATGGCCTGTGATTTTCTAGAGAAAAGATTTTTGGAGTTTGCAAAACCCTCAACTCAGTGCACAAACACATCTGCTCCAGCGCCCATTTGTGGACTGAGAGTGGCTCTTAGTGTAACTGTGGTGGCCTTCTTAAACAACAAATGGTCTCTCGTCATGGAATCCCTACGTAGGGCTGCCCAGTTCAGTGATAAGAAGGGGAATGGGTTGCATGGGGGAGGTTTGAATGAAAGCGTGACTAACCCCATGTCAGGAAATATGGAACACCGAGGTGGGTGTATGCACTTGGTTAGAAGTGAAAGACCAACCTCTGATTTTATGGAAACTAACACTGTATTGCTTATGTTTCAGAGAAAATGGAATGTTTCTGATGGGCACGAATGCTAACTTCAAAGGGATGTTCTACATTCTGGAAATGTAATGCAGCACCTCCACACTAATGGACTACTACTAGCTGTGTCGAGTGTGCCTACAGTGAGCTTGTTCCCGGATGGAGGAGACTGTGTTCCTTGGTCAAAATGCACATCTCGACCCTGGTTATTCCAGGAGAAGAAATATTGGACATGAAACAGCACCCATTAAGAAAAAAGACAACCTTACTGCATCAAGCTCCTAAAAGGAGAGCTGTGGACTATTTTGGCTGGGCACGATTCACAGATATTCCAAAAAAATATAAGTTGTTCATGGAAGCACAGCTTCTTCACTCTGCAAACAAAAGCTAATGCCAGCTGGGTACAAATAACCCATAGGGAGATAATCAACATGATGAACGGTAATGACCTTGGCCACAATTCTATCAAAAAAGAAATGCAATCAATCTGCCTTATGGTAATGCAGCACCAAATTGTACTGAACTTGATGAAGGGAGAGTTCTGTGCCAAGATCAGAGCAGCTTGCTGTATGTTCATCCCAGGGAATGATATGGAAAGTAGGACACCGAAGCCTACCATTCAAGCACTACACAATCTACAACGAAACATCAGTGGAGAGGGAGGCACCCATGAATATGAGCATTTTAATTTTTTATTGGTTTTCCTGGCTCCCACAATGGATATCAAGTTTATGTAAATCACTGTTGCCAGTTATCATTGTGTTGCTATTGGTATGAGTGGTTATACAATTGGGGATCACCTGCTTTAAAACACAATCCTCAAACTGGGACAAATACAGGTAAATAAAGTCACTGGCAAAAAGGAGTGAGTTAGGTAGTGTAGTTGAAGCATCAACTAGAAGAGGGAATGTTAATACGGAACTCAATGCATTCATGGATGAAAAGAAAGGTATTAAAATAATCACCCCTCATGTACTCCAAATCAACCATGACTCACAAATATGTAGTCAAGCAGGTCATGCGACTAAGGGTGGGATTGCTGATTGATAGATCACATCTAGGATGGCGCGTAGCTGATAGGCAAATAATAGTGCAGGAAACTCTTGATTACTCCAGCAGATAGGCACAGCAAAATCACACGGGATCAAGGGAGATTGTTCCAATAAAACATACATGGTCATTGGGAGTAAGTGCGCTCCTAAATCACTGTGGAAACTCAGATATAAAATGACTTAGGAACACATACACAATCAGGACCTAGAACATGCGCTCCCCATGCCGGACGTCTGGACATGTTATCTACCGGTCACATTCTGTCCATGCCAGGTCGAGATCCACCTGTGATAACCATTAGATAATTCATTTATGACTCCAAAGACAGCAACCACTATTCCGCACCATATATGGTAGACTGGAAACTCTGATAACCCATCATGTTTTAATTATAAATTGAGACATTCCTCAGACCTTGTGCTTGCAACTTTTCAAACGGCTGTAATGTTTAATTAAACAAACTGTACCTGTTTTTCCAAGTGCCTCTTGTCTTGGCTTATTTAAAGGATTTTGAACTCAAGCAACAACACACTGCCTTGCATTCCACACTAGTCCACAATAGGCGTACCACAACCTATACTCTATACATTTATAGAAGCATTACTAAAAGAGCAAAGCTACCAACAACTACAAACCGAGCAATCGATAACGCAACTTGCACATAAACGTAGCAAACAAACAGAAAATGATGTACTGCAAACACTTCATAAAGAACAATGGAGTAGATTACTTAGAAATAATAGATACAAGCATACTATAAAATAAATACTAAACGTATATTATCAATCACACTGCAATAAATTACATACAGAATAACACTAAATCAATATTTGTTTTACAACAATTTTAAAATCATTACTTAAAAAGATATTATCAACTATAATAGTCCTGTCAATAATATTTTTACATTCCAATATTCTTGACATGATATTTTGGTATCACAATATTTTGATATAATGTATTTAGTCCAAACACCGCCACAGGATCAGATATTGTGATTATTTCACTTTCTTTCCTCTCTGAAAACCCATGAACACAGCTCTCTGCATTAGTTGGCTAGCCCATTTTATTTTTTCAAGGGAAAATTATTTTGATTTTTGGTCACTGATATAGTGGCTTCAGAGATCAAGGTGTGTTTTGTTGCTTGTAAAAAATATATACATACAAGCTTTGAGTTCCAGGCACAACATGGATCAAATTTGATATATTGCCTTCTTCCATTCCTCTGGTTGTACATTGTTTAAAAATGTGTATATTTGCTACAGCTTTCATAGTATACATTGTCTTAAAAACTATACATATGTAAAAAAAATTGCTAAAAATGTATATCAAGTCTGCTTTTACCTGAACTAGGTATAAACCAGTAGCCATCATGTACCATGCTGCTGCACACTTTGTTTGCTTTCACTGCCTAGTTAATGATAACTACTGGGTGTTTTACGATGGCATGAAAGAAATATATAATCCAGGCAAAGGCCTAAAATCTTGAACAACTGGCTCTATGGAACTAGAATACCATCATCACATACAGTGGGGCATATTGTTTTGGTTCGTCTGAATGAAGTACCATCTGATACTTCAAAGGCAGTAAAGAAATGTGGTATTATGAGAGTAAAGACAGGTACGTTTTGACTATTTATCTAGCAGAGATCCAAACTCAGGTGTACAGATTGATTTTAAAGTTATCATTTTAACATTTAGCTATGGTCAGTACTTTGTTAAATGACAGGAACTGAAAATGTGATTTATTGATGAGTGCTAACTTCTGCCACTACTGCATTTAAGCCATTATCTTAATCAGTTATCGTAAAGTTTTCCAGCAAATCAAAATATATTTTAGCATCATTCAAGTTATAATTATTTTAAAAACATTTCATGTGTTTTTACACAACACCAAAAGCATGTGATCTCATGGGCGTTTAAGGCTGTTATTTTAAATATAGTGCATGGTTGAAATAGGTACCCTAAGATTTCCTTTAGACCACTGACAATAAGGCCCTCAAGATGTGTATGGTGTTTACCAAATCAGACGTATTCAATGGAGCAGGGAAAAGGGATAATTTTATGGTGAGAAAAGCATGATAACAATTCAATTTTGAGTAGTTATGATCATTCACTGCCATAGTAGTGTTTATGCCTTGTCTTACAAAAATAATCTTCTAGTTCTGAACAGCATGCAGAATAGTTGCAATCTTAGATATGGGTAAAAGGAGTCCCATAACGCAGTGCATTTTAACCCGAGTGATCATCCTCTTTGTTTTGTCTATTTAAGCGGAGCACTTGAGCCACCTTAGATGTTTGGTAGGGATGCAAAGTAAGCAGTTTCTCTATGCAGCTAAGCAACTTGCTTTCAGTGTTTTATGCATTGGTAAATAACGTTTTCTGTGTTATCCTTTGTCCCACTAGGGGCTAGTGTACCGATTAGACCATGGCTCATATGTGTTATTATCTTTACAAAGGCATATTACCCGGTTGACTGTGTTATGAATTCTGCCACAGTGCGCACAAAATAATGAGTAGGCAGGGTTGGGACAGCTACTGGCCGTCCTCCATACATGCCCACTGTGATGTCCGATGGCCGGGTGCCATATCATGCATGGAAGGGGTTAAGTAGCCTTATTTTTGTATTCTTTACACTTCATTAATTTCTTTCATGGGCATCCCAATGACCTTTTTATATCGGAGTCCTTTATGACATCTGATCTTCTTTTTGGGCTCACTGTCAGAATATCAGAAACAAACAAATCATGTGGACAGACTATTGTGGTGAAAGTATTGAAGGCAAAAATAATGAGAAAGTAAGCACACATAGGTAAGTATAAATGTACTATTCTTAACTTCACATGCACGTACCTTGAAGATATATAGTGTCAAGGTACATATGGGGAGTTATATATAAAACAACGCTGCTAACCTATAGACACTTACCATCACCATATTTTTCTCTTCTATATTCTTATCACAATATTTTTCCCACAATATTTTCCATTTCCAAAAATGTTTCTAAACTCATTGTTTTGTATAGCTTACTCTAAGGTAATAGAAACAATTTATATATGTTGGAAGTTTGGAAACCAATGTGCATCTCTAAAATGCAGGAGCCAAGTGTTCCTATTTCAAATGACTCCACAATGCAATGGTGAGCTTGGGTTCATAACTTGTCTGAAAGGGCATTGGTGTTAGAAGAACTACACCCTAACCTCACTTGGGTGCCCCCTGCTTTGCATTGCACAGCAGCTCTAGACACTTTCTGGATTATGTACTAACTGCATTCAAAGAGCTGGAAAGGAGCTTTATGGTTCTAGCGTGGACACTTGTGCCATTTTCACTCATACCCTGACTACTCTTGTGGGTCAAAAAACAATCTTGTCCACTCATTACTGGGCAGATGTTGATTTGGAGCCAAACAGACCTCAGGTCTAGAGAGAGACATTTTTCAAACAGCTGGCAAATAATAACCCCAAAATAACGAATCTAAAACATGTGATTTTACTTGTATTCAGCACATTTGAATTTTTTCCAGTATTTGTGATTGAGTAGCAACCCCAAACAATGTTTGGAGACTTCACATATTCATAGAGATAGATCACAATCTTGTGTTCTATCTTTGTTCTATGAACAAGGCAGTATTCAGTTTCATTTATTGCAAACAGATCACATTGGGACTGATTCACAAAAATAAACGTACACCTTTGTGTAAGTTTACTCTTTTTTGATATTCACAAAATTGTAATTTATTAGTAAGTTTACAACTGCAGAGATTCCGCAGTCTGGGCAGAGAACTCTACGCATAAAAATATAGGCCTGTCCTATCTATTTATGTGCTGAGCTCTCTGCACCAATTGTGAGGTGTCTTTTATCTTTTGAATATAGAAAAGAGTAAACTTACAGATGCATCTCATTTTACCTTTGTGAAACAGGCCCACAGTGTGTAAGCTAGTTGAACACTGCTGCAACTGAATCATAACTATTTTGATGGCAGCATAAAACTCTTGCGGCAGAGCTGAAAAGGAGGGGTAGAATACTGCAGCCAATGAGGCTCTGAAGTATATGAATATTGCCCAGAAGGTGTTGCCATTATTGTCTTTAAATACTTTAATTAATAGAGACTACTGCTCCTGGAACAGAGCCCATGGTACACCCATTTTCAGAGTATTACGAATATGGCACCAGTTTGTAATCTCAGTTTAAAGCCGGGGTTGTCTGTTGTCAATGAAAGAGGAGAATACTGGAATTGTATTTGTTTTTAATAACATTTTTAACCAGCATTTGTTACACTTCCATTACAGATGCATTTTGTTTTGGCTGGAGAGTTATGCACTCGTCCAGCTCCTAATGTTCTGCTCTTATGTTTGTCCTCTTCACAGAAAGGCATTGGTTAATACAGGTTCCTATTCTTGATGCCTCCTTGTGCTTTAGTCCTTAACCCCCTCATCTTGTTAACTGTGTTTATTTCATGTGTATACTTTATTGTTCTTGTGTGCAGTTTATTTTTATTTGTTCCCTATAACTATGATGTGCAGTGGAAAGTGCTCATCTGTTGGGAATTGTATCAGCAGCCCGTCACGTGCTCATGCCGTCTGTGTTTCCCTGCTGCCTACATTTCAAATTGTGTTAACCTCTGCCTCCACCCATATTTGTGTTTCTGTTTTCCATTTTGTTACCATAGGGCTGTAGAGAATCTCAAGTTCCTTGATTGCCAGCTTTTCACTAAAAGCAGTGCTAGGGTTGTAAATTAACATTCAATGCTGGTCATTCTAAGACTTGCCATGGTGCCCAGGAGGTATGTTGCTGGATAATTCCCATTTTGCCTGCCTTCACATGGAAACACTTTCATCAATCAATCAATCAATCAATCAATCAAGACATTTATAGAGCGCACTACTCACCCGTAGGGTCTCAAGGCGCTGGGGGGGGGGGGGGGGGTGCCATTACTGCTCGAACAGCCAGGTCTTGAGCTTCTTCCTGAAGGAGAGGTGGTCTTGGGTCAGGCACAGGTCGGTCGGGAGGGAGTTCCAGGTCTTGGCGGCCAGGTAGGAGAAGGACCTTCCTCCTGTTGTCGCTCTTCGGATGCGGGGGACGGCGGCGAGGGCGTGGTTGGTTGATCTGAGGTGGCGCTTGGGAGCGTAGAAGTTGATTCGGTTGTTGAGGTAGCTCGGGCCTTGGTCGTGTAGGGCTTTGTGTGCATGGGTGAGGAGACGGAAGGTGATTCTTTTGTTGACGGGGAGCCAGTGCAGGTCTCTCAGATGTCCGGAGATGTGGCTGTTTCGTGGGATGTCGAGGATGAGTCTGGCTGAGGCGTTCTGGATCCGCTGGAGTCTCTTCTGGAGCTTGGCGGTGGTTCCGGCGTAGAGGGCGTTGCCGTAGTCCAGTCGGCTGGTGACGAGGGCCTGGGTGACAGTCTTCCTGGTCTCGGTGGGGATCCACCAGAAGATCTTCCGTAGCATGCGTAGGATGTTGAAGCATGACGAGGAGACGGCGTTGACTTGTCTGGTCATGGAGAGGGAGGAGTCCAGGATGAAGCCCAGGATGCGTGCGTGGTCCGTCGGTTTGGGTGTGGTGCCCAGGGCGGGGGGCCACCAGGAGTCGTCCCAGGCGGAGGGCGAGGAGCCCAGGATGAGGACCTCCGTCTTGTCTGAGTTCAGTTTCAGGCGGCTGGTCGTCATCCACTCGGCTACATCTCTCATCCCTTCGTGCAGGTTGGCTCTGGCGGTGGCGGGGTCGTTGGTCAGGGAGAGGATCAGCTGGGTGTCGTCGGCGTAGGAGATTATGTTGAGGTTGTGTTGGCGTGCGATGGCCGCGAGGGGGCTCATGTAGACGTTGAAGAGGGTGGGACTCAGCGAGGATCCTTGAGGGACGCCGCAGATGACTTCGGTGGCCTCTGACTTGTACGGTGGTAGGCGGACTCTCTGTGTTCTTCCGTCGAGGAAGGAGGTGATCCATTCCAGTGCCTTCTCCTGGATTCCGATGTTGCCGAGGCGCTGCGCTAGGGTGCGGTGGCAGACAGTGTTGAATGCCGCGGAGAGGTCCAGGAGGATGAGGGCCGCTGTTTCTCCGTTGTCCATCAGGGTTCGGATGTCATCGGTGGCAGCGATGAGGGCGGTCTCGGTGCTGTGGTTGGCTCGGAAGCCAGACTGTGAGGGGTTGAGGGATCCATTCGTCTCGAGGAAGGCGGCCAGCTGTTTGTTGACGGTCTTTTCGATGACTTTGGCCGGGAACGGGAGGAGGTGGGGTGCGATGACAGCGTCGGCCTTGTTGAAGACGTGGTGAGGGCAGGGGTCGGTCGGAGATCCGGAGTGGATGGAGTTCATTGTGCGGATGGTGTCTTCGGTGCTGATCGGAGTCCAGGCGCGGAGGGTGGTGGTGGGTGGCTTTGCTGCGGTTGTGGCGTGCGTTGGTTGGATGCTGAAGCTGTTGTGTATGTCCGCGATCTTGTTGTGGAAGTAGGAGGCGAGGGAGTTGCAAAGGTCTTGCGACGGGGTGATGTCGTTGTTTCCGGCGTTGGGGTTGGAGAGCTCTTTCACGATGTTGAAGAGTTCCTTGCAGTTGTGTGCGTTGTTGTCCAGCCGGTCCTTGTATGTATTTTTCTTGGTGGCGCGGATCAGTTGGTGGTGTTTCCGGGTGGCGAGCTTGAGGGTGGTCATGTTGTCCATTGTTGGTTCCCTTCTCCATACTTTCTCGAGGGCTCGGCAGTTCTTCTTGGAGCTCTTGAGTTCGTCGGTGAACCATGGGGTTTTTCTGCTGCCGGGTCTGCTGGGCGGGGTCCTCAGAGGGGCGAGTTCGTCCGCGCAGTTGCTGATCCACTTCGTGAGGTTGTCGGCGGCCTGGCTGGGGTTCGCTGAGCCGGCAGGAGGGTGCTGGCTTAGGGAGGCGGTGAGCTGGTCGGCTGTGATCTTGTTCCAGCTTCTTCGGGCAACCTGTTGCTGGTGGTGGTGGATCGTCGTTCTTTTGAAGGTGAAGTGGACGCAGCTGTGGTCCGTCCAGTGGAGTCCTGTTGCGTGGCTGAAGGCGATGTCTTTGCTGGATAAGAAGACGGCATCGAGTGTGTGTCCGGCAAGGTGGGTGGGGGTGGACACCAGCTGCTTGAGTCCGAGGTTGGCGAGGTTGTCGAGCAGGGTGATGGTGCTGCGGTCGCTGTTGTTCTCCAGGTGGAAGTTGAGGTCCCCCAGGAGGATGTAGTCGGCGGAGGGGAGGGCATGCGGGCTGATGAAGTCGGCGATGTCCTCGCTGAATCGTGTGCGTGGTCCCGGGGGTCGGTAGATCAGGGTGCCTCTGAGGGTGGTCTTTGGGTCGGTGTGGATCTGGAAGTGCAGGTGTTCGGCGGTGGTTAGGGTGTCGTCGGTGTTGGTCGTGATGCGGATGGTGTCTCTGTGGATGATGGCGATCTCTCCTCCCATCTGGTTGGCGGTGCGGTCCCTCCGGGTGATCTTGTAGCCCTCTGGGATGGCGATGGCGATGTCGGGCGCTGAGGAGGCGTTCATCCAGGTCTCCGTGAGGAAGGCGACGTCAGGGGCTGTGGTGTCGAGGAGGTTCCAGAGTTCGATGGCGTGTCTGTGGACGGAGCGGGTGTTGAGCAGGATGCACTTGAGGTGGTTGCTGCTGGTGTTCGGCTTGGCGGGTGCTGGTGCAGGGTAGGTCCGGATGCAGGTGAACTTGCAGGCGTGGCAGCTGAAGGGTCCGTGGGTGTGCCTCGGGGTAGCTCGGTGACATCCCGGGGTGCCGCCGGTGTTGAGTGCGATGAGTTCGGCGGCGTTGTAGGTTCGTCGGGTCGGCTTCCGTCGGTGGGGGCCAGGGGTCCTGGCGCTGGGCGCGGTCCAGACGCGGACGGGCGCAGACGGGCTTACCTTTGGCGCGCCTTCGGCGCACAATCGGCGCGCCCGCTGCGCATCAACGCTGCGCGTTCGCACGGTCGCCATATATGGCGAAGTGCGCGGGGGGGGGCGGAGCAGCTGGGAGGCGGGAGCGGGGAGGGTACAGAAGGCAAAAAGGGGCGGGGTTAGCGGCGGTGGCGGGAAGCGGGGAGGGAGGACGAAGGGCAGCTAGGCAATGCTGGAAGGAAAATACAGAAAGGATACAGAAAGGAAAAAACAATCAACTTGGGGAAAACAGGCAATACAGATTGACAAAACAGTTCAAAAACAGCAAAGACAACAGGGGCCGGTCAGGCGAGCACGGACCACGCCGCTCGAAGGCAGGGGGCGTGGTCACACGGCGGCAGCGAGGCAGTCAGGCAGGGTAGGCACACGCAGCAGCTGGTGGCCGTGCGGCGCGGGGGTGTTCATCCATACTTTGTGAACAGATGAGGTTTCTGAAATGATGGATGGCAGACGCATTACAAATGTAACATCAAAGATGTTTATTCCAAAGTACAGAGAGCCGCCCCCAGCTGGCACAGCTCGGGCACATCAGCAGCAACTGTCATCACAAGAACCCTCAAGAGTAGGAAGGTAAACACTCTGTGTGACATCACAGAATGTCATCACAGGCTGCTGTAGACAACACATCACCACAGTTTCTCACTCTCTGCATCTAGAATCTCATGGGTATCTGTCATGATTCCCGGAAACTACTGGCCAATCTCGCTTTTGCCAAGCCTGGCTAAGGTTTGTGAGAAGGTGGTCATAAATCAACTTACCAATTATGTTGAGGCCTCGGGTTTGCTACACCCGGCACAATCTGGCTTCCGGGCCCCATATAGCACTGAGTCGGCATTGCTAAAGGTGATCTGTGAGTGTCTGGGAGTGCCGCTTTGGTCATGCTGGATATCTCTACGGCATTCGATACAGTGCCCCTCTCTCTGCTTCTTAATTGCCTCTCAGAGATATCCGGGACTGTCTGGGGCTGGATCAGGTCCTTCTTGGAAGGCCGCACGCAGCAGGTCTGGCTTCCACTGTGTACCTCTGCTCCCCAGCAAGTAGCCATGGTTGTCGCGCAGGGGTCATCCCTTAGTCCCCTTCTTTTTAACATCTATGTCACCCCGCTGGTTTATTTAACAGAGACATTAGGGGCTAAGATGATGGCCTACGCTGATGACACCCAGCGTCTGTTCTCTTGGGGAAGGGATGATGACTCTGTCCTTTCTGCTTAACACTGCCTGCCCTCGGTTTTTCACTGGCTCGCTCAGGCACAGCTGAAGTGTAATAAAGAGAAGTCCGAGGTCCTCTTGTATGGCATATTTCCTGCTAACTTCAGAGAGAGGCTCTGGCCCCCGGGCTTCCCCTTACCTACTGCAGGGGGAAACTCTGCAAAACATCTGGGGGTCTGGTTTAATTAGAACCTGACTTTTTCAACCCAGGTCAAGAAGCAGGCTGGTACCAATTTCGGCACTCTGAAAGCTCTGAGGAAGTTACTTCCTCTCCTTTGAAGACCTACTAAAGAACCTGTTGTCCTTGCTCTGATCTTGTCCCACATGGACCATGCCAATGATCTTTATGTTGGCATTCGGGCTACCTCTTGAATAAATTGCAGGTAGTTCAAAATTCGGCTGCCAGACTCCTGCTTGGTCTGTCTAGCAGGTGCAGTGTGTGCACTCACTTGCGTTCTCTGCACTGGCTCCCGGTGGAGTCCCGAATAAAATTCAAAATTTTGAGTATTCCCATAGTGATCTACATGGCCTAGGAGTTATCTACCTACAGAAGAGATCCGCTTTTTATAACCCAGTGAGACACCTGCATTCTTCTTCTCAACTTCTGGTGCAGATCCCTAGGTTCAACCACCAAAGGCTCGGTAGGAGCTCCTTTGTCCGGAAAGCGGCTGTGGCATGGAACACACTGCCCCTGGTTCTGCGTGGTATTTCATGATCCCGCGATATTTAAGAAAAACTTAAAAACCTTTCTCTTCTAGTTCTGCTTCTGCTTCTGTTTCCTTTTTCAAGTACACGCCGGGACACTCTGTTGAGTGTCTGTTGCGCAATAAGTACATATAACATAACAAAACATAACATAACATGTAATATTTTAGGGTTCAGATATGTTTGGCGAAGGTGGTTAATTTGAATATATTTGAACCTAGCATTCCTTGACATAGTACATGTTTTCATCCTCTCTGTTGAACCTGACCCTTTTTGCAAGGCCAACTCCTATCCACTGCCCCCCAACCAATTGTTACCTTCTGTGCTGAACCTGTTTTTGTTGGCTTTAGGACTCCGTGCACTTTTCCACTGCCGTCATGTTAAAACTGGCCTACCCCTAACTAGCATGTTTAATTTACTTTTAAGTGTCTTCTAATTGGTACTACTTGTACCGGTGGTTGCTCCAAGAATGCCGACAACAACATGGAAATATTGTGAGGATGCAGTAGTACATGGGCCTTTAACAGGTCCAGTGATGCATCCACGTCCAGTGGCACAACCAAATGAAAGTGTTAGACATGTATCCAACATGCATTCATGTCGACAGGATAGGCAGTGTAGGACAGGCAGAACACAGTCAATCCAGACTGGTAAAAATTATTGAAACCAAGACTCACTCAGTTCCCGAAGGCGAGGTATGTCCAGACAGAGTACCAAGTGATCACTGTATTTGCTCTCCAGAAGCCTTTTTTTCCATCTCATTGATGAGTTGGATGTCCATTGCGTAGCAGAAAAATGACAATCAGGATTCCTGCTATAAAAAAAAGTTTGTATCGCTCAGAAACTCTTCCATGTCCCCACTCCTGCATTGACATCTATACTGTAATTCTCAATGTTCCTTGATGAATTTCCTACCCAAGGCATCATATCTTCTTGCCTGTTGTTGTTCTAGGCAATACTGACACTGGAAAGTTGTGACTGGTAATATTATATGGCTATGGATTAACCATTCTGTGGATGGTGATTCTGCCACAGTAAAAGGTAATTGGTCCAGTTTTTCAATGCACACCATTGTATACTTTGTTCCCCTTTGCGCCATTTTTATCTGCTTCTTAGTTAGATTGTATGCAGAGAATAGGGACGTACTGTTGATAAATTGCCAAGACACATATCCAGTACGCAATGATTGCATCGTCCAGCTTAATTACATAATAGAACGTAGCTGAGATTATCCGTGCAGTGGTGCGTCTATAGCAGAAGATACAATGCTGCTCATTGAATAAATCCTGGATGTCAATATAGTCATACCATTGTCAACTACAGCTAATGCCTTTTCTAGGTTAATTCTATCTATTTCACAGTCTCTCCATGGCTTCTTGTTGAGAAATGTTCCAGATTTCATTATGAACAGCAAAAAATAAATGTTTCTGACATGGCTTTTGGGGAATAATAACAAATTCCTTAGATCCACCATATCTGAGAATAAGGATAAGTGCTATTTCACCAGGGACAGTGTTGAGGTTTTTAGGCAATCGAGGCATAACTTATCAACATTGAATGATGCCACCACGCCCAGATGTTCTCTTTGTGCATATCGTGGGTCTGGCCTATTCATACTAAGCCCATCAGTGGCACCCTTGAATATTGACTGCCATCAATTTGTGTCTGTGTGCCAAACTAAGGGACAGACTTACTTACGGTACCCACTGACAGGTGTGCGATCTATAAAAATAAAGCGAAACAAGAAAAGATGAGCATAAAAAGTGGTAAATGGTAACCAAGATGCATCTACCTCAGACGTGTTATGCAAAGGTATCTAATTTCTCAGAGCCAAGGGCAAAGGTTGACCAGTGAATTAGTCAACTTGATTCCTTAAAAAAGACGACTCACTAAAGAGCATGTTTAATCTGCACTCACAAGAGTGCAGAATAAACAATAAGAGAGTGAGTCACATGTCATTAATCAGCCTCTTTGAAGGCAAAATAGAGAGCCTCCAAACCCGCCTAAAGGGTGGGAACTCTGAGGCATGCATAGGTAATAAGCACACAATTGGTATACAAACAAACAAATGGAATGGCACGCAGATACAACATTATAGTGAAGGCAAAAAGGAAAAGCCCTCCGCATCCGCCAATTGCAGGGGGGCCCAATCGGTCCCAAGAGTCCAATAAATGTCAAAAACATCATGAATAACCCATTTGACTAGAGAAACCTTCGCATCTACACAGCAAGGCCTTACTAAAGCTAGGCAATTATGCAGGAACATGGGTACCCTGAAACAATCCTCAGGACTGCCCAAAAATGGGCCAGTAATCAAAATAGGAATGGCCGATCTATATTCGGTAGCTCAGCAGGTTTTGTTAAACTTGCAGAAGTCTCTTGTAGAGGTATATTGATGTAGATATCGGTGGTAGGCCAATTTGATACTTGTCTTTCATTATGATCTTCTGTTTCGAAAGGAACGTGTTCCAATTCATTGATAGAAAGTCCATTACTTTGCATTGGGGACACATCAAATGTTATGAGTCTTTCTATCTGAACTTCCTGTATGGTAGTGAGAGTAGAGCGTTTGCTACCCAGTAGTCATCAAGGCCTACTATTCAGTATGGGCCGAATAGTGTGGTTTGATCAGATCAATGGAAGATGAATCTCTTTTCTTTTTTGCCGGCATGAGGTCGAGGAAGTACTGTTTTTGTTCCTTTGATAGCCAAGATACGGACAGGTTTTCTTTATGATGGTTTAAATTCTGCTTTGCCTACAATCTTTTCTCTGACCAGATCCCCGAATTTTGGGATCCAGGTAGTACTTGCTGTGACTGATTTGACTTTATCAGTGGCTGTGCGTTTTATTTGCATGTTGCTTTGCAGTTCCTGGAAATCTTTAAGAACTTTTAAAACAGCCAAACTTTTATTGATGTCAAATGGTTTTTGATCCGCCACTGTGCTCTCACAATAGAGATCAGGTACCCACATTCTTGTACCAAGAAGGACTTTATATGGAGTGACACTCCTAGGGAACTTCTTGACATGTCGTTGAGGGCTCTTTCGACCCTGTATAAGTGATTGGCCCAACTACCACCTGAACCTAAAACTCTTGCTGTTAAAGATTGCCTAAATTCAAAGTTGTTCTTCCCCACTACTAAATTTACCTCGGGATGGCATGGACAGAAGAACCGCAGAGCTACACCCATCCTTCCCATGGCTTCCTTGTAAGCCCTCGAGCTAAACGCGGGCCCATGGTCACAATGTAATGTGCCAACTGCATATGTCCCTATAAAGACTTTTATAGTCTTTATAGGGACAACAGTTTGAGCATCGGCTGAGTGCTGCGGTCATACCCATGGGAATATAAGGCATAAATCCACTGCCACCATGATTGTAGGGGACTACAGTTGTCCAAATAGACACAACCGAGTGGTCTGTCTGATATAAGTAATGGTGTCTGTGCTAGATGTGCTACGGGTAACCCTTTATCTGCTGGTAGATATAGCAAATTAGGGCATAATTCTTTGTGTCTTTCAATGCTAACATTTATTGAAACCCATTATTCATGACGAGTTCACCTTGTCATTAGCACTGAACAGGTTACTCTTGACCGCCAATAGCCTTGTTTCAGTAAAGGAACATTTGCTGTAACTCCTGCATGTGCAGAACCTAGACCCTTATGTGCAGCTGGAATTAAACCTAATCTCTCTTATCCATGTTTGATATTACTCTATCCCTCACTCCTGGAATTTGAGTATACAGATTGTTGATTGCATCTAACTTGTAGGAGTACTTGAGTGGAAAATCTTTTGGTAAGGATTTGCTGTTTTTGCATGAAGCAATGACAGCTAACATTATCTGTCTGTCTATTATCATTTTTGAACAAGTGATTGCAGATACGGCAACAGTTCGTATTGCTCCTTTTATGCTTTATTTTGCAACCTTTTTAGTCTTTAAACCCATTTGGAGCCCAGTCGAACAGATATTAGTTGTATGACTGGACACAGTAAAATGAACTGCACACTATCAGTGTGGTGAATTCACAATCCGTATTTATTAGAACTTGTAACATGGCTTGTAATTCTGCTAGCTGTGTCTTGCAGTCTCCTAGAGACTGTGTCTTCATACTGGCAGGATGGAACTTGCCTTCCTGGATACGACCCTTCACAATCGCACATGCTGTTCACTTCCTATAGCCTGCTGAGCAGACCCATCAGTGTAAGTAATACAGGATTTTTTCTGTATATGGAAAACCCATTTCAGCGTTTGTGTACAAGTGTGATTTGTATGCTATGGGTACTGTTTAGCCTTCATTGAAGGTTAGGTAAGTGTACCCAGATTAACACGCTAGAACACAGATCACCAAATTTGTGGTGTTTACACGTGTGTGTAGGTGTTTGGAAGCTATCAAATAAGCTTGTAGTGAACAAAGTATATCTGTGTGTTCCTGTGTCCAATCCCTAACTGAGAAAGCAGGCCTTAATAGTTTGTAGGACGGGTTTAATTTTTCCACGTAATCTAAGATCTATGCCAGAATTTAGGAATCCCAATAAGGATTGCAATTTCTTTAAAGATTTAGGAGGTTGTAGCACCGAAAACTTTTCTAAAAAGTTATCTGTCAGACTTTTACCTTCAATTGAAAGCTCATATCCCGATAATAGGTCATTGAGGCGGGCTTTTTTTTGATTTTTTGAAGTTCAATTTGTAGCCCTCAGATGCGAACCTCAAAATTATGTTTCTCACCCTGGTCAAGCGATCCTTTAAATCATCATCCATCTGATAAATTTCATCCACATAAGACAATGCCTCTTCATCCAATTTCTGAAGTAACTCTGTTACCCACGGAGAACAACCCAGGTCTATTCTTATACCCTTGGGACAGTCTAAAAAATTGTTGGTGAGAATGCTGGCAAATATCTGGTTTCAGTTGCTACATTTTGGCAGAAAAAAACCATTTGAGATATCTAGTGTATTGCACTGTGTGCATTCTGTATTGCAAATGTTTTAGTGCATGTGTTCAGATGTCTGTAGTCTTAAACTAGATGTTAGGAATTATCAGGTTTCATTACGGGAAACAAAGGATTATTCATGGAAGAGGTCCAGGTTTCTATTACACACTGGTACTCAAGTTGATCTAAGATCTCCCTGATCTTCTCAGTCAGTCAGTCAGTCAGTGAGGTTGGAAAGGCCGGTAAAAGTGCTGTTTCTTCTTTTGGGCATTCCGTAACAATTTGAGGTGGCCAATCTTTTTCAGCCTAAAGGATACCATATCCATACGTCAGGTTCACCAAAAGAGACCTTTACATTTTCTGGGTTTGTCCCCCTCCATTTGGAGTGTTGTCTCATGTAATCTATGTGGGATGCTCAACCTTGTATCAGGTGTCTCCACAGTAATATGTTTATTTAATCAATAAGAAACGCTATCTCAGCCGTTACGACCATAAAAGTGCCAAGTGCATACAGATCATATAAACAGAATAAAACAAGCAAGATAACAATAACAATTTTACAAAGGCAAAATAGATAGTGTTTATAAATGGCAGTGCAACAGCCCCCACAGGGCTGTAGTATCTAGATGGGATGGTCAGTTACTGCATGATAAAAAAATCAGACATCATAAATAAGTAGTAGAGGCATTAATGAATACAAACAAACATGTGCAAGGGCATACAGAGCATATAATTTCTACCTCACTAGTTAAAACCAATATCAGGGAAAAAAGAAAAATTAAGCTCAAAGTACTAATACCTAGGGTGCAAATGAAAGCATGAAGGTGGCTAAAACAGTTGATTCTTCATTTGCCAACTTGAATAAAATTAATAAATTATATTAAAACCGTTTAAAAAGAGAGAAAACAAATAAGAACTATGTCAACAAAGGTCTATGCAGTTAATATTAGACAGCATAACTCACCAAATCAATACACATCTAAAAACTCCTCTCATCTGAACATAATTGACTGCTTATATAAAACCATTCTTAAAAAAGAGTACTAAGGGATCATTGTGTGCCACCTACAACTCCCCAATTTGTGCAGGAATTTAGCAACTTCGCATAAAATTAGAGTATTTGAGTCTGACTTTAAAATGAGCAGGGTGTTTTTGTGACAAAGGGTTCCAAACATTCTACAAACAAGGGCTAGCCACCTGGATCTCAAACAGCTATATCTGGGGCATACAAAGAGGATGTGGCTAATTGTCTCAACAGCAAGAGCACAGATAGGATGTTTATTCAACTCTGCAGTCATCAGAAATTCCATCAGGTTCTGGTGAGCTATTGTTACTTCAGCTGCGCTGTCTAGCATCGTCAGATCCCATTCCCCGTTCAGAAGTTGAGTCCTCAGAATTCTGAGCATGTCTAACTTTAAGACCTGCTGCTTTCTTCATTTTAAATTGAGATTTTGATTTTGGGTTCTATTCTTTTTTGGAAGTGCAGTCCGAAGCGCGTTGCATTTCTCTAGACTTTGAACGCTCAACTTTTCTGTGTTCCCACCATCCTTCCCTCTCGGATTTTCTTGGTGAACCCTGAAAGATATGAAAGGAACGTGTATCAGTATCTTGATACCTGTCAGGATTTATCTATATTTCTAAGGTTGTATCATCATTCAGAGGGCTCCTGTTGAGGAAATCCACTCCTAAATTTAGATCTAGTTTGTATATTTTGTTGTTTTTTATTGTTAGCATCCATTTTCTTCTTGGAAGTATCAGGTGCTTGTTTGGTGCTATCCTTTTCAGGACCACCCGTCAGTTGAGATTTTGTTGCTCTTGCTCCCAAACTATCTCTACCTGATTTGTCATAGGTGTCTTTGATAATTTTAGGTAATTCATGTTCCTGTTTTAAAGAAGTGCAATCCATCAGACGTTGGCGTATTTCCACTACTGCTGCCTCCCCCTTTATGTATGCTAATATAATAATTGACCCTGGGCAACATTCCCTAACAATTTCATCCCTATGTTAAGAGCAGGTTCTCCTTCATACTCAATCTGTATTTGTCTTAATACTTCAGGTATTACTGCTATTGAAGGGATACCATGAGTTCTGGTATATATAGCAGCGCCATTAACAAGTATAATCCTCTATCTATGGAGCTATCCCAATTGGCACACAGATGGTTAGCATCCTGTGTTTTTCTGAGGGCTTGTGTGTGGAAACAGATCCTCTAACTGTGCTATTTTCTGCGCTATCCAGAATGGCGTTTGCTCACGTCCAGTGAGCATTTTACCCATAACTGTGTGTAGAGTTTGTGGAGTAATTTTAGTTGCAGATCCCTGAATTGGTCCTGCCTGTGTAGCCCTTGTTGTGAAGTGTGAGTGTTCTCATTATGAATTGTGTTAAGTTTCTGCATAGCTTTATTATATCTTTATGAAGTGGACCTAAGTCTGCTACTGGCATTGAGTCGATGTCCGGATGCGATGTGTAAGCCGCTAGGACTGGCCAAATGGCTCCATCTCTTCCAAGTGGACCAAGTCTTACTTTGGGGCAGATTTATGTTAACTGGCGCATCCCCAGGGATGCGCCAGTTAATGTGCGCCACAGTGCGCCACTGCTCCGCCACCCATGGTGCGCCGCATTTACAATGCGGCGCACCATGGTGCAAGGCAGTGAAGATGCGTGACGCATCTCTCGGCGCATGGGCGGCGCATTGCAGGAGTCATGTCGCAAGTGCGACATGACTCCTGCAATGCACAGGGGCCACCTGTTCAATGTATGGTGCGTCACCCTTAGGGAATTGACGTAGAAAGTGACTGAGTGAAATCTGATAGATTTCACTCAGCCACTGTTAGGAGGCGTTCCTGCGCAGGAACGCCCCCCCTGCGCAGGAACGCCTCCTTATGGCGCAGGGGTTTCCAACGTGACGCATCTCCTAGATGCGTCACGTTGTAAATAGGGTGCATTGTTTGCGCCACCGTTGCGTCACATTACGTGATGCAATTGCGGCGCAAGGAGGTGCAAGAGCCTCATAAATCTGCCCCTTTGTCTTTTGTGTGTGGGAGGGCTCTTTTAAGCACGTTTATATGCTCCTAGCAGGTGAGTGGAACTTCAATGTCCTCATACGGACAGCATACATCTGGTGTTTCATCTTCCGTGTTAGAATGAAATGTATTTGTGCGTGCAGATGCTAGTGGGGATTTAACCCATGAATAGAATACCTCTGTTCCATATGATTTGTTTGCCTCAATGATGAAATGTACTGGTCCATCCGTAGCTGTTACTCCGTATTTTGCTAGTTTTAAAGTAAGAGCAGGTCAGATATTTTCTGAAATGTTAATTTCACCTTCCTGTCTTTCCTCCCTATCTTTGGCGTCTTTGTCAGACATTTTTTTGAAAGAGGAAAAAGTTTCAAAGAAACTGAGATAAGGTTTTATACACAACATAGGACAGTTTGTCCTTCAAGCTTGCTAAACCTACAGCCAATATATAGGATATGACTACTCAGCCATTGCCGATAGTTTCCTTCCCACTCCAGATGTCTCTGGGTAAATGTAAGTAGGGGTCTCTGAGAACAGCACAACTGAACTACTCAGATTTGACCATCCAATAAGTACCAAACTAACGTTGGGTGCCATGTCGTGTAGTTCCTATAAACCTATATAGGAACTGCCCGTTTAGACAACATAGACTATGGGATTGGTGTCCTGACTTATTACAGGCAAAACACAAAAAGGGAGGTACCCTCTGAACCGATATGGGACAGGGTGGATAAGTTTAAAAGAAAAAAGTCCCTGAGCTTAAGGATATCATTTTAATCATAATGTATCCAACCTGAGGCGTCTGTGCCTCTTAGTATCAGATCTAAGAAATGACCATACACACTAACACAAACTGTAATGTTTTACAAAGTAATGGCTAAACGTCAGTATAGTGACTCTGAAACAATGTCCCAGAAGCAAACAACATAAAAAAACTCTAGTGAGTACCAGAAAATTAAAATCATCAATTTATTTCTTAAAAAGATATGTGCATAATACAGTCTACACAATACATGAAATTGCTACAAAGTACAATTAAAAACCAAAAAGTCGATGCGGCGTTTCGGTGTCTTGAGTGGATAGGTACACCTTCTTCAGGACGGTTTTTATTAAAATAAAATTCACTAAAAAGAAAAAATCACAATTAAAATTCACTTCTAGCAGAGTCCTATAAGTACTGACGTTCACATTTATGGTTAAACTTTATTGCATCTATGCCATTACACTTTACTAGTAGTCACTAAACTATCAATTATATCGCCCTCCTAGGGTGATAACCATTATTTTAAAGGAATGTTTATGGCGGACCCCAAGAGAGAGCCTCAGATTCTTATAATCACTTGGTCCATGATTGTTCACCACATATATCAAATCAAGATTTATGAGCACTGTTGTATTTATACAAATCATAATATCACAGCATACCTCGTGGTTTGAGGAATTCTAGGTAACAAATATTCCCTTGATGATATGGCTTCTTATTCCTTTAGCAGCATATCTTGCATAATTTGGCAAAGAATTTTTTATACAATTTTTTCTTCACCTGAAGAGTAAATTTCATTCCATAATTAACTCCAACTTCTTGTTTATATACAATCTATTCACTTATTCTATATATTATAAGTTCATACCTGAATTCGAATATTGCAATACTCGTAAATAAACGTTGTATCAGGGGTGACCACCGTATGGGATATTTTTTAAAAACAGGTACAAGTTTCCTGAAAATAGACAGAAATGCACAATGTTTTGTCTAAACCGTTCTCTTAAATGAAGAATAAACTTGAGTCTCATTGTTAAATTCAAAGCCTCTGTACCTTTTTAATAAAATGCTAACTGCAGTCCCGTCTTATGTATGGGAAGACTTGCTGTTGATGTGCCAATAGGAAGGGTCATGAAATATGCTTCCTTCTGCCGTTTGACGGATATGTCCGTAGTCACTATTTTGATCTATTGAAAGAGATGACCCCAGAGTCAATTATAAATATCTAACGACTTTATATTTCTTTCACTAATTTTGACTACGTTTACACATCCCTTTCTATTATGCCTTTTTCTCCAAGTGCGGATGCTTGGTAATAGATTGTTACTACCATTTCGTTGAAGAAAATCAAAGGGAGATGGCCCTCGTTAATAAGCAACCCACATGGACATTATTCTGTGGCTTTCACATTTACCATATTGGTCAGTTTTTACATAAAACATTATATAGATACTCTGTTTGGGCGTTTATATATCAAGCACATTGGGTTAGTTATAGTCTATACGTTAGGAAGATAATATTTTTACCAAACCTCTCAAACTCTAGTCTGTTGATGCGTGTTCCCCTGTTTAACCATGGGTCATTTCTATGGGGGCCGCATGTTTACTACCTGGTCTCTCTTGTTATAACGGCTCCCAATTTTTCGGTACATGGTTTAAGGTCGGAAAATCGCTACTGAGCCTCTCTTACTCTAGCGGCTCTCGTGGATGCAGTACACATCGCGAGTGTAGTGCACGTACCTGATTTAAAAACAGCGGCCTCCCTGTCACCGGTTCCTGGTACAAATTTTAATCAATAGTTTCAAAAATCATACACCCATTCACGTAATATGATTTCCGAAACATATGTACTCTATTCGCTATTGCTGTAAACAAAGGATATCAATGCCACGTAGCGGGGTAATTTCACAACACCAGTTAGGGAGAATGATTTGATAGAGTAACAAGCAGTGAAGATTTGCAAACAAATCATTCTCCCTAACTGGTGTTGTGAAATTACCCCGCTACGTGGCATTGATATCCTTTGTTTACAGCAATAGCGAATAGAGTACATATGTTTCGGAAATCATATTACGTGAATGGGTGTATGATTTTTGAAACTATTGATTAAAATTTGTGCATACCAGTTTCTGAATCTCGCCCTATGACGGTAAGAACTCAAAGACAGAACCTGTAGTTATAGAACAATATCCGATGTATAAATCACACTATATGAATTTGTGATATTTGATCGAATATTGTTAATTAAAATTCGTATACCGAAACCCATTTCAAGATGGCGCATGAAATCGCCACTTACTGCAAACATGAATCAGTGTGGAAACTATATCTGGATTCAGGCCATCTTTAATGAGATTTTTGGAAAACGCCTATACTGGTAAACCTTACCCAAGAATATTATGATAACGAAATAACTTCCCAAGTGTATTAGGTAATTAAAGGGATTCCTACGAGTAAATATAAACATGCTCCAATATGGCTGACACGTAACACGTGACCGGAATAGACCATGGAGCCCATGACCCTTGACGGCATTGGTGAAATATAAACAGCTGAAGGCGGAACACGGTCGATACGACGAGAAGCTGTACCAGGAACCGGTGACAGGGAGGCCGCTGTTTTTAAATCAGGTACGTGCACTACACTCGCGATGTGTACTGCATCCACGAGAGCCGCTAGAGTAAGAGAGGCTCAGTAGCGATTTTCCGACCTTAAACCATGTACCGAAAAATTGGGAGCCGTTATAACAAGAGAGACCAGGTAGTAAACCAGCGGCCCCCATAGAAATGACCCATGGGTAAACAGGGGAACACGCATCAACAGACTAGAGTTTGAGATGTTTGGTAAAAATATTATCTTCCCAACGTATAGACTATAACTAACCCAATGTGCTTGATATATAAACGCCCAAACAGAGTATCTATATAATGTTTTATGTAAAAACGGACCAATATGGTAAATGTGAAAGCCACAGAATAATGTCCATGTGGGTTGCTTATTAACGAGGGCCATCTCCCTTTGATTTTCTTCAACGAAATGGTAGTAACAATCTATTACCAAGCATCCGCACTTGGAGAAAAAGGCATAATAGAAAGGGATGTGTAAACGTAGTCAAAATTAGTGAAAGAAATATAAAGTCGTTAGATATTTATAATTGACTCTGGGGTCATCTCTTTCAATAGATCAAAATAGTGACTACGGACATATCCGTCAAACGGCAGAAGGAAGCATATTTCATGACCCTTCCTATTGGCACATCAACAGCAAGTCTTCCCATACATAAGACGGGACTGCAGTTAGCATTTTATTAAAAAGGTACAGAGGCTTTGAATTTAACAATGAGACTCAAGTTTATTCTTCATTTAAGAGAACGGTTTAGACAAAACATTGTGCATTTCTGTCTATTTTCAGGAAACTTGTACCTGTTTTTAAAAAATATCCCATACGGTGGTCACCCCTGATACAACGTTTATTTACGAGTGTTGCAATATTCGAATTCAGGTATGAACTTATAATATATAGAATAAGTGAATAGATTGTATATAAACAAGAAGTTGGAGTTAATTATGGAATGAAATGTACTCTTCAGGTGAAGAAAAAATTGTATAAAAAAATTCTTTGCCAAATTATGCAAGATATGCTGCTAAAGGAATAAGAAGCCATATCATCAAGGGAATATTTGTTACCTAGAATTCCTCAAACCACGAGGTATGCTGTGATATTATGATTTGTATAAAACAACAGTGCTCATAAATCTTGATTTGATATATGTGGTGAACAATCATGGACCAAGTGATTATAAGAATCTGAGGCTCTCTCTTGGGGTCCGCCATAAACATTCCTTTAAAATAATGGTTATCACCCTAGGAGGGCGATATAATTGATAGTTTAGTGACTACTAGTAAAGTGTAATGGCATAGATGCAATAAAGTTTAACCATAAATGTGAACGTCAGTACTTATAGGACTCTGCTAGAAGTGAATTTTAATTGTGATTTTTTCTTTTTAGTGAATTTTATTTTAATAAAAACCGTCCTGAAGAAGGTGTACCTATCCACTCAAGACACCGAAACGCCGCGTCAACTTTTTGGTTTTTAATTGTACTTTGTAGCAATTTCATGTATTGTGTAGACTGTATTATGCATATATCTTTTTAAGAAATAAATTGATGATTTTAATTTTCTGGTACTCACTAGAGTTTTTTAATGTTATTTGCTTCTGGGACATTGTTTCAGAGTCACTATACTGACGTTTAGCCATTACTTTGTAAAACATTACAGTTTGTGTTAGTGTGTATGGTCATTTCTTAGATCTGATACTAAGAGGCACAGACGCCTCAGGTTGGATACATTATGATTAAAATGATATCCTTAAGCTCAGGGACTTTTTTCTTTTAAACTGACTTATTACAGGCACACCCACCGAGCATGTTTGCCTGTATTTCAGCTAGCTAACAGTGCCGCTGGAAACCCCTCTAGAGAATTGTTATTGGCAACTTTAGAACATGACAACTCTGTCCCATCAGGGATCGTGGAAACAGTGCAATACTTGTAATTCAGTCACTCATACTCATGTTGTCTCAGAGGAATACACAGAAGAAACTGTGAGGACATTTTTCAATAAGCATTTATTGAACCAGCGTCATTCTAACGTAAAAAAGGTATGCTGAAACAACCATCAGACAGAAATAGATATAAATGATTGTAAATACCAACAAAGTAAAAGGATGGTAGATTCCTACCATAGTGCTAAAATAATTAGTACAGGCAAGTATATAAAATGCATGACCGTATTAATGCGTAATCCTATGATGTGACCCAAAGTGTACCTAAGTGTACCTAGAATGTTGAAGGCGTAGAGCCAAGAATCCCTCTTCCAATTACCTGAAGTGAGAGTCTGTGGGACCCTGTCCTGGTGTCAAGAAGGATACCCCGCAAGGGATATCAGACCACTGCGTGCCTGAGTGTCTACATGCAGGAATTTCAGTGTCTTGCGTCAGTGTGTCAGCAGGGAAGTCCTTTTCTCCTCTCCTGCCTCAGTAAGGATATGATGTTTATGTACCCAATGTGGTACCCCAAGGGGATATTCCTTGCTGTTCCATGTCAGACTAGGATGATGCAAGGAATGACCCGCATACATAGTTATTATGCAGGAGATGGTTGTCCTGCTGTGATTCCAAGAATCCTTATGCATAACGAATGAGGCTAGTTTTCAGAGAAAACCTCATGACATTTACGCATTATCCTAACTAAGTAAAAGGTCAGTCCTGAGAACAATTATTTAGTGAAATGTCAGGGAAATATAGGTGAAAGGTCTTGTTGCTACCTGAGCCTATATCGGGCACCTATATGAAACATAACAGTTAAGTGCCTGTATCATCTGAGTCTGGCAAGTTCTTTGGAGGGTGCCATGCTATTAGAAATTGCTATGTAAATCAGTGTCACCATGAGAAGTATTTGTTTTGTCTATGGGTAGTTCATTCACGTTCCAGTTCTGTCATGTGGCATGTCTTTGCATCCTATAGCTCAAACGATGTCCTCCAAGTAGCTCATATGGTCTTCAGGGGTTCTCTACAGGGGTTGCATTTCCCAGTTTCATAAACATCTCTTCATTTGGTAATCCCAGCTACTGATCAGATATGCTTTCTGACTACTCCCCCAATCTCCATGATTTTCTCCAATCTACAGCAGCATCTCTGGTGCTGATGTGGGGGTCTGCCTTTATGGTGTGGGTGTTTCTTGCCACACTTTCTTAACCACATCAATGCTACAGCAATTCATCCTTGGTGCTGATCTTCTTTGAATCCCATTGTTCATGACGAGCTCAGCTCGTCATGAGCACACAAGCAGTGTACTGCATGACGTGCTGAGCTCGTCATGAGCATGGAAGGGGTTAAGGATACATGACTTATAGATCAGCTAACCTAGGTCGCAGGAAGCCTGAAAGGTTGCTTTGCTAATTTGCACACTCTACTCTTTTGACAGATAACTTGACATTTTTATGGGCTACAGGGGACGGGGGGACATTTGCACAGATTTTTAAATTGTACTCAATTTTAAAATTGTATTGTTTACGTGCAGTTCTGGAGTGTGGTAAACTCCTTTTACTTCTTAAACATTTTCACAATACGTCGCAGTCATTTTTGAGCCATGCGCAGGGGCGGTTAGCGCTCTAGTCTCTTTTTGCTGCACTGTCATTTCAGTATTTAATGGCCACGGGACGGACACGTAGCGCCTGAAAGGTTGCTTTGCTAATTTGCACGCTCTACTCTTTTGACAGATAACTTGATCTTTTTATGTGCTGCAGGGAACGGGGGGACATTTGCACTGATTTTTAAATTGTAATGAATTTTAAAATTGTATTGTTTATGTGCAGCTCTGGACTGTGTTAAACTCCATTTACTTCCTAAACGTTTTCGTAGCGCGTTACAGCCATTTTTGAGCCACGCGTAGGGGAGGTTAGCGCTCTAGTCTTTTTTGCCGCCCTGCCATTTCAGTATTTAATGGTCATGGCAAGGCAAGCCCATCTGCACCCGTCCAAGCCCGGTTGGGACCAGGGGCCAGGATTGATGGACCAAATGGGAGGAGTACCTATAGCTACTCTCACTCCCAGATAAAGGAGTTTAAGACTGTGCTGCACCCTAATTTTCTTCCATTTAATCTCAAATCCATGGCCTCAGTTTGCCCCTCTGCGGGTATGCACTTAAGCTTAGTGAAAGTCACTGCCCAGCAACCGACGAACCTCAGGACAATCCTCTATCATTCACCACAAGGAAGTGGTGGGAAAACACTCATTTTTCTATTTAAATTGTCGTTCACTTGCAAAGCATAGGATTAATATTTTAAATCTTTTGATTGATGATTAACCAGTTGTCATTTTCCTTACTGTAACTTGGCTTCGTGGTAGTTCTGGCCCCGACATAACAATTGCTGTACCCCCAAATTATGCTATTGTTAGATGTGATATGGGAATTAGAACTGGCGGAGGTATAGCCATTATTTTAAAAATGATTTTATTTGCAAATGTGATGCTCTACCCTTCAAGGGTTGTCAGGCTGCCCTTTTCAGGCTTAATTTAACCCCCCAATTTACCTATTCGGGCATCTTACTCTATCGGCCACCTGGGCCTGGAGGAGCCTGGGCTGCGTCTTTTACGGATCAAGGTATACCGTATCTTGTAGATGCTACCAATTTTACTATATTGGGTGACCTAAACGTTCATTTTGAAGAGAGTTCCTGCACATCCAGTAATACACTTATATTGGACTTCGCTGCAGTGAAATTGTTGCTCTGTAACTCGGGCCTACCCTTGGGGCTGGTCATCTACTTGCCCCTATCTTTTCTAATATGCAAACTGTTCGTTGCTCACCAGGTTTGCCTGTTTTGTGGTCTGATCACTTCCTAGTTGGCTTCTTAATCTAAGATTTTTTTACCTGATTCATCCCAAATGGTCTGTGGTCTTTCAGCTAAATCTAGGAAATGGCGAAACTTGAACACTGATGTGTTGAATAATATGCTATCCAAGATCACCCTGATAGTCGGCCTTTTATTTGCAGATGATGTGGCTGATGTGCAAAGTTGGATCTCTAATTCTGTGGAGGTTTACCTCCCTTTATCCGCCATTAAGGCAAACAATCACCGGCCACCTGCTCCTTGGTTTACAGATAATTTAAAAACAGAAAAAAGCAAGTGCAAAATATTGGATAGGCTTTGGAGGAAGAAATATGCTCTGGAGGCTTAATTAACTTATAAAAAAGCTTTAAGGGATTACCATACATTTTGCAAGATCTCGCCCGCATATTATGTGACATCTGCTGTGTCAAGAGCACAGAATAATCCCAAGCAATTATTCAAGCTTGTAAATAATCTGTCTGGAGCTGATTGCTTACCTGCTTCTCCCGATTTGATTGCTTCACAATGTGAGGAGCCTGCTATATTTTTTCTGATTAAAGTTGAAAAAATCCATGGCTCATTCTAGGAATCTACGCCGAATAATGTGATACAGCAGTCCCCATTTTCTTGCTACTGTTGGGCTCATTCAGACTGATCTGTCTGCTGAGCATACTGATAAACTTGATTTCTGGGCACCTTTAGAAATGAATTCCTTCATGCGGATTTAGGGGAGCCTTAAATCTGGCTCCCCTAGAGATCCCATTCCTGTCACTGTGCTGCAGATGTTTGCACAATCCTCCCTGATGCTGATCATGGAGATGCTTAATGCATCTTTAAAAGAGGCTATTGTTCCATTGACCTGGAAGCATGCACTGGTTCTTCCATTACTAAAGAAGGCCGCTGGTGACGCCACTCAATGATCTAATTTCAGGCCCATTTCCCTTCTTCCTTTGTTTTCCAAAATTGTGGAAAAGCATGCCAATTTTCAACTGCCATCTTTTGTGGATACCCCAAATTTTCTTCATGCTTCCCAATCAGGCTTTCGAGCGGGTTTTTGGACCGAAACCGCTTTGCTTGGGGTTACAGATGTGGTACGTCAGCAAGTAGACGCAGGCGGCACTATGGCACTTATACTTTTAGACCTAAGTGCCGCTTTTGACACTGTTTTGCATACCGCGCTACTGCAGGCCTTGCATACCATGGGGGTGACTGATAGAGCACTCAAATAGCTTGTTGACTTCTTGACGAATCACACGTTTCAGGTTTTTTCACCAATAGCATGCTCCGAGATTCACAATTCATTGTATGGGGGTTCCTCAAGGCTCTATTCTCAGCCCTCTAATCTTTAACATCTATGTTAGGCCCATGGTGTTAATTGCAGAGGAAGCTGGGTTGTCTCTTTTTTCATACGCTGATGACACCCAGATTGTCTTCCCCCTTTTTGCTTATGGGGCATTTAAACCCTCTTTACTTCAAGCCGGTTTGAGGAAAATTACAGGCTGGATGCATACCAACCTGTTAAAACTCAACAGCGAGAAAACGGAAGTGCTGATTGTGGGCAATAATAAAGATTTGTGTGGTCCCCAACATTGGCCCACTGAAATGGGTCCAGTGCCTCAATCTAAACATAGAGTCCAAAATGTGGGCGTCTTAATTTACGACCAAATGTCTATGAAGCAGCAAGCAGTGACAGTAGCCTCTACCTGCTTTACAATCGTGAGATGTGTAAAACATCTCATGGATGTTACCTCCCTCCGCCCAACGTACAGTCATTCAGGCGCTCATCACCTCTAGGCTTGAGTACAGTTACATTTTGTATTTGGGTACCTCTAAGGAAGTGTTACGCAAGCTGCAGTTAGTACAGAATGCTGCGGCGCGGCTGTTGTGCAAGATTCCCAAAACAGCTTCTATCTTGGGATCGATAAGAGATCTCCATTGGCTCAGGATTGAGTGCCGGGTTAAGTTCAAAGCTTTGAGTCTTATGTTTAAGATAAAATCTGGAAAGGCACCTTCCTATTTGATGACCCTTGTTCACCCTTATGTACCTTTCCATGCACTCCGATCAGCTACTCAGGCTCAGTTCATTAGACGCGACTAGTGTGTATGGGCGATCACTCTTTCTCTGCCACCTGGGTCCGTCTTTAAGGAACTCCCTTCCGGCAGGTCTCCGTAGTGAACCTTCTTCTGAAATTTTCCTGAGGGGCATTAAAACTTGCCTATTTAATATGTAGATTCCTGTCTTATTTTCTTTAGCTCTTTTCAGGTGGTGCCGGGAAACCCTAGGGTAGCTGTGCGCCTTACAAAATTAAAATAACAATAACAACATGCAGATATGATGGTGTTTATTACCGAGTTCAGCAGCCTCACGTAATCTTTTCTCAATTGCGATTCATTATTTTAGTTGGTACTTCATTGTGTTGTCATTTATAATATGAACAATAAATACCCACACTGGCTGGCCTGATACCCATAATAATAAATGTTGTTAGGCACGGCCGATATTGGAAGGTAAAAACGATATTGATCTTCAGAACAGCCATAGAAAAATATAATACCCCCTTTTACAGACAATCATTGTTTTTAACTTTGTCAATTCAAGCTAATCTTGACTTGAAAAAATAAATAGTGAGGCTGACCACTTTATTGGAATTTTACCACTGAGACAACATGCTGAGGCTTCATGAACTGATGTACACCCAGACTCCCTGAAGACTGGACGTAGAAACTCTGTCCAACTGTCAAGTAAACATTGATGAAGGCAAACAACATGTCCTTATGATTTTATTGTTCTGATACATAAGCAAAAAGAACTACTCCAGCTTACATCTAGACCCTATCTTATGAAAGATGGGGGTATAGAATATCCTTGCCCTAGAAGTTATTTTTTTTGCCAGATTAGCTTGTCTGCTGGTTGGATTTATGTACTGAGCATAATTGGAGTATTTAAATGCTGATGATAGGATACAGAATTTTCATAAAGGTTTGTTTTGTTTTGTTTAGTGGAGAAGTGTGGCTCAATGGTTAGAGCGGCAGACCCTGATGCAGAGGTCTAGCCCGGGACCAGGGTTGAATTCCCCGCCTCGGCGGGTCTTTGGCTCAAAATTCAACGGACCTGCTAATTCTCGCCTCGGTGCCTATTCCAATCATGGAGTCCCACTCTGCAACTCTGGGCAATAGCTTGCTTAATCTCCACAACGGCCCCCACAACGCTAAGGATGCCTGGCCTCCACCTTGGGGGTGCCCAGGAGTGGACACCTCACAGGGAAAGCCAGGATGAGTTCCACAGCGGTATTCGTACAAGCGCCTTGATACCCTTCCGGGTGAGTAGTGCGCTATACAAGTATCAATTTTTTACTGAAGTCATTGAGTTTGCTTATAATGATCAAGGGCCATTAGGGATAGTGTCCCAAGTCTGTCGCTTATGTGTTTACAAGATGCATTGGGGTAAGAGTATCAAACTGTGCATTCAAAGCTACATAGTACAGACAGACTGTCAGCAGAGCCAAATCACCCACTTCTGGAGGATGAATCAAAAACTTCCAACTAATCCCAGCCAATTAGCTCCAAAACACCTTAAAAGCTAAAGATTCTGCTTATCAAAGAAATGTGTAGGTAGGAAGAAGAATTTAGGATATTTCAGTATGAACAGCAATCCTGCATATCATGTGCCTGTGTAATGCCACCCATTTACCGGTTCTGCTAAGCACAAGGCTGAGATTTCCTCGGGAGAGGAGCCACATTTAACTATGTATTTTGTGATTGTGGTTAGATGGTCATTTTGCAGTTGTATAATCCACATGCAATGAGATAACCAGTGGGAGCCCTGTGACCTATATCCTTCTGTGCAGATGAAACTTGTGTATCATTCAAGTGTTGCAATCAGTGACATAGAGCAGGTGCAGCAGTAGGCACCATGTCTTGTACCACCAGTAATCTGCAACCTCTGGCAACAACAATGGGAGCAAGACCCAGGTTATCTCAAACAAAAATCCCTACCCCACGTTGTGTCAATAAAACGTCTTGATATAGGTAATGATAGACTTAAAAGCTCAGCAGAAAAGAGAGTGGGATCTGTGTGATGGAGAAGACCCACAAGCTTACAGGGAGGTCAAAACAGTTAGACCCAGAACGCTCCAGCAGTACATTAAAAGGCATTGTTGGTATCAGTCTACTGGAAAGAAACATTTCCCAGTATTGTATTATTAACATTTATAAAAGATAATTGCTAGTAGAATGAACAGAATTTGTATTTGTAATTCTTTTGCATTTTCAAGACAATGCATTACACATGAGACCACTGCCTACAGCATGAATCAACCATGATAAACAATAGACTTTTAAGGAGAAGGGACATGCATCACTGTCTCCTCAGCAGTAACAACTGGAAACTGTTGACAAAGCTTCAGAGGGCCTTGACACTAGTGCTTTAGGGAATGATGTGAGGAGTGCAGTAAATGCCTGGGTATCGCCCACAATCCAAAGAAGTGAATATCAATGGTGCTTTGTGCTCCAGCGTGTCAGAATGAGTAGGTCCATGTTGGATTCAATTGTGAGTGGCGGGGAGATGGGCAAGTGTTCCAGTTTTGAGGTATTGTGCCGGTGTCATCAACCTCTATGGGAATTTCCTCTATACATTGGGCTTCGTTGAGAGTTAACAGCACCATTGCTAGGACTTGCTATAATTTCACAAGCCAAAGGATGACCAGCTGATGTTCTCTCTTTTTCCAAAACAGCGCAACAAACTGCCCTCTAGGTGTCTCAATCATAAGTCCAAGCTAGTGAGTGTGGGTTCAGCCAGTAAGGCGTCACCCTGAGGGGCATATTACCAAGCAATAGCGATAATTATCGCTATTGCTTGGTTAGCGGGAAAAAAATATCACTGAGCACTGAGGATTTTTAGCGCTGAGATACCTTGATATTATCAAGGTTTATCTCAAAAGCGGTAAAATCCTGCGAAATGCATGAATATCGCTGAAAAATCAGCGATATTCATGCATTATCGTGACAATGCTCTTAGCCATGTTATCCACCTGCCATTGGATAACATGGCTAAGAACTGCTTTTAGCAGGCGTTAGCTTTTGGAGATATTCGAGCTTAGCGCGTATATTTCCAAAAGTTGTTAATAGGAGTTAGAGATGTTAGTGACTGTTTTCAGTCGCTGACATCTTGGCACGCCCACTTTGCATGTCATTAGCGATAATTATAGCTGACATGCCAAGTGGGCCCCTAAATGCCCGCTATCGCCTACAAGCTGTCGCTAACTGGTGTTAGCGACAGCTTGGTAATAGGGCGATAAAATTATCGCCGCATTAGCGGGAAAAAGTCCCGCTAATGCGGCGATAATGCCCTTGGTAATATGCCCCTGAGTTCTTTCACTGTGCCCAAGACACCCTATACTGGACCACCGTGGCTGGCCTCTATCAGAGTCACTTCTCCCTACATATCTCCAATCAGTCTGAAATGAGATGTGGTGCAGAGACTCTGGCATCATGTACCATTGGTACATCATTTTATAAATGTATTCCCTTTGTGGAGTGCTTTTGTATCATTACAGCTCTGCGACCTCAGGTTCGCTTACCATCTCCATCTCTGCTGCTAGGACCATCTCTGCCACGCGTGCTGAGCTGAGAACCTTGGAAGTATTAAATAGTCGCAGTAGGTTCAAATCAATTTTTCAAGAGTGTCAGCAATCTCGCTGCTACCCTTGCATTTAGGGGATGGGGTGTAGGGCACAGCATTTTAACTGGCAAGACTGAAGCCTGCTTCATTCAGGTGTGTCAGTCTGTTTTGGATTGGGTGTAGGCAAAACGCTGCCTGTGGTCAAATAGGTCTGATAAGATTCTGTGTTACTCTGTGTCACTAAGGTCTCCCCTTCATGACAGGGGTATATATAGGGTTGTTGTGAATAGGAGTATTTGAAAGTGGGAAGGAAGTCAACCTCTCCATCCAACACTGAAGTAGGCACAGAATGCATGTGTTATTGGATAATCATTTCAAGCCATGCCAGGTACCATAAGGACCGGCCATATAGCCTAACGTGTATTTTTAAAGTGCACCTTCACCCAGAAGGGTATCTTTATTCAGAATCACAGACGTTTATTGTTACCCAACCCAATGGTACTCTCTTTATCAACCTCAGAAGGCTAAAAGGTAATGTTGGCCCACTGGGATAAGTGCCACCAACCACTGCCTATTACATAAAGAGCTACTTCTTTTCATTTTCCTTAACTGCCCACTCTGCTAAGAAGTGGATGTGTGTCTCTCCACATAAATGAAGCAGGTTTAAACATGACAGATATGGTGTGTAGTCGCCCCACACCCCCCAAAAAGTCCCTAAAAATGTTGCAAACAGGTCTGCTTGGCTTATATTTTACTGGGAAGAATGCTAATTGTGAGATATTGAACGTGGTAAAGAGCTCTGGAAAATATCTTCATTTTGAGAACATTGAAAACATGATTAATATACACAGCGGACAGCAGTGTCTCAGGTCATTATAGGAAGGCATTAGATGATCTTACCCACTAAATGCGGATGGTCAATTGCGCCTGTGGTCAAATCATGTACGGAGTCCCTAGAGTTAGACATGGCCAGTACGACCTGTTAGCAAAGAGGAAGATCTTTTGTTGTGTATTCCCTGGAAGTCCTGATTGTTCCTGCTGTTGTTAGAGGCTCCAGCTCAAGCTCAAAATAAAGTAGGGAGGGGGCCACCAAACACTAGAATGTTAAGGCTGGGATGGAAGGAGTTACAACCAACCTGATTAAATACTTTCTCAGAATGGCTTGAAACTTCCATCTGAACCCTCCTCTAACAGGTGGGGGAGGCGCCGCTCATGGACATATCCTGTCTCTGCTTGATGAAACCCACCTGATCAGCATAAGCTAAATGGAACATGACTATCTCAGGCCTGTTTGCAAAGATCTTCACATCATTATGTAAACAGGTTGGTACCTGTAAGTGGCATATTCACTCAGTCTTTTCTCTTCTTCTGAATGAGTGCTCCTCCTTTCACATGGTAGGAGGCATGATTGTGGCTTCTGTGCAAGTTTTAAAGAGCTTCCATTGCTTTGCCTAGTTGGAAAAAGAATGTTTTATATATAACAAAAACAGCTCCAGGGAGTTGGCCTTGTTTGTGGTTTTCATGGTTTTCCATATCATAGCGGTCTGTAGCCTTCTGTAAGGATTGTTTCACCCCCTCCAATATCCAGGTCTATCTACATACCCTCAGCCTGACTACTGTGTCCTCCCATTTTCTGAACCTCTAGTGTAAAGGCTTTAAAAGATGTCTTTAGAAGTCACCTGTTTATTTGTCTTCCTAGCTGCTCAAGCCCCATCTGCACATCTATCCTTTATGATGGAGTATGGGCAGAAAAATCTCAAGACCTGGCTATTCAGGGAACAAAGGACTGACTTGCCCTTGCATCAGAACTTGACTGACAGATGCTTGGATCTTAGTGCTGTTTCTCTGGCATGGGGACACTCCTTGGGAGTAACCAGGGGCTTTATAAACTTCTTAGCATGACATAACATAGATGTTTTTGCTCTGTGGAACTGTAGCTCTGCAACCACACATGTTTTCATTAATACCTTTCATGTAAAAGTACCATTCCTTCTTCAGTAAGGATTCCTCGGCCTTTTGAATTCTTTTTAATTCTCCAGGCGCTAAGCTAACCTATACTGGATATGCCAGGCTGTCCTAGTCAGATTCAAAGTCAAGTCAAAGATATGTTTATTTAGGTCAAAATCTTTAAACAGGTGCAAAGGCATAGATACAAGGTTAAAATATTCTACAAAGAGATAGTAAAAATCATTACAGATAAAAGTATTCCACTATTTATTTATTTATTTATTTAGAAAGTTTTATATAGCGCGGACAAGATCCTTGCGGATATCAGAGCGCTTTACAAAGAGGAGTACATGGGGACGCATAGTCAGACAGATAAATCAATAGGTCACATAGTATAAATGGTACAAATAGGTGGCTACAGAGCCAACCTGTGTACAAAATAGTACAAGTAAATGGCACAAGTAAATGGCTACAAAGTCAAACAAGTGGGAATCAGACAATTAATAAAAATGATTAAGGTTGAGTGAGAGAGTTCGACGGAAGGATGGAAGACCCGTTGGGCGGGGAGGTGTAGTTGTGTGAGGTGTTGCAGGGGCGACGAGGGGGACGAGGGCATTTGCTGTGTCTAAGAGCGGGGATTGACGCCCTGTTTGGGGCGTGTTGAGTGAGTGAGTCAACCGGATGGGTAGGGAATAAGTTGAGAGGGGAGGTGGGTGAGGGGCGTATGGGGTGTGTGGCGAGTAGTTCCTTGATGTTGTGTATGTCATCTTTGATCTGAGCAAGGGTGGCCATGATGTTGTCCATCGTGGGGTAGGTGGTGGAGGTGGGGGCGGCCGTCTGAGGGGAATGGTTGACCAGGAAATTCGTGTGCAGGTGGGAGCGTGGGCTGGTGTTCGAGGAGGTGTGCGTTGTGTTGGTGTACGGGAAGGTGTTAGGGAGAGGGGATGTTTTGGGCGGGAGGGGTGTGGATGGGGTGGTGAGGGAGTTGGTGGTGTGAGTGAGGGCAATGATGGTAGGTGGGTGGGTCAGGGTGTATGCTGGGAGACTGATAGTCGAGGTGGGGGTGCAGGAAGGGTAATGGGGAGTGAGAGTAGGAGGGGAAATGGGATTGGGAGTGGTCATGTTGTGGGGAGGGGGAGTTATGCTAAGAAAGGAGGTGAGAGGGTAATGGGGACTGATAATGGGGGGGATGGGGGGATCCATGTTGCGATGATGGTTTAGGTGGGACTAGGAGAATGCACTATAGTGGTACACATGTGCAGGAAAAAACAAAAACATACAATAGGTTACACGGTGTAGGAATAGTACTAGTGATCAATCGGCGTATCCCAAATGTAGGAGTGTGCAGAGAAACATATACATACAATAGGTTACAATTGGTTATAGAGTACAACAGTGTCACTGGTGATCAACCAGATATATATATGGGGTAGTGCCACCATCAAAAATCCAGAATCATAGAAATCAGAAATGACATTAGTTAGCAACCAAGGTAGATGAAGTAGCATTGCATTACAAATGTTCGAAATACAGGTAGAAGAATAATACTGCGGTAAAAGGTCTATGAGGTAGCAATCTGCGCATTACAGATGTTCAACATACAGGTATAGGTACAATACTGCAAAACTAGGCAAACATTCTTTCAGATATGGTGTAGCAATCTGTGCATTACAAATGTTCAGAGTAAAGCTAGGCGTGTACTACAATAATAGGCAGACATTCTTGCATATATGAGGTGGCATTCTGTGCATTACATATGTTCAGAATATAGTTAAAAGTATAATAATACAATAATAGGCAGGCATTCTTTCACAAGAGGGTGTAGATACCTAACTGAGCCAAGTGCTCAGTAGTTGTGATTAGTCTAGAGTGATTAATTCTTGGCGAGTGTTCAGATAAAGAAGAAAATGACTAATCCAGGATATCCGCCCATGAGAGAGAATAGTCAAACATGTCCGCCAAATAGGTGGGATAGAGACATTAGTCCTCTGTTTGTTGCTGTTGCTTAGCTGGCATAGAAGAGCAGTAACCCCTCTCCTTCATGCATGCAGGGGAGGTGGAGATATTAGTCCTCTGTCTGCTGCTATTACTTTAAGCCTAGGGGGAGGAGTTTCACTTTCTATCCGAGCCAGCAATGCTCCAGCTATCTGGGAGGAATGCTTATCTCTGTGTGGGGGAGTTAAATTGAGGAGCCTCGTGGACAGAGGTACCGTGGGGGGGGCTGGGGATTTATTGTTACAGGTTTATGGCTCCAGCCATTTTGGACAGAGGAGGTAGTTTAAAAGTGAGCAGGCGGGTAGGAGAAATACAAATACCTCAAGTCTCTGTGTGCCCCCTGAGTCCGACCATAGAGTCTTTCAGAAGCAATGCATTAATCCACAAAGTGTCTCAGTCCCTTCCGATTTGCTAAAATTTGTGAATTGCTTGTGATTGAACTCCACAGATTAGATCAGATCATGGCTCCAAGCCTGTATCACCATGAGACGCAGTGAAGGTAATCACCCGGTATCTAACGAAGCCGATGGGGGCAGGCTTCAGTCTTCTGTCGCAGAACCGCTCCCGTTGTTGGTCTCAGGGCTCTCCTCAGTCGCTCCCCTGGGCAGCGGCAGCGCAATACCCTCCGGGCGCATCCATCTCATGAGCCCGTGTCCTGTCTCCGGTGCTGCGGTGCGGGGGGGGAGGAGGAGGGGGGTGGGGGACTGCTCCTTCGTCACAGCCGGCGTCCTCCACCATGGAGCGGACGGTGGGGGGGCCACTTTCTATCCTCTGGTGTTCGCTGTAGCTCCTCTGCTGCGGCTTTACTTAGCCCTCCGTAGCCTCTGAGACTCACTGCGTCTCACTGCGGTGGAGCGCGCGGGCGGTTCCGGCTCAGCAGGCTGACGGAGCTTTAGCCGCCACTGCGCGGGGGGAGCCCTCCTGTGCTGCCGAGGGTGCCCACCGATGCTGCCGTGTATGCCGTTGGGCTTCCTTTGCAGCCTAGGGATGGATCAGCAGCCGAGATCCAGTGACTTCCTCCGCCTTGTAGCGGGGGACCTTTTCCAGCCCTCCGAAGTCGTCGAGCTGTCTGGAACAGGCTCCTGGAGTTTCAGCCGCCCCTGTGAAGCGCCGCTCTTATGCCGCCTTGGATCCAGTGCAGGGCTGGTGGCAGGGTGGTCCGCAGTGTCAGCTCAGCAGCACCACGTCAGCGATGAGGGTGTCAGAATCGAAAGTCCGATCGCGGGGCATTTCAGGGGTCATTAGTCAATCCAGTTACTCGATCCAGTTACTCTTTCGTTCCGTTCTTCTTTCTACTTTCGTTCCATCGTGCTGGTAGGTGCTAACAGGGATAATGCCCGAATGGGATCCCCAGCACTGGGAGCTCCTCACAGGAGCTCCTACCAGGCGGCCATCTTGTAGGATCTGTATAGGAACAATAGTTTAAAAAGACTTACACACACTGTATACATATCTTAAAAGCTGACACCAGTAAAATATAACTTTTTTAGGCAAATCCTTACACTTTAAGAAATATTATAAAAACAACCTTTTTTCTCTTAGACAAGTTATATAGTTCAATTATTTTAAGATTACTAAAAATTAAACCTGGCTTTTTTGGAAATTCAGGACTACTTTTATGTACTTCCCTAGAGCAATAGGGATTTCGATAGAGGGCATTTCTGTTAGAAGGTTGACCGCCTGTGCCCTTGTTCTTATATCATATTTTAGAAATATTGGGCGCAGCCACAATTTACGCTGTTCTAATATTGTTAGGCAGTCAAGAAGGATGTGCGCTAGATCTCCTTTGGTGCCCAAGTTACACCTACAACACCCTTTATGGTCTAACATTTTTAATTTAAGATCTTTATTTATTAACCACGGATTAATCCCAATTTTCATCCTTAATATCTCCTGTCTGTACCAGCGATTTGGTAAGATATCTAAATAGGGGAACCAGTTTTCCTTTGACCAAGAGTGCATCATAATTTCTACTGATTATTTCTTTGCCAGGTATCCCATGTCAGTCTTTCTGGATACTTCTTGCCCATTAATTTTCAGATCACTCTTAGTACAGACTATTTGTTGGGTTTCTTGGCACAACTCCACCTTTAGTTCTTCACAAGCCTGCACCATTCTTTCCCTATAAGCTTTTGCCCATTATAGGTTACTGATTTGGATCTCTTTCCTACACCATTGTGCAACTTTTTGGCCTTTTGTATTTTCCAATAGTTTCCAAAATCTGATTAACGCAGCTTGTACTTGTACCCCCCCAAGACTTTGTTCCTATTTCCTTTCTTATTGCTTGGGCCATTGATGATTAGGGTAGGGATAGTAGGCTTTTAAGGCATTTCCCTTCCTCCAGGTCCCAGACTCCCTTACCGCTCAAATATAGGATTTCTGCGCCTTAGAGGAGTTGCGGGGGTATCATTGCATTAAAGGTTTTTAATAATGGACGGTGTGACATATCCCCATATTCCCGGTTAAACATTTTTAGCCCACAGATTGATGTGTGTGCTTTTGCTGTTTTGGATTCCAAATGAGTATGCCAGTTTAATGTCTTATCGAACCATATCCCTAGGTAACGATATTCGTTAACCGTTTCCAGTTTAAGATCGCCTAAGAACCAATTAAACTTAATTGCCTTTTTAACAAAACATAAAATTTTTGTCTTGTCTAAGTTTACTATTAAAAATTGTCTAGCGCAGTATTCATTAAAAGATTTCAACTTTCTTTGGAGGCCTGTCTCTGTCTGTTCTACTATTACCAGGTCATCTGCATATAAAAGGCAGGGCACCTTTTTTCCGTCCATTCTGGGGCGTGCACTAACCTCGACCTCTAGACAGGCGGGTATATCTGACAGGAATATTGAGAATAACTGTGGGGCCAAAACGCAGCCATGTCTCAGGCCATTTGCAATGGATATTTTTTGTGTTAATAACCCTTCAGTATCCCTGATTACTTGAGCCCAATTACCTCGGTGTAGTTCTTTTATTATAGTCAATAGGACTTTGGGGATATTTTTCTTCATGAGAGTTTCCCATAAGCAATCCCGGTATACTGAGTCGAACGCTGCTCAGAAGTCGGCGAAACAGCAGCAAAGCTTGCCATTTTGTCCCGTTGACTTCCTTGCCATTGCCCACAGAGCAAAACAGTGATCTATCATGGAGTGCCCCTCTCTGAATCCTCCCTGTTCAATGGGTACGATTGAAAACTCCTCGACCCATGCGTTTAGTCGATTTAACACAATTTCTGAAAATACCTTCTCTCCTACATCTAGAAGGTTAATCAGTCTATAGTTTTGTGGTGCGTCCATGCTACCTTTTTTATGGATCGGCCTGATTACAGTGCCCTTCCGATTCGGACTGATAGTATTAAACGGAACATCTGGGCAAAGAGTCTTGCCCACCACTTTAGCTCTGACTTTATTATTATTGCGGGGAGATTATCGGGGCCTGCCGCTTCAGTTCTCTTATTATATTTTCTACTTGCTGTCTATTGAAATCTAATTTAAGATATTCTGATATTTCCTGCCAGGGTTGGGGCTCTATGTACCCTTGGGAATCTCGTGCCCCATACAGTTCCCTTAGGTACTCCTCCCAAGCCGCCTCACTAAGGACGCATTTCATTTCTCCGTCTGTTGGACCAGACGCTGCTTTTACCATTTTCCAGAATTGCCTCAGGTTTTTATCTTCAATTGATTCTAACAAGTTTAACCAACATTTCTCTTTGTATGACCTTTTTGCATCAGTAACCAGTTTTTTAAATTCAATGTTCAACTTATTTAAGTATTTTTGTCTCTCTGGGGTGAAATTTTTCCTTTGACTTCTTTGCACTGCCCGTATCTACCTTTTTTTAGATTGGCAATCAATAGAAAACCATTTCACTTGGCTAACCAGGATTTTTGTACTATTTCTTTGATCCTTTTTTAGTTCTATTCTTAAGTACTGAACTACTTGGGCTATCTTCTCTATAAACCATTCCAAGCCCCTACTCCCAAAATCTTCTAGTTCAATTTTAAGTTGAAAGGCCTTTAGTTTTTCCAGATACTCCTCAGTTAGTCTTGTCGTCACACGTTTGGGGTGCTCAACTTCTTGTGCAATCACTTTGTCTCTATGCACCTTTCTTCCCCTCCAGTACCGTTAGATGCAGTGGAGTGTGGTCACTGATTTCACTTTGATATATATTGAATTCCCGTATTAGGTGAAAATTCCAGGCTAGCATAAACATGTAGTCAATCGGGCAATTCTGTGAGCCTATTTTGAAGATCTTTCCTGCCGGGCAGTCTGTTTTAACTAAGCATGGGCGTAAAATGCGTTCCGCTCGTGGAATTTCGAATTTTTGACAAATTCGCGTTCCGCGAATCGCTCGAATTTGTCAAAAAATTTGCAATTCGCAAGCTTGCGGAATTTTTTGCTTGGTCGCAAGACTTTTTGTCCGCGAGCACGCAAAAAAGGACGCAAACACTCAATTGCACAACTCGAGCATGCAACTAGCCCATGTACGACCGCATGGTTAACCTCGCGGTAGCCGCATTGAAAAAATCCCGCAAACAAGCAAAAAGCCCAGCGAACACGCTAAAAGCCCAGCGAACATGCAAAAAAAAACAATTTTCACAAATTCGCGGATTTGCAAATTTCGCCCATACTTAGTTTTAACTCTGCCATTTAGGCAGAGAAGACCCCTTCCTCCTAGAAATTTTACTAGTTCCATATCCTGTTTCGAGGGATCACATACTGGGAAACTAGCATAGTTTATTCCATAACGATCCAACAATTCTCTATTCCAGATATCAACCATCTTAGGGTATAGCTTATGGTTTAAATCCATCATGATTATCAATACATCTGAGACATATTTTTCTAATAAAGAGTCAATATTCTCTTTAAAATTTCCCACCTCGATAGCATACTCTGCTGCATTGTCCCACTGCATATAAACATTTATAACAATCAGCATTTTATGTTTCTTTTCCAATGTCAGTAGTTCTAGTCTACAAGCCAATAGCCATTTACATTTCATTTTTAACGGTGTTACTTCTCTTATTACTTTTGTTGAAACAAGTGTCATTATCCCCCCCAATGGGCGACCAAATCTTTTTCTCTTGGCCGGTCGATTTAATTGTAGGTAACCCTCGATGAATGGGGTTTTGTCGTGTATCCAAGTCTCTTGTAGGCAGGCAATTTCCACTTTATTTACTACTTCCTTTACATGCTCTTGTTTTATCTCATTGCCAAAGCCGTTTACATTCCATGTCAAGAGACTCAGACTGTGCGACACCCCCCCATCCTATTCTACCTCGCTTAGGCCACCATCTTCAACCCTTTCCTCTATGTATCTCTCGGAGGATTCTGCCACGTAACTTCTTTGGCTCCAGTTATCCCATGAGTCATCCATTCTTGTTTTATTTACCACTATGTTCAGGCGGCTAGCATCTTCTTCGTTATCTCTTAGTAACTTCACTTGTCTCCTCCCTAGACCTGCATGGCACTTTAGGAAACTACTTCCTGAGAGGCCATTTACTTCTCTCTCTGGTATTACCCTTATTCCCACTTGGGTTATCTCACTAGTTGCTTTTATAGTTGCCATTTTTACCAGGTCCGAGTGAAGTAAAACTTTTGTTATTTCCTTGTCATTTTTATTCTCTGAGGCCCACCTGCCTCAGATCTTTTGTGCCGATCCCACTCAGGCTTCTACATTTGGCAAAGGAAGTCAAAATCTGTTCCCTGTTTAGTGGATTCATTTTTCTCAATTTCTTTCCCCTTTGACCTGCTTGCACCGATTCCAGATACACCCATTTATCGTTATCCACCTCTAGTAATTTCTTGGGGTTTCGGGTTTTATCTGACTACCCTTTGGTCTCCCTGGGGGCCTCGTTTTGCTTTCCACTCGTACTAGATCTTGCAGTTGAGAGCTGTCAAATCTTTGGTGAAAGTGGGGTTGTTCTCCTGGGGATGCGTTTACTCTCTGATTTACAAAATGGATTTTTGGGGGTTTCTCGTTTAAACCCTTACTACTCTGGTTCTTCCTTGAAACCTTTGGAGTGTTTGTTGTTTTAATCACTGATTGCGGGGGTCTAATCGGTACATACGTCAGGGCAGAGGCGTTTAAGCTTGATTGTACCTTGCCCTCCGGTTTCTTCCCTTTTCTCTTTATTATTGTATTAGGGGCCCGCTTCTTGCCTGCCCTACTTTTAGTGAATACCCTTACGCCTTTTTATCAGCATTGGGTGTTTGGAGATATATACATTATCTAATGCCTCAGCAGGTTCACTCACTATACTTTGTTCTGTGGGCTGGGGGTAACTACTTGCCTTAACATATTTGGCATTTGGCTCTTAATCCCCACCAACTCCTCTTCAATCTTTTTTAATTACAATTTTTGTGCTTTTAAGACTCCATTGTTCAATAATGTTACTTCTAGGATTCCTTGCAGTGTTTTCTGTAACATCAAAAGTAAAGTCATGGAGGTTGTGGGTGTTGCGGACAGGTCCGAGTCCTGTGGATTATTTCTTTCCGAGGTAGCTTGACTTCCAGTTCTTACTAAGTCCTGCTGGGTTATATTTTTTTGACCAATTAGATGCTGCAGAACTTGGTCAGGTGCTGTCCCCCAGACAAAACTTGGGCTCTGACTTTCATTTCCCATTTGCCCTTCATTTTCTGAAGTTTGTAGCGAAAACATTTTTGGGGATGATGAGAGACGTGGTGCTGCTATTTGGAGATTTTGGCTCAGAAGGGATCCCCCATTTCTTCTTCGATTTCTTCTTCTGGGGGTACTCCCATATCTTTCCCTATCTGGCTCTCCTCCTCAACCCCCGAATTTTCTCCGTTCTCAGCGCGGTACTCCTCCTCATTTTCCAGATTTATTATCGGCGTCTCTGTAGTTTTGTAGTGTTTCCCTACAAAGTCCTTTATAGATTTAGAGGCTGCCGTGCTATCTTTCCGGTTGGATGTTGAGGTGCAACCCCTTTTGGCTAGCGGGACCTGTTTGGTGGCCCTTTTAACTTTCCTCTTCTTACGTCGTCCCTTACTATTGTCCGTGGTGGAAGCCTGGCTTTCCTGGCTCTCTTCCAGGGATCCCTCCATTTGCTCGCTCCTCCCTGGGCTTTCTTCAAGAGCTTCCTTGCGCGGTTTTTGCCTTCTTTTCGGGGCCATCTTTCTACAATTTTTGTAATGCTTTTAACTCAGATGTTGTCTCAGTTATTCCCTATATACTCCCAATTCACAGTGGTTTATAATTATAAGGGTGTTGGGTTTACTGTATGTATACTAGTCCATTCCCTCATACATTCACTTACCTCTGTTGTGCCTTTTGTCTGCCAGCCTGCCTTGCCGCTCTTTTGATACACCTTTCCTGGGCGCTTTCCTTGGGCTCCGGGCTCTGGGCAAATAGTCACCTCCTTGGCTCAATGTTGATGGTCTCAGGGTTTGTTGCCCTGAGCGAAATTACCCACGATACTATTCTTGGCTCCTGGGCTCCTCGGGCGCCACTTCGCTGTTATGCTCCTGTGCCGGTCCCCCCCTGCTGAACCGCTATTGCACAGTTCTCGGCAGGCTCCGAGTGGGCTCTTGTACTTCTCAGGGGCATTGGCGGGTTTTTAATTGCCTTCCGGATTTCTACCGCAAGCTTCAATTGCGGTTCTGCAGCCGTTTTCCAATGCAGTTGCGTCTGGGGTCTTTCCACGGCGATCTGCTCTGCGGCTCTGCGCTCGATTTTCCGTCCTGTGTCCTCACACTGGCTAGGCTGGCTAGGCTGGCTAGGCGGCAACAGAGAGGTCTGCCTGAGACACAGTTCCGATTTGGAGGATTCTAAAGCCTCTTCCTGGGCCCACGCCTTGCCCCCCCCTTCCGCCTCTCAACCACCTCGAGAAACTGCCCTCCAGACTCTCACTTTGAGGCTGTTTAAAAGAACTCAGAAAAGCAGGTTAGGTGGAATTAGGGCTTGGGGTGGGGGGAAAGGTTTTATAGATGAATGGAGTCAGGGCGGGATAAGGCTATGCTAAGCTTCGAGCCACAAAGCTCAAGCCTCGTGCCTCCTCCACCTGAATGCTGCAAACACGCCCTGTGCCAGTGCTTGCCCAAGATCACACAGCACGGCGGACCCAACTTCAATTCAACATCCGGTCCGGGATGTCGAGGGAGAAATGGAACAAAGGACGAGCAAAAGGCAGCAGGCAGAAATCCGGGTGTGCTGGATGTGCCAGGGAAACCGCACAGCTGGAGACCAACCGCAGCTGCCTGCTCCAGTGCTCTCGGCTCCCGAGCTCGCTCTCCGTCTCTCACCTCTGTCCCTGCTGCTCGAGGCTGCTCCGAGCTCGGTCCTTCGTTCAAAAAATGAATCGTTCCGGAGCTGCGCCCTCGCTGTACCCACGGTGTGCCCCTCGATACCGCTGTGGAGACGTGACAGCCGCAACCTTTGGCGGGCGGCAAGTGGGCAGCAGGTTACTGATATACGGTGTGCTCCGTGCTCCCTGCTCCTTGCGGGGGCTCGCCAGGTCAGGTCAGCGGCTCGGCTACTCCGTTCGTGAACTCTGCTGCTCTGCTGCTCAGGTCTGAGGGAGGGTTCGCTTCGTCACTCGTCAGTGGATGCAGTCGAATGGAAAGTGAAAAAATATTCCAGATTCAGTTTGTCTGAAGGTTCTTCAGGCTGAAGCTCAGATGCAAAATTTGTTCTACTGGCTTCCACTTCCTTGCTCGATTTGCCTCTGTACTTCTGGTTTTACTTCACATTGTTGTTTTACCAAGTGCTTTCTTATTGCCCTGGTTAACACTGTGCTGGGCACAGGGTCCCTTAGGATCCCTCCCCAACAGTTTCCAGTGTGTTACTACTGGTGTTGACATCCCTACATGGACATGGTGGGAAATGGAGTTGGCTGAGATACACTGTTTGATAAGACTTGGACTAGGGAGTGTCAGATGACTAGGTAATCTATGCACACGTACGCATTTTGAGAAGGTGAATAGTAGGCGCGGTCTCTCTCACCAGTGTGAAAGTATCCCCAGGCATCTACCATGTCCAGATCTGTCATATCTTTCTTCAGTGTCCTTGCCTAATTTGATGTGACAGCCTACGTTAAAAGCATTTCCAACTATATATTCCCCCATTGAATTCTACAACTAGCCATGTTATAGCCTCTGTAGAAAATCTTTGTGTTTATCTTAAGTGTATATAGATTAATAAATATGTTATGCCGGGTATGTTTAAGTCTAATACAGCTCTCTTCATCATCTCTTAACCTTTAGGTTCTGCCTACCATATGTGCTGTACAAAGAATATCCATTGCTTCGGTCTGTGTGGGTCTAAAGGACTATTACTCGTTAGGGTAGACTTTGACACATAGAGAACAGGTCAGAATAGAGCAGGTTTCGAATATTCAAATAACATCTCTACCATGCCTATCTTTGGAACTAAATACCTGGCGCTAAAGCCTTTTACAATAACTGTCAGTAAGAACTCAAGTGATCAATGAAGTCAAAGAAACTTTGGTTGCATGTGATCCCCAAGCCAACGCCTCTCACTCCTGCTTAGATCTGCTCAACCCCTTATCCCATGTCTGTGGAGTTCTTTCCTTGCTACTCTTGTGTCATGAGAACCAAAAAAAGAGCTGGCCAATTGTGCCCCAACATTATCCAGAAGATAAATGTCTCCGGGTGATGGATTCAGCTCATCTCTGTTTCCGTTACCTGTAGAGCTCTTGTGTCATGTATTCCTATAGGTTCTGAATCGATCCCCCTATTCCTGACCCTATTCTGGTTAAACTAACTATCAAGTTAACTAACAGTCAGCCCATGAGGCAAGAACAGCCCCCATGATGCAGATACCGTTATCTGACGCAGTCACACTACGGCACAGGAACGTGTTATCTGATTAGGTCATAACGCTTGAGATCTAATTAGACAAGCGACATTCCTCCAGCCCCTGATAAGGCATACGACGTTCTCATAACAAATCAAACCTATGACAACCTGGAAAATCCGTGCGGCCATTGTTTTGATTTCACAGAGAACTTTAGTAAAGAATGTGCTAACGAGCAAGTCGTATGACATCTTTATTGACGTATCTATGTCCATCCTTACGTCAATCTCGGCACCTTTAAGGTATAAATATTGCCAATCTTGCCCTATGCAAACACACGCGTGGTGACAAGACGGAGCAGCCATACTTGCCGAAGCCGAGAGCAGAAGCAGACCCCGCTGGCAGCAGCCCCGCCTTCCTGACGCGCTGAGAGACGCGCTGCTATCTCAAGCCGAGAGACCCAGCACCGGCGCTTCTGGGCAGCCCTCGCAGGCAGCCTGGAATATCGAGAGCAGAGAAAGAGATACCATTCCTCATTCATCCTAACTTCCAGGTACAGAACTGAATGACCCCTCACAGAGAATTCTTTAGTTATTCACTTGGCAAAAACAAACTTAACTTAAACTGTAACTTTCTATTCCCGCCCACGCATTAGACTTAGGTCAGGTACACGGGGTAGGCGTATTTAGAAACACCAGTTGAGTACGTTTAGTCAAATGTATATGTGTATGTAAATATATTTTAATCATTTTAAACATCATATGGCTCAGAAACCATATCAATGTTTTTACAGTATTATTTTATACTATTGCTTTTAATGTATGCACTTTACTTAACTATAAGTATTGCAATAATATCGATCCATTTCTCTTGTACGAGAAAAGAGACTGATCAATAAATAACACCTTTTTATTGAACACGCCCGTCTCTTCCTTTTCTCTACAATCTGATGAGACTAAGAATGCACGTACTGACTGAGTAAAATAATTGCCTTGTGCTCACACGACTCTTGAGATTGACTCTTGATTAGGGGAGAGCAAAGTTGTCATGTTCTATGGTTGTCAGAAACTAAATCCCTTCTTGTCTAACCAGGGGAGTTAATTCTTTCCTGAACATTCGAGAAAGTTTCTAGCGAACTCTGAGCTACGCTGGCAAACCCAAAACTTAAGTCTAGTATCGACAGTAGTAGACCTAGTTAACGTCTGGCCTAGGCCTTTACTGCTGTAGGTATTATTCCAATGCGCAGAGCCTATTGGGAAAATAGGAGCTACACTACATGGCGCCCAACGCGTTTGGAAAGGGCGATAAAACTAACGTAAGACATTTAGAGTAACTCAGTCGTGCTATCTCACTCAGACCCCTTTTCCCACATACTCCAAAGACGTCTGGAGTGGGTGAAAGGTTATATCCTCCAATACCTCGCAGGAGGGAACTCCTATGTATGGTTCTTGGTATAGTCAACGTTGAAGGATAAACAGTTCCAAAATATTGTGCATCTAATCTCTGTTTCCATAAGAAACCTGATCTGCAAATAGACATAATACCATCCTGTCTGTAAAATGGCAGAGAGTGATGATGAAAGAGAGGCAGTTAGATTAGCAACTGAACTCGCAGCAGCGGATGCTACTATGCAAGACGCGGACCCGGAGATAATACTCATCCCGGGCATCAAAAGGAGATCTATAACTCTAAAACTTATAGAAAATGGACTGACACCTAGAGGTGGCACAGTCATATTCGTAATTGAGGCACACGAATATCGGCAGACAGAGGTATACTATTCATGGATACATTTTCCAGCAGCAAATGCTGTAACAAAGTACTTCCACTATTACAAAATAGAGGAACCTCCTGAAATGTACACTCCTTTCGAGGAGGTGGAAGTACCACTCAAATTCCAAGAGCATTTGCTCCTTTTTGATGGCGCCCTAAAACACAATAATCACATTACAAGGCTCGGTCCTTTAGGTAGACCAGGAGCAACGTGGCCGGTCTTAGCCGGATACACACCACACCCAGACATCGAAGGGATGTCTACAGGAGAGCTGTTAATACAGCTGAAACAATTACTAAAAATTCATAGACAATTAGTTCAGTATGTAATGCGGACTTCAACAATTCAGCCAGCGATTAAACTTCCACAGCTGACCCCTCACCAGGGGAACACAAATAAAATCAGACCACAGAACATCCAATCCTGTCTAGGTAAAGTTCCGGCTAAACAGGAACAGATACCATTCTGGTTGGCACAGAAAATCACCCTAATAGAGGCGGTGTTTCCTGACACCACCCCGCTAGAAAAACACAGGATTCTGACTATATGTCTCCCAATGGGAATCGCACCACACATAGAGGACTGTGACACTTGGGGTACAGTCTTTGCTTCCATCTACACAAAAACGCACGGTGTTCCATCCATATCGGTGATACCAGATGTGCTAAAACAAATTCAAGATGAATACGGTCCAGAACCTGCTTTAACTCTTGGTATGAAATTACTGAAAGACTTCAAGCAGGTCTCGGCTATATTATTAGCCAACATAAAAGGTGAAGCAGCAAACGTGGCGATCCGCCAAAGGTTAAAAGAGACAGATATAGCAGACCAACCAGCTGAAATTGCCACAATCATAGAAAAATCTTATGAAGAACTAGGTAGAGATAGTTTAGGTGGAATACCAGTAAAACCGCAACTGACTGAAAGTCCAGAAAAACTATTTTTTAATAATAGTTCACCAAAAAAGAACTGGGATGGAAACAAACAATCCAATCCTAAAGAAAAGAAATTCCAGTCCAGAGGAAGGTCTCCTAGGCGAAGGGAGAAATCTCCGAACCGAAGACAGAGGTCACCGCAGAGTGACCCCTCTGGGAATAGATATAACCTTAGAAATAGGGATAATATTAAAAAACCTGATAGATATCAAGACATTGATACCCGTCCCTCTCAATCTTTTCAGAATTCCTCGCAGAAATCGGAAAGAAGAGGACGATCAGAACAAAGAGAAGAGCACGCCAAGTCCAAAGACAAGGAACCTGCTCAACTAAAAAAGAAATTACAATTTCCAAAAAAGAAGGTAGCCAGTATCAAGGTAGTTAACAATGCCGAGAATACTGAGGACACAACTGAAAAACGGAGAGTGGGCTCAGACAATGCTAGACAGCGCAGCAGAGGTGAGCATAGCTCGCAAAGTCCTTATGAATCATCTGGAGACAGTGGACACGAATGAATACCTTCAAGTGGAAACTGCAGACACCAGAGTTAGCAAACCCCACAAGATATACGAGATAACATTACGTATAGAGGGAGATAAGACTAGGAAAATAAGGGGACTATTTTGGGATAATCTCTCCAAGGGCTATGATATCCTTCTAGCTGAAAAAGACTGGCCACCAGAGTTTGTCAGGGAGTGCCCTCATGGCGAAGAAGTAATTATGCCTGCCTTCTCGAATCAAATCCCGATTCATAAAAAATATACACTTGCTAGAAAGTGGGCAGTGGCCTTAGCACCTGCTTTATATAAAAATCATGTAGGATGGGATGAGGATTCTCCTCCTCACAAAATCCAGTTAAAATCACAACCTACTGCACAAAGGCAGTACCCAATTAAGCAAGAAGCTAAAAAACAAGTAAATGAAATACTAGATCAGCTAGAATACCAGGGGGTGATTGAAACTTGCACCTCACAAATGAACAATCCTTTGTTTCCGGTCTCCAAACCAGACAACTCATATCGTCTAGTTTTGGATTACCGACACCTTAACACATGTTGCAAAACTTTTGCAGTGCAAAACTCACATAGTGCTGCACTAATGAATAACATAGTGCGCAAAAAATACAAAACTACCTTGGACATCTCCAATGGATTCTTTTGTCAAAACATAGCACCAGAGAGCAGATATTTAACTGCATTCTCAGTAAATGGCACTCAAAAACAATTCTGTCGGTTAGCCCAGGGGTACAAGAACAGCCCGGGGGTATTCTCAGCGAGAGTAACAGAATTACTACAACTATATGATGATGAAGCATTATCTTATGTCGATGACATTTACTTAACGGATGATGACTTGGAGACTCACTTGAAAAGGGTGAACACCATAATACTTGGGTTCGCTGCAGAGGGTTACAAATTCAACTTTTAAAAGTCCAGAATTGCCCATCTGACAGTCCTATTCTTAGGATATGAGTTATCAAGTGAAGGTAAAAGCCTGGCAGACAATTTCCTAGAGAAATGTGCCGTAATCCAAGCTCCTAAAACACTAAAAAACCTACAGTCAATTCTAGGCTTCCTAAATTTCGGAAGAACATACATTGCAAATTACGCAGAAAGGGTCAAACCCCTTTATGATCTAATTAAACCAGACTTTAAAAGATCCAGTTGGACTCAAACACACACAGAAATTTTGAGATCCTTACAAACAGACATGCTAATTAAAACAAAATTAGAAACACGTGATAACACACGCAATCTTGTGATTCGAGTCATCCCAGGGAGATGCGGATTCACATACCTGACCTCTAATGAGGGAGAAAAGGTACCAATTGCATTCAAATCACACTTGTACACTAAGGCTGAAATGAAATTTAGCCCAACGGAAAAAATTCTTACAGCAACACAGACAGCTATAGCAAAAGAACGAGCCCTGGCACAAGGTAAACGAATAGTAATCGTGACACCAATACCAGCCTTAGAGGCGGTAACAAAGGCAAGCATTCCAAATGCTAAAGCACTCCATCCGAGATGGATACAATGGGCTAACTCTCTTGCTGCAACAGACGTGGTGTACGAATTTGATCCTTACTTAAAAACACAAGAATTTCTCCAATATGAATTTGAATGTCCTCCGCCAACCGAAATTCTGCCTCTAGACCACTACGGCTGTATAATATATACAGACGGATCAGCACAACCCGCAGTAGGGGGTAAACAAGCTTACAGTGCTGCGTGCGCGATTGTTAAAGGTCGTTGGCACGAAGGGAAATTTAAACCAACCCTCACTAAAACACAATCCCTAGGAGATTGTACAGCTCAGCGAGCTGAACTACTAGCATTCAAGATGGCGCTTGAAAATACCGATCGAGAATTCCCCACACTCATAGTGTGCGATTCGTATTATTGCGTTCAATCTTATAATGAATACTTGCAGATCTGGCTTCAGAACGGTTTCAAGGATGCGAAAGGTGGCACAATCAAGCATAAAATGCTCTGGGAACAAGTAGCTCTTTTACAAAAAGAACTACCAAAGACTCACGTGATACATACACTGCGTCATCAACGTGATGGCGTTCACGTTGCAGGGAATTCATTGGCTGATGAGGCCGCGAAGGCAGCTGTGCAAACGGCTTCCGTAGCTGCCGTCACCCGGTCAAAAACAAAAATAGACAGCGAAATTTTACAAGCTGTCAGCGCTTCAGAAAAGGATTCGATAGAACCACTCCCTAAAGGCTTTCCAGTAAAATACTCATACATAACTGATACAAACAATGTTCCTTTTGCTCGAATCCCTGGAGTGGGGGATAGGGCAATTCCAAACATGGAACATAGGTTAGGACTAATAATAGCGGCACACGAAGGGCTTGCTTCTATCCATGCTGGCGTATCAGCCACAGTATCATTATTAAAACAGAGATACTGGTGGCCACAAATGAGAAGACAAACGAGGAACTATGTTCTAGCATGTGAAATATGTCAAAAAATGAAAGTATCAACGGTGAGACGTCCAGCACAGACGCCCCTTCTAATCTCGGATAAACCATTAGCCTGTGTTTATCTAGACCACTGCGGTCCCTTACAAAGGGATGGTAACTATAAATATATCTTGGTCGCAGTGGATTCATGCACGAGATTCATATGGATGTGGCCCCAGCGAACGGCTGACGCCAGAACTGTTATAAAAGATTTGCGAGTCTTTATCGGCACATACGCAATTGGCATGCTGCATTCGGACAATGGTCCTGCTTTTAGCTCTCGGGCTTATAAGGAGGCCATGGTCAGCATGGGCGTGCAATTGCGGTACTCTTGTCCATTTCACCCTGAGGGGAACGGAATTGTTGAAAGAAAAAACCGTGACATAAAGCAATCTATAACGGCAAAGGTATTAGGTTCGGGAGCTGGGTGGGTCAAACATCTAATAAGTGTCCAACGTAGTCTAAATAACTTGCCAAGAAATTCTCTGAAGGGATTCAGTCCGTACGAATTATTATTTGGAACTAGAATGATTATCTCTGACCTCGACAGTCAGACTTCAGTGGTTAAAGAAAAAAGCTTTGATGTCAAAGACCGTTTGGCTATTTTGCAGGACTTAAACAAAACAAGAAAAGACCTGAGCAACATACAGTTGAAACAACAGCCAACGACCACTGAAGAATCACCACCTGTCCCAGCAAGACCTGTCTGGATTCCAAAAGTCGGGGATCTAGTCAGGGAGAAGATCGCGGTAAAGAAGGAATTTGGGCCTTCTTACAGAAAAACAGTTCCTGTCTTGTCTGTCAACGGGACAAGATCAGTTGTACTACCGCCACTTGCTGGAAAAAAGGAGAACCGAGTTGTATCCATCGACCTGGTAAAACCACAACATGTGGCCGATAACAAACAGTAGGCCAAGTGGACTCCCAATAAGTAGCAGAACACCAAGGTTTGCTACCAGTACAGAGGTCCTAACAAAGAGGCTCATCACATTCGAAACGCCTACAGAAGAACAACAAGGACTATGCAACAATGCAATAGAACTAAGACCTCTGAAAACCCAAATAAAAACATTTAGCAGAGACACACCAATCTACAATGAAGTACCGAGTGACAATGCAAGAAACAAAAATCCTGAGGCAATTGGAACAATTGACAGAACTGCATCCGGGTACTTCATCAACTTCGATGATTCCTCTAAAAGCCTCAGTGAATCAAAGACACAGCCATCATCAAAATCCTTTAAAGACAAAGCTAAGGAACTTTTGAAACATCTGAAAGAAACATATCTGGTTTCTCCATTGATTGAATTTTGGGTGGGTTTTGGTGCATTTATCCTCATACTTTGGCTCATCATGGTATTTACTTTGGGACGCTTCATTGAGGGAAAATATGCTAAAATGGACACAGCAAGTCAGAACATCAACTTGGTCCTCAAACCACACACATCTTCACACGTCGAGAAAAGAGAACTTTCTTCAGCCAACTTCACAGCCAATCCTATACCTGGTGGGGTAGCCTGGGACAACACTGACTATGAAATTTATGGTCCGGTCGAGATCCTGAAATATCCACACCAAATCAAGATCTCCTTGAGTGACTTTGCAAAACCAAACTCATTTGCTGATGATTGGGACTTCGAAAGCATTAATAACATGATGTCTGACTTAGTAATGTCTGCTAAATTTACAAAACATGATTATTTGCAAGGTTCTACAAATTATGATAGTATGTATTGCTATAACCACTATGGTAACCATTTTCTGCATAAATCTGCACAACCTAGAAATGTTTTAAATTATAATCAATGGGAACATTGTGCAACACCTCCAAAAGGGAGCTCCAGAACCGTTTATGACAAATATTCATATTTTTCAGGTTTTAACACAAGTAATGCTGAAACATTTTATTTTAAGTTGTCAAACAAGACAGGGATGAAAACCATGATAACCAACACAAAATTGATATATTCAGATTCATTCTTCGAAAAAATGAATACTTTTGGATTTGATTATTGGGACAAAAATGTTGATTTGAAAAGTGTTTGGGGTACAAAAGAATGGCAAGTACAGGGTTTAGAAGCTTTGTTTAGAGCCTGTATGATCCCAGAACAAATGATATTTTTAAATGACACTGTTCAACAAACCACCTGTCTTGGCTTAGCCAAAAACAAAGATTTAAATAATCCGTCTATTCCAAAGCCAACAATGTTTAGCAATAGCTCTGATACAGATGAAGAGATAGACGTAAACCATATATTAAACCAAAACAGAACACATCCTGATTGGAAACAATGGTTGATCTGGCCCACAGATACAAATAACTGTCAAGATAGATTCCTGAATAAAACACAGGGTTTCAAAATGACCAGGCCAGACCCTAGATATCCCCAAAGACATCACCCAGGGATAATAACAACCTACAGTGTGGGCAAATTATGCCTTCAATGGCTACAAACTTCCACACTGCCTGAAATTAAGCAACACCTAACTTTACTTACTGATGGTGCTGACTTGCGTGATTTCATAATGGGACCACGCAAACAGCGTCAAAAGCGTTTCATAGCAGCCTCTGTATATGCAGCATACAATGAGGCCTGGAAGGTTACTCAAATTGAAACAGCAGAGAGAATACGGGAAATTGACCGTATTAATTTGGAAAAATCACTTTCTGTAGTGGACAATGGGTTAATGACTCTGTCCTCCAGAATTTTTTCATTGGACAGCATTGTGTCTTCAATCGTTATATTATCACAAGACTTACTGTTATTACAACATGGTCAGTCACAATTGCGTTCTATTGTACAGCTTGGCTGGACGTTACAAAATCTGCGTTCAGGCTATGTGCCTTGGCATTTAATCAACACAACGTCACTATTCCAAATCTTTAACCTTACTGATAGACAAATCGGTATGGCGCAAAAGGGTGCTGATTATACAATCTTGAGCATTGAAAAACTAGAAAGATTACCTATGACAATGTCAGAACGACCTGTCAGTGAATGGATAATACACGGAATCATAAATATTCCAATCTCAACCTTCAGGTTTCAATACTGCCAAAAATATATACAGGCTGGCATGTACGAGAAATTGGGAAAGGGGTACCTTAAAACAACTTGGAACCTGCCCTATTCACATGCATGTGTCAGTAATAAAGGACAGAAAGTGTTTCTTAGTGGCAACAATTGTGCTATGTCACTAAGCGGCACGCTTCTGTGTAACGGAATTAGTCTGCATGGAGCCTGTGAAGGGAATTCATACAACCTTTCATGTCACCAGCAAGGCGCACCTGCAACTGAAATAGAACCATTCTTCCAAAGACTCTATAATGGGAGTTACATTCTTATTGTAGACCGCAGATGTTGTAGTCTTATGCCCGGGACTCCTTATCTAGTCACTACGACTGCGAAGGTCAAGTGCTGTGGACGTTCTTTGTTCCCCAGCTCCTTTCCAGACAGGAAGGCAAGGGCATGGCCCAATTTGAAAATTACTTCTATTCGAATAGATACTTTAAGCAGAATGAAAACAGTGCTTCTTCAGACGCCTACAAGGCTCACGTCATCAAAAGAAACGTATGATCTACAAGTCGCAAGGACGACTGCAGAGATACATACATTATTATCAACTAATTCCCCCGTACATTTCGCGGAAATCCTGAGCGAAATCTTAAATATTTCTGATACCACTGGGGTCTCAAAGGTATTTAAGACAGTATTTTCGATGGCATTAACACCATTCAAAGCCATACTGGGTATTTTTCCAGATTTCGTCCATTCGATTTTTGGCGGACTTCCCCTGATCCTGGGACTAATTGCAGAAATCCTATTCTTAGTCCTTATTTTTCGTTATGGCAACCCATGTCACAGATCAAACTCTCGCGACAATGGAAGATACGATCCTAGCCATTGGATACCAGGACCGGATATCAAAAATCCTGGGACTCTCCCGGCTTAGAGACCTGAACATGACTTGGTTTCTATCATTTCGACCAATGTGGCAAAGGTGTGTTTTACCTGTACTAAGGTGTCTGCTATGCGGAGAAGAATGGGTGTTGGACACCTGTCTGACGCTACAATCGGATGCGCCAGTGGATGCAGATACACTGTTGGTTCCTACCAAGGTTCACGCTTTGTGCTGCCCTCAAAGGCTGCCAATCCTGATGACGGCATTCCTGGAATCTTCACCACTACGATTGAAGAGTAGTGAAGTTCAAGATGAAAGCAGCATCGATCAGGTACGACCTTCTGTCAGCAATGCGAATCAGAATGTCAATGGAGACAATCATGCGCACGAATGCATGGTTACCCCTATTTCCGACTTAGTGGAACTTTCCCATGAAGCTGTTGACAGTTTTTTCGAAAGCCTTAATGATATGATGTTCTCTCCAGAGCAGAAATAGAGACTTTTGAGCAAGCTCGCACACGGCGTTCCCTGAATTCGGCCTTCAACTTTAAAAATAAAGTCACATGAACAATTCTTCCCACCAGTTCACGGACAACAATTTTTTAGCAGCCCCAAATTATTTTTTACAAAATTTTCGGGACACTTATCTTCTGCTTAAAGTAAGAAACTATTCCTAGAGAACTAAGATTTCTATTTTTAGATACTTTATAAACTTTAGTTGCCCGCTGGGATGTTCACAAATATTTTATTATGTGATGAAATGGTCTCGAACTTCCTTTCTGTATAGCCATATTAAGAGCCATTTCATGTGTATTTCTCATATACCAAATAAACAATAATGCATACAAATGCGTGTTTACTTTTGCATTTGATTCATAGCTTAAGTGCATACAATATATATGACTGCAATTTTTCAGTATATTTGAAAATTTCAAAATGCATTTATGTATTTTGGGGTGGTAAGGTATACACTATACTCTATAGTATGTTGTACTATGTTATACTATGCATAGATTAGTAGATATGACCATAGTTAGCGTGGAGTGGGTGTCATGTATTCCTATAGGTTCTGAATCGATCCCCCTATTCCTGACCCTATTCTGGTTAAACTAACTATCAAGTTAACTAACAGTCAGCCCATGAGGCAAGAACAGCCCCCATGATGCAGATACCGTTATCTGACACAGTCACACTACGGCACAGGAACGTGTTATCTGATTAGGTCATAACGCTTGAGATCTAATTAGACAAGCGACATTCCTCCAGCCCCTGATAAGGCATACGACGTTCTCATAACAAATCAAACCTATGACAACCTGGAAAATCCGTGCGCCCATTGTTTTGATTTCACAGAGAACTTTAGTAAAGAATGTGCTAACGAGCAAGTCGCATGACATCTTTATTGACGTATCTATGTCCATCCTTACGTCAATCTCGGCACCTTTAAGGTATAAATATTGCCGATCTTGCCCTATGCAAACACACGCGTGGTGACAAGACGGAGCAGCCATACTTGCCGAAGCCGAGAGCAGAAGCAGACCCCGCTGGCAGCAGCCCCGCCTTCCTGACGCGCTGATAGACGCGCTGCTATCTCAAGCCGAGAGACCCAGCACCGGCGCTTCTGGGCAGCCCTCGCAGGCAGCCTGGAATATCGAGAGCAGAGAAAGAGATACCATTCCTCATTCATCCTAACTTCCAGGTACAGAACTGAATGACCCCTCACAGAGAATTCTTTAGTTATTCACTTGGCAAAAACAAACTTAACTTAAACTGTAACTTTCTATTCCTGCCCACGCATTAGACTTAGGTCAGGTACACGGGGTAGGCGTATTTAGAAACACCAGTTGAGTACGTTTAGTCAAATGTATATGTGTATGTAAATATATTTTAATCATTTTAAACATCATATGGCTCAGAAACCATATCAATGTTTTTACAGTATTATTTTATACTATTGCTTTTAATGTATGCACTTTACTTAACTATAAGTATTGCAATAATATCGATCCATTTCTCTTGTACGAGAAAAGAGACTGATCAATAAATAACACCTTTTTATTGAACACGCCCGTCTCTTCCTTTTCTCTACAATCTGATGAGACTAAGAATGCACGTACTGACTGAGTAAAATAATTGCCTTGTGCTCACACGACTCTTGAGATTGACTCTTGATTAGGGGAGAGCAAAGTTGTCATGTTCTATGGTTGTCAGAAACTAAATCCCTTCTTGTCTAATCAGGGGAGTTAATTCTTTCCTGAACATTCGAGAAAGTTTCTAGCGAACTCTGAGCTACGCTGGCAAACCCAAAACTTAAGTCTAGTATCCACAGTAGTAGACCTAGTTAACGTCTGGCCTAGGCCTTTACTGCTGTAGGTATTATTCCAATGCGCAGAGCCTATTGGGAAAATAGGAGCTACACTACACTTGTTATCTTTCACAGCCCTAATATTTTATCAGGCACTGGACAAACACTTCTTTTAGTCATGATATGTTTGGTGAGGTGGCATGGTGGGCAGAATAATAATGGGCTAAAATGCTGCCCTGAATGATTGCCAGTGGTGGGACATATGGCAAGCATCCTCCTCGCCTTTGTGTGCTTCATGTACAGCCATAAGTGATCATGGCAATGCCCAATCTCCTGCGCTCACTGTGCCACTGGGACCAAACTGCATCGACTGAGGGGCCTCAATTATGGTGAAATTAGTCTTGGATTGCTTGTGTTCTGAGTCAGAGAGTACCTGGCCTGGCAGTTTGGGATCAACTGTTCCCATTGGAGCAGGGTCAAGACTGATTTGCATATGGCTGGGTCTAATCTGAGGTGGCCTGGAGAGAAAAAGACCAATGAGCTGGAGTAATACCCCTAACGATTGCCAGTGGTAAGACCTATTACAGGCTTTTTCCATTACTTTTTGTGTGTTTCATTGTATATTTAGTGCTTGCAGGTGCTAAGGCCAATGAACTGTGAACTGACTGTGTATGGATCAATATTAGTTACCAGTTCATGGGCACACCTGCCTTGTGCTCTTCTTCAGGGGCATCCTAAATGTCTAAAGGTTCCATATCCCCTTTCTTTGGCATTTCTAAAGGATCTGGATACAAAGTTCTAGCTCCATTGCTAGGGAATTTGGTGTTCTGTGAGTAAGTCATTTGCTTACTGAAAATCTCTCCTCTGGGTGATGGCTGAGTGATATTGAAAAAGTTGTAGTTTGTGGCCTTTAAAGATTATTACGTCAATTTCACCCTGTTCATGATGAGCTCCTTCTAAGTAGACAGTGCGTATGGAAGAGTCTGATTAGCAAGGTCTTGGGGGGGATATCCCTGATGGCATGCAGTAGATTCTAAACAAATTACTGGACGGTGACACTCTTTCCATCCTTCCACCAAATTCCTATGTTATTGTATCATTTCCAGATCTTCTGCTTGCATTATAGTTCAATATTTTGCTTGGCTACCTTCCATCCATCACCATTTTGTATACTTTTTGTGTCGCACTAAGCAAGACGCGCATGCCCATACATGGATCCTGTGCACACTGTGTCACAGGAACCAAGCTGTACCCAGCTGATGTACTCATAATTTTCCTGGGTTTCCTGTGTTCTAGTTCAGTGAGGATCTGGCTTGGCAGTTCGGACTGGACTGTACAAATTGGACCTGGGTCAAGACTACTTTGCATATAGCTGGGGCCAAAATGAGAAGGCTTGCTGTGTAAAATATCGAAGGAGTGATTATCAGTGGCTGAGAGTATTTCAAGCATGTCATCAATACTTAGCAAGACTCATGGAGCACAAGGAATAGTGAAGGATTGCTGGGCATAGCTGAAAATGTTTATTCATGTTGTGCGTGGCATCTCCAGCCAGTTGAGGTATTTTTAGTGTTATAGCCCACAATCTATTCAAAGGCTCAGTGATAACAATGATTTCTAATCCCACATTCCCACTCGCAGTAAGTAAAAACAAAACTGCAAGTCACAGAATGCATAGATGGGTAAAAATGAGGACTTGACTTCTCTTGACACGGAGAGGGAGTTATTTGACCAATATGTGTGTGTACATATAACACAGTTCTATGCTAGTTGCTAACCCTGTATTGGGATAATTAAACATAAACACTATCCAGAGTTAATGTCAAAGTGGCATCAGATGTATTGGATTATGATCTTTAAAATTAATATTTAAAATTAATGTCTGACAGTGGTTCCCTGTGCTTTACAAAGATTCTAATGTGTGCATTTAAAAAGAAAAATGTATGTGCAGTTAACATTATAACGTTGGCAGGGACCATCCTAAGGGTATAGTAGATATGTAACAGTAGTTCAGTGTCTTTCAAATTTGCGAGTGAAAAAATACGCAGTAAAATCTGCAATTTCAGTTTGGAGGTCAGCCAGGCGTATCTGCTTTCACTGGCACTATACTACATGAGACGTTAGCAGTCCCTCTCCATGAGCCCAGGGAGAGCAATGCAGAGACATTCTGTGTACTACTGGTTTCCCTACTCTTAAACAGTCCTTAGGTCAGAGGTCCTGTACTTCTGAGTAAGGAGGGAACTGAAATAGCAGTTGGTTATAAAATCACCCGCAGGGACCTCGAAATCCGACTACTTGGGGGCATCGATATCATCCACAGAAACACTCACTGTCTGACCACCCACTCGGATGACTAAACAACAACTATGAAACACTTCCCCTTTCGGATCCAGATTAACCCCAACACCACCCTCATCTGCAGACCACCTAGCAATACTCCAAGAAAGTCAGCTGATTAACCCCTGCGCTTCATGAATCAAAATGCACCTGCAGATAACTAGAGAAGATATAGAGGAACAACAAAACCCTGGAACCCCACACAACCTCCAAATCTGTAAAAGCTGTAAACACCACATACCACATCCTCCTCAAAAAAACTAAATGTACCCCCAGGAGAGAATAAATGCAAACACACACGACAATAAAGAAATCTTCACCATCGTCAAGGAGATCACCTGTCATCCCACCCTCCCAAGGCCACAGATTTATGATAGCTTCGAAACCAAAGATCCTCCCACAAAGCCTGATACCACAGCACCCAAACACACCACCCCCAATGGATCATGCTCAACTGGACCCCACTCACCATTAACAATACTTTCAAAACCATGAATAGCCTCCACTATGGAGCCCCCTAAAACCCATGTCCGTACCACATCTTCCACAGAGCAGCCACCAACATTGCCCCCAATCTCCGCCATACAATCACCTGCTCTATCAAAACCAACACCTTCCCTGATGACTGAAAAAATGCTGAGATCAACCCTCTGCTAAAGAAACTATCCACCGACCCGATTGTAGGAAGCTGGCTCTGTATATACTCCACCAAAGTAAGGTATTCTGTGCACAGAGTCCAGGGAGTCCCCACAGTTATAACTGAGGCTCAATTAGGGACATACTAACAGCTTTCTTTGTGGTAGTGTGGATTGCAGTTAGGCTTATCCAGAACGTGTGTTAAGTATATATTGTATCCACTCAATCAAAACTGATGGCCCTCACTTAAATACAGAGTCCAGACAAATTAGGTTTTATTTTAGAACCAAGCAGGACTTGGCACAGGTAAAAAACATTATACCCTCAAATGCAATTCTTTATAAAGGAAATGCAGTTGTGGGTTAATTTTCAATTGTAACAGGTTTGTATATGCTTTAGAAAAAGTGTAAAGTGTAAACACATTTCTTTTCATTACTCTTGCATTACTTTTTAGTTACTTTGAGTACTTGAGGTGGTATGTCAAGATACCATACATTAGGATTGGTTACTTACAGGTAAGTATGATAATTCGTAAGGTAAAATTGAGTTAATTTTTTCATACAAACATCAGTTCAACCACTCAGGTGTGGGAGCAAAGCTACTAAAGTTAAGATCAGCACTGCAGGGGCCAACAATCAGCACAGAAGCTGCACCACCAGTTGCAGGGTCTCAAGGAGACGTCGGGAGCCCTGGGATTTTCGAAGGAGACCCTCAGTTGCTGCAGGCTCTGGCAGGGAGATTTCCTGAAGGCGATCACCTGTTGGAAACGTAAGTTGGGTTCTTGCGGGATGCCTAGACACTGTCGGTTGGGCCACCCAAGCCTTGGGACATCGGGTGAATGGGTGTCTTCTGGTGTCTTATTTTCTTACCAGCTTTGGTCGTGGTCAGGAGGACCCTTCAGGTTGAGGCTTCAGGTATCATCCTGAAGCTTTAGGGAGGTTGCTGATCACCAGATCCCAGGTCTGGATCACTGGGGAGATCTCTTTGTGGTGTTGGGCAACTTAAACTCGGGCCGTGGGTGTTGGGTGCAGAGTGGCCATAATATGGGGTTTTGCAAGTGTAGGCACATTATGATGTGTAGACTGACTAGAGAACTAACGTTTGAGTACAATAACAGCCAGACATAGAACATCATGCAGAACATCACTTGCACCACACGCTTTGCTGTCTATGTGCTAGTATGTAAATGTGTGGGTAGTATAATCCGATTGGTCAAATAAAGAGTCATGGAACACTTCAGGGCAGTAAATCAAGGGGACTCAAAGTCCCCCTTTGCACTGTAGACCCAAACATGTGCAAAACAGGGCCATCATGGAACATTCCAATTTCATTGCCTTGAAATGGTACAACAAAATGAGAGAGGTGGGAATCACAAACTTCAATTGAGACAACAAGAGGCAGTTTGGATAATGCGTCTCAAAGTGGTCAATATGGGTCTGAATATTGATCAATAACAACATTATTTCCTGGGTGATTAACAGAGTGTTGACACCTTCTAGTCATTTGACAAGGCTTGGATAAACCTAACTAGTATGCATAATGATAAGACCATTAACTGTGAGAATGGATATGTACTTCTCTGATAACTAAGTTAATGCCATTGATGAATGCCAAGTGATTATTAGATTATTATTCAAGAATTACAGGTTACTAATTAGTCATGGCTAGAATGTAGTGTACTATATTTTCAATATGTTTGAATCTTATATGCATTATATATAGAGAAGAAAGGTAAAAATTGTCATCAGTAATGAATTGTCTGACTACTTAGAAGTATAGGTGAACAAGTCACACTATTTGCACTTTAGATAAAACTCTCCCTCCAATACTCTTCTTTTTCACTTCTACTATATCTTTACTCATACTCATCTTTCTAATAAGAACACTTTTTTGAATAGTTCACTACGCCAAACGGAGGAAATCAGCGCCAACAACGAGTCAGAGCGGCTTACCGTGTCTCACCTTGTCTCTACCCGGCACCAACCCACATCTCGGCGCACCCGCTTCGCGGGTGCCCCTTCGCCTGCCTGAGGAGGGAGACACATCTGTTGCTGCTAGCGAGGAGTGCAGAGGCTGTAAGGAGGTAAGCGGCACTGGGCGTGTGGCTGCAGCGGGGCTGCGAGCGTGCAGGGACTTCAATTCCCAGAAGTCCCTGCTAGACCGAGGGAGAACTTCCGGTCCGCTCTCCCTGCTGGCCCGCCCCCCGCCCTCCTGAGGCCTCAAAACCCTGCCTGCAGCTAAAGCGAGTGGGACACTTTTTTGAATAGTTCACTACGCCAAACGGAGGAAATCAGCGCCAACAACGAGTCAGAGCGGCTTACCGTGTCTCACCTTGTCTCTACCCGGCACCAACCCACATCTCGGCGCACCCGCTTCGCGGGTGCCCCTTCGCCTGCCTGAGGAGGGAGACACATCTGTTGCTGCTAGCGAGGAGTGCAGAGGCTGTAAGGAGGTAAGCGGCACTGGGCGTGTGGCTGCAGCGGGGCTGCGAGCGTGCAGGGACTTCAATTCCCAGAAGTCCCTGCTAGACCGAGGGAGAACTTCCGGTCCGCTCTCCCTGCTGGCCCGCCCCCCGCCCTCCTGAGGCCTCAAAACCCTGCCTGCAGCTAAAGCGAGTGGGACACTTTTTTGAATAGTTCACTACGCCAAACGGAGGAAATCAGCGCCAACAACGAGTCAGAGCGGCTTACCGTGTCTCACCTTGTCTCTACCCGGCACCAACCCACATCTCGGCGCACCCGCTTCGCGGGTGCCCCTTCGCCTGCCTGAGGAGGGAGACACATCTGTTGCTGCTAGCGAGGAGTGCAGAGGCTGTAAGGAGGTAAGCGGCACTGGGCGTGTGGCTGCAGCGGGGCTGCGAGCGTGCAGGGACTTCAATTCCCAGAAGTCCCTGCTAGACCGAGGGAGAACTTCCGGTCCGCTCTCCCTGCTGGCCCACCCCCCGCCCTCCTGAGGCCTCAAAACCCTGCCTGCAGCTAAAGCGAGTGGGACACTTTTTTGAATAGTTCACTACGCCAAACGGAGGAAATCAGCGCCAACAACGAGTCAGAGCGGCTTACCGTGTCTCACCTTGTCTCTACCCGGCACCAACCCACATCTCGGCGCACCCGCTTCGCGGGTGCCCCTTCGCCTGCCTGAGGAGGGAGACACATCTGTTGCTGCTAGCGAGGAGTGCAGAGGCTGTAAGGAGGTAAGCGGCACTGGGCGTGTGGCTGCAGCGGGGCTGCGAGCGTGCAGGGACTTCAATTCCCAGAAGTCCCTGCTAGACCGAGGGAGAACTTCCGGTCCGCTCTCCCTGCTGGCCCGCCCCCCGCCCTCCTGAGGCCTCAAAACCCTGCCTGCAGCTAAAGCGAGTGGGACACTTTTTTGAATAGTTCACTACGCCAAACGGAGGAAATCAGCGCCAACAACGAGTCAGAGCGGCTTACCGTGTCTCACCTTGTCTCTACCCGGCACCAACCCACATCTCGGCGCACCCGCTTCGCGGGTGCCCCTTCGCCTGCCTGAGGAGGGAGACACATCTGTTGCTGCTAGCGAGGAGTGCAGAGGCTGTAAGGAGGTAAGCGGCACTGGGCGTGTGGCTGCAGCGGGGCTGCGAGCGTGCAGGGACTTCAATTCCCAGAAGTCCCTGCTAGACCGAGGGAGAACTTCCGGTCCGCTCTCCCTGCTGGCCCGCCCCCCGCCCTCCTGAGGCCTCAAAACCCTGCCTGCAGCTAAAGCGAGTGGGACACTTTTTTGAATAGTTCACTACGCCAAACGGAGGAAATCAGCGCCAACAACGAGTCAGAGCGGCTTACCGTGTCTCACCTTGTCTCTACCCGGCACCAACCCACATCTCGGCGCACCCGCTTCGCGGGTGCCCCTTCGCCTGCCTGAGGAGGGAGACACATCTGTTGCTGCTAGCGAGGAGTGCAGAGGCTGTAAGGAGGTAAGCGGCACTGGGCGTGTGGCTGCAGCGGGGCTGCGAGCGTGCAGGGACTTCAATTCCCAGAAGTCCCTGCTAGACCGAGGGAGAACTTCCGGTCCGCTCTCCCTGCTGGCCCGCCCCCCGCCCTCCTGAGGCCTCAAAACCCTGCCTGCAGCTAAAGCGAGTGGGACACTTTTTTGAATAGTTCACTACGCCAAACGGAGGAAATCAGCGCCAACAACGAGTCAGAGCGGCTTACCGTGTCTCACCTTGTCTCTACCCGGCACCAACCCACATCTCGGCGCACCCGCTTCGCGGGTGCCCCTTCGCCTGCCTGAGGAGGGAGACACATCTGTTGCTGCTAGCGAGGAGTGCAGAGGCTGTAAGGAGGTAAGCGGCACTGGGCGTGTGGCTGCAGCGGGGCTGCGAGCGTGCAGGGACTTCAATTCCCAGAAGTCCCTGCTAGACCGAGGGAGAACTTCCGGTCCGCTCTCCCTGCTGGCCCGCCCCCCGCCCTCCTGAGGCCTCAAAACACCTGCCTACTCCCGCAGCGCGGGACGCAGCCCGGGCTAAGACTGGGCAAAGACAGGGCCGTTTTAGGCCGTTAGAGACCGTGTAAGACCGGACCGGGCCACTTCCCTTGGTTTTATCCTTTTGATTCTCAGTAGTATACTTGGACTATTTTATATATTTATTGTAACTTTCCTTCCCCACAATGTCCACACGTGAAACTAGGAGCAAGGCAACCAAGATCCCTAAAAAAGCCACAGGTACCCTAGATGACTTTATCACCAGGACCAGCCTCTCCATTGATAATGAAATTACCAAACTTCAGCACAGAGTATCAACTGAACTTGAATGCGCTAGGAGGCTTTCAATTGAACTTGCGCTTAGAAAAAAATCTTCCCTAGGCAGCATTGCTACATCTAAAACCCCCGAGCGCACTTCTGGTCCAAAAACAATCATAGCCGTAGCCGAGGTGCACTCGGTAGTAGAGGAATCAACTCCTCCTAGCAACCACGAACCCCATGGGCCTTCAGCTAGGGCTGAGTTAGGATGCTCACCACAGCTGATACTCTCAAAGGAGAATGTTGAGGTCCTCGAAGATGGGGTGCTCTGTAAGCCACTAGATGGGTCGATACTAAACACAAGCCCAATTTCCACCAGTCAGTTGCCAGTTGAAACTGAGTCTTTTAAAAACAAATCACCAGTCAAAGTACCATCAAAGCACAAAAGAAAGCGTAAACATCTTACCGCTTTTGCTAGGAAAAAAGCAAAAGTTGTACTTAGTCATAATATCAGGGGTGGAATTTCTAACAGGCCTGCTGTAATATCCGAGATCCCTGTACACGATTCAGCACTAGTAAATGCTGACAACATTAACAATAGTATAGATGGACATATTTCCCTTGATAAATCCGATCACTTAGGTAGCGAGGGGCAAAGAGTCTCCTGTGTCATGGCAGAACCAGATGGTGGAAGAGAAGAATTTTTAAAAATAGTATGGGAGACGCTTAAGAGATTACTTAAACCATTGGAAACCAGGTTAACTGGAATTGAGAACCAGCTTCTCGAGGTTGAGAAAAGTGTTATCACTCTTTCCAGCATAAGTCTCAACTGCACTGAAGCGCCTAGAGTCACCCAGCAAATACCGGTCCTTGTTCCGACCACATCAAAAGATCCATATATTAGTCCTTTGGATGTGCAGCAAGAAAAGGTGGGGATAGCAAATAACACAAATATTACTCAATTAACTAGCATCAAAACACAATCAAACCCAACCCCCTCAACTTCCACAGCGACAGCTGCTAATACTATTAGCAAACCAATACAGAAAAACCAGGCATATACTAACTTTCCCTTACCTCAAATTCCCCCTCCCTCCCACTCTTCCAATCAGAGCACATTACCTTTAAACAAATCACAACCTAATATTCCTGCTTATCCCTACGATGCAGGCATTCAATCCATGCCTGACAAAATCTTTGCAAATGCCTCCCATAAGTCAAATTACCAGTCCAACCGCACTCGCAATAATTTTAGAGGAGGGTACATAGATTTGCCACCAGACGCTAGTACATTTGTAGTTGTTCTCACAGGGGTGCCAGAACTGGATAGTCAATACGAAGAAAATTTCCAATCGCTAAAAAATAAAGTGATTTTTTGGCTAAATAAATACAAACCCATCCCCAACCACTTAAAAAGTAAGATCCTTATGGTTAGGAGGGTTCCATGGGTAGGGTCAACTGCAAAATCAATCACGGGCGATTGCATTGTCATATCCTTTGAGGAACCCCAGAGTGCTGAACAAATCTGCAATTGGAAATCGTATGGTGTGAATCCCCCTATTGTAGCAAGACCTCTATCATTCTTTTATCCTCCACCAAGACCTATCCATCACGGCCCCAACTGGAATCCTGTCAATCAGCATTTTGACAGTGCTCCAAATTTGGCTAGGTATGGAGATTATAATATGTGGTCTGGTGCTCCAAACTTGGCTGGGCATGGCGATTACAATATGTGGTCTGGCATTTCCACCTTTAATAGATTTAGTTGCCTAGATGCTGTGGATTGACTTGCCACTATGCCTGACTGCATCCATGAATTATATGATGTTTTTTGTAGGGTGAATAAAGGCTATTCCAAACTCAAAAACGTCGCACACTTCCATGATGATAACCAGCCCAACAGGAATATGTTGCATAGGTCTAACCCAGCTCCACAGAAAACGGGACCACTTTATGGGGCTGGAAATATATGCGGCTACATAGCTGAGGGTGGTCGGGATGGGAGGGTAACTTCTGCAGTTAGAGAGAATGTAAAGGTTGCTGAGAAAGACATAACAAAACTGCAAGTAGGCATTCGGAGTAATCAGTGCGTAGTCAATCCCCACTCTGCCACTCAGAGTACTGACCCTTGCTTACTTATCCTATCGTGGAACATTGCAGGTGTTTATAAAAATCTAAAAGACCCTGAGTGGGCAAATTACATTGACACTTGTGATATTTGTCTACTACAAGAGACTTGGGCCTTAGAAGTTCCGCACCGGGTAGGTTACAAAACCTATGGCACTAAGGCAGTTCAGTCTGACAGAGGAAGACCATCAGGGGGTCTATTAATCTGGCTAAAAATCACCTTAGCCATGCAGGCTGAAATTGTGGATACAGGTTCTTTGGATATTTTAGCCCTACGGGTCACCCCATCGTGTGGCAATGAATGGTACATTGTCAATGTTTATAATAGACCGACCAGTCACTCGAAGGTATCAACAACACTTGAGGCCCTGGAGCTCCTGTTTAAAAATGTAATTGGAGATATCCCTGTCATCCTAGGAGGAGACTTAAATTGTAACTTTGAACCTGTTCTGGGCATTTCTGAAGTGTTCGAGGAAGAGGACGCAGCCTACAATATTCCCCAGCTCGAAACCACCAAATTTGTTAAATATTCAACACTGGCCAGCCAACTTTTGAGACTCTCCGCAGACCACGGCCTTAGAGCAGGCAATGGCCGACTCCCATCTGACCTGCAAAAACAACCAACCTTCTCTAAAGCTAAAAGTAATTTAGACTTTGTACTTGTTTCACTTAGTATTTGGCATTTTATGATAGATCTGAAAGTAGTAAGTAGGGGGGAAAGTGATCACTACCCTTTGGAACTTTACATCAACAAGAGCATGGTTAGTGATATCACTGAATCTATCGAAGTCACCCTGTGTGAGGATGTCCACGTAAGCAACAACAGGCGCGCAGTGAGATGGCCACGTGTTCTGGCAGATGGCAATGCTTTAGCACTGGTTTACTCTCTTTTCGACCAAACATTTACTCATGTAGCTGACTATGCCTTCCTACCGGAACACTTTGATCATTTTATTGACCTACACAAAATCTTCTTTTCCGAATTAAAAGTGCTTTTATCAAAAATGCCAAGAAAGAAGCAGCAAAATCAAAGAGTGGCCAACCACGGAAAGTTATGGTATGACCACTCGTGTAGAACTGCCAAATCAAATCTATTGTTTGCCATTAAAAACAAGACCAAAGAAGAAGTAAAATTTGCAAGATTGGAATACAAACGTACACTGGAAACATCTAAAAAACTTTGGGAGGAATCAATTTGGGCCGAAATGTTAACTGCTGCAAAAACCAATGACAATGTTGGGTTCTGGAGACTAGTGGCCAATGGGGGTCATGCTGGGAGAGTCGTGAAAGATGTATTCCTGGATGAGATGACCTGGGTATCTCACTTTACAAACCTTTACAAACAATACGATAGTGATATCCAATGGAGTTTAAGGTCCCCTCCCCCGATTGAACCGCTCAACTTCACACTGGAAGAGACAGTAAGGGCGATCAATGATCTTAAAAATTCTAAAGCCCCTGGTCCGGACAGAATACCGGGGGATCTTTATAAACATGAAGTTGACGTATGGGCCCCCTACCTGAATCGTTTGTTTAACGCCCTATCCTCAAATTGTAACTTTCCTGACAGCTGGCGGGCAGCGGAGGTCGTGTTAATATTCAAAAAGGGGGATAGAATGACACCCTCCAACTACAGACCAATCAGTCTGATGGACACACTTCAAAAACTATATGCCAAACATCTCCTATTCAGAATCAACGACTGGCTTGAAGCTACGAATATAATCTCCAAATTCCAGGCAGGCTTCCGGAGTAAGACCAGCACAACAGACCAAATTTTTCGCTTCTGTTGTTTGATTTGGAAATATGTCCAGCTCAAAAAAGGTCATCTGTATGTAGCCTTCGTTGACCTGAGGGCTGCATTTGACTTAGTCCCACGCAGCTTACTTTGGAAAACCCTGCAAGAACTTGGGTTGCCGGGATGTCTCCTAGCCCAAATAGTTGAGCTGCATGCTGATAATTTTGCAAACATTAGGTGGGGCGCTAATGGTGAGCTGACTCGCAATATTCCCATTGAACGTGGGGTTCGCCAGGGGTGTGTCCTGGCCCCTACTTTATTCTCCCTGTTCATTAATGATGTCCCTGACTATTTAAATGCTTGTGTCAATGATTCCCCGCAGCTTAATGGTGTAAGGGTGCCTGCGCTGCTTTTTGCAGATGACACCATACTTATATCCCAAACAAAGAAGGGTCTCCAGGCACTCCTTAACTCCTTTAGCTGCTATTGCCAGACAAAGGGCTTGGAAATTAATGCAAATAAAACGAAATGCATGTCATTAAATCCCAGTATACCAGATAGAGGTTTTTTGCTTCTGAATAGCCAAAAACTAGATACTGTGGAGAACTTTTCCTATTTGGGTGTTGTACTTGATTCCAAGCAAAGCTGGAAACCCCAAATTGAGAAAAGTAAAATAACATATGCCCAAAATGTCAAACCAATTCTAAGCAAAATGAACTCTAGTACAAGCAAAAGTGTAACCCCGGTTTTAGAACTTTTTAAATTCAAAATACAATCTGCTGTACTATATGGAGCAGAAATATGGGGCCCATGGGCAAAGAATAGCTTCCAAGTTATGGACAATAAATTCATGCGGGCCTCCGTTAGGGTTCCTATTAGTACACCCCTTTTACCACTCCAACTTGACCTAAACTTTAGGAGAACGGATCATTTAACTATCTTAAGGCCATTACTATATTGGGTTAGGCTTTGGTCTACACCTGAATTGATAGATTATAGGCATGGCCTGCAAGAACTGATGACGCTTGATTCTTTTAACTCCCTGCACTGGCTAGTGCACATTAAAAAATGGCTTATACTCTTGGGCCTACATTCAATGTGGGAGACTCCAGATAAAATGCATACCTCCTCTAAATTAATAGTTAAGCGAGCATTCTGGAATCATATAAGTGGGAAGCTAGTGGATGGAGTTAGTGTTGGTTCCGCAGTCCAGGCTTTTTTACTATTTAAAGACGAGCTGTATTTTGAACCATTCCTGGACGAGATAGAGCCACCCATGGCAAAAACCCTTTTCCTTAAGTTTAGATATGGGATACTTATGCTGAATTACAATACTGAAAGATGGGCACAAAAAAGACTGGGGGCCTTGTCTGTTAAAAATAATAGCTGTCCTATGTGCTCTACTGTCTGTTCCGAGAATGAGGTTCACATGCTCTTCGTTTGTAACGCATATGCGAAACCGAGAAAGAAATGGTTGAAACCAATGTGTAACCTTTTAGGGACTAGGTCCTGTTCATTAGCTTTTAGAATTATGAAAAGCAACTCAACCCAGTTTATCGTATTCAGCTTAAGTAAATTTCTATATTCTGTTTACATAATACGTAAAAAACAAGGATACTGTCTTTGAGTTGGAAAAGTGTATATGTTAATCTAACCCTTGTATTTGTGATATTCTATTACCTAAACCTTTTCTTTCTTCTTTTAAAATTTTTTTGAAAAGAAATATAACGCGTGATTTTCCATGTAAAAATGTACTGTGTAAACTATTCCTTGCCCGTATAGCACTTTTTTAAAAATACTGTTATATTAATGATGACTTTTTTTATGTATGTATATGACTTTTATGGCCAAAACGGCCGAAATAAAGTTATAAATAAATAAAATAAATAAAATAAGAACACTTGAGGGGTTAGGATACAAGAAAAGTTAGTATATGGACTCATAACTTAACTATGATACACTCCTTGCTGCTTGTAAGGACTGATAATGTAAATACAAAATAACATGCCCCTACAAGAGAGCTGCATTTCTTACTATTGTGCATTTCATTTTGTTGTCCTTTTATGTATACCGGTTCTTCCTACAAGAGTGGTAATCACTGGACAAACATGCATTTATTATTCAAGGAGACTATATAGCATCTATAGGTAGTTGGGATATAATTTAAGAATATTTATAAAACATGTTAATGGAAATATATGGCACATAAAGAGAATATGCCTGCTACAGCATGGCTGGACCCTTTTTTATGTGGTTTGAGCTCTCACTCAGAACACATTTTGTTTTTTGTTATCTTTTACTTATACCGGTTCTTCCTACAAGATGGTAATTACTGGAAAAACATCCATTTATTATTCAAGAACAGCGTAGCCCATCTATAGGTAATCGGGATGTAATTCAAAATATTTATAACATGTGTTAATAGAAATATATCACATGTAAGGAGTAAATGCCTTCTACAGAAAGGCCACATTTGTTTTACGCGAGTATGTTTTACGTCTTCTGATGTTGGTCTTTAAACGTCCAACATGGCGCGTGTTTACAAAGCCAATACACTTGACCACGACACGCAGTAAGCAGCAACGGAGAAGAGGAAAGTCATACTTCATAAATAAATACCAATATGTGAGTGCAGATGTTTAATTTCTAGACGTAAGTGCTCCAACATAGATAAGCATAACTTAATTGTTTTTTCTGGGTATCCCCAATATATGTAATTGGCTTATCTCGAACAATGTATATGTCGGGACTGTTGCATCTTTTCATGCATAAGCACAAATGTAACCATTTCTGATTAGTATCAATGTGCTCATCACTTGGGGCATAGGGACTTATGTTATTCCACACAGGACAGCCGTGACAGTACCCTAACTTTATGAACCTGTAGCCTATGAAAATAATAATGGAGATACACTAATGTCATGCGTTTAGCCTAATATTAACGTTGTGGCTATAAGTAGAGATATTTTTTGGGTGTCAGATGACTAATTAGTCTATGCCAATACACAAGAACATAAATATAACTTTTTGCATGCTGTTCTCAATTCAAGATACACCATCTACATAAAAATAGAGCCCACCATATGGGTTTAGAGTGTCAAAAACTAAGGGATCACCTGCTCCCATGCATTACCTACTGGTACTTCTAGTATTGAATGAGATTTGTGTGTTTGCCTATCTAGAATCCTATTATTATGTCACATTTGGAACTATTCCAAATATAGTGGAATTTCACAATATTCACGCTACTGAATTTCAATAGAGATATTGTTTTGAGTGCCAGACCGGCGTTTAAGTAATATCACATAGCAACTACTATTTGCATGTTGCTCTCATTTTTGATACTTTAACAAAATAGAACCCACCATATGATTGGAATTATAAGAAGTAAAGGACCTTCTACTTCAATACAGGATACACTGGTAAACCCAAGTACTAAATACAAATAAAGTGTGGCTTGTGTGTTTATCCAGAATTCACATATTATAAGTAACCTGTCTCACACAGGATTAGATATTAAAGACTGAGTGGTAAACACCCTTATATTGAGCCTATAATTTGTCATAGACAACTAGTACACTGGCTATTAAAGCACCTACCATAATACAAAATACACTATCTGTCGAATTTTTCCAATATGACATGTGGTGTTTCCACCAAACTCTTGCCATGTACTAACCAGTATCACCATAATTGTTACTCCCTAAAACTCACATGGTACGTCTTGGGCCACCTGATCCACTCTTTTAATATCAATAATTTCTCCTTACTTGGACTATAACTATATTGTAGATTCTAAGCCCTAAGCCCTGACGGAGTCTGCTGTAACAAGAACAGTCTGAAAAATAAAAAGAACTATTGAAACCATGCCCTCACTTTTACTTTTGTGTGCCTAGAGAATTTTTATAATGGCATTGTTAGTGATGGCACTGTCAGCATTGTTAACTGGATAAGTGTTTCCAGTTAGGTATTGCTCTGTGGAAACCAGTGTACCATGGTGATACTGGCACCAATGTTCCTCAGGGCTTCTATCTTAGTCCCATTCACTAAAGGGCACTGCAGGTATTTCTTTAAATTCGGGGGCCAGACAGCAAAAGTGGCTAACCATTGCTCTCCTTCAGAGTCTCAGACCGTCTCAGTGTGAACCCTTGCACTGGGCACACTATTGATCCCATATGGAGATTTGCCATACCAGTAGAAACTGGTGGGAGACTAGAGCTGGTTTGTTGGGACAGGGGGCATCTCCAGTTTGATGTCCCTTCTTGTCACAGTGGAAATACCAGGTCTCTGCAGGATCAAAATATTTCCCCTTGTACATACTACTGGTCTGGGAAGAGTTTTTGGGCCCACACGAGACCAGGATTTTTGGAGGCCTTTAGAAGACTTGTGTTTTATCCTTGGTTTTTTCACCCTCTTTTACCCGGGGAGGCTTTGCGACCTCTTTCAGTTTGTTCACCTCAAGTTGTTGTCTTAGTCACCCTCGTCTTAACCCAGTGGTCTGCCTTCTTTCCCAATTCTTGGGGAGAACTTGGGCCTAGTTCTACCAGATGCTGATGCAACTTTTCATTGATGCGGCTACTTAAAATATGTTCCTTCATAAACAAAATATAAAATCCTTCATAATACTGCGCTTAACTTCTAGTCAACCAGCCACCTAGTGTTTTGTTTACTAAGTAGTCTACAAATTCCACCAAGGACTTTTCCTGGGATTTCTGAGCCCCCAGAATGAAATTCTACTGTCCTCAGCAGTGAGTCCAAATCCCTGAATCAGGGTTCCCTTCATGAGTTCAGAGAACTCTGCTTCTGCCCCAGTTAGGTATTGCTCTGTGGAAACCAGTGTACCATGGTGATACTGGCACCAATGTTCCTCAGGGCTTCTATCTTAGTCCCATTCACTAAAGGGCACTGCAGGTATTTCTTTAAATTCGGGGGGCAGACAGCAACAGTGGCTAACCCTTGCTCTCCTTCAGAGTCTCAGACCGTCTCAGTGTGAACCCTTGCACTGGGCACACTATTGATCCCATATGGAGATTTGCCATACCAGTAGAAACTGGTGGGAGACTAGAGCTGGTTTGTTGGGACAGGGGGCATCTCCAGTTTGATGTCCCTTCTTGTCACAGTGGTAATACCAGGCCTCTGCAGGATGAAAATATTTCCCCTTGTACATACTACTGGGCTGGGAAGAGTTTTTGGGCCCACACGTGACCAGGATTTTGGAGGCCTTTAGAAGACTTGTGTTTTATCTTTAGTTTTCTCATCCTCTTTTACCTGGGGAGGCTTTGTGACCTCTTTCAGTTTGGTCACCTCAAGTTGTTGTCTTAGTCACCCTCGTCTTAACCCAGTGGTCTGCCTTCTTTCCCAATTCTTGGGGAGAACTTGGGCCTAGTTCTACCAGATGCTGATGCAACTTTTCATTGATGCGGCTACTTAAAATATGTTCCTTCATAAACAAAATATAAAATTCTTCATAATACTGCGCTCAACTTCCAGTCAACCAGCCACCTAGTGTTTTGTTTACTGAGTAGTCTACAAATTCCACCCAGGACTGATCCTGGGATTTCTGAGCCCCCAGAACGTAATTCTACTGTCCTTATGTTCCCACCAGGAACTTACGTTCTTCTTAATCTGCTTTGGCCAAGACGAAACGCATCTACAAAGTTAGAACAGGTGGTCGCTTCTTTTTCTACTTGGCAGCAAAAAGGTGGAATGAGCTCCCCACCGACCTGAGACATACCACAAACTATCTCCAGTTTCGGAAAAAACTGAAAACCCACCTCTTCCCCAAATTCTAGCGTCTTAGCATCCGCCATCAGTATTTGCTATCTGGTTCAAGCGCCGTGATCTCCCTTGGAATGAGTGTTGCGCTCTATAAAAACCGCAAATAAATACAAATAAATAAAAAAATCAGTAGTGAGTCCAAAACCCTCAATCAGGGTTCCCTTCATGAGTTCAGCAAACTCTGCTTCCGCCCCAGTAAGAATCAGAAGTCTGTTTCTGTACTTACCACAGAACAATTCCCAAAGGAGTGTCCCCAGTGAAATCTCCTCATTTTTCTGCCTTCACAAGCCCTCTCAAAGGCTGTGAACCACTTGGTGATATCATCACCATCCTCAAATTTAGGGACAATCTCTTTGGGGATTTTAGGGTCATAGGATCCCTCTCTTGCTTGGTTTTTAGTATTACGACTACCATTGATGTGAAATAGACCCATATCTGTCTCTCTTTCTCTAGAGCAAGGAGCCTCGTCTTAAGCTCTAGTCTCTTGGTCAACTTTGCTAAAAGGTTGTCCTCTCCAGTGAGTAGCCTCACTGTCTTGTACTGAGTCAAGCCTTCCACTGTAGGTTCTAGACCCTCTGCTCCCTTGCTTGGGGTGGGGGACTCAAAGTTCCCTTCCTCCCTTAGTAGTTGAGGTGGAGTGTTAAATACCTCAGACCCCTTATTACCTTCCCCATCTCCCTGTGAGTCTTCCTCATCAGGAAAGGGGGGGTCCTTTTCATACAGAAAATCAGGAGTTCTATTCTGATAAGGTTGGATCTTGTTCTTATTTTTCTAGCTTTAAAGAGAAGCCTTAGCTCCTAACCAGTTGTTGGAATAAGAAGTGAGGGTGAGCTTCATTGCGAAATTCCTAGTGTTGCTCAATATTTTTCTAAAGTGGGGTTCTTTTTTAGAAGACCTACACTACAGTTCTACATACTTCCCCTACAACTTCAGTGACTTTTACTTTTTCGAAATAGTGCTGCAGGTACTTAGTACAAGGTTCTAACAAGATTTTTAGAAATTTTGAAAATATTATCAATTCACAAAAAGAAAATTTTTGGATTTTTAACATGTGATCAGAGGTTGACTAAGCTAATACAATAAATGGAAGGCTATACATCCCACTGCTGTTCCATCAATGCAGGAAGCTGGCTCTGTATACACTATACCTTATAGTGTGCACAGAGTCCAGTGAGTCCCCAGAGGTATAGAGAGGCTAAATTAGGTAAGTACTAACAGCTGTCTTTGTGGTTTGTGGCCAAGCAGTTACGCTTATTCAGAGAGTGTGTTAAGCATTTATTGTATTCACTCAATAAAGATTGATGGCACACACTCAGAGACAGAATCCAGACCAATTAGTTACGTATAAAAAAGGTATTATGTTTTATTTTAAAACCAAGCAGGAATTGATACAGGTAAGTAAGATATACTCTCAAAATGCAGGACTTTTAAAGGAAATGTAGTTGTGGTTGAATATGCGATTGTTACAGGTATGTATGAGCTTTAGAACATATTTAAAGTACATAGAAACTACTTTTCATTACTCTTGTATTACGTTTTAGTTACTTTGAGTACTTTAGGTGGTATGCCAAAATACCATACATTAAGATTGGTTACTTACAGGTGAGTACAAAAATTCTTAACTTAAAACAGAGCTACTTTTTTTTCATACAAACATCAGTTCAACACTTACAACATTTTAAGGCCAAAAATATCAGAACATGGGTTCCTATGGGAAAAAAGTGTTAGCGATGTCTTAAGTAAGTACACAACTTATGAGTGGGAGCTTTAGGGGCTTGGACTAAGGTTCCTCAAGCTCTATATGGGCATTTGATTTGTAACACCAGAGGCACTGGGGTGGGCAGGAGCAGAGTTCAAGGACTCAAACTCAATACTACCCTACAGGGTTAGGGGGGGCTCTCGTTTCGGGACTGCTTTCGATCTGGCCACTCGGGTATGGAAGCAAAGCTCCTGGGGTTAAAGTCAGCACTGTTGTAGCCAACAATCAGCATAGGAGATGCACCACCAGTGGCATGGGGCGGCCGGGTGCAGGATGTCAAGGAGACGCCCTGTGATTCTCAATAAAGACCTTCGGTTTGGAAAAGTTGCTGCAGGCTCTGGCATGGAGACTTTCTAAAGGCAACCACTGGCTGGAGAGGTAAGTTGGGGTCTTGGGAAAATCCAGAGCTATTCAAGGTGTTTGGCCAAGGTAAGACAGAGTAGTCTCCACCATTGCCAAACGTAAGGTCCACCCGCAATATCATTTGGTGGATTATGACTATATTGGTGGGAAGGAGATCTGACGTTGTTGCGCTAGAGTACCCTCTCCACCAATATGTAAATAAGGCCCTTAGAGCCCTAGTGTCTGAAATGATAATCAAAATCTTTCAGAAGGGCAGGGCTGCAGACTGTATTGGAGGAAGACATCTCGAAGCAGGCTAGCCTTTGGACGAGGTCCCCCTGAAGTCTTTGGTTTTTGCAGGAATAGCTCAGAGTGGAAAAAGCTCAAATTTTATACACAGAGGGTCTGCTCATTAGTTGGACACTTTCAACACCTTTGTCAGGTCAAGATTACTAAATTCAGGTTTGGGCCTGATTCACAGTTTAGTAGATGGAATAAATACGGTCATCATGGTGAGGGTACTCCGTCCAACAAATTTAGGCATTTCCTGCAGTTGAAAGAGCTGCCGTCCCTGCAGTTTCTACCAATTAATTTAAAGTCTTATGGACAGCTCCGTCAACATAATGGAGCCTTACAGTAAGCTTTAAACTTTTCGTTGTTTAAAAAAAAAGTCCCAAAGCAGGAGTTTGTTTTAGAAAATAAAAAAGATAGGAAACTCTGTCCATGGGAGTTTTCTGCAACGATGTGGAGGTCATTTTCAATGTTCACTTCCCCTTACCTGTGCTGTGACAAACAGCAAAAATCTGCCATTTGTCTACCCACTCAAAACAGGGTGGGTGGACAATGGCAAAACCTCAGATGGCCATTACTCTCTTTCTACAGTAAGATAGCTGCCTTAGCGGCATCTATACGTATATCCGGATTTATAGGAAGTGTTCGTTGGCCCCGGATGAGGTAATTATCAGCCCATTTACGGTACAAGTTACATTAGCTATATTGTGCTGCACGGGAAAGGGCTTTCTCTAGATAGACACTGCAAAATACCTAGATATGCCAAACATGTAAATGCATAATGTTCATCTATGCACAAGGTATTTGGTCTGCTAAGAAAGCTCCTGGTATCTGCGATGATAATGCGAATTGTTGATCATGGTGTTATGTCAGTATGAATGGTGGAAATAAAATCTGTTGAAATGGAGCATTTAGGATTTTTTTTAAAGAAAATAGGAACTGTTTACTGTTTATTGTTGTATTTAAGATAAAAGGCTGGAAAATTGTTTATCTAAGACATCTTTTCTTGCATTTCAGATGTTTTAAATATTTTGTGGGATTCAACTATTGTATCCTGAAGAAGGTGTTGTCTTCCAAATATTGTGCCCACGGAAACGCGTCGATGCCCCTTTTTTTGTTTGAGTTGAAGTACTTTAAGTTCTGGTGATAACAACGCTGGTGAAAAAATTAAATTGAATATCAGAGTAGGATTATATGTGTCACTAATGCACTTACCTCATGCTAATTTGATTCATCATTTCCTTTGGCTTTTGTTTCCCACTTGTGTACTGTAATGAGTTTTTAATGTGTATAAATTTTATTAATGAAGAATTTCTTTTAAAATTTTACTGTATCTGATGTCAAGAGAAGATAAGCATCTTTTAACAAATTTGTGATTTAATAAATTGTCTTTTTTAATTAATCTTTCCTTTTTGCTCTTGTATGAATGAGTTGTATGGTCAGAAAGTGTGTTTAATATATAAAGCTGCACCCAAAAGGGAATTCTTATTTGACAATTTATCGTTTGGTACCCTACCCTTTTGGGCGTTGGGGTCCCTCTCTTTTGTTAGAGATACTGTGCACAGTCCTTGTTGGTTGGAGAGTGTCTAGGGTTTTTCCCTAGATATTGTTTACAATGGATCAGTTTAGAACCTTTGGGTTCAGCGATGACCAATTAAACCGGATTATCAACACAAAAAACGGGAATAAGATTAGTGATGTGTCGGGAAAAGGGGAGAATTGGGGTAAACTCCTCAATCTCAAAAAGAAACTGATCAGGACAGAAGCCCATGAGGACTTTCTAGTTGAGTATGTTAAATCAGGAACCATACCAATTGGATTACAGGTCTGTAACGAACCGGGGCTGTTCTATGAAAATAGAAAGTTAATTGAAACATGGGCAGCAATTTCCAACCGATGTAGTCGAGATTGGATGCTCCTTATAATCGAGACTGCCCATGAATTAATCATCATTGAAAAAGAAGCAATTGATAAACTACAGGTAGAACTTAAGAACTGCCCAGCCCTCGAAGACGCTAAGAAAAAATTAGATGACATCAATAAAGACGTTGAAGGATATAGCGAGTATCTATTGAACAAGAAAACTAACAAACTCAAGAAGGACATTGAGAGGTTCTCTGAGGAAAGGGTTTACCCCTTTCTGAAAGAAAACTATTATCAACAACATAATGACCCAAACTGGGAGAGACCACAGAAGAAACAGACTTATAATAGGGGGAGTAGAAAACAAATAACTTTCTCAGAATCATCTGGGTCCAGTAGTGTGGACAAGGGGGTGCAAAGAGAAGAGAGTGAAAGTAGGAACAACTTCAGAGATCAGGGGCCTTTTTTGGACTCACGCCCGAGGAGAGGGCAACAGTATAATGGGAACACAGGGAGGGGCCCTCCACCTCAGCAAGAGTATATGAGAACGAGGAGCAAACGGTACTGGTGTTCGACATGATACAAGCCATACATTTTTCCTCTAGATCCCTGAACCCAACAGAAATGAGTATCCTCAGTAGGGGTCTCAGTTTTGTTCCTACCACGGGTATAGATTCTTTCCAACTTGAGAAAGACATGTGTTCCTTCTTCAGGAAAGTTAGGCTTAGAAGGTTTTTTGAGGATAGGGAATCTAGGGAACCCACAAACCTATCAGGTCTTAAGCCAAAGTCCACATGTATGCCCTCTCTAGGCATGGTTGGAAAAAATAATGAGGCCTTTGAAATGGCAGTGGAGAGTGGTATCCACAGGATCCTAGATAACAACTAAATGTAATCTGTATAATATTAACAAGGAAGAAAGAGCTGCCCTTAACTCTCTGAAAGATGATAGGTCACTTACCATTAAGCAAGCGGACAAGGGGGGTGGGTTGTAGTCTTTAACTTACTGACTACGAAGAAAGGATGTACAAACTCTTGAATGTAGAAGCACCTTATGTTAGAACAAGGGAGAGCAGTATCACAAAAATCTCCAAAGACTGCTCAACACTTTTACTAGAGGCCAAAGAACAAGGCTGGATTTGTGAGGATGAGTTCAAATATTTAACAAAAGCAGAACCAAGAATTCTGGCCATTTATGGCCTACCTAAGGTGCATAAACAATATGATGATCCCCTCTGCGTCCTATTGTGAGTAGTATTGATTCGCTTCTTGAACCTATGAGCAAATATGAAACCACTTTTTAAAACCCCTTGGGTGTAGTATGAAGTCCTATGTCAGAGACTCTTCACACATGATTTCCCTTATTGAAGGTAAAGAGTTCTGTGGAGAGACTCAGTGTCTATTTACCCTGGACATTGAGTCTCTCTACACAAACATCCCCCAGGAAGACACGGTTTGTGTTATTAGAGACATCTTGGAGACTCAGGACCTTGGAGGGGCCAATAAGGATTTTATTGTTAGGTGTGTAAAACTGATTTTGACCAACAACATCTTCCTGTTTAAGGATGAGTATTTCAAACAGCAGAAGGGGACCAGCATGGGTGCCACTTGTGCCCCCAGTCTGGCTTGTCTTTATGTCGGCCAATTTGAGGGCAAACATATATACAATGAGGCTGCCCCTTTTTTCGAAAATGTAGCGGGATGGTACCGCTACATTGACAACATTTTCTTTATTTGGGAAGGTTCTGTTGATTTGCTGAAAGAATTGTTGTTATGGCTAAATTTTGGTGACTCCAACCTGCAATTTACATCATATTGTAGTACTGTGAAAGTGGATTTTTTAGACATCACAATTAAGGAAGTAAGTGGGCATTTGGAGGTGGAGTTGTTCACTAAGCCCTCTGCTAAGAACACACTGCTTCATTTCTCTAGATTTCATCCTAAGTCGCAGAGAGAAAGCATACCATTTAGCCAATTTCTGCGACTTAGGAGGAATTGCTCGGAGTTGGAAGATTTCTATAAACATTCAGAGACTCTGAAGAAGAAGTTTAGAGATAGGAGATACCCTAAAAAATTGTTGACGCAATCAATGAAAAGAGCCAGGTTTTACGATTGGGAAGCCCTAATCAACAAATCTGAAAAAGAAAAGGAACCCCTGAATAAAATTGTCTTTGTAAGCAAATTTTCAAATATTAGTAATCAAATAAAAAATGTAGTAAATAGAAACTGCCATATTCTTAATCATGATGAGAATGTCGCTTTGGAGAAACCTCTATTTGCTTTCAAAAAGAATAAGAACCTACGTGACCTCTTGGTACACACGTGCAGGGAAGAGAATCAATTGGTCCAGAGAACCATGACAAATACAATGGCAATTGGAAATTTTAAATGCAGTACCTGTAATGTCTACCCACAATGCTTACAGACAACAGAAATAACTCATAATGGCAAAACAATGAAATCCAAGACTATGAACAACTGCAAAAGCAAGAATGTTATTTACTTCCTGAAATGCCCCTGTGGTCTTGGATATGTTGGAGAGACAGGCAGGGAGGTACGTGTAAGACTACAGGAGCACAGGTCTGCGATCAGGACCAAAAAGATTACAGCACAATTAGTGACACATTTACTGGAGGCTGGCCATAGTGAAAGTGATTTCACTTGGTTTATTCTGGAGAAAATAAAAATAGGGAAAAGAGGAGGCAATATGCTCTCCAAAAGTAAAATGCGTGAGCAATGGTACATTTCCTTTCTGAACACAGTCAGGGATGGGCTAAACTCAAAGGAGGAGTGGGAACGCCTGTTGAGACCTGTGTAAGGAATTCCAGGAGTGAGATAATATATTATATATACTCAGGAATAATTATGTACGTTGCTGTCATTTTTCAAACTCCACAGAAGCTGTCATGTTGTTTGATCTTATTGGTTTGAACTAAAGATTGTATGTAATTATCTGTATTGTGAATAACCATATACATGCACAACATATGTACCAAATTACGCAGTATTATAGGATATTATCTATCAAGATCGTGCCTATTGTAACATTTGGATATTGAGTGTATCTTAATATCTTGATTTGATATTGGAAGAATACACAAATGCAAACTGTGGCAGATGAATTATATGTACAATTATATGCAGAACTATGTGCAAATGCATGTTATGGCATATGAATTAGGTTATGAATATGGAACACGGGTTAGTAACAGTGTCCCTTCGCTGATGAGGGCTTTTTGTTTAGAAATACCAGCATATACGTAATACCATCTTTTATGTACATTTCCAGCAGGTGTTGATGGAACATCATCCTCAACTTCCCTCGGAGGTCTCTCATGGGTATGATAACTTTTGCGAGTGGCTCAATCACTCCCTAGATGTGTTAATACCAGCTAGATGGAGCAAGACTAGATCTAGCCCTTCCAGCCCCTGGTATGATGAATCTCTTAGACTGCTCAAATCTACCTGTAAAAAAGCTGAACGCGCATGGCGTAAAACCTATGACGTAGACCTTAAGTCCGTCTATAGGGCCTGTACTAGAGTGTACCATCGAGCCATATGTTCCGCTAGAGCGGCCTTTTACTCTCGGGAGATAAAAAACAGTTCTAACCCCACAAAAGTTATCTTTAGGGTCTGTAAGGACCTTACAAGTAAACAAAATCAATCTACTACTCTGGCAGCCTCCCTAGAGCACTGTGAGGACCTGGCGTCATTCTTTATTGAAAAAGTCGAGGCCATTTATAGGTCATTCTCCCAGTTTTCCATCCAGGAGAATAACATCATACCTAAGGCCTCCATACCACTGCTGACTATTCCCAGCCCTACTCTAGAGGAGTTTAAAACCTTGACAACTAAGGTTAAATCTGGCTCACCGGATGACCCCATGAGACCCAATCAATTCCAGGAAATTGCTGAGTGCTGCTATCCGGTCATGCACAGTCTTATTGAGCTGTCTTTTAACACCGGCTGTGTGCCTAGTGCTTGGAAGCAGGCTACCATCATTCCGATTCTCAAAAAACCGGCCCTTGATCCCACTAAATCGGAACATTATCGGCCTATTTCCCTGCTTCCTTGGCTTGCGAAATTAGCAGAATCTCATGCTAATCGCATCCTGTCACTCCATCTGCAGGAAGCGAAGATACTGGATAACTCGCAGAATGGGTTCCGTGCGGGTCACAGTACTGAAACGGCTCTTCTAGCGGTGGTGGAGAACATCAGGACGATGTTGGACCAAGGTCAAACGGCGGCACTGATCCTATTGGATCTCAGTGCCGCATTTGACACGGTGTCCCATCAGATCCTATTACACCGCCTCGAGGAGGCCGGACTTGGAGAGAGAGCGCTCGAGTGGTTTCGATCTTTTCTTACTGATCGAACATTCAAAGTGTCCACTCCCCCTTTTGTTTCGGCTCCTCGCCCGATCTCGCAGGGTGTCCCGCAGGGGTCGGCCCTAAGCCCTACCTTATTTAATTTATATGTTCAACCGTTGGCTGAGGTTGCCCATAGCTTTGGTCTCTCCATGGTGTCATACGCCGATGACACGCAGCTGGCGGTGGCACTTAATGGGGAGTCCAACATGGATGCGGCCACTTTTCAGTCCGCGTTAAAAGCTGTGGCGGGCTGGATGGCGAATAATCGCCTCCAACTGAATGCCTCTAAAACCGAGGTTATTATTTTTGGTAGGGAAAGCGAGCTCTGGGGCGATCAGTGGTGGCCAGCTGAATTACGCCCTGTTCCCACTCCAGTGGCTGAAGTCAGGAACCTTGGGGTGTGGTTGGATGATAAACTTTCATTCACCACCCATACTAAACGGGTTGCCGGTACTTGTTTCGGTGCCCTGCGGTGTCTGCGACCTATTTTTAAGTTTTTCGATGCTGACACGAGACAGATTATTGTCCAGGCTACGGTCTTGGCGAGACTAGACTATGCCAGCTCCCTGTTCCTGGGCGCTAATCAAGCAGAATTAGTTCGCTTACAGCGGGTGCAAAATGCGGCTGCCAGGATGTTGGTTGGCCTTCCAAAGTTTGTTTCTGCACGCCGCACTATCCAGGACCTTCACTGGCTGCCCGTTGGGCAAAGAATTAAATTCAAAACTCTCTGCCTAACTTTCAAAATCCTGAAGCTAGCTTCTCCCCCTATTCTGTCACAACTAATCTGCCATTATGTGCCTTCCAGAGTCCTTCGATCCTCAGGGACAAACCTTGCTGTAGTGCCACGTTTTAGAAAAGCAAGGATGGGCGGTCGCTCTTTCTCTGTGATGGCGGCAGCTCTTTGGAACTCTCTGCCTGCCTCACTTCGCGCCATTCCTGATTTGCTTCCGTTCAGAAAGGCCTTGAAGACCTTTTTATTTTCAACTGTTTAGTCCTTCTGTCTGGTTTTATTAATTTCCGTGTTGTGTTTTTTATCATTCCTAAGCGCCGGGACGCCTCTTGGCTGCGGCATCTGCGCGCTTTATAAAATAAAATAACATAACATAACATAACATAACATGTACCCAATAAAGAAAGGGGTCAATAGGTAAACACTGGGAAGCTGTGTGTTGAAAGCTCAAACCGTAATATTTATTTATTTTTAGATTTCTAAAGCGCGTAGCTACCCTGGGGCGTCCCAGCGCTGACATACAACCTATTAATCCAGGAGGGGAGGGGGGAAATAAGCATTATGGGAAGAGCTAGGTTTTTAGTTGCCTGCGGAAGGTGAGCAGGTTGTGTTCTCTTCGAATGGAAAGTGGGAGAGAATTCCACAACTTAGGGGCGTTGTAGGAAAACAATCTTCCACCCGAACGGGCTCTGTTTATTCTTGGAATGCAGGCAAGGGAGAGGGAATCAGACCTGAGTTGTATGTTAGGGTGGTAGGGATTGATGAGGGATTTCAGGATTGGCGGGCCTTTGCCTTGCATTAACTTATGTGTGATGCATAAGGACTTGAAATTGACCCTTTCCTTGATCGGGAGCCAGTGAAGACTTCTAAGAACCGGTTTGGCCGAACATCTGGACTTGGTTCCTGTAAGGAGTCTGGCGGCTGCATTTTGGGCGTATTGCAGATTTTTTATGACTGAAACAGGAGCTCCTAGATACAGGGCATTTCCTTAATCCAGTCTGGAGATCACCAGACCCTGGATAAGCATTTTCCTAGATTGGAAGGGGAGTAGATGAAAAATCTTTCGTGCTTGTTGGATGAGACCGAAGCAGATGCCAGAGGTTTTCCTGGCTTGGGTTTTAAAATTGAGTTCCTGGTCCAGCCAGATCCCCAGGCTCTTGACTTCTGCTTTCGGGGTAGGGGGTACGCCCATGCATGGAGGCCAAGAGAGGGAGGTAGGGAGTTTTCGTGGGTTGCCTAGAAGGAGAATCTCGGATTTCTCACCGTTTAATTTGAGGCGAGATTCACACATCCAGCGATGGATGTCATATAGGCAGTCCGCCAAGTTGTCCAGACTTTTACTTGAGTGGTTTAGAGATACCACCAATTGGGTGTCATCGGCATACATGACTGATTTGATACCAAATGGGGATATGACGTCCTCTAAGGGGGACATGTAGACATTAAAAAGTGTGGGGCTCAGGGAGGAGCCATGAGGAACCCCACACCGTAGGGGGAAAGCCTTGGACAGCACAGGTCCATCGGACACCTGAAAGGTTCTACCTTCCAGGAAGTATTTGATCCAGGACAGGGCGGTACCAGACACTCCTGCAGAGCTGAGCCGGTGGAGAAGAATGGAGTGATCCACCATGTCGAAGGCGGCACTTAAGTCGAGGAGGATCACTGCCACTGATCCTCCTGCGTCTAAGATGGTTCGTGCCTCTTCGACCACGGCAAGAAGTGCGGTATCGGTGCCCTGTCCAGGTCTAAATCCTGTCTGGGATTGGCGCAGGAGATTGTTGGTCTCTAAGAAAAGAGATAGTTGGGAATTAACAATTCGTTCGGCGATCTTTCCCATGGCCGGGAGGAGAGAGATGGGTCTAAAGCTGGATAAGTCTTTAGGGTCCAGGTGAGGCTTTTTCAGTAGAGCCCTGACTGTCACTTTCTTCCAGTTCTCTGGAACAATGCCTGATGCCAGAGAGTTGTTAATCAGTTGGGTAAAAGGTGGTGAGATAGTGTCGGCGACTAGTTTTAGTTTGCTCAGTGGAGCAGGATCTGATGGGGCCCCACTTTTCACGGATTGGAGGGTAGACAGAAACAGATCAGTAGTGACCACGGAGAAAGCTTGGAGGCGTGGAGTTTCAGTATCCGGGGAAGAAGCGCTGGGGGGGAGGGAGGAGGTGGGGGGTGGGAGGGATTTCAGGATATTACTGATTTTTGTAGTAAAAAATTCCGCTATTTGGTTGCTTCTAGTACCAGATAGGTCTGGTACAGAAACTGGGTCAGGGGTTTTTGTGAGGAGGCGCACAATGCGATAGGTTTCTTTAGAGGAATTTGAGGCTGTCTGTATTGCTTTCTCGAAAACATTTATCTGTGTATTTTTTATACAGCATTTGTAATGTTTTATAGCTGATCTGTATGCGTTTTTACTTTCGGTTGCCCAGTCCCGCCTCCAAAGGCGCTCAAGTTTTTTGCACTGTTTCCTAAGCAGTTTTAGGTCATGGGTAAACCATGGAGATTTAGGACTTCTCCTCTTACTGGGCAGGGGTTTGACAGGAAGGATAGTATCCAGGGAATGATCTATCCAGTCACGTAGTTGCGCGTCTGCCTGGGATGGATCGGGGTCCAAGGCTGGTAGGGTCGGAACAAGTATTTGGGCCCACGCGGCTGTGTCCAGTTTCTGCCAGGGACGAGATGGAGCTTGCACTGGGGGAATCTCAGGTATTTCTGCCGATAACTTGATGTTGAAGGGTATAAGGTGATGATATGACCAAGGGATGGGGTTAGGGGTATTCACTACTAGCCTTGGAAGGTTGGTGAATATGGGGTCTAACAAGTGACCCAAAGTTTGGGTTACATGGCGGTTTTTTAAGATGAGACTCAGCGAGGCAAGATCGTTTTTGAGGTCGACGGCTATTTTGTTGTTTAGATCGTCGAAGTGAAGGTTTAGGTCTCCCAGAACCGTAAAGTTGGGCGTTAGGCAGGCCAGGGAGGTGATAGATTCCACTAGGGAATCATAGAAAAGTCGTTGATGTCCTGGGGGGCGATAGATTAGGATTCCTGAAAGGGTAGTGTCAGGTGGTAAGTGAATGGAAAAGTGGACGTTTTCACATTCCAGGATTGGGCTGTCCTTGAAAGTACAGGACAGGCGGTCACAGTAGATGATAGCTATCCCTCCTCCAATGCCCGAGGGTCTGTCCAGATGTTTTATAAGGTAGCCTGGGGGGAGTGCTTGGATGATATCTGGGTCCGAGTTGGCGTTAAGCCACGTGTCCGTGAGGAAGAGAACCTCAAGCCCTAAGGACTGTAGAAGCATGTTGATTTCCACTTGGTGTTTTGGGAGGGATCTACAGTTCAATAAGGCCATGCTAATCCGGCGTGGTTTCGGAGAGAGACGTGGGGGGAGTTTGTAGGGGCAGTGTGCACAACGGGACTGTCCTTCTTTTAATGGTGTAGTACTCTGACAGGGGGCCGTTGTACCTCTTAAGTTGAGGAGAGTTTCCCGGGTGTACCTCCGAGGGGGTGAAGGAAGGGCAGGGGTTTGAGGCTCTAGGCTCGATCTGGCGCGGACGGGTGCAGACGGGCTTGCCTTAGGCACGCCTTCGGCACGCAAACGGCGCTCCCGCTGCGCTCGTCCGCTGCGCTTCCTGTGGATGCACATATTATATGCCGGAGGGAGGGAGGAGGGGGCGTGGCCAAAAGGGGCGTGGTCTCACTCGTGGCCAGTAATGGCGTCAAGGGAGTGTTGTGGGGGGCTGCGCGGCAGCGCTGAAATCGGCTGTGCTTTAGCCTGTCCCAGAGAGCGAGTGCTTTACCAGTCACTCCCTAGCTGGTAAGTGAAATACAAGTATTTTAGTGACAATCAGGTTTAAAAACAATTGCAGTCAAAGTTTAAAAACAGAGTAAGAGGAAAGAAAGGCTCCCGGCTTCTGCCTCAGGAGATAGGAATGTCTGACAGTTCGCTCGTATTCAGCTAAGTTTTATGCTCGGCGGAGGCGGGAGGCGTGGCCTAAAAGGGGCGTGGCCTCACTCGTGGCCGGTAATGGCGTCAGGGGAGTGTTGTGGGGGGCTGCGCGGCAGCGCTGAAATCGGCTGTGCTTTAGCCTGTCCCAGAGAGCGAGTGCTTTACCAGTGACTCCCTAGCTGGTAAGTGAAATACAAGTATTTTAGTGACAATCAGGTTTAAAAACAATTGCAGTCAAAGTTTAAAAACAGAGTAAGAGGAAAGAAAGGCTCCCGGCTTCCGCCTCAGGAGATAGGAATGTCTGACAATTCGCTCGTATTCAGCGAAGTTTTATGCTCGGCGGCGGCGGGGGCGTGGCCTAAAAGGGGCATGGCCTCACTCGTGGCCGGTAATGGCATCAGGGGAGTGTTGTGGGGGGCTGCGCGGCAGCGCTGAAATCGGCTGTGCTTTAGCCTGTCCCAGAGAGCGAGTGCTTTACCAGTGACTCCCTAGCTGGTAAGTGAAATACAAGTATTTTAGTGACAATCAGGTTTAAAAACAATTGCAGTCAAAGTTTAAAAACAGAGTAAGAGGAAAGAAAGGCTCCCGGCTTCCGCCTCAGGAGATAGGAATGTCTGACAGCTCACTCGTATTCAGCGAAGTTTTATGCTCGGCGGGGGCGTGGCCTAAAAGGGGCGTGGCCTCACTCGTGGCCGGTAATGTTGTCAGGGGAGCGTTGTGGGGGGCTGCGCGGCAGCGCTGAAATCGGCTGTGCTTTAGCCTGTCCCAGAGAGCGAGTGCTTTACCAGTGACTCCCTAGCTGGTAAGTGAAATACAAGTATTTTAGTGACAATCAGGTTTAAAAACAATTGCAGTCAAAGTTTAAAAACAGAGTAAGAGGAAAGAAAAGCTCCCGGCTTCCGCCTCAGGAGATAGGAGTATCTGACAGTTCGCTCGTATTCAGCGAAGTTTTATGCTCGCCGGCGGCGGGGGCGTGGCCTAAAAGGGGCATGGCCTCACTCGTGGCCGGTAATGGCGTCAGGGGAGTGTTGTGGGGGGCTGCGCGGCAGCGCTGAAATCGGCTGTGCTTTGGCCTGTCCCAGAGAGCGAGTGCTTTACCAGTGACTCCCTAGCTGGTAAGTGAAATACAAGTATTTCAGTGACAATCAGGTTTTAAAACAATTGCAGTCGAAGTTTAAAAACAGAGTAAGAGGAAAGAAAGGCTCCCGGCTTCCGCCTCAGGAGATAGGAGGAGAGGAGATAATAATTGGAGCGTTCTACGAATAAATAGCGAGAACGGGTTAGCAATAGTGTCCCTTCGTGACGGTGTCTTTTATTTAGAAATATTAGTAGGTACGTAACATTTGCATTCAGTTATGTAAAATAGGAAGGTTCCAATATTTAAATATTGTGAAGTGGCGTGTTGAATGCTCAAACTGTAACAATTGGAGCGGTCACGTAATAAATTATGAGCTACGGATATTCCTGCCTTAAAATATTAAAAGACACGCTGAAACCAAGAATCAGTGGTGATAGCGTAGTCTTTCGTCTAAAATGCCGTTCATTACAATCCCAACTAAGCGTTCTAGCCGTTGCCGAACACGGAAGTAGGGATAGCACTCGGCCGGATGCCATAGTTTGTGAGCGGGTTTAGAACTGCCATGGAGAGTATATAAATAGGGACGCGGAGTCTGGGAGGTTTGATGAAACACAGGGGAACGTGTGCCTGATTGAAGAGCTCGTATTAAGATTATCAGTGCGTCCTGAGAAATAGTTTAATAAAGCTTGGCGATACTTATGTGCCAATTCTTTTTCATATTTTTGTAGAACGGTGTCGGCTGTGACAGAGGGACTACAAAGTAGCCCGATATCACGTGAAGCAGGCTCTAAGCGCCTGTAAGTTTTTGCGCTATATAAAAGGTATGCCTTTGTTTAAACATCTTTATGAGTCACCAACAAATGCTTGGCACTTTCATTATCTAGGTGTCGTCTACATTAGAGGGATATGCCCACATGTGTTATTAGTGAGGTATTGCAAGGACTACGCCAATAAATATGGCTCTTATATAACAGCATGCCATTCAACGCGTAAATGGCAGTCACTATGAATGAGGGGACTGGGTTGCTCCTCGAGGTTGAACATTGCATCTAAATAGGTTGACCAACACGCACCATTAGATGGGCATGAGTAGGAGCCCCATAGAGAGCTGTTAATAACATACTAGTCAGTTTCCTATGGTCGCATTAGAGAAATACGGGTACAAGTTGTTACCTGACACATAGTGAGATATGTAACAAGTTTATGACCAGGGCGGTTCCCCGTATCTATATAGAAATAAATGAGCAATGGATATTTTCAAACGTATATTCTGCTCAAAATGATAGATCTCTCACGGCAGTCTATGCGATAGAAATATCATGATTTTATTTTCATATTTATAGAACGTATGAAGATACTTTTTGACTGATGCTTGACTGAAGCTAGAGTGGCCCTTAAGGAAACGTTGAGTCAGGACCACGCCCTACAGAAAGGTATGGAATAGAGAATAAACTTTCAATATAGTATGCGTTGTAGAGAACTTTCGAGATAACTTATTTGGTTACTATTCGTCTCTCTTTCTACAGTAAGATAGCCGCCTTAGCGACATCTATACGTATATCCGGATTTATAGGAAATGTTTGTTGTCCCCGGATGAGGTAATTATCAGCCCATTTACGGTACAAGTTACATTAGCTATATTGTGCTGCAGGGGAAAGGGCTTTCTCTAGATAGACACTGCACAATACCTAGATATGCCAAACATGTAAATGCATAATGTTCATCTATGCACAAGGTATTTGGTCTGCTAAGAAAGCTCCTGGTATCTGCGATGATAATGCGAATTGTTGATCATGGTGTTATGCCAGTAAGAACGGTGGAAATAAAATCTGTCGAAATGGAGCATTTAGGATAGTTTTTTTAAAGAAAATAGGAACTGTTTACTGTTTATTGTTGTATTAAAGATAAAAGGCTGGAAAATTGCTTATCTAAGACATCTTTTCTTGCATTTCAGATATTTTAAATATTTTGTGGGATTCAACTATTGTATCCTGAAGAAGGTGTTGGCTTCCAAATATTGTGCCCACCGAAACGCGTCAATGCCCCTTTTTTTGTTTGAGTTGAAATACTTTAAATTCTGGTGGTAACAACTCTGGTGAAAAAATTAAATTGAATATCAGAGTAGGATTATATGTGTCACTAATATACTTACCTCATGCTAATTGGATTCATCAATTCCTTTGGCTTTTGTTTCCCACTTGTGTACTGTAATGAGTTTTTAATGTGTATAAATTTTGTTAATGAAGAATTTCGTTTAATATTTTACTGTATCTGATGTTAAGAGAAGATAAGCATCTTTTAACAAATTTGTGATTTAATAAATTGTCTTTTTTAATTAATCTTTTCTTTTTGCTCTTGTATGAATGAGTTGTATGGCCAGTAAGTGTGTTTAATATATAAAGCTGCACCCAAAAGAGAATTCTTATTTGACATTACTCTCTTGGGCCATCTGCGGTGTGTAATGCTGGTAGATGCTGAATGGTCTCCATCATTGACATACTGGAGGTTTGCAAAACTGTGAATGAGAATACTCCATCACAATTGCAATACTGAATTTTAAATAGGGACTTAGTCTTTTTTCGAGATTTCACAATGATCCACTAGAGCCTTTCCCCTATTCATTTTTCTATAGGAAATGTAGGCACAAGTACATCCCAAACAGCTGAGGAAATTTGGCAGAAAGCTAGATCTTGGTCTTAAAAGCAAACCTTTCATGTTTTTATATAAACCCATTTAGTAGTTTTAGAGAAATTAACACTAAAAAATGAATATTTTATACAGCAGAGCCATCGTGGATCCGTCGCTGTGGATCCAGAAATCTGCAAGGCCAAACTCACGTTGTGATTGACTGGCCACAACATTAAACAGAATGTTACGGCCCCCATCATAGTCCTCAGGGATTCCCTCTGTAGTTGCAATTGAAAATGAAGGTTTCTTTGGCCATTGACAAGTTTTGTTGAGCGATTGCAGTGCTGAGTGCAGCCTTTGAGGTTTTGTGATAGCTAAAAAAATCCAAAGGGCCATTTTAATCAAACATAGTTCCTCAAATGGATTCTATGTCGGACACCACTACTTCAATTCAACTATGTTTACTGGAAGAATTCCCCCCTTTAAACATGACATCTATCCAGGGGATCTTGGATCATTTAAAATCAGGCTCCCCTCTAGACCCTGTCCCCCCTCAATATTAAAACAAGTTAATCTCTCAGTATCCCCAGTGATACTGGATGTAATTGATGCTTCTTTGCGGACAGGAATTGTCCCCACTGCTTGGAAGCAAGCAACTGTTACAGCCCTCCTAAAGAAATCTATTTTGGATCCTGAGGAGTTGGCAAACTATCGCCCTATATCCTTGTTACTTGGAGTAAGTAAAATAGCAGAGAGGTATGTGAACTCCATCCTCTCCTCTTTTTTGGAAAATAATAACTGTTTCCACCCTACCCAGACAGGATTTAGAGCGCAGCAGGGTACGGAAACTGCTCTCATCAGTGTTATGGTGGAAGCCAAAAGAATTCTTGATGGTGGAGGCTGTACTGCCCTTATTTTATTAGCTCTCAGCACAGCCTTCAAGACTGTGAACCCGTCAACTATTGATTTAACGACTTAGAAATATGGGAGTGACAGGATTTGTGTTAAAATGGCTGCAGTCTTTTCTTGAAGACAGATCTTTTGCAGTCTTGGAAGATGACATAATGTCAAACTTGATGTCATTAAATTAAATTTTCCCTCGATTGTTTGGACATCGAGGGAAAAGCTTACGCTAGTGCCATCTTGAGGGACCTCAGAGACTGGACGGGCGCAGAAGGCCTGCTTCCACTCTGCCAAACCGGATTTAGACCTGGGTCCGCCCCAGTCGATAACATCACTGCACTTTCTTATCTGGTCCACCATGCGTGGACACGCAAAAGCCCTCCCTTATTCGCCTGCTTTATCGACTACTCGGCGGCGTTCGACAGGGTAGATCGTGCAATCCTGTGGAGAAAGCTGGTCCAATGGAGCATTAATCCATCCCTGTTAAGGGCGATCCAATCCCTGTACCTCAAAACGTGGGTGAGAATCAAACTCTCGAGGGGCCATGCATCCGCAAAGATCAATACAGACCGAGGTCTAAAACAAGGGTGCGTGCAAGCCCCATAGTTGTTTAACCTATATACAGCGGACATGGAGAGGGCCTTGACTGGGGCTGCCTTGGCTACCCCAAAGATCGGCGGGACAAAAATTCATTTCATGCAATACGCCGATGACCTGGTACTCTTGGACCATACGAGAATTGGGCTACAAAAGGCGCTGACGGCACTTGCCGCATATAACGACAAAAACAAGCTCGTAGCAAACCCATCCAAGTCCAAAGTTATCATCTTCGGACAGTATCCAAAGAAAAAATTCATTAAAATGGAGGCTCGGCAATCTTTTGCTGGAAAGTACTCAGCGGTACACCTACTTGGGCATTTGCTTCCAGGAGTCGGGGCTTTCAAGTGCGCACCTAAAGACCATCCAAGGCAAAGGCAAAACCATAACCTACGCCATTTGCAAGCTGCAAGCCTCCTTATATAGCCTGTCCGCAACAGCCATCCAAAGAGTACTCAAAGCCAAGCTAATGCTGCCCTCAACTATGCTCTACAGGCATTTCCGGGCAAACTGAACAATGAACTAGAAAAAATCCATTGTAGAGCCTACAAGAGATTATTCCATCTACCGAGGTGCACCAGAAACACCCTTGTTCACCTGGAGTTCTCACTCAACCAGCAACATTTGGAAGAGATGGCCCCCCTAAGTAAATACTACTTTCTAACAACGGCGGCTCAGGCGAACACACTTAAGGCAACCCAGAATTGCATCTTCAGAGAACCAGGGAACCCCTGGTCGGCTACTCTCAATGCGGCTAAGGACCATCTCAATCTTGCTATCGAGTCTTGGAATCCCAAACATGTCAGCTACACCTCTATCAAACACTCCATCAAAAAACAAGTACGTGCGCGGTCACGGGAACTGGACCTGGAGTCGCTGGCAAGAAAAGATCTTCACGAGTCCTTGTGCTTACCGCACATCCTGCACAATCCTAAACACCACCTCAAGCAGGCGGTGGGCCACGCAGCCCTTCATAAGATCCTAGCCTACAGACTACATCTGTTACCCCTCAAAGAACTATACGCCTTCGGCATGGTTGGCTCAGGAGTCCGGGAATGTAGGCTTTGTAGGTACAAACGTGAGTCATTGGTCCATCTTCTATTCTGCTGCCCGGCCCTGCGCACGGCCCGCAGTTTTTACCTCAGGCCAATCCTAAGACAATCAGGATCCCGCACCGCAAAGGAGGCGATCATCCATCTTTACACTCTGACAACGGTAAAGCACATGGCCTCCTTTGGAAAGTTTATCCACCAGACACGATCCTTGCTGATGGCCCCGTGGGTCCGTCCTTATAGAGACTTTGCAGATCCATGTCTCAACACAAACCCTATTCATTGTATCCCCAGCGCCCAGGGCGGCACCATTTAGACTGACCTCTCGAAACTCCCCTGGTTTTAATTTTTGTAATTTTGTAATTTTGTACTCTGTTTTTAATGTAATGGTTTTGAGTAACCAAACAATAAAGTATTCATAATGTCAAACTTGATGTCATTAAATTGTGGTTGTCCTAAGGGGTCCTCCTTAAGCCCCACTTTATTTAATATCTATATGGTCCCTTTGGCTCAAATAGTATTACCATTTGGCGTACAAATAATCACTTATGCTGACGACACCCTGCTGATGGTTTCCATCAACCAGCAAGACAGTTCTTCACTAGGCTTAGCCTCATGTCTTGGAGCCGTCTCTAAGTGGATGGATGAATCTTATCTAAAGCTTAATGGGGCTAAGACAGAGCTTTTGCTACTGGACAACTCAGCCCCCCTGAACATAGATCATATTGGGCCCAGTTGTCTGGGTTCTGCCCCTAACCCAAAGGACCACATTAAGAGCCTTGGTGTGTGGCTGGACCGTAACCTAGCTGCTATGGAATGCTGAGGCTGATCAGAAAGATCTTCCCTTTACTACCTTTTGGTGCTAATAGGCTGCTGGTTCAGGCATTAATTATTTCACGGTTGGATTACTCCAACGCCTTATATCTTGGAGCACTGCTTTCCACGATTAGAAGACTGCAGAGTGTGCAGAATTGCGCAGCCTGCAAGTTGTTGAATACTCCTAGGCGTATGTCGGCCAAACCTGCTCTTGCCTCCCTCCATTGGCTCCCCATCAAAGAACGAGTTCAGTTTAAGGCTTAATGCATTGCGCATAAAGCACTCACTGGTAAAGGCTCTCCTTTGATGTGTTCTCTTATCCAGCCCTACCTTCCAAATAGAGCGCTGAGATCTGTAAATAAGCGATTGGTCACAGTTCTGAGAATTAGAAGAGTTCGAAGTGGGGGCCGACTCTTCTCGTATAATTTGGCAAAGCTTTGGAACGTTTTGCCTCTTCATATATGCCTAGAGGCTGATCTTCTGTCCTTTCGAAAGAAAGTAAAAACCTATCTTTTCCCTTGATGACTGCCTAAATAATAAGTTCCTGCCGCTAGCGCTGGGATGCCAACGGGTGAGCAAGTGTTTTATAAATGCTATTTTCATTTATTTAATTTTATTTCACAACCAGACACAGAATCCTATGCATGAACATACACTCATATAACTGTATGCACACACAATCAATCAATCAATCAATCAGGGGTTTGTATAGCGTACTACTCAGCTGTGAGGGTCTTAAAGCGCTGGAGGGGGAAGCCTTGGATCAGTCGAAGTGTCAGGTCTTGAGGTCCTTCCTGAATGAGTGCAGGGTTGGGAAGTATCTGATTTTCATGGGGAACTTGTTCCAGGTCTTTGCTGCGATGTGGAAGAAGGTTCTCCTGCCTGTTCTGTTCCTGCGGATCCGGCGGACCTCTGCCAGGGCAAGGGCGGTGGAGCGGATATTTCTCTTGGGTACATGGAAGGATAATCTCTTGCTGAGGTATTTTGATCTGATGTTGTTGAGGGATTTGTAGGCATTGGTGAGGAGTTTGAAGGTGACCTTCTTCTCAACAGGGAGCCAGATGAGGTCTCGTAGGTGTTGGGTCATGGGTTTGTGGCTTGGAGTCGCGAGGCTGAGTCTGGCGGTGGCATTCTGGATGGGCTGGAGTCTGAGCAGGAGATATCTGTTGATTCCAGCTTATGGGGCGTTGCTGTAGTCCAGTCAGCTGGTTATGAGTGCGTGGGTGAAGTTCTTTCTGCAGTCAGGTGGGATCCATTTGAAGGTCTTGTGGAGGGTGCACAGGCAGTTGAAGCTTGTGGATGCAACAGCGTTGACCTGGCAGTTCATGGACAGGGAAGAGTCGAGGATGATTCCCAGGTTGCATGCATGGTCCAGTCAAGGGCGGCTCTTTGTATCCCTGTGTCATGAAGTCTGGCTGCAAGGATGCGATGAGAGATGGTTTCGAAGTCTGCTCAGAGGTTTAGAAGGATGAGGGCCGTGGTGCGTCCCTGGTTGAGTAGCAAGTGGATGTCATCTGTGGCGGCGAGGAGAGAGGTCTCAGTGCTGTGGTTACCACGGACTCCGGACTGGGAGGCATCTAGGATGGAGTTCTCTTTGATGAAGGTGGTCAGCTGAGCATTCACAAGTCTCTCAGTGACTTTGGCTGCGAAAGGGAGGAGAGTGATGGGCCAGTAGATTTTCACGTCCGTTAGGTTGGCCGCGGGCTTCTTGAGGAGGGGTTTAACCTCCGCCCACTTCCAGTTCTCTGGGAAGATGCTGGACATGAAGGAGGTGTTGATGGTCCATCCAAGTTCAGGTGCATTGGCGGTGGCGGCCCTGTGGAATATGTGTGAAGGGCATGGGTCCGTAGGGGCTCCTGAGTGAGTTTTCTGCATGGTCGCAGTGATAAGTTTGACGGTGGTGGGCTTCCATGTCAAGATCTTTGGCTGATCAACCCCGATGAGGGGGAGTTGATGTTCCTCGTTGGTTCGCTGAAGTTGTCTTAAAGGTCCTTGATCTTACGGTGGAAGTATGAGCTGAGCTTGTTGCAGAGTTGTTGGGAAGGTGTGACATCTGTGGCTTCGCTGGGTGATTTTTGGAGCTGCTATATGATGCTGAACAGTTCTTTGGAGTTGGTCGCGTTGGCCTGGATTTTGTCTTTTATGAATGTCTGTTTGGTATCCCTTATGCACTGGTTGTGTTCCTTCAGGGCACTCCTGTGGTTGTTCCATGCTTCCGTGGTTTTCTGATTTTGCCAGGTTTTCTCTAGGCATCTGCAAGAGTGTCTGGCTTTCTGTGGGGAATCAGGTGGCCTTCAGCGGGCGTTGCTTGGTTTGGTGCCAGAGGGGTGCATGTATGTCAGCGCAGCAATAATCCAATGGTGTAATTCTATGGCTGCGGAGTTAGTGTCAGTGGTGGCTTTGGGGGGGTCTTGGCGGAGGGTGGTGTTGAGGAGTTCCTCTGTGACCTTGCTTCAGTTTCTTTGTGGTGGTCCCAGGGCATGCTTGGGTGTGGTGGTGGTGTTGAAGGTGAAATGGACACAGTGGTGGTCATCCAGGGCAGCTGGGTGTTGTGGCTGAACCGGATGTTTGTTCCTCCGGGGAAGATAGGGTCCAGAGTGTGTCCAGCTCTGTGCGTGGGTATGTTGACCAGCTGCTTCAGTCCAAGGTGGCGAGGCTGTCAACAATAGAGGTGGAGTGGGGGTCATTGCTATTGTCGAGGTGAAAATTTAGGTCCCCGAGGAGGATGTAGTCCCTGTAGTTGATTCCGTGGGGTGTGAAGAGCTCAGTGATGGTGGTTGCAGACTGGGTGCAAATGCCCTTTTTCTGTAGATGAGGGTGCTGCGTAGCATAGTCCTGGGATTGGACTGGATCTAGAGATGGAGCTGTTCTGTGTCGGAGTGCGGTCACTCATGCTGGATGTAGCAAGTTGGAGGGGGGTCTTGTGTGCGATGGGGAGTCCTCCTCCTGTGTGGTAGGGGCAGTCTTTTCTCTAGACCTCATAGCCATCAGGGATGGCAGTGGCGATATTGAGGCTGGAGGTGGCGTTGGTCCAGGTTTACATGAAGAAGGCGATGTCGGGCGAGAGGGTGTCATTCAGGTCCCAGATCTCTATGGCGTGTTGGTGCAGGGAGCGCATGATGAGGAAGACGCAGGTCAGGGTGGTGGTGGTGCGTATGTCAGGTGGGCCTTTAGGGGTTATGAGGGAGTTGTCGATGGTGAAGGATCTATGGCAGGCTCTGCACAAGAACTCTCCCTGGGTGTTGTGGGATGTGGTTCTTACGCAGCCGGTGTGTCTCTTGGGTTTGAGTGCATTGAGGGTGGTGGAGTCGTAGTGGTGGGTCATGGGAGAACCAGGGTTCCTGGCGCTAGTCACGTCCAGGTCATGAATGGGCACAGACGGGCTTGCCTTAGGTGCACCTTTGGCGTGCCAACGGCGTGATCTCGCATTAGTCTGCATTATGTAGGGGAGGAGAGGGATGCTCACCTGGGAGGTGGGAAAATGGGCACGGGAGAGAGAAGGAGCTGGATGAGCAGTGGTGGGAAGCATGGGATGGGGATAGCAAGAGGGGGCAAGAAGCAGGTAAATGCGGGAAAATAAAAATAAAATAGAAAGGGAGTAAATAATAACACCAGTGGCACAGGAATACAGAAGAAAAGCAGGCAAGTGCAATTAACAAAAAATAAATGAACAGTACTGATGGCAGCAGACTCAAATACACAAGGCAGGGGGGCCAGAGGCAACAACAGATCGCAGGAGCTGTTGAGGAGAGTGCAGGCCTGTAACGGAGGTCTTACGACTTCGACATACGACATTCATACCGATATAACCCCTCCACACACACATTCGCATACGTGCACACATATACCTAGATAGACAGCTTATGCTACTCAACACACACAACCCCACACATGCTCTTGGGCAACCACATACTCACAGAGACATCTAAACAATCATACAGTAATACTGCAATACACACAACCATACAACCCCCAAACACAGACACATACTCAACCCTCCTCACATACACCCACAGAAGCCCATACACATATACTGTCACAGTTACACTAAAACCATAAACAGATATACATACTCACAGCCACACTGTCACACCAGGGGAGAGGAGTTGGCCTAATGACTATGATGGTCGACCTAAAATCTGGAGAACTGGGTTCGAGTCTCGGCAATGACGCTGAACATCCTATGATTCTGGGCAAATAACGCAATCTCTCCGTGCCTAAAACATGAATGTGTCCTTGTGTAATGCAACTAGTGCTATGTAAAGAGCTCTGATACCCAATATGGGTCAAGTTTGCGGTATATAAATCTTTGTAAAATAAAAAATATATACATAACCCCACATACTCACATATACACATACCCATTCACATACTTATGAACCCACTTGCACACATACACATATTCACACAATCACCAACTCATCCACAGAACCACTCATGTACCCATCTTTCACCCACACAACTACTCACACAGTCAGCCTGACTACAAAACCACTCACATGCCCACTTATATACCCACACAGTCACTCACACATCCACGTATGCACTCAAACACCCACTTACACACTCATCCACACACTCACATAGCTATCTGCAGACCCACAAAATGGCTACCATACCCACTCAAAGACCAGCTCAATCATGCACACACTTATTAACGCACTCACACACTCATTCACACACTTATAAACCAACTCACAAACATCCACAAACATGTATACTTTTTGACACTTTGAACATACAGACTTTAAACACTCATATATACACTGTGACATACAAATACACACAAAATGACACATATACACATGGTCTCTCTCACACTCTCTGACAAACATGCCCTGACACACACAGAGACACACACATTCACACATATGTAGATTCTGGCATGCACATACACTCTCACACATATAAAATGTAATTACTATGCAAATTCCAACATAACAAAAACAGGTAAAGTATTGGACTTTGGTGGGGCTAGCTTTAATTTTGCCATTCCAATGAAGGAGAAATCAGGGACAGTGTTGGCTTTGGAGTGGTTATATTCAATATTTCTACTTGTCTTGAACTTCGGATGGGTTAGAGTTACGTGTTCCAGTTCTATTTAACTAACAATAGGGAAAGTGCTCTACTTTGGAGGGTTCACATTTACTATTCCCAATCCAACATAGGCAAAATCAAGGAAAGTGTTGGACTTCAGAAGGATTTCATTTACCTTTTCAAATGCAATTATTATTCCGTTCCTACTCAAATAATATGACTATGTATTGGGACAACACAGCTTAAGAATGTGGGAGTCTCAGTCCATCCACAGAATCAGAAACTGCCAGCCCAACTCCTGGCTAGCTCACAGTGCCTCACATGAACCCCTAACCTAACCAGAGTGAACAGTGATTGTGGCAACCTAAACATGACACTCTGACTCCAAAGGAAGTTGTGGAAAAAGATATCACTCTTTTGTTGTATTACACATACAAGCCCAAATGTAAACAATGGAGAGACACAAAATAGTTTTCCAATACATTTATTGAAACCTCATAATCTTGCATTGAGAGAGCGTGCTGTGGTAATTAGGCAAATTTAACAGAGCAACGTTGCCAGCATTATTAACATGGTAAACATATTGAACAATCCAGCTGAGGTGAGTAGTTTCTAGAAGGTTTAGAGGTTCCTACCTAACCCTAAGACTATACTGAGAGAATAGCGTGTTTACCCATACGCCTGGCCTGCTCTAATGGATTAGCATTTAAACCATACCTGAAAATTGCATCAGGAGCCAGCCTCCAGTGTGGCTGGCAATATTCTCATCAACGGATAGGTTAGTGCCAGCAGAGCTGTATGTCGAACAAAGCATTTGCCCCAGGATGGTTGCAGGTGGAATGCCTATATGCCCCTTCCTGGTCAGTGCATTATTTATATAATAAAGCCACAATGTGTTAGAAGCACAGCTCAGATGCAATGCCTGCTTAGATGTTAGAAGCTGTCTCCTGATGGGCAATGCAAGCATTAGGATATTGTGTACCATGTTCCCAGCCTATGCTGCCACTGTTGACATTGTCACCCCTTTTCACATGTATGTGCTGCATGAGATCCAAACCTTTCATGTCCTGCTTTACATTAGGTCCTAAAATGCTGCAACAGACTAGTTGTAGATAAGAACAGAAATGACAATTGCCACATCACCCTACTGATAAAACAAGTCACAGAGTTCTTATATAACAATATACATGAGTTTTTGAGCACTCAAAATCGACCATCTATATAGATAACATTAGTATTGCCGGTAACTCTTCTAAGGAATGCTTTAGAGTCATCAAATCTTTCTTTCATTCCTGGCATCACTGACACTTAACAAGATTGTTGTGGTAAAGTATCCATTTACTTCAGAGACAAAATCCTTAAGATCATTGGTGATGTCAACAGTGATGTCACTGACCATGTATTCAGTGATGTCTTGAGTGATGTAATATGTGACTTCATAAGCAGTGCATTGCTATAGTGTACGTTATAGTTAACTCAGGAAAGTTTAACTGCCAAATTTCACTGGTTTTCTACAAGTGAAATCTGTCCCTAACTATAATGTCCCTGTAAACTTTGGTATTTTCTGTGATTTTCCTAGTTTTTTTAGTTCTATTTGCTAACTCTAACGTCCCTGTAACCTTTGTTTTTCCAGTGAATTTCTAAGTTTTTTTAAAAGCGAATTCCTAACTATAACGTCCCTGTAACGTTTAGTTTTTTCATTGTATTGCTATGTTTTTTTAGTTAGCAATCGTATTTTCAGAGTGGTAGAGAAAGGGGGCTGGGCCTCCAACCAGCTTTTAGGAAGATCACTGTGTAACTGTATAAGACTTTCAGAAGGTACCAGGAGGGCTTCATGCCCCCAAGTTCCCTTAGAAGTTAAGTATACTTTTCCCCCCAGCCAGTAGTGTATCATGAGCCATGTTTGCAGAGTGGCGGCAAAAGGGAGAGTGGTGCCCGTAGACCTCATAGCAATCCTGATGTATGGGACTTACTGGAGGTAAGAGAAGGGTTAGTTGGCCCCCGAGGACATCTACCTTTGTGCAAAAGTACCTCCTTGCACACTACTAGTAGGGGGATGAAGTCCCCTTGGCTCCAGATGGTCCTTGTGGGCTAATTACCCCTTCTGTTATCTCCAATAAGACCCACACTGTGGGTTTGCTGAGAGGTGATCAGTGGCCACGCCCCCTTTCTTCACCACTTTATAAATGCACCTCCTTGAGCACTACTAGTTTGGTCATGAAGTCCTCTTAAGTTTTGAGGGTCCTTGGGGGCCAACAACCCCTCCTGTCACCTCCAGTAAGGCCCACACACCTGGATTGCTGAGAGGTTGTCAGGGGCTATGGACCTTTTCTCCACTAATGTGCAAATGTTCCTCCTGGTGAACCACTTTAGTCCTGAGACCCTCAGGAGTAAAGTGAAATTCCTTCTCTAACCAGAAGTGCATCAGGAGCCATGTTTGCAGAGTGGTGGAGAGAGGGAGCGTGGCTTTCAAGTCCTCTCAGAAATCCCGCTGTCTGGGACTTACTGGAGGTAACAAGAGGGCCTTTCGGCCACAGAAGACCCTCAACATTCAAGAGGATTTTATTCCACAACCACCACTACACCGTGAGGCACATTTGCAGATTGATGGTGCAGGGGGCATGGGCTCCAGTGTGCCAGAGATTTTTCTTAAACTTTTTTTTAAGAAAGGTGGCTGTGTAGCACTCCTTCACGGGGTTGTTTTTGGCCCTGGGGACCCCATACCGTGCAGCCAGTTTTTTATGAAATGGCGGTGCACAGCCTCATTCTTGGCCAATTACTGGGGCCCAGACTTTTCCTTTATATTCCATTTTTTTACATAAAGGAAGGAGGACCCTGTGACCCCCTTCACTGGGCTGATTTTCTCCCCTTGGACTGCATCCCACAGAGCCTGCTCTTTATTTTATATTTTTACATAGAAGAGGCGGACAGGACTTTATTTATTTTTTATGTTTTGAAATAGGGGAGGGGTGGTGTATGGCCCCCTCCATGGCCAACTTTGTTCCCGGGGACCCCAATCCACTGGGGCCTGGCCTCTCCATTGGGGATCTCGGGAGGAGTCTGAAGGCCCCCATGGTCCCCCATGGTGCCAGCCAGCTCCCCAAAAAGAGGGAGCTGCTAAGATGCAGCTCCCTCTGTTCAAAAGCAATTCTGCTCTGCTTCATGGACGTGAGAGAAGTGTTTTCATTGGTTTGGCCGTAGGGTGGCTCCTGCCAAGCCATAGCAAATTTCAATGTCCCAGTGGTGGGCACTTAAGAATATTACTGGAGCTGGCTCTGGGAAGTAGCTGTCTCCACAGACATGTAGGGCTTCATGAGGGGGGCAACATCGCCCCTCCTTTAAAAAGCAAGCCCTGAGGAGGTAAAAGTCCCCAGGTCTGCGGGTCCACAATGGATCCCTTCATTACTGTATTGGAGAGATAGCGGTACCCAGGGCTGCATGGGAAGCCAATGCACCCCCTGCATTATTATTTACTTTAGCCCCAGGAATGTGAGAGTCCCCAGGGCTATGGGGGCTGGGCAGCCCCGCAATCCAATTAAGTGCCCCAGGGAGATGGGCATTCCCAGGGCAGAGGGAGAGGCTTTTGCATTTTATTTGCTTACAAAGTATGTGTCCCAAGGAGGTGGTAGTCCCCGGGGCTGCAGGATGCCAGGCAGGCCACCTGCATTCCAATTAGGAGTCATGGGGGAGTGGCGGACCCAGGGGCAGTGGGTAGGCAAGGTCTAGAGGGCATATGATAAATATAGGAGGAGTATACAGATCCCCTTCTAGGACTTATCCATCTCCCCAGGGTACTTTAAATTATGTATGTGGCTGGGTCCTCTGGGACCACCCACAGCCCCGGTGACTACAACCTCCACGTCCATTAATATAGGTGGAATGCCATGGACCCCCTCTACCCTGGTGACAGCTATCTCTCTGGGGCTAATTACAATAATATCACGGACCTCTCAGGCCCACCTGATCCTCCTGACCCAATGACCACCACCTCCTTGTGCCTTCTTTGGGTTTGGGGGCCTCACGGACCACCAGCTCTCTGGGGCCAAACTTTAAAATGGGAAGGGACCATGTCACTCTTCCTCTTGGGCCTTTCATGGTCCAGGGACCATCACCTCCCTGGGGTAGGCCCTCAAAGAAGAAACAAGGGGTTTCAGCCCTCCTCCTGCAGCCATACATGGCCCGCGGGGCTGCCACCTCTCTGGGCTGGCTTCAGCAATGTGCCTGAGTACCCAACCAAGGACATTGTAGTTGGCTATGGCTTTCTGGGAGCACGACCTCCTCAAGGCCATAACAAACACTCTGATTTGAGCAAACAAGAGCAGAAAATGCTCTTGCTTGCTGACAGCAGAGCATGTCTGTTTCCCTTCCCCTTGTCAAGCAAGAAAATAGACAATGCTTTGCGATCCAGGGAGCTGTATGTTCAGCAGATCCCTGGGTATCAATTCAATACCGGTAAGCCCCACACAGTGATATTGTTGAGAGCTGCTTGGAGGCCATGCCCCTTTATCCATCATTCTGAAAATATTCCTCTTGATGCACTGCTCGTGGCAAGAAGAGGTCTCCTTTCCTTCTGAGGGACTCTGGACTAGCGTGGACTTCTCCCCCCAACCAGCAGTGCACCAAGAGGCTATTTGGGCCCCAAGGACCCTCAAGAGCCAAGGGTACTTCAACCCCCAACTAGTAGTGTGCCAGGAGGCATGTTTGCAGAGTGGGGAGAAAGGGGCCATGACCACCGAAAACCTCTCAGCAAACCCATTGTGTGGGACTTGCTGGAGATAACAGGAGAGGTTGTTGGCATGTCAGCATCACTTTGAATTGTCACTCCTTTCAACATATTATCTTAATCCAATGTTGCAGAAAAGGTCTTTCCCTGTGCCCTTGCCTCCCTGTGTGGATGCAACATTGTAAAGGGTTGGGGAGGTACGGGTAGAGGAAATAGAGGGATCAGAAGTGATGTTTAGTTCCACACTTGGACAAGACATTCCTGCACAAGTCACTTGGGTTGAAAATGATGTGTTCCTTTCAAGTATAAGCACGTTCTTTAATTCATCTGGCTAAGTTTGGCTGAGGGGCCATCTAGGGCAGAAGTTTCTTTCAAGGAGAAACGGTGCACTGCTGTCTCAGTAATGAGTCATTGAAATAAAAATGTCATCCTCCAGATTTGCTTGGTATTTGGACCTGTGGTGGCTGAGTAGAAAAGCTTTGGGAAAGGGGGCTGGTAGTGGTGGTCGGGGTCTCTGTTCACATTTACAGCTGAGGATAGGTGTTCACAGACTTTCCTATGAGTTGGAGACCCCTGGGATGAAAGGTGCATGGCCCGGATGCTTCGAAGATACATAATGTGGAACCTGTAAGAAGTGGTAGACGGACAGTGGTGGGAGAGGCGGATCAAGAGAGGTACGCAGGTGAATATCTCATGGCAGGCTCTTCATTAGCTGCAACAGTGTGCTGATAAAATGGGTTTTAATATTATGGCTCTAAAGACACACTTGCTCTTGCGCACTTATCCACACATCACAAGCACTGTACCGTACTTCCCAAGATCACACCCAGGTTTTGCTTTGTACAACTGAATCCAACAATTCTGCATTTGTTGCTCACCCAGTTTGCAGTTTTCAAATTGTGGGCATAGTGAGCTATAGTGTAAACAAGCACAGATCCATTCGTATGCTATGGCAAAATTGAAAAACATATATTTTTTAAATCCTGCGAGGTCCCTCTGGGTTGCCATCATCACATCTAGGGAGTCAGGGTATTCCTACCCTGCCCACTTTTCTATATTTTCAACTTTTTCTGTGAGGCTCAGCAGAAGAGTCCAGAGATGGCTGCCAACACTTCTGATTGAAGTGTTGGCAGTCAATTAGATTACAGCATGGGGATTATGGGATCCACAAATGAACCATGCCCTTATATATCTCTATTTTGTTACCTTTAATATCTTTAAAACTACTCAACAGATTTACACCAAATCCTAAAAAGCGTGATCTCTGAACACAACTCTACCTGTTTGCCAAGTTTGGTGTAATTCTGTTCAGCAGCTTGAGCTGTAGTCATTTTCAAATCCCCTATGGGAAAATGCATAGGGAAGACACATTTTGGGTATCCCTCTTTTTATTGTCCCTCTCTTTACAGATCACCCCAAAACTTTAAACACAGTAGTTGAACTGACCAAAGTACAGGCCTTCAAAATTATGTGAAGATCTTTCAAGCACCTCCAAAGTTATTGGCAAAACAAAACACTTTCTTCCTTTGGAAACAAGGTCCTAACTATAATTACCTACTGGCGACAGCCATATATATATATTTGTGCCGCTATCAGTGAACAGTTTTTAAACCATTTTGCATTCCATATGTCATACCCATGGACTCAGTAAGTGTTTAGTAGATATTCCATACTAGGAGCTGACCATACAACGTACTCAGACACATTTCATGCATCATGGCTGATTTTCAAACATTTTCATATGACATTGATCTCACCATTGTTCTTCACCCCCTCATTTCCGTTAGTGCCAATTCAGCTATATAACATCTTCAAGCTCTCGTTTCATGATAACTCCTATATGAAAATGTATGAAAATCAGCCAGGATGCATGTGGGGCAAAGAAGAGACAGAGGATGAGCAGTCCCTTGTTATTGACAAACTAATGTTCCAACCAATGAGAGTGAGTTAAGATGTTTTAAAACCAGTGACATGCAAACTTTTATTGTGAACCAACATTAAGACAGGCACAGTCTCTCCAAAACTAGGGACATAGTTACAAGGGACATTACAGAGTGAGTTGTTAGCCTTCCTAGCTTAACGCCTCAACATACCACTTCAGAAACGGAGGGATACTCCACATTTACAAGAATATGGTGCAGTCCTGCATTTGACCCTACCCTGGTGCTACACTTAGCAGCCTAGCGCCAATGCAGGCACGCTTGCACCATAGTGCAAGGGTGTCTGTGTGCAGGGGAAGATTGTTTATGTACAGGAAGGTCCCTCTTCCTGCATATAAAGAAACTTGAAATGCATTTTTTCAACTTCTATGTGTGCTGTTTAATGCAGCACACATAGAAGTTGCAAAATGGCATTTAAACAGATTATTGTTTATGTGCAGGAAGGGGGACCTTCCGGTACATAAACAATAATTGGTCTTTTGCTGTTTTCATGTGTGCTCAGCATCAAATTCAACATCTATTCTGTAAATTGAACTAATCAAGTTAGGCCTCTGGGCCATGGCTACAGTTGCCAGAATGAGGATCCAGATTGTTGGTTTTAGTCTTAGAATTAAAAACAAAACAGTTGAAGTCAGTAGATCACAACAAGACAGTCATAACCATGTGATAGGATAACATTGGTGTTTACTGACTGGTATAACCGCAATTGAATAAAGCTGTAAAAACTGACTGACTGGTTTTGTGCATCAACTACTCACTACCACTACAACTACTTACATGTATGCATCAACTACTTACTACTACTGCAACTACGCACATGTATGTATCAACTACTCATTACTTCTACAGCTACTCACATTTATGCATCAACTACTCGCTATTGTTACTCAACATTGTATGCTCTGCTTGATGTAAAAATGTGTTGCGAACATTTGACAGTAACTTTATGAAAGGGCCTAAGACATCCTGTAAAACCTGAAATAGAAGGAATTATGATGTTCGTCCGATCTCACTTTTACACCAGTGTCCTCCTGACAGTTTTCTCTTTTTTATTTAAAGACTAAGTTTCTCTTTCTTTACATGCTCTTAAATGGACAACATATTTATGATCTAATACATCATATAAACTTTCTGCTATACGAAGATAAATGTACTTTTCCTGGATGACATAACCTGCCCCCTTGAGAGCATCCTTCAGAAAATCCTCATCTATGCAGAGAATAGGAAACTTGAAGTCGCCGCACATGTAAAACGTTGCTTCGAGGCACGCACTCATTATCAGATGTCCTCCTGTCTTTAACAGTGAGGAGACATTTTTCAGAGCTTCACAGTAGGACTTCTTGTCTGTGACAAAGTGCTCCAAACTGTGCACCAGGAGCAGACAGTCAGCCTGGGGGTGGATGATGGGAGACAGAGGGTTACTGCTCATGACATCATGTTTTAGAAGTTTTTGGACTTTTCTTTGTAACATGTGCTCCTTCTCAGCCCATGTGTCACTGAAAGCAAAGAGATACAACCTGAATTACACACTTCTATTTTTATTGTTGGCTAACACATGTTTTGTGATGTGAAGATTATGATTTTCAAGCCAGTTGTTTAAAAATGTATAGATGTTTTCAAGATGGCTGCCCAGGCAGTGCTCTCCACTTTATATCACACACTTCTCTGCAGAAATCTCTGTTGTAAAAACCATAGGGCAATACAAATATCATTACAAGTCTACCATAAACATTCTGACATCTGTTTTGCTTTCTGAAAACAGTTGTTTGAAGACAAGATTATGAACATTTAGGAGTAGGTATTTTCAGAGATTACAAAACCTTGGTAATGTTAATACAAAGAATGTTTTGTGAAATGTCGTCACTTCCTGATATATTTGCAATCAATGATTCTGCCCTCAAAATCACACATAATGTGGGAGCTCTCTTCCCCCTCACCATCTATCAACACTTCATGTGACACCTACTCAACTGTGCTCCTCACAAACTCCCGTGATAGCTTGGTCTGACATTCTTCAAGGCAGCCATCCTGAAAGCCTATGCCCAGGTCACAGTAGATTGGTCAGACCACCATTTAATTTCTTTCACCTTCTTCCTCTAAAAAATGGTGACAACTAAAACAAACAACATGATGGCTCAGAGTCATTTTTATCCTTTGTTCTCCTGCCTCTTCCAACCACAGCATGACACCAGTGAGCTTGAGATAAACATACACATGGCCAATACAAGAAACAATTCAAGAGATCATAAAAGAATTGACACCCTCTAAACTAAAGAGACAAAACAGTTCTCAAGCGATCTGAACAAAAAAATCCAAATTCCTTTATAGTTTCAAATTCAAACATTATAGAGTAAGAGTGAAAAATAACAAAACATATTTGAAAGCAAAGCTGCATTAAATATGAGGGAAAATTACTGTGTAGAAAAATATCCTAAAAAAGTATTTGCAAGTTATCAACTGTGTCAGAAAAAATCAACCAACAGCTCTGAAAATGTGTACAGGTAATTAACCAGTCATAATATCACGCAATTCTGAAATCAGGAGTGACTTGACAATCTTTTAAAGTAATCCCCTATTCTGAATTAATGCATACTGATGTGAAGATGAAACCCTCTTCCCACTCCCGAGACCTATGAAAGGTATTAACACATCTATTTCCTTTCTCTTGACCATCCCATTACATAACTCTCTAGCCCTTGGGGAAGCAGCAGACTATCTAAAAATTGGTCGGATCTTACCTCTATAAGAAAAATTCCAAATCAGATCTCAAAGATTGGTACAATTTCATCTCTAGCACCAACTACCTATTTTTAGATGGTACTTGGACAAAATATTGAGATATAAATTTGAGGTTACAGAAATATCGCAGAAGAATATTGTGATACAAAAATATTGTGATACCGAAATTTTGTTGTCAAGAATAACGCTCTGTTTTTGTTGTGAAGAATACGGTTGTGAATATAATTTTCAGTAATTAATTGTGTTGTAGCAGGTATAGGGTGGGAAAATATACAGGTATAATTAATTAACAATTAATTATTAAATAATTGTCAAATATGTAATGTATTAACTACTTATTTAAATTGTGCCACTATTATATTTTTTAACTCATATATTTTGTGGGCTGCTGGTTTTGTAAGGAAATAAAGTGGGGAAGTAATTAAGAAATACTCAATTAAGAATAAACTATTTGATGCATTACTAATTAATTATTTGATTATTAATTTTGTAAATGGTTTAATATTTATATATTTCAACCATATATTAGGTGTGGGCTGTTGGTTTTGTAGGGTTAACGGGTGGGAAGTTAACTAAGTAATGATTAAGTAATAATTAATTTAATATTAATTATTTATTATTCATGTAAATTGTGTAATGATTATATTTATTTAAGTTATATATATAGATGAGTGCTGCTCGGTTTGTAGAGTTATAGGGTGAGCAGATAATAAAGTAATAATTAATGACCAATTAATTGATAATATAATTTTTAAATATGTAAATTGAGTAATAATTATATTTTTTAAGTTATATATTCGGGGGTCCATTCCGATTCGGGAAAAAAAACATCCGTATGATATGTATCCGGAGCCCTCTCCGTACGAATAGTACCCGTCCGTCTGAGTCAAAATGTACGATCCGTATTCCGTGAATCCGTCCGAATCGTCGCGATCCGTACGTATTGCAAGGCTGAAACCGTGAACTGGACGACTCGTACAAATACCGTATGACTCGTACACATGCCGTACGACCCGACGAGGATGATCCAGACCGGGGTATGAGGACGCGATTCGTACGGTCCACGTCAGGTAAGGGCGAGTCGTACGGAAAAGCATACAAACACATACACATCGTACGGTCCGTACCCCCATGATCGCAGGGGTACGCACCGTACCCCTGCGATCATGGGGTGTACGAGCCGTACCCCATTGTACGATCGGAATACGAGCCGTACCCCCATTGTACGATTGGTGTACGAGCAGTACCCCCATTGTACGATCGGTGTACGAGCCGTACCCCCATTGTACGATCGGTGTACGAGCCGTACCCCCATTGTACGATCGGTGTACGAGCTGTACCCCATGTACGATGGATGTACAAGCCGTACCCTCATCGACAATGGGGGTACGGCCCATACACCCATCGTACATGGGGTACCTTGTGGGAATACACTAGAGGTAGGTCAATTACATGTATGCTTGTCTTCAAGTAGTCAATTTAGGGATTGGCTTAGCACCCTATGAGTTTAGGTTAATTGCTATTTATGTTTCCAGTTTTGTAACTAGGAGCGACTGCTGATGTTTCCGAAACTTTAGAACAGCCACAAATATTATGAACTTTTGTCTCACCTCTATAGATGAGGTTAATCTAGAAAAACCTTGGAACATATGAATGTTTTAGGGGCACATGAATACGTAATATAAGAAGAAAATGGGGGGTTCTTGTTAGTGGACTTTTTTATGAATTTGTAAGAAAATTTTAGAAAATCAATAACAAAGGTATTAGAAAGGATAAACATATAGCAAGTTCAGTAAAATTTAAGAGATGTCGTGATTGTAACTAAGTGGATTTAAGTTGACATCTGCTCTATGTCTTTATACAGGCGAATCTCCTCGGTCATTCATTTAAAAGGGATAGATATTATGTTGTCCTGAGAATGGTGGCTTCATCGTTAACGCTTGTTGTATATGGTTAAAGTTGAGGAACGAGGTGCTGCATCTAGATAATGAAATAATACCAATACTTTGATTGATTCCTTCAAATTAACCGTTATTAATGACAAATATAGATGTCTTGTACTGTATCTCTCTTCAATGGTTTTTAATATTGTGTGTAATAATTATTTGAATTGTTTTTAACTACACTATTGTGATTTTGTATACATATGTATGAGCAAATAATTTTCAATGATATAAGATTACATTTTAATTATTATTTTTACTAGTTTTGCTCGTCCCTTTCAAGACTCGTCGAGTGGAATTTTCTGAGTGCCGTATGATGTGTGCACTGAGAGGTTGAATACAAGCTTCCAAAAGAAATTGAATATGTTAGCTCTATTATCTTGCAACAAAATTAATTATTACTAGGAGTGGATGGAACTCCACCAAAATAGAAAAGTCACTAATCTGTTTGTCTTAATGTAAACAATCCCACAGTACACTTTACTCCCAAAAACCACATTATGGTAACTTGTCATCCCTTATGTAGAGTCTCTGTGCCTATTCAGAGAACATTGACCATCCACTCTTTTATGGTCACTCAAACCTCCCCTCGCACAGGATTTGGTGCCAGACTGGCTGTGAACAATTGGTTTTCTTCTCCAGGCATCATTGTATATTCCTTTGTAAAAGGGCAGGCTTCTTTACAAGTTAATGAAGTTCCTGGGCCTTCCTTAACTGCCATCCTGCAAGAGGAAAAAAAATCACCTCACAATACCCAGGCCATTGCTTCTGCTCTGGGAGCAGTTTTCACACTTCATTTTTGTTCAAAAACTGTCTGGACATTTGCTGAAGAGTTCAAGTAAATTAGTTTAAAGGACCTCCAGACTCCAAAAAGGTAACTTTCTAGAGGTTACTTTTCCTAAATAGATATTATTAATCCAATAATCTAACTTCACAATGTAATTGGGCTTCTAATAAATATTAATGATAGTGTTTAAATTATTTTTCTAGCTGATCCCAACACAGAGACAGCAGAATGAATAATATAACTTGTATCCTAGTTTTCCTTGGAAGAAAGCCAGAACTTTCAACAGTAAAAATTATTTTTGGTTCTTTCAAATTAACAAATATCAGAAATAATACTCTTATGAGCAATACGTAGTTACAATGATTTATAGCTTTTCTAAAACACCTGGAATGGATTGTAACCAATCTACTGCACCGTGAGAAAATGAACCAAAGTACTTTTCTCTAAAACACTCTCACATGGTTGCACAATCTCCACACATTTTACACCTGCTCCAATGCACCTGCTTGCATAACCATGGACACATCCCATTGCTGTTCCCAGTGTAAAAGTAAAGACTATATTTGACAACATTCACTTTACCACAAGGCTGATCCTTAAATTCAAACTCTGTCTTTCATACGTATATACCAGATTATACCTCTCCTAAGAGACATCACTCTCTAACTAATGTGCGTCTCTTCTAGACTGGCCACCTACTCGTTACTGGGAAATGCTGGAGCTCAGCTGTGGTGATCTCCAGCAATGGTGAAATGCTGTGGTCTGCTAAATTGAATTTGCTTCAACACTGCACAGCGCTGGGCTCACTGGCCCTGCTGGCATCAAATTTTGCAATGCTCTGAGCCCCTCTTGCTGGACTCAGGGGAAAGTTCAGATGATGATGCTGTAGCCAATGGTGAACTGAGTCTGTTACACTTGTCAGCCATGCTTTCTAAGACAGCAGCAGTGCAACGTTTGTGACCAGATACAAACCTGTGACCCTGATGCCCTCTCCTCAGACATGGAGGCAGATGAGTTGTTCATCATCATGGGCCCCATCTGGGTGGTAGCAATATTGACTAGGGTTGCTGAGGTGGGAGCCTGGACGGTGTCAAACTTACAAATGTTCTGGCATATTTTGAAGTCTTGCCTCTTCTGCCCGGCCTTTGATTAAATCAAATCAAAGGATTCAGTTCCCACTCGTTTGCTATCTCTGATATCCCTGGCATCAGCATTTAGCTTATTTCACCTTTCCCTTAGTGGCCACATGATTGAGACCATTCTTAACCCACGCTAAGGATGAAAGAAGCCAAATAACCCCTCTTTTGTACACCCACTTTATGCTGAAAGGTCCTACCATCTTTGTGCAATAGATGGCTTTTTCCAGCCTACTAGTGGGATGGGCTTGGCATGGGAAACAGTGAGGTGGCACAGGCTTGAAATGGATCAGGCACCTTGCCTGGATCCACATGAGGGCTCTGCTGTGTCCTAATGGATTGTTTGTTTATTAAAGACAAGGTGGTACACTTGATCTGCCCTGCTCGGCTGGATTAAACCAACAGCCTCCATGTTGGAATATGAATAATTAAGAGACCACATTGTATTTCTACACAGCAGGCTCAGACAGCACACCACACCTCATCGGATGGTCAGGGCTGCATTATGAATGTATGACTTATGTATTTTAGTGTGGTGATGTTTACACCCCTTGTAGGAAGCTGGCTCTGTATAAAATATACAAAAATAAGGTATAGTGTGTACAGAATCCAGCGAGTTGCCAGAGGTACAGCGGAGGCTACATTAGGTAAATGTAAATGTAAATATAAATGTAAATGTAGGCATACTTATAGAGCGCAGCTGTCACCCAAAGGGTATCCTGGCACTTTGACCACAGACATTCCTACAGATGTTAACTACACTGCTCTCGAGAAGAGGTAGGTTTTGAGATCCTTTTTAAAAGACGAGAGATCCTGCTTGCACCTTAGGAACAAAGGTAAGGAATTCCAAAGCTTGGCGGCCGTAAAGCTAAATGAGCGGCCCCCCATCCTCACCCTTTTTATCCTGGGGACTGTGAACAGGAAGGCCGAAGAGGATCTCAAAGGTCTGGCAGCAGAGTACCAGGAGAATAGATCTCGCAACATCACTGGGCCCAGCCCATGCAGGGCTCTGAAATCCAGACAGGCAGATTTAAAACAAATCCGTTTTTGAACCGGTAACCAATGAAGATCCGAAAGCGCAAGAGAAGACGAGGCAGACCATGGCCGCGAGAGAGCTAGTTTGGCTGCCATGTTCTGCACCCGCTGCAACTTCATGACCAAGGTGTTAGGGGCCCCCAGAAGCAGTGCGTTACAGTAGTCTAATCTACTGAGGATAATACTACACACTGCTTCCATCCTTGCCGATGGGGGAAGTAGCAGAAGAATTTTATGCAACATGAGGAGCAGTAACATGCAAGTCGCCGTGGTTTTATTGACGAAGGCATCTAGCTGGAGGCTAGGCCCGAACAGGACGCCTAAGTTGCGGACAGATTCTGCCGCCGCTACAGAGCCTAGAGTAGAAGAAGGCCAAAACCCCTCTGGCAGAGGACGGGGCGTTCGGTCCAATGAACAATAGAGGACTTCAGTCTTTGCTCCATTGAACTGTAGCGAGTTCTGACGCAACCAGTCCGCTGCTGCAGTCATGCAGCGGTGAAAGGATTCCATGGAGACCGCTTCTCTGCCCTCAAATGAAAAAATAAATTGAGTGTCATCGGCATAATTGATGACAGACATGCCAAATGACTTGATCAAACTTATTAGAGGGCGAAGATATAAATTAAAAAGAATCGGGCTAATTGCAGAGCCCTGCGGCACACCCTGTTTTACATCTCTTACAACTGATCAAAAAGGCGGCAAGGCCACAGACCTTTGCCTATTACAGAGGTACGAGGCCAGCCAGTCCAAGGCCAAGCCGGTCACCCCGGACACCCGGAGCCTGCCAAGTAAAACCGCATGGTCAACCGTATCGAACGCGGCCGACATGTCAAGCAGCACCAAGAACGCCGCTCCTCCCATGTCGACACGCGATCGCAGGTCGTCCAAAACGGGCACCAAGGCAGACTCCGTGCCGTGGGCCGTCCTGAATCCAAATTGGGCCTCGTCCAAAAGATTCAAGGGAGCTGGACAGGACCCTAGTGACCAATTTCTCTAAGATTTTTACTGAGAAAGGCAGGAGTGAAATGGGCCTATAATTGGTCGGACATAGAGGGTCCAAGGTGGCCTTTTTTAGCAGTGGAGTAACCACTGCCAATTTCCAGCTATCCGGGACCGTGGCCGTGGCAAGGGACTGACAGCAGATGGAATGGAGCGGTGGAAAAAGCTCCCCCTGAAACAGCTTCCAGAATTTATGTGGCAATGGGTCTAGCGGGGAACCAGGGAAGGAGTGGGAAAGTAGGTCAGCCGGGGCTGTGCTGCCTCCTCCACAAGAACCTCCCGAGTTGCTCCATTGACCAGATCTGAGGAACAAGAGACGGGGAGACTAGTCAGATTGGAGGCAGAAAGTCCATTCAAGATGGTATTGATTTTGTACTCAAAAGCTGAGGCTAGCGAGTCACATAGTTCCTGAGAGGCCGGAATGGCTGATGTAGCGCAGGCTGGGTTAGAAAGGTTCTTAACCAATTTAAATAAAGTTTGGGACTTATTACCTGCTTTAGCCAAGTTAGCTTTGGCCATCCTGATCTGAACTTTATACTCCTGGAGGTTTTTTTTATAAAGCGATTGATCTGCTGGTGAGCAGTTAGGCTTATCCAGAGGGTGTGTTAAGTATTTATTATTAGTCACTCAATCAAGGCTAAGTGTACACACTCAGAGACAGAATCCAAACCAATTAGGTAAGTATAGCAAAAAGTATACTTGTATGTTATTTTCTAGAACCAAGCAGAACTTGGCACAGGTAGGTAAAATATATGCTCTCAATTCTAAACCTTTACACAGTTATTACTTTTGGTTTACAATGAGTACTGGGGGTGCATGACTAGATACCACATCTAGAAATCTTACAATACACAGTAAGTATGACTTTTAGACTTTGAAGTTTAGTTATCTTTTATCCAAACAAATCAACCGAGAACATTTTAGCGCCAAAATCTCATAACATGGGTTCTTTTAGGAGAAAAATGGTTATCGGCGTGACAGGTAAATAAATGTCTTACAAGTGAGAGTTTGGGGTGTTAGGACCCAGGTGCCCTAAAGTCCAGGTAGGTGCCCATATTGTACCACCAGCAGCATTAGGGTGGCTTGGTGCAGGGGCACTGTACAGGATGCCAATGTTAGCCAATAGGGCTAAGGGCTACCTCGATTGGGGCCTGCTCATGGACAGGCAACCTGCTCTCCGGAGCTAAGCTCCTACGGTCAAGGTCAGGGCAAAGGGATCCCGCTATTGGGGGGAGGGGGTGGAGTCTGGTTAAGCGGACATGTGACATGTGATTAATTCTAGAGCCTGCTGGAGTTTTAACAGGGGATTTTATGCCTAGAACCCTTGCAAGTATAAACACAATTCGCTAAATGTGAAGGGAGATATGCGGTGCAGCGGTGCGGCAACGTTTTGGGTAGTAGGCAGAGGGCAGGAGAGGGCAACAACCCTCAGGCAATAAGGACTAGCTTTTAACCCGGATATGGAGAGGGCTAGCTTGCTTGAATGGGTGTTCAGGTAGGTTTCAGACAACAAGGGTCTTGACAAAGAAGATTTGCAGATAATCTACAATCTGATAAAGACATGCCACAGGTGGTAAGAGCTAAGTTGAGCAAAGATGTGGCAAAGGGTCAGTCCTTTTGATAATTGGCCTTTACATGACCTAATGATATCTCCTTTTGGCAGTGGGTCCTAAAAAGGATCAGGGAAAATTCAGAGTGATCCATCACCTTTCATGGCCTGAGAGTGCATCATTTAATTATTTCATTGCTGAAGAAGACATGATTGTGCAGTTTGTGTCATTAGATGTGGCAATATAATTGATTGGGCAGTGCAGATTAAGCATGGAATTGGTGAAATGTGACTTAAAGGCAACATTTATACTTCTGCCAGCACATCCTAAGATTTTTTATCCTTATTGGGTATACAGTGTGATTGAGACATGTATGTGAATAAGGTATAGCCAATGGGCTGTGCAATACTGTGTACACATTTTGAGACATTCAGCTCTTTTTTGCAATGGTGTTTACTAGTGAGACCAGGGCATGAAATGTTGACCGATCATTTAGATGATTTTTGGGTAATTGGATCAAGAGGCATCAGAGAGTTCAGAAGAGCGCAACAGCACTTTCAGGTGGTGCCATTTTATTTTGGGGTTCCCTTATCCCCAGTGAAAACAAAGGGTCCAAGTATATCCTTTGTTTTTCTGGCCATTGAGCTTTGTAAGGATTACATTTAGTCTCCATGTATCTTTCCTTTTTTAACTTAGCATCTATTTCTGGTGGTACTTTTCACATTATTTCCCCTAAATTGAAGAACTGCCATGCATGCATTTATTCATGGAATACATGGTTGCCTTGTGCTCTGCACCATTAGTTCCAAAGTCACAACTATTAGAACGTAATGCCCTTGTTTTATTTTTGTGGTCATGGGAGATGACTCTTTCTCTACAGACTAACTTAAGACACTGCTCTGCAGCTCTGGTACACTACGATAAGGCTAGTGTTTAATTTTTAGACAGCATCCATGTTTAATTCGGCGAGACGCACTGCACCCTGGAGGTATTATGGAAGCTGTTAAGAGCTTTAACTGTGATGCAGCTCTACCGGCCCTGACCGTGATAATGAGAAGTAAGATAGCCATGCAAGAGAAGTGTGCAGGCATGCACCATCAGCCGGGTGCTTTATTTAACCGCATGCGTGCGGCGGCTTTTTTCGCATTTTGCGGCGTTTTTCGAAAAACCGTCAACATATATAACTCTGGAAGTTTAGGGGTTTAGATGCGTTACTGTGAGCTAAGCAAACCAAGATTTACTTATGATATGAGAAGTCTCAGGGAGTCATTAGGATGGCGGGCGGACTTTGTCTGCCCGCTATCCTTTTGTGAAATGGGACCGCCCGCCATTGCTGCGGGTATCCCGTTGTTGACATTCGGATGAGCACACCACACTGGCGGGCGCATCCAGCATTCCTGGCATTGCGACGGGTGGTGCTCTCAGCACCGCCCGCCACAGGTAAACAGTCAAACTATTGACTACAAAATATCGAATGGACATAGAGTTTAAAATATAGAATGGACAAAATATCGAATGGAAAGAATATAGACATCAAAAATATTGTTTTTAAGGTAAGTAATGTAATATCGAATGTTAAAAAATTTATAGAAAGTTAAAATATCGAAGTATATAATATAGGTTATTAAAAATATCGAATTTTTTATAATATTGAATTTTTTATAGTGTTTTTTATGTTATTACATGTGTGAAAAGTGTGTATTTATGTTATAATTTATTTTAATTAATGAATTTAGTTTTTTTAATTTTTGCGTAATTTAATTCTGTAGCGGGTTGTGGGTTTATAGGGAAACAGGGTGGGAAGTAATTTAATTATAATTAATCAAATATGTAAATTTATTTATTGGTATTAATTTTTAATTAATTGTTAATTAATTTATATTTGGTCATTAATTAAATGTTAATAGGCCATTAATTTTAATTAATTGATTAATTGCTAATTATGTTAATTTTACTAATTTATTTCCTGTAGCGGGTTGTGGATTTATAGGGGAATTGGGTGGGAAGTAATTTATTTATAATTAATTAAATATGTAAAATGATTTATTGGTATTTATTTAGAATTAATTGTTAATTCATTTTTATGGGTAATTATTTAAATTTGAATTGCCAATTAATTTTATTTAATTGATTAATTGCTAATTATGTTAATTTTACTAATTTATTTTCTGTAGCGGGTTGTGGGTTTATAGGGGAATAGGGTGGGAAGTAATTTATTTATAATTAATTAAATAAATCAATTTAATTAATTGTGTTTAATTTGAATTACTTGTTAATTAATTTTTACATGTTAAATTATTAATTGTTAATTTGTAATTAATTTGTATTAATAGGTAATTAATTGTAATAATTAATTTTAATTTTTAATTGATTAATTATTATATTATATTAAATTGGTAATTACTTTTAATACATTTTTTATAGATATTATTTTATAATTTTTTGAAATAATATATGAAGTATTTACTTTCCCTACTGTTGCACTCTCTGGAGTGGGAATAGTAATTTTTACCACTATGCTATCCAACGCTTTCCCTACTGTTGCACTCTTTGGAGTGGGAATAGTATTTTTTACCCCTACGCTATCCAATGCTTTCCCTACTGTTGGACCCACTGGAGTGTGAATAGAAATTTTAACCCCTACGCTATCCAACGCTTTCCCAACGGTTGCACTATTTGGAGTGGGAATAGTAATTTTTACCCCTACGCTATCCAGCGCTTTCCCTACTGTTGCACTCTTTGGAGTTGGAATAGTAATTTTTACCTCTACGCTATCCAACGCTTTCCTTACTGTTGCAATCACTGTAGTGAGAATAGTAATTTTTACCCCTACGCTATCCAACGCTTTCCCCACTGTTCCACCCACTGGGGTGGGAATAGTAATTTTTACCTCTACGCTATCCAACGCTTTCCCTACTGTTGCACTCTTTGGAGTGGGAATAGTAATTTGTACCCCTACGCTATCCAGTGCTTTCCCTACTGTTGCACTCTTTGGAGTTGGAATAGTAATTTTTACCCCTATGCTATCCAACGCTTTCCCTACTGTTGGACCCACTGGAGTGGGAATAGTAATTTTTACCCCTACACTATCCAACGCTTTCCCTACTGTTGGACCCACTGGAGTGGGAATAGTAATTTTAACCCCTACGCTATCCAACGCTTTCACAACTGTTGCACTATTTGGAGTGGGAATAGTAATTTTTACCCCTACGCTATCCAGCGCTTTCCCTACTGTTGCACTCTTTGGAGTGGGAATAGTAATTTTTACCTCTACGCTATCCAACGCTTTCCTTACTGTTGCACTCACTGTAGTGAGAATAGTAATGTTTACCCCTACGCTATCCAACGCTTTCCCCACTGTTGCACCCACTGGAGTGGGAATAGTAATGTTTACCGCTACGCTATACAACGCTTTCCCTACTGTTGCACTCACTGGAGTGGGAATAGTAATTTTTACCCCTACGCTATGCAACGCTTTCCCTACTGTTGCACCCACTGGAGTGTGAATAGTAATTGTAACCCCTACGCTATCCAACGCTTTCCCTACTGTTGCACTATTTAGAGTGGGAATAGTAATTTTTATCCCTACGCTATCCATCGCTTTCCCTACTGTTGCACTCTTTGGCGTTGGAATAGTAATTTTTACCTCTACGCTATCCAACGCTTTCCTTACTGTTGCACTCACTGTAGTGAGAATAGTAATTTTTACCCCTACGCTATCCAACGCTTTCCCCACTGTTGCACCCACTGGAGTGGGAATAGTAATTTTTACCTCTACGCTATCCAACGCTTTCCCTACTGTTGCACTCACTGGACTGGGAATAGTAATTTTTACCCCTATACTATCCAACTCTTTCCCTACTGTTGCACCCACTGCAGTGTGAATAGTAATTGTTACCCCTACGCTATCCAACACTTTCCCTACTGTTACACTCTTTGGAGTGGGAATAGTAATGTTAACCCCTACGCTATCCAACGCTTTCTCTACTGTTGTACTATTTGGAGTGGGAATAGTAATTTTTACCCCTACGCTATCCAACGCTGTTCCTACTGTTGCACTCTTTGGAGTTGGAATAGTAATTTTTACCCCACGCTATCCAACGCTTTTCCTACTGTTGTACTCACTGGAGTGGGAATAGTAATTTTGATCCCTATACTATCCAACGCTTTCCCTATTGTAGCACTCTCTGGAGTGGGAATAGTAATTTTGACACTTACCCTATCGTACGGTAATAATATTGGATATTATTTAATTATGTTATGTTACTATTACCTACTGGCGGTCGCCAGTAGGTATATATAGTTAGGATTTTTTCCCTATGGGATTTTTGAAAATTCTATGTCTAATAACTTTGGCGTTTGTGGACGGAATTGGCTGAAATTTTCAGGAAAATGGCACATTTTGTTTCTGAGCAGCCCCTGAAAATTGGGCGGGGGTTCGTCGAGGGGGGGTCGAGAAAAAAGGGGGGTCCCAAAACGTGTTTTTAACATTGAGTTTTCCATAGGGCGGTTGGCCTCACTTTTAGCCCGAACGGCTGAATGGATTTGCACGAAACTTAGCAAAATTGTAGGGACTGGTAGCCCGATGTGCCTTTTGTAGGTCTCAATATATGTGCTCCAGTGGATTTTGAGAAATTAACGTTTAAAAAAAGATATATATCTGTAACAGCGGACCGGGCAGCGCCCCGGTTCGCGGACCTTACGCGTACCAGAACTTCGCGCAGCGAAGCTGATTGGCTCTCCGGTGTCTGTCAACATTCTAAACAGTCCGGAGCGGCCGCCATCTTGTCTCTCGGTAGAATTGAGAGACAAGAGGAGGCCAAAACAAAGGGGGAAATAACCATAAGGGGGCATAGTAGATCCTCCCTGACCCCCTAGGTTTAAAGTGGAGGCTTTAAAAGGGCCCCGCGGGGCAAAAAAAAATAAAAAAATTATTTGTTTTTTTGCGTGGGTAGCGCCCGGGAAGCGTTCTGGGCAGCGTACTGCAATGAAAAATGAAAGATAGACTTTTCAAATACTGTATGTAAATTGATTGTTGGTTTTGTTGATTATTTTTTAATTTGAATTTTTTCTGTAAACTACTTTCCCACCTTTTTTGATGGTGCGCTTCCCAGGGAGCGACCCGGTACGCGAACTGTTGAGCGCCCCGGTTCGCGAACCTTAAGCGTTACGGGAGTCCACTATTTTGTGTTTCGGTCGAATTAAGATACAAAATGGAGTGCAAATAATGTTCAGAATGGGTAGAAGGGGGCACGGTAGACTTATCTTGACCCCCTAGGATTTGTGAGGGTGGCTGAGGAGGCTTATATGTGCGAAAAAAAAAAAAAAAAATTAAATTTCGCGAGGTTAACTCCCGGTTCGCGTACCGGGTAGCGCCCCGGGGAGCGTATTTTGTTGAAAATTAGTGAAAAAAGTTAGAGTAAAATAATAATTGTGAGTGATCAGATGTAGGGTAGCTCTGAGAAGAGCTTTTGGGTTTATGGTACATTTAGGTACTTATAAGTAGGTACCAATGCACAGTCTTAAATTCAGAGTGAAAATTCTGTTGCCCTCATCTGAGAAGTGAACTCCATCTCCTCTGTAGATATCTTGCATGTAGTAACGCAAGTTATTGTTGTACATGGAGCCCATTCCATGGTCTCTCATGTAAGCTGAAACAGATTTGTTTACATGCTTCCTCGACTTCTCAATTTGTGGACAAAATTGGTTTGACCACCTCCATTTCTGTCTTTGGCATATATTTGAATATACCAAGGCAGTCTGAGGAAAAAGTGCCATCAATTGCTCAAAGGTGTCCTTTAAAAGCATTTCCAGACCTACCCCAGTCAAAGTGCCCAAATCATTACCTCCACAGTGCACAATTAACAGGTCAGGTTTGGGCAAATGCATAAAGGTTTTCACCAATGGTATCAATTGGTGACATTTTAATCCTGTGTGGCCAAACCATTTAATTTCCACATCTTGTAAATTGAGGTTAGGTAAATTTCTGTTCTCAGCATACCTGTGAGCCCAGTGGATATAACTATGTCCAACAATCCAGACAGAAAACATGGTGAGAGAAGGTTCTGCTGCAGTCAGATGAAGTGTGGCAATGAAATGGCAGTTGAAAAAATGAGAGTTTAAAATGAAAAAAACTGTGGAGTTTCTGTGTTAATGAAGCAGTAACAGTGATTGGTGGATTTTGATTGCTGAAAACAGAAAGTTAGGGTGCATGGATGAGTTATTTGAAAGATGTATTTTGAATGGTCAATAAATAATCATTAAATGAAAGATTGCAGTGGATACGCAGGTGCACTGAGAGTTCAGAGTTCAATTGCAACATTGTTGTGTGAACTTGCAAATACCAGAGGTCTTGCAAGAGGTGGTTGCTATGCAGAAAAGGCATGAAATGGCAGAGGGGGGAAGGGTTTTCATTTGAAAAAAAGTGAGGGAAGAGTTTTGATTGGGTGACATGAGAGATATGTGTGAAGAATTACAGCATTTCTGTGCTTTTGATAGCTGCAGACTCTGGAGTGCATACCTTTTGCTCTGCTGAAGACAAATTGGTGTGTTTCTGAGACTGTTTTCAAACTCAAAGTATTTGCTAAGGTGAGACTATATTTCTTTAATTTAGATAGAGAATAGTGTGCTTTCAGGAGAAAATTATGAAGAAAGTTGTGTTTTTCAAATGTTGCTTTGTCTCAAGTGTTTTACAAATAGATTTTGTTTCTTTGAGAAAATGTAATTGGAGAAAATGTGAAGTATTAGTACTGACAGGGTGTTTTTCTGCATAGGAGCTGTGGAGTCTTTTCAAATTATGACTTGAGAATCGTTTTTGAGGAAGATGAATGGTTATAATATTTCTGACAAGGACATAATGGTGTATGCTTCTTTATAATGCAATTGAATGTCTCTGATGTTATTTTTCCCATTTTAATGTAAGACCTTTCTCTGTGGCGCAAATTGCTTGTAAATATGCTCCCACCTGTGCATGGTAAATTTAGATTTTGAATGTTTGTGTTACATAGCCATGTTAAAAGTGATACAAACATGCTGCAAAGGCAATCAAAAAACGCTTTTATGTGTCTTAAGGACATTTTAAGTCATTTCCTCATGTGCAGTGTTTTCAAATTATGATTTAAAAATCGTTTTTGGGGAAAAGGAATGGTTTGTAAATTTATGACAAGGATATAATGGTGTATGCTTCTTTATAAGGCATTTCTGTGTCTCTGATGTCATTTTTCCCATATTATATTAAAAGACCTTTCTCCGTGGGGCACATTCATTGTAAATATGGTCACACTTGTGCATGTTAATTTTGGTTTTTACTGTTTGAGTTACATAACCATGTTAAAAGTGACCCAAAAAAATTGCAAAGGCTTTCAAAAAACACTTTCATGTGTCTTAAGAACATTTTAAGTAATTTCCCTGTGGGCAGTGTTTTCAAATTATGAATTGAAAATCGTTTTTGAGGTAATGGAATGTTGTTAAAATTTATGTGCGCCATATGCCCCCAAATTTCTTTTTCAGGGGTGCAGCAGGGTGTTCTTCAGACACACATGCACCCTTGGAAAAATTCCTAATTTGCGATGAGCTAATTGCTTATCGCAAATTGCACCTTCATTCCTATGAGCCTCCTAGCCCATGGAAATGAATGGGTAATTTGCAATTAGCAATTTGCTCATTGCAAATTAGGAATGGTAAAGAATTGCTATTTATTCCTTAAAATTTGCTATTTTGGAAATGCAAAATAGTTATATGATACATATGCCGGTTGATGTCTAACAAGATAAGAAGCTTAGGGATACATTTATGATGACTGGCGCAATGAAGTGGACATTACTTACTTCATTGGTAGAGCTTTACATGTATTACGTCCTCTGTATTCTTCATCAAGCGTAACTTTAATCTGCAATCCTGAGTAGGCCTCACCTTAAACAAACCTCTGGATAGGCCACACCTTATCGTCATCATGAATTAATCATTTAAAATGCTAGGGACAGATTTATGATAGGTGTATGCCTCTTTTGCGCCACTTACAAAACACTGTCCACGGGGAAATGACTTAAAATGTGCTTAAGACACATGAATGTGTTTTTTTAAAGCGTTTGCAATTTTTTTGGGTCACTTTTAACATGGCTATGTGACTCAAACAGTCAAAATCTAAATTCACCATGCACAGGTGGGAGCATATTTACAAGGAATGTGCTCCATGGGGAAAGGTCTTATAATGTAATATGGGAAAAATGACATCAGAGACAGTGAAATGCCTTATAGAGAGGCATACACCATTATGTCCTTGTCATAAATTTGCAAACCATTCCTTTTCCCCAAAAACAATTTTCAAATCATAATTTGAAAACACTGCACATGTGGAAATGACTTAAAATGTCCTTAATTCAAAATTTGCTATTCCTTATTTTGCGATTGCACTGAAGGATTTGCAAATTTTGCGATTTCTTAAATGCAATGTATCAAACAAAAAATATGTAAAAAATGACATTAAGGATTTGGAAACTACCACCAACTTCTAGTTTGTGGTAATTTGCGAATTCTTTTCAAAAAACATTTTTTTCCCAAAAACAAAAGGTGCCATATGACGCCAATACATGTCCTTAAGGCATGTATGTGCGCCATATGCCCCAAATTTCTTTTTCAGGGGTGCAGCAGTGTGTTCTTGAGATACCCCTGCACCCTTGAAAAAATTCCTAATTTGTGATGAGCTAATTGCTAATCGCAAATTGCACCTTCATTCCTATGAGCCTCCTAGCCCATGGAAATGAATGGGTAATTTGCAATTAGCAATTTGCTCATTGCAAATTAGGAATGGTAAAGAATTGCTATTTATTCCTTAAAATTCGCTATTTAGGAAATGCAAAATAGTTTGATGGTACATATGGCGGTTCATCTGTAACAAGATAAGAAGGTTAGGGATACATTTATGATGACTGGCGCAATAAAGTGGACATTACTTACTTCATTGGTAGGCCTTTACATGTATTATCTCCTCTGTATTCTTTATCAAGCGTAACTTTAATCTGCAATCCTGAGTAGGCCTCACCATAAACAAACCTCTGGATAGGCCACACCTTATCGTCATCCTGGATTAATCATTTAAAATGGTAGAGACAGATTTATGATAGGTGTATGTCTCTTTTGCGCCACTGTGCGTCACTTTTATGATGCAGTGGCGGTGCAAAAGATTTGCTATGAGGCGAGAAAATTACAAATTGATGCATTTAGGCAGATGTGTCATGGTGTAAAAAAAACGTGCCACATGAAACCGATGCAGCAGTGATGCAAAAGATGCACCATGTTGCAAGACAGGCCTCACTTGGGGTCATATGTATCAAGTTAATTACCATTCGCAAAGATCAAAATTCTGCAAATTTCAGCCTTTGCGAATGCTAATTAGACAAATGGTATGTATCAAACAAGTTTGATGCAAAATAAGGAATAGCAAAATTTGCTATTCCTTATTTTGCGATTGCACTGAAGGATTTGCAAATTTTGCGATTCCTTAAATGCAATGTATCAAACTAAAAATATGTAAAAAATGACATTAAGGATTTGGAAACTACCACCAACTTCTAGTTGGTGGTAATATGCGAATTCTTTTCAAAAAGAATTTTAAAAAAAAAAACAAAAGGTGCCACATGACGCCAATACATGCCCTTAGGGCATGTATGTGCGCCATATGCCCCCAAATTTCTTTTTCAGGGGTGCAGCAGGGTGTTCTTGAGACACCCATGCACCCTTGGAAAAATTCCTAATTTGCGATGAGCTAATTGCTAATCGCAAATTGCACCTTCATTCCTATGAGCCTCCTAGCCCATGGAAATGAATGGGTAATTTGCAATTAGCAATTTGCTCATTGCAAATTAGGAATGGTAAAGAATTGCTATTTATTCCTTAAAATTCGATATTTAGGAAATGCAAAATAGTTTGATGGTACATATGGCGGTTCATCTGTAACAAGATAAGAAGCTTAGGGATAGATTTATTATGACTGGCGCATCACCAGGGATGTGCCAGTCATCTTGCGCCGCTCTTCCGCCACCCATGGTGTGCTGCATTTACAATGCGGCGCAGCATGGGGCAAAAATGGCACAGATGCGTGACATATCTGTGCTGTAAAGGTGGCGCATTGCTGGAATTGTATTGCAAGTGCGATGCAGCTCAAGCAAGGCTCAGGGGTGCCCCATCTCCACAATGTTGCGTCAAGACCTATGCCTGCTTAAAGCAGGCGCAGGGTTTTGACGCAGCTTTCTCCTATCTGATTGTAAATACGGCACACCATGGGTGGCAAAGCAGCTGTGCACGTTAACTGGTGCATGCCTGGGGATGTGCCATTTAACATAAATCTGCCCCTTTACATTTAAGTATGTGCAGGGGACACAGAGTTGGTGAGGCTTATCCAAGGTTAAGAAGAGATGAGTCCTGTTCACTCAAAAATTAGACATAGGCTTCACCTGCTCAGCATCGCTGGACATGGCTAAATAATAGCTGCAAAATGTTACTCTTGTTAAACAATTTTACTATTATAATCTCTGAGATTTGTCTCTTACTCTGCAACATCTCATTGTTGTTATCTTTCTTTAAAGATAAAGACAACATCAACATGAGCGACAATCTGCAATCAGTTGATTTTGACCTCATCATTGAACTTGTAATTGAAACATCAGTGGATGTTGATCCCTTGGATGATTTAAATCCTGAGGATGAAGAAGAGCGTGATGAGGATGCAGATTTGTCCGAATTATATGACATAGGGTGGGAAGCTGACCTGCTTGAGCCTATGGAACTATAAACATTTATTTTTAACATTTATAATAAATAAAAAGTAAAAGTGTAAACCGTTTAATTTAAAAATAAAGACACCTTCAAAAACAGGTTATGTGTAGTGTCTTCAATAAAATATTAAAATATGCTCATAAAATTAGATCAGATTCACATATAAAATAGCACAGGTAACATGAATATAAATTCCATTTCTTTTCTGCTATTTCTGTATTGTAAATTTGCCAAGGACTAAAAAATCTTCTATTTAAAATGTCAAGTAGTGTGTTAAGTTTTTGATCACTGTTATTGATTTACTGTTTGGTAATAGTGGTTAATAACATTTTTTAATATATTTTACCACAGATTCAACTGCAGATCATTTCAACATTTCACCATGCCAACGAAAGAAAGAGAGAGAAAGGCTGCAAAACGTCAAAGACAGCAGGCCAATCAAAAGAAGCAGCAGTCCTCTAACAAAAAGATCTGTCAAGTCACGAAGAAAGCACCGGGTAAGAGTACAAAAACATTCATAAGAAATATGTGTAGTAAAAAAAATATTACTACAGAAAATGTTTCAGTCCATAAAAAGAGAAGCAATTCAAATGGAAAGGAAAGGCTAATCAAAAATGTTACTGCTAGAGCAAGAGATAACTCTGTGCATGATAGTAGAAGGAAACAAAAGTTTAGGGACATTCGTAAACGAATGTTCCGCAACAGGATAATTGGCAATTTGTTAAAAAATATTAAGAAAGGTCAACAGAAAGTGTTTTTTTATAAGAGAAAAAAAAAGTTGAGAAAGTTATTGATCAGGCATTTGAAATTAAACGTAAGTTATTTATTTTGATAATCAATAGAATTAGGAAGCTAAACAAGGCAATTTATGATTTCAAAAGAAATAGTAGATGGAAGAGAATAGTTAATCGTAGTAATTTTTGTGAAGTTTTTTCTGGAGAATGGATGCATAGTTCAAGCTCTGAGGCATTTTTTAATGAGGAGAGTTATTTCCAGGATAATGATTTGGTGCATGCAGTTGACACCAGTGGTCGTGCTTATGAAGTGAAAGATGGTTGTCCAGTTGAAAAAGAAAAACTTGTGACAACAGAGGCAGAAGAGGTGTTAGGTAATGAGGTTTTAGGAAGACGTGCTAAGGGTCCTGTGTACACCTGGAAGTGTAGTAGTATTTGTAGTGTGCGACAGGATTCCATCAATTTGCTTTGTGATTTTGTACGGTCATTTAATAAGAAAAGTTTGAAGCAGAAAATAAGGTTGTTGCAAGAATTAGATCCTTGCAGAGTGAGGGAAGTGACAGGTTTGCATGGTCATTCACTGGCTTGTCTTTCCAGGAGAGTATGCCAGAGTGTTTTTCATCATTTCAGGATGCTAGCAGTGCATCATAATAAAGTGAGGAAATTAGTTAGAATGTTGTATTATGCTAAGAGTCCAGCAATTATGCTTAAACAATTATGCGCTGCTCTTTTGCATGGTTCTGAAATAGATGTGAAGAATATATGTGAAGAAATTGAGTTTTGTTACTTTGGAAGTAAAGAGGAGAATGTTGAAATTGACCAAGAAGAAGCGGGTAATGTGGAAGATAGTGTACAGGTTTCCAGTACAGATAATTTCCAGAGGGAAATTGCGACGTTTCAGGTCAAATCAAGTGAGAGGCCAAATTTCACTTGTGTGTGTTGTCGACGCACTTATTATAAGAATCAGACTAAGTTAGTGGATTTATATGCAAAAAGTGAAAGGGAAAATAATAGTGAATGGAAGGATTTCACAACATACTTGATGGTAGAAAATTGTTTTGATTTGGGATTGGATCAACGTGTGTGTACTTATTGTTGTAACAAATTAAATCAAAACCAGATGCCTGCTAGAGCAGTTCATAATAATCTGGAATTGATTGAGATTCCTTCTGAATTGAAGGATTTAAATACTTATGAATCTATTTTGATTCAAAGTATCCATCCCTTTCAGGCTATTGTAAGAATGGAGCCAAAGACAGGGAAATTGCCTCCATCAGATTTACAGAGAGGATTAAAGGGAAGAGTTGTTTATTTGCCTCTAGATTTGAAGAAAAACATTAACACAATTGGAGTAGAAAAAGTGGAAGAGGAACCTCTGGTTATCTTAGTTAATGGGGTTCCGACAAAGAATAAGAAAATATGGCAAGATTTAGTAGATGTTAGGAAAGTTAAAAAGGCAACATTGTATTTGAAAAAAAATAATAAATACTATAAGAATGTATATGTTGCAGAAGAGGAAGTAAGTGAGGAAGAGGATAGCGATTTGTGTGCTGGTCAAATTGAGAAAGTAGAACCCTCTACTAGTGAAGAAATATATGAACATTATAGTGTTCATCCTTTGCATTCCAAGGAAGTCATGGGGAATGCTATTGAGTTGTTTCAAATGAAACAAGCCAAAGGGAGTCCCATTAGTGTTTGGGAGGAAAGTTTGGAAGCTCGGTGTTTCCCACAGCTTTTTCCAACAGGTCAGGGAGGAAGATATGATGAGCGACCTCATCAAATTCCTGCTTCTGAATACCGGACTTTGCGATTGTATGCAGTAGATGCTAGGTTTCGACAATGCATTCCTTATTTGTTTCATCTCCTGTTTGAAAGCGATCTGTCTGGACTGTCATATGCAGTGAACCACATCTTGAAAAGTGGTATACACATGCAAAACATCTCGGCAAGTGACTTTATGGATAAAGTCAATGTCCAAGACAGTATTTTGGATTCTCACCTGATTAATCTCATGGCGTGTCAGCGTGGTACTAATGAGTACTGGTACCGTCGTCATGGTGATTTAAAATGTATGCTGAGGAACTTAGGTACTCCCACATGGTTCCTCACTCTGAGCTGTGCCGAGTATGGCTGGGAAGACTTACTTGAATTTCTACGAGAGGCAAATGCTAACGTAGATAACATCGAATTCAAGACACCCGGAGAACTGTGCTCTTTGGATCCAGTCAATGTATGTAGGTACTTCAATCATAGATTTGAAGCTATGATGTCTTTCATCATGAATAAGAAGAATCCACCTCTTGGAGAGGTGTTGGATTTCTTCTGGAGAAAGGAGTACCAAGCAAGAGGTGCTCCTCATATACATATGTTGCTGTGGATCAAGGATGCACCTAAATTTGGAATGGATCCAGAAGACTCAGTGATGAGTTTCATCCAACAGTATTCTACGTGTGCTGTTCCAAACGCAAAGGAGAAGAAAAGCCTAAGAGAAAAAGTTCTGCGTTTCCAAAGCCATCGATGTGGAAAGTACTGCCGTCGTAAATTCCGAAACAAGGACAAGTTCTACACCAAATGTCGTTTCGGCTTTCCACGACCGGTGATTTATAAAGGAAGAGTAAACAGTTTGATGTCTTCGCTGCGACATAATGTGATGAAGAAATCACCTAAAAACACATACAATTTGAAGAGGAACGAAGAGTCCAAGTACATCAACGACTACAACCCGGTGATTTTGTCCATGTGGAATGCTAACATGGATATACAGTTTGTGGCTGATAACTGTATGGCTGTGGCTCGGTATGTGACATCTTACATCACCAAAAAAGAGAAGACAGAATTGAAGGATATGTGGGAGGACATTTCCCATGAAAAGAGCCTCAGCAAGAAGTTGTACAGTTTCAGTCTGAAGATGTTGTCGCATCGAGAAATTGGAGCTTACGAATGCTCTGACCGGTTGTCTTCAGCAAGTCTCTACGCAAGTCTCTACGCGTAATCGAGTTCTGAAACCTGTGCGGGAAATTGAGTATTTGGCGGAAAAGGAGCCAAACAGTACCGACATTTTGAAGACCAACATGTTGGATACATATTATCCAAATAGAAGCAGTCACCTCGACAATGTTTGTCTGTATGAGGTTCTTCAAAATTACATATTCAAGAGGAACATCAAAGAAGATACTGAGAAAGAAGTGTATGCTGTAATAGGAAGTGAGGGATGTCTGGTCAAGCAAAGAAAATGCCACTTGGTAAACCATCGAAAATTGAGTGGCGAATCTCCTGAAAAAAAGGAGTTTTTCTATTTAGCACTTTTGCAACTTTTCAAGCCTTGGCGTGCAGAAGAGGAACTGCTTGGAGATTTCCTCTGTTACGAAGACTCTTTCAATGCTGCAAAGGAGACCATAGAATGTCCTGCTTTTCCCAAATATGTAGAAATGTTGAATGCGGAAATTGAGCAGGAAGCAACGATTGCAGCCGAGATTGCCAGAGACAGTTCTCAGGACAGTCAGAGTTCTGCTTCATTGAGTCAGGATCCACTAGGAGGACCTGTTATCGAAAATGAAGCTGCCACTGCTATGAATGAAGTGGAAAGAGCCATGGCACATGCTCAGGAGGATGCGGTTAACTTAGAAGAGTTGGAAAGACAACTCAACGTTGAGCAGAGGAAAATATATGACGAAGTTACCATGCAAATTGATCATGGATTAAGTCATGACAAGAAAGAGTGCTCATGTACGTCGTTGAAGCCTGTCCGACTGTACGTGAGTGGAGAAGCGGGAACTGGAAAAAGTTTCCTCATTAAAGCAATTTCATGCTATTTGCAGGAAAGGACAGAGTCATCGCTGTCTTGTGTTGTCACCGCTCCAACTGGACTGGCAGCACATAACATTAAAGGGATTACTTTACATCATTTACTGATGCTGCCAGTGGAGCATGACAACAAATTACAATATCACAAGCTATCTGGAGATGCTTGTTTTGAAGTTTCAAGAATCTTGAGGAAAATGAAACTTCTTATCATTGACGAAGTAAGCATGGTTTCCAATGTCATGCTTGCCTTTGTGCATTTGAGAATGCAAGAAGTTCTCAAAACAGAGTATGATGTGTTATTTGGTGGCAAACACATCATTGTTTTCGGAGATCTTTTGCAGCTGACACCAGTGAAAGGGCAACCTGTGTTCAAAATGCTCACGCATGAAGATACCAGGAAGTGCCTAGGCAGCATTGGCAACGTCAATATATGGTTAAACTTCAATTATGCTGAACTGCATGAAAATATGCGTCAGGCGAAGGATGAAGTTTACAAGACTATTCTACAAGATGTTAGAATTGGAAAAGTGACCGAGCATGGGAAAGAAGCTTTACATGCACGATTACTGTCAAATTTATATCCAGAACAAGATGTTGTGCCTGAGAATATTTTTCAGAAAATTACTGATAAGAAATCTGGAATATGTTTGATGCCAACTCTTGCAGAATGTGCCAAATTCAACAACAAAATGTTGCATTTAGAAAAGCAAGAGATTGTGAAACTGGAAGCTATTGACAGAGTAGAGCATATGGGATCAACAATTATTTTGTCTGAGAATCTGAAAACAAAATTGGATTCATTAGAGAAGAGTATATCTAAAACTGCAGGTTTTGAAAAGACTCTGAATGTGTGCTTGAACTGCCGTATAATTTTAAGAAGGAATTTACATGTTGAAAGAGGTCTGGTAAATGGATCAATGGGTAATGTTGTTGATTTTGTAAAATACAGAAATAGAGATGGAATTGAATTTTTAAAAATTAAATTTGATGGCATTGAGGAAGTACAGCTAATTGGTCGTTGCTCTGCTAGATGTTTGCTTGTAAAAGACTTATATGTTCGCCGTAAGCAGTTTCCTGTTTGCTTGGCATATGCAGTGACAATCCATAAATCGCAAGGTTTAAGTGTAGACTGTGCATTGGTGAATATTGGCAGTTCTGTGTTCAAGGAGGGTATGGCATATGTGGCATTGTCACGAGTTAGAACTTTATCGGGATTGTACTTGATTGAGTGTGATGTCACAAACATTTGTGCGGATCTAGATTGTGTTAAGGAATACAATAGGTTAAGAAGAGAGTATGCGCCACATTTGCCTCAGTATCCTTTGTTTGAGAAACGTGTGGTAGGCCGGAAACGAAGAAATGTGACCAATACTGGGGAGGTTGTAGCAAAAAGACGAAAAGTCGATGAACCTAAAATTACAAGCAGAAACAAAAAGGATTCTGTTGAAGATGTTGTTGGTTTTCAATTTGAAAACAGTTCTGGTGTCAACTGCTATGCTAATGTAGTGGTTAATGTTTTGTTTTCTCTAGAAAATGTAAAAGAAGAGATTGTGGTCAATTCTGATCAAAGATTTTGCAGTTTGTTAAATTCTGTGTTAGAGAAATGTAGCACTGATAGAACAAACATAGAAAGTGTGTCTGAAATTCGAAATCTGTTAGACAGATGTTCAGGCCAAACACAATTCTCTCAAAATATTCAGCAAGATTGTCAGGAGTTTTTAATGTATATGCTTGATGTATTCCATGCTGAAGGTGTAGATGTAGATCAGCTGTTTGGGCTTTCTTATCAATGGCAGCATGACTGCGAGAACTGTATGGTATCAAGTACTACTAGTGTAGACTCAGAAAGATTTATATATTTAACTTTGCCAGACAGTAAATCAGTCTCCTTTAATAAGCTAGTAAAAGGAGCTGATCACAACATGGAGTGTAGCCAATGTAAATCTGAAATGATTTCCACATTATTTATACGAACATATGGCCAGTATGTCATTTTAATGTTCCAACGATGTAGGCCTGATGGAACAAAAATAATTAAAAATTTTGTAGCTTCGCAGTTGTCAATATCAGGAAGGACTTTTGTAACTGCAGCAATTATATATCATGACGGCCCTTCAATAACATCAGGACATTACACAGCTTATTTAAAGTCTAGAAATGGCTGGTCATTCTGCAATGATTCTGTTTTAATTTTCAAAAAAAAATTGCCGTATGACCTTAAAAACTCTTACCTGGTGTTTTTAAAACCAAAATTTTAGGGAAATAATCTCGGGATGTGCTCTGTGGAATTTCAAGAAGTTCTAATGGCTCCTACACAATTTGGCCTTGAGGATAAGTGTACTTCAGAGACATAACTTCTAACCATAAGACTGGACGTCATGGAGAAATAAGTGCACTTTGAATGAGTTCAGAAAAACTATTTCTTTTTATAAGCTAATTGAAGCAGCCAATCAAAACATAGAGTAGAGGGAATGTAAGTCTGCAATGCTGTCTACTGTTTTACATTGCTTTGTGATTAAAAGTGATGTAGAGAATTAAATAATTGTAGTACTCATAGAGGTGGTGTAAGTCTGCTTCATAGTAAGCAGTATCAGTGTCATAGGAAATGTAGAACATGACTGAGCAAGAAGGGGAAGATATTACTATTCCAGGATTGTGAAAATGATCTTCAACATTTTAATTCTGAAAGTTGCAGAAATGCCAAATGACGGGATTGGCTTACAAGAAATCCAAGAGTTATAAATGGCTCTGACAAGATTTGGCCTTGTGGAAACTTGTGGTAGAGAGCAAGAAGTCATTTATTGCATGTAACATGTTTTTAAAAACGATGGAGATTTTCTTTCAGAAAGTGGCGGGCTGAAAGTAATAACAGCACAACAGAGTATAAGCTGTTCATAGGACATCCTTTGACGTCATGGAAAGTAAGTTAACTTTAAGGAGTTCTGAATTCTGATTTGTTATGTTGTATGGGTTTTTTAAACACAATCATTTTGATTGTGGTTTTTTTTCCCCGCTGTTATATGATGAATACCTTCAAGTCACTGTTTTTAGTGAAATTTGATACATTCTGAGAACAGCAAAAATAAACCATTTAACATGTATAATTAATTCTGTACTGTTTGCATTTATGATGTATATGTAGAACTGTGTAGGAGGCATGGAGAAGGTGAGGCTTCTGTAAGTGTCAAAGTTGTTGCATGCAGTGCTGCACTTCTGCGTATTCTTTCATATGCTGGACTACATCTGCACAATGAGATACCTAAGCAAAGGAAACACAAGTGATGTGATTTTGAAATGAGCAAAATAAATTGTACGTATTTCATTTACAACACCTGTGTTTCCTATCATTACGAATCACATTGTGCAGATCAAGTTTAGGTCTGTCCAGGGAAACATAGGAGGTTTGGACTTTGTTCAAGAGTGCAGTGGACATGACTCACTTCATTGGTAGACCTTCACATGTATTATGTCCTCTATTCTCTTCAACAACTCGAAATTTCATCTGCAACCCTGAGTAGGCCTCACCTCAAACAAACCTCTGGATAGGACACATCTTATTGGCATCCTGAAGCAATTATTTAAATTTTTAGTGTCTTGCGACACTTTTCTGAGACAACAGCAATGCAAAAGATGCACCATGTTTTAAGATAGGCCTCACTTCATCTGCATCAAGATACTGTTAGTTTAAAATGTATATCTTTAGGACTGTGTAGGGGGCCTGGAGAAGCAGAAGCTTCTGTAAGTGTCAAAGTTGTTGAAAAACTGTTTGTCCTTCAATTTTTTCTCTTGTCTTTTGTAATTTTTAAATACATGTTGTAATATTTTTCAAATGTTTGTTCTCTCTTTCACAGATTGAAAGTATAAAAACAAAAAGTGAGTAATTTAACGACAATTATAAAGTAAATGTTTTGTACTCTTTTCGTTACATTTCTATCACATTTAACTTCTATTAGTTCCACTGCTTCATTTCTTTAACCCTCAGTTTCCTGACTTTGCTACTTCCCTCATTCCTTTCTCTATTACCTACTTACTCAACTCCTTCCACTCTTTTTCTCAGTCCCTCTCTTCTCATAGTTCCTCACTCTTGTTCACTCACTCCGTCTCTATTACTCTTAGTGTCTTTGACTGATCACTGTATCACTATTTGTTCATAATGCTTTCTCTGTGTAGTTGAAGCACACTAAGGGGCATATTATGAACACAGCCAATAAAATTATTGTTTTTTTTTTGGCAGAAAACTGGTGCAAAAGTGGTTTTAGCAGCAGTTTTCTGCCGCAAAAGCAGCTTTAGCGACACATTTCTGCCAATAAAAGCTGCAAAACTTTTATTGACTATGTTGATGATATGGCTCTATGTTACTTACATTTCTTTGCTGTTTCAATTAATCTTTTTCTGTTATTTTTTGTTTTCTGTTTTCTATTTTTTCTCTCTGTTATTCCTCATGTTTTAATCATATTTTGAACATTCACTCACATTCTCCAAGAAACTCTTCTTTGTTAATGTTATACTCTCTTTTTTTTTCTTTCACTTCGTTATCTATTTTGTTTTTCACAATTATACCCTCTTCCATCTTTTCTTCGGTAAATAGATCTATTAAACAGTATCTCTTCTTTACTCCCTATAGCTGTCTTTCTTTTAACATCACTGTCTGTTTACTTTCCTTATACTTACTCTTTTTTAAAAAAAAAATATTTTGGGTTAGCTCCCGGTCCGCGTACCGGGAAGCTAACCGGGAAGCGAACCAAAAGAAATAGAGCTTGCCAGAGTGCTAAACATTCTAGCAATTTTTTTTGAAAGGGAAGGTAGTTCTGAAAAGAACTTTTTTTTAAATATTTTTGTTGTTTTATATTTGGTTTTTATTTTTTGAACATTTTTTGTTTTTTTTGTATTTTTTGAACGATTTTATATTTTTTTTGTTTTTTTTTGGGGGGGGACAACAAAAAACAGGCATTGAAAAGGGCTCAACAGGAGCAAAAAAAAAAATTACTGGGGGCGGTTAGGGCAATTATGATGTTCATAAGCCAGGTTGATAGCATTTATACTCATATTGCCACATGCTATCAACGCACCACAGTGCATACAAGTGTGTTTCATGTGGCCAAAATTCTCTTGTATGTTTGGCACAGTTTCCCGTGCCTCTGCTGGTGTCAATGAAATTGTTGATCTTGATCTGGCCACAGGAGTTGATGTTGGATTTTCCTGCAAATCCCGTATTTCCGCCCGGCTGTAATTGAGTGGATGCTTCCTGGTCATATGCCTATGCATAGTATAGTTCCCATAACTATATTTCTTATCCGTCCCTCTGGATAATTTTTCTTTACAGATGAGGCAGGTGACATACCTCGCATTCACTTTTTTTTGGCCAGGAGGGATTGAATAAAACTGCCAGATGAAACTGGCTTTCTTATGGGAAACCCGGGGCACCTCTTCCAAGAACTGTGGTTCTTCTCCCTCCTCTTCCTCCATTTCTTCCTCTTCCTCCTCTGTGTTGGTTATGACCTGGGGAGGTGGTCCTCTCTTCCCATGAGGAGGTGGAGGTGGTGGTGGGGGTGCACCAGCTGAAGCAACTATTGAAGCCATTTCTGAAGTAGTAGTAATAAAGGTCTTCCTCTCACAATGATGAAAGTCAGAGTGAGGAAAGAAGGAGGGGTTTTCATCATTTGGGAAAAACAATAGTTCTCAACCAATGAAAAGTGTTATTTTTAGGTCACCTGACCTAGCCTTACATCATTATGAAACCAAAAGTGAAATGAACCAATGAAAAGTTTTATTAACAAGTCACATGACCTCTCACGCTCATGTTACGCGCTGCGGAACGCGCCCCGGTTAGCTTCCGGGTCGCTGCGCTTCGCGCCTCGGTCCGCGCCCCGGGGCACTTCCGGGTGCGCTAACGCGGTACGTCACAAGACGCATTACGCGGCAACGCGATACGTCGCGCTTTCGCGACGCGTCGCGGATCGCTTCCGGGGAGCTTCGTTTCACGCCTCGGTCCGCGCCCCGGAGCACTTCCGGTTGCGCTAACGCGCTACGTCATAAGACGCATTACGCAACGCGATACCGTCACGATGTTGATTTCTTATCGGTCCGCGGACCGGGTCGCGGCATCAATTTGAGCTAACGGAAAGCTTTCCGGTTCGCGGACCGGGAGCGAAACAAAAAAAATATTTTAAAAAAATTATTAATAAACATATATAATATATTTTTGGATTTAAAGAAGAATACATTTTACAGCTATAGATATTAGCTTTTAAAAAACCAATGAAATTCACTGAAAAAACCATAGGTTATAGACCATATATAGTTAGGAATTAGCATTTACAAAACCTTGAAAATTCACTGAAAAAACCATAGGTTATACACCATATATAGTTAGGAATTAGCATTTAAAAAACCTTATTTTACTCACACAAAACCATTGAAATTCCATATATAGTTAGTTGTACTAACTATATATCGCGCACCCGCAATCCACTGCTGATCATGTCACATATTACATCATTCATGACATGGTCAGTGACATCACTGATGACATCACTGATGACATCTCAAATGACATCACTGATCACCTTGCATTGAATGTTTAAAGCCTGAGGTGTTGGCAATTTGCGAGACCTAAACATGCTTCTAAACCCCGCATCTTTAGACCAAAGATCACAAAAACTGAAACAAGCAAAAGGAAGAAGAAACAATATTTTTAGTGGCATCCCTAAATATCACAAACTCAAGCAGAATAATGTTAGCCCAGTCTTTCTTACTGCTAGCTTGTATAACAGAGTTACATTGTATTGGCCTCTTCAGGAAGAAAAGAAATGACTCTTTCACTCTCTTTTCCATTTCTTTGAATGGCATTTAGTTTGTGGTTGTGCTGGTGTTTTTTCAGTGTTTATATGTTTTCACTGGTGAGGGCTATATCTCTTTCAGTGGGGTTTTATCAGTTATTATAGGTTTAAACCTAAAACCCCACAGCCTAGTCATATTATAGACATGCTTGTGATAAGTTTCTGTTTAGATGACAAGAGTGTCGAAGAGAGGATATTATCTGTGTCACTATGGCTAACGGTGCACAGAATATCGAGTCTGGAATTTTGAAGTGCCAGAATATTGACTTCAAGATTATCGGTGACCAGAATATCGACTTGAAGGTAAGAAATATCATTTTCTGTAATCTCGAAGTCAGTAATATTGTTTGTCAAAATATTGTTGTTAATAATATCGATATTTATATTAGTGTTCTGTAATTTAGCATGTATGATAAAAGTTTGTGATCCAATGTTTTTTGTAAAAGTATAGCTATTTTTTTATGTATGTGTGAAATTTTTTGAAGTGATTTATTTTGTCAATTACATTTTACGTATTTTAGTTCTGTAACGGGTAGTGGGTTTACAGAGAAATAGGCTGGAAAATAATGTAATTATATTAAAGTAATTCATAATATTTATAATAAATTTACATTTTGTATTTATTAATTATTAATTGGGGAATATTTTGTATGTATTCATTAATTGACAATTACGTATGTTGTGTTATTTAGGAGTGAGTTGTTGGTTTATAAGGGAATAGGGTTGGAAGTAACTTAATTATAATAAAGTAATTAATAATTTTAATGTATTAGTATTTATAATTATTTATGTATTAATTAATTATTGAGTGGTTATCAAAATGTATTAAATGATTCATTGATAATTATGTAAATTGTGTTAATTTTTTAGGAGTGGGTTGTGGGTTTATAGGGCAATAGGGTGGGAAGTAATTAAATTATAATAAAGTATTTAATAATTTTCATTGATTAGTATTTATTTATATTTTGGTTTATAGTGCTGTTTGTGGTAACTTATTTATTATTAATTAATTATTAATTGTTTGTTAATTATAATTAATTAGTTGGTAAATATGTTAATTGTGTTTAAATACAATTAATTTATATTAAATACAGTTATTTGTTTGTAAAACATTTGGTATCTTACGGTTGTGAAAAAAAAAACATTTGGTATCTTTCATAAAATAAGGTTTTCAGGTAATTTTTAGTAACATTAAAATATTTCCTAATGTTTTGTAATTCATTATATTTGTTTTTTTATTTTTGGGTTATTATCAATGTTTGTATTGTAGTTGGAATTTTGTTTCTTTTTTACTTCCAGTTTAAAATTGTTGGGAAAGATAAATTTTAACCCTCTGCTATCTAACACCTACTCTGGAGTGGGAATAGTAATTTTTACACCTACGGTATCCAACACATTCCCTACTGTTGCACTCTCTGGAGTGAGAATAGTACATTTCACTCTTTGCTCATCCAACTCTTTACCTACTGTTGCACTGTCTGGGATGGGAACAGTAATTTTTACCCCTCTGCTATCCAACTCTCTCCCTACTGTTGCACTTTCTGGAGTGAGACTAGTAATTTTTACTCTTTGCTATCCAACTCGTTCCCTACTGTTGCACACTCTGGAGTGGGAATAGTAATGTTTCCCCTCCGCTATCCAAGACTTTCCCTACTGTTGCACTCACTGGAGTGGGAATAGTAATCTTTACCCCTACGCTATCCAACACCCTAATGTTGCAATAATTGCAATGGGGTAGTACATTTTTTACTCCAAGCTATTTAACAATTTTCCTACTGTTGCACTCAATGGAGTGCAAAATGTAAGTTTAAAAACTATATTAGAGTTAATTTTTATATATTTATAATATTTTAAAATCAATTAAAGTTATTATTTTATTGACATTTTTTAAAGAAATACACATTTATTTATGTAATTTATGTATGTATGTTTACATTTTGTTAAATTAAATGTGTTTATTATATTTATTTAATGTTTATTATATCTAAGTAATTATTGTTTTAGTTAATTTTATAATATAAGTGTTTTAACATTATTTTTATACATAAAACAAAGATATTTTGGACTTCAATATTTCTTACATCTATTTTTTTTTACAATTTTGTTATTAAATATAGGATGTCTATATTTTGAGTGTCAATATTTTTACATCAATATTTTGGCATTTCTATTTTGTCATTGATATTATGTCAGCAGTTATGATAAGGGACAAATTGGGGTAGGAGGGTTTGCAGGGCTGCGCTAAGGAGCAAAGGAGAAGGTGTAGGCAAAGAGAACCTATTAGGATACCCAGCGTGTTTTTGTTGGTCAGGGGTCTACTAGCAATATGATGTAGCAGTTTTGAATTTCTGCTGATAAAATTGGGTATGTTGTGGTTGTGTTTTAGTGCCTTTGAAATTTCTGAGGTTTTGAGGGTTGGCAGGTAAAATGACGTGGAGACAGGTGAAGTGGAATGGTCAGGAACATTGATTTTAACCTTGTGCAAATCTAAGATGGCTCATACGGGGAGAGGTGGCTGTGTTGTGTTGCATTCAATAGGGGGTGAGTTGAGGCGAGTCAGGGCCTGTGAGGATTTTAAATTGGCAGGTGGAGAAAACATTGGCACAAGTGGTTGAAAACAGGGAAGAATATTTTGGAATGCACTCCGTTAGATTAGGGACTGCATCAGAAGTTAACAAACTGAGCTGCTGTCTGAGAGAGGTTATGCAATTGGGGTGATGATCTTCAGACTGTAGTCTGTGCTACATACGCACAAAGAGAGCATGCAGTGATGCACCCCCTTTTTGTTTCAGGATGTGTTACTAGATGGATTATGGGATTCCTCTCCATATGGCTCGTTTAGCATTCATTTGTTGAATGGGCTGTGAAGCAGGTGAAGATTTGTCGCTGTGGAGCTCATTTGGGTTTTCGTCCAACTGAATTCAAAATTGAATGGTGAGGAAAAGGGGGTGTGAAATGGGCCAACCTCGTTGGTGAGAGTAAGACCCTGTCCAGGTCTGTTAACAATTCACCAGGGTGAGAAAGATTTAGTGCAGTGGTCAGGTTAAGGTTTGATTAAGTTGAGGAAAGCTGATCTGGGTATGATTATACGGTCCTGGTATGGCACATTTGTATTTTGGACAGTTGTGGTGGAATGGTGTGGCAAGAGGCAGTGAAGTAGATGGCAATTGAGAAAGTCAGGCACAAAGTTAATGGGGAAATGTGTTGTTTTTGTCAAAATAGAGGCATAGGCATGGAGATATCACATAAGAAAAGAAAGTAATCTCTGTTTGAGTGACATCCAATGGAGCAAGGAATATCTGCAGACTGGGGGCAGAAAAACACCTGTGCAGGATTTTCCTGGGTGGCAGTCAAGCAAGGGACTCACACAAAACGTTTAGAAGAGAAGGGTTGTGGCCTTGCTGGGGGTCCTGGGCAGAAGGAGGCCATCAGAGTGATGCTGGGGTCAGTTGTGAAAGGACAGTCAATGAAATTAAAGGAAGGTGGGTTGGTTGCTGCCATCTTTGGTTGGGAGTGTGTACACATTGGAGGGGAGGCTTGAGGAATTGAGGGGCTAGATTGACTTTGCATTAGTGAAGTAGGTTTGTTTGAAGTTACAATATTGTTTATAAAGATCAGCTGCAACCTGTCCTAATAAGGTGGCCTCTTGCTAAACTTGGTCCATCAGAATGGACATCTAGAGACATCTGATATCACTGACGGTCATGTGTCTCAATCGAAAAGATGAAGCCACAGGTCAGGCATCCTTAAGTAGCTTTATTCCATCTTGTGCAACCAGATTCCAAATCCTGTCAGCAACTGCCAGAACATAGAATTGTGAGTAACTGAGTCAAGGTATCATGGAAGACCACGTATAGCACAACAAAGATTACCCTTCTTCAGACCTCTACCTAAGCAGCGACATCAGCACAATCTTAAACTCTCCCTTGGCGTGTTTACTTTACTTTATCATCCTCACATTCTTTCTAGGGCTTATAAGGTGAGAGTCTGAAGAGGACAATAAGGTAAGAAAATTGGATCATTACCCACTGCCCTGAAGCTCACAAATCTTCTTTATTATACGACTTGAGTCCAAAGCATCAGGCTCATTCTTCAGCCATTTCTGTATCTCCTGGATCGATTTATCCTCTGAGCAAGCAAAGGTGATGTTGTTGAAGTACTCACAGGCTGGGAGAGTGTAATATATGTGAGGGCCATAGGATAATCCAATCAGGGAGTCTCCTTTAACACAACCTGTTTAGAAAGATAGAACTTTTATAATTGAGTGAACAGAAATCGATAATGTGTTACATGTAATTTCCTCATCAGCAAGGGAAAGTAAATGGACATGTCCTTTTCACAATTCATTTATATTAATATGTTACATATGGTGGTCTACTTAGAACAGATACATCTATAACATATACACTTAGGCTCTGATTTAAGCTTCATAACTTCCTTGACCTACAACCTTAAGGTCAATGCCCTACAGTCTGTCATTTGGGATGCAGCAGCAGTATCTGGGTGGTGGAAAAGTGTGAAGGGTATCATTTACTTGTATACATTTATTTTCTCAGCAACACTACGGCATCCCAATTCTAAAGTATTCTTGCTGTGAGTATGCAAAATATTTATCAAAACAGCTATGGTGCTGTTAAGAAAAGTTGGGCAGACAACATTATTTACCTCTGAGATATGTTTCCTTTTTTCCCCCTCACTCTCTATTTAATGTTTCCCTGTTTCTGTCTCTTTCATTTCTATTCTTTCTCCTTCTGCACTTGCTTTTTTCACCTCTCATTTTATGCAGTTATGACTCCACTCTCTTTCCCTCTGTACCTCTCATTCACAACCTTTCCCTGAAACGGTCTCATGCATTGCTTCTTGTGTCTTTCATATTAGCAGACTCAACCTGTTGCTCAGATATAAATTTACCATAACGTAATAAAAGGACAAGAGGAATTTGGAAAAACAGGAACAAGTTTGTTTAATTAACAACAGGAGCTAGGATAGTCTTGACATAACACAACTGAGGAAAGTCTCTTAGTGTACACTGTTTGTGGGTGGTTTTATACATATCTGGTGAGGTACAATAAGCTCATTTCTGTATTCTTGCAAAGCATCTCAGTCATAAATTAACATGTTTGGGTATCTGATAAGGACACAGATGACTCTTGACCTCAGAGAGGGTTAGTGTGGGCCAGTTTGTATGTGTCCAGATGTCCAGCATGAAAAAAGCATGATCACTACGTGTGGTGTGCATATTGTGTCCTGGTCAGTAGTTTGTGGTATTTTTGGAGAATGTAATCCTTTTTCCAAACTTGTTTTATTAGGGCTAATTACCGCTGACCTGTTTGTGGTACAATTTTCTATCACTGGGATTGATCAAGGTTTTCTCTATAGCCTCAGGCCAAAGGAAGCTATGTGTAACACTCAGAGCTCAGTGGGCCTGATAGTTTGGGACTATCGGCTTGGAGGACAAAAAATGATCAACAATTTGTGTGGAGAAAAAGGAGTATCCTGTCAAATATTGGCCTTCTGTTCCAGACACAAGCTATGCCCTACTCACCAAAGTCTGAATTTTCCCTAGAGTCCGAATTATACCCTATATCCCACCTAGAGGCAGTGTGTACTGACTGCCTAATGATGAGCAGTGCAAGCAGAAAAGAACAATAAAATGTTTTTAACTTCTTTTAGATGTGGCCAGTTGTAAAACAAGCAGTCCCTAAGAAAACAAATTGGCTAAAAAGTAAGATCACGGTAGCCCTATATACCACTCTGGGCCCATGTGTACCTCTGTAGCATACCCAAAGTGGTCTCCTGCTAACAGCCCCTACTGCCACCTAGAGAAGAAGCATCCCCTTTGTCCCCCACAGTGGTCCCAAAACAGTAGTAGCCACTTTCACCCTCGCTACCATGCTAACTAGACAAAAAGCAAAAAATGATCTACACTTGTCCTAGTTTGCCATACACCACTTACTGGGACTAAGGATCAGATGTAGTCTAATACACTGTGATGGCTGCTTCTGGATGACCTCCACCTCCTGGATTCAGCAGAACTTCTAATCAACTATGGTGTCTGCTGACCAGTCTTTGTTTGTAAAGGTGAATCCATACGGGTCAGGGTCCTTGTCCTTCAGCAGCAGTTGGGCTAGATAAAACAATCTTTCCTATCTGGCTCACCAAAATGTTGCATGGTTATGAATTGTCCTTCAAGATATGAAATAAGAGGTGTTTGGCAAAACAGGAACAAGTTCTTTTAATTTAACACAGCGACCTAGGCAGTCTCAACAGAATGCACCTGAGGAAAGTCTCTCGATGTACAAAGTTTTTGGCAGTTTTTTATTCGCATCTAGTGAGGTATACTAAACCCATTTCTGCATTCTTGAAAAGCTTTTCAGTCCTAAATTAACATTTTTGGGCATCTGATAAGGACGCAAATAGCTCTTAAACTTGGGGAGAGCTGGTGTGGGCCAGCGTTTCTGTGTTCAGTTATCCAGCATGAGGAACAAGTGATCAATATGTGTGGAGTGCATCGCATGTCCTGATTGGCTGAGTGTTTCTATCTATATGTGGTATCTGGCTTTGTGGTATTTTGGGGAATGAGCCAAATGTGTTTGTTTGGGGACAATTACAGCAGACCTGTTTGTGGAGCAACTATCCACATGTAGGATTGATCAAGGTTTCTGTTGGGTGAGCATTTGTCTTTTGGGTTAAGATAAACCCCACCTGTGACCTGTTAGTCGAGAGGCTTGGGTGTGGGTCGCAGTGCCTGTGACCACCTATCTATGATTCGGGGTTGATGGTGAGATCACATTGGGTAAAGTCTACAGCAATGATGCAAGTTTACTGGAACTCCTGAAAATAACATGGCCACATTCTCAATAATTTGTGTACAGTTGTCATAGTGTACATTGGTATTGTTTTTACCAACATTGACATGGTTGTTTATTTCTAGGTCATGACGTACATTGACAACCCTTTTACTGGTAATATTATTGTCATTCATACATGGATTAAGGCATACATTGATATTGCTACTGTTGGTATCAGCAAGGTTGTGCAGCCTGAGGTGATGGCAAACATTGACATTGCATTTTTTGGTATTGCCGTTGTTGGGCAAGCACATATCATGGTACTCATTGAAATCGTATCGACCCATTCCAAACAGGTACATATATGCTACAGGCTTTTAATAACATGGGAAAGTTATAGAAATATCGCCTATATACAACATCAAGGGTATAGAGGGGGAAGGGATAAATCCTCTCATCTAATATCCACAATCAATACGTATCCAACCCAAAAAATAGAACCAAAGCATAATGTGTAGGCTTAGTTTTTAGTTTGAGGGATGATAAGTTGCTTCTACCACTATTGGGATCAATACCTCTTTGTATAGTAACCCTCACACACTCTAGTGGTGTCATGCTTCATCATCGGGTTCACCCTGGCTCCTAAAGGCCTGGGTGGCTAAACCGTATTTCAGGGAGTGCTTATGAGAAATAGCCATGTGAGTTAAATATTAAAAACAAGCACACACTCCAGGTATCCCTTTAATATGGAGAGATGGTAAATGTCAAAATAGAAAATGGATGATTCCAGGATAAAATGCTCCTCTGACCCTATAGATGCCACAATGTAACAGCCAGTAAACGGCCATATGGGTCCACGGCTTTCTTCAGGGCAGAAGTAAATGAGTAATACCTCCCTGGAGTTATCAAAACAGTATGTCAGTTTAAAAATTGTTTTAACAACATGAATACACCCTATGGATATATTTATCCTTCAGGAAGTGTTCACATTCAAGATTTTCCAACCAGACCTTGGTGGAGTGCACACTTCTCATGAGTGCAGAAAAACAGGGTGGTCTTATAGACAAACAGTCGTCAAAGATCCGACCCCCCTCTGAGACCTACTCGGTTCTGCCATCTGTGTGGCCTAAGTGGTTCCAAATTCAACCCTGGGCCCTTGGAAGTAGTTTTTTCTGTGCTAGACTTGAAAAACTATGTATCGGCTGCGCGGCTCAATGATGACACATCATCTACATCCAATGTGATTCGACGATGAAGCATCTGTGAGTTGCGTGTGACACATTGCCTACGAATCGTACGCATCCTCAAACCAAGGGACTTGGCTGTTTCATTCAATAAATTAAGTTTCTATTTTTCTAAGCAGATGTTGATAATTTTTGTTTGTTATTTTTTACTGTTTTACTGTTTCAGGTGTTGCACACATACTTTACACATTCCCTGTAAAGTTAAGCCTGTCTGCTCTGTGCCAAGCGACCATAGGGTGAGCCTAGGTTAATTTAGAGTGTACTTCTGACTTACCCTCAATAGGATTATGGTTCCCTATTTGGACAGGGTACATACTTTGCCATCCAGAGACACAAATTCTAACAGGGTACTCTGTGACAATGTGGCCTATGCGCGGTCCATCATTACTTGAACAGTGGTAAAAGGAATGCACTTTCCATATGGCGTACGCTATGCTTACCACATTCCAATCGTGGATAACGGTGTGAACTGTGAACCCTGTGGTCTGGAGTCAGGCACCCTGGCCACACCTCTTGTAAGCCTTTCTAGAAGAACAGATTTGAGCATTTTCCTTTGATTTAATGGTAAAAATTCAGGAGTCTTCTCAGATGTTTACATTCCTTGTTAAATCAGGTACTAGGGATGTGGGCATTCTGCTGAGTGAGTGAGGGACATAACAACAACAAAATATGGCAAAATGTGCTTAGAAAAGTTAATAGGTGGAACGCTTAATGATGTGTAAATCAGAGCTAATGACAGGTAAAATATCAGGGAGGGCAGCTGCTTGGCTTTATTTGAGATGGCACGTATCAGTAGATAGTTCGATATACCCAGTAAGGGAGGGCAGCAGGGGATCAGATGGTTGCCTACCACTGAGTGCCCACATGCTAAGGCACAATGGGTTATGTACACTCTCTGTTCTTTCCATAATGATCATATAATTGAAATAGGGTCAAAGGCTCAGCTCAACTAAAATGTAGTCAATACCACTCATATGATTGGGTTTGTTGAATGTAAAGACACACTTTGTGTCAGATTTAGTTCAACTATTAGGGGCCCCGACCACTGGTTCTAAAGATAAAGACCCTCATTCACAAGCCCTGTGTACCACTGATTTGTCACTTTTTTAGATGCACCGGTGGATCAGTGTGCTTGCCCATATTTTCAAGGCCACCCTGTGTGACTTTTCATGGCCTCTTTCATGCATTACGCTGTGTGAAAGGGGAATTCCATGGTTGTTGCTGTGGGTTTTCCCAAGCAACATCCACGGAACATGACACACTCCCAGATTTACAGAGTATCGTAAACATGGGAATGCATCAGAACCCTAAGCCTCCCATAGGATTGGTGCAACAAGGAGAAATACTTTCATTTCTCCTCATTTGTGCCATTTTTAAATGTGCTGAAGAATACAGCACACATAGAAAGGAGCAAAACACCATAAATTGTTATGTTTTTTGTGCAGGAAGGTGCCTCTTCCTGCAGAACAACAATCATACTAGGAATGCAGGCACACTTGCAGCATTGCACAAGGGTGTCTTTGTTGCTGCATTGTTGCTGTATGTGTGCCGGCGTAGGGAAGAAGGACAGGAGTATTGGATACAGCACATTCCTGTCCTTTCTTTTTGACATATGGCAGGGCAGCTGGAAGACTTGTCACACTGCTGTGCGTCAAAATGTAGTAAATGAGTCTTCAACTGTAAAGCATCCTATGGCCACCATTTCTCATCCGCCTTATAAGCTAATCTAACACCATCTCTTTCCACAGGCTCAAAGGTGGTGTTGTCACTTAAAAGAATTAGAATAGATTAACGTTGGTTCCGTTTCAAGTAATCCTCATGAAATTGGACAATTATCGATGCTAAATCTCTTGTCATTCTCTATTTGAATGCTAGGATCTCAGTGTCGAGATGATGAATTTTGCAATTCAGAGCGGCTCTGAACCAGAGCGTTAGCCCTCCAGAGGGTCTCCCTAGCTAGCTTGGTTTTGCTTGGATGTGGAAGTTTAACCCCCTTCTCTGCGGGGGTCATTTCCCCGCTGTGCTGATGACGAGCTCCCCTTCTCCACCACTCTGCAAACGGGACTACTTCATAAATAAATCTAAGGGAAACAAAGGTTACAAGGACATTATAGTTAGGAATTTGAATTTTAAAAAACCTTAAAAATTCACTTAGAAAAAGAAAGGTTACAGGGACGTTATGTTTAGGCTCATACAAAACCAGTGAAATTCAGCTGTTATAGTAAGCTGAGCTAATTATAACTCGTGCCGGCAATACACTGCTAATAACCTCACATATTACATCACTCATGACATGGTGAGTGACATCGCTGATGAAAAACTGTTTTTAAATATGTTGAACAAACAATGGTAGTTTACAGCTGAAACATGTTGGTCTTGCATTGTTCTGTTTACATTTTTTTTAAAAACATTACCTCAATGGATAGGTGTTGCTTGTTTCCTTATTTTTGCACTCTGGAATGAGGATCAGGGCGCGGTTTTCATAATTTATGCATGCAGTGACCAGACCACACATAGCGAGTACCCGGAGAGGAGACAGGAATGTTTTCCCAGTCTCATTTGTAGGGACAGAAAAAAAATCCTGCCTTAGCTATACCCACATCTAAGAGACATTGAGGTAATGCACATGTTCCCTTGTAAAAGGAAGTGAAATGAATCAGGCGATCAAGTGCTGAGCAGTGGAAGACACCAAGGACACCAACGAGGTGAGTAGGCCATTAAGGAAGAGCGAGGGAGGCCATAACTATTTGAGTCTCAGATGGGACATTGGGAGGTTTTCGAATCACTGACTAGCCAACATTTCCCTGCTGCTATGCGGAGATGGCACAGATACATATTAAAATGTGGAGAGGCAAATCTATTTTGAGTGCAAGCAGAATCAGAGCGTATAAGCAATACTTAAATGAAATTAACATCACAACAGTAACCGATTCCGGAACGCAGGCTCTATCCAGTATTTGGACAGCCAGCCAGGGCAGCTAGGTTAGTCATCCTTTCTTTTACTGGTGTTTTTGCATTCAGGGGAGAAACCAAAAGAAAATCTGGTATACTTTGGTTGAGTTTTAAATGGTGGTTGGACTTCCAGATTTGAAGAGAGTTTTTGTAAACAGAGCAACATTTTCTGGGGAAAAAATGTCAAGTATATTAGGATGTTGTCGGAATATAGATTTCAGTGAATACCAGAGTTACTCAGAATTAAGCATTAAGGTTCTAGTTAGAGGTTAAAGAGGGATTGTGAGAGGATCGAAGCTTGATGAACTCCTTGGTGAACGCTGACTTAGAGAGGGAGTTGCCCATCTTCAAAATTTGTGAGCGGTTGGATAGGTATGAGGCAAATCAGTTGAGGACAGTGCCTACACATCCCATGCAAAGTTTGAGAGTACAAAGGAGGTCCAGATATTTGACAGTGTTGAATGCAGTGGATAAATCCAGGAGGACCAGTAGGCAGGAGATTCCGGATTCTGAGGGAGTCTTTGGCTATTTGGAGGATTGCATTGTGAGTACTGTGACCCTTTTGGAAACTTGATTGGAAAGTGTCAAGGAGCTTGTTTGTTCAAAATTGTGAGGCTAGTTGGGACGCTAGGCAAATTTTGATGGTGTTGCCTAATAATGGGAGAGTGGAGACTGGGCGATAGTTGTACAGGTTCTCAGAATCGAGAGATTGTTTTTTTCAAGAGAGGGGTAATTTGATATGCTAACATGCAGCTCCCTATGTCCAAAAGCAATTATGTTCCACTTTCAGATTCTGCATCCCCCCACAGCGCCTTGAGACCCTTTACGGTGAGTAGTTACACTTAAAAAACCCTGATTGATTGATTGATTGAGACTCAAGAGCATTTTTAATGCTCTGGCTTATTGAAAGTGGAACAGTGTTTGTTATGGCTTGTTGGGGCTAGTGCTCTTATCAAGCCATAGCAAATTGCAATGTCCCTGGGGAAGGCACCCAAGACATTGCTGGAGCCAGACCGAGGGTGTGGGGTTCCCCAGAGCTATCTATTGCTTTACAAGGGGGGGGCTCCACATTTCTATTGTTCAGTGCTCCTGGGAGGTGGCAGTCACCGGGGCTGCAGAGGTTGGGGCCAAATTTGGTGCAATTCCACTCAGTGGTTTGGGCTTTAGTTGTTTTCAAATGTACACCCAGATTCAGATATTCTGAACAGTAACATGGTGGATACATACTATCTAAGAAGAAGTACTCATCTGGAAAAGATGTGTCTTTATTAATTACTTCAGACAGTGTAGGTAGTGTAGGTGTATAGAGCACACTCAAATCTAAGAAACCTTGACTGCGAATGAAATGGTATGTGTTGTACGTTAGAACATATGCCTGCCACGCATGTACGTGTCGAGCTAGATAGTGGCCAAGTTTCAAGGGCAACTAGGACTCTAACATGCACTACAAATTACAAATTAGTGGTGCCATGCGTAGTATGAAAACAAGTTTTTTAATCAAACATTGTACTGTGACCATTTTCAAATATAATTACATCACAATTAGAATTTTTTGTGTTTACCATCATACTTTATATTTACATCAATGAAAGCAAATTACAGATATTAAAAATCAAATTTAGACTAAAACGAAAGGATAAAACCCAATGCATTGCGGGACTCTTGGTCCCTTCGTCAAGGGGTAATCTGTAAAAAGAAAGAAAGAAACGGGAAATATCTTTAGACTCATGGGTCAATTTGAATATTCAAAGCACATTTTTACAGTCATGTCAATGGTTGTATACCCAACACCTTTCATAGTGAGATAAGTGTCATACTATCATGCCAAGAAAAGACGCTTACTGCTGCCAAGTCGGCGTGAGAAGCGGTATCTGTATGAACAATAAGACCAACAAGACGTGTTTAAGATGAGGAAAACAATCGACCACGCTTATATGTGAGATTGTGTTAATAGTTCCACGTACCTATAATGAGTATATTCAAAGAATGCTCAGTGGAATAAGTACGTGGTCACTTGATTTCAGGCACCTAAAATGAAATATAATGCTATCACAATGCTGAAAATTGGCTTTTAAATGAACAAGTCTACGTTTGTGTAATTGATCTCACCATGCTCGGTGGTCTGAACGGAGTCGTTGAAGAATACTGATGCAAGAAGTGTCAATAACTTTCCAAATAATGGTGTTAATCCCACACCTGTTGGAATAGAATAAGCCTTTATATAAGAACATTCGGGTGAACAGTAGTGCTGTTTCTAATTTTGCAAAGTATTCAACTAACCGTGGAGGACTGCGTACTTCAACATTATTCGTTCCGAAGTAATATCAGTGAAAACTTAGATAAAGTTACATTTGCTGTGGTAGGATGTGAATGATGTTTGGGGAGACATAACTAAGGAAATTAAAAGCTAAGTTGCCAAACTCCAGACAAAAGAGAGTTTTTCTATTTAGCCTTGTTACAGTTGTTTCAGCCACGGTGAACTGAAAGTGAGCTACATGGATTATTTGACTCTTATGAAGCCTCATTCAATGCTGTGAAAAACAGCAATGAGAAAACTATGTTTTCAAGTGTATCTTCAAATGTAGAGAGAGGAGATTGAACAAGAAGAAAACATTGCTTCTGAGAAAGCAAGAGATAGTTTTCGGAGCAGTCAAAGTGCAGCACCTGGAAGTCAAGATTTTGCTGGACAGGCAATCATTGAAATGAAACTATAATAGCTATGAATGAATTGGAGAATACAATGAAGCAATTAATACAGAGAACTGCGGATCTGAAACTACCAAAGAAGGAATTGAATGCAGATCAGAAAGAAATTGTTGAAGAGGTAGTTTAGTCAATGCGAAGAAAGTTTTTGCATATTATACATATAAACCAGTTCTATTTAACCTAAGTGGTCAAGCTGGACCTGGAAAAAGTGTATTTATTAAAGTACTGACTACAGATTCCAGTTTGTTGTGTGTAGTCATTGCACCAATAGGTACCAATAGGCTTAGCTGCTCATAATGTTAAAAGAGTAACCCGTGAATGATTGTTAATGCCGCCTGTTGAACATGATAACAAGTTACAATACAACACATTATCTGGTGATGCTGACCATGAAGTGGCAAGAGTATCAAATAAATATAAGCTACTAATTATTGATGAAGTCTGTATGGGGTCTAACCTAATGTTAGCCTTTATTCATTTAGGAATGCAGCAAATATTAAAAACTGACTATGATTTACTTATTGAAGGAAAACACTTACTAGTCTTTGGAGATCTGCCACAACTAACTACCATAAAAGAACAACCTGTATTCAAGAAACTACTATATAATGAAACAAGGAATTCACGAGGAAGTAATGAAATGGTAAACATTTACAAAACTTTCAGTACAAAAAGAGTTAATCCATTTATGCGCCAAACAACAGATATGCATTATGCAGATATAGTAAAGGACTTAAGAGTGGGAGTCCTCACAAAATAGGAAAAGACAGTATTGCAAACCTATCTCATCGAAAATATGTTTCCAAGTAATGTTTCAGCTATGGAGTAATTTACACATGTGTTAAGGAAGAGAAGGGTATTGTTTGTTTGATGCCAATTCTTGAGGTGTGAAGTAAATTCAATGACCAAATATTACAACTGGAAAAAGAGGAGAGCAAATTATAAAATAGAACATCAAGGAGTTACAGCGGTACTAATAGAAAAACCGGAATGAAAATTGGATAGTTTAAAAAATTCTGTGTTGAAAACTGCAGGACTAGCAAAACAGTTACATATCTGTAAACATTGTCATGTAATCTTACGTTGTAATTTAAATGTTGAAGAAGGGCTAGTGAATGGTGCAATGGGTAAAATTATGAAATGTGTTTATTATCCAAAAAGAATTGATGTGGCATCGTTAGCCATAAAATTTGGTGATATTGCTAAAGTTAAGCAGATTAGTAGATGCGTTGTACGTTTCCTACTTGTGAAAGACTCGTATGTCCAGCGAAGGCAGTTCCCAGTGTCTTTAGTGTATGCGATAGCTATTCACAAATCGCGAGATTTAATTGTAGATAGAGGTCTTGTTAATATTGTTAGTTGTGTATTCAAAGAAGGAATGTCTTATGTTGATTTGTCGCTATTTAGAAAATTATCCGGTTTATTTCTGATTGATTTTGATGAAAAGAAAGTAAGTGCTGATGTGAGCTATGTAATGGAGTTTAATCGCTTAAGAGCACAATATGCACCTCATTCAGGCATGTATCCTGTGCTTCAAAAATAAATACTGTGTGTAAAGCAGAAAAAACAGTTTAACAGAAAGATAAACAAAAATAAAATCAACCAGAAGGAAAGAAAAGAAAACTAGACCGCAATGAGGAAATACAAGGCTATCACTTTGATTATAAATCTAGAGTGAACTGTTATGTGGAGGTAGTGTTAAATGGACTATATCATTTGCCTCATTTTACAAATTATATTAATGAAAAGGTAGAAAAAAGAATGACTCTACAACTGTGTAGAGTACTCAAAGAATTAAGAAGTAATAGAAGTATTATACATTCTGCTACCGGCATGAAAGAACCCACTTCAGTAGTGTGATGATCTGGAAAACTGCTTTATTAGTAAGGTATAGAATACCTACACATATTTTCCCACCACTACTTGCTATGTAAGTCGAGAGGTGCAGATGAGCACCCCATGCCCTTCACTCTTTTCCTTTACTATCTTATGCAGAACTACGTACTTTCAGCAGTAAAACCAAATCCGGTTCACCTGCTGACTCACTCATACCTGACCAGTTCCAGGAATTTCAGGAACACCTTTTAACTATTTGCTGAATGCTAATAAACTTGGCACTGTTGATGGCACTGGTATCCACCCCATGGAAACATGCCAAATTTAACAATCTGCTGAAAATACCTACTCTGGATGTATCTAAACCAGAAAAACTTTCATTCCATCTCCCTTCTTCCCTTCCTGGCTAAAACTACTGAATCCGACATCAATTCTATATTAACCAAATTTGTATTGGCCAATGGAATCCTGGACTGTTCTCAGAATGGTCTTAGATCATATCACAGCACGGAATCAGCCCAGTTTACAGTTACTGAACATTTGCTGGGCTCTCTAGATGAAGGCAACACCTCAGCTCTGATCCTACTCAATCTAAGTGCCGCGTTTGACACAGACTTGCATGAGATACTGTAGCAGCATTAACAGGAGATAGGTATTGGAATTTCCGTCCTAACCTGGCTCCCGTCATTTCTCTCCGAGAGATAATTTCAGGTTGTTTCTTCCCCTTAATGCGCTCAGGTGCACATAGTATGTCATGGAGTATACCAGGGATCGCCTCTGAGCTCCAGGCTTTTTAACATTTATATACAACCTCTTTCAGTGGTAGCAAAAGACAGGGGTCTCTCATTAATATGCAATGCGGATGATATTCAGCTTGTGATCAGATTTCACAATGACATGGCGGCCATTGCGGATTAGAGCAATTGTCTGCAGCTAAATGGTAACAAATCACATATTCTTCTTTAAGGAAGAGATATCCATATATAGGGGACCATCATTGGTGTCCCGCCTCACTAGGATCACCGCCTCTGCCCAAGGAAGGTGTAAAAAAATCTGGATGTCTGTGTAGATAGTGCATTGTCCTTTGAAGTGCATGTGAAATCAGTGGCAGGTGTTTGTATTGGACTTTTATGAGGACTTAAGCCTTTACTTGGGTTCTTTAACTCAGAGACATGCCAAATCATTATCCAATCCACTATGTACTCTAGGTTGGACTATTGCAACTCGTTGTATCTGGGCCCTTATAAAACAGGGATCAAATGACTTCAGAGGGCTCTAAATTCATTCTTAAATTGCACTGTCTCCCAAAGTATAGAGAATCCACTTTAAGACACTATGCATTGCTCACAGACGGCTTACTTCCCAATCACCGCCTATTTTATCCAAATACATATTTCCATACATCCCACGTCGTGAGCTAAGCTGATGGCCCTTTGGAACACTCTCCCGGTGACCATCAGGAACATCCAGAAACACTGGGCTTTCAGACAGGCTGTGCAGACTTGGCTATTTCCGACCTAATACTCAGCCCAGTCTCTCCTCCCAAGATATGACCTGGAACCAGCGCTGGGATGCCCTGTTGCTGGGGCAGCCAAACGATTTACAAATCATTAACTTAACATAACATAACATAGATAGTATATACATGATTTGTGGAGTGCATGGATAGTTCATAAATGATTGTTTAAGTACATGAATAGCACCTAGAAAACAGGATGAGTGCATGAGTAATGTTTTAGTGATTGCATGACTACTTGGCTGTTGCCCATGTGTTTCTGGTTCAGTAAACAGGTAGTGCCTGAATGTTTAGCTAACTACATGGGTAGTGCCTGGAAAATTCAATGAGTATATCAGTAATGTCTGGCTTATTCAATGGGTGCGTGACTAATGACTGAGTGATTGCACGGCTCCATTTTTAAAACTTGAGAGTTTGCATGAAAGTAAGTGTACTGCTGGGGTGATTGTATTAGTTCAAGAGTATTCCCTCAGTAATTAGATGAGAACATAGCTACTGGATGAATAACATGTTTACTACTCTCTACTTAATTAGATGAGAACATAATTAGTACCTGAGTGTTTTCATGGGTTCATGCATGTGCCTCAGTATTTCAATGACTGCATGATTTATGAATGTGTGCTTAGATGAATGCATAGCTTCTGCACACGTGAGACAATGACTGCATAGTTACAGCCTTCTCAATTAATTAAATCTATTTCCTTCATAGTTGAATGGCTACATAATTTCTGCCTGCCTGATTGCAAGAGTACATGTGTAGTGTCTATGTCATTGAATAACTCCATGGATACGCAATGACTGATTTGATGACAGCCTCATTAGTGTTTGCCTGATTTCACATGTACCTGACTACTCCCTGACTGACTATGAAAGTATCTTCATTACTGTTAGATATCTGACAGTTGTGACTATAAATCTGACTCATTGGTTATCTCCTTCTGTCACTATCAAACTACCAGATTTACTATGTATATGCTTTTCTACTAAGCTATGTTTGACTGACGTCTGGATATCACACTTGGTATATAGTTGCATACATGGCTCTCTAGCAGCATACATGCATCAGTAAGTTTCTAACATGGAAAACAACATTTTAAAATCTTTCAAAGCGCAAACCCTTTATTGAATACCATTTCTCAAGGACTTCTTCTGACTCTAAAACATATATTTAGCATTTTCCAAACAAAAGTTACATTCCAAATGAAGCTAGCACAAGAACTCGCAAGGCATTCTGCACTATTAATCCTTTTCGATTTTAAACAAACCATTTTTAAAGAAAAAACACACTCCCAGACATGAAATTTTCACCAGCCTTAATGAACATAGATCACCTTGTACACATATATGCAATTTCTTAATAGATGAATACCTTCAAGCCATCTTTCCAAAAACACATTCCTCACTGCATATATAACTAAACTCAAAAGTCTCACAGTATACATAGCTAGCTGCAACCACCAGACCCATATCTCACCATGCAAACATATGCTAAATGATCATATAAGTTAAAAACACATTGACAAACAAGCCCCAATATATACCTTACAAGTATTAATTCCTTTAGTTTTTGGGGATCTTTGCGACAACATCACGATTTTCACGGACACGTTGTGAAAACAAAAAACAAAAGAAGACATTCAATGACCACCAACACATCAAAAAATAAATGTAACATTGTCCAACACATATTACTACATACTCAATTCTTTCAAAGCATGTTTAAAGTCATATTGTTTTACTAAGTGTCTTTAAAAAATGTCTTTTAGACCTCGTTTCCATTTGTTGCTGTTACTCTGGATGTTGCAACAACATTGTTAATTGATACAATCACGCCTTTGCCATAAAGCGAAAACACATATATGATCACATATTACAGTATTGTACACATTAGGGGTTTATTACTGTTCACTTCAAACTCATGTTTTTCTACTGTATTTCTAGAACAATGATCTCTAAAACCTATTTTCCATTTTTGCCGTGAGGCCGGAGATTGCAATGACGCAGATGAGACTGCACAGTGTTCCACTTTCAGGCTGTGATTTGGACAATCTGATTTCACAGCCTAGGTATACAAATGTCCAGAGTGTGTACTCTAAAAGCACTGGTGCACCAAGCATGTTTGGCTAATATGTGTTTCAAAAGTTGAGGTGTATATGGTTTTTTAAAAAGATTAATATAGCCCAAATCCTGAAATTGATGTGGACAGTCCTCTAATCAATTACTTGTAAGACAATACATTATCTTATAATCAGCATAGAGGGCTGGTGGCTACCAAAGGCAGATTTATTTCATATCATAATGATGTTGAAGTCATGAGAAACAGCAGACATATGCTGATGTTCCAGGGCTCATGTTCTCAGTAAATCCCTCAATCTTAACTTGGTTACTAACTGTATTTTCTGGACCTTATATTTCATTTGTTTCTCTTCCTGGAATTTTAGACACATTGAAAGGAAAAAGCAGTAGCTACATTTCAAACAGCTTGGTACCAGCATGACGCAGCAGTGATTCATACTGTTTGCCTCTGCCCTGAGTTAACAGCCCAGGGACTACAGCAATCATCTATTATTGGAACGGCTCTTAGAGGGTGTGTGAAAGGGCAAGCTCCTCTTTAGTGTATATGGAATATGCAAAGGAACTGCTTCTTGGTCAAATGATTCAATTATGTATTTGATGTTGTTGTAATAAGTGTATAATTGTTATTGAATCATAACCTGAATACTTAGTTCATGACTTTTTAAATTTCTATTTTAGGACCATGACATGTAAAAAGTTATTTTACTCTTCTACTATTATGATTTGTTTTTGTAGTAATTTTCATTAACCATGCAAAATAATTTAATCAATATGTCTTTCTTGTCAACATGCTAAAAATTACAATTAGTCTTAATAGTAGCTTCCATAATAAATCATTGACATTTGGAAATGTAAATCTGGACAAAGTTTCTTTGGAAGAATTGGTAGATATATGACAGTCAATAACATTGTTGAATACATGCATTTTAAGTACTTCAACCATCAGAAAAGGCATGTTTAAATTTGCCTATCTGTACACAATACACCTGGACTCTTCTTAAACGCTGGTGAGTAGACATCTTAGATAGGCCTGTGCCATTTTTCAGTATTATGACCCTAGTTTAATAAAGACAGAGCAGCAGAAGAGAAGAAAGAGCATTATGGGGCAGTATTTACTGTTCCTTTGTGGTGGCTGCAACACAAGTATTTGAAATAGAGACACTCTTACCACTCATACAATAGTAAGTATAGCCAGCAAGTGGTTGGGACATGGTATCTATGTCTGGCAATATTAACATCACTGAGTTTCTCTGCTGCCAAAAAAGTTATACAAACGGTACTGTCAGTGGATGAGCAGGGAAATGAGTAAGACTTACCTGATGAGAAGAGTTTGATGTAATTAGAAAACATCTGAACAACTGTATCATCGAAAAAGGCAGATTCAGGTGTAAAATATCTCTCCTTCATCTTTTGTGGATCATAAAACCTTTCATAGAGCTCATTCAGGTTCAGATTAGAGGCCATGTTCTCTGGTGTGGCTCACTCCTGCCTCAATTCTGGGTTAGTTGCAATCATGCTTTATAGCCAGAACGTTTTCTTTTAAATAATCTTCAAAAAAGAGGGAAATGTTTACTTATGCAATTTATCAAACTTCAATGTCACTGTTATCCTCAGAGTCAATGGCCACAGGGCTAAATTGATATTTTTAGCCTCTGGCTGCTTTTGAGTTTTTACTGATTCCAAGTGCAACACTTTCACCCATGACAGAAGCACATGTCTAGAAGGGTATGACCATGACAAGATCCAGAAATTTGTTCAGATTCTTACAGGATGAGTTGCGTCTAGTGACTCCCAACAGGAAGTGAAGGGGTTCCACTTCTACCCATGCATCTGCCACTTCTGTTGGCACAGCGGCCACCTCTGACCAAAATATATGAATGTTAGCACAAATCCAGATGATGTGCGTGAAAGTGGCACCCTGGTCTCGACATCTGGAGCATACCTCCATGGCAGTGAGGTACATGCATGCCAGTCTATGAGGAGTGAGGTACATGTGGTGAAGGTAAGTGAATTGAGTATATTTTACTCCATATAAGTAAGTGAATTGAGTATATTTTACCCAACCAAAAATAGTCTCGGCATTGGCCGAGACTATTTTGGATTGGTTAAGCCACTGCTGCCATTGTTTATCAGTCAGGGTAGTGGACAGTTGTCTATCCCAGTATGCTTGCAGTGTTGCCAATGCCGGAGGATTGTCCAGTCTAATAGAAGTGTTTTAGAGCTTCCTTATAGACCAGTTTGGCCACTGGGCTATATTATTTCCTCCAAAGGTGGTCCATTCTCTTACATGTCCATTTTTACACTCTGATGTACTGAGGGGCCATTGGGAAATTTCTCAATATTCTAACTAACCTGGCCGGTGCTACATTGTACAGGGCGGCAGAGATCCACCTGTTCAGTGCAGGTGTGTCTACATTAGGGTCGTTAGTTAGTTGTAGTTTGCTCTCCAACAGCACTGGACCCAGGGACTCTGCCGTTAGCTACTACCAATTTGTTTTTGGCATATTGCAGATTTCTCCACCTGGTTGTAATATTCCCATGCTGAATAAGAAAGGGACCAGGCAGTGGTAAGTCTAAACTAATTGTTGCGGGGTCTCGTTTGCCAAGGACAAAATGTTCGAGAACAGTAAATCAATAATGTGGCTTGCGCAGTGAGTAGGGGATTTTACATCCTGAGTAAAATTAGCTCCATTTAGTGACATGGTTAGCCGATAAGCATGAAAACAGCCGGGATCATTGATATGGAGGTTAAAATCTCCTAGGGGCATATAATTGGCATATTGCAATTACTTTTGGGCAATGAAGTTGCATGGATCTAGGATTAGACTGAGAGGGCAGTCTGGTGGCCGGTAAATCAATAGTCCCGCAAAGGGGGTTTTGGGTCCTGATTTATACAAAAAATTTAGACCTTATGTCATGTCCATATTTTGCATCCCATTAATTGTTAGACAGCTATAGCCAGATATCATCTGCATGTTTGGGCAGTAACCTGTAATTGATCAGACTGGCTCGTATCCTGTCTTCTGACTTCTTTTGCACCGAGGCACCGACACTCCCTACCATCTCTCTGGGGAACACCCCCGGATTCCCTAAAACTAAATGACATCCATTGCAGTGGTGTGGGAGTACATCACTAATAAGGTTAATATCACGGCCATCTGGGCTTAGATTGTTCCTTAACCGCATCGCTGCGGCGGCTTTTCCCGCTGTGCGCGGTAATTTTAAAAATACCGCGTTACATGACGAGCTGAGCTCGTCATGAGCGCACGGCAGATTACGCTCAAGACGAGTGTGAAGTAACTCCTAGGCGCGCTGCTTACTGTATGGCACATGGCGCTTAATAGAAAATTGTGCTGCAAGAAGGAGGTAGCAAAAAAGCTTCATTGCCTGCAGGATGCCTTAGGTAATTTGAATGTGTAGGTAACAACAGGAATTATGTTTATTTTACATTGATCTTTGACTGGGATGCAGACAGTCTGGAGGGAAAAGAACAGTGTCAGGCTCCAGGATGAATATAAAATCTAAATATTAACAGATGTGAAACTAGCTGTTACATATCAAAGTCAAGTCAAGTCAAGTGAATTTATTCACCATAAGCCATAAAAGCCGGCAATAAAATTGTACAGTACACAAATAGTTGTTCTTAAAGTATTAAAACATTCTCTTAGTAAGACCATTGTTTTCCACGTAGGTGCAAAAGGTATGTGTGATAGTTGCTAGAAATACAGCCCCTCATAATCATTGCAATACTGAGAAATCGTAAACCATTATTTCATCCTCTAAGAATATTAAAAAGGCAGCTTGACAAAAATATAGCAGCTCTATGAAAGATAAAGTGCAAATATAGGGGGTGTCACAGTGAGATCTCATATCTCATCTCAGTACAGTGTCAGGCGCACACAACCTAAGTTTGTTCGATAGTTGGTGATGTGTTCTTTGATGGAAGGATAAGACCAGTCTTTTTTTATATTTGTTCCTTTCCTTATTTATTGTATCACATAATGGTACTTGTATATATGAAAACAAGCCGACACGTGTTTCGTCAAAAACGGGGTTGACCCGTGACTCTTCAGGGCTGTTAGGGTTGAGCTGAGGTCAGTATCGTCGGACCGGTGATAATTCCAACCCGGTCCTAATCGGGTGTGGGTAAGTAATGTTCATGTGGACGTGAAGGAGGTGCTCCTTCAAACAGGAAATGCGGGTTGTGCCGCCGTTCAGTATATGGTCGGTCACAGACGGGCAAGCAAATCCGCTTGACCCATCGTTGAGGCTTGTTAGTAAGCCGGTTAAGATGAGAGATTTCTGTCAGTTCTCGAGAGTTACGTATACTGAACGGCGGCACAACCCGCATTTCCTGTTTGAAGAAGCACCTCCTTCACGTCCACGTGAACATTTCTTACCCACACCCGATTAGGACCGGGTTGGAATTATCACCGGTCCGACGATACTGACCTCAGCTCAACCCTAACAGCCCTGAAGAGTCACGGGTCAACCCCGTTTTTGACGAAACACGTGTCGGCTGGTTTTCATATATACAAGTACCATTATGTGATACAATAAATAAGGAAAGGAACAAATATAAAAAAAGACTGGTCTTATCCTTCCATCAAAGAACACATCACCAACTATCGAACAAACTTAGGTTGGGTGCGCCTGACACTGTACATAGACTTACAGAAGGCAGAGCTCCTCTCTCCCTTCTCTCGCAGAGAATAGGGTTATCTCTGATCAAGCTGCACCAACAATTAACAATCATAATAATCACCTCGAACCTACTAGCTGTTGAGCGCCGTGCTATTTCTGAACAACAACCCTACGCCGAACTTTGATCATATCTCATCTCATATCTCTTGATTTCCTCAAAAAATAAAGAGTAACACAACACACTTTATCAAGGAAAGATTTTGTAAAAATATCCGGATAGGCATGTGAGTTCTAAAGTTGGATTTCTGTAAGACGAGCCTTAACAACTCAATGCTGGGATCCACATAGAATGATGAGAACATGATAACATGATAAGTGCTGTGTTTACTAATATGATAACAAAACAGAGGGGTAAGTCATGTGACCAATCAAATTGAACAGGAAAAGCTTTCCTAAAATATCAAATGGAAAACTTTAAGAGGGTTAAAGAGGGGTGGCGAACTAAGTTTGTTAACCAGAGTACTTATGGTTCTACGTTAGCAGTTGTGGGGTTCATAACATATCGGATAATTGCTACCATGGATTGGGGCTTCTGAAGCCTTAAGTTATAGAGATGGGTCATAGTACACATTGTATCTTTCTCTTTGGCTTTTGAAGTTATATGGCCAGGATTTATGAAAAGATCTAACAGTGAATTCAGGTCACCCCATTCAAAGTAAAACAATCAGAAATGCAAGATCGGAACAACTCTACCTCTGGGTTTGTCCAGGTCTTAATCCACAATAGTAAAAGTGCCATGCTCAGGGTATCTTATCATTAAATAAGGCCCAATTCTCTATGACATATCAACGTGGCAGTCCCTGGGGGTGCAATTAATAATCTCAGCACAAACTATTTTCCAACTGTTCAAGGAGGTCATATTTGCATACCCCCATAAACCCGGTCCATATGCCCCAGCAGTAATACATTTGGCTACATAAAGGTGGATACATTCTTTGATGGGTTTCTGTCCCATGCTGTGGGAGAATCTAAAAATTGCCTCAATATTCCTTTTGAAATGTTTTACTCTGGCAAATAAATGTGTTTCTCAATAAAACTAGTTAATGAAAAGAATACCTAAATAATTAAAATCATTTATTTTCTATAAAAGAGAGTTCCCCATCCCAAATGTTTTTGATATAGTGCAGGAGATTCTGGATAGGAAAACATAGGGGGATTCATGCAAGTCACTCCTCCTTGGACTTCCGCCGGTTGTCTAGTTTTCACAAATGCCTAGTTTTACAGGTTTCCATAGATAGCATGCTGAGTTCAGCACCCAAAACGCAGATGACACTCTTGCAAAACCAGCTCTTTTTGTGATAGGTAATTATGTATGTATGTGTGTCTTGTAAAGCGCACTGCTGCCCTGAGGCGTCGTGGCGCTGTAGACCGCTGGGGAACCCGTCCTGGCTATCCCTGTGAGATGGTCCCTACTGGGTATCTCCAAGGTGAAACCAGGCATCCCCGGCGAATGTGGGGGGCCGTTGTAGAGATGAGGCAAGCTAATGCCCAGAGTTGCCGAGTGTGATCCCTGGTTAGAGTAGGCACTGAGGCGAGAATTATCGAGTCCGCTGACCCTGGTCCACGACCCTGCCGCGTCGGGAATTGAACCCTGGTCCCGGGCCGTTCTCTGCTTCCGGGTCTGCCGCCTCTAACCAGTGAGCCACACCACTCCACTCCAATTATGAGGTCTCCACAAAACTCTTTTGGCCTTTGTCCTGCCATGGATACTTGGCCCTTCCATACAAGAGAGGTACAATTTTATGGGGATACCTTGGGGGAACTCTGGGTGGGAGGAAATTTGTATCAGCTTAGTGATCTCATAACTTTCCCATACAGAAATGCGAGAAAATTAGATTTTTTTCAGCTAAATTTAAGGTCTGGAGGGGATACTTGTTAGGAAATTTTTGGGGGATCAATGCAGACCACCCCTCCCTGGACACCCCTGGGAGTCACATTTTCAGAAATGTCTGGGTTTAGCAGGTTTCCCTAGATGGTCGCTGAGCAAGGACCGGAAACCCCAGGTTGTTTGTGATGGATAGGTGAACAACTGTGTTTTTGGTCCCAAGCTTGCGGAAATCTAGGGGAACCTAAAAAACCTAGACATTTCTCAAAACTCGACACCCAGTGGAGTCCAGGGAGGTGTTACTTACATGGACATTCCAAATATTTCTTACCCAGAATCCATAGCAAACCTCAAATTTTGCTAAAACGCCACATTTTCCTCTATTTTCAGTGTGAGGAAGTTATGGGATCACCAAAAGGCACACATTTCCTACCATTCAACTATCCCCTCAGTCTCAAATAAACATGTCAGTTTTAATGAAATGATATCAATCAGTGCACCGTGCTGCTGATCGTCATTTCACTGTAAACATCAGAACAGCCTTGGGAGCTGGGGAAGCTATTCCCTAGTCCAGAAGCAGTATTTATGCAAAGGGAATCCTTGCTGCCCACACCAGAGTGATTTCCTCTGCCATGTGATCGGATGCACAGGAGCCATCAAAGGCACATGAGCACTTTTGCATCGGACAGCTACCCTTTGTCTGGTGCACTCATGGGGTTAATGTATAGCACAAAGATGAAGGGGAGAAGAATACAACCCTGTCTCTCCCCTGTATGGATTAGATTTCAGAGCTTATTAAACCCTGAGGGCCATACCAGACCTTCACCGATGTAGTTGTTTAATCAATAGTAAAAGATTGGGTTCAACCCCCATTGATTGCATTAACAAAGTGACCCCTTTTTTGCCCTAAAGTACCTCCCTGATATCACATAAAAATATAAACAATGGTTAATTGTATCTACCTATGGTCTGAACCAAAATCGAACATTGGAAAGGAGATTGTTTTCAGTAGCCAACTGCTCCAGCCATGTTAGGAGCACCCTTCCAAGTATTTTCATACTAGAGTAGATTAAGGATAAAAAAATGGTAATTGTTGATCCCAGTTTTTTTACATGGTAATTATTATGGCGGTCTTCCAGGAAGACTCCATCAGAGCCTGGTCTTTTTCCGAAGGTAATTTTTAAAAATGTCCTTTACTACCGCACCTACTGTGATGGGTTTGAAAGTATCCTGGACCTTAATGGTAAGCAGGTTTGGGTCTGAAACAGATAGAATGGGTGGGATAATACCTGATTGAATCACCTCTGTTAGTAAGATGTGTGGGGCACCTATGTATTAGCAGGGATCCCGTCTTCTCTTTTTTGTTGACTCATTGTCAGTAAAGAAAGGCCAATTCATAATATTCCAAAGGAGCTTGTTTGCAGCATTTTACAGATCTTCCCATGATAAAGCTCATATCTCTTTTTGCCGTTCCTCAACTACTTGTTTGTATAATTTCCTTGCTACTTTCAACTTCTCTACGGAGCGGACTGCTTCTTTAAGAGAGCCTTAAATTCCTGTGGGCTAAAGAACATTTTGAGTAAAACAATCTATAACGGGTGTTTTCTCTCAGGTTAGTATGTACCGTTAGGATATCTGAAATATCTTTACATAAGCTCTCAAAAGACTATAGAATAAGACAGTTTTGTAAGTTGTCCGTTAAACATGCATTCACTAGGGGTAGGATTGACCTTTTCCTACTTGACCTTAATGCCATTTTATTTGGTTACTCTATTTTTCAGATACTGACTGTTTTTGTATACTTTAGCTGATGATTCAGGACTAGCATGAGGGGATTGTGATCACTCACACAATTTTCCACAATATGGAAATCTCAAATTCAATCTGCAGGATCAGGAGACATAAAAATAAAATCAATCGGGCTCCCCCACATACTACCAATAAAATTAGGGAGTTTACTTTTCCCCCTGCAAACCCTTAAATTTGCTAAGACTAAGTCATGTTTTAGAATGAAACTATTCAGAACTCCCTCACACTGCAAATGAATTATGTATGTAGGACTTTTATTTTTTGAATTCATAAGACCACAAACCCTTTTCCCACTTACCCCACATAAATTGATATAAACATTATATGCACACAATATCATAGTCTTGCTTTCAATGTTCAAGAGAACGGAATCTACAAAGTATTTACAGGGATCAATGACTTCTTCAGCTTTACGTCCATTATTTGTTTGTGTAGCACTTTTCACCCTAAGTGGGATGGGTATGCCTAGATGTGGGTTGCTTACTCATAGTGCCACTGGATTCAAGCTAGCCTGGCTGATGAAGGGTAATACCCAGAAACTAGTCCCAGGATGCTTGGTTCCGGTCCAGGGAGGACCTGACTTGACAGTTTGGTCTGGACTGTTCCCATGAGGCACAGGTTCAAGACTGATTTGCATATGGCTGGGTCTAAACTGGGGTGGAATGGTGAGCAAAAGAACAATGGATTTAACCCAGATCTCTTGACTGGGGTGAATGTATGATTTATTCAGCATTCCGTCCATCATTTTTGCGTTGCACTCGTCAAGTACTTAAGATTGGCGCAAAATTCTCAAAAGTGAGTAAGGTGACCAGAAAATAGGTTGAGAATCACCTTTTAAACAGTTTGCCTGAGGGTATTTGTACATATATAAAAGTCACCGATCTACTTTTAGCCTTTTCTACAGGAGAAGCATGAGCTGGCTTCAAGACAACATGGAAGTCATTTAGATGGAAACCCAGTGTCACCCATGTTTCCTGGAGACATACTATGTCAGCAAGTTTAACACAATTGGTCCAAAGACTATTATCAAGCTTGGATCTGGTCCCAGCAATGTTCTAGAACATGAAGCCCCAGCCCACCTTTGTCAAAGCAGTTCTAGGCTCTCCCTCCGTGTCTTTGCTGTGTGAAAGGAGGGTAGGGCTGTGATCACATCAGTTTTCAAAGCATCTTTTATAAAATTGACTTTTTAAAAACATATTTTCCAAAAACATTGTTTTTTGAGATGTCATCAGTTATGTCATCAATGATACCACATAACATGTAAAGGATGATGCAATATGTGAGTTTATATCCAGTGCATGTCAGGTGTAAATTATAGTTAGCGCACTCAAGTATAGCTAATGATAGTCAGTGCTTTTTAAGCCTTAGTTTCTAACTTATTGTTATGAATAAACTTAACTCTGAGGTGAGGTAAGTAACATATATATGAACTGTCTCCCAGGTTCCTATTAATAGAAGATCTTCTCACAGGCATGAGATGGGAGGGAGTAAGGGGAGGAGAATGTATCAGTCTGAAAGCCATAAGCAGCTAAGTAATAGAACCAAAACAATAGGATTATTTCATACAATAGTCCTTCTGCCAAAATATAACTTTTCTCATTCTTTTCCTATAAGGATTATATATTTTATATTAACTTGACTCTCTGTACTCTACCAGGGTCAGTCCAATTGTCTGAGCATCTGACCCAAAAATATTTTGACATTTTTTATTAGTAGGATGGGGTGCTTTTTTAGTTAAATCTACTAAGCTCACTTTAAGTTTGAACACAGCCTTTTGAAATAGCGTACCCCAGATATTCCACATACCTCACACCAATCACACATTTGGGCCTCTTAAAAGTCTGCCTCACAAAATCTGCCCACACTTTTTTCCCCAAACTTCCTCGCAGGTGAGAAAGCAAAAGACACACAAATGATGAACATTCTCCCCCAGTCAACAGATCTGGGTTAAATCTATAGTTCTTTTGCTCACCATGCCCTCCTAGTTTTGACCCAGCCATATTTAAATCAGTCTTGACCCTGTGCCTCATGGGAACAGTCCAGCATGAACTAGTAAGCCAGGTCCTCCCTGGACTGGAAACAAGCAACCTGGGACCACTTACGGGGCATCACCCCTCATCAGCCAGGAAGGATTGAATTCAGTGGCACAGTGAGCCCAAAACCCACAAAGATGATGGACGAAACGCAGATCAAATCAAACATGCACCCTAGTCAATAGATCTGGGTTAAATCCATTGTTCTATTGCTCACCATGCCATCCCAGTTTAGACCCAGCCATATGCAAATCAGTCTTGACCCTGTGCCTCATGGAAACAGTCCAGCCCAAACTTATATGCGTTTGACTGACACACCATTGATGTAAAAAACATTGATGTAAAAAATATTGATGTAAAAAATATCGAGTAAAAAATATAGCTAACAAAAATATCGACTTCTATACTTAATGATTCAGAAAAGGGGGTGGTGATGAACAGAGTGCCTGAATTAAGCAGACCACTCTTACCCAGTCCAAAGATCAGGGCTTGATCCATCACCGTTTTTTAGCTCACTGCACCATCCCAGCTCAGAACTTGGCTATATGCAAATTAGTCTGTTCCTGTCCCGGTGCATGATGGGAACAGGGCAAACCAAACTACCAAGCCAATTCTTATACTGGGAAGGAAACAAGCTACCGGGGACCGGTTTATGGCATTTCAGCCTCGTGGGCCCGGCTTGCTTGAATCCTGATGGTGCAATGAGCAAGGGACTCACATACTTAAACAGGTAAGTACAAAAATATTGACTAACAAATGTTGATGTAAAAATATAGATGTATAAAATATTGACCTTTATATAAATATAAAATAAACAAATATATATCAAATATGTTAAATATTAAATATAATTTTAATACCATAAAATAAATATAATAAACATTTTAATATAATAGAATACATAAATGTAATAAAAAAGAAACACACAAACATAGTAATTTATGTATTTACTTTAAAACAATGAATTACCTATTTATGCTAATAGTTTAAATAATATAAAAAATGACAATATACATTCATAATTAAAAATATGAAAAAGCAAAAATCTATACTAAATTGAAACATTAAAATAATGAAAAATATTTAAACATACATTTCACTTTTTTTTTTTTCATATCGGTACATTCATATAATCCGAGAAGGACCCTACAGGACCCTACCAATTTTCCGTTTATTCGCCCTTTTAACAGCATAGAGGCTAAATTCTAAATTGAAAAGATTAAACATTCTACATTTCCATTGAAAAAAAGAAGCAGGGTCCACTTGGAGCCAAGCAAAGGCAATACACAATCTTGCTACAGTCATAGCAAAAAATATAAGATGATGATGTTTAAAGAATTCCCCACCCCTTCTGAATTGAGTATCAGTCCCCAAAAGCATAATAACAGGAGTTATAATAATTGTTTTGCCTGTTAAGTCACTTAATACATTTTCAATATCAGCACAAAAATGCTTCAGCTTCCAACAGTTAAAAAAACTATGTAACAAATCCGCTTTATCATCATTACAACGGAAGCATTTCCCATCATGTCCAATTTTCCACTTGGCCATAAAAGTCGGAGTGTAATATAAATTAAAAATAGTTTTATAGCATTGTACACGCAAATTGGCTGACAATAAGGATTCTTTAGATAAGGCAATAACATATTCTAGCGATGGGGCCGCCCTCGATAGAACTTCGGACCATTTATCCTCTTTTTTTCTGCAAATCGTCTTTCCTAAATGCTAATAATTGCTGATAGACCACCCCAATTTTTAGCTGACGTTGTACAGCATTTATAACTGAATTGGGAGTGCATACAATCCTTCGCTGTATTATAAAATCACGGAATTGTAGATATTTGAAGAATTGTTGTTTTGGTAAATTAAACAAACGAGATAACTCAATAAATGACATTACAGCCCCATCAGCTCCTAAGAAATCCCCTAATTGGGCAATCCCTTGTACCCGTCACCTTTTTGCTAAAACATCACATAACATTGGAGGTAGCAATTTAGTAGCATTGGTAGGAGTATACCAAGACAGCTTCCCCACTTGTAATAATTTTCCAACCTTTTTCCAGACGTTTAAAGCTGATGATAAGACCTTAAACCTAGTGTGTTTAAAGTAACTCCCATCTATTTCTTTGAATAAGAATTTTCTGGTTTCTGATCCTAACTGCATTTGATATATTGAGGTTGCTTCTGCCACATTAGATATATCCTCTCCAGTCAACATTATCCTCAACCTTAAAAGAAAACATGTATAAAAATACAACAAAAAATCTGGCATAGCTAATCCCCCACGATCACCCGGAAGAGTTAGAAATGGCATAGCTCTTCTTGGTCTCCCCGGGGCCCAAATAAATCTTGAACATATGGCTTGTAATTGTTGAATTCGGGGTAGAGTAAACTCTAAAGGTACTGCTCTAAATAAATACAACACCTTTGCTAATACATTCATTTTAACCACATTTACCCTGCCAATGAGTGTAAGATGTAATCGTGACCATTTGTCAAGAGCGTTCTTCATATTAGCCACTAAATCCCCCCAATTAACATCCAAAATTTTCAGCATAGACGAAAGCAGTTTTATACCCAGGTATAACACTTCTTGTTCCACATGTGGATCATTCATTGTAATAGAATCTGAAGTCAATATTTGTGTTTTTGTTGCATTTAATTTGTAGCCAGAAGCTTGACCAAATATTACCGCTAATCGTTCAATCTCTTGTAGTGCTAGAACAGGGTCTGAAGAAGCTATCGCAACATCATCTGCATAGGCGAATATAGTATATGGAATATTGTGTACTATAAATGGTGTGATCCGAACATTATCTGCCAGCAACTCAATAAAAGGATTAATATAAAGGGCAAATAATAATGGTGAACTGGGACACCCTTGCCTGGTGCCCCTAGTGATGTTAACTGTATTAGACATCAGCCCCATCATAGAAATGTTAGCTACTGGTGAACTATAAAGGACCTGGATAGCTGTCAGAAAGCGTTGACCGAAACCTGAGAGTCGCATTAATTCCCACAAATATGTCCACTCTACACGGTCAAACGCTTTCTCTGCGTCAAGTAAGATCAAGCCAAGATCTCTTCTCTCCACCTGTGCAATGTCGAATAATGTCACCACCTTGTTGATATGAGAAGTGGTACTACGGCCTGATATAAACCCGTGTTGCATTTGTGATACCAATGAAGAAATAAGCCTGGAAAGACGAGTGGCCAGTATTTTCGAATAGATCGTACTATCACAATTTAAAAGTGATATTGGCCTATATGAGCCTACCAACTCAGGATCATTACCTTTTTTATTAAATACTACTATTGTAGCTTCTGCCCATGACTGCGGAGCCCGTCCATCTTGTGCAGCCCTGAAGGTTGTAAGCATATCAAATTTAATAACACCAAAGAAGAGCTTATAGATTTCTCCAGGTAATCTATCTGGCCCCGCAGCTTTTCCTAGAGCTAACCCCTTAACTGCAATCTCTATCTCTTCCATGGAGATAGGTTCTTCTAGAGCCGCTATATCAACAGGATCCAGAAGTTTTAGAATTCCCTCAGTTGATTTAAAGAACTCACTGTGGTCTTGCGGTTGTGCAGTATATAACTCGGAATAAAATATATGAAATAATGTAAGAATCCCTTCAGGATCTCGACAAGTTGTCCAATCACCAACTTTCAAGGCTTTAATCCCACCCATAGCTTCTTTCCTGCGTAACTTCCAAGCCAGACATCGTCCCACCGATTTACCATATTCATGCAGTTGTTTTTTATTGACTAGATATTTTCCTGCATTATCTATATACCAAATCTTCTAACTACTCCTGAGGCGGAAAGCCAGGAGCGCTGATTCAACTCGCTTTTTAAAATTGTATTGTATCTTTGTACCTGTGTGCTTTTAAATTTGACAGGCATCTTGGCAATCCCCCCTGCCTCCTCTGGAGCTCCCTGACAGCCGACTTGGGCGCTGCCTTGGGGAGTCCTCCCTCGCTGCCGCCATCCATCGCGGGCGAGTAAGCCCCGCCCATCTTGCAGGCCACGCCCTCTTTCACCGGCTTAAAAGCGCGCGCTGATCACTAGCGCGCCCTTCTAACTACTCCTGAGGCGGAAAGCCAGGAGCGCTGATTCAACTCGCTTTTTAAAATTGTATTGTATCTCTGTACCTGTGTGCTTTTAAATTTGACAGGCATCTTGGCAATCCCCCCTGCCTCCTCTGGAGCTCCCTGACAGCCGACTTGGGCGCTGCCTTGGGGAGTCCTCCCTCGCTGCCGCCATCCATCGCGGGCGAGTAAGCCCCGCCCATCTTGCAGGCCACGCCCCCTTTTCCTCCCCTTTTTTTCCCTTGGATCCCGGTATAAAAATATGTGTTTAGGCCGGAGGCGCAGCGGACGGGCGCAGCGGGCGCAACGATGGCGCGCCGAAGGCGCGCCAAAGGCAAGCCCGTCTGCGCCCGTCCGCGACTGTCCGGGGCTAGGGGCATGTCACTCTGCCCCCCACATCGCCTATACCCCTGACCAGCTTTACCACCTCCAGGGACCATGGCCTATCCCAGGCCCTACCTATTCTCATATTTCCCGTCTTGGTCTTTGTTCAGCTACTGCTCCTTTGATTTCCCCATCTACAGTCGACCCCTTATATTCATCTGAAGATACGACTTCATCGACAGCTCCCAAACCCCTCACAGCACTTTACCTCAATACCAGATCTGCCGTCGCTCATGCGCATGAACTCTCGGTCCTGTTGGACCTTCATGCACCAGATCTCCTTTTTTTAACGGAGACCTGGTTTGGCGATGACTCTCTCCCTGTTCTTTTAGCCACTTTACCGGCCCAATACTACGCCCTACGAGCAGACCGCTCTACTGGCAGAACCGGAGGCGGTGTAGCGGTTATCGCCCGTACTGACCTCCCTTTTCAAATCTTACCTCTGCCCGCCATCTCAACCTCTGAATATCTGGTTATTCGCACTATTGCCACTACTCCCCCTCTGACCTGTTTTCTTACTTATCGTCCTCCCCAATCTCCCCTGTTGTTTCTTCATGATTTTTTGGAAGTGCTGGCCACCGTCACTGTTAATAATTCTTCCATTTTACTCCTCGGTGATTTTAATTTTTGGCCATCCGTGTTAGGGGTGTTACAGGTCGTCTTAAATAGATTCTGACTTAGAATGGACTCAGTGTATATATTGTGAATCTAATAGGTAGTTTAAGTTTAGTGATTTTATTTACTGTATTATTTAAGGTACAGTTGTAATTAAAAAAAAATCCTTTTAGAAATTTAACTTGTAGCAATTGCCTTTAGCAATGCTTGTTTGTTATTTAATTTAGTTATGAGTAATTCTTTAGACTGTGCGCTCATGGAGACAGGCTCGTGTCTGTCCTCGCGCTTGAAGAGTAGAAGTGAGAGCCTCGCGCTGGTCTCGTGGCTGAAGCTATAAATACAAGCTTCAGCCAACTGCCAAACGCTTCGTCTCTTGTTGTCCCTGGCGAGAGCTTCTGCCCTCGCGTTTAATTCCTTATCTCTCTTGATCCTAAATAGCCTGCTTGGTTCTTCTTGGCCCGTATTTCCCCTTTCCCCGAAAACTGCTTCGTGATTCCTGGCTGTCAGTGTGCAGATTCATGTCCTGAAGACGACGCGGCTGTATTCCGGCATTTCCCCGAAGCAGCCGGAGGGTTTGTTTATCCGCTCTCCTCTGCAGGCTGCCGGTTCGAGTCTCCAGTCACCACGTTGCCGCCTGAGTTGAGAAAAGGACAGTAAGAGGTTTTAAGAGGTTTTAATTACATTTAAATTTGCCACGAACAGTTGACTGATAATATGAAGTGGCAAGGGTAATTAATTGGGAAACGCTTGGAACGCTTAGAATCAAAGCGCACCGTGTAAAGCTGGTATTTGAGAAAACAAGCCTTGTCAAAGGCAAGGCTTTCAGAATAGAGAACTGAGAATAAACCCGCTAGCTTAGCGCTTGTTGTGCTGAGAGACTCAAAATCAAGGACTTGAAAGACACTTATGTCTGCTATGAAAGTGAGCCAAATTCTGACCTAATTAAAGTGCTCAGCAGCGGACAGTTGAAATAAACAAGCCTTGGTAGAGACAGCATTGTAAAAAAGACAATTCGAATCTATGTGTGCATTTCAGTGTTATGTAGACTTAATTACACTGTGAAGGAAGAAAAGTAGCATATGTACAAGGTTGATTAGGAAATATTATCTTAGTTAGTAGAGTGAATTTAGAGAGGCTGCTCTGCTATTTCCTGTCTTCCTACTGCAGGACCTACTTACAGAAGATATATGTAAAGACTCAGGTATGGCCCTGCATGAAGTTGCGTTTAGTTTTAAAACTAACCCAATTAATCCAATTAGCCTGTCTTCTTAGTAAAAGTGCAAAGTTATTTTGACATGTTATGTTTATTCAAAGGTGTCAAGTCTCAGAGCCAAACTTAAGATTTCAGTAGAAGTGCGAACAAGGGTCAGACGAACAAATGGTCAGTAAGAACAATGTTTAGTTAATTATTTAGGTTAATTAAGAAGTTGGCAGGTAGTAATTGTTGCTATATTGTACTGCAGTTTAGCGCAAAGACAGCGCAGAACATTCCTCACAGAAGATCCTCGACCTGGAGCACTTCCTAGAGAGAGACACAACCGAAGATTTAATTTTGTATAATTTGTTGTGCGTCTCTCTGTCCACTTCCCCTTTCCCTGAGGGAAAAGTCAATTCAGTCAGAGTCAAGGTCCTGATTGGTTTGGTTGATCCTTGAGGGAGTTGGGAGTTCGCAGCTCGAGAGGAAAGGTCAGAAGAGTCTCGCAGGACTCCTCAACAGTAGACGAAGCCTATCTTCCCAAAATCGTTTCCTTTCGAGTCTGCAAACTCACCCTCATGGATGCTTCACAGTTGTCACAGTTAGTCCAGAAGATGACTGTGGAGATGGAAAATTTACGCTTAGAGAATCAATCGCTTCGTCAGGAGCTAGGTGAGACTAGGGCTGGGTTTTCGACTTGGAGGGATTCCTCTAAGGATAGGAAGCCGGTTTTAGCGCCAGCAAGATTTGGAGCTGATGTTGTTCAGCCTCATACCTCTGAAGTTCGGTCTGAAAAACAACCAGTTCAAGTTACTGTTGTTACTCCTACACCTGTTCCTTTGGCTAACCCTGAAAGGTTTACTGGAGATAATAGTAGATTTGCGACCTTTTTTAGTCAGTGCCAATTACACTTCATGTGTAAACCTCAAATTTTTTCTTCTGATTCTGCTAAGGTGGCATTTATAATTTCTTATTTGGGAGGGGTGGCTGCAAATTGGGCCATGCCTTTAGTAGATAATAATGACCCTCTGCTTCATAACTTGCAGAATTTTAAATTGGCCATGTCCAATTTATTCGCTAAACATACCTTAATGCAATCTTCTGATAATGAGTTATTGAGTCTTCGTCAAGGGACTAAGGATCTTATCTCTTATATTACTACCTTTAATAGACTTCTGTCCGAAACTCATTGGCCAGAGGAGAAGAGGATTTCTTTATTTTATAGAGGTCTAAAAGATGATTTAAAAGATTCTCTTGCACACATAGTGAATTTGCCTGATGAGTTTAAAGATTTTCAGGATCTTGTGGTTAGACTTGATCACAGATTGGGTGAACGTAGAAATGAAAAAGCAAGGAGTGATTTTAGAAGTCCTTTAGTTAAAGTTGAGAAAAAAGAGTCAGAAGTTAAGAATGTTTTTGTTGAACCTGTTCTATCGGGTGGGTTCAAGGGACCTTTAACTCCTGAAGAAAAAGAACGGAGGCGTAAGGGTAATTTATGTTTATATTGTGGCAAACCTGGGCATTTTGCCAAGGATTGTTCTGTTAAACCTGCAAAAAAGAAAATTCTAGCTGTTGAAACTCTTCCCATTAAGCCGTCGGAAAACTGAAATACTCGAGGGAAGCAGAGATCGTTTCCTCGAGCAAAATTTCTTCTAAGATCTCCAAATTTGTCACCAATGTAACTACACATATTCCCAAACATTTTACTATTCGGATGGTCTTTATCTTAACTACTCTTCAAAGACATAGTATTCCTGTACTTTTGGATTCTGGGGCTACTGGGAATTTTTTCGATATTGGGTTTGCTCATAAATTGAATCTGAAATTTGTTACTAAGGAGGAACCTGAGTCTGTGAGAGCTGTTGATGGTTCGGTTTTATCTTCTGGTATGATTCAATTTAACACCGAACCATTGACTTTGGTAGCAGATAATGGGCATACTGAGAAAGTGGTTTTTGATCTTATTGATGCACCTAGTTTTGGTGTCATCCTAGGCATTCCTTGGTTGGAATTGCATAATCCCAATATTGATTGGATCAAGAGGACTGTTACCTTAGAGTCTTCTTTTTGTAAGTTACATTGTTATCAAGAGACCAAAGATCCAGTGATGCCCCTTTTTTGTGCTGCTTTAACTGCTGAAGATAATAAACTTCCAGTAGAGTATAGGAGTTTTTCTAAGGTTTTTGATCCTGTTGAAGCAACCAAATTACCACCACATAGAATTTTTGATTGCAGGATTGATTTAGTTCTGGGTGCTATTCTGCCATGTAGCAGAATTTACGCCTTAACTGAACCTGAAAATGTTTATTTAAGGAGCTATTTGGATGAGCTTTTAGAATTAGGTTTTATTCGACATTCTACTTCTCCTGTTTCGTCTCCTCTTTTCTTCGTTGCGAAGAAGTCTGGTGACTTGAGGGCTTGTATTGACTACAGAGCGGTAAATAAAGCAACTATTAAGAATAGGTACCCATTGCCCTTGATTCCAGTGCTTCTTAATCAAATTAAAGGTTCTAGTGTCTACACCAAACTGGATCTTAGAGGAGCATATCATTTGATTAGAGTTAAAGAAGGTGACGAGTGGAAGACTGCTTTTCGTACGAAGTTTGGTCTTTTTGAGTATACGGTTATGCCTTTTGGTCTTTGCAACGCTCCAGCGGCTTTTCAATATTTTATAAATGAGGTCCTGCATGATTTATTGGATGTCTGTTGTATTGTTTATATTGATGACATCTTAATCTATTCCAAAAATATGGAAGAGCATGTACAGCATGTTCAGTTAGTATTACAGAAGTTGAGAGATCATTCTCTGTATGCTAAATTGGAAAAATGTGTTTTCCATGCTTCTCAAGTTGAATTTCTTGGCTATTGTTTATCACCTGAGGGAATTCATATGGATCCAAAGAAAGTTGAGGCAATTTTAACTTGGCCAATTCCTGCTTCAATAAAAGACACACAGAGAATTCTAGGATTTGCTAATTTTTATAGGCGATTCATTTCTAAATTTTCAGAAATTGTTACTCCTATTACCCAGTTATTGAAAAAAGGGAAAGTCTTTTCTTGGACTGATGAGGCTGATCAGGCATTTTCATTGTTAAAGAAGGTTTTTACCTCTGCTCCCATTTTGGTTCATCCTGATCCTGATAGGCCTTTCTTTGTGGAAGCGGATGCTTCACAGACTGCTATTGGTGGTGTGTTGCTTCAAAAGGATTCAAATACTGGTCACCTTCATCCAATCGCCTTTTTCTCCAGGAAATTACTTTTGGCTGAGCAGAATTATACGATTGCAGAACGAGAATTGTTAGCCATTAAAGATGTGTTTCAAGAATGGAGGCATCATCTTTTGGGGGCTAAACACACTATTACTGTTTATTCTGACCATAAAAATTTGCAATTTTATTCCACTGTTAAGGCTTTTACTCCTAGACAAATGAGGTGGTTGCAATTTTTTAGCGAATTTGATTTTTTGATTATGTATCGACCAGGGAAGAAGCAGCTGTTATCTGATACACTTTCACGTTCAGTTTGTGAAAAGGATTTAAATTCTTTGAAGGATCCTCCCAGCATTTTGCCTTTAGAAAAAATTGCTGCTGAAATCCATTCAGAAAGTTTCTTGGATTCCGTAAAAAAGGAATTAAAGAACTTTAATGTTCATGAATGGTTATTTAAAAAGGGTAATTCCATTAGAGATGGGTTTTTCTATCACAATGATAAATTGTTTATTCCCACAAGAAATTTACAGGATAAGGTCATGCAATGGAATCATGATTTGGTGATTGCTGCACATCCAGGTATTAACAAAACCCTGGAATTGTGTCAACGTCATTTTTGGTGGGAAGGAATGATTTCTATTATTCAACATTTCGTGAAAGCTTGTCCAGTTTGTTCTCGTCAAAAGGCCTTACATGAGGTTCCAATGGGTTTACTTCGTCCTATGACTATTCCTCCTCACCCTTGGCATACAATCAGTTTAGATTTTATTACTGATCTCCCTAAGTCTAATGGTTTTACTACAGTTCTTGTGGTGGTGGATCTGTTATCCAAAATGGGACATTTTATTCCATTACATAAGATTCCCTCGGCAACCGAATTCAGTGCTGTATTTTTATCTAATATTGTGAAACTTCATGGTCTGCCCTCAAAGATTATTTCTGATAGGGGCCCTCAGTTCATTTCCAAATTTTGGTCACAACTTAGCAAACTTTTGGGAATTGAGTTGGCTCTGTCTTCTTCTTTTCACCCACAGACGGATGGTCAGACGGAGAGATTGAATCAACATGTTGAACAGGGTTTAAGATGTTTGTTAACTACCTCTTCTCACCCTTGGGATGAAGTGTTACCGTGGGCTGAATTTTCCTATAATAACACCACTCATTCAGCTTTGGGTTGTTCTCCTTTTTATTTTCTCACTGGTCAACATCCAAGATCTATTCCTATACTCTTACCTGATGAACAATTGTCTATGCCAGCAGTTACTGATAGGTTGACTCATCTGTTGGATATCCAAGATAGGGCTAGAAAACAATGGGTCAAAAGTAAGTTATCTATGAAAAAGACTGCTGATTCTCATCGTAAAGCTGCTCCTTTGTATAAGGAAGGTCAGTTGGTATGGTTATCCACTAGAAATATTCAGTTGGAGGGTCCCAGGAAGTTGAAGCCTAGATATATTGGGCCTTTTGAAGTTAAGAAAGTTTTGAACCCTGTATCTTTGAAATTAGTTTTACCTGAGGAATATGCTATTCACCCTGTTTTTCATGTTTCTCTGTTGAAACCTTTTGAACCTTCTACTTGTGCTGATAACCCACCACCGCCAGTAATTGTCGGTGACCATGTTGAGTACGAGGTTAAATCCATTCTGGATTCCAAAAGAATTCGGGGTGCCTTGTTTTATTTGGTTGACTGGAAGGGTTATGATCCTTCTGAGCGATCATGGGAACCTGAGAAAAATATTCATGCTCCTAGACTTGTTAGATCTTTTCATGCTCTGTATCCTGATAAACCTAGACCTGTAAGACGACCTTTGGGGGGAGGAACTGTTAGGGGTGTTACAGGTCGTCTTAAATAGATTCTGACTTAGAATGGACTCAGTGTATATATTGTGAATCTAATAGGTAGTTTAAGTTTAGTGATTTTGTTTACTGTATTATTTAAGGTACAGTTGTAATTAAAAAAAAATCCTTTTAGAAATTTAACTTGTAGCAATTGCCTTTAGCAATGCTTGTTTGTTATTTAATTTAGTTATGAGTAATTCTTTAGACTGTGCGCTCATGGAGACAGGCTCGTGTCTGTCCTCGCGCTTGAAGAGTAGAAGTGAGAGCCTCGCGCTGGTCTCGTGGCTGAAGCTATAAATACAAGCTTCAGCCAACTGCCAAACGCTTCGTCTCTTGTTGTCCCTGGCGAGAGCTTCTGCCCTCGCGTTTAATTCCTTATCTCTCTTGATCCTAAATAGCCTGCTTGGTTCTTCTTGGCCCGTATTTCCCCTTTCCCCGAAAACTGCTTCGTGATTCCTGGCTGTCAGTGTGCAGATTCATGTCCTGAAGACGACGCGGCTGTATTCCGGCATTTCCCCGAAGCAGCCGGAGGGTTTGTTTATCCGCTCTCCTCTGCAGGCTGCCGGTTCGAGTCTCCAGTCACCACGTTGCCGCCTGAGTTGAGAAAAGGACAGTAAGAGGTTTTAAGAGGTTTTAATTACATTTAAATTTGCCACGAACAGTTGACTGATAATATGAAGTGGCAAGGGTAATTAATTGGGAAACGCTTGGAACGCTTAGAATCAAAGCGCACCGTGTAAAGCTGGTATTTGAGAAAACAAGCCTTGTCAAAGGCAAGGCTTTCAGAATAGAGAACTGAGAATAAACCCGCTAGCTTAGCGCTTGTTGTGCTGAGAGACTCAAAATCAAGGACTTGAAAGACACTTATGTCTGCTATGAAAGTGAGCCAAATTCTGACCTAATTAAAGTGCTCAGCAGCGGACAGTTGAAATACACAAGCCTTGGTAGAGACAGCATTGTAAAAAAAGACAATTCGAATCTATGTGTGCATTTCAGTGTTATGTAGACTTAATTACACTGTGAAGGAAGAAAAGTAGCATATGTACAAGGTTGATTAGGAAATATTATCTTAGTTAGTAGAGTGAATTTAGAGAGGCTGCTCTGCTATTTCCTGTCTTCCTACTGCAGGACCTACTTACAGAAGATATATGTAAAGACTCAGGTATGGCCCTGCATGAAGTTGCGTTTAGTTTTAAAACTAACCCAATTAATCCAATTAGCCTGTCTTCTTAGTAAAAGTGCAAAGTTATTTTGACATGTTATGTTTATTCAAAGGTGTCAAGTCTCAGAGCCAAAGTTAAGATTTCAGTAGAAGTGCGAACAAGGGTCAGACGAACAAATGGTCAGTAAGAACAATGTTTAGTTAATTATTTAGGTTAATTAAGAAGTTGGCAGGTAGTAATTGTTGCTATATTGTACTGCAGTTTAGCGCAAAGACAGCGCAGAACATTCCTCACAGAAGATCCTCGACCTGGAGCACTTCCTAGAGAGAGACACAACCGAAGATTTAATTTTGTATAATTTGTTGTGCGTCTCTCTGTCCACTTCCCCTTTCCCTGAGGGAAAAGTCAATTCAGTCAGAGTCAAGGTCCTGATTGGTTTGGTTGATCCTTGAGGGAGTTGGGAGTTCGCAGCTCGAGAGCAAACGTCAGAAGAGTCTCGCAGGACTCCTCAACAATCCGACCCTGCCGAATGCCTCTCTTCTAAGGAGTTTTCTGAAACCCTTCACTCTTTTAGTTTCATTTCACATGTTCACTCCCCCACCCACACTAAGGGTCATGTACTTGACCAGATTTGGTCATTGAACTGCCCTGTGGACTCTCTCTTAATTTCCCCTTGCACTTGGTCCGACCATTATCTCGTTTCATTCTCCCTCCCTGTGCACTCCCCTGCCAAACCCCCTCGCCCTAAGAACGTTTGGGTTCGAGCTTGGGGCCGAGCCAATTTGGATGATCTCTCCTCCTCACTCGCTGCCTCCCCCCCTTCATTAAAGGGTTTATCCACCCTCTCACAGGTTAAGGCTATAGAACAGTGGCTGTCTTCAGGTTGTGACGCTGTGGCACCGCTCAAACGTATCACCTCTAAGCGCGACAAAGACGCTAACCGCTGGTTCGGTAAAGAGCTTAAGGCCACCAAGTTAGCGGTACGACGCGCCGAGCGAGCCTGGAGGAGAAATTATAGCCCCACTGTACGTTTGGAGTTTGTTACCATCTTGGCCAAGTACAAAAAAGACATCTTGGAGGCCAAAACCACCTATTTCTCCTCCAAAATATTGGCTGCTGAAAATCAGTCCAAAGAAATATTTGCCATTGTTCACAACCTGGCGTTCTCGTACAGGTCCACTCTTAAGCCTGCCCCATCCGAGGAACTCTGCTGCTCCCTCAATAATTATTTTATTCACAAAATTGCGACCATTAAGGCCAACATTCCTCCTCCTTCCCCCTCCTTTGTTGACCCCCAGCGTCCCCCACCCAAGGGTGAACTCACTTCGTTTCCCCTCATGACTAGAGAAACCTTGTCCACCTCAGTTCCCCTGGTTAAGTCTGGTTCTCCACGCGATCCCTGCCCCGCTCATGTTCTTCGTCACATCTTTATTTCTTGCCCTGACCCTCCACTTCATCTCTTAAACAGTTCACTTGCCCAAGGGGTGGTACCTGGCCCTTTGAAATCGGCAGTGATTGTGCCCATCCTGAAAAAACCTGGTTCGGACCCCTCTCTGCCTGCCAATTTCCGTCCCATCTCCCTTTTGCCATTTCTGGCAAAGGTGCTCGAGCGCCATGTCACCTGCGCTCTGAGCTCCTTTGTGGAGATGCATGGAGCCCTTGCCCCCCGTCAGGCCGGCTTTCGCCCCGCACACTCTACGGAGTCCGTTGTCATTTCTGTCTTGGACAGCCTCAGGGAGGGTATGGACACCAACCATCGCCAGGCCTTGGTGCTCCTCGACCTCTCAGCCGCTTTTGACACGGTGGATCATACCATCTTACTTTCCCGTGTCAGGGCGGCGGGGATCGGGGGGACGGCCTTGGTCTGGCTTTCCTCCTTCCTGAGGGACCGCACCCAGGCTGTTCGCCTGGGTGATTTTACAGCGGACGTCCGGAAAGTTCAGTGCGGGGTCCCACAGGGCTCTTCCCTCTCCCCCCTTTTATTTAATCTTTACATTGCCCCCCTTTTTTTTTCTCTGCAACAAATGGAGGTCGCCGTGTTTAATTACACGGACGATCTCCAGCTTGTGTTTGATTTGTCTTCTTCTCCCTCCTCTGCTCTCAACTTTCAATCTATCATGCTTCATATCCGGGACTGGATGAACCACAACCACCTTAAACTCAACCCTGATAAGACCGAGTTGGTGTTGACAGGTGGTTCATCCAGCCCCTGGACTCCCTTGTTTTGGCCCCCTTCTCTCGGTCCCTCTCCCACTCCTGCTACCTCAGTTAAAACTCTTGGCATTAAAATTAATTCCCAACTATCCCTTCACTCCCAGGTTAGTTCTGTGGTTTCTACCTCTTTTCTTGCACTGCGTACTATACGCAGGGTGTCCCGCTTTTTTTCCTTTTCTGCCCTCAAGCTTATCATTCTGGCCATGGTGGTGTCCCGCCTGGATTATGGGAACGCCCTATATGCGGGAATTCCTGCATATAGTTTGCGGCGTCTCCAACTTATCCAGAACCAGGCGGCCCGCCTGGTCTTTAATCTCCCGAAATTTCATCACTCCACTCCCCTCCTGAAGTCTCTACACTGGCTGCCTGTACAAGCCCGAGTCCAATTTAAGGTCGCCTCTATCGCCTTTCTTGCTCGTCTAGGCTTAGCCCCAGCTTTTATCTCTTCTGAGATTACCCACTATGTCCCGTGTAGAGAGCTCCGTTCGTCCTCCCAGGCCCTTCTTGTGGTTCCACGTTTCCGGAGAAAGAAGTGGGGAGGCTCCAAATTTGCCACCCTGGCTCCGTCCCTGTGGTACTCTCTCCCTCTGGAAATTTGATCCCTCACTTTATACCCACAATTTCGGAAACAACTCAAGGCCCACCTTTTTAAGAAATCCTTTGAATAACCCCTCTTGGCCCCCTTCCTCTTTCTCCCCTCAGTAGTTTGTTAGTGGTAGCGCCAAGAAGCCGCTGGTGTATGTGCGCTTTTACAAATAATTTTAAATTCAAATTCAAATTCAGATCCCTTGAATTCTCGCTCTTACTCGTTCAACCGTTTCTTTCGACTCTAGAATATTATTTGCCCCTAATCCAACGCTGTCCATTAACGTTGCTTCCGCCTCCTTTAATTGTTTATATAATTCACGTAGCTCTAGCTTTTTCAATAGATTCTGTCCAAAAACAAAACTTGTAACTTCACCCCTCAAACAGGCCTTAAATGAATCCCAGACAATGGCACAGTGAGTTGAATTCCTATTAAATTAAAAAAACTTCACTATCCCATTGGGCCAACTGTTCTTTGAATCTCTCATTTGCACAAAGTTTATGATCAAACGAAAACTTCCTTAATGGTGGGGTTCGACTTTGGACAATAAGTGTCATTAAGATCGGTGAGTGGTCGGACGTTATCCTTGGATACACTTGAATTAAAGAATGATCTTTCCAAGATGATGAAATAAAAAAATAATCTAGACGAGCAAATTTCTTATGGGGATATGAATAATAAGTGAACCCCGAACTTGCTGGATTCAAATAACTCCACAGATCTATTAACACGTGGTCATTAGTGAAATTATACAAGGCTTTAAATACACAGGGTTTCCGTCCTTTATACTTTTGAAGACCATCGCACAACTCAGTGTTCGTTAAATTAATATTCATATCACCACAAATATAAGTGGTAAATCCCAGGATGCTAATTCCACATTTAGTTCCACCCAGACAGAGGATTCGTCCAGATTGGACCCATATACTGCACAGACAGTAAACTTGACTTGCCCAAAGAGGCATTGTGCAATAGCCCACCTCCCGCATTTGTCTGCTAGTGATCGTGTCGGCATAACACTATTATCTTTAACTAAAATTGCCACGCCTCTAATCATTGAAGATTGATGAGAAGCAACTATTAAAGAATAGCCAAAATTGTCTAATAGGGCCCTTTGTGACCATGGTACATGTGTCTCCTGGAGACAGACTACATCGGGCTGGATATTACGAAGCTCAGCTGACACGCGATTCCTTTTACTCCAGCTATTTAGGCCAGAAACATTCCAGGTACAAATATTAAGACCAGTTGCTGCCTTATTAAATAAAAAAAAATGCTAATTTGTTAGCCACTTCATAATACTGAATGCCCCAAAGAACTAAATAATGCATCACATTTTGCCACAAATTTATTTCGATCAGTTTACACAATTTATTGAAAAGCTGTCGTTCTTTTACCCCCTTTTTTCCCCACCCTGGTGACCCCTGAACCCCCCCCACTCCAACTGCCACACCACCCCCCCACCCCCCCCCCTCAAATGAGGCTTTAGGAATGATAGTCCTGTGGATGGAGACTAGCGTATAACCCCTTGCTAGCTCCAGCGGTTCTGACTACAAACCGGAGTGCAAAGGCATAGTAAACATAACATGGTATCAGATGAAATGGAATAAAAAAAAGAAGATATGCCAAAGCAATCCTATACCACAATACCTAAATAATTTTCAATTGATACTTTGTTGCAGGTACAAAAAAAAAGCCAATTATTCCTTGATAAGAGATTGTAGGAACTTTCTGGCAGAAGCTCCAGTTGAAAAAAAAGTGTGAGCGTTCCTTATATACAACTTTAAGTTTTGCTGGATTCAACAAAAAACACTGTGCACCCTTGCCTTGAAATTGAGCGATCAATTCCCGTAATTGCCATCTTAATTCCACGGTATACCTGCAAAAATCGGGTTGAACAAAAAATTCTAAATCCCCCCAAGACCTTTTCTTATATGGTCTAGCCAGATGAAACACATCTTCTCTTGCCAGAAAACTATTAAGAGAAATTAAAAAAGCCCTTGGTTTTTCCATAGCAGCATCTATATTGGGGAGAGTACGTTTAAAGAAAGGAAAACGATGTGCCCTTTCCACTTCCCGCTCCCAATCCCATTTTGATAGTTCCGGAAAAGCTTTCTTAAACAGATCCACCACAAAGCGACGGGGGTCTTGGTCTTCTTTTCCTTCCGGAATCTGCAAAATACGCAAATTGTTCCGTCTTGCCCGATTTTCTATATCGGCTCATTTCCAAGCCGAATCATCCCTTACTGCCTGAAGCGAAGCTGTTACTGCTTTTTGTTGAAGGAGGTTGTCCTCTAGTGTAGAGATCCTCGTCGCCACCTCATTAACCCGATCCACAAACTCAGCTTGAGTTTTTGACATTCTACATACGGTGTTCTGAAGTTTCCTGCATATGTTCTGTGTTTTCAAGTTCTCCTCCCTTGTTTCTGTGCGAAAGGATAGAATAGACTGATAAATTAGGGAGAGAGAAATATCTTCTTCAGTAACTGTAGAAATTACAGTCTGGCCCACACTGTCTACATCTATACCACCTTCCATTGAAGTCAAATCAAGCTTCCTTCGCACCGTATCAGGCTGATTGCTATGATCAGTTAGATCATCCAGTAGAAGACTACTATGGACACTTCCCTCATTCATGCTCATTTGTACCGCATACTGATGTACTAAATCTTCGCAAGAGGACATTGACTGCTCAGAGAGGGAATAATAGTCCGCAGAATCGGCATCAACCACTTGAGGTGGAACCATACCTTCAACTCGCACTATATCATTTTCTGGAATTAAATTTACTATTCAAACTCCAGTGAGTGCAACAGTAGGGAAATCATGGGATAGTGGAGGGGAACAAGTTACTATTCCCACTCCACTGAATGCAACAGTAGGATAAGTGTTGGATAGTGGAGGGGAACACCATGTCTTTCCACTCTGGTGAGTGCAACAGTAGTGAAAGTGTTGGATAGCATAGGGGTAAAAATTACTTTTCCCACTTCAGTAAGTGTATTAGTATAGAAAGCGTTGGATAGCTGAAGGTAAAAATTACTATTCTAACTCAAGAGAGAGCAACAGTAGAGAAAGTGTTAGATAGCAGAGGGGTAAAAATTACTATTCCAACTTTAGTGAGTGCAACAGTAGGGAAAGTGTTGGATAGCGGAGGGGTAAAAATTACTATTCCCATTCTAGTGAGTGCAACATTAGAGAAAGTGTTGTATAGAGGAGAGTCAAAAATGAATGTTCACACTCAAACAGTTAAAATAAAAACATAAAATGTATTACATATATTAAAAAGATAACATATTATAATTCAATATATGAAGACCCCACAAATAATATATAAATTAAAATAAGAAATAAATGTTAAAAAATAATTATTTTAAACTAGAAATTATTTAGAAACAAACACATTAATGTATACGTAAATGTATTTATTTTATTTCCTAGCCTATACAACCACACCAATGACAAAACACTTCAAAATTCTTAATTACATGTACCTCCATAATTAACATAATTAAAATTCAATAAAAAATATTATAATAAAAAATAACCAGTTCACATTAATTGACTACACGCACTGTAATACTAAAATATCCACAATACTCACCTAAATAAAACTATAAAATAATAACACAATTAAACTTTATATTTAATTTGAAAATTATCACGATTAACAACTGATGATAAAGTAACTAAAATGTATTTAATACCCACCCTTGACCCCATTAAAAGTAAAAACAACACACCCAAAAATGAACAATTACCTAAAATAAATATGAAATCAACATTAACAACTATATATTAATTAATCAAATACAAATTATTTCCTACCTGTTAGTTTAAACACTTCAACACACAATTAAAATGAATTACACAATTACCATATTCAATTACTAAGTAATTAATACACATTAACATTCAATTATTAATTCATTAATTAAAAGTAAATTACTTCCCACCCTTTATACCTATAAATGGCACGACACACTCCTACAGTTAATTACACAATTAGCATAATTAATTACGATGTAATTAATTAAAATTAATTATAAAATAAATAAAAAATAATCAACACATGTAATATTATTAAATTACTTCCCACCATATTCGCTTATAAACCCACAACCCGCTACGGAAGTAAAAACGCAAAAGTCAAATAAAAAAAATGTATAGCTATAAAAAAAGTTAAATAAAATACAATACAAATACAAACAATTCTTACATATATCACATACACATAAAAATATACAAAAATAAATAAACTTAATAAAAAATTATATTTTTAGCAAAAAATATCGTTTTTGCAAACAATATTAAAAATGCAATATTTTATAAAATCGATATTACTTTGCTTAAGTCAATATTCTTGACTATGATATTTGTGCCGTCGATATTTCTGAACCACAATATTAATGACTTGATATTTGTGCAACTCAATATTTTTTTATTCGATATTCTGTCTCTGCACCCTTTTATGTTCTATAACAGAATATCCATGTATCATAATGTCATCTTGGAAATAACACTTTAGCAATACTTTCTTAGATTGTTTCATTATTTTTCAGAATACTGCAAGATCAGAGGCAAGCCCAAACTGCATTCTACAAATAAATGCCCTTACAAGAGCGGTTTAAATTCAGGGTTGAATTCTACTTGATGATTTGTCATTGATAGATCAATGACACTGAAACAGGATGCCTATCCTATGATACTAAGCATATCACTAATATGAGGGAGGTTATGCCTCTCTACCCAAGTATGAATATTTAGATTCTGTTAATTCACACAGCGCCTAATAGTCTTTCTTGACCAGAACCACTGGAGGAAGCCACTCAGCGCAATCAATTTGCGGTATAATGCCTAATTCCATCAAATGGTTTAATTCCATTTGGAGGGGTTGTCTAATGAAATACAGATCATTTCATGCTTCATGTACTATTGGCATGCATGTGTGTTGGAAGTTTTTTTAACAAAGCATGGTTTTCCAAAATAGTTATAGGAATTCACAAGATAAATTGTCCTGCATTATAGACCAGTTAAAACTTGCTCTGGAGAGTTGGAATCCAGGGTTATTCCCACTTTTGGTTGATGTTTCCACCCCAGCAGGTTAGATTCCTTTTCAACTATGTAAACGGTTCCCACTTTGAATCTATCTTTGAATGAAATATATGATCTCATCATCCCAATTAAAGGAATCAGATCTCTATTCTATCCACTTGGATATATAGTTGGTATTGCTACTGCTGCAGACATTTTATTTTATATCACTTTAAAATCATTGTGGTTTATAAGGTTATTATTCTGTATATGTATTATGAGTCACCATTGAGACAGACTTTGCATTCAGGATAACATAGTTGGTTACAGTTAGTCACATCACCCTGTACTTGACTTGCCTAATTGTCTATTCAAACTCCCAAAAAAATTGTCCCTTTTATAACAATTTTCACAAGTGACAAATCTTTACAAGTGATATTATTAGCTAAGTGATTGATAAACCTGCAAAATATACATTTTAGTTTGTTATTGTCTAGTATTTTTCTTTTCTACAATAATAAAATATGACAAAGCAAATGTCCAGCAATTCATCCAAATGGCATAACTGTCTATTCAAAAAGTCTGAACGTAGTTTGAAAGGCGTTCATCAATTTGTCACCCTTTTTTTACATGACTGTATGTCCTGATCCTTAGACTGTGCCTCTTTCTGCTGAAACTGCACAACTAGCAGTTAAGGTTCCCCTCAGGGTTGTTCTCCCTTTCGTTCATTTATCCTATGGTCAAGCCTGACAACTAAGTCAACAATCTCAGGACAATCTGATGGTAAATCTGCAATGTCAGCCAGGGAATCCTTTAATTCATCCCGTAATCCTCTATTTATAGAGGGAGTATCTTTTTTCCTCTGGCCACTGGGTTTCTGCAGCTTGTTTACCAAAGGCAGCAATGTAGGTAAGGAGATCTTTATTGTTGTGACATAGGTATAATAATTCATTATCGTTGACAAAGCTGCCTTTAAATCACGCTGGATATAGAAGGTGTCATTCATTTTCTGAATGCATATTCTTAGCAACAACAGAGTCATTCAAATGTGGGTGGCTATCTAGTCAGATCTTGGTAAATATTGTCTGGGCATACGTTTTAAATCAACCTACAGTGGTCCAACTAACCCTCATTCCTTTCACTCCTCGTCCCTTTGGGCCTACAGTTTCTGTGTACATTGCAACATTTTAATGGAGTGGTGACCCATGTTGACTTATATTTGCTAATCTTGGGCGCTGCTTCCCGACCTCGTTGGCTGGGGGTAAATAGTATGGTTTGAGCTAGGTGCCAGCCATGTGTCGCGCTCTATTAGGTGGTGTCTAGGGGCTCCTCTTTAAAGGGGGGGTCTGGGTGCTTCAACAATGTTACAAGATTCTCCCACACCATGGCCTCTTTCAAGGAACCCCTGCCCCATCCGGCTTCTCTCAGTGCAAATTGGAGCCCCTTCATAATCTGCCCATCGTGATACTTCCCTTTTCCTTCCCTCTACAGATGGCCCTCTCTGGCATTTCCACTGTCTGGCAATCTCTCTTTTGACCATAAGTAGTACTAAGGACCTCATTAGGATGGAGGATTTTCCGCATCCTCCGGGCCGGCGGAAGCCACCGCCGGCCCGGAGGATGCGGAAAATCCTCTGCGGACCCACCAAAGACCCACCGCCACACTAGGGTGGCTGGTGGGTCCCGGTTTCCGTACGCAGCTTTTCCGCCGCGGTTGTGATCACTAATATGGTGACGGTGTCTCTCAGACACCGTCAGCCAGATTAGGATGGGCTCTGAAACATGCTTTTCCACGGCGGCTTTTCCGCCGTGGAAAAGCATGTGTAATTTCACTGCGGGGGCCCGTTGCGGGCCCCCTAGGTGAAGGGGGGGTGGGGGTGCACATGGGGGGTACCTATGGTACCCCCCTGCATTTGTATGCAGAAAGTGGCAGGCACCACGCGGTGCCTGCCACTTTCTGCATACAAATGCAATGCGTGCATTTTTAACATTTCTGCGGGTGCAGCTTGTAGCCGCACCTGCCGCAATGTTAAAAATAGAGGATGTGACCGCTAGGGTGGCGGTCACATCCTAATTGCACTGGAGGGACCTCCGCAGGCCATGCGGAGTTTCCCTCCTGCTCTATGGTGGCGGACGGACTCAGGTCCGTACGCCATCATAATGTGCCCCTAAGTTCTGAAATTTACTGGTCACTTTAGTTTTAGAGGTGTGCAACAGTGTCCAAACAGTGTCAGGTGTTCAATGAACCTCGCTCTCAGTCACTTCAGCAAATGTCAATCATCGACCCCCCAGAAGTTCCCCAACTCGGAGCAGGTCCAAAATATATGCAAGAAGTCGTCCCATATTTCCCTGCACTACAGAAATTTGGCGGTTTCTTTCAGAAAGTATCTATTTATTCATGAGGTGTGAGGTATGCTTTGTGAAGTACATAAAAGTTTATCAACTGGGACCAGGCAATCCTAGATACTTTGGCAAACATTCCACTAGATCAATCCAGAATTTCTCCTCGAAGGGAACCCCCAGAACCTCCTCCTAATGTAATCGCAAATTGTCAAGTGCGGGTGAAGTCTCATTCCAAAACCAGCCATATAAGCAAGTGAGTGCTTTGTACCTCCCAGAGGAGGACACTATATATTTACACCTGCTCGATAAAGATGGTTCAGAGAGCCCAGCCTCCCAGTGTTTCCATATAGCTGCAGTGAGGGCTCTGTGTGGTCCTGTTGCAAATCAAAGCGTACTCAGAAATTTTTGAAGGGTAATAGTGAGCCATCTTCAAAGAGTGCACCGATAATGGATGCTCCGGCTGAAGTCTATTCCCTCAAACCTCTCCAGTCCCCCCATGTGGCAGTTCCATAAGGAATTCCGGTGGAATGTCTGGGGCATATGGGTGTCTTATTTTCAGCTTTTGCAAACTCCTAGCCCAACACTTGTGCAGTACTCTCAATTCAGAGGTGACTTCCACCCTGTGATCGGCAACAGCAGCACTATGCGGAACAGAAGGCACATGTCCAGTGCACTAAGGTCCACATGGTCTGTCCTGCACACCATCTCAGCCACCCACTGTGTGAGCCACTGTAGTTGTGCAGCTAAATAGAAACTCTCAAGGTCCAGGAGTGCTAGGCCACCCAGTACTTTAGGTCTTTGAAGTATGGCTAGTGCCAATCTACACCTGCCCGTACCCCAGATAAAGATCATTATTATTGATTTCAAGTTTTGGAATACCACCTCTGGGATCCATACTGGGAGTACTGCAAAGAAATATAGTAACTGTGGAAGGGTCACCATTTTCAACAAGGCGGTTCTGCCCACCACTGAGAATTCTATGTTAAATGTTGCACCTCGGATGGCTTTCCCAGTGTTACCTTCTAATAGGTCTCCCAGTTTGTAGTATATTTTAGCCCCTAAGTGCAGGAGACATCTAAGCTCCCTTACCACTCCCTCCATTACTGCTGACCCTTCTCTATCTATCTTGGTAGAGAATAGCCACGATGTTATCCAATTAACTACACAGCCAAGTACCCATCCAAGCTGTACCAGTAGAAACTTTGCCCCATCAAAGTCCTACCTCACCGTCCGAAGGAAAAGTAAGAGGATTGTCAGCGTGTTGTACAATATGGTGATGTCTACCAATTACCTCCAGGCCCCAAGATGGGATCCCTGTACTGGCTTGAGCAGCTAGAGGTTCCAAAGCCAGGGTGAATAGGAGGGGGGATAAGGGGCATCTCTGTTTAGTTCCTCTGCCCACCTGGTAGCTGTGCAAGATAATTTCCCCAGCTGACACCCTAGCCCTGGATTCTGTATACAATGGAGTCATCGAGCTCACAAAGCCCAACCTCAAGCCAAACAGCTGCATCACCTTAAAAGACATCCCTATTTCAGAATGTCAAAAGTAGGCCTGGGCATTGAACACGGAGTTTGCAGAGTTTTCTTCACTCCACAGAGCTCACGGAGTGCAGAAAACTCCACTCCACATAGTGACGCAGAGTTTGTCCCCCTCTCGGGAACAGTAAGTTGGCAAGGGCAAGATGCTGCTTGGGTACAATTTCTACCCGAGTTGCAAGAAGATCAGCGCAAGCAGCAGTTCTCTCTGCACTCCACCACTTGCAAAACTCTGCAGAGTTTGTTTGTCTCTTTGCAGAATTCAGAAAAGCAAAACTCAGCCTGGTCAAAACCTGTTTCTATATCTACTCAAATATGGCAGCCTCCTCTTTACATTAGGAGTCATCAGCCAGAACTTGCAGCAGCCTCTGAACATTAAATGCTGTGCTACGACCTGGTATAAACCCTGCCTGGTCCTGATGGTTGAGTGTCGTCATTTGCGGGGGAAGTCGTGTGGCTAGTAAATATTAAATGGTTAAATGGTTTAATGGACTCCAGCGCAGGTTCCCAAATCCACTGGGAATTTACATGGGGCTACTCTGAGCCCGGCTGCGGATCTATGAATCTGCCCAAAACGTTTACCAAACTTGCCTTTCTTTAGAGGAGTTTTAGAAAAAGTTAACAATGCTGACCATTCAGCCATGATATACCATACGTTAAATATAACAGGGATGTTGGCATTTGTTTTCTGACTGTGTTACCTTGAAAGCAAAGTTGTAAAGGTTGCCATTAATGGTTCCTTTGTATACGAGCAGCGTATGATTGTGCTTGCTTTTTGCTTATTTTCAGTGGGAATATATTCTAAATAATACTGAGACCCACAAATAGAGACCCAAAACCACATATAACAGGTGTGTGAATTGAGGTGAAATTCACATGTTTTTAAAAGAAATCACTGTATATAAGGTAGATAAAAGTGAGAATAATGTTTACAAAAAGTAGAAGAAAATATAACTGGAGGACATGAGATGAAAGTAAGGAAAAGTACAGAGATCACCAAAGGAGGATTACAAATGTTTAAAGAGTAACAACACCCAGCATACACCAATGGAGACACTGACATACCCACTCAAACACTAGGGCATCCAATAATACACCCAGGCATTCCAACATGTATATACTGACACACTCAGGTACACACTGATACAAACACTGAGACATCAAGGGACACACTGATGCATACATTAACAAACAGACACATAACTATGCATGTACTAACAGACCCATGCACATACTCATATATACCCTTTGACACCCACACACACTCTGATGCTGACAATGACACACTCAGATGCACACTGATTCATCCAGTAAAACACATAGACATAGACCTATACAAACGTACACATACTCTAACAAATCCAGCTACACAGTTGTACATACACTGACACATCCAGGCTTTCAATCAATCAATCAATCAACAACATTTATATAGCGCACTACTCACCCAGAGGGTCTCAAGGCGCTTGGGGGAGGGGGGTGTGCTACTGCTCGAACAGCCAGGTCTTGAGCTGCTTCCTGAAGGCGAGGTGGTCTTGGGTCAGGCGGAGGTGGGTCGGGAGGGAGTTCCAGGTCTTGGCGGCCAGGAAGGAGAAGGATCTTCCTCCTGTGGTGGCTCTTCGGATGCGGGGGACATCGGCGAGGGCGAGGCTGGTCGATCAAAGCTGGCAAGTGGGAGTGTAGAAGTTGAGGCGGCTGTTGAGGTATCTTGGGCCTTGGTTGTGCAGGGCTTTGTGTGCATGGGCGAGGAGACGGAAGGTGATTCTCTTGTTGACCGGGAGCCAGTGCAGGTCTCTCAGGTGTCCGGAGATGTGGCTGTGTCGGGGGATGTCGAGGATGAGTCTTGCTGAGGCGTTCTGGATCCTTCTGGAGCTTGGCGGTGGTTCCGGCGTAGAGGGCGTTGCCGTAGTCCAGTCGGCTGGTGACGAGGGCTTGGGTGACCGTCTTCCTGGTCTCGGTGGGGATCCACCGGAAGATCTTACGTAGCATGCGTAGGATGTTGAAGCAAGACGAGGAGACGGCGTTGACTTGTCTGGTCATGGAGAGGGAGGAGTCCAGGATGAATCCCAGGTTGCGTGCGTGGTCTGTTGGTTTGGGCGCGCAGCCCAGAGCGGGGGGCCACCAGGAGTCGTTCCAGGCGGAGGGCGAGGAGCCCAGGATGAGAACTTCCGTCTTGTCTGAGTTCAGTTTCAGGCGGCTGTTCATCATCCACTCGGCTACGTCTTTCATCCCTTCGTGTAGGTTGGTTCTGGCGGTGGCGGGGTCGTTGGTGAGGGAGAGGATCAGCTGGGTGTCGTCGGCGTAGGAGATGATGTTGAGGTTGTGCTGTCGTGCGATGGCCGCCAGGGGGCTCATGTAGACATTGAAGAGGGTGGGGCTGAGCGATGAGCCTTGAGGAACGCCGCAGATGATTTAGGTGGCTTCTGATCTGAACGGGGGTAGGCGGACTCTCTGTGTCCTTCCGGCGAGGAAGGAGATGATCCATTCTAGTGCCTTCTCCTGGATTCCGACGTTGCTGAGGCGCTGCACTAGGGTGCGGTGGCAGACGGTGTCGAATGCCGCGGAGAGGTCCCGGAGGATGAGGGCCGCTGTTTCCCCGTTGTCCAGTAGGGCTCGGATGTCATCCGTGGCTGCGATGAGGGCGATCTCGGTGCTGTGGTTGGCCCGGAAGCCAGACTGCGAGAGGTCGAGGGATCCGTTCGTCTCGAGAAAGGCGGCCAGCTGCTTGTTGACGGTCTTCTCAATGACTTTGGCCGGAAACGGGAGGAGCGAGATGGGGGCGGTAGTTTTTGAGTTCGGTGGGGTCCGCTGATGGTTTCTTCAGTAGAGCGCTGAGTTCGGCGTGCTTCCAGCTATCTGGGAAGGTGGCGGTGTCAAAGGAGGTGTTGATGATGTCCTGTAGATGGGGTGCGATGACAGCGTCAGCTTTGTTGAAGACGTGGTGAGGGCAGGGGTCGGTTGGAGATCCGGAGTGGATGGACTTCATCATGCGGATGGTGTCTTCGGTGCTGATCGGGGTCCAGGCGCAGACGGTCGTGGTGGGGGGTGTTGGTGTGGTCGTGAGGAGCGTCGGTTGTGTGCTGAAGCTGTTGTGTATGTCTGCGATCTTGTTGTGGAAGTAGGAGGCGAGGGAGTTGCAGAGGTCTTGAGATGGGGTCATGTCGTTGTTTCCGGCGTTGGGGTTGGAGAGATCTTTGACGATGTTGAAGAGTTCCTTGCTGTTGTGTGCGTTGTTGTCCAGTCGTGCCTTGAATGCAGTTTTCTTGGTGGCGTGGATCAGATGGTGGTGTTTTCGGGTGGTGAGCTTGAGGGTGGTCATGTTGTCTGGTGTCGGGTCTTTGCGCCATGCTTTCTCGAGGGCCCGGCAGTTCTTCTTGGAGCTCTTTAGTTCGTCGGTGAACCAGGAAGCTTTCTTGCTGCTGGGTCTGCTGGGAGGGGTCCTCAGTGGGGCGAGGTCGTCTGCGCAGTTGCTGATCCACTTAGTGAGGTTGTTGGCGGCCTGGCTGGGGTTTGCTGATCTGGTGGGTGGGTGCTGGCTCAGGGATGCGGTGAGCTGGTCGGCTGTGATCTTGTTCTAGCTTCTGCGTGCAACCTGTTGCTGGTGGTGGTGGATCGTGGTTCTTCTGAAGCTGAAGTGGACGCAACTGTGGTCCGTCCAGTGGAGACCGGTGGCGTGGCTGAAGACGATGTCCTTGCTGGATGAGAAGATGGTGTCAAGTGTGTGTCCGGCGTGGTGGGTGGGGGTGGTCACCAGCTGCTTGAGCCCGAGGTTGGCGAGGTTGTCCAGCAGGGTGGCGGTGTTGCGGTCGTTGTTGTTCTCCAAGTGGAAGTTGAGGTCCCCGAGGAGGATGTAGTCAGCGGAGGGGAGGGCGTGCGGGCTGATGAAGTTGGCGATGTCTTCGCTGCATTGTGTTCGAGGTCCCGGGGGTCTGTAGATGAGGGTGCCTTTGAGAGTGGTCCTGGGGTCGTTGTGGATCTGGAAGTGCAGGTGTTCGGCGGATGTGAGGGTGTCGTCGGTGTTGGTCGTGATGCGGATGGTGTTCTTGTGGATGATGGCGATGCCTCCTCCCGTCTGGTTGGCGCGGTCCCTCCGGGTGATCTTGTATCCGTCCGGGATGGCGATGGCGATGTCGGGTGCTGAGGAGGCGTTCATCCAGGTTTCCGTGAGGAAGGCAACATCTGGAGATATAGTGTCGAGGAGGTTCCAGAGTTCGATGATGTGTCTGTGGACGGAGCGGGTGTTGAGCAGGATGCACTTCAGGTGGTTGCTGCTGGTGTTTGGCTTGTTGGGTGGTGGTGTGGTGCAGGTCCGGTTGCAGGTGAACTTGCACGAGTGGCAGCTGAAGGGTCCGTGGGTGTGTCTTGGGGTGGCTCGGTAGCATCCCGGGAATCGGCCGGTGTTGAGTGCGTTGAGTACGGTGGCGTCTTAGGTCCGGCGGGTGGGCTGATGTCTGTGGGGGCCAGGGGTCCTGGCACTGGGCGCGGTCCAGGCGCGGACGGGCGCAGACGGGCTTACCTTTGGCGCACCTTCGGCGCTCAATCGGTGCTCCCGCTGCGCACGTCCGCTGCGCGGTCGCTCAGGGGGCGTCATAAGTAAGGAACCGGGAGGGCTGGTCAGCTGGGTGGCGGGAGCGGGGCGGCCAATGGGCAGGAGGGGGGCAGAGTCGCCAGAGGTCTGTGGCGGGAAGGAGGTCCGCGGGCGGCTCAGCGGCGGCTGGGTCGTCCGGCTGAGGAGAACAGCACACAGGTAGGGGGAGGGCAGCAAAAGGGGGAAAGGAAAGCACAGAGGGAAAAACGAGGCAGCAGTTGGGGGAAAGGGATACACAGAGGGAAAAAAACTAAGGCAGCAGATGGGGGGAAAGGAATACCCAGAAGGAAAAAAACGAAGGCAGCAGATGGGGGGGAAAGGAAAACCCAGAAGGAAAAAAACAAAGGCAGCAGATGGGGAAAGGGATACACAGAGGGAAAAAAAAACGAAGGTAGCAGATGGGGGAGGAGGGATTAGCACAGGGGCGCAGGAGGCAAAACGAAGACAGCAGAGCAGAGCACCGGCAGTCCGCGGGCAGGAGCAGCGGTGTGTGGGGGCGACCTCGCCTGAAGCAGGCTCAGCGGTCGCCCTTTTCACAGATGCATTTACTAACACAATAATGCACACATAAACTAAAGCAGATAGTGACATACCCAGGTATACACTGATACAGTTACTACCACACCCACCTAACATGAATAGAGGAAGTGAGACACCAAAGCAAACAATAATTCACACACGGTTACATACCTATACACTCACTAAAACACCCAAGAAGCAATACATACTAAGAGTGGTTCTTAGCATTTTTCATTTTGTATCTGAGGTTTATACTGCTATGTTGAACTGGGATTTGTAACGCAATGCAAAGTCTTGTGGTTTCATTTCATTTCAAATAGTGCACCCATAAGATAAACTGTTAGTAGCCAATAGGGTAGCAACGTTTGGGTTTAAAAGGTAAAACATGTATTTTGAAGTTAATGAGTTAGATTCACACTTACATACCAGAATACTCAGTTATGCAACTACTCATCTGTCTATGTTCTCACTGAGATACCTATTTATAAAAACCATACAGCTACTCACACACCCTGCCAGGTAGTGACAGAGGCACCTACACATTCAGTTATATAAGAACACATCATGTATGTATCCAGCACTAACAGAGACAGTTACACACACAGTTACATACACCAACACTCACTAACAGGGACAGTAAGAAATCTATACAGATATTTATATGCACATTTACAGAACCGTAAAGCTATTAAGAGAGTCAGTCATATAGTGGCATCGTTGATTCCAGATTTGATACACTCACTCACATTTGAACTCAAGTACTGAGACAAGCAAGTCACTCATGCACATAAGTAGCCCTTTAAACATGTCTTGGGCCTGCTACTGCAGAGTCTATGTGTGCCGTTTTTCTGACAGTCTAACCTCTATTTAAAATACTTTGCGAAGCATAAAAGTCACCTGTAAGGTAGGCTGTAGGTAAGCTATAGGGCAGGGTTCTATGCGCTAAGAAGGTAAGACATGTGAATCATATGCATACTTTCAGTCCCATGTTTGCAGGCAGTCTACAACCCATGCTGCAAGTTACCAATTTAGAAAAGGATATAGTCACTCATACACCCAGTCACTCCAGGATAGAGTCATTTACACACACATCCACTCACCAATACAGCACATATATATTCAGTGGTAACTTCCAGATACAGATACATACCTAAAGAGTCACTAATAGAGCATAGTTTCAATCTTTACAGCAATCTACAGACACATTTTGAGATGCAAGTGGTTAATAAGCCTGTAAGTGATATAGTGACATCGTTACTTACATATCCATTGGCGCTTGCGCAGAGGACACTCACTTAGATATGTTTTCAAGTACAGACAAAACCTATAGAGCGATCCAGAAAAGTTGCCCTCTTCCTACATCACAGGCCCGCTACTGCCTGCAGAGCCTGTGTGTGCACTTTTACTGCTGTGCTAATTTTACTTTTAAAATCTCTTTGCCGGACTTTAAACTTTTCTCCTAGTGCAAATAAGTCACTGCTAATGCAGGCTCTTGGTAGGCCATGGGGCAAGGTGTTATGTGCTAAACATGTAAGATGTGCTTTAAGGTTTCAGTAAGTCATATGTGTACTACTAAAACCATATGTACAGCTAAACATCCAGTCTGGAAAATATACCTATTTACAAAAGGATAGAGCCACTCATACACCAGTCAGACACAGACAGAGTTGGCATTTAAAACTCCTTCACAGCCTTAAACTTCCTCTTTACTACATATAAGTCACTACTAAGGTAGGATGTAGATATGTCATAGGGCAGGATGAAATATACCTAGAAATTAAAAAATCTAATTAGCAGTTTAATTTGTTAAATGTGTTCTTACAGATACACACCCATTCTGCAACTCACATACCTATTTACAAAAGCATAATACTACTCATACACCCAGTCAGACAGTGACAAAGGTACTTACACATTCACTTGCATGTCCACTCAGCGCTTATGTATCCAGCAGTAACAGACCCAGTTGCACACATAGATACATACCCCTGTACTCTCATACATAGTCAATAAGCAATCCATACCGCTACTTACATACACATTTACAGACCCCTGGAGTTACAAAGACTGCTAGCCATGTAGTGACATGGTTACTTACTTATCCAGTGACACAATCAGAGAGGGACTGATACACTTATCTAGATATGTACTAAGATGGGCGTAAAATCCGCTCCGCTCGCGGATTTTTCGGATTTTCGGCAAATCCGCAATCCGCGAACGCTCGCGAATTTGTCGAAAATCCGTGAATCCGCTCGCGGCGGATTTTTTGCTTGGTTGCGGCGCGCGGCGTGGTGCACGGCGTTCACTTTCCGTCATTTTAGCGTTTGCCGAGTTGTTTTTCTTTGCGAGTGACGCGCCATTTTAGATCTTGCTGCGTGTTCCCGCGGGAGTTTGTCGCCCGCGAATACGTACTCGCGGCTTGCCACCTTGCACAGCACACCTCGCGAGAGTTCGCAATTGCGAACACGTAGTTGCGGCGGAAAGGAACAATCTCGCACTTGCGAAATAGAGATTTTGCAATTTCGCACAAGAAAATCACCAGCAAACAGGATAAACCTTCAGAAAATTATGATTTTTATCAGAATCACTCCTCAGGTTGACATTTGCATGGCTTTTTTTTTTTGCAAGGAGTCCATTTTGGGGGGGGGGAGGAAGGAAGTGCCCCACAGTCTCCAACTTCCTGTTCCTGTCCAGCAGGCTCCTCCCAGTGCTTTGTCCATCTCCTGGTCACTTTCATTTGGATCTGGAGCTGGAAGGATTACTTTTTGTGGGTGCTGCTGGATATTTGGATTTGAGGCCTTTTTGACTGTCTTTGGATCACTTTTGGATTAGAAATCAACTTTCACAAGTAAGTTTGTTTGGGGCATTACAGTTGCTGCAAGTAAAATTTTGGAACTTTTTCAGAACATTAAATAAATTATATTGTGGGTAGCCACAGTATCCAGTAGGACCAGGGTTGGTTAGGGGTGCATGATACAACTGTTTTGTTGAATTTAAACACCATTTTGGCCATGGATGGGCTGGGATTGTGCTGATTTTTGTCTTTTTTTTGGGACTGCTGGTGGGGCCCTTTGCCCAGGGGTGGTGAGTGTTGCATGGGCCTAGTCTTTCTGTGGGGTGTCTTCTTAAATTTAAACATAATTGAGGCCATGGATGGGCTGGGATTGTGCTTATTTTATTGTTTTTTGTCGTTTTTGGGGGGCTGCTGGTGTGGCCTTTTGCCCAGGGGTGGTGGGTGGTGCATGGACTGAGTGTGCCTGTGGTGTGGTCTCACTCTCTTTAATGTAAACATCATGGATGGCATTGGATTGTGGTGATTTCTGGCTGTTTTTCAGTTTTTTGGGGGTGTACTGTTGATGTGGACTGGCCATGTGGGTGGTGGTGGTGGCCATCTTGAGTGCTGGCTGCTACAGGCAACATGTGCTTGGGGTGTAAGGGGCCATTTTGAGGAGAGGCAGTGTCTGAGGCCTGCACTTATTTTGCCTACTTTTCATCCATTATGCCCAGGGGTAGTGAGTGTTGCATGGGCCTAGTGTGTTTTTGAGGGGTGTCTTCTTGAATTTAAACACCATTGAGGCCATGGATGGGCTGGGATTGTGCTGATTTTATTGTTTTTTGTCGTTTTTTTGGGCCTGCTGGTGGGGCCCTTTGCCCAGGGGTGGTGATTGTTGCATGGGCCTAGTCTTTCTGTGGGGTGTCTTCTTGAATTTAAACATAATAGAGGCCATGGATGGGCTGGGATTGTGCTTATTTTATTGTTTTTTGTCGTTTTTGGGGGGCTGCTGGTGTGGCCTTTTGCCCAGGGGTGGTGGTGCATGGACTGAGTGTGCCTGTGGTGTGGTCTCACTCTCTTTAATGTAAACATCATGGATGGCATTGGATTGTGGTGATTTCTGGCTGTTTTTCTGTTTTTTGGGGGTGTACTGTTGATGTGGACTGGCCATGTGGGTGGTGGTGGTGGCCATCTTGAGTGCTGGCTGGTACAGGCAACATGTGCCTGGGGTGTAAGGGGCCATTTTGAGGAGAGGCAGTGTCTGAGGCCTGCACTTATTTTGCCTACTTTTCATCCATTATGCCCAGGGGTAGTGAGTGTTGCATACTTGCATGTCCGTAGTCTTTCTGTGGGGTGTCTTCAATGTAAACATCAAGGATGGCATGGGATTGTGCTCATTTTTCTGTGTTTTGTCGAATTTTTGTGGTGTATAACTGAACTGATGTTCCTCTGTCTTCCATTGCTTAAGAAGACTCAAGAGAACCACCAGTGCCAGGAAGAAGTCCTGCAGCGGTGTGTGCAGCATAACGTCACGCGACGTCACGTCTGGACACAGAACCCTCTGCAACTCGTGCAACTGCTGCCTGCTGACCTGCTCTGAAGAGGATGGCCCCAAAAAAAGTAACCCGTAGCTCCTCTAGCAAGAAAGGTGCCAGTAAGGAGCAGAAGAAGCAAGTTACCAAGGAGACTGGTGTGCCGCCCGCCCCTTTTTTTGGGAGTAAAAAAAAAAGTATGCCTGCAGCAGCAGCAGCGGGATCTGCTGGGGACCAAGCTGGCAGCACCCCCCCCCGCTCCATTGGGCTCAGTGCCACCACCACCACCACGCCAACTTAAGTCCAAGCCCTTGAGTGCTGCAGAGGCAGCCAGTATAGTTCTTCAATCACCATCGACCAGTGATGTTGGCTCATCGCAAGAAAGCAGCAGCAATGTCCCTCAATCAACACAGGTTGTTGTAGCTCATCTGACGAGTGTTGAACAACCACAGCCGCAACAACAATCACATGTGCAAGTACAAGCCCAAGTACATGTGGAAGGAGAGGCAGCGCAAGGAGATGCGCAAGCAGAGGTGCATGGAGGGTCACAAGTGCCCACAATAGTTGTTCCTCCCGAAGTAGGGGCACATCAGGAAATCGACAATCAAGGCGAGGTATCATTTGAGGAAGCCACTCCTCCTGCTGATCCTTCATTGTCTTCCACAACCCTAGCAAGGAAGAGATCAAGGGTGGTGTCTACATCCTCTTCAAGCACACCTCCTTCTGATGATACGGATCAAACTTGGGAACCAGCACCACAGCCGTCTGAGAGTGAGGCACACCATGATCCAACAAAGGTACTTAAGCGTAAAAGGAAGCTCGTCCAAAGTCTCAGACTTATGGAGTGTGATGAGGCTCAACAAGAAGTGGCGGATACTGCTGCTGATGAAGACTCTGCCAACGACGACCCAGTCATCATAAAGGTCACTGCAGCCCCAGCGGGCATGCAGCAAACAGACATTTTGACCCTAGCCCGAAGAGCTGCTGCGCGTGATGATGATGATGATGATGTTGTCGATGAGGAGGCAGTGGAAACACCACAATCATTGGAGTTAAGTAGTACACCAACTCGTCCCGCTTCCATATTTCTTTCTGGCAAGAAGAGACCTGCGTCAACCTCGACCTTAATTAGTGGCGGTGAAAGTGGAAAACGTACAAAAGTTGGGCAATCCAGATCCTCCACTTCATCTGGCATTAGCTTCATGACCACCACCACCAGTATCGCCGCCTCCTCCAGGTCCCACAGACACTTCAAGTCCCCAGTTTGGGACTTCTTTACTGTTTGTCCCAAAAATCCAAAGTTTGCCATTTGTACCCTTTGTAAGCTTGCAGTTAGTCGTGGTAAGTCAGGTAGCAACTATGGTACCGGCGGCCAGAGTGGTCATCTTGAGAGAAAGCACGCTGTCAAATGGTTTGCGCACCTAGCTGCGATCAAGAAAGGCCAAAATCAAGGAAACGTTGATGTTTCATCTGATGTTGACGAGCAGGAAGAAGACGTGTCAAACACTTCCCTTACACCCAGTACCCCTGTCAGCAGCACACCCAATGTGAGGCACACTAAGAGTGTTGGAGCGAGTGAGACACCAACGCACAAAAGTTCACCAGCGAGCAAAATTGGGTCAACGAAGTCATTATCAGCCCGTAAATGCTTGGTCCAGGGCAACATTAGAACAATGCTTACTTCAGACGTGCCATATGAACGCAACCACCCACTGACGCGTCTGTATAACACTAAGCTGGCTAAAATGCTAGCTGTGGACCTTCTACCTTTTTCTTTTGTAGAAGCGGTAGGTTTTCTTGAATTAGTTGCAACGCTCTGCCCTAAATGGAAGGTTCCGAGCCGGTTCTATTTTGCCAGAGTTGCGGTTCCAGCACTACATGAAGATGTGCTGCAGGCGATTGGGGCAGCTTTGCAGAAGAGTGCTGTTCACACAATACATCTGACAACAGACATGTGGACCAGTGGCCCAGGCGATGATTACATGTGCATCACTGCACACTGGGTCTCTTTTTCAGGTGTTATAGCAAAGCTAAACGCAGGTGTTGACCCGGACCAAATTTTCAAAGCTGCTCGGAAACATGCAACACTAGCCATGTTTGGCTTGGAGAAAAGTCACACAGCAGAAAACCTTTTGGAAGAGTTTGACAAAAAGGTCTTGACAATGCTATCCCCCCTAAAACGCAAGATTGGTTATGTTTCCACGGATAATGGCGCCAATGTAGTTAAGGCCATGTTGAAGGGTGACCATGTTAGAGTGCCGTGTTTGGCGCACTGTATCAACCTGGTAGTTCAAAAATTCTTGAGTGATAAAGAGAGTCCAGCGTTCGAGGTAATGGCCACCTGCCGCAAAATGTGCAACCATTTCAGCCATTCTTTTAAGGCCCGGAAGCATCTGCGGAGACTGCTACTTGAACGTGGAATGCCAGTGAAAGCACTCATCCAGGAGGTGGCAACACGTTGGAACTCAACCTTCTACATGCTTGAGCGTCTGTATGAGCAGTATACGGTACTCGATCACTATTTCTTGACAGAGGCTACATCTCAGAAGGAGGACCTGCGGATGAGTAAGGCGCAATGGGCCATAGTTAAAAGCCTGACAGACATGCTTCGTCCTTTTGAGTTCTTCACGCGTGCAGTCAGCCAGGAGGACTGTAATTTGGGAAAAGCTATCCCATTGTTGTGCATACTGGAGCACCAACTGATGGCGGTTTCTTCTGAGTTTCAAAAAGATGAAAAAAAAAAAAAACATTTCATTTTGTCTGAGAAATTATTACATCGCCTACGTGGTGATGAACGTCTTAAAAACATCAACTCAGATCAGCATTACATTTGTGCTACTATTCTGGATCCACGCTACAAAAAGGCGCTGGCAGACAACGCATTCTTTCCTTTCGCTGATGCAGATGTTCAAAAGTACAAACATTGGTTAGCCTGGTCAGCCAAGAGGTTTGAAAAAGAACGGCAGGTTATTGAAGGAGAAGCCAGTACATCAGCATCAGCATCAGCAGGCCATCCGCAGTCACAAGAATCCACTTCTGCACCTGTGGCTGGGGCACAAGTGACCTCTCAGCCGTTAAAGACACCGGCAACTGGATCATCTGCACCACACACAATGACAACACTAACAGTGGCTGGGGAGGAGGATTGGCTAAGTTTGATGGGGTATGGTTCTCGAAAAAATGTCACAGGCACAGCAAAAAGTAAGCAAAGTGGAGGAACAGTTGATGACCTTGAGTCGATGGTGCAGGACTATCTGAATGACTCAACAGAGGTCTTCCTTAATGATGAGCCATTGCAGTATTGGCATGGCAAAAAACAATTGTGGCCACAGCTCTTCAACCTGGCTATAAACTATTTGTCTTGCCCACTCGCAAGTGTGTCTTCTGAACGTGTTTTCAGTGCTGCTGGTGGCATTGTAACTCCCAAACGGAGCCGCCTCTCGCCCAAAAATGTGGAGCGGCTGACAATGATCAAGATGAATCAGCACCTCATACCACCAGATTACAAAGTACGAGAAAGCACGCCGCATGAAGACGAGGAGGACAGCAACGTAGATGAGGGGATTTTTTCTCTGTTCGGTGCCACTGACCTCATCCAGCCTGAATTCGCAGAGTATGATGACGAAATCTTGTTCTTATTCCCTGACACCGAGCCCTGAAAATGAGACAATCAATCAAGAACTTTCTTTTTCGTCCTTATTCACTTTTATTCCTGTGTGCTTTGTGTCTCTCTTTCTTTGTTTTGCACAGTTAATTTAATTCAAACTTTAATCACCTAATCCCAAAAACAAGACCATCATCAGAACTGTCTTCACTTGTTTACTTATTGATTTGAAGGTGCCGCAGTCTACATTCCTCAGGTTCACAAGTTCTGAAGAACATGCTCCTCTATCCTCCTCCTCCAGACTGCGATTTCCCTCCAAGCAGAGTGCTGGATTACGCACAATGAAGAAAGACTCAGCACTTGTGGGGGTGTTGTACTTCTTTGCGGGTGAGTTGACGGTTTTGGGCCCATTGCTGTGAAGCTCTAATAATGGACAAAAGTGTTTTGGACCAAATATGAGGTGGAAATTTCTTGCCGTTTTTGCTGACTTGCTTGCCTTTGAGGTGCTCTTTGGCGGGGTTCCGGGGGTTTGTGTGTAATTTTTGGTGTCTGTCGAAGCACTGCTGCGACAGTCTAATCTTGATTGCATTTGCTTTTCAGGAAATCCGTGGTGGAAAACAGGAGTTATGATGATTGATGATGATGACGACCTAGCTGCACAGCGCCGCGTTTGGACCGAAGGCCGAGAGACATTGTGGGTATGAGATTTAGCTTTTCCGCTGTTTGGGGGTGTTGTGTCGGGTGTTTTTTTGCGGGTGGGTTGGCGGGTCTTGCCTGGGGCATTCCTGGGAAGGTCTAATACCGGATACAAGTGTTTTGGACAAAATCCATAAGGAACAGCCTTTTTTTTGCCATTTCTTCAGACATCTTGCTCAATGTAGCGTTTTGGGGGGCTTCCTGCTGTTCGTGGGTGGGTTGCGGCCGGGGTCTCTGTCGAAGCACTGCTGCGACAGTCTAATCTTGATTGCATTTGCTTTTCAGGAAATCCGTGGTGGAAAACAGGAGTTATGATGATTGATGATGACCTAGCTGCACAGCGCGTTACTTTGGACCGAAGGCCGAGAGATATTGTAAGTATGAGATTTAGCTTTTTCGCTGTTTGGGGGTGTTGTCGCGTGTTTTTTTGCGGGTGGGTTGGCGGGTCTTGGCTGGGGCATTCCTGGGAAGGTCTAATGCCGGATAGAAGTGTTTTGGACAAAATCCTTAAGGAAAAGCCTTTTTTTTGCCATTTCTTCAGACATCTTGCTCAATGTAGCGTTTTGGGGGGCTTCCTGCTGTTCGTGGGTGGGTTGCGGCCGGGGTCTCTGTCGAAGCACTGCTGCGACAGTCTAATCTTGATTGCATTTGCTTTTCAGGAAATCCGTGGTGGAAAACAGGAGTTATGATGATTGATGATGATGACGACCTAGCTGCACAGCGCCGCGTTTGGACCGAAGGCCGAGAGACATTGTAAGTATGAGATTTAGCTTTTTCGCTGTTTGGTGGTGTTGTGTCGGGTGTTTTTTTGTGGGTGGGTTGGCGGGTCTTGCCTGGGGCATTCCTGGGAAGGTCTAATACCGGCTAGAAGTTTGTTGGACAAAATCCATAAGGAAACACCAGTTTTGGCACTTTTTGTAAGTTAGGGTTCGTTAGGGTTAGCCCTAGCAGCAGGATTGCATGTGTTTAGGGGGGTTCTATTGCAACGCGGTTCTGTTGTTGTAGAGCACTGTTGGAGCGATGCTGGCTATGGATACTTTTGCTTGCAGGCAAGTGGTTTGAATACAATCCACGGTCTGTATTTGGGTCTACTGTTACTTTCAAAGTACGTTTTGTAACCATTTTTCTGCTAGGCATCGTTTTTGGAGATATGATTGGGTTCTTCTACATTTTTGCGACTGGCTTTAGTAAGGGTCTTGGTGGGACCATTGCTGGGAAGGTCAAATTTTGTTCTAAAACACAGTAGTACACCCACCTTGAGGGGAAAGATCCGCTATAATATTTTGGCCATACTTATTGATCCTTAAAAAGGTGACTCAGACAGAGCACGCAATTTCAAAAATATTGTACTGTCTATTAGGGAAATCAAAGTGTCACTTTTTGAACCACACAGCGTACATACCTTTTATTTATTTATCAGTGGTATTGTAATAGCACTTCCTGTTTTCCGTTCAATAATTACAGGCCGGGTTTCAGTCAACATCCGCCAGGCAGGCAGTGGACAGGGTGTCTCTTCTGTCAGTGGTCACCACCACATTGATGGACGAAGCGTCAGCTGGAATGGAGGAGTGCCGCCAATAAGAGGAATTGTTTGCTGCATGCAACTTACTTACCAATTTCAACAGGACAACTCCAACAACATACGCAATACAGATACAGTATCCATTGTTGTCTTTTATTCTATGAGTGTGACTGCATGTGCTTACCTTTAGTTTGTAACCAAAGATTGTCTGTAAACTCTGTATCTTCAATTATTGTTTGTCCATGCTCTGCTTTTTTTTTCTTCTCTCAACAAAACCTACCCAAAAAGAAACCCCCATTCCCATCCATTTTACAAACCCTAACCCTCTTCCCCCGGGCTGTGTTGTTTTGCTTGATGTCTGACTAAAATGACATCAATAATTCCACACACTTGCTGGGGAGGATAAGGTGATAGCAGCAACAGGCTGGTGAAGGAATACGAGGATATCTTCTAGACTTACTCAGCTTCAGTACTATATCTTCTAGTAGTAGTAGCCAATGTCAAATAAATTCAACGCAAGTACTAGTTATACTTGCAATACTTTACCATTTGTTAGGCTACATTATGGCACTGTTCTAGTGTACTGTCACCTGCTATTTTCTCGATCGTACCGTAACCGTTGTAATGCTACAGTAAGGAGTACAAACAAGGTTTCGTTTTCTTTTTTTCCATAGGCATGCAACTGCCACTGTGTCACACCACTAGTACCACCGCAATGAGGAAATGTCACCCGCCCAGGAATGACAACGTTAATCCCCATTTCACCTGGAGCCAGCCCTGGGCCTAGCCCTAATTTCTAACACAAATTACAGGTAAGATAAGCGTTTGGTGGGAGGTAGTATAATGGAGTATTATTTCGGAGTAGACAAGAGATTGACGGTTGTACTACTAAAGTCCTACGACTGTTCAGGAAAACAAAGTTACTGTTACACCCCCGCCCCCCACCCACCAGACTGAAAAGCAGTAAAAAACAGGTATGGTCAGATAAAGTTGAAAAATATATTTATTTATCCCTAACAAAATAATCTCCCTCACCCACCCTAACCCCAACGATTGTCTCTGAAACGTCCCAAAACGATCCCAACTCCCAAATCCCACCCCCCAAAAGTCTATAAAAAAAGGGCAAGGGACACTCCACTACTGGAGGGTGCTGGTGCTGGTGCATGATGCGGCATGGGCATCATACTCCTTGCGGAGGGTGGCAAGCTCGGAGCGGAGGCCCTTAACCAAGGTCTTATACCTCAGGACCTCCTGCTCCAGGTTGGACATGCGGACTCGTAGGCGGCGTTGGCGTTCCTTGCAGCTCCTGTGGGGGGCAGCTGGTATTTCGGTTGCTTGGCGGTGGCGGTCGGCTTTCTTAGCCCGGCTCGGTCCCGCTGGCTTAGTCACGGAGGAGGATGCAGTGGTCACAGTCGAAGATGTTGCCCCGCTCGACTGCGTGTCCTCCTCCTCCTCCAGGGCCACCAGCCGCCGATACTCGGCGACTGTGGCCTCCAGCCTCCGTTGCCGGGCCAATCTAGCCTGCTCCCTCCTTGTTGTTGATTTGGAAGGAGCAACTATATGAAGAAAGAAAGACATAGTCTGTAACCAATGCTCCTTATTAATAACACAAAGTGATTGAGCCGAAAGTTGGGTCACAGAGTACAAGTAGCAAATTGAAAGCACAGTACATAACTATTGAGGACAGTATCTATGTAACCTCCCACTTCTGCATCCTTGCTCTAACAGTAGTGGTAGTTTAATGAACTAATTCTACGACCACTATGGACTTCCATTACAGTCGACTATGACAGTACACCAGTCTTATTCTTCTTCTTCTCTCTTGTTTAGGGAAATGGGTACGTTATCTTATGCAAGCCGGCAGAATGACATGGACACAGCACAGTGAAGTTGCACCCGAGAAAAAAAGTTGCACACCATGATGATGGAGACAGACTTGCGTTACTGTACCGGTCCAGTACATGCAGGTGGTGAAGCTATTACTTTTCTATTACGGGTGGCACTGAGAATACTCTGTTACAAGGGCTACTGCTTAATTAATTTACCTTTCACCCTACAGTGCAAATGAGTACTAGAAAAGGAAACTGAAGAAGCTAACTAATTTGATTATCTATCACTTCACATGGGACGTATTTAATGACAGATGAGATGACTTTAGGTGCTTTGCTTAATATTGAGTGAACAGTGATACACCCACACATGAATGACGTACTACAAGTAAACTAAAGTTATTAAGAGAGGTACGGAGTGTCCACCGTAATAACCAGATATATGCTGTGAATGCAAACGCAATACAAAGTACTGCTACTATTCATGGTAGTATTGGACACATTTACAATTTCTTTTCCTTGCCTTCCCTGCACTGGGACGGACGTGCGGGTGCGGTGGTACATGCTCTTCAAGGTAACACTTACTTCACCTGGCGACCATCTACTCTCTCTAGATACACATGTGCTATGTAAGAGTCAGAGAATACCATGCTCCAGGCATCCATTCAGTCAAAGTATACGCACACATACAGTTTCTGTTTCACCCACCCAGGCTGCTGTCCTTCCACCCATCCTTGCTTCATCATTGACCCAGCCATGCACCATACCATATTCTTTCCTTCCCAGCCACCTCTGGGTCCAAGCAAACACATATCGTTCTTCTTTGCCAGCCATCATACAAGTTCGCGTCCCACTTACTTACACCCTTCTTTCGCTTTTCGTTCATCCCATCCATCACGTTCGTCTAAGAACTTATTGGGATTCTTCTCACCAAAAACTTCACAGCTAAGTCGAAGTACATTTCGAGGAGGCTACTACCTGGTTGATTTGTAATTGTAATACACCCGTGCAGAAAGCACACTATGCAGTCTTCAATCTCAATAAGTAAGGAATATATAGCTTACCTGTTTCCGCCACCACCGTTTGATCCCCCACAGGAACGGCCACCAGCTCTTCTACCGCCGCCCCCTCCCCAGAGGCCTCCGAGTCCAAGTCCAACACAGCCACCTCCGCGCTGGCCCCGTCACCAGATGTTACACCTACAAAGTACATTTAAGAATGTTAGAATACACCACTCACTACTATATAATATTTGGTCTAGGAGAAATGTTAAAAAAACAGAATACAATGTAATAATTTGTGACTGTCTACTCCATAGTAAAAATGTCCCATTTTCCAGGGAAGGCTGTTGTCTTGCTGCACTTTTATGCACAACTGATGAATGCTTGCTTTTGATTTTTAACACGCACCACTTTTTCTCCTAACAGACAGAAGCTTGACTCCTGAGTCCTAAGAACACGACCAGGATCAAGTTCAAACTAGGTGAGAGTTCGGCTCGACCACAAGAAATGTGTCCAATTAATCGTCAGCACTAACCACTTTTCCGTTTACAGTTAAATAGTTTTATGACAAAGTAGATTTTAATAAATATGTTTACTTTTAATAAAGCTTTTACACTTAAATAGACTCTGTGGTTTTTGTTCCTCTAGACTAGAGTGGATGAGCTAAAGGTTTTGGAATTTTTGCAAGCATGAGTGCCTCTGACACTTCTTGACTGTGCTGTGACTCCGTACTACTCTCTTGTCCTGCGTACGATAATCTAGAGATCATTGGGGATCTATAATCGGTGACTTCGGGAGCTGAATGACTCTGCCACACTATCTAGTCAGTAAGGAGACAGTGCATAGAGGTATTGCTGAATATAATGGGAGTCCAATGGAATTGCCAAATGTCCAATCTTAGTTAGCTACACAGACAGACTAATAAGAATAGTCTAGTAATACCACAGGGAGTCATATTCGAGGCAGGATAAGAATTTATATCCAGTCTACAAGAAGATCAAAGACGATTTAGAAAAAATCGAATGAGGAACGCTAGGAAAAAATATGTACTGTTTATTAAAATGTAAACTTACTGGGGCCAGCAAAGGAGCCCTCGCCTGCCCGATCCTGGCCTGCATCCTCAGCACCCTCCTCCTGTGTCCTCTTGCCCTTGGGGGGAGCTGATGTACAACATGAAAGAAAGAAAAACCAGAAAACATGGATGAGATTTTTCAACCAAATCAAACATTTCAAAAGAACAATAACAACATATTTTGGAAAAATAGCAAATAGATAGACAACTATTCCACGGGATCTATCTCATGTGGTATACTACGTTATTCGTATTGCCTGATTTGCGGAACGTTGACTTAGAAAGTTCCTATGTAACTCAATAAACAGACTACTAAAGAGGTTTGCCTAGGCCTGGCACTGCAGGCAGCAGTGCGCAACACGTGACAGACAAAGTCCATCCTGCTTGCAGATCAGTGAATACTCAAACTATCAATCCACCCGCCACCACCGCCACTATTTCTTCTGATAGCCATGTGACTGTCTAAAGGAAGGACTGGACTTCAGTCTGTTGGGGCTGATTTATAAGTCCCTTGCGGAAGTTGCGGCTGATTTTCCTCCATTGTTGCGTGCCTTTTCTGACGCAGCGGCAGAACAAAAGACTCGCCATGGTGTTGGTGCGGCGTATATATTAAAAAAAAAAACACATATGGGCATATGGGCGATGCATCACGTTGTAAAGCCCTGCGCCATCACGGGGCGTTCCGGCGCAAGGGAGGGCGTACCTGCGCAGGAACGAATCCTAAAAGTGGCTGAGGGAAATCTACAAGATGTCAATCAGTCACTTTTAGGACAATGATGCATGACTCAAACCCTGCGCGCTTGAAGCCGACGTACGGCTTGATGCAGCATTGGGGAGATAGGGTACCCCAGAGCATTGCTGGAGCTGCGCCATCGTTGGCACGCAACTCCAGCAATGCGCTGCCTTTACGGCACAGATGCGTAAGGCTTCTGTGACGTTTTGGGCCAATGGGTGGTGGTGGCATGGCACACAATTACTGCCGCATCCCTGCTACTTTGCAGGGATGCGCCGGTAATTGAAAATATGACCCTTACTGTCTAGCATTACGCAGTTCTTTTCTTTACAGTACACTCATACATAATTTCTCAGGCCAATGAAATGCTTCTGAACACAACATACAAAACAAAGAAGCATAGTAGCAAGCAAGGCTACTGAGAAGGAGAGCAGTGCACCTGAAAATGAAATGCATAGAAGATTTTGAAATATAATTTACCTCAATGTAATCGGCAGCATTATTGCTCTTGGTAAAGAACAAAGATTTGCAAATAACAGAGCAGGATAAAACAGAGTAGTAAATGTACTACTACTACTACTCACCAAGCCCGGGGACCTCTACGCCGAGCGCGTCCAGCAAGTCCCGCTCCCGGTCCATGACATCGGTCCAGCGGTGGGTGGCCTGGTTATATGTGCGCCGGACCCCAGAGATCTTGTACATGGCCCGGCACACCTTCTCCCACCGCTGGCGGCGCTCCCGGATGCCATAGCCGGTCGCGATCTTGCCGCCTCCCAGGATCGTCTTGGGGAGGCGGCGCTTGACGTGGAAGATCAGTGCCGCCACTTCCTCCGCGCTGAAGATCTCCCTCGGGACCACTTGCTCCCCCCTTAAACGCCCGCACGGGAGCCGGGCACGGGGTGCGGGACCCTTCCCCTTCTCAGGGTGCTTCCCGGCTCCCTTTACCATGGTCTGGGCAGAAATAAACTTAAATGATAAAGAAGAAATAGAATAGTGAAGAAGAAAAGAAAAGAGTTTAAAAAAGTAGTTTAAAAGTAACTAAAAGCTGCAGAAAACACAAAAATATAGAGCTAGAAAAATAGAGGGTTAGATAATAAGTAAAATTAGATCAAAAAAACTTCAAACAAGCAAAGGATGGCAGAGATTGAGAGAGGATAGAGAAAGCATGCCCAGAACCATAGCAATGAATGAGAAACAAGATGGCCGCGCCCGTTCACGACCGCGTGGGTAAGTTCGCGCGAGATTTTCCTTGCGAGTACGCGCGAAATTGTACTAGCGAGCAGCACACTTTGCGAGATTACACATAGCGGGCGGAAACGGAATTACGTCACGCCAACAAGATGGCCGCGCCCGTGTACGACCGATAGGGTAACTTGGCAAACGTATAGCTAGAAGCGCCTCGCGAACACGCGCAAGATCACGCGAACATACACGTCGCAACAAAAACAATTTTGTATTCGCACGTATTCGCGGCTTCCGAAATCGATCTGGCACGGATTCGCGCCCCAAAAAACGCGCGAAATTGCAGAAAAAACGATTTTAGCTAAAATGAAAGCAATGAGCAGGTGCAAAAGTTCAAACTTAACATTAGTAACATTCAAGGTAGTGCTTCCTGATGGGCCCCTCCAGAGTTTGCAACTATTCTATGACCCTGCTATGACCCAAACAGCAGGCTCATAGAATAGCACCATAAAGGTCCTGTGAAAAAAAAATTTCACTGCAACAAAAAGCAAATTACAGATAAGGAAGGAAGCAGGTGCCAGCCAGACTGGAACTTTCAAAATTACTGACACATTAATGAAACACAAATTAATTGATGGCAGTTGAAGAAGGGCAGGTGTGCTTGCTTTTTTCAACCACCATAATCTACAGTGATAAATAAACCTAATAGGTGCCAGTGAGGATGTACTAGAGGGTGGCATGGGTGTCCCAGAGGGTGGCAGTGGTGAAACAGAGGGTGCTGTGAACCTGTGATGATAAACCAGACATAGAAACAACATAGTCGCGGCCGTTGCAAGCCGAAAAGTAAGTTCGCAATTGCGAACTTGTCCCAAAATCGGCGCGAACACGCGCCAACACAAAAAACGGAAAAATCCGCAAATCCGCTAGAGTTCGCGGATCTTCGCGGATTGCGAATCCGTAAATACGCAAGTTCGCGGATTGCCAATCCGCAAAATCCGCCCATGCTTAATATGTACACAAGTACTGACACCCTTAGGCACCTATACATGCAAGCATCCTTTAAACATGTCTTCAGCCTTCTACTGCACAGCCTGTGTGTGCAGTTTTAAAGTGAGGTCAAGTTGGCATTGAAAACACCCATTCCAAGTCTTGAACTTCCCGTCAACTACATATGTCACTCTTATGGTAGGATGTAAGTAGGCCAAAGGGCAGGGTACTATGTGCTTAGAAAGTAAAAGATGTACTTTGAAATAACCGATCCATACACTCAGTTATATAGTCAGTCTCCCTCAACCACTGACGTATGCCTTAACACATCCAGTCACAAACTGATGCATACACTGATACACCCAGACATACACCCATTCATACACTAACATACCCAGATACACATTTATGCATTTGTTAACCCACCCATGGCCACATTAATCCATGCAGAGACACTGTCACATGAATACCAATGCATACATTGGCTCAACCAGACACACACTGATGTACACAATAACAAATGTAGTCACACACTGATCCATACAGTGGGAGACCAAGGAAGGGGAGCTTGATTCCAGTGATACAGTAAGCCCGGGACGCACATCTGGGCATACCCAGCGCACTTAGGGCGAGGAAGCAAAAGACACACAATTGATGGATGGAATGCAGAACAAACCAAAACATTCTACACTGGCATTGTTCTACATTCTTTCCATAAAGTGGCACGGGTATGCACAGACTTGGGTCCCATGCTATCCATGCCACTGGAGTTCAGCTATTCAGGCTGATGAGGTGTGAAACCCTGAAACCGGTCCTAGGATGATTGTTTCCAGTCTATGGAGGTCCTGGCCTGGCAGGTCGGGCTGGACAGTTCCCATTGGGCACAGGGACAATACTGATTTGCATATAGCTGGGTTCAAACTGGAATGGCATGGTAAGCAGGCTGAGATCTCTGTAATGGGGGAATGTATGGCATTGTTTTACATTCTGTCCATCAATTGTTCTTTTTGCATCTTTAAACCTGAGGCCTGCTAGATTCAAAGCCAAAAGGTAACATTTCTAGGTGGGCTCAGGATTTGGTAGGGTCTGTGTCTCCTCTGGAGTGAGCAAACAAGTAGGTGAGGTTAGTGATATGACTGGAAGAGTATGATAGTAATAGCCTTCCTTTGTTGTATTCATTGTGACACTGTAAGGAGACAGTCCCTACGCATGTCAGATGAGCTTGTTTGTACATGGCCCCGGACTTGGAGGATTATTTTTTAAGGGTTTTGTCCATTTAGCTCCCATAGTTTGGGTTAGTTGTCAGGTCCTTGATTGGTAGGAAAAGTTTAAAATGAATCAATGATCCATTGGGGGAAAAGGTACCTAGTTCAATCCACTAAATCCCTGCCAGCCAGATCCCGTGTGATGTAATCTAATTCCTGATCAGTGGAGCAGCGTTTTGCATTCATTGGATCTTAACTTATGATTGAACGGCATTGCCTCACCTGCTTTATCCAGAGAGTAACTTTGTTGATCAGGGCTTTGCTGGGTTCTCCTGAGGTGCTTGTCAGTTTAGGTGCATTTGACATGAACACTCTATTTCTAGCCCTTCTGTACAATTCCCAGGGCCTGCGGGTTTCACCAACATACTGTGGTCTTTCATGGAGTGGATTGAGTTTGGGGGCCTCTGTCAAATCTTTTGCAGAGGGAAGTGCTAACTCACGATTGATTTCCCCTAACACCCAACCTTGATCACATAGTCTGCCCTGTACCTAATGTGGTGGTCTTCTCAGCAACCTTCCCTTAGAATACCAAGGGACTATTAATGCTTGAAAGAAATGCTGCTGGGTGCAGTAAATGTCAGGTTAATTTTGGGGTGCTAAAATCATTAGTTGTGTATTGAGCCCTAAGCTCCTGACTCCGTCATTCATAACCTCCCAATCTTTGCTCTGCTAATAGATGTTACCCATTCCCATCCCTATGCTTGTGTTTGGTCATACATTACTAAACTGGTCTGTAAGAGACCCTATACTTTTTTCATTGAGAGCACTCCCAGTGTTAGTTCCTTAACAGTTGTTTTGAGTTCTCTCAGTTTGGTATAAAGTGCACTGGTATCTGCATTTATAGGTCTATTCCTTCTCCTAGGCTCTGCCTTATGGACCACAGGAGCAGGTGGAGTTTCTGTGGTGGTCTTATTGGCAGTAGCTTTATTACTATCAATGAGAGGGACAAACCGATTGGTACATACAATGTCCCCGGCTAAAATTCCCTTCATATCACAGTTACTATAACCAGGACCAGAAGATGCGGCTGTGGGGACAGTCTCCAGTTGCTTCTGACTACTTGTACCACTGGAGTACACTGAGCACAAGGCTGTGCCACTGGAGGCTTGGACCTCACGTGAAGTCTTTCACATGGGATTCTTTTGCAAGTAAATTCCTGCCACTTTCTGGCCTGCTTTGGATGGCTTGTCCAGACCACTAAGTACGATTTCCAATACTTTTATTATGGAGTCTATATCATCCACCTGGCAGTTCACTGCAATATTTGCTGCGGGCCGTTTAGCTTGCTTGGGGGCTCCTTTTGTGCTGCCCTTGGCTTTCTGTTTGCCCACCCTGCTGTGGTAAGCCTATGTCTTGATCTGGTATAATAAACCTTTTACCAGGCTTAGTCCTGCCTTTTTAATACACATAGGGTACCCCTAGAGTAGGCCCTGGAAAGCCCAGCAGGCAGAGTGCAGTGTATTTAGAAAGTAGGACATCTATATTAAGTTTAAATATGCACTGATGCAGAAAAACTCTTACATTATTTTTTCACTACTTCAAGACCTGCATCTCCCCATTGGATAACATTGAGGATTCCTTATTGCATTTACTACACAGCACTTTCCAATAGGGAACAGGTAGCTATGTCATGTTTGGTGTATTCTGAATTGTAGTGAAAACTCTATTTGATGGCAAAGTCAGTTTTTTTAATCACACATTTTTATAAAATCCACTTTTAGAAAGTTTGTTTCCGTCCTTAGCCCTTTTAGTGCCTCTAGCTTGTCCTGGGGCACATGATTGAGTGTAAGTGATGATTGGACTTTGTGAATTCTTCCCAGACAGCCACACAATAGAGGGATTTGGTCTGCCTGGATGGGCTGTCTGCTGGCCGGATAAGGAGGCACAGATGAGCACAGCGCTACTAGCAATTGAACAGGGAATGCTCTGCTTCCACCCAAAGGACCTAGCACCTCCATGTTGTCACCGCAGCCAACTTGAGGGCAGGGGAGTGAGGAAACTTTATGCACTCCAAAGCCAATGTCTAGAAGCTTCTCACACCTTCTGGAAGGATGGCACCAGGGTATAAAAAAGGGACCTCACACACTCACTCTTCAGTTTACTGCTGGACCTGCAGAAGGACTTTCAGAGGCCTGCCTGCTGCTGTGGCCTACCGTGCACTCTGCTAGACTGCTGCTGTATCTGAAAGGACTCCTTTGCTGCCTGGAGCCTGACATGAACCCTCAACTGCCATCACAGTAGTTGAGCACTACATCTTAACCTGCAATCAGGACTAGCAGTGTGATTCCAAGGATGAGTTTGTTGGCCTCCTGTTCAGAGCCACAGAGACATAAACAGCTACCGTCATCTTTAACCTGCACCTAGCTGCAAACTTCTTGAGCCCCCAATAGGTGTCCCACCAGTCTTGTTTCCTTGGTGGTGGTGCTAAAGTTGGCCAGATGTCAAACCTGAGGTCTTAGAAAAAAAATGGCTAACAACTGCATTAAAAGCCAGGAGAGGATTGGGACCAACCTGCTCGCCTATCCGCCCGGGTACACTGTAGGTCGGGTTGACTTTGCCTTCTTCTCCCCAGCAGCTTATCATTTTCAGTTGTCATCCACTGATGTGAAGTCTAGGTTTACCTTTTGAATTTGAGCACTTAAACTTCAGGTCTAAGTCACCTTTGTGAATTGTACCATTAAAGGCTTGACGGTTGATTTCACTCAGAAATCATTGGGGAAAAACATCCATATTATTCCTTTTTCCCACAGTAATTCTATATAATTCTACATGATCAATGAGCTAATATTGAAATACAATGTTAGATGAAGACAGAAACAAATTTCAAGATTTCCAAAACACATAAAACCCTACTCAAGCTCTTTAGTTCAGTGAGGTGCTTCTAATTATCACATGGTTCATTGACAAAGAATCTTTAAAAAAGAACCTGAAATACTTTATAATTCCTCTATGTTGATGTCAGCATACCTACAAAGTTTAAAAGCAAACTGATACAAACATTATCAATTATTGGATGTGATTGAACTGCTATTAAGGTAAAAAATATGTAAAGGACCAAGGATTTGTGTGAGGCTTAAGGCCCTGTGATGGTGTTCCTCCTGAGAACGGCGTCGACCAACTCAACATGGCCGCTGCAGCCACCGAACCAGGAAGTGCAGTTGACGCTCTAGCATCGTGGCGGCTCCCCGCCAGAGGAGGTTCAAAAACACAGCCGGTGTGCGGAATGGCACTCAGCTCTGTCCGCGGAGGAGAACGCGATTGTGACGGTACCGGAGGTCAAGCAGAGGAACTCGACCCAAACGGAACAAGAGGAAGACGCCGCTGTGGTGCTCGCCGAAGGAAAAGAGCGGGAATCATGCATCGACCAGGAGGAGACAACGTGGGAAAACAGCTCCAGGAGCGCCGCGCCCGGGACCATTGCACTCCCTAACGACAAGGAGGCTTGGTCTCCCAACACCACGGCCCAGGAGGGTCGTGGCAGCAGGCAAGTACCCGCTGCATGCTCGGGGCTTGTTCAGGGGCTGTGGGCTCGGATAAGGGGCTATCACTAAAGTCACCATTTATTCACTCACGTTAGGGACGACACTGTAGGGACTAGTGATGGTGCACTTACCCTTCCCCGTGTGCTTCAGAGTTTAAATAGAAGCCTAAAGCCTTTGTTATTTTTCCTTTTTCTTTTGGGGTCAACGCTCACCTACCACGTGACGGAGCCGGAAGGAGAGAAACCAGGAATCTCCAGCCAAGGACTCACATGTACCTTGTTTAACGAGACTGTATGACGAAATACCCCAAGCTTTATTCCTAAAATAAAACATACTTGCAGCTCTACCCAGTTTTGGACTAATTTAAGGTTGGGACTACGTTAGGGGTAGAAAAGGGGAGGGTGGCAAACCACGCGGCAAGGAACCTCTCGACCACAGGCCCTTTTTACTGCCTAAGCATCAACCTTTCTATCAAAGGAGTGAGTTGTCCGATTCTAAGTTAGAAGACATGATAAATCCAAAAAGAGACATGTATGTAGCATGTTTTAGGCATCTGCAGAAAATATTCTAAAGTATAGGGATGGTATTGTTTCACTTTGTTGAGACACTAGATTCTCAAAGATGGTCAATGTGATCCTTTACCCAAACCTGCACAGAAAACCATTGAAACATTTCAATGAATAAACATAGTTAGCCCTATAGAACAAGCAGATCAACGGGTTTTACAACCAGGACTTCACTCTATCCATGCAGTAAAGGATTATCTGGTGAATGTCATGTCTTTAAGACCTAAACCATTTTCTCTCCATAGAGGCATTTCCCACGGTTACACAGTTCAGAAACTCCAAAACATTGGCCCACACATCATTAAAGGGAAGGGAACATTATTTCTGGAGATTTACAACATTATGTGTAGAGATGTCTACACTTCATTCATATTAAACAATGGCCCACCATTATTTTCAATCAATAACATTTTTTATTATTAAGAAGGATGGCTGGCCCCTGCTCATTCTCCCACTGTTTACCAAAAGAATTTCTGTCTCGCCACCATCCCTCCTTTCAAGCTATCAAAATCGTATTCAAGACACATTGGCAAATTCCTGCAAGCGTCTTGCGATTTCACTTCTGAAAAGAATAATTTAATCAAACAGTAGAATATTGTTTTAAGTAGTCAAATACTGCAGTGTGGTGGTTTTGGGACCTCTTTGATCTATTTTATTCCCACCGTTAAAGGATCCTGGTGTAAGTTCTGACGCATTCTTTTAGCATTGTTTTACCATCTTATTCACTTTATCAACATTGAAGCCACAAATATTAATTTTCCAGCAAAGGCCTTAATTGCGAGCTGTTTCACTAGGTGTAATATATCACACCTGATAAATGAAAATACTGTGTTAATGCATTCTTTTTTAGTGCAACATTTAGCACCCATTGTGGGGTTTTTCCTCAAAAAGGAATATCTGATCAAAATTGTGATGCTTATTGCATAAAAATCTGCATATTTTAGTATTTTCCAGACCATTTCCCTCCCTTTAAATTCCATCAGCTTGGATTTGAAAATATTTAGTGTGGGATGAATGTTTTAATTGTACCTAGTATGTACTATAATATACAAAACGTATGACTGTTATGTATGAGGTCATAAGAGCTACCATGTATGTCACACAGTATAGGCCATTCACAATGTGACTTAAGTGTTAGAGTTCTTTCATATCTTCATTTTATGTGGAAATCCGGTTAAATGGTCTCTTTCCCATGCCCTGAATCTTCGCTCTACTGTGACAACTGTCTGTACCAAGTACAGCTGTGGATTCAGTAACATAGTCCATTGGGCTCATAGCCTCTGGACATCATCAGATCTTTGGTCTCTGGGGACCATCAGAGCTTTGGCCTCTGTGATCATCGAACTCACAGCCTCCTAAGGCTATCACTCCCACCAGCTTCTGAGGACCATCCCAAGGCCTCTGGACAACATCAGATTCACAGCTGGTGAAATCCTCAGAACTACATCCGTTGGACTATCAGGGCGAGCATTCAGCACTCTTTCATTTGAAAAACTGCTGCATCGTTTTACTTAAGCAACAAGGCAGGATATTGTTTTGCAGACAAACAGGTAATAACTTTAAATTATGACTATCTCCCTCAAAGAATGCATTCCCAAGGACAATCAACCCAGAATTAAAACAATTTTGAAGACTATGGGACACATGTTTATACATTCAAAATGTGTTTTGTATGCTCTATGATGAGTGTAATGAGATGGACCTTTAGCTGTAAAAACATCAGGTGATAGAAAATATGTGCAAAGCACTTTCTGTTCCGCAGTGCCAAGCAAGAACCTATATCCGGGCCCAGTGAGCTCTATGTACTGATCTGAAGAATTATCATACAATAATAGATAAACTGTAAATATTTAGGGCCTCAGTCTGAACAATATATAATCCTCATACTATCTCATATAACACCCCATCCATTAACTGGAAAACTATTTCAACCCCTAATAATTGAAAAACCCTAAATCCTACAAAACATCAAATATCAAATATGACCCACCAGTGAACCATCAAAAACCAATCGTTCTTAAAGATTAAAAATATAATATCTTTGAAAGAGTTCTACTTTAATGAAAAGATTTTTTATTTTCAATCTATACCATAATTAATAAAATTATGACATTTCAGTAACATCACAATTATTATTATTGTTAAATAACTTTTAATTGTTAAACAATATTGGCAACAAATGGAGTGGCGTGTATTCATTTTAAACATACACGCACATTGCCTACTGGCGGTCGCCAGTAGGTAGTTATAGTTAGGACCTAGTTTCCATACGAAATCCACAACATTCTATTTGGAATAACTTTGACGCCGGTGAATGGATCTTCATGAAAGTCTCCAAGAAAATGGCCTGCTCCACTCCGCTCCTTCCCTGAAAATTTAGGGGTGATTCCTGAAGTGGGGGCTGAGAAAAAAGGGAGGTCCCAAAACGTGTTTTCCCCATGCAATTTTCCATAGGACCTTTAGCCAGACCTACAGCCCGAACTGCTCAACGGAATGACACCAAATTTGGCAAAAGGTAGAGTTTGGTGCACAGATCATGCTTTCAGTAGTTCCTGAGAAAATCAAAAGTAAAATCATTGATATATCTATAGACGAAGTACCGTGCGATTTCCGTAAGTGTACCAAAAACTGTACAATTACGATTACGAGCTGCATGCAGATTGGCTGTCAACTCTCTGTCAACACTCCAAACCAGGAAATGTTGGCAGCCATCTTGTGCCTTGGTAGAACCGAGGCATAAGAAAGCAGTGAAAGAACCGCAATAAACATGCGAAGGGGTCAGGGTGCAAACATCATGACCCCCTAGGCCTGCTCAGGGGGTCCCACATGGATCCTAAGGCCCCAAATTATTATTATTTCTTTTTTTAAATCGCGGGGTACGCGTATGGTACACGTACGCGGTGAAAAAGAAAACTAGAAGTCCGCTTTATTCTTAATTAGCCTCCGGTGGGCCAAATCCCGTGGGTAATTTTTTTCATAATGGGGACCGCCACCCCCGGGGCTTTATTTTGAAGAATGCGGGGGGCTCATGGCCCCCCCGCAGCCCCGGGGACCGCCACGCCCTGGGGATTTTTTTTAAATTAAATTTTAAAAAGTACGTGTGGGGGGACTCGACCCTCTCCCCCACATGCCCCGGGGGCGCCACCTTCCTGGGGCAGTAATATTTAAAATAGGGGGGTCCGTGACAGACTCCCCAGCCACGTGGACACTGCTGTTTGCTATGGTAGGGCGGGAGCCTCGTGGCTCCCACCCTAGCATAGCAAACTGTTTTCCTATTTGGAAGAGAGAGCAGGTTAACCTGCTCTCTCTTTCAAGTAAGAAAGCAGATTGCTGTTCATCAGGGAGAACAGCATGTTAGCTGCCCTCTCTGACGAAAAGCAATGCCGGCTCACGAAGGATGCAGGGAGCCGGCTGGGACCATGGGGGCATTGTGGCTCCCCCCACGGTTCCTAACGTTATACTTGAGCCCTGGGGGATGGGGTTCCTGGGGATTATAGAAATTAGTGATTAAGGATATTTTTTTACGGTAGATTTAGCGTGCACGTACCATGCAGATACGTACAACATACGGTGCGAAGTCTGTAAGTCGTCCCGTAAACGTACCTAAGCTCGAAAAATAAAAATATTTTTTATATATTTATCAAGTGTGTATGTTTACATGTTGGGTGGCTCTAAAAAGAGCCCTTGTGTCTATTGGGAGATTTTAGTACCCTCACAAGTAAGTACCGATGCAGAGTCTTAAGTTTAGGAGAAAGACTCTGTTCCCTTCATCTGTAAAATGTACACCATCTATCCTATAGATGTCTTGCATATTGAAACGCAGATTGTTGTTGTAAATGGACCCCATTCTATAGTCTCAGAGAAAAGCAGAAACAGATTTATTCACATTTTTCCTAGCTTTCTCAATTTGTGGACAAAATTGATTGGACCATTTCCAGTTCCTACCTTTGGCATATATTAGAATAGACAAAGGCAGTCTTGGGGAAAAGTGTCATCAATTGTTCAAAGGTGTCCTTCATAAGCATTTCCAGACCTACCCCTGACAAAGTGCCAAGGTCATTGCCACAACAGTGCACAATTATGATGTCAGGGTGATGGAGATGCAAAAAGGATTTCACCAATGGCATCAATTGGTGCCAATTTAACCATCTCTGTCCAATCCATTTAATGTCCACGTTTGGTAAACCTAGGTCTTTGTGAGTTCCTTTCTGTTATGCATACCTTTGTCCCACAATCCACACTCTAAGCCTCTTGAAGAGAGGTCTGGATGCACTCAGGTGGTTTCTGTAAATGAAGTGGCAGTTTGATAAGTAAGATTTTTCTAAAATGGTGGATAACAAGCATTTTTTTAACAACAAAATTAAATGATTGTTTTTTTGACATTATTCTACACAGAAAACTAGGGAACATGTTTCTGTTTTTTAAAAGCCTGATTTTTATTGGTTAAGAAAAATTGATAGAAAAGAACGTTACGTAAGATAAGCTGGTTTATTGTCAAGCCAAGCATACTTGCTGTTTTGAATTGCAACAATGTATGATGAACTTTTCACCTGTGTGCTTAGTTAGGTGTTCCCTGAAGTGTTTCTATGGTAACTGGCAAAATGTGGAATGGGGGAAGAGTTGCAAGTTTTGTTAGTTGGAAAGGGTTCAGAAGTTGAAGCAATAGAAAAGTGTGTTTCATTTTGATTTAATGTGGGAATAAATGTGATTTGTTATTTATTTGTATATGTGTGTAGATTGATAGGAACAGTTTGCTATTTGCTATAGGACTTCCTGACCCACTATGGCTACTTACGGGGTTTTACATTGATTCTCAAAATCTTTTATTTGTTCTTGCTTTGGTACGCTTACTGGACGACTTTCAGACTTTGCACCATACGTCGTCCGTACGTGCATGGTACGCGCACAATAAATCTACCGTAAAAAAAAATAGCATCTATCTATTTTTATAATCCCCGGGGACCCCATTCCCCAGGGCTTCTTTAAAAAAAAACATCAGTGTGCGGGGGCTTCTTTGCAACATACTATCACAAGACAGTCTCCATAACATACGTATAAATTAAGAAGAAAAGAAGAGTCAAAATACATAAATGACTACAACCCAGTCATTTTGTCCATGTGGAATGCTAACATGGATATTCAATATGTTGAGGAAAATTCCATTGCTGTTGCTCGATATGTAACATCCTACATAACAAAATCAGAAAAGACAGAATTGAAGGAGATGTGGGAACAGATTTCCCACGAGAAGAGTCTAAGTAAGAAATTATATAGTTACAGTTTGAAGATGTTATCTCATCGAGAAATTGGAGCGTATGAATATTCAGATAGATTATCATCTGCAAGTCTATACTCTAAATCTAGAAGAATCATTTGGGTGAGTCTAGGTCTTGCTGCAACACAAAATCGAGTACTTAAATCTGTACAAGAAATTGAATATTTAGCTGAAAAAGAGCCAGAAAGTAGATATATTGTGAAAACAAATATGTTGGATATATATTATCCAAATAGAAGTCATCATCTTGAGAACATGTGTCTCTATGAAATGCTTCAAAACTATGGGCCCGATTCACAGAACTAACTTAAGACAAAATCCTAAACTTACTACTTTTGGTATTCACAGAAGTTAGGATTTTGTCTTAAGACAGATGTAAGACAGACTTAAGACAGACTTAAGTTAGGATTTTGTCTTAAGTCTGTCTTAAGTCTGTCTTAAGTTTGTCTTAAGTCAAACTTAAGACAAAATCCTAACTTCTGTGAATACCAAAAGTAGTTAATTTAGGATTGTGTCTTAAGTTAGTTCTGTGAATCGGCCCCTATATTTTTAAATGGAATAATACAGAAAACATCAATAATGGTATATATGCCTTGATTGGTTCTGAAGGATGTTTGGTGAAACAAAGAAAAGGACATTTGATTAGTCACCGTAAACTGAGTTGCGAAACTCCTGACAAAAGGGAATTTTACTATTTAGCTCTTTTGCAACTTTTCAAGCCGTGGAGCTCAGAATTGGAATTACTTGTAGATTTTGAGAGCTATTAAGATTCATTCAACGCTAGTGAAGATACTATAGAATGTCCTGTTTTTTTTAATTATGTGAAAATGTTGAACGACGAAATTGAGCAAGAAGCTACAATTGCAGCTGAGATTGCTAGAGACAGTTCTCAAGATAGTCAAACTTCTTCGCCATTGAGTCAGGTTCCACTAGGATAACCAATTGTACAAAACAAAGCAGTAACTGCTATGGAAGAGGTGGAAACAGCAATGTATCAAGCTCAAGGAGATGCGACAAACTTAGGAAACTTGGAAGAACAACTAAATATTGAGCAGAAACAAATATATGAGCAAGTGAAAGAACAGATTAATCATGGATTAATTCATGAGAAGAAAGAGTACTCTTGCTCATCATTTCAACCTATCCGAATGTACATGAGTGGACAAGCTGGAATAGGCAAAAGGTTTTTATTTAAAGTAATCACAACTTTTCTACAGAAAACAACTGAGTCGCATTTGTCTTGTGTTTTCACTGCTTCAACTGGATTAGCAGCCCACAATATCTTAAGGAATTACCTTACATCGTTAATGCTACCAATAGAGCATGAAAACAAATTAGAATACCATAAGCTATCCGGAGAAGCTTGTTGTGATGTTTCAAGAGTCTTGAGGGAAATGAAACTTTTCATTATAGATGAGGTAAGCATGGTATCAAACTTAATGCTTGTCTTTGTGCATTTAAGAATGCAACAAATTCTTAAAACAGAGTATGACGCATTATTTGGAGGAAAACAAGTCATAGTTTTTGGAGATCTACTACAACTTACTCCTGTAAAAGGACAACCAGTGTTTAAAACACTTGCACATGAAGATACCAGAAAGTCTTTGGGGAGCATTGAAAATGTAAACATTTAGTCATATTTTGAAAATAAGGAAATTATTACAAAAATATAAGAATTGGAAAAGTGACTATATATGGCAAAGAAGCTTTACAGAGACGATTACTTTCCAATGTGTTTCCAAATGAAAATATTGTCCCAGAGAAAATATATATGAGAATTGCAGAAAACAAATCTGTAATCTGCTTAATGCCAACACTACGTGAATGTTCTATATTCAATGAAGAAATGTTAAAGTTGGAAAATGAAGAAATTATAAAATTCGAAGCTATATATATAGAACATGAAGGAATCACTATTATTTTGACTGAAAAGTTGAAGAGGAAATTGGATTCTTTAGAGAAATCGATAAGTAAAACTGCTGGTTTAGAAAAGAGTTTATATGCATGTGTAAACTGTAGGGTAATTTTATGACATAATTTGCATGTGGAAAAAGGTTTAGTAAATGGAGCAATGGGTACAATTGTTGATTTCGTTAAATATGTAAATAGAGATGGTAAAGAATTTTTGAAAATCAAATTTGATGGAATTGAAGAAGTACAACAATTTAGTCGTTGTTCAGCTCAGTTTTTGCTTGTAAAAGATTTGTATGTTCGCAGAAAACAGTTTCCAATTTCTTTCGCGTATGTGGTGCCCATTCATAAATCTCAAGGTTTAAGTGTAGATAGTGCTTTAGTGAATATTGGAAGTACTGTGTTTAAATAGGGTATGGCATATGTTGCTTTGTCTCTAGTGAGAACTTTATCTGGATTGTACTTGATTGATTTTGATGAGACAAAGATTAGTGCAGATGCAAGTTGTGTGAAAGAGTATAATAGCTTAAGAAGAGAATATGCGTCCAATGTAGGTCAATATCCAGTATTTGAAAAGCGTGTGGTAGGTAGAAAAAGAAGATTTGAGAATATCTATAGTGAAGCTGTAGAGAAAGAAAAAATACAAGATGAAGTTGTGACGGGAGGACAGTGTTGAAGAGAATGTTGGTTATCAGTTTGAAAATAGTTCTGGTGTCAACTGCTATGCTAATGTAGTTGTTAATGTTGTTTTTTTTCTTGAAAGTTTGCATCAACAAATTGTTGAAAATCGGAAAGAAATATTCTGTTTGTTGTTGTATTCTGTTTATAAGAAATGTATTAGTGATAAAAGTCAAATACAAAGTGTTTCTGATATTCGAAATGTTTTGGACATATGTTCTGGTTCTACTCAATTTACGCAGAATATTCATCAAGATTGTCAGGAATTTCTAATGTATATGCTTGTTGTATTGGAAGATGAAGGTATAGATACTGAATACCTTTTTGGCCTTTCTTATAAATAGCAACATGCCTGTGAAAATTGTTTGTTTACATGTAGCAGTAACATTGACACTGAAAGATTCATATATTTGACTTTACCTGACTGCGAATCAGTGTCTTTTAACAATCTACTTAGAGGAGCAAGTCAAAACATTATTTATACAAATATATGGACAGTATGTAATTTTAATGCTGCAACGTTGTCGAGCTATTGGCTCAAAATTGGAAACTTTAATAAAAAATGTTGTAGCTACTCAAGTATCAATATCAGGAAGAACTTTTGTAGCTGTTGCAATAATTTTTCATGATGGACCTTCTACAACATTTGGACATTACATTGTTCATTTAAAATATCTGAAAGGTTGGATACATTGTAATGATGTTCAATTGGTTTTTGAACAATGTTTGCCTAAAGAGTTATGACATTTTAAGAACAAAGGGGTCCATTAAGATGGCGGACGGACAAAGGTACCGTCCGCCACAGTGGTGGGTGCAGCCTGCATTTTTAACATTACGGCGGGCGGTGCTTATGGCACCGGCCGCCGCAATATGAAAAATGCTTGTTGTGTGTTTCCCAGCACAACATGACAGGCACCGCGCGGTGCCTGCCATGTTGTGCTGGGAAACGCAGGGGCGTACCCAAGGTACCTCCCCATGTGCACCCCCCAGTCCCCCTCACCCTGGTGGCCCGCAACGGGCCCCCAAAGCAGGAACTGTATGCCTTTTCGTGGTGGCATTTCCACCACGGAAAGGCATTCCTCCCAGGCCATCCTAATATGGCTGGCGGTGTCTGATAGACACCGCCACCAAGGCGACCACGGCGGAAAAGCAGCGGGCGGTCTTCCCCTCCGCCACGGTCCCCCCCGCCATTGTAATATGGAGGGGGGAAGAAAGGTGGCGGACGGGCAAGGATGGTGGACGGATCGCCACCACCTGCATGGCGGTGGCGATCCGTCCGCCATCCTAATGGACCCCAAAATTTGGGCCTTTCAGGAATACTGCTGTTAAGGTAGGTTGGACTGGGGTTGTAGAGTACTTTGTAAGTGAGGGTCAGGAGCTTGAAGGTGATCCTCTTGTCGACGTGGAGTCAGTGTAGGTCTCTCAGGTGGTGGGGTTTGTGGCTGCAGCAGGGGACATTGATAATCAGTTGGGCGGAGGTGTTTGGGACTCGTTGGACTCGCTGTAGGTGTTTGTCCGAGTTGAGATTTAGAGACTTGATCCTTATACATTTGGTTACATCTTTTGGTGGTGTGTGGCTCCTTGGTGAGGGAGAAGATGAGTTGGGTGTCGTTGCCTTAGCCTATATTGTTGAGGTTGTGATGGTGGGCCACTTGTGTAAGGGTGCCATGTAGATGTTGAATAGCATCAAGTTGAGGGATGAGCCCTGGGGGACATTGCAAATTATGTCGGTGGTTTTGGATCATGAAGGTGGGAGAGAGATGCTGAGGATTACTATTGAGGAACTTCTTTACTAAGAATTTGAGATATACTTTTTGGACATGAGGAAAAGTATATAAAACTATTAAGGACTATTTGTTGTATATTTTCTCAGCATATATTTAAAAGTAACTTTGTTTACAGTGTATGAAAATTAATGATAGTGCTTTGGTATTTTAAAATTCTTTGAGATATCTCATAGTTACGTAAGAAATTGCTGTTTGAAAAAACACATTTAACATATTTTCTTAAACATTTTTCGATTGTTATTGAAAATGTTGAATCTTTTTTTTAAGATAATCTTATTGATTGTCTTTTTTTTGCCGGCTGTTATGTGATGAGTATTATTGAACTCACTATTTCTAGGGAAATTCAATACATTCTGAGAACAGCAACATATAATTGTATTATTATTTATTATGTTTAAGATACGTATAAATAACTGTTAAGAATGGCCAATGGAGTGTGCTTCTACAGAAGGGAAATAACAAAACATGGATGGAGTGCATAAGTGTTCAAAGATGGTTTGTATCTTATATGTACATTTGAAAAACTTAAAATATAAATATACTGAGTTTACCAGTATTCTTTGCATTTTACTACACCACATCCACTACTTTGGACCAGGTAAGGTGAATAGACATATTGTACTTGTTTTAGTACTGCATTTTATAATAACAGAGTGGGTTTTTTCCGATTGTGATAAGGAGTGACTGGTTTGATTATTTAAGAAACTTTAAAAACTGAACATTCATATAAATAATTATATTTATATAATGTTATAAAGTAGTTGAGAATGGTATTTGTATAATATTTTTTAAAGGGTAAATTAGTTGATAAAGCTAGTTTTGTTTTCAGTATTAGGAAAAATGATAAAATAAAGTGTTTATATTTTTGTACAAAGACCTACAACATAAAGAAAATCACTATGGAAAATCAACAAAACAATATGGAAGACGATTTTGAAATTAGTAACAGTGTCGTAGAAGAGTTGAACATACCTTTCATGATCAGCGACAATGAAGAGGAAGAAATAAATGCTGGAGATATCAGCTGTGATTTTCTAGATGAAACGCTGGATGATGCTTTTCTGGAAGCATTAGGTGACATTGAGATTCATCAGATAACTTTTGAAATTGATAAGCAGGGAAATGAAATACCTGATGAAATTATTTTAGAAGCTCTATTAAATTATGAAATGTTACAAGAATACATTTATTATTATATAATAATAATGGTTTGAGACACTCTGCTTGCAGAATTGTAATCATTCAGCTACTACCCAAGTACTCATGGTGCAAAGTGGGCCTTAGGGCATGGACTGCTTCAAACCCTTATAGACTACGTATGTATTTTTCGATACACCGCCAGACTTGTCTTTTATAGCTTCTATTCCCCAGTCTGCATGATTAGACTTTCACCAAACACTCTCACACTACTGATACAGAAATTACGGAACAGACGACCTGACCAAGGTTCAGCACGACCATAACATAAGTATAATAAGTGTAAATCCGGTGCAGCACACTTCCCGTGCCTGTCGCCACAAGGCACAAAAAAAGTCAACAAATTTCTTCAGATGATGGAAGGCGATTCTTTCAAATATAAGAGAGGAATCTTCTTTAGTCCAAATTGTTAAATTCTTTATTATAGCAATTATGCCAAACAAGTTGTACAGCCAACGCGTTTCGTTCCTGGACAGAACTACGTCAGGGCTGAAACAAACCCAAAAGAGTATAACAATTGATGGTATTTAAAACACAGCCACATAAACCAAAGATTAAAAAATAAATAGACACGGCAAATAGCCTATACACAATTGCTCACATCAGAATATACATACATTTAAAAAACATATACAACATAAATATACATGCATATGAGACATGAATGTATACAAGTTTCTCACTATATACAAGTGTGAATTCTGAAACTAAGACCATATATTCTAGCATAATCATTGGGCTGATCCTAATTCACCTTGGCTATTGGTGACCACCAGGCTAGAGATACCCCAGTGAGCACCATAGAGGTTTATCTTAAAATGAATAAACTAAGATTAGGGGTGAACCTGGCCACCATCTTGGTGGCAAGAGAAAAAGAGAGAAAGAGGAAGAGACAATGAAGAATATGAACCATAATGCATCAAACCTAATATAAAACAAGATTAAATAATAACCACAACAATCAGAATGAATGAAAATGGACGAAACAGAGCTTGCAAAAATTTAGCTTGCAAAAATTTGTATATGAGGACCATCAATAAACATTGCCTGTGGGGATGGAAGATATGCAAAGAAAACAGTCCATATGACCATTACACCTGTACAGCTGACCCAAAACCCATAATTATAATGAAACACAACTCCAGATGATGTTGGGCGGGCAGCGCACATCAGTGTAACACAGAAAAAAGAAGAAAAAACAGTGACATGATGGCCATTAGCTAAAGAAGGTCCCATCTATTCAGAAGCGTCCAGATTAAAACATAGAAAAAAAAAAAAGGGGCACTCACCAATTCAAAATTAAAGAAGGGTGTCCCAAAAGTGTGTAAACCAGCAAAAGTAACTGTGCAGTCAATCAAACGAAACCCGGATCCCAGGGCAAGAGAGCGTCGTCCCAAGATATTCCACAAACGATGAGGATAAATTGGAAACATAAGAAGATAATATATACACAGACGAATAGATAATAAAAAATGACCTGCACCACACTGAATCAAAACATACGTAATCCCAAAGTCTCAAAGTTCCGGACTCCCAGTATGGGGACCACAATTATCTTGCATGGACAAAATCATACAGAATGAAAAGAGTATGTAGTGCTGGCAAGGGGTATTTCACAGGGGGGGAACCCACTCTCAATGCCACCAAACTTTTAAAAAATATAAGAGTATACAGACATAAAATGGATGAGTGGTAGTAAAAGCCCCTAAGTTACTACCCAAACGTACAACTCTCACACTACTGTTTCAATGTTGTAGTGAGCCATTCAGCAGTATGTGCTTATCTATACACTGTTCTAAAAATGAACTTCGTATACATTCAACTACACACTACCTAATTAGTCATGGTGCAAAGTGGGCCTTGGGGCATGGGGCATGGACTGCTTCAAACGCCTATAGACTATGTGTGTACTGTTCTATGCACCTGCAAACTTGTGTTTTGTACCTTCTATTCCCCAGTCTGTATCCTTATACTTCCAGCAAACTCTCTGTGATTGCTGATTCATTTTTGGTATGAGCTATTCAAAATAAAGCTCTTATAGATTCACGCATGCACTCTCCTTGCAAAACTGTAATCATGCAGTCAGTACCGTAGTAAGTATGGAGCAAAGTAGGCCTTAGGCCATGCACTGTTTTAAACCCCTATAGACTATGCCTGCAGTCTTCTATGTATCTGAAAACTTGCCTTTTATACCTTCAATTTCTCCAGTCTGTATCGTTACACTTTCACCAAACACTCTCACACTACTGTTTCAGTATTGTAGAGAACCATAGAGCATTATGTGGTTATCTATAAAGTTTTGCCAAAGTAATTCTGCTATACATTCAGCTATATACTCTCCTTGCAGAACTGTAATTGTCCAGTCAGTACCCAAATAATCATGGAGCAAAGTAGGCCTTAGGCCATGGATTACTTTAAATCCCCATAGACTATGCATGCAGTCTTCTATGTACCTGCAAATTTGTTTTTATACCTTCAATTTCCCAGTCTGTATCATTAGACTTTCACCAAACACTCTCACGCTAGTGTTTCAATATTGTAGTGAGCCATTTAGTAGTATTTGCTTATCTATGTTCTGTGGTAAAACTAAAGCTGTAATAAATTCATTCAGGCATTTTCTTTGCAGAACTGTAATCATCCATTCTGTACCTAAGTATTCATGGATTAAAATAGGCCTTAGGCCATAGACTGCTTCAAACCCCTATAGACTTTGCATGCAGTCTTTTATGCACCGGCAAACTTGTCTTTCATACCTTCAATTCCCCAGTCTGTATCTTTTCACTTCCAGCAAACTCTCTGTGATTGCTGATTCAGTATTGTACTGAGCTATTCAGTAGAATGTGCTTATCTATCCACTGTGCTAAAAATAAAGCTCTTATAAATTCAGTCATACACTCTCCTTGCAGAACTGTAATCATGCAGTCAGTACCCAAGTAATTATCGAGCAAAGTTGTCCTTAGGCCATGGACTGCTTTAAACCCCTGTACAGTTTGCTTTCAGTGTTCTATGGGCCTGCAAACTTGCCTTTTATACCTTCAATTCCCCAGTCTGTATCGTTACACTTTGAGCAAACACTCTGCCATTTCTGATTCAGTATTACACTGAGCCATTCAGCAGAATGTCCTACACATTCATTCAGACAAAGTTTTACATACTATCATAGAAATATAGCTCTTTCTTTGACCAGTGGAGGTAGTTCTGTCAAGAATTTTTTTTTTGTCTTTTTAGTTTTGTATTTTATTAGAATTTTTTTAAACAAGTTTTTTTTTTTAAACAAAAAAATGGAACTGGAACCCACAAAGTGTCCAACAGGGACAGAATGGAATGTGGAAAAAAAAACTAACAACGAGGACAGCGATGCTCCCGCTTCCTGCATTTTATCAGGTCGATAGACTGTTCCCCGTAACAGAAAAGTTCATCACAATAAATGCAAAAGAATTTAAGTTCACCAAAAGCAGGTTCGATCTGTGGGTGTGGACTGCTTCCCACACATGGTGGTGGTGCAGTTGATGTACTTGCTACAGCAGCAGGTGCATCCTTTTGCACCCTCCGTGTTGCAGCTCTCGCAAAATTATTGTGGTGCAAGTTCTTCACGTGCCGCACCATACTCGCAGTGCCAAATGAGTATTTCTTTGCAGGATTGGCCCTGAAAAGTGTTGTTTGGCAAATTTTACAGGTCACAAGTGGAGCATTAACTTTTTTTTCCCCTTTGGGGAAAGTAAAAAATTTACATATAAGTGCCTCTTTTTTAGGGTGACCAGGTGGCACCATTTTGCCAGGACGGTCCCTGTTTTAAACCAGCTGTCCCAGCAGATTTCAAGAAATTTAGCTCATGTCCCTGTTTTTAGAGAGGGTCGACTAAAAACGGTGGGAGGTGTTTTCTATATTTTATAAAGCAGGGATAGTTAGCAGTTGTTTCAAGAAAGCAATTTAATTAACAGGCAAGCTACTGGGTTTAAACATTGCATTTTAATTAGGTTCTTACTGCCTGTTCTGTAATTCTCTGCTGAGGAGCGCTCTCATTGCTTGAAGTAAAATTGTAGTCCTTCTTCTATTTTTGTGAAATGTCCCAATTTTTGTCTTTAAAATTCTGGTCAACCTACTCTTTTTTCTTCCTCCGAGGTGCTTCTGCAATGAATTCTCCATCAGAAGAATGGCTGGAAGACGAGCCAATATGTGTTGTCATGTTTGTTTTCTATCTAATTTGACAGGCTTCAGAGAAGAGATGCTTCATCTTAGAAAGTCAAAGTAGAATGATAAAAATAGGAGGGGTCTTTCAACAGTTGGAATAGGAAGAGTTATGAACCAATCAAATCTCCTTTTTTTTAAGTCACATGACTTTGCGTACTCTTACGGTGCGCTTGCGGTGCTCTTACGCTGCGAGTACATACGACGTACCTCCGCGATTTGCGTAATTGCTTTTAAAAGTAATATACGCTTATTAAAAGATAAAAAAACTATTTTCATGATTATCCCAGAAAATGTCTTCCCTTAATATGTACATTAAATACATAAATATATGTTTTTGAACAATTAGAAACTTTCGCGCCATACGCGTACGGGGCGCCGTACATTACGTCACACGGAAACATGGATGCGAGCGTAACGTCAAAGCGCATTCGTAATGTATGCACGGGTACGTGCAGAGTACGATTTGCCATACAAAGTATGGTGCGATCACCGTACGCGTACGGTACAATTAACCCCCCCAAAAAAACAATGAAAAAGGAATTATATAGAATTTTATTTTAAAATATTGGGAAAAAAATCATTAATAAAAAAATATTTTTGAAGTTACTTTTGTTATTATTTTACATTAAAAATATGAAATGTAACTTAAAAATAAATATAAATATTTGTAATAAAAATGTAGGAAATTAGTATAAAAAGAAAGAAATATAATAATTAATACATTTAAAAATTGTCATTTACAAAACCTTTGACATTCACTGAAAAAACCATAGGTTTTACACACGTTATAGTTAGGAATTAGCATTTAAAAACCATTTGAAATTCTCTGACAAAACCATAGGTTTCAGCCACGTTATAGTTAGGAATTAGCATTTAAAAAACCTTAGAAATTCACTGAATTTGCACTTAACTTCAAGCACTTTATGTGGATTAATTCAGAAACTAAGTACTGTTATTGTCCTATACAAATAGTGCTTCTTTATACCCATCTGTTAGAAACTTCATTCAAGTTATGAAACCCTTGGGACAGTCAAGAGTGGCAAACTGAAAGTGTATATAAAAAACATGAGCAATATTACATCTACTTTGACATTTAGGAATGAATGGCACATGCATTTTTACCATCGGAATGTGAAAAACCTGCATTTGCACGTTAATGTTGATGTGTTTACAACGCCACATGAGCACTTGCACTTTGAACATGGAAATTGGACTAATTAACACCTGCGCTTTTAAGGTAAAAAAAAATACATGGTCCCAAGTTTGGTTTTGTTGTCAATGCATTAACATTAATTAATTCAAGACCAATGCCATAACAGGTTTAAAACGTTATAACACATTATGAGTCTGCAGTTGGATCTAGTTAGAATGAGGTACGTATGCCAGTCTTGTAGTGTAGTTCCTATATTCCCAATAGGCTCTGCGCATTGGAATAATATAATCAGCAGTGTAGACGTAGGACTGAGGTCATCTAGGTCTCTAATGACTATATTAGACTTAATTAGTTTTGCCAGCTAGCTCAAATGTCACTAGAAACTTTCTTGAATGTTCAGGAAAGAGTTAACTCTCCTGATTTAGACAAGAAGGGATTAGTTTCTGACAACCGCATAAACATGACAACTTTGCTCCCTCAGAATAAAGAGTATATCTCTAGAGTCGTGTGAAAACAATAGACAGCTATTTCACTCAGTCAATCGTGCGTACTTAGTTTCACCAGAGTGCAGAGAAATAGAGAGACGGGCGTTTTCAATAAAAGTTGATATTTATTGAGCTTTCTTTCTCATGCAAGAGAAATTAATTGCCACAATTGCAATACTTATCATGAAGTAAAGTGCGTACAGTAAAAGGAGTATTATGAAATAATACTGTAAAAGCATTCATATGGTTTCTTAGCCATATGATACTTTAAAACGGATAAAATATATACATACATAAAAACATTGACTAACGTACTCAACTGGTGCTTCTAAGATACGCCTACCCCGGTGTACCTGACCTAAGCCTAATACGTGGGAAGGAGTAAGTAAGTTGCAGTTTAAGTTACATTGGTTTTTTGCCAAGGAATCTGAATCAAGAATTCTCTTAAGCATTTAGTCAGCTCCGTACCTTGGTTCTAGAATGAAGGAGGTCTTGTATCTCTCTTTCAGGACTCGATCTCCCAGCAACCCGCAAGGGTGACTGGAAACACCGGAGCTGGATTTTCTCAGCAGGTGAAAAGACAGCGTCTCTCTCAGTGTGTCAAAGGGGAGGGTCGGCTTCCTTCGGCTCTCTCATCAGCTGGGCTTCGGGCAAGTGGATAGACCCTCTGCTCCAAACCACCGTGTGTTTGCTTAAGGCAACGTTGGTATATTTACACCTGAAAGGTGCCGAGTTTGACGTAAGGTTGGACATAAGACGTCACTAAGAACTAACAGTTCTTTCTGGACTCCAGGAGTTATTGTGCAAATCAAAACAAAAGCAGGGGGATTTCCCGGGCTGCTGGAGGCTTGGTTTTTTTAAAGAACGCGTTGTACTTTCTAGGAGTCTATGGGAGTAGCCTAGCCGTATTTGGACCGCATTGGCTATTACTAAGTATGGATATGATTCTTATGCCTTCATAAGGATATTATTTGTTATAACCACATGAGGGCATAAATCGGGAATATCACATTAGGGTCCTAGATAGAATCACAACACCCACTCCACGTATTAATGTCCATCATTACTAATTACTAAGCAATACTAAACATATAACGATGCATGTGTTTTTTCCAACCCACCCCAAAATACATAAATTGCATTGTATTTGAAATGGTGTATGGTATATACACGAAAAGGAGTATTGGTACTGTACGTTTTTCAAGCAGTGGTATCATTCAGTTAAATGCATATATATATCAGCCGAATGAATAGCGAAAATTACACATGAAATGGCTATGTATACAGAAAAGAAGGTCGAGACCATTTCATCACATATTTATACAATACTGTACATGTGGTAGAGGCTGAGGTAAAATATTGTCTCTAGTATCTCTAAAAATAGAAGCTCTGTTCTCTAAGAATGGTTCTACTTTAAGCAGAATACCATGTACCAGAAAAAAAGGTAAATATTTTGGAAATGGAAAAAATAATTTCGCTTTCAGGGAAAAAATAGTTCCAAACGTTTTCAGTAGTATTGTTTATCAAAACTGAAGGCCGAATTCAGAGTTCAGGGAACGCTGTGTGCTCGTTGTTTTAAAAGGCAGGCCGCCGAAAAAGGAATGGACAAAATTCGTGAAAATGCCCAGAACTGTTTCAAAGGGTGCTAACAGTCCCGAAAAAATTGTCTTAAATACATGTGCGTTGCCAATGGTATCAGACATGTTTAAAATTTGACCTAACATTTCTACGAAATTTTTGGGAATGTATCTCTGCTGCTGTCCTTGCAACTTGCAGATCATACGTCTCTTTGGACGAGGTTAAAGGCACAGTTGTCTGTAAAAGAATAGACTTCATTCTGCTTAAAGTATCAATTCGAATAGAAGAGATATTCAAAGAAGGCCATATTGCCAGCTCCATGTCTGGATTGCTGTTTGGATACAATACTTGCATACAGCAAGTGACCATGGAAGTAACGCTCACGAGATAGGCTTTTCCTGGCACCATGCCACAACAGCTGTGGTCACTTATTAGAACATAACTGCCGTTGGAAAAGCCGTTGGAAAGGTGTCTAAAAAATGGCTCTATCTGTGTTGCAGGAGTGCCATGCAGGTGACATGAAAGGTTATTTGATGAACCTTCGCAGGCTCCATGCAAGTTCATACCTTGACACAGAAGTGTACCGCTTAGTGATTTTTTACAATTGTTACCACTAAGGAATACCTCTTTTTTTCCTTCACTATAACATTTGTGTGTATAAGGTAAATTCCATGTTGACTTGATGTATCCTTTACCCAACCTTTCATACAAGCCTGCTGGTATATATTTTTGGCAATGCTTAAACTGGAAAGTTGTTATCGGAATTGTAATTGTTCGGTGTATTATCCATTCAATAACAGGTCTCTCTGACATTGTCAATGGTAATCTCTCAAGTTTTTCAATGCTCAGAATCGTATAGTCTGCTCCTTTTTGTGCTAAACTGATTTGTTTATCAGTAAGGTTAAAGATAGAAAATAATGACGTTACGTTGATTAGACGCCATGGCACGTAGCCTGAACGCAGGTTTTGCAACGTCCAGCCTAGCTGTACAATAGAACACAATTGGGACTGACCATGTTGTAACATTAGTAAGTCCTGCTCTATTATATCAATAGCAGATGACACAATGCTATCCAGTGAATAAATTCTGGAGGATAGAGTCGTTAACCCATTGTCCACTACAGAAAGTGATTTTTCCAAATTTATACGATCAATTTCTCGTATTTTTTCAGCTGTTTCAATTTGTGTTACTTTACAAGCTTCGTTGTAAGCAGCGTATATACTAGCGTATATGAAACGTTTTTGACGCTGTTTGCGTGGTCCCAGTATGAAATCAGCACCGTCTTTAAGTAAAGTCAAGTGTTGCTTAATTTCAGCCAGTGTGGATTTCTGAAGCCATTCGAGGCATAGTTTCCCTACACTGTATTTTGTAACTATCCCTGGATGTTGTCTCTGGGAATATCTTGGGTCTGGCCTGTTCTGTTTTAACCCCTGTGTTTTGTTCAGGAATCTATCTTGACAGTTATTTGTGTCTGTGGGCCAGATCAACCAATTTTTCCAATCAGGATTTGTTCTGTTTTGGTGTAAAATATGGGATAGGCCTATCTCCACATCTGTAGTGCTATTACTATCAGGTATGGGCTTCGGAATAGACGGTTTATTTAAGTCTTTGATCTTGGCTAAACCAAGACAGGTTGTTTGCTGAATTGTGTCATTCAGGATTATTATCTGTTCTGGGATCATGCAGGCTCTAAATAATGCTTCTAGACCTTGTACCTGCCAGTCTTTTGAACCCCAGATGGTTTTTGTTTCAATGTTGTTTTTCCAAAATTCAAAACCAAATGTAGACATTTTGTCATAAATTTTTTCAGAATAAATCAATTTAGTATTTGTCAACATTGTTTTCCTTCTTATCTTATTTAACATTATAAAAAAAAATGTTTCTGGATCACTGTTGTTAAACCCTGAGAAGTATGGGAATTTCTCATAAAATGTTTTCGAGCTGCCTTGTTCCCATTGGTTATAATTAAAAACTTTTCTAGGTTGAGCAGATTTATGCAAATAGTGATGACCATAGTGGTTAAAACAGTACATTTCTTCATAGTTCGATGAACCCTGTAAGTAATCATGTTCTGTGAACTTAGCTGACATTACTAAATCTGACATCATATTATTAATATTTTCAAAGTCCCAATCATCAGAGAAAGTACTTGGTGTCACAAAGTCACTTAATGAAACCTTGAATTGATGTGGATATTTCAAGAGCTCAATCGGGCCATAGATTTCATAATCCGTTTTGTCCCATGCTACCCCACCGGGTATTGGATTGGCTGTGATGTTCACTGATGACAGTTCTCTTTTCTCGATGTGAGAGGATCTGTGAGGCTTTAGGACCAAGTTGATGTTCTGACTTGCTGTGTCCATTGTACTATATTTTCCATCAATAAATCTACCCAGACATAAAACCATGATGAGCCAAAGCAGCAGGAAAAGTACACCTAACACAATCCAAAATTCAATTCATGGTGAAATCAGATATGTTTCTTTTAGTTGATGAAAAAGTTCAGTCATTTTATCTTTTGAAAGTTTTTGTTGTTGGCGTTTCTTCATGCTCGCTTGGATGCAGTTCTGTCAATTGTTGGAATTGCTTCCGGATTTTCATTTGCTTTTGGATTTTTCTTTGTTTCATTAGCATAGTCTGAGGATACATCGTTGTAGACTGGTGTTTCTTGACGAACTGTTGCAATTTGGGTTTCAAGAGGCACAAGTTCCATGGCTTTGTTGCATAGTCCTTTTTTATTCACTGCAGGTTTATCAAATGCGATTACTCTCTCAGTTTGAAACTCTTGGATTGTAGCAAGATTTGGTCTTCTGCTATTCTTGGGAGTCCACAGGGCCTACTACTTATTATCGGCCACATGAATGTGGTTTTACAAGGTCAATGGATACAACTCTGTTCTCCTTTTTACCAGCAAGGGGCGGTAGTACTACTGATCTTGCTCCGCTGACAGCTAATACAGGTACTGCTTTTCTGTAAGAAGGCCCAAATTCCTTCTTCACCGCGATCTTTTCTCTGACCAGATCCCCAATCTTTGGAATCCAGACAGGTCTTGCTGGGACAGGTGGTTTTTCTTCAGTGGTCATTGGCTTTAACTTTATGTTACTTAGACTTCTTCCTGTTTCATTTAAGTCCTGTAAAACAGCCAAACGGTCTTTTATATCAAAGGCTTTTTCTTCTACCACTGAAGTGTGACAATCTAAGTCCTGAATGTGCATTCTAGTACCGAACAATAGTTCGTAAGGAGTGATACCGTTTAGAGAATTTCTTGGCAGATTGTTAAGACTACATTGGACACTTGTTAGATGTTTGACCCACCCATCACCCGAACCTAATACCCTCGCCGTTATAGATTGCTTTATGTCACGTTTTTTTCTTTCCACTACCGCATTTCCCTCCGGATGGATGGGAGAAGAGTACCGCAATGCAATGCTCATGCTGGTCATGGCCTCCTTGTAAGCTCAAGAGCTAAACGCAGGACCCTGGTCAGAATGTAGCATGCCAATTGTGTATGTGCCGATTAAGACTCGCAAATCTTTTATAACAGTTCTGGCGTCAGCCGAGCGCTGGTGTCTACATCTTAAGTGAATCTAGTCTTAATAATTATGGGAACACATTTCTCCAGCTGGATTTCTGCGTATAGATAGCCTGATGCTTTCTAATAACGGTGTCCTGGTAGTGGTCTGGTCCGGTTCACAACTGCGATCTCTGTTGCAGTCTGGACAATCCTTTGCAAATTTGTAATTTTGCAGGCTCATCCCTGGCCACCAGTGTTCTGATTGTAATTCTTTTAGAGATTTCATGATCTTTTGGTGCCTTAGACCCTGTCCCATGTGTGCTTCTTGAATCAAGTAAGCCCTCCGGTTCGTGTTTGGAATTACTCTATCCCCCACTCCAGGAATTTGAGCAAAAGGAACAGAGTTTGCATCAATTATGTATGTATTATTGAGTGGATAGTCGAGAGGTAATGCTGCATAGTCTCCTTTTAATGAGGCTTTTACCGCCAGCATGGTTGCTCCGTTTATGTGTATTTTAGAACGCTATTTTGTGGCTACGGAAGCCGGTTGAACCACTGCCGCTGTGGCTCTGTTAGCCAATGAATTCCCTGCAATGTGAACGCCATCACGTTGATGACTCAGTGTATGTATCACGTGAGTCTTTTGTAGTTCTTTCTGAAAAAGAACTACTTGTTCCCAGAGCTTTTTATGCTTTATTGTGGCACCTGTGTCATCTTTGTAACCATTTTTGATCCACGTCTGCATGTCATTATTGTAAGACTTGATGCAGAAATGCGAATTGCACACTTTTAGTGTTGGGAATTCACGATCATCATTTTCAAACGCCATCTTTAAAGATCTTATTTCAGCTCGCTGAGCTGTACAGTTTCTGAGTGATTCAGTTTTGGTGATTATTGGTCTGAATTTACCAAAGCGCCTGCGATCTTTAACAATCGCGCACGCTGCGTTGTAGGATTTTTTATCTACATCGTAGTGTCGTGCAAATCTGTCCATGTAGATTACACTGGTGTACTGTTCGATAGGCAGAGGATATTCTTGTTCGTATTCTAGATCTTCTAGTTTTTTCATTTTCGGGTCAAAATAGTGCTTCACGTCTTCTGCAGCAAGAGAATTTTCCCATTCTATCCATTTTGGATCTAGTGCCACAACATTCAGATTGCGTGGGCTTGTTAATGCCTCAAGGGCTGATTCTGCTGTTAAAACAGATATCCTCTTGCCTTGGCCTAGGGCTCTTTCTTTTGCTACAGCAGTTTGAACCGCAGTTAGAAGTTTTTCAGTTGAACTGAATTTCATTTCAGCTTGTGTGTACAAGTGTGTTTTGTAAGCTATTGGTACCGTTTCTCCCTCATTAGAGGGTACGTGAATCCGCATCTTCCTGGGATGACTCGGATTACAAGGTTGCGTACGTTTTCTCGTGTTTGCAGTTTTGTTTTAGCTAACATGTCTGTTTGTAATGATCTTAAAATTTCTGTGTGTTTCTGAGTCCAATTAATTGGTTTGAAATCAGGTTTTATTAATTCATAGAGAGGTTTAACCCTCTCTGCATAATTTAGAATGTATGTTCTTCCGAAATTCAGGAAACCTATTATTGATTGTAAGTTCTTCAGCGTTTTAGGAGCTTGGAGTACAGCACACTTCTCTAAGAAGTTGTCTGCTAGGCTTTTGCCTTCACTTGATAATTCATATCCTAAAAACAGGACAGTTAGATGAGCAACTCGTGACTTTTTAAAGCTGAATTTGTACCCTTCAGCTGCGAATCCAAGTATTATGGTGTTCACTCTTTTCAAGTGTGTCTCCAGGTCATCATCTGTGAGATAGATGTCATCGACATAAGATAATGCCTCATCATAATATATTTGTAGTAACTCTGTTACCCTTGCTGACAGTAATCCTGGGCTGTTCTTGAATCCCTGTGGGAGTCGACAGAATTGTTTTTGTGACCCCATTATTGAGAAAGCGGTCAAATACCTGCTTTCAGGTGCAATGTTTTGACAAAAGAATCTATTAGAGATATCTAATGTTGTTATATATTTTTTGTGCATGATGTTATTCATTAGTGCGGCACTGTGTGAGTTTTGGACTGCAAATGTTTTGCAGCAAGAGTTTAGGTATCTGTAGTCCAAAACTAGACGATATGAATCGTCTGGCTTGGCGACAGGAAACAAAGGATTGTTTATTTGTGAGGTGCATGTTTCAATCACCCCCTGATATTCAAGTTGTTCTAAGATCTCCCTGACTTGCTTTTTAGCTTCTTGTTTAACTGGGTACTGCCTTTGTGCAGTGGGTTGATTTTTTAACTGGATTTTGTGAGGAGGAGAATCCTCATCCCATCCTACATGATTTTTATGTAATGCAGGAGCTTGGGCCACTGCACATTTTCTTGCAAATGTATATTTTTTATGAATTGGAAAATGATTTGAGAAGGCAGGCATAATCATTTCTTTGCCATGAGGGCACTCCCTGACAAACTCTGGTGGCCAGTCTTTCTCAGCTAACAGGATGTCATAGCCCTTAGAAAGGTTATCCCAAAAGAGACCCCTTACTTTCCTAGTTTTGTCCCCCTCTATACACAATGTTATTTCGTATAATTTATGGGGTTTGCTAACTCTGGTGTCTGCAGTTTCCACTTGAATGTATTCATTTGTGTCCACTGTCTCCAGAAGATTCATCAGGATCTTGCAAGCTAAGGTCACTTCTGCTGCGCTGTCTAGCATTGTCTGGGCCCACTCTCCGTTTTTCAGTTGTGTCCTCAGTATCCTCGGCATGTTTTATTCTAATACTGGCTACCTTCTTTTTTGGAAATTTTAACTTTTTACTTTGATGAGCAGGTTCCTTGTCTTTGGACTTGACGTGCTCTTCTTTATGTTCTGACCGTCCTCTTCTTTCCGATTTCTGTGAGGAAGTCTGAAAAGATCGAGAGGGACGTGTATCAATATCTTGATATCTATCAGGTTTTCTCAATTTATCCCTATCTCTAAGGTTGTATCTTTTCTCAGAGGGCTCCCTCTGGGGAGACTTGCCTCCTCGGTCTGGAGATCTATCTTTCCATTGAGGAGACCTTCCTCTGGGCTGGAATCGTTTTTCTCTGGGAGTGGATTGTTTATTACCATCCCAACTCTTTTTTGGAGTGTTCAGATTACTTGTAATAAAGTTTTTTTCAGGATTTTCAGTTAGTTGGGGTTTTATTGGTTTCCCACCCAAACTATCTCTACCTAGTTCTTCATAGGATTTTTCTATGATTCCGGCAAGTTCAAAAGGTTGTTTTGCTATATCGGTTTCTTTCAATTTCTGTCGGACCGCCACAGACGCTGCTTCTCCTTTTATGGTGGCTAATAATATAGCCGAGACCTGCTTGAAGTCTTTCAGTAATTTCATACCCAGAGTTAAAGCAGGTTCTGGACCATATTCATTTTGAATCTGTCGTAGCACATCTGGTATTATCGCCATAGACGGAACACCATGTGTTTTTGTGTATATCGAAGGAAAGACTGTGCCCCAAGTGTTACAGTCCTCCACATGTGGTGCGATCCCCATTGGAAGGCAGATAGTCAGAATTCTGTGTTTCTCATTAGGAGTAGTATCAGGAAATACTGCCTCTACTTGAGTGATTTTTTGTGCTAACCAGAATGGAATTTGTTCCCGTTTTGCAGGTATTTTGCCAATGGCTGGTGGTTAATTCTGCGGTGTGATTTTATTTGTGTTCCCCTGGTGAGGGGTGTGTTGTGGAATTTTTATTGCTGGTTGGACTGTTGAAGTCCGCATTACATATTGGACCAATTGTCTATGTATTTTAATTAGTAGTTGTAGCTGAGCTAAAAGTTCCCGGTCTGACATTATTTCAATGTCTGGATGTGGTGTGTAGCTGGCTAGAACAGACCACGTGGCTCCTGGTCTACCTAGTGGACCTAGCCTGGTGATGTGATTTTGATGTTTTAGGGCGCCTTTAAACCGGAGCATGTGCTCTTGGTAAGTTAGTGGGTGTAGGAGAGTAGGGTCTGCTATCCTATGGTCACCCCAAATTTTTGCTTTTTGCTTCACTGGTTTATGACTTAATGTGGCTGTGGGCCTGCTAATCAGACCCACAGCCTGCTGTTCTCTCTCTAAATTGATGCCAATGCACTTTAGGTGCATTACGAAATTGGAACTGGTTCACCCTATTGGCCCCTGTAACAGTGTACCCAGGTACCCAGGGCATAGGTGCTTCCAAGGCCTACCAGGGGCTGCAGCACGTATTGTGCCACCCCTGGCCTGGCCTCCATATTTGACACAACTGGCTGATCACTCAGCTGGGGTAAGTCGGTGTAACCACCCCTTACTTAGGTGTAGTGTGCCTATACCTAATCCAAAATGGACACATATGTTCCTATCAGCCCCTCCTATGGAAGGCCTCATCAATCCTGGAGGCAGAGTGCTTGGAAATATGTGAGATGGTGCTCTGGCATGAGCTGAGCCTGTCTGCAGCTTTCAGAACCATGTCCTTTAGCTGTTTCATGATACTGCCATACCATATACTCTTAAGTGCATTATAATCCTCGCGGTTATATGCTATCTTTGGTTTGGCTTTATCAAACCATGTCGAGTAAGGTGTCATACGATTTGGAATACTACCCCCTTGCCAGTTCTGGCGAAGGGGGTAGCATTCCACCCTTCTAGAGGGACACGACATGTACCTAACCTGAACCCCGGTTAAAGTTAAACTGAGCCTCAGCATCACAAAATGGATGCTGCCACCACAGACACAAGTCTGACCTCCTGCTGCTGGGAGTCCTTCCAGCGAGCACGGCTTGGACAAAGGGTTTCCTGCCTTGGGAGGTGCTAGCACCACCCCAGACAGGATTTTGTGTATTGGGTAGGACAGGGCTGAATAGAATCAGACATGCCTGGGGCACACAAGGTATCCCCGTGCATTTGCCAGTTCAAACCGGTGCTGGGGCTTTCCAGCCACAGTCCTGGCGCGAAGCTGGACAAAGGAAAGGGGGTGTAACTGCCCCCCTTCCTGGTCCCAATCAGAGGAGGGACCTAGTAGGTGATCCGGACCCTAGAATTGGAATAAGAGTAGGAGCTGTGTCCTGAGACTTCAGATCATCCTGAACTCGACTTGAAATAAGAAGAAAACTGGACTTCAACATTCTGCTGCACAGAAGACTGAAGAGAATCTCCCTTGTGGCCAAGGAGTGACCACCCTGTGAATACAGGCACCAACCAGCAACTCGATGTCTGCTTTGCCGCCACCTCCCGCCGGAGCCCGAGCCCAGAGCCTGACAAGGCCCAGACTCCTAGACATCTCAGAGCCCGATCCACAGACCCTGAAAAGTAGAGACCCGTGGAGGCACCGAGAGACGTGGGACCGGACATCTTGGAAGACCCCCAAAGAGCTGACTGCGCAGCACCCGAGGCACCCTCGATGCTGTGCTTTGGGGTTTGAGAAGCCCCAACCTTGAGCAGCATTGGCACCGAAGATCAGCCCCCCAGCATCTCCACGATCTGCGTGGGGCCCTTTTGCACTTTGCCACTCGACACGCCATTCTGGCCACTTGCCACGTGGCTAGCGGCCATCTTGGCGACAAAAACGACAAACTACACTGCTGGTCTGGTTGCTCCAGACTGGCCCTTGCTCCCCTGAAAAGGAGCACCCGCTCTGACCTTGCTGGTCCGAGTGAGAAGCTTGAATTGATTCCTGCGTGACTTGCTTTAGCCAAAGCTTGTTTGCTCCAATCAAGTTGTCGACACTGTCATCAGCGAAAGCCTTCATGGGAAAGCTCGTGATCGACTCCGGGACGTCCTTGACCTCTTCGTGTCCACGTGGCTGCAGAGACAATCTTCACCTTTTCACCTGTTTGCACCCAACATTGCCTGGTTCCTTCCTGGTTCCACGGTAGTCACTGGCTAGTGACTTTGAACATTGTCCCCTCTGCTTTCAGGTCTTCACCTCTTCATATCCACCCTTGGATCGACCAGAACTCTTCTCGACGACCCGCCTGCAGCATCTTCAGCTCCAAGCACCATCGACCTGCGTGACGAAACCCGACACTACTTCGCACCTGTGCACCCGCTTCCTGTGGGTGAGGTAACTCAGCAACGCTGGTGTTCCCACACTGGTGTACACCTCTAGTGCCTGTGTCTAAAGTTTTATCCTTGTAGGTCCATCGGAAGGTCCTTAAAACACTAACTTTATAACTTTTACGCACCATTGACATTGCATTGGTGCATGCATGCGCTTTAAGCGCTGCACCCGAGTCCCGCGGGCCTTTCCCGACTTCATCACTGCCAGTCCCGAACAGCTCCAGCGAATCCCCAGGCCCTAGGCCTCTTCACTTTCCCCATAGTGGGCCTTATACTACTATTTTAGTATATGGTTTAGTCCAGCTACCCCTAGGATAGCTTGTCTATAAGGTTGACTTTACAACCTCCACCATAAGGGTTGCTCGGCATGGTACAAGGTGATCACTAGAACTAGTGAGCATCATATACCAGGCCAACTTCTCACAGTGGGATTTCAACGTCCTCGAAAGGAGCGTATTCATCCGGAGGTTCCTCTATTTTGTAATCGTGGAATTCGTTTGTCACAGCGTGTGCTGCTGGAAATTGTATCCATGAATAGAATACCTCTGTCTGCCGATATTCATGAGCCTCTACCACGAATATGACTGTACCACCTCTTGATGATACTCCATTTTCTATAACGTTTTTCGTTATAGTTTTTCTTACATTTACCGGAATGATTATAGCATTCAGGTCATTTTCTTGGAGACTTGTGTCATCCGCTAGGAGTTGAGCTGCTAATTTAGCTTCCTCCCTTTCGTCTACACTTTCCGTCATTTTTACTAACAGAAAGCTTTTTGTTGCAGATCAAGTTTCAAGGAAACAAAGATTAGGTGCACAATATTTTAGAACACTGTATCCTTCAACGTTGACTAAACCAAAAACTATACATAGGAATCTCATCCTACTAAGTTCCGGCGGATATTAACCTTTTACCCACTCCAGACGTCTATTGGAGTTTTTACGGGAAAAAGGGGTTTGTGTGAAAAGCATGACTGAGTTACTCTAATGTCTTGCGTTAGATTATCGCCTTACGAAATGTTGGGCGCCATGTAGTGTAGTTCCTATATTCCCAATAGGCTCTGCGCATTGGAATAATATAATCAGCAGTGTAGACGTAGGACTGAGGTCATCTAGGTCTCTACTGACTATATTAGACTTAATTAGCTTTGCCAGCTAGCTCAGAGGTCACTAGAAACTTTCTCGAATGTTCAGGAAAGAGTTAACTCTCCTGATTTAGACAAGACGGGATTAGTTTCTGAGAACCGCATAAACATGACAACTTTGCTCCCTCAGAATAAAGAGTATATCTCTAGAGTCGTGTGAAAACAATAGACAGCTATTTCACTCAGTCAATCGTGCGTACTTAGTTTCACCAGAGTGCAGAGAAATAGAGAGACGGGCGTTTTCAATAAAAGTTGTTATTTATTGAGCAGTCTTCTTTCTCATGCAAGAGAAATTAATTGCCACAATTGCAATACTTATCATGAAGTAAAGTGCGTACAGTAAAAGGAGTATTATGAAATAATACTGTAAAAGCATTGATATGGTTTCTTAGCCATATGATACTTTAAAACGGATAAAATATATACATACATAAAAACATTGACTAACGTACTTAACTGCTGCTTCTAAGATACGCCTACCCCGGTGTACCTAAACCTAAGCCTAATACGTGGGAAGGAGTAAGTAAGTTGCAGTTTAAGTTAAGTTGATTTTTTGCCAAGGAATCTGAATCAAGAATTCTCTTAAGGGTTTAGTCAGCTCCGTACCTTGGTTCTAGAATGAAGGAGGTCTTGTATCTCTCTCACAGGACTCGATCTCCCAACAACCCGCAAGGGTGACTGGAAACACCGGAGCTGGATTTTCTCGGCAAGAGAAAAGACAGCGTCTCTCTCAGTGTGTCAAAAGGGAGGATCCGCTTCCTTCGGCTCTCGCATCAGCTGGGCTTCAGGCAAGTAGATAGCCGCTCTGCTCCAAACCACCGTGTGTTTGCTTAAGGCAACCTTGGTATATTCATACCTGAAAGGTGCCGAGTTTGACGTAAGGTTGGACATAAGACGTCACTAAGAACTAACAGTTCTTTCTGGACTCCAGGAGTTCTTGTGCAAATCAAAACAAAAACAGGGGGATTTCCCGGGCTGCTGAAGGCTTGGTTTATTTAAAAAACGCCTTGTACTTTCTAGGAGTCTATGGGAGTAGCCTTGCCGTATTTGCACCGCATTGGCTATTATTAAGTATGGATATGATTCTTATGCCTTTATAAGGATATTATTTGTTATAACCACATAAGGGCATACATTGGGAATATCAAATTAGGGTCCTAGGTAGAATCACAACAGTCTATGCACTATGCAGAGAGTGTTTGAAGAACGCATACTAATATGGGCTTGCAAATATGGTAATAAAGTTCATTGAAGCAGTGAAAAAGAAATGCCAATTGTACAAACAGAGAAAAAGAAAAAAAATTAAAAATATAAAAACACACAAAAATTTAAATGAAACAATTATTCATTCTCAGTATGAGAAACTTGTAGAAAAAGAACCTTTTGTTGCTGTGCAGTATGTTGTTTATGTCCATGATGGTAACTGTGCATTTAAAACTAAGCCTGCACTTAAGCTCTATATGTGTTCAAGGCTGAGGACCCTGCCAAAATGGGTCATAGCCTAGATTCAAATAAATCAAGAATTTACCTAAAGTTTCGGACTGCGGTGTTGTTTCCTGGTACGGCAAGCTGGTGTGCCAGAGTTGGTTGTGGATCAAAGCTCCAACGTGTCACCCAAACTGCCAAAATCTGTAAAGGTTCTTTTTCTCCGCTACGTGAGGATGAAATCACAGCAAGATTATCCAAGGAACTAACTTGCTTGGAGCACTCTCGGGGCACCCTGTGGCTTTATATATATACATGTATATAAGAATGAGCTACAACTAACCCGTTTCAGTGCTCCCCCGGGTCAGCCTGCTGATCCTGTTCCCCCCTTTCTGTCTTCTCTAATTTCATTTCATTAGTTATAAAATGGTACTCCCTCTTTGTTCTGTTTTTGCTCAGACTGGTTCTGGAATAGGTATTTTCCCGCCTTTTTTCTTTTCCCACTCTTAGGTAACTCTTTTGATATTTGGAGTTGTGTGTTTCCTATCACCTTTTGACCTCCAATGTGTTAGATGTTGGTGCAGCAAAGGGTCACTTGACTAGTCACGTAGATGGTAACTCTAATTGCAGATCGCTTGCTCTCATGTAAGCATTACTTGGGGAGGTGTTGTCCCACTCTCATTCATTGGTCATACAGAGCTGGTTTTAGGTATTTCTTTGTATTTATTGATTAGCGTTGAGGTACATAGGCAGCACAATATGTCCTTTGAAAAAAAGAATTTTAGAACATCTAAGTGTGATCCAAAACAAGGACATGAACTATGCAATATCCAAACACATACATTCTCAACATACTACAGACTGGTGCAACATCAAATACTTCAGCAGTGCTACAGTAACAAGAAATTAAAGAGTAGGGAATCGTACATTACAACAGAGAAGACTTGAATCACAAATTATTGTGAGAGTCAAAACAAAGACTCCATTTGACCTCAACAGGGACAAAGAATTACATTTTCATCTATAACCAGATATCACTCAAAGAAGTTGCAGATGGTGCAATCGAGCACTTAGCTCATGATTGATCACGAAGAAATAAGTTGGTCCTACAATCATAATAGACAACTATGTTAATGAAATAAGTAGCACTGATGATGACACTCCAAAATCCACTTGGAATAAATAAATCAGTAGTGCCTTTACAGTGTACAACTACTGGTAGACCCTAAGAGAGACATTGCCATGAAAACGTAAAGCACTGAAAAGTAACCTTTTTTGTAATGTCTGAACACATGAACATGATGCAAAACTCACTGAAAGACATGATATAGCATTCATTATATGTGACTATTTAACATTTAAATTCCCCACATCAGGAGTATGGCAAAACATCCCAATAATGTAAATTTGGAATCTGTGTACTACAACTCTTATAATGCCTTATTATGAGATAATATGGCAGAACTATATATACTGGTAATAGAGGATGGACTCACAAAACCGTGAACAAGACCATTTCGTGGTCGAAACGCGTAGGTGTTGGTGGTGGTTAATGTGCTGATTACATTGAAACTAATGAACTGAGACTCGAGGAGTGCATTGATTTTTTGGTTACAAAATTGATTATGCGGTTGAGTCTGACCTTGACACTTGTTCGTTTATAATATATATATATATATATATATATATATATATATATATATATATATATATATATATATTATATATATATATATATATATATATATATTCACTGAAAAAACCATAGGTTATAGACCTTATATAGTTAGGAATTAGCATTTACAAAACCTTGAAAATTCACTGAAAAAACCATAGGTTATAGACCATATATAGTTAGGAATTAGCATTTAAAAAACCTTATTTTACTCACACAAAACCATTGAAATTCCATATATAGTTAGTTGCACTAACTATATATCGCGCACCCGCAATCCACTGCTGATGATGTCACATATTACATCATTCATGACATGGTCAGTGACATCACTGATGACATCACTGATGACATCTCGCTGACCCCCTAGGTTTGATGTGGAGGTTTTAAAAGGGTCCCGCGGGGCAAAAAAAAATAATAATAATAATAATCGAACGGCTGAATGGATTTGCACGAAACTTGGTAAAATATTAGGGACTGGTAGCCCGATGTGCCTTTGCTAGGTCTCAATATATGTGCTCCAGTGGATTTTGAGAAATTAACGTTCAAAAAAAGATATATATCTGTAACAGCGCTCCGCTTCGCGTAACGGAGGTTTGCGAAGCTGATTGGTTCTCCGGCGTCTGTAAACATTGCAAACAGTCCGTAGCGGCCGCCATCTTGTCTCTCGGTAGGATCGAGAGACAAGAGGAGGCCAAAGCAAATGACCATAAGGGGGCATAGTAGATCCTCCTTGACCTCTTAGGTTTGATGTGGAGGTTTTAAAAGGGCCCCGCGGGGCAAAAAAAAAAAATAATAATAATAATCGAACGGCTGAATGGATTTGTACGAAACTTGGCAAAATTGTAGGGACTGGTAGCTCGATGTGCCTTTGCTAGGTCTCAATATATGTGCTTCAGTGGATTTTGAGAAATTAACGTTCAAAAACAAGATATATATCTGTAACAGCGCTCCGCTTCGCGGAGATAAAATTATATCTGTATTACCTAGCTGTTGCTAACACCAGTTAGCGACGGCTAGTAGGAGATAGCGACCATCTTGGGCCCCACTTTGCATGTGAGTGATATTTATCACTAATGACATGCAAAGTGGGCATGCCAAGATGTTAGCGACTGGAAACAGTCGCTAACATCGCTATCTCCTATTATCAACTTTTGGAAATATTCGCGATAAGCGCGAATATCTCCAAAAGCTAGCACCTGCCCTGAGCAGTTCTTAGCCATGTTATCCAATGGGAGGTGGATAACATGGCTAAGAGCATTAGCTCGGTAATGCATGAATATCGCTGAGTTTTCAGCGATATTAATGCATTGCGGTCGTTTTTTATCGTATTTGCGATAAACCTTGATAATAGCAAGGTTTATCTGCGATAATTTCTGACGATGCTTAGCGGTAAAAAAATCGTTGCTAAGCATCGTTAGGGATAAATATCGCTTAACTTTGGTAATATGCCCCAACGTCTGTTAACGTTCGATTCGAAGGAAATCAGGAAGTGTTGAAAAACATTGTCTGCGCCATCTTGTCTTTTTTCAAATGCCACACTTTTGTCGTGCACGGCAGCCATTTTAGATGCCTTGACCAGACCCACTCTGTGCACGCTGTCGATCCTTAGCATGGCTCCCCACCCTCGCAAGCATCTCCCCCAGGCAGTGGTCACCCCCGCTCTCTGTCTTATGCATGGGTAATAAACCTCCCCCCATCTGCGCTGCTCTTCCCTGAGAATCACACCCTGTGCCCGCCCGACACCTCCCTTTTGCCCTATTCACTACCGCACCCTCTGACACTCCTTTTCCTCTGTGTCCGATTGTCCAGGCCGGTCCTAGGGTATCAGCTAGCCCTGCAGATGTAGTTTATGGCCCCAGCTGTAAAGAATCACCCCTCTTCAAAGGAGTTATAGTAGATCAAGGCCCACACTCGATGAGATCCGTCACAGCAGACGCGTTCCTATTATCTGAAAACCATCCTGTATTGTGATTGGGGAGGGGACCGAGCCTGAAGCGGAAGATTCCAGGGATGACTCTTTGTACATCAAAGTTTTTACAATTATGTGTCACATTAAAAATATATAGCACTCCGACAAAGTAGTAAGATTATAAAACTTTAATAACTTATAAATATATACAAGAAAACAAAAACAGTAATAACATATAAACATTTTTAGGGAAAAACAACGAAGTAGCGGTCGGCTGTGCGAATAGTCCCAACGCAGCACAACGTCCAGATTTCCGGCGTGGGGCGTCGCGGGGGGTGGGTCATCAGTAGCAAACTGTTGTGCGAATAGTTCCAAGGCAGCAGAACGATGGCACCAAGGTGATGTCCAGTAAGTTGCCGCACTGGTTTTGGTATCCTACAATGCTGCTCCGAATAACGGCGTGGGGCGCCCCGGGGGAGGCGGCGTGAACGGGCCTCTCCAGGTGGAGTGTCATCTGTTGTAGTGGGGCGCCCCTTTACCGTTTCAGTTGCCATTCCGTCCGTTTTTGGTCCACTGTGTCAAAAGCCGCAATTCAGCTGAGTTGCGCCCACTCTTGCGGTGCAGCGATAGGCGGCTGTCACAGGACTCTCAAAATGGCGGCAGGCTGTTTCCTTTTTGGGCCTGGTCCACTGAAATGGCCCTGGGACACCTTGGAAATCGGACGCTTGTCTGCTAGGTCTTGGACCCCATTCTCGAAAGCGTCCCCTCCGCCTTGAGGATTCATCAAAAGTTTTGGGGGCCCCCGACTCCTGTAGGCTTCTGGTGGGGAGCGGTTGCCATGATTGCTCGCGGAATGTCCACGACGGAGCTACGAGATGGTGGTGCTCTCATGCTGACGCCAGCTTCAGTCTGAAACATCCAGAAACAAGGTGGGGCTTTCATCGTTTGGGAAAAAAAAAAGTTTTCATCCAATGAAAAGTGTTGTTTTTAGGTCATATGATCAAGCCTTCCATCATTAGGAAACCAAAAGTAAAATGAACCAATGAAAAGTTTTATAAACAAGTCACATGACCTGTTATGCGGCATAGGGTATAAAATGCGGAGAAAATACGTTGGCACGTGAGGCGGCGTCAGTAGCGGACCGATGTGCGAATAGGCCGAAGGCAGCACAACGCGCCAAGATCCGGATGGCACCGAGGTGGTGTCTAGTAAGTTGCCGCACTGGTGTGGCCATCCTACAATGTTGAAAGTCGGCGTGGGGCGCCCCGTTGGCCTGTGAGATGGCGGCAGTAGCGGACCGATGTGCGAATGGGGCCAAAGGCAGCGCAACAATATTTTCGGAATAGAAGACACCACAAGGCGCCGAGATGCCAAGATCCGGATGGCACCGAGGTGGTGTCTAGCAAGTTGTGGCACTGGTGTGGCCATCCTACAATGGTAAAAGTCGGCGTGGGGCGCCCTGTTGGCCTGTGAGATGGTGTCAGTAGTGGACTGATGTGCGAATGGGGCCAAAGGCAGCGCAACAATATTCACGCGTAACGGAACTTCGCGTAGCGAAGCTGATTGGCTTTCCGGTGTCTGTCAACATTCTAAACAGTCCGGAGCGGCCGCCATCTTGTCTCTCGGTAGGATCGAGAGACAAGAGGAGGCCAAAACAAAGGGGGAAATGACCATAAGGGGGCATAGTAGATACTCCCTGACCTCTTAGGTTTGATGTGGAGGTTTTAAAAGGGCCCCGCGGGGCAAAAAAAAAAAATAATAATAATAATCGAACGGCTGAATGGATTTGTACGAAACTTGGCAAAATTGTAGGGACTGGTAGCTCGATGTGCCTTTGCTAGGTCTCAATATATTTGTTTTTTTGCGTGGGGAGCGCCCGGTCCGCGAACCGGGAAGCGTTCTGGGGAGCGTACTATAAGGAAAAAAGAATGATAGACTTTTCAAATACTGTATGTTAATTGATTGTTGGTTTTGTTGATTATTTTTTAATTTCTTTATTTTTTAAGCAATTATTTATTATTGTGATTGTGTTTCAAAATTTAATAACATTTCTAACATTTCACTGTCTGAAATGTCGTTATTTTCATTGAACATAGCTTGTAATCTCTGAGTGTGTAAAATTTCCTCATTTTGAAGGAGGCCATCTACTGCTTGCACACATTGCAGTAGTTCTTGGTCCCAAGTTTCATCCATAAATTCTATATAATTTGGATCAATTAATTCTTGGCTGCTCTCTTGCAGGACAATTTGAAATGAAACTTTCTGTTCGCCTTCCATGTTGCCTGAAATTTGGATAAAAAATATATATATTAGTAGAGATAGGGCACTGTTGGGATTAATTTTAGATAGGCAGTTTTTATCAGTGAATTTATCTTTGGGCAGTGTATAGTATCAGAGTGGAAGTAGGAATATAAAAAAGTGTATGTGATTTAACGTAAGTAAATTCATAATTATACAAGAGAAACCTAACTCCATCCATAACTATAACAGAGAAGTCTATCTAAATCTATAACTACTACAGAGGGATAGTATATAACTATCAGAAAAAGTTTACCATATTAACTGATACTGCACAATATACTTCAGTTTTTAAAATAACAACTTACCTTTACAAAGAAGTTCAAGTGATTAGTGAAAATACAATTGAAATGTACACCAGGAAGTAATAGTCAAAATGGCTGTGTTCCCTTCTCTTCCTTTAAATATATTCAGGTATATAACGAATCAAATGTCAGGTAAAAAAAGTAGAAAATAAAAGTAACATTTTCATTGGTTGTCAATTCCAACACTTCAGATGTGTTCTGTGAAGTAATTTACCTCACGGTATTTAGAAAGGTCTACAGGCTAAATGGCTAAATGGAATTTCAATCAAATTTGTGAAAATGGTAGGGATTGGTATGTAGTATGAGCTAATCTATATTTGGTGAAAGTGTCTCCAGTGGTTTTTCTGTAAATTACTTTCCCACCTTTTTTGATGGAGCGCTTCCCGGGGAGCGTCCCAGTACGCGAACTGGCGAGCGCCCCGATACGCGAACCTGAAGCGTTACGGGAGTCCACCATTTTGTGTTTCGGTCGAATTAAGATACAAGATGGAGGGCAAATAATGTTCAGAATGGGTAGAAGGGGGCACGGTACACTTATCTTGACCCCCTAGGTTTTCTGAGGGTGGCTGAGGAGGCCCATATGTGCGAAAAAAAAACATGTTTTTAAAAAATTTCACGAGGTTAGCTTCCGGTTCGCATACCGGGTAGCGCCCCGGGGAGCGTACTTTGTTGAAAATTAGTGAAAAAAGTTAGAGTAAAATAATAATTGTGAGTGATCAGATGTAGGGTAGCTCTGAGAAGAGCTTTTGGGTTTATGGTACATTTAGGTACTTATAAGTAGGTACCAATGCACAGTCTTAAATTCAGAATGAAAATTCTGTTGCCCTCATCTGAGAAGTGAACTCCATCTCCCCTGTAGATATCTTGCATGTAGTAACGCAAGTTATTGTTGTACACGGAGCCCATTCCATGGTCTCTCATGTAAGCTGAAACAGATTTGTTTACATGCTTCCTCGATTTCTCAATTTGTGGACAAAATTGGTTCGACCACCTCCATTTCTGTCTTTGGCATATATTTGAATATACCAAGGCAGTTTGAGGAAAAAGTGCCATTAATTGCTCAAAGGTGTCCTTTAAAAGTATTTCCAGACCTACCCCAGTCAAAGTGCCCAAATCATTACCTCCACAGTGCACAATTAACAGGTCAGGTTTTGGCAAATGCATAAAGGTTTTCACCAATGGTATCAATTGGTGACATTTTAATCCTCTGTGGCCAAACCACATCTTGTAAATTGAGGTTAGGTAAATGTCTGTTCTCAGCATACCTCTGAGCCCAATAGATGTAACTATGTCCAACAATCCAGACAGAAAACATGGTGAGAGAAGGTTCTGCTGCAGTCAGATGAAGTGTGGCAATGAAATGGCAGTTGAAAAAATAAGAGTTTAAAATGAAAAAAACTGTGGAGTTTCTGTGTTAATGAAGCAGTAACAGTGATTGGTGGATTTTGATTGCTGAAAACAGAAAGTTAGGGTGCATGGATGAGTTCTTTGAAAGATGTATCTTGAATGGTCAATAAAAAATCATTAAATGAAAGATTGCACTGGATATGCAGGTGCACTGAGAGTTCAGAGTTAAATTGAAACATTGTTGTGTGAACTTGCAAACACCAGAGGTCTTCCAGGAGGTGGTTGCTATGCAAAAAAGGCAGAGAGGGCAGAGGGGGGAAGGGTTTTGATTTGAAAAAAGTGAGGGAAGAGTTTTGATTGGGTGACATGAGAGATATGTGTGAAGAATCACAGCATTTCTGTGCTTTCTATAGCTGCAGCCTCTGGAGTGCATACCCTTTGTTCTGCTGAAGACAAATTGGTGTATTTCTGAGACTGTTTTGAAACTCATAAAGTATTTGCTAAGGTGAGAAAAGATTTATTTAATTTAGATAGAGAATAGTGTGTTTTAAGGAGAAAATTATGAAGAAAGTTGTGTTTTTAAAATGTTGCTTTGTCTCAGGTGTTTTACAAATAGATTATGTTTCTTTGAGAAATTGTAATTGGAGAAAATATGAAGTATTAGTACTGACAGGGTGTTTTTGTGCATAGGAGCTGTGCAGTGTTTTCAAATTATGACTTGAAAATCGTTTTTGAGGAAAAGGAATGCATTTTAAATTTATGACAAGGACATAATGGTGTATGCTTCTTTATAAGGCATTTGAGTGTCTCTGATGTTATTTTTCCCATTTTAATGTAAGACCTTTCCCCGTGGTGCAAATTCCTTGTAAATATGCTCCCACCTGTGCTTGGCAAATTTAGATTTTGATTGTTTGATTTACATAGCCATGTTAAAAGTGACCCAAAAATGCTGCAAAGGCAATTAAAAAACGCTTCCATGTGTCTTAAGGACATTTTAAGTCATTTCCCCATGTGCAGTGTTTTGAAATTATGACTTGAAAATCGTTTTTGAGGAAAAGGAATGCATTTTAAATTGATGACAAGGACATAATGGTGTATGCTTCTTTATAAGGCATTTGAGTGTCTCTGTTGTTATTTTTCCCATTTTAATGTAAGACCTTTCCCCGTGGTGCAAATTCCTTGTAAATATGCTCCCACCTGTGCTTGGCAAATTTAGATTTTGATTGTTTGATTTACATAGCCATGTTAAAAGTGACCCAAAATCACTGCAAAGGCAATTAAAAACGCTTCCATGTGTCTTAAGGACATTTTAAGTCATTTCCCCATGTGCAGTGTTTTGAAATTATGACTTGAAAATCGTTTTTGAGGAAAAGGAATGCATTTTAAATGTATGACAAGGACATAATGGTGTATGCTTCTTTATAAGGCATCTGAGTGTCTCTGATGTTATTTTTCCCATTTTAATGTAAGACCTTTCCCCGTGGTGCAAATTCCTTGTAAATATGCTCCGACCTGTGCTTGGCAAATTTAGATTGTGATTGTTTGAGTTACATAGCCATGTTAAAAGTGACCCAAAAATGCTACAAAGGCAATCAAAAACGCTTTCATGTGTCTTAAGGACATTTTAAGTCATTTCCCCATGTGCAGTGTTTTGAAATTATGACTTGAAAATCGTTTTTGAGGTAAAGGTGGCAGTGGCGGTGCAAAAGATTTGCTATGTGGCGACAAAATTACAAATTGATGCATCTAGGCAGATGTGTCATGCTGTAAAAAACCTGTGCCACATGAAACCGATGCAGCAGTGATGCAAAAGATGCACCATGTTGCAAGACAGGCCTCACTTCATCTCCAACAAGATAAGAAGCTGAATCTTCTGTAAATGTGAAAATTGTTGTATACACTGCTCAACTTCTGTGTACTCTTTGATATGCTAGACTCCATCTGCACTATGAGGTAGCTAAGCAAAGGAAACACAGGTGATGTAATTGTAAAATGAGGAAAAGAAACTCCACATTTTTCAATTACATCACCTGTGTTTCTTAAGTTTACGAATGACATTGTGCAGATGAAGTTAAGGTCTGTCCACGGACACAAAAGAGGTCTGGCCTTTGTTCAAGAGTGAAGTGGACATGACTCACTTCATTCGTAGGCCTTCACATGTATTATCTCCTCTGTATTCTTCAACAAGCATAAATTTGATATGCAATCCTGAGTAGGCCTCACCTTAAACAAACCTCTGGAGAGGCCACACCTTATCGTCATCCTGAATCAATCATTTCAAATGTTAGGGATAGATTTATGATAGGTGTATGCCTCTTTTGCGCCACTGTGCGTCACTTTTGTGATGCAGCAGCGGTGCAAAAGATTTGCTATGAGGCGACAAAATTACAAATTGATGCATCTAGGCAGATGTGTCATGCTGTAAAAAACCTGTGCCACATGAAACCGATGCAGCAGTGATGCAAAAGATGCACCATGTTGCAAGACAGGCCTGACTTCATCTCCAACAAGATAAGAAGCTAAGTCTTCTGTAAATGTCAAAATTGTTGTATATACTGCTCAACTTCTATGTACTCTTTGATATGCTAGACTCCATCTTCACTATGAGATACCTAACCAAAGGCAACACAGGTGATGTGATTGTGAAATGAGGAAAAGAAACTCCACATTTTTCAATTACATCACCTGTGTTTCCTAAGTTTATGAATGACATTGTGCAGATGAAGTTTAGGTCTGTCCACGGACACAGAAGAGGTCTGGCCTTTGTTCAAGAGTGAAGTGGACATGACTTACTTCATTGGTAGGCCTTCACATGTATTATGTCCTCTGTTCTCTTCAACAACTCGAAATTTCATTTGGAACCCTGAGTAGGCCTCACCTCAAACAAACCTCTGGATAGGACACATCTTATTGGCATCCTGAAACAATCATTTAAAATGTTAGTGTCTTGAGACACTTTTGTGAGACAACAGCAGTGCAAAAGATGCACCATGTTTTAAGATAGGCCTCACTTCATCTGCATCAAGATACTGTTAGTTTAAAATGTATATCTTTAGGACTGTGTAGGGGGCCTGGAGAAGCAGAAGCTCCTGTAAGTGTCAAAGTTGTTGAAAAACTGTTTGTCCTTCAATCTTTTCCCTTGTCTTTTCTAATTTTTAAATACATGTTTTAATATTTTTCAAATGTTTGTTCTCTCTTTCACAGATTGAAAGTATAAAAATAAAAAGTGAGTAAGTTAACGACAATTATAAGGTAAATGTTTTGTACTCTTTTCGTTACATTTCTATCACATTCACCTACTATTAGTTCCACAGCTTCATTTCTTTAACCCTCAGTTTCCTGCCTTTGCTACTTTCCTCATTCCTTTCTCTATTACCTACTTACTCAACTCCTTCCACTCTTTTTCTCAGTCCCTCTCTTCTCATAGTTCCTCACTCTTGTTCACTCACTCCATCTCTATTACTCTTAGTGTCTTTGACTGATCACTCTTTCACTACTTGTTCATAATGCTTTCTCTGTGTAGTTGAAGCACACTAAGGGGCATATTATGAACACAGCCAATAAAATTATTGCTGTTTTTATTGGCAGAAAACTGCTGCAAAAGTGGTTTTAGCGGCAGTTTTCTGCCGCAAAAGCGGCTTTAGCGACACATTTCGGCCGATAAAAGCTGCAAAACTTTTATTGGCTATGTTGATGATATGGCTCTATGTTATTTACATTTCTTTGCTCTTTCAATTAATCTTTTTCTGTTTTTTTTTCTTTTCTGTTTTCTGTTTTTTCTCTCTGTTATTCCACATGTTTTAATCTTATTTTGAACATTCACTCACATTCACCAAGAAACTCTTCGTTGTTATTGTTCTACTCTCTTTTTTTTCTTTCCCTTCCTTATCTATTTTGTTTTTCACAATTATACCCTCTTCCATCTTTTCTTCGGTAAATAGATCTATTAAACAGTATCTCTGGTTTACTCCCTATAGCTGTCTTTCTTTTAACATTACTCTCTGTTTACTTCCCTTATACTTACTCTTCTTTTTTTCTTTTTCTTTTTTTTGGTTCGCTCCCGGTTCGCGAACCGGGAAGCTAACGTGGAAGCGAACCAAAAGAAATAGAGCTTGCCAGAGTGCTAAACATTCTAGCAAGGTAGTTCTGAAAAGAACTTTTTTTTTATGTTTTTGTTGTTTTATATATTTTTTTTATTTTTCTGAACATTTTTTGTTTTTTTTGTATTTTTTGAACAGGTTTATGTTTTTTTTTGTTTTTGATGGAGGGGAAACAACAAAAAACAGGAATTGGAAACGGCTCAACAGGAGCAAAAAAAAAAATTACTGTCTGGGGCGTTTAGGGCAATTGTGATTTTCATAAGCTCGGTTGATTAAGGTAATGCTTATATTACCACATGACAGTAATGCACCGCAATACAAACAGGTAAACTTCATATGGACAAAGTTGTCCTGAATGTTTGGCACGGTTTCCCGTGCCTCTGCTGCTGTCAAAGATATCTGTGATGATGACCTGGCCACAGGAGTTTGTGGGTTTTCCTGCTGGTCACGCATCTCTGCCCGGCTGTAGTTTAATGGATGCCACCTGCTCATATGACGATGCATGGTGTAGTTACCGAAGCTGTATATTTTTTAAGGTGCCTCTAGATAACTTCTCTTTACATATGAGGCAGGTGACATATCTAGCATTAACTTTCTTCTGCCCTTCAGGGATTGAAAAAAACTGCCAAATAAAACTGGTTTTCCGATGAGAAACCCGGGGCTGCTCTTGTAAAAACTGTGGTCCTTCTGTCTCCTCTTCCTCTTGTTCATCCTCTTCCTCCTCTGTGTTGCTGATGAACTGGGGAGGTGGTCCTCTCTTCCCATGAGGAGGTGGTGGTGGTGGTGGGGGTCCACCAGCTGAAGCTACCAATGAAGCCATTGCTCAAATATCAAAAAAGGTCTTCCTCTCACAAAGATGAAAGTCAGAGTGAGGAAAGAAGGAGGGGTTTTCATCATTTGGGAAAAACAATAGTTCTAAACCAATGAAAAGTGTTATTTTTAGGTCACCTGACCTAGCCTTACATCATTATGAAACCAAAAGTGAAATGAACCAATGAAAAGTTTTATTAACAAGTCACATGACCTGTTACGCTTATGTTACGCGCTGCGGAACGTGCCCCGGATCGCTGCGCTTCGCGCCTCGGTTCGCGCTCCGGAGCACTTCCGGGTGCGCTAACGCGGCGCGTCATAAGATGCATTACGCGGCAACGCGATACGTCGCGCTTTCGCGACACGCCCCGGATCGCTTCCGGGGAGCTGCGCTTCGCGTCTCAGTTCGCGTACCGGAGCCCTTCCGGGTGCGCTAACGCGGCGTGTCATAAGACGCATTACGCGACAACGTGATACGTCGAGCTTCCGCGACGCGTCACGATGTTGTTTTCTAACACGGCAGTTGCGCAAACGGAACGTTTACCGGTTCGCGGACCGGGTCGCGGCATCAAATTGAGCTAACGGGAAGCTTCCCGGTTCGCGAACCGGGAGCGAAGAAAAAAAAATATTAAAAAAAAATTATTAATAAACATACAAAATATATTTTTGGATTTAAAGAAGAATACATTTTACAGCTACAGATATTAGCTTTTAAAAAACCAATGAAATTCACTGAAAAAACCATAGGTTATAGACCATATATAGTTAGGAATTAGCATTTACAAAACCTTGAAAATTCACTGAAAAAACCATAGGTTATAGACCATATATAGTTAGGAATTAGCATTTAAAAAACCTTATTTTACTCACACAAAACCATTGAAATTCCATATATAGTTAATTGTACTAACTATATATCGCGCAACCGCAATCCACTGCTGATCATGTCACATATTACATCATTCATGACATGGTCAGTGACATCACTGATGACATCACTGATGACATCTCAAATGACATCACTGATGACATCACTGATGACATCTCAAATGACATCACTGATGACATCTCAAATGACATCACTGATGACATCACTGATGACATCACTGATGTCATCTCAAATGACATCACTAATGACATCACTGATGACATCACTGATGACATCTCAAATGACTTCTCAAATGACATCACTGATGACATCTCATTTGACATTACTGATCACATCACTGATGACATCATTCATGTGATATTATGATGAACCTCTTCAGACTCGTATATAACCTTAGATACACTCAGTATAAACATACACTCACAGACTGTCACTCATCCATGGAGTTACTCACACACCTAGTCAGTCATGCAAAGAATCAATCACACCTCCATTTCCTCAACTATACAGTTATACACTCCTTACTTATTCAAACATATACTAAAACATATTTACTCACTTATACAATCCTGGATACAAGTTCACAATGATCCATACAGCCACTCACACATTCACTGGCTCTTATGCACAGTTATTTGTATATGTCAACTCTCACATGTACTGTATTTTACATATGTACTTACTTTGACATGTAGCACTGAGATATCCAGTCACTCACCAATACACTCATGCACACAGTCAACCGCCCATACAGCTGTTTCCACATGCACTTTTGAACCCATACATCTAGTGAATCAACTGCTCACACATCTATGCACAGAGTCATACACCTCCCAGCCACCCACACACACACTCAGTCTCCCATACAAATGCTTGGGCAACCAATCAATAACCCATATAGTTAATCATATAGCTACTGATCAACACATGCAGCAGTTTACAGAACAACAGACATAATGATGCACAAATTAAGACAGTTTCGTCACTAACCCATGCACTCAGTGAGACACGTTTAATCAGTCACTCATACAGTCAGTCATGCCCCTACTAAATCCTTCATCCAGACACTTATACATCCACTCATTCTTCAATATGTAAGACATATTTTAACTTTACAGAAACATACAGTCACTGGATGTTGTCATCAGTGATGTCATCAGTGATGTCATTTGAGATGTCATCAGTGATGTCATTTGAGATGTCATCAGTGATGTCATCGGTGATGTCATTTGAGATGTCATCAGTGATGTCATCAGTGATGTCACTGACCATGTCATGAATGATGTAATATGTGACATGATCAGCAGTGGATTGCGGGTGCGCGATATATAGTTAGTACAATTAACTATATATGGAATTTCAATGGTTTTGTGTGAGTAAAATAAGGTTTTTTAAATGCTAATTCCTAACTATATATGGTCTATAACCTATGGTTTTTTCAGTGAATTTTCAAGGTTTTGTAAATGCTAATTCCTAACTATATATGGTCTATAACCTATGGTTTTTTCAGTGAATATATATATATTCACTGAAAAAATGATAGGTTTCAGCCACGTTATAGTTAGGAATCGGCTTGCGCGCCCGCAATGCACTGCTGATGACGTCACATATTACATCACTCATTACATGGTCAGTGATATCACTCATGACATCACTGATGACATCCCAAATGACATCACTGATGACATCACTGATGACATAATCCTTGCGAAAGAGTGGCAGACCTCCTCTCACCCTAATATAACCTTTGATACACATATTCAAAAATAAAAACTAACATTTAAAAAAATGGAGATACCAATACCAGTTACAACACCCTATTCAGTAATTCCACCATCTACATACACCTCCACTCATTCTCCAACAGTTCTATATAGTCACTCATACATGTATTCACTTATCATATGTATTCATACACCTATACATCCTATTACACACCGACACTAATCCACAGAGTTACTCACACACATACACACAAATGCAAATAAACTATCAAACATCCATTTATTTGCATATACAGAGAGGTGTTCTGAGACCACGCCCCTTTTTACAGCTCTCTGCAACGTAGCCCCCTGGCACATTTGGAGAGGGGAAAGTAATTCCCCTTGCATACTGGGGGTCCCTGGGGGCCAACTAGCCCACCAGGAACCTCCTGTATGCGCCAGGGGGCTGCGTTGCAGAGAGGTGTTCTGAGGCCATGCCCCTTTTTACACCTCTCTGCAACGTGGCCCCCACTTCACCAATCAGGGAAGGAGCAGAACTGAGCAATCCATCTACTTGGAGAATTTCACGAAGATTCGTCAATCGGTGCCAAAGTGATTCCAAATAGAATGTTGTGGATTTCCTATGGAAACTAGGTACTAACTATAACTACCTACTGGCGACATGTTTTCTCCATGTTAATTTCCATAGGAAACTTTAGACAAGGCTACAGGTCGAACGGGTCAATGGAATTACCCCAAATTTGGCAGGGAGAAAGCATAATTGTGTTTATTTGTTGTAAGTCCGTCCAGTAGTTTTTTAGAAATATTGAAATTTACAGATATCGATATTTGGGAATTCTGCCTTCTGATTGGCTGAAGCATTATGAGCATGAGCTCGCTGCTGATTGGCTGCGAGCGGTTGCAAAAAGGAAGTGTTGGTTTTGTGAATCCGTTGAAGTGAGTAAGGGAAAAAAGAGCAACACAAGTTGGAAAGGAGGATAGGAGCACTGTAACCTCTGTGGGGGAGTGCATAGCGAAGTAGTCACTCTTACCAGTCTGAAAATGTGGTGTTGCTCTGAGTGACATGGCGCTGATATGATATGGTGCTACACTCGGGTATGAAACCGAGGGCCTAAATCGTGAGGTCATTGCTGTAAAGTGATGTGGTCTGGTCTTTGTAGCATACGTGTGCAACTAGTGTTAGTATGCATTTATACTATACAGGGAGTGGGAAGCGAACTACTGACCGCTATTGTGCGTTTATTCTATGCCGGAAGCAGGAAGCGAAGAACTCACGCCAACCGGTGTAAAGATTTTGGGATGAAACTGAGGTGATTGCTGGAAAGGGATACGCTTTAGGCACTGTACTATACGTGTGTAAGTAGTGTTAGTAGGTGTTTATACCATACAGGGAGTGGGAGGCAAACTACTGACTGCTACCATGCGTTTATACTATACCGGAAGTGGGAAGCGAAGAACTCACGCCTACCGGTGTGAAGAGTCGGGGATCAAACATGAGCTGATTGGTATAAATTGATGGGCTCTGGGCACTGTAGGATACTAGTTGCTGTAGTATAAGTGTGTAAGTATGTGTTAGTATGCGTTCATATTATATAGGGAGTGGGAAGTGAACTACTCACCCCTTCTGGTCTGAAGACTCGGGGATTAAATTGTGAGCCCAAATTGTGAGCTCATTGCTGTAAAGTGATGTGCTCTGGGCACTTGAGCATACCTGTGGAAGTATTGTTAGTTTGCGTTTATACAATGCAGGGAGTTGGAAGCAAACTACTCAACCCTACCTGTCTCAAGACTCCTGGATGAAGCCATGAGCTCATTGCTGTAAAGTCATGTGCTTTGTGTAGGATTCCAAAGTAAGTCATAGTAGAATGTTAGTATGTAAATCTACTAGAATGTAAGTATATAATTTTAGAATGTAGGGCTGTCATGAGGGGAACCTTGCAGAGTTTGTACATGGTGCTGGAAAAGACGGTCCCCTTGCTTTTTTTTTTCAAGTAAGTATTGCATGATTAATTAAAACCTTCGCAAACAAGTAAAACATTAATTCACAAAATGCGGCTTCTCCTTTAAAAGATACTAAAGGATTACGAACAAGTTGAAGTTCAATAAAATTACAAAAGAATAAAAAAGATTGTAGATAAGATAGATCTTCATGTTTAAAACGGTAAATCAGCATAAGGCTTAGGTACACCCCAAGAAATAATGTTTGTAGAGAATACAAGTCAATGCGCTTGGAGACAGGTCGTGCTGACTACTACGTACTTGGCAGAAAAGGAGATGCTCTTAGGATTTAGTCACAGCAGTAGTAGAGACATTTGTTGACCATGACTCATTAGCACGCTGGGGTAGGATAAAGACCAATAACTTGAGGGTCTTCCCGAGTTAACTTTGCATTAGCCTCTCTCATAAATCGAACAAGACTGCAAGACAGGCGGATGTTGCTGCCCTCAAAATAGGCCTTTACCGCCTCCCTACAGGATCGAACCTGACTTGCAATCAGGAGCTGTTTTAGGAACTGTCTCCTTTCTGCTCTCAGTCGGTTGCAGATGTACAGTAGATGTATTATATCTTCGTTTAAATTCCACACAGTCTGCAGCAATTGGAGGAGGTTGTATGTTTCCATGGAGGAAGGTGGGACTTTGCTGGTAGGATTCCCAGCCTCAGGTGAAGGAACCTTTCTTTTGTTTTTCTGGCAAAGCCTGTTCCTAGGTATAATTGGGGCTTTGTTGACATGTAGCTCTGTAATTACGTTCCAGCCGTGGGTCCTCTTACTAATGGCAGCTTTATCTTCTGCGAGAGAAACAATTTATACTGATTTACTTACCGGGACCTTAAAGCTTGGTTTAGTAGCATTACTTTAGATTTTTAAGCCCATTTTTGTCAGCGAAGGTGCTTGTGATGTTTATGAGATGCTGGAGGCCAATTGGGGTGCGGCTGATTAGTAGGAGGTCATCTGCGTACAAGAGGTTCGATAGAGTTACGCCCCCCAGGTTCGGGGAATGATGGTTGCAATTGTCCAGGTCGGTGGAGAGATCAGAGACATAGAGGTTGAACAGGGTTGGGGCCAATACACAACCCTGCTTCGGCTCTTTGGTAGTAGGAATTTTTCTAGACAGGATATCTCCCGCTCCGATTTTGATCTGGACCCAGCTTGAAGAGTGGAGCAGGATTAGCTGGTTTAAAAGATTTGTAGGGATTCCCCACCTCGCTAGTTTGGCCCAAAGTAACCCCCTGTCGATGCTATCGAAAGCTGCCTCATAATCAATAAAGCAGACGAATAGCGGTTTATTGATTTTTTTGAAGGCGTCAGACAGGAGAGAAAGGGCGAGAATATTTGTTGAGGGGAATTAGTTTTTTTTCCTGAGCCCAAATTGTGAGTTCATTTAGTAAGAGCCCGGCATAATATTTGGCTTCAATATCGATTAAAGCAATGAGCCTATAATTTTTGGGATCTGACATGGCGCCCTTTTTGTGGATGGGAGAAATGATTGAACCTTTCCAGGAGTCAGGAATTCTCTCACTTTCTAAGATGTTGTTATAAAGGGGGAGGAGTGCTTTACCCCAATAGTTTGAATCCTGTTTGAATATGATTGGCGTAAGACCGTTGGGGCCTGGAGCACCGTCTTTGCGTCCTTTCTTGATTCTGTCCCCGAGCTGCTTAGTTGTGAGGATGATGGGAAGGACCGGACCTTCAGTCCTTGATTGCAGCTGGTCACTTTTGAGCTCCGATGAGCATGCTAGGGATTCGGGTGCTCCTGAGTTGAAGTAATTCAGTAGGAATTTTGCCCAGATATCCTCTGTTATATATGAGCTGATTCCTAGAGCAGATGGATTCTCTAGGTTTCTGATGGTCTGCTAAAACCTGGCACTGTTGTTATTTTTTGCGTCATGTGTCAATTTAGCCCATGTTGATTCGTCCCTTTCTTTTTTTGCAAGCCAAATTAATTTCTTACATGCTATAAGGCTCCTTAATTCGACTGGATGTTCTCAACTGGGCCATGTATATGGAGACTGCACTGCACTCCCTTAATTCAGCATCCTGGAGATGTGAGAGGTGGAGTAATTTGCTTCGTGCCTGATTGCGTGAGGCAGCCACGTGATATTTTGGTGTTACTGGTCCTTCTCTTGACTTGTTTGTTGGCTTAGTTGGGTTGAAGCTGTCCATGAAGTTCTCCCATGCTTTTAGATGGCTGGTACTTAACTGCGTGCTCTCCTCCCATCTTTTTTTCGCGAGGGCCTGGAGATGTTCTGGGTATTACATTTGATTCTCCGGTGATTTGCTGTTATCGTTAAGTTTGTGACCTCCATCAGGTAAGTGGTAGCTGTTCCATAAGCATCAAGGGTAAACTCTTGGGGCTGGTGGTCGCTGTGGTCCTGATTTCCGATCATAAACCCATTTATTAGGCCGAAAGTTGATAAAAACGTGATAGTGTAGTCTATTGCAGTATTACATTGGACTGTGTGGAAGGTAGCAGCCGGTGGGCGGTCTCCCGCGAAACGCCTATTTAGTGCAACCAAAGACAAATTCGCCAGCTCCGTTAAAAGGCCCCTCAAGATATTGGATGACTTGCCCCATCTGCAGGCATCCTGGGTTGGGATGCCCCATGCTGCTTGGGGTTCTGCTGCAGGACTGTCCGGATCGGTCCCTCCGGTAAGGAACATGTTAAAGTCACCCGAGAGGATAAAATTAGAGGAAGGTTCCGCAGTAATAAGATTTGTCAGTTCATTTACTAAGGTGTTTACACCAGTTCTTTTGTTATGAGGATGAATGTAGGAGTTAACAATTGTTAAAACTTCTTTGTTTCTGCGGCTTAAAATTTGAAGCTGTATTGTTCTTATTCCGTTTGTTGCAGTATTAATGCTATGTAGCTCTTTCACTGAATTTATCGATTTAATTGAAGCGTAGGTTGTGAGTCCGCCTTTCAAATGTCCATATTTAGAGTTTCTAGACCCTGGAAGATGGTATGATTTAAAGCCTTGTAAGTGAAAAGGCTCTTCCAGCCATGTTTCCTGTAACAGGATTATATCGAATTGCTGAAAATACAATAATAATCCATTGTCAGAGGTTTTTGCACCCAAGCCGTTTATGTTCCAGGAGCAAAATTTTAACATCGAGGAGTTTATTATATTTTTTTCCGTCTGTCAGTAGGCCTCAGGTCTAATGTTTACTGTTCTCGAGATTCAAGACCAGTCACTTAGAAGTTCCGTTCTCCTTTCGTCCTGACCCATTGGAGTGTTTGCTCTGCAGTTTTGTGTTGCCACAATTGAGGAACTTCGTGCTCCTTTGAGCACAGAATTGCAAGGACATGGGTCGACATTGTTTTTTGTATTGTCAACTTTGGGTTTATGGACTTGTCCAAGAAGGGGTTCTGGATATCCCACTTCGTGATGAGGGTGTAATCGGATCCCCCAAACTTGCAGTTGGGGCTTCTCTTTAAGAATTTTCGCTGCTATTTCCTGGTTTGCCCAGATAGTTTTGGTTGCTTCCTGATCCGCGAGGTTTTTGAAGTTTTCAAATTGAACAGATACTAAGTCTTGTGATCGAATCCCTATCAGATTACTAATGGCAGTTAATATTCAGAGAATGTTCCCTCTGTTGAGCATGTCGCCCTGACCTTTAAATTTGTATTCAGGGATGAAAAGTAGTGACTGGGTAGGAGCCCGTCGTAAGCTATCTGAGGAGATGATGAGGTGCGGGAGTGCTTTTATCTCATCTGGGGCAGAGAGTGACTATATTACGGGACCGTCTCTGTTTCCTGAGTCGTCACTTGGCTCTTTATTCCACCGCACTGTATTGTTCGTGGTTGGGCCAGCTGAGGCTCCCCTTGTTGCTATTTCCATTGTTAATTTTGGCTTTACCGGACCTCCTAGTTTGCCAGCAGTTGCTATTTCCATTATTAATTTTGGCTTTACCGGACCTCCTAGCTCATCTGAGGTAGTGGGAAATTCTCCTTTGGTTGGTGGAGACAGAACTTTTGCTCCCAAATCTGCGGTGTTGGAGGACGCGGATTGTTCCAGTTCCGTTAAATGTGTTGTTCCTGCCTTATCTTGAACTGTTGAATCCGATGATGGAGTGGTGGTAACCTTAGGCTGGTAAGGAACAGGCTTTGCCAGAAAAACAAAAGAAAGGTTCCTTCATCTGAGGCTGGGAATCCAACCGGTTCCCTTGCTGTCTGCTCCTGTTGGTGGCTGTTTCAGGTGTCGTGTTTTCCTGTAATAAATCTACTTATCGGATCAACTGCTGTCTGCCTCTTCACTGCATAAATTTGGCGACGAGCAGGAAATAGTAAAAAGAAGGCAGCACTCACCAATATTTCAAAATTGCTTGCGTTAGCCGAAGACCCATTTTGTTCAAGTAGCTGTTTCTACTCATGACAGGGTCGTCGGCTCATTGAACTATGTCATCCAACATTCCTCTGCTTCTTCACAACATTCTGGTCGCTGTATTACATGTGTGTAAGTAGTGTTAGTATGCGTTTAAATCTTTGTTTGACTACTTGAAGCGAGAGCAGGAAAACCTCATATTGCTTCAATAGAGGGGATACGGATGAAGAGGAAAGAAAAAGGGTTCTCACCCGTTCATTTATATGAGGCCCCTGGTGGGTAATATTCCTTGGCAATCCAATTATTATATTGGGGGGTCTCTGTAGGACTGGGGATCTTAATGTCACATGTAAATTAGGCGCTGGAGAGCACAGAGATGTTTCACAGCCTATGGGACCGTGAACTTCCTTAGCATTGTTTACTAATTGTTCGGGGGTTTAAGGCCAAATGAAGTCCAGGGATCACCACACTCTGGGGCTTTACTTAAATATGCAGGGTGGACCTTGGCAGTCCCTGAAGCCTTGGTGATCGTAGGCAGTGGCTTATTGATTCTGTAATCACACGGGCAGTACTCATGGTGTTATAAAGTGATACACTCAAAGAACTCTTGCAGTTGTAGATTACCCAGACTTCATTTGTGTAATAGTCAGTTGGATTATGTTTGGTAGATGCACTGTAATGTTACAAAGGTTTGCCCTCATAATCTCCTATAAACAGATGATTTTCACAATAAACTATAGACAAGTGTTGTCAGAAAAAGAAGAACTATACACCTTTATTAAAATACAAATAAATAGAAACGTAAATTTAATAGAACAGTATAATATAAACACATGGTTTGGACTCCAGTGGAAGCAGTGTAGAAAACCTGCAAGACAAAAATGAAACATAAGTATGTGAGCTATGTGGAAGAGGTAAAGAAAGGTAGTCCAAATGAAAGGACAATTGGGAGAATGGGAGGGAGAGGGAGTGGGTGGAAGGGAGAAGGGAAGGGAGAGTCAAAAGAAGAGAAGGAGGAGGAGACAGAGAGTCGGCCTACTGCACGCAGCCCTCAGTGTTTACCCTCCCGTCACCCATTTGTGTAGGACACTGGGGTCTGTGAGAAAGAGTGTGGTCCAGCAAGTCCTTAAAATAAAACATATGAGGCCAGAGATTAGGGGCCATATTATCAATGAACGGCAATACCATTATTGCTGCTTTACGGACTGGAAACTGCTGCTAAAGTTGCGATAAGGGTCTTGATGATGTGCCCTTGTGTCAAGTCAAATGCAAAAACAACACTCGATGGATAGAATGCAGAACAATGTCATACATTCACCCCAGTACAGAGATCTGGGCCTAAATCCATCGTTTTTTTGGTCACCATGTCATTCAATTTTGGAGCCAGCCATATGCAAATCAGTCTTGACCCTGTGCCCCATGGAAACAGTCCAGCCTGAACTGCCAAGCCAGGTCCTCCCTGGACTAAAACAAGCATCCAAGGGCCGGTTTCAGGCTTTCAGCCCTCATCAGCCTGGATAGCTTGATTCCAGTGGCATGGAGAGCACGGGACTCACGTCTGAGCATACCCGTCCCACTCGGGGTGACAAATGCAAAAACAACAGGTGATGGACAGAATGCAGAACAATGTCATACATTCACCCCAGTACAGAGATCTGGGCCTAAATCCATCGTTTTTTTGCTCACCATGCCATTCCAGTTTGGACTCAGCCATATGCAAATCAGTCTTGATCCTGTGACCCATGGGAACAGTCCAGCCCGAACTGCCAAGCCAGGTCCTCCCTGGACTGGAAACAAGCATCCAAGGACCAGTTTCGGGCTTTCAGCCCTCATCAGCCTGGATAGCTTGATTCCAGTGGCATGGAGAGCACAGGACTCAAGTCTGAGCATACCCTTTCCACTCTGGGTGACAAATGCAAAAACAACAGGTGATGGACAGAATACAGAAAAATTTCATACATTCACCCCAGTACAGAGATGTGGGCCTAAATCCATCGTTTTTTTTGCTCACCATGCCATTTCAGTTTGGACCCAGCCATATGCAAATCAGTCTTGACCCTGTGCCCCATGGGAACAATCCAGCCCGAACTGCTAAGCCAGGTCCTCCCTGGACTGAAAACAAGCCTCCAAGGACCAGTTTCGGGCTTTCAGCCCTCATCAGCCTGGATAGCTTGATTCCAGTGGCATGGAGAGCACGGGACCCACGTATGAGCATACCCATCCCACTCGTGGTGACAAATGCAAAAACAACAGGTGATGGACAGAATGCTGAACAATGTCATACATTTACCCCAGAACAGAGATATGGGCCTAAATCCATCGTTTTTTTGCTCACCATGCCATTTCAGTTTGGACCCAGCCATATGCAAATCAGTCTTGACCATGTGCCCCATGGGAACAGTCCAGCCCGAACTGCCAAGCCAGGTTCTCACTGGACTGGAAACAAACATTCAAGGACTGGTTTCGGGCTTTCAGCCCACATCAGCCTGGATAGCTTGATTCCAGTGGCATGAAGAGCACGGGACTCACGTCCGAGCATACCCGTCCCACTCGGGGTGACAAATGCAAAAACAACAGGTGATGGACAGAATGCAGAACAATGTCATACATTCACCCCAGTACAGAGATCTGGTCCTAAATCCATCGTTTTTTTGCTCAACATGCCATTCCAGTTTGGACCCAGCCATATGCAAATCAGTCTTGACCATGTGCCCCATGGGAACAGTCCAGCCCGAACTGCCAAGCCATGTCCTCCCTGGACTGGAAACAAGCATCCAAGGACCGGTTTCTGTCCATCTATTGTTGTTTTTGCTTGTGTCAAGTCAAGTCAAGTCAAAATCTTTATTTCGGTTAAAACATAAACCATAAAAGATATACATATAATTTTAAAAAACAGGAGCAATTTTCCATTCTGGCCCCTTTACAGACAGTTCATTTATACCAATTGAAGACCAATCAGAAGGACTTGCGATTATAAAACAATAAATAGCTTTCTGAATCTAAAACCAAAAACCATTCATCAACGATGTTAGAATCACAGCATTACAATTAATATTTCATTAAAACATACTTTGCATGAATGTTATTACTCCTTTTTCCTAATTAACATGAAGAAGGACCAAATATTTTAAAAAGAGATGATTACAGGCATTACTGACACAAGATGGTGCTTCCTCATCCCACGTCTAGTAATTGCGTTGATGAAAGTCTAATCAAGTGTCACTAGAGCTTAAGACCCCATCTCCTTCGTACTATCGCCACAGAAAAGAGATATCTGCTTACACTGAAGACAGTGGATTGAGTTGTTTCAGTTCTAAAAATTATTTTCGCCTCACAGAAACGTCTGAATCCCAAGAGGCGGCAGATAGGTTTTATCCACTTTTTCCTAGGTTGTGTGTACGCAGAGCAAAAGAATAATAGATGCGCTCCATCCTCTTTGGCGCCAGTACTACACAGTTCGCATCTAACCAAATCATCATTCCCTACATTATCCTCATCACATGCCCATCTCGCAGTATTAGTTTTGATTTGTAATATGCCATAACGATACTTTAGATACAGTGATTTAGCTAATGTTGGTAGGATCTCATCCATTAAGGATTCAAATCTGCTCTCTGTCTTCATGCCTAGGTACTTGAGAGTTAAAGACCCCAAATCCGGGTTACGTAATTTTGAATTTAAGACAAACGCCCAGTATCTTTCTTTTAGCAGTTTTTTCAGCTCGAAGTAAGGCCCTGAGGATTGGCCAGTAGTGGCTTATCCCCAACTTAACAAGCCAGTCCTCGATATGGCTCAACCATACCAACTTTGTGGTGTTTTTATTTTAAAAGTTTCTTTTAGGGCTTCTCTGTAATCTACTAAATTGTCTGTTGACCACACGCGGACCCAGTACAACAAGGGTCGTAAACCACATGGTAGGGGTGTATGCCATGGAATCGCTACAATTTTCCTAAAAAAGATGTTCTCTTGTAACGTGTAGGCGTGTTTGGCTGCATAGCCCCATAATTCCTCCCCATAAAGTGAAGCCGATTGGGCTTTATATTTGTACAGCTCTAATGCTGGGGAGACGGCTTTGGAATGACTACTCTTGTGACGCATTGATATTGGTACCAGATTCTGTGTGAGTATCGCTTTACTTTTATCTATTTGGGTTTTCCAATCTAGTTTAGTGTCTATTGTAATGCCTAGGTAGTTAACATTTTGCACATATTCAATCGGTTCAGTGTTAACAATCATTGTTTTTTTAAAGGTTCTATGAGGATTAAACGCCATATACTTAGTATTAGACGAGTTAATCTCCAATCCTTTAGTATCACAGTAAGACCAAAAGGTATCTAATACATTTTGTTATCCTTTAGGTGTCTGTGGTATTAAAATAGTGTCATCTACAAATAACAGCGCGGGCACGTGATCACCACCTAAAGTGGGAGAGTCATGCTCGCAGCCCAAGAGGATATCTGGTATATCATTAAGGTACAAGGACAGTGTCGGTGTCAGCACGCAATCTTGCCTGACACCTCTATTTATATTAATACGATCTGTCAGTTCTCCATTTGGGCCCCATCTCACCCTAGCGTAATTTGCCTTGTGCTACCTGGCAATCTGTTCCAAAATGTCCCCAGGAACACCCTGATCCCTCAGTCTTAACCCCGGTAAATTTCTGGGGACCAGGTCAAAGGCCACCCTGAGGTCAACAAAGGCCACGTACAAATGTGCCCTCTTTATTTTTACGTACTTCCAGATGATACATAAAAATCTAAACACCTGGTCAATTGTGCTGATCTTTTGTCTAAAACCCGCCTGGTACTTGGTTAGGCTACTAGTCTCCTCCATCAAAGAACTCAGCTTAATTAAAACCTGTCTCGCAAACACCTTCTGTAGCACATCAATTAGGCTAATAGGTCTATAATGGGCCGGATTCATGTGATCCCCTATTTGAAAATAGTAACAATCTCGGCCCCCCGCCATGTATCAGGAATAGGGGCACCCTTAGCAATATCATTACAGAGATAGTTAATATATGGGGCCCATATCATGTTTTCATGGTTCCATAGGTCCCCGGGAATGACTAAACGACAGGGGTGTCACACTCGAGTTAGGTCCTAGATTATCATTGGAAAAAGTAGACTCGTTATTGGTAGGGGAGTATCATTTCGAAAAATGCGTAACCCAAGTATTGGCTTCCAGGAACATATCCCTACTGGGGGTTCCGCCTCTGTAGCCCTTGGCAATCAGGCCCCAGAATAGGGCCTGATCATTTACCTTACAAGCTTCCAACAGTTCAGACCAGATTTTTTCATCCCAGCATTTCTTTACCTTTACTATTGTGCTCTTATAGCACCTCCTTTTCTCCCTTAGTACTTGTGCATTATTGCTTATAGCAGCTGCTATAAGTTCCTTTTTAGCGTTGTGGCAGCCTTTATGGTACCATATATCACCCTTGGCTAAATTTCGATGTCCCTTTTTTAGTGGCTTATTGTTTTTGATCAGTAGTTCACCTAGTCCCAGGGACATGGTACTAGTTTCTTTATTGCTTGATTAATTAAAATCTTAGCAGTCCACACATCAGTATAAAATGTATAAAAGAATACATATATAGCATAATTTCATATTTCCTTAAAAACGTAGTTTGCTGGTTAAAAATACAAAATACGTACAATATATTTGCGATAGAGGTATAAAGTTTGAGTGAGGGCCGTGGGTGAGTCCCGGTCTGGGGGCGACGCCAGCGTCCGTAGATCTGATGATCTATTGTATGGTCGTGATCGACTGGACTTAGAGTAAGAGCGTGGTGGGAGTCAGGGAGAGTTACCGGACAGAAGGGCTTGAGCGTGCGCAATTATACTCAGGCTGCAGCGAAAAGCTTTGTTTGTGCAGTTTTCATGAAGCGGACGAAACTGCAGGTTAATTTAACGTTGGCCCCGTTGAAGCACACCTTCACTGCCTGTCTACAGGCCCGGATATGCATTTCATTTATATGCGGTTTTAACAGCTCTCTCCTCTCCCGGTCTAGGGACTTGCATATGCATAGAAGATGCAGCATATCTTCTTTTGTTTCGCCACATAATCTGCATAGTGTAGATGCAAATGTACGATTCCAGGGGGGCATATGGGGTTTGACAGGTAAAATTCCCATCCTCAGTGCCAAGAAGCCTTCCTTGAATGGTCCAGAAAAGCTGGTGCCGAAATACGGTTGTGGTGAGCATTTTGGGTAGCTTTGTATCACGAACCAGCTGTGGGCCCTCCTATTTAGGCATTCTTTATCGTTTTTGGTAGAGACTAGCTTTGTCGACTTATTTACCAGATCTTTGACGTTGTTGAATGGAAGTCCTGACTCTCAAATGTTCTCCAGGGCTAACATGCTAATCCCTGATTGAAGGTAGGCTTTGGCCGGTGAGGCGTTTTTCCTTGATATTTCCTTCCATAGGAATGAGTTCAGCGATCCCGCCTCTGCGCTCTTTATTTTATACCAGCTTTTTACATACGCGGCCTTCTTGCTTATTGTCTGGTTTACTATTCCAAATTCAAGTCTTAATTGGGCTGGGGAGGTATATTTAGGAAGCTTGAAAATTATTCTTAGAGCTTTGGAAACCATTTTATTCAGGGTTTCTTCATCCGTCCCTTGCATGGCCTCACTGACATATGTGATCGTTGGTAGCAGCTTTGCATGAAGCATTTCAAGCAGCAGGAGCAGGTTTGGGCCTGCTATTTTGCTTTTAAGATTTTTCAAGCTGCTTGCTAGGAGGGTTCCTCGTCTCTGTATTGCCTCTTTTTGTTGGTTGTACGACCCGTTCTTGTCAAAAATAATTCCTAGATATTTGTAGTCTTGGACGACTTCAAGTTCTCTCTCGCCCAGCTGCCACTTCAGTTGCTTTTTTGGATTGCGCTGGTTTAGCACCATTATTTTCGATTTTTCTAGGTTGATTTCTAGCACGTTTTTTACGTGAATTTGTTCATGGTGTGAAGCAAGTGTTGTAAGCCGACTAGTGTTTGGCTGATTAAGATCAAGTCATCGGCATACAGTAAGTTTGAAAGAGGGAGGCCTCCCAGTTTTGGTGCATGATGGTTGCAATTGTGAAAGTCGGTTGAGAGATCGGCCATGAAGAGGTTAAATAGGGTGGGAGCCAAAACGCACCCCTGCTTTAAACCTATGGAGGTTGGGATCCGCCTGGATACGATTGTGCCACTCCCCAGTTTAATCTTAATAAGATGAGTTGATTCAGGAGGGCGGGAGGTATTTCCCATCGTGCTAGCTTTGACCATAGTTTTCCTCGATCTATGCTGTCGAAGGCGGCTTTGTAGTCGATGAAGCAGACAAATAATGGTTTTCTAGCTGCTTTTGTGGAGTCGACTAAAAGGGAAAGAGCCAGGATGTTTGTGGTGTTTCCCAGGTTTTCCTGGAACCCTGTTTGGTTAATTGGGATTAGGGACTTTTCCCTTGCCCATTCCCGGAGTTCGGCCTGGATAAGGCCCGCGTAGTACTTGGCCTCAATGTCAATAAGGGCGATGAGCCTGTAGTTTTTTGGGTCGCTCTTACAGCCTTTTTTGTAAATAGGCGGGATGATGGAGCCTTTCCGGGATTCTGGGATTGTTCCTGTTGTGGTGATGTTGTCAAAGAGCGGTAGTAATGCGCCAGACCAGTACTTTCGGTCCTGTTTGTAAACATTGGGGGCAAGCCGTTTGGCCCAGGAGCACCCTCTTGATGACTTTGCTGAATTCTGCCCTTGATCGTTTTTAAAGAGAAGCTAGGTGGTAGGTTATTCCTGTAAAAGGGGGGCAGAGGTATTGCGACATGAAACTCAGCTGGTTTTTGCAAATTGCTTTGGGGGTCTGCGCTGAAATAGGTTTGCAGGTGGATTGTATAAAACGTCCTCCGTTATGTGTGAGTTGATCCTGGGTGCCGATGGTTATTCAATGCTCTTGACCGTTTGCCAAAATCTAGCACTATTATTCATTTTGGCGTCGTGGAGTAGGTTGGCCCAGAGTGATTCAGTGTGGTCCATTTTTGAGCGCCAAATGATTTTCTTTTTCCTTGTTCGGAGTTTTCTTAGTGCATCTACGGTGCCGGCAGTTGCGCTGTTTTAGCGGATGGAGCGGATTGCTCTGTTTATGTCGCCCCTTAGTTGTCTTAATTCGGTGTGTTGGCTTGATGACAAGTGGGTGCACTAGCTTGTTCCCGCCCAGATACTTTGCTTTAGGTGGGGCTCTTATTGTGCTGGTTGAGTAACGGCTGGTGGGGCTGGTTGGCCCAGTGCTTTGGAGAAGATTTCCCATGCATGGACAGTGCTTCCTTAGATGAGTTTGATTTCTTCCCACAATGTTTTTGTAGCGACTGATAGCTTTTCTGGGTCCCGTATTTTACATCGAATTCTCTTGGGTTGGTATCTCATGGTTTGATGAAGTTCTGAGTTTGCGTATGCTGTGGTGGTACCCTGGATGTAAAGAATGAGCTCTTGGGGTTGATAGTCGCTGTAGTCGGACACCCTGATTCTAAAGCCTTTTACTAAGCCAAGAAGTGGGAGGGCGAGGAAGGTATAGTTGATTGCAGTGTTAACTGAGTTTCTGTGGAAGTTGGGGCTTGAGGCCTGTCCCCTGGCATGGGACCGTTTAGTCCTACCATTGAGAGGCTTTCCTGTTCTCTATGCAAATCCTTCGAGATTTTTGTTGGTTTGCCCAACTTATAGTTGTCCTGGGAGGCGATCCCCCATGCTCGGTGTTTGTCGTCTTCTAAGTTGCAGTCGTCCGTTACCTCCCCATGGAACATGTTGCAATCTCCTGTTAAGATGTAGCTCGAACCTTTGTCCTCCGTTATTAGCTGGGTAAGTTTGAGTATCAGCTACCTTGCACCAGTCCTCTTGCTCTGGGGGTGAATATAGATGTTTACCAGAGTTATGTGATGTTGGTTGCTTTGGCCCTGCATTTCAAATTGGATTGCCATTATTTCAAGGGATGTAGTGTTTTTGCTTGTGCATTCTTTCCCTGCAGTTATGGCTTCAATCGAGACATAGATGGTTAGTCCTCCTTTGCGGTGACCTTAGTTCGATTGTTGGGCTGCAGGGAGATGGTAGGTCTTGTAGCCTTGGAGATGTAAGGGGTCCTCCAGCCAGGTTTCCTGGTGGAGAACTAGGTCAAACTTTTGAAAGTATGACAATAGTGAGGGGTTGTTGATTTTAGCCCCGAGTCCATTGATGTTCCATGAGCAGAGTAGTTCCTTTCCTTATTTCCCTGTTCAAGGTTGGGTCATGGAATGTCAGTTCGTAAATTTATAGTTTTGGATATCCAAGACCAGTCGAATCGGGGGGTGGGTATCGTCTGGCCAACTTCCCGTCCTGGTTGTGTGGCTGGGTCCGTCGCAGCCTATGACTGAGGTGCTGCAGGCTCCCTTGAGGACTGTGCTGATTTGTTTGCGTTCGGTCACTTGGTGGCCTCTTGTGGGAATGAAGTTGGTGTTGGAGCAGCGGGGTCGGGTACCCAACTGGTCGGTGCTGGTACACTCGGATCCCCTAAGCTTCTAGTAGTAAATATTCACAGAGGATTTTTTTTGCTAGCTCGGGTGTTGCCCATTCGGTCTTAGTGCCCTCTTGGTCCAAGAGATGCCTAAAGGTTTCAAATTCTACTAACAGCAGGTCTTTGGTTTTAATCCCGGCCTGACTTCTGGTTGCTTTTAGAATTTGGAGAATATTGCCACGATTTAGGATGTCCCTTCTACCTTTGGACTTGTATTCTGGGAAAAACAGGATTGTTTGTGAGGTTGCTTGTTGACATTGGTTTGCTGGATTGCAGCTGCCTAGGTGCTTGCGGCCTTGCTCTTCGGTCTGGAGTTTCGTTTGAGTTTTTTCTGTTTTGTTTTCGTTTCCGTGGGTTTGCTCCCTGTGGTAAAGTTGATCATCAATGTTGGATAAGGGGGTTGTGATTCACTCAGTTGTTGCTACTAAATTTGGTTGTATGGTTGAGAGTTGATGTTGATTAGTGTCACATACTGGAGGGGGTGTGCCCGTTTTTGGGTCATCGCTTCCATATGTACTAGGCTTTTGGCTGCAAGTCGCTTTTTCCTGAAGATTTATTAGGTGTTGGTTGTGATCCTTGGGGGAGTCCTCAAATACTCGTGCTGGGCTTCTTGATGTCTGGGTGCTGGTTGAGCCTTGATCCAGCTGTTTGCTTTTTGGCCTGCTGAATTGTTTAAGCTCCTGCGGAAGGCCATTCTGGGGGTTCGATGTAATTTGGAAGTATATTTTCTAGGTGAATTCTTGTATCTCCCTTTCCTCCTTTGTTTCCTTCGCTGCTTGGAGGATTGTCCTTTGTTCTGCTCAGCTTTGACTTCTAAAGTTGTAGCTTCCTGCGTTTTTGGCTGGCTGTTTGTTGCTGCCGTTAATTCCAGATGCTTGCCACCGACACTCCTTGGGGGTTTTGAAGGAGACGAGTTGAATACTTTGTGGGAACTTTTTGTTCCAGGTTCCAGGTCTTGGACAGCCTCTTGGTGGGTTTGGTCCGTCGGGTTAATTGCTTCTTCCTTTGTTCTTTTCCCTTGACCTTTGCTGAGGCTAAGAGAGTTCCAGGTGATGGGTGGATTGAGGTCTTGGGTGGCTGATTCTTGCGCCTCTTTGTGTGTCCTCGTCTTGGGGCCAGTTTGGATCTTGGCTGCTGGTCCTCTGATGCTGGTATTTGCGCTGTCAGTCTCGGACTTCAAACTGGAGCCTATGGTTTTCAAGTCGGTGAGGAGGTCACTCATCACTGTGGGTAGCGTGGCAATTTTTTCCACGATTTGGTGGCAGCTACAGGTTGGTGGACCTATGGTTGCATCCCGTTGGGCCCTTAAGATAAAGTTGTTCATATCTGAGAGCTTGCTGTCAATGCTGGTAACGTGTAGTGTAAGACAATTGAGGAGGGTAAGCTGGATATCCATTTTGTCAGAGTGGTATTCCAGAGCTTTGGTGGAGAGTTGCATGGTGTTTAAAAGGGAGGCCCATAATCCTGATTCGCTTGGCTGAGTGTTTGCGTCAGCCTTTTTGGAAGTAATTCCCGATCCTTGTGGGGCCGCTTCCTTCTTTTCCTCAGATATGTAAATGTGACAAGATTTTCCCATTCTTCCTTTGTGAGAGAAGCGAGGTTGGTACCTCCGAGAGTTGTGTCGTCTTGATCGCACTCCGTTTTAGTCGTTGTAGGGGAATGCTTGGGTAAGGGTACTTCAGAGTGGGGTTCCACCGGAGTGGACTTTTTAGAGCTGTTTCGGATGGGTAAATGGTTCGCTATCGGCTGTGTGAAGGCAGTTTCTTTCGTGTTGTCTGATTGTGATTGTACTTATTGAGTTTGTGGTTGCAATCAGTGGGGTTAAAAAAAGTAGGATTTCAGAGGTTGTGGAGGTATCAGCTCTCTGGTTACCTTTGTGTCAGTTTTGTCTTCAGGTGGGGAAGTCGTGAGGCCTGTGAAGTGGAATACATCTGACACTCTGGGAGAAAACGCAGGGGGTCCCATGACTGGAGGGAGGCTTGTATGCTGGCGATGAAGTACTGTAATTTCAGGCTCTAAGGGGATCCCGGATGGATCTGCTGGTAATTCCATTTCATTTTCTTGGGGAGACTGGGAAGCTGGTAAAGGTGGTAGAGCTGGTAAAAGCGTTGTTTCGTCCTTTGGCAGTGCCTCTTCTGTGCGACCCCCTCTAGTTTTTTCAGAGTTGATTATGGGTGGTACAGTAAATGTTAATGGTCCCGTTACGTCTTTTGGGGACCCTGTATTTGAATTAGTCAACGTGTTTGAGGGGCAGAGTCTTCTCTCCCCTGGTTCGGTTGATGGAATGGGCAGGCCGGTGTCAATGTCGGATAGGGCCGGTGAGGCTGTTCTCTGCACTGACCTGGGTTGTCTTTAGGATTATAGATATAATGATAGAGTGTGCTCTGGTGTAGCTGTAATAATTTTGCGTTCTGGGCCTTTTTAGTCTTAAATATTGTCGTTACCCTGGTGGGTGGGTACGTAAACACCATCTCCAACCTCCAACCAATAGGATTATACAGTGGATATATAGACTTATATAGACTTAGAATGTACCAAGATGTGGAGACCATAGAGGAAACCCACAAGTGGTGTCAATATTATTGTTTAAAGTCAAAGGTGATGACTCCATTAGGTTTATTGCAATGTTCAGTCCATAATTCTTCAGAAATATTACATTAGTAAAAATCTGGGCTACTGGCTAACAAGTTGGGTAGCATTCTGCAAACTGAATAACATAATAACAAATGTGTATGTTGAGCTAACATCGAACCTGACTGTTAAACCAATAATAGGTTTCAGAGTAGAGAATTTCAGTACACATTTATGGCTAATTATTAGTTAAAGATAAGTAACTGTAATAGGAATGAATATATATATATATTTAGTGTTGAGAGACATATGTTTGAGGGGACGGCATCGATTAGTTGTAAAAATATATCAAAGCACACAAGCTTCTAAAGAGGAAGAAATCTGTACATCATACGCTATTATCTATAGTATACACTATTTACAAGTAGCAGAACGTGTTGTACCTGGTACATGTTGTGAATATTGATCACGTTGTGAAGATGGATCAGTTGCTGGTGAATTATCACTGGTTATGCTTCCTGCAAATTAATTTTGAAAAAGTAACTTTTTTTAAAGAAGAAATTAGTTTACAACCTAACACAAACGTTTCTTCAACACAAAAAGTTAATGCAAAAAAAAAAATGTATGAATGTAGTTTAAAAAATATGTTGTGTGTAGAAAGTTTAAGCGAGGGATATAGAGTACAGTCCACACAAATACAGAGGTAAGGCCTGTGAAATGGATGCAGTTTCAAAACATGACAGTTTAACAAAGGGCGCTCAGGCCGTGCAGTCATAGGCATGATTTTTGTATTTAGAGTTTCTTGTGTGGGTGACAGAATTACAGCTGTAGGCCCAGTAGTAGCATTTACATGAGCAGCCTTGGTATACTTAACTATCAAGATAAACATTTTATTCCTGGAGAAAAAATTACCATTACAGTTTCAAAAAAGGGAGCAATTGAACTTAAAGACTGATCATGAAGTGGTGAAGTGCCGAAAACATGTATTTTGGTGAAAGTATGTCATAAAAACATGTACGATAGAGGTAAAAATGTTTAGGTAACCTAAGCCAAATAAAGGACTGGTACAACACCGTAGTGTCAAAGATATAAATCCAACAATTATTATGAATTAAATGTATGCTAGTCAGAGGAGGCAAAAGTTTAGTAGGCCAACTAGAGCATAGTGAGGAAACAAGAAATTTTAAGTCTGGGGAGGATTAAAAGGAAGCAAATATGATGATTAAGAGAGAATATGTATGTTGAAACACAAAGCACGTGGCGTAGCACAAAAATGCAACATACATATTTATGAAAGTACAATATGTAAGAAAACAGGCTTGAGAAGGCCATGTGAGCAAGTAATAAATATTAAGAATCATGGGAGAAAAAAATAGAGCTGGGAGGGCCAAGTGACGCAGTAAAAAACATAATATTTATAAGAATGAACAAATTGAACCAATACAGGCTAAAACACAGGGCACAGTTCAAACACTACATAGAAATTCGCTGAAACACAATTTTGTTTAAAAAAGGTGTAGGAAGGCCCTGTGACGCAGAAGAAAATATTATGATTAACCATATATGAACAATAAGAATGGATACCTGGGAAGGCCACGTGAGGTAGCAATAAATATAAAAAGTTAGAGGACGAGTAGGAGGGAGCAAATACGATGAAGTACAGAGCATGTGCCACACAAAAGTAAAGCAAAACGGCTGGGAGGAGCACGTGATGTAGTAAAAAAATACCAATACGAATGCACAAATTGGACCAATACAGGCTAAAACTCGGGGCACAATTCAAAAATACGACACAGAAATTCATGCACGCACAGTTTATTAAACCATTGATGGTGCCGTCGGCCGCTGAACGTACGGAGCACTACCTGGCTGGTGTTGCAAACGATCAACGTCCAATGGGGCCTTGCCCACTCTTCAGAACGCACACACTGTGCCGAAATAATGGACGCAGTAAACGGGTTAATTATGATTAACTATATATATTCAATAGGAATAGAGGCCTTAAAAGGCCACTTGAGGTAGCAATAAACATTAAAAGTGACGGGAGGATTAGGAGGGAGCAAATAGAATGAAGTACAGAGCAAATGGAACACAAAACTAAAGCAAAACAGAGCTGGGAAGGGTACATGACTCAGTCAAAAAATTATTCTATAATGAACGCACAATTTATAAGAATGCAGGCCAAAGCACGTGACACTTGAAAAATACCACACAGAAATTCATGTACGCACAATTTATGTAGAAAAGGCCTAGGACGCCTCCATGATGCAGAAGGATATATATTAAGATAAATCATATATGAGGAATAATATTAGAGGCCTGGCAAGGCCACGTGATGCAGTAATAAATATTAAAAGTGACGGGAAGATTAGGAGGGAGGAACTACAATGAAGTACAAAATATCTGTTGCAGGAAACTAAAAGGAAAACAGAGTTTGGAGGGTCATGTGACAGTAAAAAAAAAAATACTATGATGCAGGTACAATTTACAACAGAGGCTGATGCTAACGGCTTCTCCTACCTTTGCTTCTGTTCTCTTTTGTCTTGTCTTCAAAGGCTGGGGCTTTGGCTGGGCCTGGGTGGGTGGACGCGGGCGACGCCGATACTGCGGCTGTGGTGGCCTTGATGGACGGCTGCAGCAGTGACACCACGTCGAGTGTCATGAGTCCTTCTTCTCTCGAGCAAACAATTCGTAGTACAATCGACAACGATGAGAGTCTGTCAGCGCAGCGCAGGCAAAAGAGAGCGTGCTTACATCAGTATCCGCTTTATATGGGAACCGCGGGGGTTGACCAAACTAAGTCCAGGGCCGTCATTGGTGGTGTTTTCATGGTCTAGAAGAATGACGGCCCTTGGGGACCTCCTATTGGCTAATGTATTGGTTTCCAGGCTTAGTAATAGCAAGAAAGCTATGTGGTGATATCTAGGAAAGTGTGGGAGGGTGTGTACCGCGCATGTGCAAGTGTGAGTGTGTGGACCAATAATCAACAACCGAGAGAGACATGGGTGGGGTTTTCATGCACACAGAGGCAGTGCCACTATCAGATCTCCAATGAGTGACCACTTGTAACCATTCTCGTAGCGCGCCCTATGCTCTGATTTGACAGTGAGAAAGTGATTGCATCATAGTTTGCACTGGTAATCATTCTCAATGCGTACCCTCGCATACGCTGCGAATACGCTTGGACGTTACGCGTCGCATGAAAGGATCTGTGTGGCGTCATGTACGGCGCCCCGTACGCAAAAGGCGCGAATGTTTTCAATTGTTTAAAAAGATATATTTATATATTTAATTAACATACTAATAGAGTATATCATCTAGAGTAGTTCTGAAAATTGTTTTTTTAAAGTTTGGACAATCGTATATTACTTTTAAAAGCGATTATAGAAATCGCGGTAGAACGTCATGTGTACTCGCTTCGTAAGAGCACATGAAGTCCAGCGTAAGCGTACGGAAAGCCATGTCTTCAGTGATGTCATTTGAGATGTCATGAGTGATGTCATGAGTGATGTCACTAACCATGTCATGAGTGATGTAATATGTGACGTCATCAGCAGTTCATTGCAGGCGCGTGAGTTATAGTTAGTTGAACTAACTATAACGGGGGAATTTCAATGGTTTTTTATGAGTGAAATGTCCAGGTAACTATAACATGTGTGAAACCTATGGTTTTTTCAGTGAATTTCTATGGTTTTTTAAATGCGAATTCCTAACTATAACGTGTGTGAAACCTATTGTTTTTTCAGTGAATATATATATATATATATATATATATTACCTACTGGCGGTCGCCAGTAGGTATATATAGTTAGGATTTTTTCTCTATGGGTTTTTTGAAAATTCTATGTCTAATAACTTTGGCGTTTGTGGACGGAATCGGCTGAAATTTTCAGGAAAATGGCACATTTTGTTTCTGAGCAGCCCTTGAAAATTTGGGGGGGGTTCGTCCAGTGGGGGCCGAGAAAAAAGGGGGGTCCCAAAACGTGTTTTTAACATTGAGTTTTCCATAGGGCGGTTGGCCTCACTTTTAGCCCGAACGGCTGAATGGATTTGCACGAAACTTGGCAAAATTGTAGGGACTGGTAGCCCGATGTGCCTTTTGTAGGTCTCAATATATGTGCTCCAGTGGATTTTGAGAAATTAACGTTTAAAAAAAGATATATATCTGTAACAGCGGACCGGTTAGCGCTCTGGTTCGCGGACTTTTCGCGCAACGGAGCTTTGTGAAGCGAAGCTGATTGGTTCTCCGGCGTCTGTCAACATTCCAAACAGTCCGTAGCGGCCGCCATCTTGTCTCTCGGTAGGATCGAGAGACAAGAGGAGGTCAAAACAAAGGGGGAAATAACTATAAGGGGGCATAGTAGATCCTCGCTGACCCCCTAGGTTTGATGTGGAGGTTTTAAAAGGGCCCCGCGGGGCAAAAAAAAAAAATAATAATAATAATCGAACGGCTGAATGGATTTGCACGAAACTTGGCAAAATTGTAGGGACTGGTAGCCCGATGTGCCTTTGCTAGGTCTCAATATATGTGCTTCAGTGGATTTTGAGAAATTAACGTTCAAAAAAAGATATATATCTGTAACAGCGCACCGCTTCGCGTACTTTTCGCGTTACGGAGCTTTGCGAAGCGAAGCTGATTGGCTCTCCGGTGTCTGTAAACATTCCAAACAGTACGTAGCGGCCGCCATCTTGTCTCTCGGTAGGATCGAGAGACAAGAGGAGGCCAAAGCGAAGGGGCAAATGACCATAAGGGGGCATAGTAGATCCTCGCTGACCCCCTAGGTTTGATGTGGAGGTTTTAAAAGGGCCCCGCGGGGCAAAAAAAATAATAATAATAATAATCGAACGGCTGATGACCATAAGGGGGCATAGTAGATCCTCGCTGACCCCCTAGGTTTGATGTGGAGGTTTTAAAAGGGCCCCGCGGGGCAAAAAAAAAAAATAATAATAATAATCGAACGGCTGAATGGATTTGCACGAAACTTGGTAAAATATTAGGGACTGGTAGCCCGATGTGCCTTTGCTATGTCTCAATATATGTGCTTCAGTGCATTTTGAGAAATTAACGTTCAAAAACAAGATATATATCTGTAACAGCGCTCCGCTTCGCGGAGATAAAATTATATGTGTATTACCTAGCTGTTGCTAACACCAGTTAGCGACGGCTAGTAGGAGATAGCGACCATCTTGGGTCCCACTTTGCATGTGAGTGATATTTATCACTAATGACATGCAAAGTGGGCATGCCAAGATGTTAGCGACTGGAAACAGTCGCTAACATCGCTATCTCCTATTATCAACTTTTGGAAATATTCGAGATAAGCGCGAATATTTCCAAAAAGTAACAGCTGCCCTGAGCAGTTCTTAGCCATGTTATCCAATGGGAGGTGGATAACATGGCTAAGAGCATTAGCTCGGTAATGCATGAATATCGCGGAGTTTTCAGCGATATTAATGCATTGCGCTCGTTTTTTATCGTATTTGCGATAAACCTTGATAATAGCAAGGTTTATCTGCGATAATTTCTGACGGTAAAAAAATCTTTGCAATGCATCGTTAGGGATAAATATCGCTTAACTTTGGTAATATGCCCCAACGTCTGTTAACGTTCGATTCGAAGGAAATCAGGAATTGTTGAAAAACATTGTGTGCGCCATCTTGTCTTTTTTCAAATGCCACACTTTTGTCGTGCACGGCAGCCATTTTAGATGCCTTGACCAGATCCACTCTGTGCACGCTGTCGATCCTTAGCATGGCTCCCCACCCTCGCAAGCATCTCCCCCAGGCAGTGGTCACCCCCGCTCTCTGTTTTATGCATGGGTAATAAACCTCCCCCCATCTGCGCTGTTCTTCCCTGAGAATCACACCCTGTGCCCGCCCGACACCTCCCTTTCGCCCTATTCACTACCGCACCCTCTGACACTCCTTTTCCTCTGTGTCCGATTGTCCAGGCCGGTCCTAGGCTATCAGCTAGCCCTGCAGATGTAGTTTATGGCCACAGCTGTAAAGAATCACCCGTCTTCAAAGGAGTTATAGTAGATCAAGGCCCACACTCGATGAGATCCGTCACAGCAGAAGCGTTGCTATTATCTGAAAACCATCCTGTATTGTGATTGGGGAGGGGACCGAGCGTGAAGCGGAAGATTCCAGGGATGACTCTTTGTACATCAAAGTTTTTACAATTATGTGTCACATTAAAAATATATAGCACTCCGACAAAGTAGTAAGATTATAAAACTTTAATAATTTATAAATATATACAAGAAAACAAAAATAGTAATAACATATAAACATTTTTAGAGAAAAACAACGAAGTAGCGGTCGGCTGTGCGAATAGTCCCAACGCAGCACAACGTCCAGATTTCCGGCGTGGGGCGTCGCGGGGGGTGGGTGATCAGTAGCAAACTGTTGTGCGAATAGTTCCAAGGCAGCAGAACGCGCCGAAATCTAGATGACACAAAAGTGATGTCTAGTAAGTTGCCACCCAGCAAATAACGGCGTGGGGCGTCGCGGGGGGTGGGTCATCAGTAGCAAACTGTTGTGCGAATAGTTCCAAGGCAGCAGAACGATGGCACCAAGGTGATGTCCAGTAAGTTGCCGCACTGGTTTTGGTATCCTACAATGCTGCTCCGAATAACGGCGTGGAGCGCCCCGGGGGAGGCGGCGTGAACGGGCCTCTCCAGGTGGAGTCTCATCTGTTTTAGTGGGGCGCCCCTTTACCGTTTCAGTTGCCATTCCGTCCGCTTTTGGTCCACTGTGTCAAAATCCGCCATTCAGCTGAGTTGCGCCCACTCTTGCGGTGCAGCGATAGGCGGCTGTCACAGGACTCTCAAAATGGCGGCAGGCTCTTTCCTTTTTGGGCCTGGTCCACTGAAATGGCCCTGGGACACCTTGGAAATCGGACGCTTGTCTGCTAGGTCTTGGACCCCATTCTCGAAAGCGTCCCCTCCGCCTTGAGAATTCATCAAAAGTTTTGGGGGCCCCGACTCCTGCAGGCTTCTGGTGGGGAGCGGCTGCCATGATTGCTCGCGGAATGACCACGACGGAGCTACGAGATGGTGGTGCTCTCATGGTGACGCCAGCTTCAGTCTGAAACATCCAGAAACAAGGTGGGGCTTTCATCGTTTGGGGGAAAAAAAAAGTTTTCATCCAATGAAAAGTGTTGTTTTTAGGTCATATGATCAAGCCTTCCATCATTAGGAAACCAAAAGTAAAATGAACCAATGAAAAGTTTTATAAACAAGTCACATGACCTGTTATGCGGTATAGGGTATAAAATGCGGAGAAAATACGTTGGCACGTGAAGCGGCGTCAGTAGCGGACCGATGTGCGAATAGGCCGAAGGCAATACAACGCGCCAAGATCCGGATGGCATCGAGGTGGTGTCATAGTTGAGAGTTCTGAGCAGCGGTTGTAACACTGTCTGAAGCTTATTTGCAGCTGCTGCAGCTTCACTACGCGCCAAGATCCGGATGGCACCGAGGTGGTGTGTAGGAAGTTGCCGCACTGGTGTGGCCATCCTACAATGCTGAAAGTCGGCGTGGGGCGCCCCGTTGGCCTGTGAGTTTGCGTCAGTAGCGGTCCGATGTGCGAATAGGCCGAAGGCAGCACAACGCGCCAAGATCCGGATGGCACCGAGGTGGTGTCTAGTAAGTTGTCGCACTTCTGTGGCCATCCTACAATGTTGAAAGTCGGCGTGGGGCGCCCCGTTGGCCTGTGAGATGGTGTCAGTAGCGGACTGATGTGTGAATGGGGCCAAAGGCAGCGCAACAATATTTTCTACTATATTTCCGGTGTAGAAGAGACCACAAGGCGCTGAGATGCCAAGATCCGGATGGCACCGAGGTGGTGTGTAGCAAGTTGCCGCACTGGTGTGGCCATCCTACAATGCTGAAAGTCGGCGTGGGGCGCCCCGTTGGCCTGTGAGATGGCGTCAGTAGCGGACCGATGTGCGAATAGGCCGAAGGCAGCACAACAATATTTTCTGACTGACACCACAAGGCGCTGAGATGCCAAGATCCGGATGGCACCGAGGTGATGTCTAAGTTGCGGACTGATGTGCGAATGGGGCCAAAGGCAGCGTAACAATATTTTTTGTATGGAAGATACCACTAGGCGTTGAGATGCCAAGATTCGGATGGCACTGAGGTGATGTCTAGCAAGTTGGTGTGGTCATCCTACAATGCTGAAACTCGGCGTGGGTCACCCCATTAGCCTGTGAGATGGCGTTAGTAGCGGACCGATGTGCGAATAGGCCGAAGGCAGCACAACGCGCCAAGATCCGGATGTCACCGTGGTGGTTTCATAGTTGAGAGGCACTTCATCTGCAGTGGGGCGCCGAGATCCGGATGGCACCGAGGTGATGTCTAGCAAGTTGCTGTACTGGTGTGGTCATCCTACAATGCTGAAACTCGGCGTGGGTCGCCCCATTAGCCTGTGAGATGGCGTCAGTAGCGGACCGATGTGCGAATAGGCCGAAGGCAGCACAACGCGCCAAGATCCGGATGTCACCGTGGTGGTTTCATAGTTGAGAGGCACTTCATCTGCAGTGGGGCGCCGAGATCCGGATGGCACCGAGGTGATGTCTAGCAAGTTGCTGTACTGGTGTGGTCATCCTACAATGCTGAAACTCGGCGTGGGTCGCCCCATTAGCCTGTGAGATGGCGTCAGTAGCGGACCGATGTGCGAATAGGCCGAAGGCAGCACAACGCGCCAAGATCCGGATGTCACCGTGGTGGTTTCATAGTTGAGAGGCACTTCATCTGCAGTGGGGCGCCGAGATCCGGATGGCACCGAGGTGATGTCTAGCAAGTTGCTGTACTTGTGTGGTCATCCTACAATGCTGAAACTCGGCGTGGGTCGCCCCATTAGCCTGTGAGATAGCTGTTCTTTGGATTTGGGCCTGGCTCGTCTGCTGTAGTGGGGCGCCCCTTTACCGTTTCAGTTGCCATCCAGCTGAGTTTCGGCTGCTCTTGATGCTACAGCGACAGGCGGCTGCAACAGGACTCTCAAAATGGCGGCCTGTTCTTTGGATTTGGGCCTGGTCCACTAAAATGGCCCTGGGACACCTTAGAACTCGGACGCTCGATTTTTTTTTCCTTTTCTGTACATGCAAAAAAAGGTAAATGCCCGGTACGTTACACGCTTCATCTGCCACGATGAACTCTCCAGAGGAACCGAAAAAATATATAGTTGTGGTAACTATACCATGCATCGTCATATGGAGAGGTGGCACCAATTATTTATAGTGCTGCATAAAAGAGAGATTTGGAGGAGAACCCCTGACCTGCTAGTACATTCATTAAAGAAGTGGCACTGAGAGCTTCAGAGGCAAGGGAAACGGTCCCAAATATTTAGAAGAACTTTGGAAAGATTAAAATGACATGTTTAGATTGTGGCAAATTAATTTCATGTGGACAGATGAGTGTTACTCTAATAAATACAGCATATGAACATCATCATAGTCGATGGTTGGTAGAGACATTTTGACTATATCCTGGACCTGCCCGTCCTCGCCCAAAATGGCGCCAGAATAAATGGGACTCGTAACTCCTTGTTGTGTACTGGTTGCAGAACCTTGAAATCACGAGATACGTATGCAGTTTTGAAGCACATGGCGGGCGGGGACGAGAATTGATTGAATATTTCGACATCCCTATTGATATTAAGTTCTGATGTGTTATTGATTACTGTACTGTTGAAAGTTCGAATTAACGTCACCCATGGTACTTGCCCGCAAATGTATATCTAGATAATTTTATTGTAACTGGCCCTGTCGTATTTTAATTATAAAATGTACGTCCACCGATTCCGTAACTGTTAGACACCTTAGTTCTTGCAACCTAATGGCCCGCCCGTTACGTTCCTCTACAGTGTAAATGTCTATTCATCATATACGATTACAGTTTGCTCCGTGGCCGGCCCACGTGGTTATAGGCTCGTATTTGTATAATGAAATTTTCACAATAAAGGTTTTTAAAAGAAAACATGGTAGTAGTATATACATTGGTAAAGTTTTTAATAATAGTCACTGTTTTAGAATCATTAAAAGGCAAGTGAAATAAAGCAGACCAATTACATGAAGGGTAAAAGGTATAATACGAAGGAACGCAGTAAAGATAAATGGTCAAGGGCTGTTGTGTTTTCTATTCCTGCAACATAAAGTGATCGATAAGAATCTCATATTCAGGCGTATCGGCGACTAAGACAGCAGGTCGACCCTCTTTTGCTCAACGGCTCCGTCATGGGACGAAGAAACGCTCTTTTTCTCGAAAAAAGAATATATTTTACTTGCAGGACAGTTGTAAAATTTCCGGGAAAGTACATTAGCCTGGAACATTATAACATATATTTAAGAAAAAATAATGTTCGGAAGTAATGAAAAGCGTAATTTTTAGGTCATATGACCAAGCCTTTCATCATTACAATAAGAAAAGTAAAATGAACCAATGAAAAGTTTTATTAACAAGTCACATGACTTGTTATGCTTACGTTACGCGCTGCGCGCCCCGGATGACTTCCGGATGCGCTAACGCGGCGCGTCATATGACGCATTACGCGACAACGCAGGTACAGAATATAGTCAAAATGTCTCCACCAACCAGCGGTCGGAACACAACCCCTTTCAGCAGGCTAAATAGTTCTGTTAAATGACAACAGAAGGGACAGGCAACAAGAACCATCAGTCAAAGAGGGGAGGGCTAGTTCTTCTCTACCGGGTTACATTGGGGCGCTACCGGAACTGATCGAATTGGTAGTCTACAGTGTTTCTGGATGTTTCAGACTGAAGCTGGGGTTAGCATGAGAGCAGCACCATTTCGTAGCTCCGTCGTGGTCATTCCGCAACCAATCATGGCAGCCGTTCTTTATCGTTATTTTGGGCGGGGTGGGTGGCGGAGCCGAGCTGTTTTGCAGCCATCATTGTGTGGAGTTCAGTTCATCTCACTAGTTTTGTATTTGTCATGAGGGGTTGTTCCTAATGTTTCTATTTTAGCGAGGTCAAAAAGAGATCCCATTAGTGGCCTACTGATTTTGCTCGATTCCTTTTCTTTTTTTTTACACGATTTTTCGTTATCTGCAAAGACTAAACAGAGTATTGCGACTCTGTGTTTGTTTGTAAATAGAGAATGAACCAAAGAGAACTAATTCTAAAACAGTAAATACTTGGATAACAATGAATCAAATGGAGAGAGAAGCAGGCACGACGGATTACAATGGGGGCAAAGACCTGCGTTAACTACCTTTCACTATCTGCAAAGAGAGAGTACTCCTAATAGAAATGAGGGGGGGGGGGCACCATTCAAAGCAGATCAGTGTGCATAAACACGAAAATGTTTTCACTTACCACATACTTGACATTCGACAGCTTATGATATTTGCTATTAAAAAACCATTGAAATTCACTGAAAAAACCATAGGTTATAGACCATATATAGTTAGGAATTAGCATTTACAAAACCTTGAAAATTCACTGAAAAAACCATAGGTTATAGACCATATATAGTTAGGAATTAGCATTTAAAAAACCTTATTTTACCCACACAAAACCATTGAAATTCCATATATAGTTAGTTGCACTAACTATATATCGCGCACCTGCAATCCACTGCTGATGATGTCACATATTACATCATTCATGACATGGTCAGTGACATCACTGATGACATCACTGATGACATCTCAAATGACATCACTGATGACATCACTGATGACAACATCCAGTGACTGTATGTTTCTGTAAAGTTAAAATGTGTCTTACATATTGAAGAATGAGTGGAAGTATAAGTGTCTGGACAAAGGATTTAGTAGGTGCATGACTGAATGCATGAGTGAGTGATTAAATGTGTCTCACTGAGTGCATGGGTTAGTGACTAAAGTGTCTTAATTTGTGCATCATTATGTCTGTTGTTCTGTAAACTGCTGCATGTTTTGATCAGTAGCTATATGATTAACTATATGGGTTACTGATTGATTGTCCAAGTATTTGTATGGGAGACTGAGTGTGTGTGTGGCTGGCTGGGAGGTGTGTGACTCTGTGCAGATCAATGTGTACTTGTATCAATGATTGTATAACAAGGTAAGTATGTGTTAGTATATGTTTGAAAATGTAAGGTGCTCTATGTTTAACTGTATAGACAAGAAAATGGAAGTGTCATTGATTCTTTACAGGACTGACTAGGTGTGTGAGTAACTCCATGGATGAGTGGCAGACTGTGAGTGTCTGTATAGGTGTATGAGTGCATATGATAGTGTTGTAAAGATGAGTGATTGTATGTATGAATGATAGTATGGGTGAATGAGTGAAGGTGTGTGTAGACGTAGGAATCAGTGAGTGCGTATGTAGTAACTAGTATTGGTGTGTCAATGGTTTCAAAAATTATATTCTGTATTTAACACTGGGTGAAACAGAGGTTATATTAAAATGTGAGGAGATGCATTGTATTGTCACATGAATGATATCATCAGTGATGTGGTCATTGATGTCAAATGAGATGTCATCAGTGATGTCATCAGTGATGTCATTTGAGATGTCATCAGTGATGTCATCAGTGATGTCACTGACCATGTCATGAATGATGTAATATGTGACATCATCAGCAGTGGATTGCAGGTGCGCGATATATAGTTAGTGCAACTAACTATATATGGAATTTCAATGGTTTTGTGTGAGTAAAATAAGGTTTTTTAAATGCTAATTCCTAACTATATATGGTCTATAACCTATGGTTTTTTCAGTGAATATATATATATATATATATATATATATATATATATATATATATATCTATGAACAAATATATATATATATAAATATTCACTAAAAATAAGCAAAGTTAGGTGAATAGGTGGATATGTCAGTGACAACATTAACATTTTGAACTAAAAAGCAAACATTCACCAGTCATAGTTGGAGAAGCTAATTATGACTAGCACCCTTCCCGTGCATGCATATGACCTCACATAATATATCACTCACAACATGTTACATGACATAATTTATGATATCACTGATGACAACTCAAATGAAATCATCGCTGATTAAAGGGTTATTAGTTACCAGGATATCCGGATATCAATTGTGTTACTGCTTTAAAATGCAGAAAAGTTTTATTAGTTTTACATTGTGGTCATTTACTTTGCATGTAAGTATGTTTTTTAAATAATTAAAATGTAATTAATCCAAGGAATATATGTATATGTATTTATAGGTGTATGTCTAAAATGAGTTCATATTACTTAATTTATTTAAAATATTGTTTAACAATCAATCAATCAATCAATCAGTGCATTTATATAGCGCACTACTCACCCGGAGGGTCTCAAGGCGCTTGGGGAGGGGGGGTCCGCTACTGGTCAAACAGCCAGGTCTTGAGCTGCTTCCTGAATGCGAGGTGGTCTTGAGTCAGGCGGAGATGTGTTGGGAGGGAGTTCCAAGTCTTGGCGGCCAGGTAGGAGAAGGACCTTCCTCCTGTGGTGGCTCTTCGGATGCGGGGGACGGCGGCGAGGGCGTGGCTGGTCGATCAAAGCTGGCGTGTGGGAGTGTAGAAGTTGATGCGGCTGTTGAGGTATCTTGGGCCTTGGTTGTGCAGGGCTTTGTGTGCGTGGGTGAGGAGCCGGAAGGGAGCCAGTGCAGGTCTCTCAGGTGTCCGGAGATGTGGCTGTGTCGGGGGATGTCGAGGATGAGTCTTGCTGAGGCATTCTGGATCCGCTGGAGTATCTTCTGGAGTTTCGCGGTGGTTCCGGCGTAGAGGGTGTTGCCGTAGTCCAGTCGGCTGGTGACGAGGGCCTGGTGACCGTCTTCCTGGTCTCGGTGGGGATCCACCGGAAAATCTTACGTAGCATGCGCAGGATGTTGAAGCACGACGAGGAGACGCCGTTGACTTGTCTGGTCATGGAGAGGGAGGAGTCCAGGATGACGCCCAGGTTGCGTGCGTGTGGTCCGTTGGTTTGGGTGCGCTGCCCAGGGCGGGGGACCACCAGGAGTCGTCCCAGGCGGAGGGCGAGGAGCCCAGGATGAGGACTTCCGTCTTGTCTGAGTTCAGTTTCAGGCGGCTGTTCATCATCCACTCGGCTACGGCCGTCATCCCTTCGTGCAGGTTGGCTCTGGCGGGGTCGTTGGTGAGGGAGAGGATCAGCTGGGTGTCGTCGGCGTAGGAGATGATGTTGAAGTTGTGTTGGCGTGCGATGGCCGCAAGGGGGCTCATGTAGACATTGAAGAGGGTGGGGCTGAGCGAGGAGCCTTGAGGAACGCCGCAGATGACTTCGGTGGCTTCTGATTTGAACGGGGGGAGGCGGACTCTCTGTGTTCTTCCTGCGAGGAAGGAGATGATCCATTCCAGTGCCTTCTCTTGGATTCCGACGTTGCTGAGGCGCTGCACAAGGGTGCGGTGGCATACAGTGTCGAATGCCGCGGAGAGGTCCAGGAGGATGAGTGCCGCTGTTTCCCCGTTGTCGAGCAGGGCTCGGATGTCGTCGGTGGCTGCGATGAGGGCGGTCTCGGTGCTGTGGTTGGCCCGGAAGCCGGACTGTGAGAGGTCGAGGGACCTCTCAAGTTATTTTACAGCATGAAAATTAAAATATTCTATAGTTGCCAACATGTCATAATTTTTTTAATTGAGTTATATATTAAAAATAATATTTATTTAAAAAAAAGATTATTTATTTATTTAAGTAGAGTTGTTCTAAAAATTTATGTTTTAGAGGGTTTTTGGGTATCCCAGTTATTAAGGGGTTGAAATAGTTTTTCCAGTTCATGGATGGGTAGTGATTAGGGGTCGTATAAGAATTTTACATGTATCAAACTGAGGTCCTCAATATCTAGAGTTGATCTAATTTTGTGTGAAAAGTCTTCAGATCAGCACACAGAGCTCATGGGGGCTGAGTAAAAGTTCCTGCTTGGCACTGTGGTACAGAATGTGTTTTACATTTCTTTTCTATCACCTGATGTTTTCCAGTTGATGGGCCATCTCATGACACTCAGCGCAGAGCATACAAAACAAATGCTGAATGTGTAAACAGATGTACAATGGTCTTCAAAATTGTGTTAGTTCTGTGTAGATTGTCCTTGGGAATGGATACTTTCAGGGGTCTAGCCATAATTCAAAGTTCTTACCTGCTTGGCTGCAAAAAGAGTTCATGTCTTGTTATTTAAACAAATCAATGCGGCAGTGTTTCATATGAGAGAGTTAACATGCTTGCCCCAGACTACTGCAGGAAAGGAATTGAGATCAAGAAATATGGCGTAATTCCTAAGTGATTGATGTCCGAATGCCCTCCCTAAGCGTCCGCAGGCCATGGATCTTATGGTTTCCACTGGCTTTGGATCTGATGGTTTACAGAGGCCAGTGAGTCTGATGGCCTAAGGAGGCTGTGAGTGAAATAGTCTCAGAGGCCGGATCTCTTACAAGATTTCCCCAAAAAATGAACATATGAAAGAACTATAGCATTCAAGTCTCATTTTGAATGGCCTATCCTTTTTGATATAGGAGGTAACCACATATACAACAATCATAAGGTTTGTGTTTTTTAACTTATGGTACAAACTGGCAACAATAAAACATTCAGACCCCACTGAATATTTTAAATGAGAGCTGATGGAATTTAATGGAATAAAATGGCCTGGAATATACTGGAACAAACAGATTTTGATGCAGTATGCATCTCAATTTGCATTTGATGTTCAATTGTAAGGACCCCATAATTGGTGCTACAAATTGCACTCAATAAATAGTGCATTAACACAGTATTTTTATTTATCAGGTTGGATAAATATTGCACCTAACGAAGAAGCTCACAATGTAGGCCTTAGTGGGAAATGAACATTTTTGGATTCAATGTTGACAGACCAACTACGATTGATGGCAAAACAATACTGAAAAGAATTCATCAGCGCTTACATCAGGACCGTTTTAAGGCAGGAAACATTATATACAATTCTAAAGCCACCACACTGTAGTATTGGACTACTTGAAACAATCTTCTACGGTTTGATTCAATTATTGTCTTCAGTTGTGGAAAGGCAAGACCCATACAGGAATTTGCCTACATAAACCAAAGTGTCTTAAATGAGACTTTGATTGCTTGAAAGGCGAGATGGAGATGAGAAAGAAATTCTCTTGGCAAGCATTTGGAGTGTGAGCTGAGGCCAGCCAGTCCTCTAAATATTAAAACATATAGATAAAAAAAAAAAGATGGGCCAAAAAATTTGAGAGATCCTTTGTGCCCAATGAAAGAAGGGTTGGCATATCTCTTTAAACATTGTTCATTTTGTTGGTTGCTGTGGGGCCAATGTCATAGAGTTTCTAAACTGCATAGCCCTGTGAAATGTCTCTATGAAGACAAACTGGTTTAGGTCATAAAGACAAGGAATTCACCAGGGAATCCCCTTCTCCATGTAAACAGTGAAATCTTCTAAGTAAAACCCCATGCTCTTCTCATTTTATGGGGCTACTTTTATGGTATAAAGCCAATTAAACACTTTGGGGAAGATGTATGACCCTTTTTTTGGCCACAAACCAGAGATCATCCCATTGGTGGCAGCAAAAACACAGTATTAGCATGTACAAATGTTATTTTGCAAGTCACTGACTCGCAAAATAACATTTGCGACTCTCGCTAAAAGGAAGGGGCGTCCCTTCGAGGAGCGAGTCAACATGCTATTTACTAATGTTTTGCGACCACATTTGCGGCTGCAAATCACTTGCAGTTTACCCCCTACTTCAAGTAGGTGGTAAACTACTCGCAAAGGGGAAGGGGTCCCCAAGGTACCCTTTCCCCTTTGTGTTTATGTGGGAAAATATTTTTGAAAGGCAGGCAGTGGTTCCAGAGACCACTGCCTGCCTTACAAAAATGAAACGAAAAAGTAAAATTTTTCTTTTTTAAATGCAACCCATTTTTCTTTAAAGAAAACAGGCTGCATTTATAACAAAAGAGCTGATTTATTAAAAAAGCAGTCCCAGACATGGTGGTATGCCGACCCCAGCAAGCCACCATCCCTGTGAGTGCTAGCCATTCTTAATGGGGTCACAAATTGCACCTGCCGCATGAATACGAATGAGGCATGCACATTGGGACCCCATCAGTAATCACAAAAAGTGTCTGAGACACTGTTGTGAATTCCAATTAGCGAGTCGCAAATTGCGAGTCGCAAATGTGGCAACATTTGTGACTTGCTAATTAGTAGGTTATACATCTGGCCCACATTGTCTTTAACATATAATCATACAACTCAGTCCCTTGAAAGGAAGGATGACATTGAAGCACTAAAAAGTGCCATAAGCCTCACACACATCCTTGGACATTTACATATTTTTTACCTTAATAGTTGTTCAAACATAGCCAATAATTGATAATGTTTGTATGAGACTGCTTTGAAACTTTGTTGATGTGCAGATGTCAACAGAGAGGAATCATTCGTTATTTAAGGTTTTTTTTTAAATAGCCTTTGTCAGTGAAACATATGATAATTAGAAGCACTTCCCTAAACTAAAGAGCTGAAGCAGGGTTTTGTGTGTTTCAGAAATCTTGGGATTGGTTGCTCTCTTCACCTAACAGTGTATTTCAATGTTATCTCATTAAAAATAAAGAATAATATAGAATTATAGAGTCATAAAAGGAATAATATAGTAGTTTTTCACCAATGTTTACTGAGTAATATCAAAAGTCAAGCCTTTCATCTCTCAAATTACAAAGGTAAACTTAGACCAGAAGACTTAGCGCAGAGCCCTATTTTTTTAGTTCCAAGTGAAGCCGTCTTTATCTGCCCTACCACATGCCAGCAGATGGCCCATCCAGGCACACTTATCTTGCTATAGTCTGAATGTCTGGGAGTTACACCCAATCAGATGCCCCTTGATAGGTTGCACAGCAAAACACACAAGATGTTGGACGGAAGGTTTCACAATGGCAAAACATTCACCCCCAGTCACAGATCTGGGTTTAATCCATTGTTATTTTGCTCACCAAGCCACCCCAGTTCAGACATGGCCATATGTAAATCAGTCTTGACCCTGTGCATCATGGGAACAGTCCAGCCCGAACTGCCAAGCTATGTCTTTCCTGGACCGAAATCAAGCATCCTGTTATGTAATGTTATGTTAAGTCCACTTGTAGCGCACACGGATACTCGAGAGTGTCCCGGCACGATGCCTGAGAGGGTACAAGAGGAAATTTACAAACAAAGAGGTGAGTCTTAAGTTTCTTTTTGAAGATGGCAGGATTCTGGATGGACCTTAAGGAAAGGGTGAGGGCATTCCAGGCAACACTGGCCTTCACCGTGAAGGAACTGCCCCCCAGCCTCTGAAGCCTAAAGCGAGGCACCCGGGCAAGGCATTGGGTCGCAGAACGCAATGCACGAGCCAGGGAATAAGAAGAAAATCGCTTCTGAAGGTAGAGAGGCCCAAGGCCATGGAGAGCACAATGGGCCAACACTAAAGAGTTAAACCTGACCCTGTCAGCCACAGGAAGCCAATGAAGGGATCGAAGAAGAGAAGACATGCTGTTCCATGCCGGTATACCCAAAAGCAATCTTGCAGCCGTATTCTGGATAACCTGAAGCTTTTTAAGCAGGTATCCAGGGGAGCCAACAAAGAGAGCATTTGCGTAGTCCAGGCGGGAAAGGATAAGAGCACATGTGACAGTTTCTCTAGCCGCTTGAGGGAGCAGCGGGAAAAAGAACCGCAAAGACTTGAGAAAACCAAAGCAACAGCTAGACAGTTTTTTAATATGGGCGGAGAAAGAAAGACTCTCATCGAACCAAACTCCCAGGTTTTTTACAGGCTGTCCCGACCCCGGAGGGAGCTGGGAGTCAGGGGGCCACAGCTGCTCACGGAAGTCAGTAGGAAACCTGCCAAACAGCAGGATTTCGGAATTTTGCTCGTTGCACTTCAATTGAGCATCGTTCAGCCATTTACAAATGGCGGCCAGACACTATTGAGCTACTGCCACCGAGCTGGAGGTCTTATCCCAGGTAAACAGCAGCTGCGGGTCGTCGGCATAGGCCATCACCTTAGCCCCCAGCTCCTCAGCCAGATATAAAAGAGGCGTAACATAAATGTTAAAGAGGAGCGGACTATGGGAGGAACCCTGAGGGACTCCAGTGGTGACCGGCTGGGGAGAGGAGGAAAAAGGGGGGAGCCAGATCTGCTCAGCCCGTTCTTCCAAGAAGGACCTAAGCCAGCCCCACGCCACTCCTGAGACCCCAATCTCAGCCAATCGGGCCAAGAGAAGAGCGTGGGAGACCATGTCAAATGCAGCTGAGAGATGGAGCAAAATCAATGCCGCCCTCCCGCCCGCGTCCAGACACTCCCGAATGGCCTCAACCACCTCCACTAAGACAGTCTCAGTGCTGTGGGAGACACGAAACCCTGATTGAGCTGGGTGCAGGAGACCCTCCGTCTCAACAAACTCTGTTAATTGGTTGTTAACAACCATCTCGCAGACCTTCGCAATGGCAGGGAGGAGGGAGATGGGACGGTAATTCTCTGGTGTGAGAGGGTCCAAGGAGGCTTTCTTAAGAAGAGGCAGTATCTTCGCCTGCTTCCATCTCAAAGGGACCACCACAGTTTGGAGGGACAAGTTGACATACTATTCACCTCGATGTTAACACTCTCAGCCACCGCCGCCAGAAGCCTTTCCGGACAAGGGTCAGAGGGAGAGCCAGACTTAAGCCACCGTAGGATTTTAAAAGATTCCAGAGGAGCCGCTGCTCTGAAGGCTGTGAAGAGGCGGACAGGGGCGTCGGGAAGAGCAGCCGGAGGTACCGTGCAACAGCCGTTGCCATGGGCAAAGGAGGATTGAATGGCCTGGATTTTCTCTCTAAAGCAGCGGGAAAGTGTGTCACACCAGGTGAGAGAAGAGGGAATAACACTCGCCTGGGCCCTTGGAGATGTAACATTCTGCACTATAGAGAAAATTTCTTTAGCATTGTTCCTAGCGGAATCAATGCGGGCAGCAAAAATGTTCCTTTGGCCACCGCAATAGCCTCATAATAGACTTTTTGCAAATCTCTTAGTGTCCTCTTAGCCATAGGACAGTAGCCGCTCTGGCGCCAAGCGCGCTCCAAAACCTTATAATCTTGCTTGGCATTCTTGAGATCAGCATTAAACCAAGGTTTAGACTGGGAGTCGCTGGCCGGTCTAAAGGGCCGAGAAGTTGTAGCAGAAACAACCGCCTTAGTGACCCATGTGGTGAACCCTGACAGACACTCCTCCACATCTCCAGACAAAACAGGTCTGCAAAGATCAAGGGCCAGTTTGAATTCCAAGAGGTCGGCCCTGTCAGAAAGCAGTTTCAGGCAGGGTTGGACCCGTGGAGCGGTGCCAAGAACGCCCAGGATAAAAGGGAAAGAAAGTGATCTGACCAGGGCACGGGGCAGGGACCACCTATAGAGAGGGGAAAGTTAGAACAGATAGGGTCTAGAAGATGACCCGCCTGATTAGTTGGAAAGTGGAAATGTTGGACAAGTTGAGCCAGGTGGAGAATATCCAAAAGGTCAGCCGCTTCCCTAGTTTCAGGACAATCCAGATGGATATTAAGGTCTCCCAGAACCAAATAGTTAGAAAATCTAACAGCCCTGGAGGCAATGGCATCCCCGCAGCTCAGCAGAAAGGAGCCCGCAGGGCCCGGAGGCCTGTAGATTAAAGAAACCCCGAGAGTAAAGTGCACTGAAAAGTGCACACTGAAGTCAAGCACCTCATAATTGGCCAAGGGGGATGTATCCCCAAGGTGGATTTCCCATTGATCTTTGAAAACAACAGCCACCCCACCACCTCTGCCTCCCAGGTGATCGGCTCTAAGGATCTTATAGCCTGGGGGAACGGCAAAGGAAACAATACGGGCGGAAGTGGCGTCCAGCCATGTCTCTGTGAGGAACAACAGATCTAAGGAGTTGTATTCCAGAAGATCATGAACATTGACGTAGTGTTTCCTAAGGGAGCAGACATTAATCAAGGCAGCCCTAATATGAGCAACCTTGGCCCTCTGAACTGAAGGAGCCCGCTCACCCTTCAGGTGAAAGCCACATTCAGGACAAGGGGCCAAAGGAGGCAGCGACACATCCAAGGTCTGGCGATGGCACCCAGCCAGACCACCCAGTTCTCTAAGAGAAGCTCCATTATAGCAAATCATTGGCTTGTGGCCTGGGGACTTTAGGGCAGCATGGCAGACGCTGGACGCTACCGGGACGCTGATGGGCGCAGATGGGCTAGTCTTTAGTGCATCTTCGGCGCCCAGCGGCGCGCCCGTTCAGCGCGCGTCCGCTGCTCGCCCGTTCAGCGCACATTAAATCAGCCGGGCGCCAGAGAGCTAGAACGCCGACCACCCAAAATGGCGTCTCTCCGCGGCACCACGGGTCAATCAAGAAGTCAGTGGGAGCCCTCACCCCCACTGGTAGCAGCAAGAAGAAATTTGCAAATAGTGCAAAGAGTCAGAGACTCAGGTAATTTTTCAAATACGGGTATGCGGAGAATGACACAGCAAAGAGTTTAAAAATGTACGTAGCAAAGACACAGGCACACGGTAAAACACGCGGCCACACACAGGAGCAGAGAGAACCCTTCAGGCAATGTGCGCCTGTTCAGCGCGTATTAAATCTGTCCGGGCGCCAGAGAGCTAGAATGCCACCCACCCAAAATGGCGTCTCTCGGTGGCACCACAGGTCGATCAGGAAGTCAGTGGGAGCCCTCACCCCCACTGGTAGCAGCAAGAAGAAATGTGCAAATAGTGCAAAGAGTCAGAGACTCAGGTAATTTTTTAAATAAGGGTATGCGGAGAATGAAACAGCAAAGAGTTTAAAAATGTACGTAGCAAAGACTCAGGCACATGGTAAAACACGCAGCCACACACAGGAGCAGAGAGAACTCATCCTAGGACTGGTTTCTGGCTATCAGCCTTCTTCAGCCAGGATAGCTTGACTCCTGTGGCTTAGTGAGGAAGGGACTAACGTCTGGGCATACCCTTCCCGGGGCACAGGGTCAAGACTGATTTGCATATGGCTGGGTACAAACTGGAATGGCATGGTGAGCAAAGAAATGATGGATTTAGACCCAGTCTCTGTACTGGGGTGAATGTATGACATTGTTCTGCATTCTGTATATCAACTTTTGTTTTTCCAAGATAGGTTGCAGGCACAAAAGGGCTAAAGGTATCGAAATGCCTAGTGGAAGTTTCAAAATTGTAATAAAAAACCTGACTTTGCCATTGAATATGTTTTTGTCTACCATTTCAAAGATACCAAACATGATATAGCTCGTTGGTCCCATTTGGTAGTTACAGCTTATTAAATGTAATAAGGAATCCCCAATTTTATCTGACGTGGCAAGTAGGCCAGAAGCATTAATTTAAGAGTTTATCACCACTAGGACTTATTAAGCTGTGAAAGTAGATATTCTAAATTCTAAATACATTGCACCCATCCCTCTGGGTTGTCCTGGTCCTACCTTACAGGTGTAGGAGAACGGATGAGAACCAACTGCCTGACGCTCACCTCAGACAATTCTGAAGCAAAATGCTCCCTGGACCTCTACCTGGAGACCAATGGAGCTGGAACCTATGCCAAAACCCTCTGATCATCCCAGAAGCCTGGGAATCCTTCTGATAGATAAACTCACCATGACAGCACAAGTCAGGTCAAGTGAAAAATCACTTTATTCTACTTAATGCAGTAAATAATAAAAGCATATACAATTAAACCATCCTTCGTTAAAGTCACAATATACCCAGACCAACAGGAGGAATGAAACACTCCAGCTAAAAACCATGATACTTAAAAACATTGCAATATAATAGACCAGGTCTCACTTGCATGAAAGCCAAAGTTAAAAGTAAAGTATCTCTGGAACTCTCTTCCCCAGGCTCTGCGTACTGAATCTTGCTACCTCAAGTTCCGCAAAGAGGTAAAAACCTGGTTATTTAACCAATAATCGGCCCCTCTATCTCTCAGTTTCTCTTTTCCCTAATCTGGTTTTTAGCGCCGGGAAACCCCCGGGTAGCTGCGCGCTTTATAAACCTAAATATAATAATAATAATAACAATACTTGTAATGCAGAGTAGAGAATTTTGGGTAAATAGAAACAATATGCAAAGTGTGGAATGCAGCAGCCAATTTGCATCTGAAGATAGCAGGTTACAGTGGTTGGTGCTAGACGGCTATCAGCTGGGGGAAAACATTTAAATCAAGAATAAGTTAAAAGGCCTACATAAAACCAGGATGAGTAAGCAAATCCGTCCGGCCAAACTGTACCAGGTTACCTTTAATATACTGCACCTAAGGAATCTGATGCTAATGTTCCAAACCCAAACTGTCTTTTAGAACTATTATGCTACATTTTAGAGACAGCACAAGTCAATGCAGTTAAATCCTCCGTGTTCACATCACATGCATGCTACACAAGAATGTGTAGAACACCAGAAATACAGTTACACAACGCATTCATCACAAGTAGATGTCACTACTGCAACACACCCCAAGGTGAGATTTCCAAACAGATCCTACACAGACTCCAGGCCTTCAAGAACACCACAGAAAGACTCATTGCACCCTCCCACATAGCACCCACAGCTTGCCACACCTTAAATGGCTCCAAGGGCTTCTACTACACAAACCCAGTCAATTCAAACTCCTCATGAAATGCCTAACATTGGACCAGTATTACTGAACACTTTCAACAGCGAACTCGAATGCTATGGTCAGCCACACTCTCACTAACGCGCACACTCCCCATAGCCATAAAAACAGAATTGGGTGTCACTAATTTTTGTACTTTGCACACAATATCTGGAGCAACATCCCTCAACACATGAGATGTAAATGTAAATGTAAATGTGTTGGACTTGTAAAGCGCACAGCTGCCCGTAAGCGTCCCGGCGCTTGCTTAGGGAACCCATCCTGGTATTCCCCTGTGAGAAACCCCGGCAGGGTGTCCACAAGGTGAAAGCCAGGCATCCCACCGCGAGGGGCTGTAGTGGAGATTAAGCAAGCTAATGCCCAGAGTCGCAGAGTGTGACCCCGTGAGTTGAGTAGGCACCAGAGCGAGAATTATCGAGTCCGTGGAATTTTGGGCCCGAGACCCGCCGAGGCGGGGAATCGAACCCTGGTCCACGGTCGATCTCAGCTTCCGGGTCTGCCGCCTCTAACCACTGAGCCACGATCCTCCTCCTCGGTTCTTGAATCCTGCAAGAAGCTGAAGACTTGGCTCATGTACTATCGTTGTGGGGCCTAGAGGCTACACACCTGCTCAAGTGCTTGGATAACCTCCCATGTAATTAGCACCCGGCACAAGTCAACTTAACATATTATAACATGTTTTGACAGCAATGTTTAAAATACCCAAGAAAAATCTGTTTTTTAAAGTCATATGAGTAGTAGTGATATGCTCATATATTACTGCATCACTTTCCTGCTCACCTTTACACATCCAAGAAGAGTATTCCACTGTTACTGGAAGAAGGTTGGTGCAACGTTTTGCCTTCAACAACGTCTTAACCTCATAATGTTGTATGGTTTACTGAGAGTTTGGCCACAGATCGTAGTCTTCTGAGCATCCAGTCTCAAATGGAAGAGGCAGAGTCCGTGTTAAATAATAATTCTCAAACAGTTGGACATATAAGTCATGTATATGGTATCTAATAGTACTTCCTGTTCAAATGACCACTGACAGCACAATACCTCAATGAATCCTAGACTCAACTTAATATAAAGTGATGTAGCATTATGGTCTGAGATGATCCGAATATTTGTTTCTATTTTGAGTACTGGTGTGATCATACTGCTGACCAAGAACATATCTATATGTGACAACATATGGTATGCTTGGCCACATACTGGATGGATCCTGAACCTCCATCTGGTCAAGATGGGCAGGGTAGACTTATAGAGAGATACCCTTCTGCATTGGCAGTTTATGAATGCAGGGGAAGCAGCACTCAGAAATGGGACACGGAAATATGGGAACCAATCAGCTCGAGCATCAAAAGGATCAAAGAGTAGGGATTTACTAAACCCGGGCAGGAGGTGTTGTTTGGGACCAGGAGAGTGGGGGGGACTAGAGAACATGCTTTGTTATTATAAGGGTTCAAAATTGTAAAGCTGTGAATTTAATCTTGCATTCATATATATATTCACTGAAAAAACCATAGGTTATAGACCATATATAGTTAGGAATTAGCATTTACAAAACCTTATTTTACTCACACAAAACCATTGAAATTCCATATATAGTTAGTTGCACTAACTATATATCGCGCACCCGCAATCCACTGCTGATGATGTCACATATTACATCATTCATGACATGGTCAGTGACATCACTGATGACATCACTGATGACATCTCAAATGACATCACTGATGACATCACTGACGACATCTCAAATGACATCACTGATAACATCTCAAATGACATCACTGATGACATCACTGATGACATCTCAAATGACATCACTGATGACATCACTGATGACATCATCCAGTGACTGTGTGTTTCTGTAAAGTTAAAATGTGTCTTACATATTGAAGAATGAGTGGAAGTATAAGTGTCTGGACAAAGGATTTAGTAGGTGCATGACTGAATGTATGAGTGAGTGATTAAATGTGTCTCACTGAGTGCATGGGTTAGTGACTAAACTATCTTAATTTGAGCATCATTATGTCTGTTGTTCTGTAAACTGCTGCATGTGTTGATCAGTAGCTATATGATTAACTATATGGGTTACTGATTGATTGTCCAAGTATTTGTATGGGAGACTGAGTGTGTGTGTGGCTGGCTGGCTGGGAGGTGTGTGACTCTGTGCAGATCAATGTGTACTTGTATCAATGATTCTATAAGAAGGTAAGTATGTGTTAGTATATGTTTGAAAATGTAAGGTGCTCTATGTTTAACTGTATAGACAAGAAAATGGAAGTGTCATTGATTCTTTAACAGGACTGACTACGTGTGTGAGTAACTCCATGGATGAGTGGCAGACTGTGAGTGTCTGTATAGGTGTATGAGTGCATATGATAGTGTTGTAAAGATGAGTGATTGTATGTATGAATGATTGTATGGGTGAATGAGTGAATGTGTGTGCAGACATTGGAATCAGTGAGTGCGTATGTAGTAACTAGTATTGGTGTGTCAATGGTTTCAAAAATTATACTCTGTATTTAACACTGGGTGAAACAGAGGTTATATTAAAATGTGAGGAGATGCATTGTATTGTCACATGAATGATATCATCAGTGATGTGGTCATTGATGTCAAATCAGATGTCATCAGTGATGTCATCAGTGATGTCATTTGAGATGTCATCAGTGATGTCATCAGTGATGTCACTGACCATGTCATGAATGATGTAATATGTGACATCATCAGCAGTGGATTGCGGGTGCGCGATATATAGTTAGTGCAACTAACTATATATGGAATTTCAATGGTTTTGTGTGAGTAAAATTAGGTTTTGTAAATGCTAATTCCTAACTATATATGGTCTATAACCTATGGTTTTTTCAGTGAATTTTCAAGGTTTTGTAAATGCTAATTCCTAACTATATATGGTCTATAACCTATGGTTTTTTCAGTGAATTTCATTGGTTTTTTAACAGCTAATATCTGTAGCTGTAAAATGTATTCTTCTTTAAATCCAAAAATATATTTTATATGTTTATGAATAATTTTTTTTTTAAATATTTTTTTTTCTTCGTTCCCGCTTCGCGAATCGGGAAGCTTCCCGTTAGCTGACCTTGATGCCGCGAAATAGACCGCGAGCCGGTAAACGTTTCTTTACCGCAACTGCCGCGTTAGAAAACAACATCGTGACCCCTCCCGTCCGCATGACGTTTCACGTTGTCGCGTGATACGTCATATGACGTGCTACGTTAGCGAACTGGTACGCGAAGCGAGTCGGAAAGCGCAGGTTTCTGGAAGCAAACCGGGAGGCCCTGCAAAGCGCTTAACGTAAACACAGCAGGTCATGTGACTTGGTAATAACACTTTTCATTGGTTCATTTCACTTTTGGTTTCCTAATGATGTAAGACTAGGTCATATAATCTAAAATGAACACTTTTCATTGGTTGAGAACTCTTGTTTTTCCCAAATGATGAAAATCCCTCCTTCTTTCCTCACTCTGACTTTCATCATTGTGAGAGAAAGACCCTTTGTGATCACTGAGCAATGGCTTCTTTAGTAGCTTCAGCTGGTGCTTCCCCACCACCTCCACCACATCCAAGGAAGAGTGGACCACCTGCTCAAGTTATAATTCAACAAGAAGAGGAAGAAGAGGAACAGGACGACGAGCACGAAGAGAGGCAGTTTTTGCCTGAGGAGCCCAGGACGTCTCACCGGAAAGAAAACTTCATTTGGCAATTTTTTAAAATTCCCAAAGGTCAGAAAAAAGTAAATGCAAGATACGTAACTTGCCTTATATGTCAAGATAGACTGTCCAGAGGGACCGAGAAAAAATACAGTTTCGGAAACTACACAATGCATCGCCATATGACTAGGTGGCATCCTAACAACTACAGTGCTGCACAGTTTCGGAACGACCTAGATAATCTCCCTATTATGGCCAGAAGATCTGTTGTACCGGAAGTAACGGGACCAGAGGGCAGGGAGATAGTGCCAAATATACAAATGAGATTTGGTGAAGTAAAACACGTCTGCGTACATTGCGATGGATTCATTTGCTACGGAGAAAGAAGCATCACTCTGATCAACAGAGCTATTGACTATCATATGCAAGTTTGTACGAAACGCCCAAAATAATAAATACTTTTTTTTTGTTTTGTTGCTCCTGTTGAGCCCTTTACAATGAATCGTTTTCATTGCCCCCTCCAAGAAAATCCCCAAAAAATATAAAACTGTTCAGAAAAATTCAAAAAAAGTAAAAAAATGTTCAGAAAAATAATAAAAAAAATATAAAACAACAAAAACAATAAAAAAAAGTTCTTTTCAGAACTACCTCCCCGTTATTAAAAAATTGGTACAATAATTGGAACTGTGCCAACCTCTATTTCTCTTAGTTCGCTTCCCAGCGAACCGGAAGCGAACCAAAAACAGTAAGTATAAGGGAAGGAAACAGACACTTATGTTAAAAGAAAGACAGCTATAGGGGAGTAAACTAGAGATACTATTACCCGTAATCCACTGCTGATGATGTCACATATTACATCATTCATGACATGCTCAGTGACATCATCAGCAGAGGATTGCGGGTTTTTTGGCAACGTTTTAATAACGCTGCCTTTTGCTTTATATAAGTTTTCAAATTGTATGAAATATATACCAATAGGTCGTTATGAACCTTTAGGTAGTGCTTTTCTTCATGAGGTCTGGTCGCTTCCATACACATACAGATGTTTCAAAGATGATCAAGAAGTTTATCTGAATGGAGAGGAATGCACTGAGACGCCAGATCATTCACTAATGTGTAGGCACATACAGTTACACGGTTCATGCAACAAACACCGACCAAATATGGCTTGCGTGTTGCAAGGCACGCCAGTTCCTGCTATCATCCCCACGTTCAAGTTGTTGGAAAATGGTAGTTATTTGATGCTCAATAATGAAGATTGTTCTGGGTTAATTAAAAGTATTCCTTTTATCGTAACAGTAAGTGAACGGGTTATTTGCTGCAGAAATGTTCTATTTCCTCCCACACATGAACATAGGGAGTTTTCAATCTCGCCACAAATACCAACCTTGGGAGCAGATTTCAACGGCATGGCAAGAATAAGAGCTCTTTTGTCTCAGAGAGAGGTGGCCTTGAGTTCGGCCCGTGAAACTTTCGTGCTTCACATAGCGAACACCCGTACAGAGGTGCAGACCCTTTTAAATACTGATTCGCCTTTGCATTTCAGCGACATGGTTCGGACTATCTTTAACGCATCCTCCACAAAGGCCCTGGCGTACTTTTTTAAAGTTGTTACCAGTGGTCTCGTGACTTCATTTGAGAAAATCTTTGGAGTCATCCCTGCTTTCTTTCATTCTATTTTTTCCACTCTGCTTCGTGGATTGCCATTTTTACTTGCATTACCAGCGGACGCACTTGTGCTTTTTTACATTTTTAAATATGGATGTCCCTCCTATGCAACCTCCCGCCCTGCAGCTGCTGACACTGTTCCGCAATCGCATGCTAGAATATTATGGCACAATGCCGTTGGCGATATTAAGCACGGCATATGGATTATCTTTTCGATTCTCCTACTTCACCTGTGTCCAGCCTGTATTTCACTGCCTGACCTGTGATTTCGATTGGGCCATTGATTTGTGTCTCTGCGGACCGGTTTCTCCTGACGTCGACTTTAATCAGCTGATGACTCCTATCATTACTCACGAGTTGGTTTGTCCTGGCGAAAGGATTATGGCTGTGGCATTGATGCATGGACTAATTGGTCCCTGGAATTTACTGGCGGCAACACAGTCTTTCTTGGAACAGAGCTTTCTTGAAAACCCACCGAGCTGTCCTCTGATGGTGATAGAGGATCCGGTGCTAGGAGAGCACGTATGTTCTTTTCCGCTTTTAAATTGGATGGCTGAACTCTTTTCGGATGAAGACGGTGACTTCCTATTGGAGGCTGTTGCAGCTTATTTTGCATACACAGTTATGTCATAGACCTTTTTCATTTTTGATATGCTGAGTACTAGCATTTCATTGACAATTCATTGACTTATTTGTCAAGTTTTTATTATTTAGCTTGCCTATTGGCTTAAGACTCGATAAAGTACTTGGCTGTTTTATTTTTCTTTAGCATTAAATTTTCCTAGTTTTTAATATTTTACCTTGCGGACCGTCCACATATAAAGTTGCAATCTGCTCTCATGAGATGGCACTTCTATTATCTTATTCAGTTCGTTTCCGGATCATGGGGAGGTGTCATCTAGGTCCTGGATATCTTTACACCGTGTTAAGTTAGCATGGGCTCATTACCGGTTTAAACGCCATTTTTCCTTTTTTGCAACTTCTGCACACGACACTTAGTTGTTGCTTTAGCTTTCAACCTAATAGTTCATCGTGATTTACATGAGAATAATATGTTATTGCTCTACTATCTGCTTTACTTGTTAAACTATATCTGTACAGCGAGTGCTGAAGTTTCAAGAACAACACGATACAGAATTGTTATGAGGTCTGATCTCCACGACTTCATACTCATAACATAAGTGCAGCTTCTGCCAATTCTGGGCATGAGGCGGGTTTTATATTGCTTTGCCGAACACACATACACAACACTTGATGCGGTTCACATGAAGAGAGAGCTGGTGTATGCTGATGTGATTCCTTCAAATCTAAGACACTAAAGTATGGGCACGCCCTAAACCAACACAAAGAGACCTTCTTAGCAAATAATATAATATGTGTATTAGGGAGGGTGAGATATAAGCAGCCGCGGGCCGTGGAGGGAGTTACGATGGGGCAGGGAGGCGGGGAGGGGGAGGGGCAGGGTGGAGCCCTCTCCACCCTGCCCCTCCCCCTCCCCACCTCCCTGCCCCACCGTAACTCCCTCCACGGCCCGTGGCTGCTTATAAGTGTTGATAACTCTTATTCATTTACAGCATGTTAACATACTGTCACCATTCGCTTTTTATGTACTAGTAACTATGCTGGTAATTTTGCTACTGATAATATGTGTACTTGTATTATCTAAGATACTACGCCTGAGAAGACGGCATTAGTAAATAAACATTTCAAATACACATGTGTTCTTCTTAACTCCATGTTCTGGTTTCTAAGAAATATATAACGACCGACTGTTCATGAGTTCCATGTATGCTGAGGTACTATAAGTTCATATTCTGGATTGTCTAAACATTGAGAGTTTGTTATATCCAATGTGACACTGTACCTAGCTTGCTAAGGGGTTTTTGAGTACTAAGGTGAGTTTTGGGGCACCCTAATTCGCCGAGGTTCCAATCCTCTGTCCACAGTTCTGTGTGAGAACAGAAACCCTGCGACAGGGGCACCCCCGACCCTTCCTGGAGCTTCATCACACTTGCGATACAACTCCAGCAATGCGCCACCTTTACGGCACAGTTACATCACGCATCTGTGCTGTTTTTGCCCCATGATGCGCCGCATTGTAAATGCAGCACACCATAGGTGACGGAACAGCGGCACAGAATGACTAACACATCCCTGGTGATGCGCCAGTCATCATAAATCTATCCCTATGCTTCTTATCTTGTTCGAGATGAACCGCCATATGTATCATCAAAGTTTTTTGCATTTCCTAAATAGCGAACTTTAAGGAATAAATAGCGATTCTTTACCATTCCTAGTTTGCGATTAGCTATTTGCTAATTACAAATTACCCATTCATTTCCTTCATTTCCATAGGGCGGTTGGACTCACTTTTAGCTCGAACGGCTGAATGGATTTCCACGAAACTTGGCAAAATTGTAGGGACTGGTAGCCCGATGTGCCTTTGCTATGTCTCAAGATATATGCTCCAGTGGTTTTTACGAAAATTAACTTTGAAAAATATATATTGGGCTACATTGGCCTATATATATGTTGGAGCCCAAATGTAGCCCAATGTAGCCCAATGAAGCCCAATGAAGCCCAATGTAGCCCAATGTAGCCCAAAGATGGCCGCCAGAGACAAAAAAAACAAATGTAGCCCAAATATCAGCCAGATGTAGCCCATCTATAGCCCAGTGACAGAATGACCAATCAGCTTCGCAAACCTCCGTTACGCGAAGCGGAGCGCTGTTACAGATATATATCTTTTTTTGAACGTTAATTTCTCAAAATCCACTAGAGCACATATATTGAGACCTAGCAAAGGCACATCGGGCTACCAGTCCCTAATATTTTACCAAGTTTCGTGCAAATCCATTCAGCCGTTCGATTATTATTATTTTATTTTTTTTTGCCCCGCGGGGCCCTTTTAAAACCTCCACATCAAACCTAGGGGGTCAGCGAGGATCTACTATTCCCCCTTATGGTCATTTGCCCCTTCGCTTTGGCCTCCTCTTGTCTCTCGATCCTACCGAGAGACAAGATGGCGGCCGCTACGGACTGTTTGGAATGTTGACAGACGCCGGAGAACCAATCAGCTTCGCTTCACAAAGCTCCGTTGCGCGAAAAGTACACGTCCTGGAGCGCTGCCCGGTCCGCTGTTACAGATATATATCTTTTTTTAAACGTTAATTTCTCAAAATCCACTGTAGCACATATATTGAGACCTACAAAAGGCACATCGGGCTACCAGTCCCTACAATTTTGCCAAGTTTCGTGCAAATCCATTCAGCCGTTCGGGCTAAAAGTGAGGCCAACCGCCCTATGGAAAACTCAATGTTAAAAACATGTTTTGGGACCCCCCTTTTTTCTCGGCCCCCCCTTGACGAACCCCCCCCAAATTTTTGAGGGCTGCTCAGAAACAAAATGTGCCATTTTCCTGAAAATTTCAGCCAATTCCGTCCACAATCTCAAAAGTTATTAGACATAGAATTTTCAAAAATCCCATAGAGAAAAAATCCTAACTATATATACCTACTGGCGACCGCCAGTAGGTAATTCATTCACCTATAGTTGTTTGATATGACTTTTCTTTTTTTTTTCTTTCTTGGCAGTACCTATTTCCCCTTTCCGTTCGTTCTTTTTTTTTTCTCTTTTCACCTTTCAAAGATTTGTAATAAATCTAGTAAATGGATCCAATCGGAGAGAGGGGTGGGCAGAGTGGGGAGGATGGGGAGAACTAATCTTTATGTATTGTGAAATGTATGGGAAAACAACATGTTTCCTTGTTAAATAAACAATAATTTACCAAAAATAAAAAAAAAAATCTCCAACCCAATTAAATAGTGGACCATTTTATTAAAACAATGACATACAAAATGTCAAAATCAGAGATATGATAGACTGGGACCAAAAAAGCAGTGTGACAGTGACCGCGATGGAACAGTGTTCGGTTACACCGGCCAGGTTTGTCCTGGTCATATACTATAATTCAAAAGCCCCATGGTGCTAATGGGAGGTACTTAGAGACTTTGGGTCTCAGACAGAAGACCAACAGTAAGCTCCAGTCTAGATCCAGTTGTCACTGATCAGCTGAATAGTTGTAGAATGGGTCAGCTGATGACCCTTGGAGTCCACTTCTTTGCCTGGATTCAAGAGAAAGCAGGTCCAGCCCTTTAGGAGCTCTTCTCAGGTCCCCTGAAAATACATTTTTTTGTGAGACCAGGTAATCCACAGTAAACTTGTATCAGTAAAAGTAGCAACGCCAAGTCTCTGTGCTGCTCAGCTCCTCCTCCTCAAGGAAATCCATATGTACCGGATGGCTATCTGTTTTTCTACACTTAACAATAAACAACAACAGAGCCCTGTGCAAGTCCTTGCCAGTTGTTCAGTATGGTTTTGTCATACAATACTTCTCTGAGTGCTTTGGTTTGTTAAACAATTTGATGTCAAGAATAGTGTCATCTTCTTTTTCTATGGCCTCCGGTACATATGAGTGATGGGTCCTCAACATCTGGCCTGGTCTTCCTGGTTTATCCTGTAGCATCTTGTAGCATTCCTTGTCGAATCTTTTTTACATCCTGTAAACGTTTAGATAGAGAGAGAGAGATTGTGTTGTTTGTTTCAGGGCCCTTTTCCACAGACAAACACCAGCTTTATGTATACATTTTGATTTCAGGTGACTCACAAGGTTGTAGTTGTGCTTCACTACTTTCTTAACCAATAACTTTAGCTCTAAATCAGATAATTTGTAGTTTCCTACACTGTTAGATCCATAGTGCTCCAATCAAGCATTTTTATAATACTGTATGATAATTGGTAATGAATAGCTGAGATGAGTATTGCCTGCAATATTTTTTGTGTACCTCGGTGGCCACTTCCTAACACTTTTGGGAACTAGAGGTGTAATGCACGCTTTTGGGGTGTTCAGAGGTAGGGGTTTGTAGAAATCTCACATGATTGTTAGGTACTCTGAGGGCTCAGTGGAATTTTCACCATTCTGGGTTTTTAATCACTGCAAGCTTCATGGTAGGTGTCGTAAATACCCAGTGGAGCAAATCTTTCAACTGGTAAAAAAAATCTCATGTGTGACTTGTAAGGGTTGTGATATTTATGGCAGCCAATTATGACCACACCCAATAAATAGTGATCCTATGGTCTTCCAAAAAATTGCATTTCTTCTGATATTCTGGACAAACATGTTAACTCTTTTAATTTGAAAAGCCGCTGCATTGTTTTACTTACGCATCATGGCGTGATCTTGTTTTGTAGTCAAGCAGGTAAGAACTTTGAATTGTGGCTATACTCCGCAAGAAATGCATTCCTGAGGACAATCTGTTTATACATTCAGAAATTGTTTTGTATACCTTCAGCTGCAAACATCAGGTGATAGAAAATACCAAGCACATTTTGTACTACAGTAGCAAGCAGGAACTTCTATCAAGCCTCATTGAGCCCCTTGGGCTGATCTGAAGAGTTGTCATACAAAATAGATAAACTGTAGATATTTAGGGCCTCAGCTGACTCATGTAAAATCCTCCTACTACTCCCAGTCACTTCCCATCCATGAACTGGAACAACTATTTCAACCCCCTCATAATTGAGACACCCATAAACCCTACAAAACATTAAAAATCAAATTTAACCCACTAAGGAACCCACAAAAACCACTCATTCTTAAAGATATTTATGTATATATATATATTTTTTTTTTTAAAGCAGTTCTAATTAAATAAAAAGAGCATTTTAAAATAATATTATTTTCCATCTATAACTTAATTCAATGAATGATAACATGTTGGTAACTATATAATATTTACATGTTACAAAATATGGTTTAATTGTTAAACAATAATTATGACAAATTAAGTGATGTGCATTCATTTTAAGCCTACATATATGCATACACTCAGATATATTCAATTTAATCAATATCAAGCTTTATTCGGTATATAAAATACAACCATAAAGTAAACCATATTTCAATTTTTACTTATACAGTACATCTAGCGGATATTCTTAGAAAGTTCTTTACTCTTATTCATGACAACTATTTACACAACTAACAGAAATACAAAACATCATTATCAGGGTACATTGCAGAAGACGTTAAAACTGCTCAAACATATTAAAAATATTTAAAATGGGCTTGCTTTGTTTTAAAATATTTCATAATCAGTACCTCATCCTATACTACAGAGACATAATCTTTCTCATATGATAGGGCTTCCAGGTGGGAATAGTCTTTTATTTTTCTGATTGCCATTTGCACAATGATGATCACTGCGTAACAAATCTTTCCATTTCCCAAACTACAAATATAGTTAAAAGCAGATTTATAAAGATAAAATGTAATGTCAATAAATAGGGATTGTGCTTTTACAAAAAAGTATAAAATACAGTGTAGACTGTGTTGACTTCCCATCAGATGGGCAATTCGGAGGGTTCGGGTTCTACTTGCCCATATCAGGGAATGCAATCAGGTGATGAACGGTACCCACCCGCAGCCTTATTAGGCTGTAAATTTCTTATCAATACAAGGTACGGTTGGATGCCAGGTATGACTGGACCTTCACAATATGATTTAAAAGTCTGATTCAGACAAGCTGCTACTTCTCTAGATGACTCTCTTGATTTTACTAACCTCATTTTTAGGTCCCTTTTACTATAGTTCAGTGTTTTCATTGGTTCTTTAGGGTCGAGATCCACCTTGCGTTCAATTAGCAGTTAAATATACTGCAACCAGGGAATGTTTTTACAATAGTCGAGGACAAAGCAGACCATTACTATTTCCCTCGTACATTTAGTCTCCTCATTAGACCAGAGCCTATCCCAGAGCAAAAGGGCAGCTATACTTATAAAATCGCTTATTTGGGAAACTGATAATTCCCTATGGACTATGTACAAAGGGGTTGAACTGTCACAGCTAAAAGACTTCTTAGAAATTAATTTTCCTGTATTTGCAGTAAAGTATGGTTTCCCAATCCCCATAGTGCAGCACCATAACATATACCAGTGAGGCACTTACTCCTATATAGGGTCAAGAATTCTTTCACTGGTTTTATTTGAAAATCTAAAGATCCCCTTGATTATTCAGGCATTTCAATTTACATAAATTAATATATGTGCCTCAGCTTCCATTCCCATTTCTAATCTTTGTTTTACCTTCCCCACATATCATTGTGAAATTTGGACTGAGATTAAGTGTCAAATCTTTCCCAGTCCTGAATAGTGCAATATTTCCAATTAAACATTGTGGCCCCGTTGGCTGTCCTGGGTAGCAGGACACCATTGTCTACATAGAAGAGAATTTGCGTAACACGATTACCAACTCGTGGGTCATCCGAGATCAAGCTTTGCAGCGATGTATCAATGTTGTTAATATAAGGGAGAATAGAAGTGGTGAGAGGACACATCCTTGCCTAATACCATGGGTGACTCTAAATTGTGTTGTACATCCTCCTGTAGGGCCATATCGTACCCTTGACGATAATGAGGCATACATGTGTGACTGGTAAGCTACAATATCTTTTGGGGCTTCCATCCTGAATAAAGTCTGCCATAGTTTAATGTGGTTAACTAGGTTGAATGTGGCTGTAAGATCAGCAAAACAGAGGTGTAGTTGACCTTCTTTAGCAAGGGTGTATTTCCTGATCAATAATTGGAGTTTGGCGCATTGCTCAACTGTCACTATACCCCTTCTGAATCCATATTGGGACTTTGTTAGGATATTATTTTCATGTTGAAGCTTTCAAGTCTTTCTAAAAGGATTCTTCCCATCAGCTTCCACATTGAGCAAGTAGGGATATATGGCAATAGCATTTGGCATCCCCTCTTCTTTCTTGAAGATTGAAAATATGACACTTTCTACCCAGGTTGCATGTGACATACCTCTGTTGTAGCATTACAGACTCTTAGTAAAATTGGGGACCAAAAATCTATATAGGCACCCTGTTGGGCAATGGGGCCTTACCCTTTGCACTTATGTTTATGCAGTTTCAATTTCCTCTAAGGTAATTGAGGCCAAGTCATCAGGGTCAACACGTATAACATTTTTGCTTTCACAAACTGGAAAGACTTCTTTATTGGGGTTGAATATATATTCAACATGGTTTAACCAGTCTTCAGGTAGCAGTAAGGTTTACATCTTGATGGATGACTGTTCTTTATAAAAGGGATGATCTACATATATTCATTTGATTATTTACATTGTAATTATTAAAAACATTGAAAACATACTTTAATGCAATGTAAATAACCACAATATAAAACTAATTAAATGTTCATGCAATGTACAGCAGTAACACACTTCATATCAGAGTATTCTAGTAACTAAGACCCCTTACATGAGCAGTGAGGTCATTTGAGATGTTATCAGTGATGTCATACATGATATCAAAGAACATCCCATGAGTGATGCAATAGTTGAGGTCATATGCAGTGTATTGCAAAGGGGTGCAAGTTAAAATTACCTCTGTTAACTATAACTGGTGAATGTCTATGTTTTTTTGAGTTCAGATTGTTCCACCTACTCACCTAAGTGATGTGACTCTTACCTTGTTTATTTTCTTGAATATTTACATATTCAACAAAAACAATCCCCAGTCCATGGAAAGTGATGAGCCACACCAGATCCAAGTGCAAAGGTATTTATTTCAGCAGAAACATGAGAAAGATGCTTTTCAACCTTACACAGGGCATTGGACACTCAATCTTCACTTTCATTGTCGAGTTTTGTGAAGGTAAAGTGAGCGTCACACAGGAAGCAACAGTGAATTAACATAAAGAAAATACTTATTTGTTTTGATCATGTGTAATAAATTCTGATTATAAAGTCACAGACTTTACAAATAATTTACATTTGAACCAAATTAAACTGTGGGTGATTGACATGATTATGCTATTTGTGGAAATCAGTTGAGCGTCACAAAATCATGCCATGACATAGATTATGGGGCGACGGGTCACTCTGTACTTTGCCTCAGGCCCTGGTTTCATGGCGAAGACCGGGCCAAGACGTGTCCGCCTTAACCTATCATAGACTGGACGAGGCCGGACTGGGCCATCCCCTTGATCAATCTATATCCGGACATTGAGTGCATAGGGGTGAATCCCTTTTTTATTTTGTCATCCAGACTGCGCCCGATATTCTTTGGTCCATCTCTATTATCTGTAGGCTTTGTGTACCCGTGCGAAGAGAGACATTACCACTTGGTTTAGTACAGCATTCTCTTCTCCAGTACGGCAATTACAGAACAAGTGGGGCCAAAGCTTTTCCCAGGAACCCCAATGGAACTGGCCTAATAACTATCTGGCATAAGGACATTAATTTTACTGATTCTTTGGTTCATATTAATCAGACTTAACGGGCACCGAGTTTGCAAGTTTACGGGGACAAGCTCCCTGAGTCTCACAACATCAATAGTTTTTTTTAAGATAACAAGCAAGTGCAATTGATGGGTAAGAGAAAGGTCACAACTTTATTAAAGCCCGCAGGTGGGAGACAGCAATCACTTATATACTATTTAACTGGGGTGATGGGAGCCATTGAAAAACAGATTAACTCAGTGGAGGAGTTATTACATCAAGGAAAATTGGGGGGAGGGGTGGTGCCGAGTACAGAAAAACCCATTGGAAAATGTTTCCCTGGAACCTGAGGTTACAAATGGCCAACTCAGTTTGAAAGGATGTGTACAACATTTGTCAAATCACATATACTTTGGTGATCAGGAATGCGACCATCAAACTCCTTCAAAGTGCCCTAGAAATCCAGAGGAAGTACCTAAAATTAATGAGAAAAATCACCTACTACCTATTTAGGTTAGAGCAATAAAAAAACATTAAAAAATGGCTAAACACAGTATATCTGAGGCAGGAAGGAGGGGCCAGCTCCTGACTAACAGTCCAAGTAATAATCAGACAGCTGATCTTAGTAAGATAAAATGGAAGACCTCCATAAATTTATAAGGGATGCCTAAAATAATTTATCAGTGAGGGTGGCCTCAATAGAAGAGATGTTAAACAAGCACTGAGAAACTCAACAGTGTCTCACTAAGTCCGATTCTGCAAAGTGCTCAGGTAGTGAGCCAACACCCGCACATGTAGATCAACATCCTGGATGGGTACATTGTAATGATCCCTATTTGATGCTGGGGTCGATGCTTCCATCAAATTCTTTAAAGACAGCTACAGGTCTAATTCTTCTCAATACAAATGCAAAAATAGTCAATTACAATACAGAAAATAACTCAAGGGCATCTATAAAACTAGATTCAAGGTTCAACTGGTTGAACCTGACTCTACCTGCAACTAACCTACAACCGGAAACATCCATGTTGGACTTGCCGCCTGCAGCTACTCCTTACACAATAGTCGTGGCCGATGTACCAAGAATATAATTTCAGGCAAAAGAACCGTGGGGTGCTTTGAGAAACAAATCTTCATTCTGGTTGGGTACCAAACCTGAGCTAACTGAGGCACTATTTGGTGAATTTAAAATGGCAAGGAGGTTCAGCTGAATTGGCATAGATTGTAAAACGCTACAGGGCAATTGTGTGGAATTGACATTTAAATCCACGCAATTAATCCAAGCGACCTTGACTAGAGCTGGAAGCCAATTTATTATGACTTCTGGTATCAACATAGTCCCCCTGGGATATTTTTACAAATCGTCATATGTACCATACACAAGATTACAAAGGAGGGACCCTCATGAAAATACTTTCCATACTTATAACGTCCCTATGTGTAACTGTTTTGACATTATGCCCATATTAGAAGAAGTAGACTGACTAAAAGCATCAGACATATGGGTTGTCCACCAAAGGGAGTTAATACACACTTAACATCTGTTATACAGTCTCCTCCTTCCAATCTGATGACACTCTCAGTAACATGTATTAATGTAGTTTCCCATGTAAAGTGTAAATAGAGGGAGAGTAACCCTTCTCTACCAAGGGAATCGGGTAAGAAATAACCAATAAACACAAAAGGTTCCCTTGAGTTTCGATATCCTAGAATCTATAAAATATAAGATCTCTAAATAAATTCTGTTAAGGTCTCACTGTAATTTAAATGCCACAATTATTTATGCGCTCTGCACTCATAGGCGATTTAATGGAACCACAAAAAAGCACTTACAGTCTAAGCTATATACGCTACGTAGCTGGGATATATATGTTGATAAAAAAATATTTTATTTCAAATTTCAAATTTTACATGAAAGAAATTTCCCATGTAAATCCCTCAGTCTGTGCACAGGGTACCATGGTGCCCTCAGAAAAACCTCCCACTACAAAGATTCACCACAAGCACAAACAGCCTGATTCATCAAGCCGAATTGCGCTCGCAAAGGACCAGATTCTGAGAATTTGGCCCATTGCGAGCGCAATTTTTGCATTTGGGATTCATCATCCCAAATGCATAATTCGGTAATTGCTAATTCGCTAAATTGCGAGGAATCACATTTAAGAAATCTCTATTTGAGATTCCTTAAATGCAATTCATCAACCATTTTTAAATTGCTAATTCGCAATTTCGGGCCGCTATTACCAAGAGGTCAGACCTCTCGGTAAATAGCAAAAACTTAGAAAAATGCTTTTAAAAGCATTTTTCTAAGTTGCATGTTGCACACACACATGTCCTTTGGACATGTGTGTGCGCAACACCTGTTTCCATTTACATTTAAGGGGTGCTACAGGGTGTCCTTTGGACACCCCTGGCACCCTTTCAATCGCTATCTTATTTGCGAGAAGCAAATTGCTAATCGCAAATAAGGAATACTCCCCATTCATTCCTATGGTCCTTATTTGCGATTAGCAATTTGCTACTCGCAAATAAGGAATGTGTAGGAATCGCTATTTATTTAGCAACTCCTACATGAATACCGTTTTGCGAGTCCTTAATAGCGATTCGCTATGAATCGCTATTAGAGGCTCGCAAAACGGCCCGTTGATGAATAAGGCTGAAAGAAACTTGGACGGAGAATACAATGCATATTAATACATACAAAACATTTCATAGTCCCGCAATATTATCTGCACACAGGAGAAACAAGGGTGGCCTGTGCACTTATGTGTCCAATAGAGTTAATGTTAAAGAGAATAAATTAAAGATATGGGACAGTTACCATCAGATTGCGGTGCTTATTGTTGATACGATGCACTGTATAGCCTTGTTGAAATTTTACTATAAAATTCCTAAAGGTCAGTCCGTGGAGGTCTTGAGAAAACTAAGAAGCAAATTGAGTAATATCCAGAACAACACTGCCAAAGGTGTGGGTGTTATTTGGAGTGGGGATTTTTATTCAGCACTGTGTCTGCAAACTTAGGGAGGCATATTTGGAATAATGTCTCATGATGGAATTGATTATGTCCATTTCCCTCATACAACATTTTGGAAACATTTAAACAAAACGATGTTCTCATTTAATCTCGGGTTTGCTAATGATTTATGTTCCCCTACAGTCCCTTTTAGCTGCACATTTAATGGGCATTGATTATATCTTGATCTCAATCAGACACTCTAACAGGTTGAATAACTTTGTGTCTCACCCGAAAATAATGAGTGACCACTTCCCTCTAAGTATTGCTTTTGCCTTCTCCTGCAATGTGCTAAATCTAAAGGGTAAATTAGAACATATTGGGCAGAATATCCTTCTGAATAAAATCAATGGCTATACATTGCCTTGGCCTAAAGCGTAACTGACTGAATTTGCAAAGTCCCTCTTAATTAATTGTAAAGAAGATTTCTTAGCCCCTCTCGGTGAGACTACTACCCATGTTGAAGTTTTAAAATCTTTCATGATGATTACTTTGACGTTAAAAGGACCCTTTTTGTGGAATGAAAATAATCCAAAAATAAGAAGCAGGGATGGTTTAATGGCAAATGCAATAAAGCTCATTCCGACTTGAAAACAGAAATAAAGATGGCCATGAGGGCATATAGACCTGTCCTTAAAGAATGCAAGGCGGTACAAAAGGGGGTGGGGGTGATGGACGGAGCATCTGAATCAATCAAACACTCACACCCAGTCAAAAGATCTGGGTTTAATCCATCACCGTTCTTTAGCCCACTCTGCCACCCCAGTTCTGACATGGCTATATGCAAATCAGTCTGACCCTGTGCCTCATGGGAACAGTACAGCCCGAACTACCAAGCCGTGCCTTCCCTGGACCGGAAACAAGCTTCCGAGGACGGGTTTCTGACATTACAGCCGTCTTCAGCCCGGCTTGCTTGAATCCAGTGGCAAAGTGAAGAAGAATGCAAGGGTGCTCTGAGAGAATAATTATGGCTGACGTGCAGGAGGCCTCTGAACTCAGGGATAATACATGATTTTGGAAGGCAGTAAATACATCTTTTCTAGATCCCCAAGATATACCATCTATAGAGATAACTATTGGTGAGGATCAATGGGTGGATCACTATTTTCCATGTACAATGATAATGCACAGGTGATATCACTGGCTATGACCAAACCATTTTCAGAGTTAGTACCACCCAATAGATGTCCACTTTACATTGGACAAATTGTTTGAGCTATAAATGCAAGTGCGGGTGGCACAGTACTAGGTCTGGAGGGAGTGCCAGTGGACCTTTTGCAAGTAAAATGTGCCCCATTGAGGCCCCCTATTGACCTTAGTATTAAAAGCATGTTGCTCCCATGGTTTTATTTCACCTTAGTCAAAATCAGTGCTGGTCCCAAATTAAAGAAGGGTGACCGCCACAATCCTTCACAATCCTGCACGCTTTTTTTTTAATTGTTTAAATGTAAAACCATAGCATAGTTTAAAAAAACAGATGTAGTCTATCAATTAAGTTTCAGATCCATAAATTCCTTTAATGTTTACAAATTTCCTTTTAAAAGCAGCCAACGAATTTCATCCACCTATGTGGACTTCGTCAGGGCCTGGTCAGTGTTTAAATTCTACAGTACGTCTGATCATAGTTTCAAAAGTGTTGAAGTTTTACAACCCAGCCATATTTATATTTATGTGTCCACATTCATTCCAAGGAAATACATGGATGGGTCCTGTAACCAAGCCTTAGCGGTCTTTGTAATTTTCCCAGTCACCTTTAATAAAGTTTCTTTCTGTTTCAATTCCTGGCCCGAGGTCAAATTAGTTCAGGGGCAATAAACTGTTACAGACTGCAGTATTATCTCGCGGCCATCCTATTTACTTCTGTATGAAATGCTATTGACCAATACCATTACTGGTATCTTTGGTTAAAGGAGCAGGTTGTATTTTATTGAATAGACTACAGGTCTGGGCTGAAGATGCTGGCATTATCACAGAACTACAATATGGCTTCCAATGGGGCTTAGGTACAATTGAGCAGGGACTTAAACATTATTCAGGGCAAATGTATGCATGACAAGCAGGGGAAGCTATACCTGGCCTTCGTATACTTTAGCTCCGCGGTCGATTGGCAGACACGTTACATTATGGAGGATTTTAGAGGATATGGGTGTGGAAATTTCACTTATTCATTTCATGAGGCAGCTATACCACAATGCTAATGCAAGGGCCCATTATGGAATTTGAGGAGAGTGTACTGCCAAGTTTATAATAAGTAAAGGGGTGAGACAATGATGTGTTCTGGCCCCTTTTTATTTACTCTGTACATTAACGGTTTAGGCTAAGTTTTAAAGAGTCAGTATCAGGATTTGCCATATATAGATAAGCGTCCGATTCAAGCCTTACTGTATGTAGACAACACTGTCTTAATGTCGCAAACACAACTTGGGTAACAAAGAGTAGAGTCCAGTTATTGAACATTTATGTATAATTTGAGCCTTTGAGTGACCACTTCTAAAATGTTTATTATGAAATGTGCAGAAAATAGTGCAGAATGGAGAGATATATTTATTGATAAAAAGAACGTTGAATTTATTATCGGATTTTCTTATCTGGGCATCCTCTTTGATTACAGGGGGACATGGTCCCAGGCTGATCTAGGAAGAAAATTGTTATTTTCAAAAGCTACGGGCGCATAGCTAATTTTGCATGAAAATTGAGAAGACGACCGTTTGTAGAATTATTACAGATTTATAAAGCTAAATGTGTTTCAATTTCTATGTATGGAGCTTGCATTTGTGGCGCTTGCATTTGTGGCGCTTGCATTTGTGGCGCTTGCATTTGGGGCTTTGCTGATACTCAGCCTCTGAAGCTAATCAAGAATACCTTCTTTAGATACTTTTTGGCATTCCCAAGTAGTAAAGACACCTATATTTCAAACTCTGAATTAGGGATGCCACACATATCAGACTTAATAATGATAAAACCAATTTTACTAAGGCACAAGATCTGGTCAACAACAAATACCAGTTCCAACCAGAATGTTTTAAATGATTGTCTAAAATTACAACAGGTGTCTTTTATTTCTTTGCTACATGATGATAACATTTTTATGTCCGACCTCGGTCATCCTGAATATTTTGACGACCCAGGCAGCATAGTTACAATCCCAAGACAACTTTCAAAACCGTCTGTTTAATGCTCTTGGAGACAAACTGATTTTCCAATGAAATTTTAAAGCCTACAGTCAAGGAAAACCAGAAGTTATTAATTGCTTACTGTATACAACCATATCTTGAAACTGTTGCTGGGGCTTATGGCAGGACGATGTTGACCCTCTTTTGACTGGGGAACTTTCATATGTTAATTAGCTTCCCAGTCATGCAAGACTGGTACAAAAATATGTGCCTGTGCCCTTGTGATGATATGTCTTTGCAATCAATGCACATTATCCCAAGAAAGAGGTGGATTGACCTATTTAAAGACAAGTAGGCATGAGCCATGTCGCCCAGCATGTTTAATAGTATAATTCTTAGAGCATGAAGTATTTACTAGTTCTTAAGTCTTGTATTTGAAAGATTTAATTATATTAAGGACAACTGTGAAATATGAACTTGGCATTTTAACTTATGATATTCTTATTATGTGAATTAACTCTTTGTATAATACTGATTTGTTTTTTAAAATAATATGTGACATACTGTGCTTTTATGATTTATTCTTTTTAAATCGAATAAAGCTTATTTGACGTGGCTTGACTTTATCAATTCATTATTAATTGGTGTCAACCTGCACATGGTTTGTTGTGGTATTCGGCAGGTGGATATTGTGTGGTTTGAGTCAAAATCCATTCAGGTATGGTACTCCATGTATGTCTATGTTCTTTCTCAAATTTCACAGTTTCTATATGTCCACAATTATTGTTTACCAGGAAATAAATATGCTGCTGTAGTAGCTTGATCAATTTACCACATCATTTAATATTACAATTTAATATGCCCTCGGCCCTTTTGATGTTCAATACTTTGCCCCACCACTGTAGAGTATTCTTTGTAAAGAGAGATCAGTTTTGCACAGAACAGCCCTGTTCTCCGATGCTCTTGAACTCATCAAAGGTGGCTACTCTAGAGTTCATGTCTTGAGGTCCTGTAATCAAACAGAAGTATGTGAAAAATCTGACCAGCTGGACATCAATTTTTAGTATGAAATATAAATGATACTCAGCATTCACTGATATAGAGGTTCAGTTAATAGCCATACATTTATAGGTAAATATCATATCAATAATTCAAAAACATTAAACATTCTATCATATGTAATATAATCAAACTCATATCTCAAATCTGGGTCAGGGACACCTTTACCTAGTTCACAGGTGTGAATGTAACTTTTCATTATCATTCATTCTCTGAAGGAAAATAGAGCCAGCTTGTAGGATTAACCTTGATTGTAATCTGGGTAAAGCAGATAGGGGGTTGCCACCTCATTGATGATTGGGGATTGTGTCTAGGCCTAGGTATTTTGCCTGTGTCCAGTCTCAATTGTGTGTTTTGTGGAAAGGTTTGATAGTGCTGTAACTATAATCTCTGTTCATGATTGCTCTCTAGTGTTCTAGAATTCACTTGTTTACTGGGAAAGTAGTGGAACCAATAAACCACTGGCCACATGGACAGGTTATGGCATACAATACAACATCTGTTCACTTTTGATTGTTTTAGGGATTCAACATTTTTGTTTATTCTCTGTAGAGTTACTTCTTGAAAATGTTTGCTATATTTAAACACTACATTGCCCACAACCCCGAAAACCTTTTCTCTGTCTCAGCCAGTTGGGTTCTCGTGGTTTAAGAAGTCTATGTACCAACATACATGCCTCGCAAAGCCCACCTGATTAATAACAGAAGCCCCGGGGAGGTGGTGGTCCCCGGGGCTTGGGAGGGCCTGCGAGCCCCAGGGAGGTGGTGGTCCCCGGGGCTTGGGAGGGCCTGCGAGCCCCAGGGAGGTGGTGTCCCCGGAGCAGCGTAGGGGGTTGGGACTCCTCGACGCATTTATCTTTGAAGCCTCCGCACACTATTAACTATTAACTAAGCCACGGGGAGGTGGGGATCCCTGTGGCTGCGGGGGCCCCCGTGGGCTGCCACAAATTAATTATGCATTGGCCCCGGGACCTGGCCGGGATGAATTCCTTGTACTTAAGCCCACTAGGGGGCTTAAGTACAAGGAAGAGCAGGATCCTGCGCTTCATTTATTTTTTATTTTCTCATCCGGATTCGCCAAGTTTTGTTTTTTAGGGTTTATGGCTGTCTCATTTATTAGGTGTTTGAAATAGTTTTCCTAGTTCATGGATGGGTAGTGATTTGGTGTAGTATGAGGATTTTACAAGGGGAAAACGTGGGCCCTCAATATTTACAGTTTATCTAATCTTGTGTGAAAAGTCTTGAGATCAGTACACAGAGCTCACGGGGCTGAGTAGAAGTTCCTGTTTGGCACAGTGGTACAGAATGTGTTTTGCATTTAGTTTATAACATCCGATGTTTTCCAGCTGAAAGGCCATCTCATGACTCTCAGCTAAGAGCATACAAAACAAATTCTCAATGTGTAAACAGGTGCTCAATGGTGTTCAATATTGTTTTAGTTCTGGGTTGATTGTCCTTGGGAATGATTATTTCAGGGGTCTAGTCATAATTCAAGGTTCTTACCTTCTTGACTGGAAAAGGAGTTCATGTCTTGTTGCTTAAGCAAAGAATGCAACAGTTTTGCACATGGAGAGTGTTAACATGCTTTCCCAAGGTACTGAAGAAAATAATTCAGATCAAGAATTATGGCTTAATTTCTAAGTGGTTGATGACTAAATGCCTTCCCTGAGAGTGCACAGGCCATGGATCTAATGGTTTCCACTGGCTATATTATATATGGTCTCCAATGGCCTTGTACGGGTCTTCATAGGCCAGTGGTTCTGATGGCCTTTGGAAGCTGAGCAAAATAGTCCGTAGCTCTGATGTTCCCCAGAGACCAAGGATTCACTGCTCTCCAGAGGCTAAAAGTCCAATGGACTAAGTAGTTAAATCCACAGTTATTCTGGGTGCAGACAGTGGTCAATGTGAAACAGAGATACAGGCAATGGGAAAGAGTCCCTTTATTAAGATTTCCCCATAAAATGAACATGTGAAAGAACTTTAGCAATTAAGTCCCATTTTGAATGGCCTATACTTTTTGACATTAGTGGTACCCAGATATATAAAAATCATACGAATTGCATTACGTATCTTATGGTTACAAACTGGGTATAATAAAAACATTAATTCCCCACTAAATGGGATTTCCTGTGGTTTTCATAGGCTGGCTGAAACTCCTTTACTCTGGCCCAACGGCTCGGGTAAGGGTGAGAGGCTTAACTTCAGAGCTTTTTAAGATAGAGTGTGACACCAGGCAGCGCTGCCCTTTATCGCCTCTACTATTCTCTGTCATGCTGGAACCTCGGGCGTGCATAATAAGGCAGCAACAAAGAAAGACCACTCTAAACTTCCTGCATTGCCCTGTAGGCATCTCCATGTATGCGGATGATATGGTGCTGTTTATAAGCGATACTCAACAGAACATGGCCCCTGTATTACATGAATATATAAGGTTTAGGCTGTTCTCTGGGGTGATTATCAATTAGGATAAATCGATGATCATACCTCTAACAGAAATCACAGGTCCTACTAGTCTGGAATACCCATTGATGTGGTCCATTTACCACGTGAAATATCTGGGTATTTGGGTCCATCGGGATCCTGACGTAGTTATACGTGAAAACTACAGGAGAGCATCGCTGTTATAAAAATGGTAGTTCTGTAGCGCTTTTTGTATTTTTTTAGTATTATTCCCTTACAGCTCACAAGACATTTTTTCACAACTTTACTATCGTCACTATTGTGACTCATTTGGGGGATAAACAAGCAAGGATAGGCTGAGCAACACTTACACTGGACTATGCAAAGGGCGGATCCTGTGTTCATGATTTTGACATTTATTATCCTTGTGCCCAGGCCCAATATGCGTACTACTAGTACCGCCCCCATGCCTTCACTTTCCACGTGGTGGTGGAGGATGGGGGCGCCCACCCCACCCCACTAGCTGGCATTATAACGCACTCAAAGAGGGGCACACCAAAGACAGAAATTAACACACTAGAAACCACCATCGCCGCCTGGTGGTTTATTTTATGGTTGTATTTTATATACTGAATAAAGCTTGACATTGATTACATTGAATATATGTATGTGTATGTATATATGTAGGTTTACAATGAATGCACATCACTTAATGTACCGAAAATATTGTTTAACAGCTACAAGTTATTTTCAACATAAATATCTAAATATTTTATAGTTACAAAAATGTAATTTTTTAATTAACTTATAGATTGAAAATAATATTTATTTAAAAAAAGATTATTTATTTATTTAAATAGAATTGCTCTAAAACAATTATGTGTTTTACCTTTAAGAATTAGTGGTTTTTGAGGGTTTAGCGGTGGGTGATATTTGATTTGTTATGTTTTAGAGGGTTTATGGGTGACTCATTTATTAGGGGGTTGAAATAGTTTTTCCAATTCAAGGATGGGTAGTGATTAGGGGTAGTGTAGGGATTTTACATGGGCCATCTGAGCCCATCAATATCTACAGTATATCAAATTCTGTGTGACAAGTCTTCAGATAAGTACAAAGAGCTCATGAGGGCTGGTAAAGTTCCTGCTTGGCACTGTGGTCCACAATGTGTTTTGCATTTATTTTCTATCACCTGGTGTTTTCCAGCTGATGAGCCATCTCATGACACTCAGCGCAGAGCATACAAAACATATTCTCAATGTGTAAACAGATGTACAATGGTCTTCAAAATTGTGTTAGTTCCGTGTAGATTGTCCTTGGGAATGGGTACTTTTAGGGGTCTAGCCATAATTCAAAGTTCTTACCTGCTTGGTTGCAAAAGGAGTTTATGTCTTGTTATTTAAACAAATCAATGCAGCAGTTTTGCACATGAGGGCGTTAACATGCTTGCCCCAGACTACTACAGGAAAGGAATTGAGATCAAGAAATATGGCTTAATTTCTAAGTGGTTGATGTCTGAATGCCCTCCCTGAGAGTCCACATGCCATGGGTCTTATGGTTTCCACTGGCTTTGGATCTGATCGTCTCCAGAGGCCTTGGACTTGTCTCCAGAGGCCGGTGGGTCTGATGGCCTTAGGAGGCCGTGAGTAAAATATTCTCTGAGGCCGTAGCTCTGACAATCTCCAGAGACCTTGTATTTAATGATGTCTAAAGGATACAAGTCCAATTTATAAAGCGCGAACAAGATCCTAGCGGATATCAGAGCGCTGTACAGATAATAAATGTTACTTATACAGGAAACAGAAATAGATAAAATGTAGTAAAAAGCAGCATAGTTAGATTTAGCATCAATAAGTGTCTTGTAGTTGAGAGCGCGAAAGCATCTCATTACAGGGATTCAGCAGACCCTAGTCATGTGTATTGGGCCATGAGGATGAATTTAACTTCCTTTTTGAAAGAAGTAGAGGACGGGTTAAGTCTGGTTTCTGGGGGTAAGGCGTTCCAAATTCTGGGTGCCATCCCAGAGAAGGATCTGTTATAAGTTTTTTTCTTCTGGAATTTTTGTGGTTTCAGAAGTAATTTTTCCGCATTTCTTGAGGATCTGGCCCCACCAGAGATCGTACGTTTCTGTGCCAAGTAACTGGGTGACTTTTGATGTAGGGCTCTGTGTGTCATGCACGCAATTTTCAAAGGAATTCTCGCCTCAAGGGGTAACCAGTTCAAGGATTGAAGGTCCGGGGAGATGTGGGAGCTCCGTTTAGATCCAGTTATGAGTCTTGCTGTGGCGTTGATAGAGGCTCTGAGAGGTGCAGTTGATGCTTTGGGTAGGCCACATAGGGAGACACAACCGTATTCCACTCTTGGTATAACCAGAGCTTGAACTGCCTGCTGAAAGTCATTATGTGGTAGGAAGGGTTTCAGTTTCCTTAAAGTGTTTATCTTGAAGTTAGCTCCCTTTGTAGCATTGCTGATGTGTTTTTGCATGTTAAGGTTACTGTCTAAAGTCATTCCAAGTGACTTCGCCGAGTCCACAATGGTAGGTTGTACGTTAAACGCCGTGATATGTTTGATCAAGTTTTGCATTTTCGGGATTTAAGCTGGCGGAGCTATTAGTAGGAATTCGGTCTTGAGGGCGTTAAATTTAAGATGATTTTCTGCCAGCCATGTTTGGGTATTCTTAAGAGCTGTGTTAAGTAATTTGATGTCCTCTAGGGTGTGTATCTTGAGGTATAGCTGTGTATCATCTGCGTACATGTGATATTGCACGTTAGAGGACTGTAGAATTTCGGTGAGAGGTTCCAAGAAGAGATTAAACAGTGTTGGGGATAGTGCGGATCCTTGCGGTACACCCAGCGTTACTGGGACGGGCTTGGACACGGTGTTATTGACTTTGAATTGTTGTGTCCGGTTTTGGAGAAAATAAGTGAACCAGCGCAGCACTACACCAGATAGGCCCATTCTGTATTTCAGGAGGTCTAACAAGTTCGCGTGCTTGACCGTGTCAAAGGCCGAGGAGAGATCAAGTAGGATGAGTAGGCAAGATCTATTTTGGTCGAGTATTTGCAGCGCATCGTCGATGATGTGTGTCATGGCTGATTCTGTGCTATGGCCAGCACGGAAACCTGACTGGTGTTTGTGGAGAAGGTCAAATTGGTCGATATGTTTGGTTAGCTGTAGGTGCACACATTTTTCCAGCAACGTGGCTACGGTAGGGATATTGGAGATAGGGCAATAGTTGTTTAGATCTGTAGGGTCTGCCGTGGGCTTCTTAAGAATGGGAGAGACCTGGCCCACTTTGAGGGTGTCTGGTATGCATCCTTGCTGAAGTGTACTGTTTATGATCTTGGACCAGAGAGGCAGTAGTAGTGGAGTAAGGGCTTTGACTGCGTTTGCCAGAAGCGGGTCGGAAGAGTGGTTAGCTGGGTTCAATGCACTGAGAATTTTGCCTAGAGCATCTTCGGAGTAATAGGAGAATGATGACCAGACTGCGTTATTTTTTGGGTTGGACTTTGATGAGAGTTGGCCAGGCATGGGTCTGGGGGCAAGAGAGGTTAGTGTATCGGTCTTGCGTATAAGGTTTGATCCTTTAGGAGGTCGTTCTTGATGGCGTCAGTCTTCAGGGTGAAGAAGGTAGAGAATTCTTCCCAATTTGGCTGCGAGTATTCGGAGTCTTGTGGTCGTTGGGGTGTAACCTTAGATTGGGTTTTTATCAGATCAAAGAGTTTGTTGGGACGGTTTCTTGCCTGGTCAAGTTGGAGGCTGAAAAAATCGGCTTTGGTGTGCTTGATCTTGCGGAAATATGCGTTCCTCTTTGTCCTAAGAATCTTGAGGTGGTAGGTTGATGGTGTTGATCTCCAGATCCATTCTGCAATTCTGAGTGAACGCCTGTCCTCGTTGAGCATACCGTTATAACAAGGTTTGGAATCTTTCAGTGAGACTCTTTTTATTTGCAGAGGAGCTACCTCATCTATTATTGAAGTCATGGTAGTAAGGTAGTGACTGGTGAAATCGTGAACTGTGGAGGATCCTGCGGGAGGCAGCAGTAGGTTGGAACAAGAGGAAGGCAGGGTGTTGGGGTTACGTTTTTTCAGGTCTCTTTTCCAGACTTTTGGTCTTGTGGATTGGGCTGAGTTCAATTTCATCGTTTCCTTAATGGTGAAAGTGATGATGTGGTGGTCTGACCAGTCGCAGGGTAGGATCGAATCTAGCCGAATGGAGTCTGATTTAGAGATTACTAAGTCCAGGATCGATCCTTTGTCATGTGTTGGGATGTTGCAGAATTGCATTAGTTGAGGGTCAGAGTTGTACTGGGTACAGACAGCTGAACCAGTAAAGCAGAGATCTATGGACTGGGAAATGGTCCCTTTAACACAATTTCCCCATAAAATTAATATATGAAAGAACTCTAGCATTCAAGTCTTATTTTGAATGGCCTATACTTTTTGATATTAGAGGAGATCAGATATATAACAATCATAGGTTTTTCATTTTTTTACTTATGGTACAAACTGGGTAAAATAAAAACATTCAGCCCCCACTGAATGTTTTCAAATGAAAGCTAATGGAACTTTAAGGTAATAAAATGGCCTGGAATATACTGGAACAAGCAGATTTTGATGCAGTAAGCATCACAATTTACATTCGATGTTCAATTTTAGGGGAACCCCATAATTAGTGTTACAAATTGCACTCAATAAATAGTGTATCAACACAGTATTTTTATTTATCAGGTATGATAAATATCACACCTAACAAAGCAGTTCACAAAGTAGGTCTTAGTGGGAAATGAAATCTTTATGCATTCAATGTTGACAGACTAAATATGATTGATGGGAAAACAATGCTGAAAAGAAATCATCAGAGCTTACATCTGGACCATTTGAAGGCAGGAAACATTATATCCAAGAGCTTCAAAACCACCACGCTGTAGTATTAGAGTACTTAAAACAATATTCTACGGTTTGATTCATTTATTGTCTTCAGAAGTGGAAAGGCAAGACCCATACAGGAATTTGCCTACATAAACCAAAGTTTCTTGAATGAGACTTTGATTGCTTGAAAGGCGAGATGAGAAAGAAATTATTTTGGCAAGTATTTAGAGAATGAGCTGAGGCCAGCCAGTCTTCTAAATATTTAAAAATATGGAGAGATAAAAAAAAGATGGGCCAAAAGATCTGAGAGATCCTTTGTGCCCAATGAAAGAAGGGTTGACAGATCTTCTGAAACATTGTTGGTTTTGTTGGTTGCTGTGTGGGCCAATGTCATAGAGTTTCTAAACTGCACGACTCTGAGAAATGTTTCAATGAAGAGAAAATGGGTTAGGTCATAATGACATGGAATTCACCGGAGGATCCCCTTCTCCATGGATACAGTGAAGTCTTCGAAGTAAAACCTCATGCTCTTCTTATTTTATGGGGCTAATTATGAGTTATAAAGCCAAGTATACACTTTGGGGCAGATGTACAATCCTTTTTTGTGGCCGCAAATGGGAGATACTCACATTTGCAGCTGCAAAAAAGAGTAATAGTATGTACAAATGCTATTTTGCGAGTCACTGACTACCATAATATCATTTGTGTCAGTTGCAAATCCAAGATCTTAATCATGTCCTATTTGTATGTTCAAAACTGCAAACTGCCAGGCGAGTGTTTTTAAAACCAGTATTTATCAAATTTAATATTCACTCTGCTCAGGATGCACGTTCTCTGGTTTTGTCACCCTCGGATGAAATGGTTTGTTTTAAGATATACCACTTTTTTACAACATTTTTGCCTATTTATTAGAATTTTGTCTAACAGTAGTACTCTGGTTTTGATTTAATATCAACTGGTTGGCTATTTAATTGTTTCATGTATTCATTGCATCATTTGCACATTACTTAGTATGTATATAAGAAATTTTATTGGCTGGTTATGTGATTGTTTTACGTATTATAGCATTATTTACACATTTCACATTACGTTTGATATCATGTTATAGTAATGTATAAGGAAGGAATTTTGTACTGTATGCAATGTTTGTCTTTTTACATTTTTAGTGTGTTTTTGTGGAACTCCGTTGGAGTTCCAAAACAAAATAAATACATTTAATTGAATTGGTCTCTCACTAATACGAAGGGGCGTCCCTCCCTAACAGCGAGTCAACATGTACTAATGTTTTGAGACCACATTTGCGGCTGCAAAACACTCGCAGTTTACCACCTACTTCAAGTAGGTGGTAAACTACTCGCAATGGGGAAGGGGTCCCCATGGGACAACTTCCCCTTTGTGAGTATGTGTGAAAATATTTTTTAAGGGCAGGCAGTGGTTCCAGAGACCATTGCCTGCCTTAAAATAAATGAAACTGAAACATTTTCTTTTTCTGTTTTAAATACATCCCATTTTCCTTTAAGGAAAACTGGCTGTATTTAAAAAAAAAAGAACTGCTTTATTTAAAAAAGCAGTCCCAGACATAGTGGTCTGCCGACCCCAGCAGGCCACCATCCCTGTGAGTGCTAGCCCTTCCTAATGGGGACACAAATTGTGCCTGCCTCATTAATATTAATGAGGCATGAAAATTGAAACTCCATTAGGAATCACATGCAGTGTCTGAGACACTGTTGTGCATTCCAATTAACGAGTCCCAAATTGCGAGTCACCAATACGGCACAATTCGCGACTTGCTAATTGGCGGGCTGTATATCTGGCCCATACTGTTTTTAACTTACAATCAGAAAACTCACTTCTTTAACAGGAAGGATTACATTGAAGCAATAAACAAGTGCCATAAGCCTCACACACATCCTTGGGCATTTACATATTTTCAACCTTAATAGTAGTTCAAATACAGAAAATAATTGATAATGTGTGTATGAGACTGCTTTGAAACTTTGTTGGTGTGCTGATATCAACAGAGAGGAGTCATTAGTAATTTAAGGTTCTTTTTTAAAGAGCCTTTGTCAGTGAACCATGTGATAATTAGAAGCACTTCCCTAAACTAAAGAGCTGGAGCAGTGCTTTGAGTGTTTCAGAAATCTTGGGATTGGTTGCTCTCTTCACCTAACAGTGGATTTCAATGTTATCTCGTTAAACATCAATAATAATATAGAATGATAGTGTTGTAAATGAATAATGTAGTAGTTCTTCACCAATGATGTCTGAGTGATGTCAAAAGTCAAGCCTTTCATCTCCCAATTCACAAAGGTAAACTTAGACCAGAAGGCAAGTAGGCCTTGCGGTAGTGAAACATTAATTTAAGGGTTTTTCAACACTAGGGCATATAAAACTTTGAAAGTGGATATTCTACTTTTTAATTACACTGCACCCATCCCTCTGGGTTGTCCTGGTCCTACCTTAGGGGTGTAGCAGAACGGATGAGAACCAACTGCCTGAAGCTCACCTCAGACACTTCTGTAGCAAGAATGCTCCCTGGGACTCTACCCGGATACCAACATAGATGGAACCTACACCAAAACCCTCTGATCACCCCAGCAATCTGGGAATCCTTCTGAAAGATAAACTCACCGTGACAGCACAAGTCAGGTCAATTCAATAATCACTTTATTAAATTTAACACTGTAATATAAAGATTGCAGGCCACAATTGTTGATGCTAGACGGCTATTAGCTGGGGGAAAACATTTGAACCAAAAGAAGTTAAACGGCCTACATAAAACCAGCACATTCAATTTTGTATGAAATTATAACTATTGTATAATGCTTGCACGCTCTTTTCACCAATGAGCATTGGGCCCTGTTTTCTTGTATAACGTCTTGATATGCTTCTTTGACCCACCAAAGATCAGCTTTAGAACTTTGATCAGAATGAGTAAGCGAATCCGGCCGGCCAAACTCTACCAGGTTACCTTTAATATACCGCACCTAAGGAATCTGATGGCAATGTTCCAATCCCAAACTATCTTTTAGAATTCTGATGTTACATTTTGGAGACAACACAAGTCAATGCAGTTAAGTCCTCCCGTGTTCACATCATATGCATGTTACACAAGAATTTGTGGTGCCTCTAAAACACCAGAAATACAGTTACACAGGCATTCATCACAAGTAGACGTAACTACTGCAACACATCTTAAGGTGAGATTTCCAAACAGTTCCTACACAGACTTCAGGCCATCAAGAACACCACAGAAAGACTAATCGCACCCTCCCACATAGCACCCACAGCTTGCCACACCTTAAATGGCCCCACAGGCTTCCACTACACAACCTCAAGCAATTAAAACTCCTCATGAATTGCTTAACATTGGACCAGCATTCCTGAACACTTTCACCAGCCAACTCAAGTCCTATTCTCAGCCAAACTCCAACTCACTCACACTCACAATAGCCACAAAAACAGAATTGGATGTCTCTCATTTTTGTACATTGCACACAATATCTGGAACAACATCCCTTTACATATGAGACCCTCCTCCTTGGTACTTGAATTCTGCAAGAAGCTGAATCGTTGTGGGGCCTAGATTCTACACACCTGCTCAAGTGCTTGGATAACCTCACATGTAATTAGTACCCTGCACAAGTCCACTTAACATATTATAATATGTTTTGACAGCAATGTTTAAAATACTCACTCAAAATAAGTTTTTAAAGTCATATGAGTAGCAGTAATATGCTCATATATTACTGCATCACTTTCCAGCTAACTTTTCCACATCCAAGAATAGAATTCCACTATAACTGGAAGAAGGTTGGTGCAAAGTGTTGCCTTCAACATTGTCTTAACCTCATTATAGCCTTATAGCCCGCCGTAGGGGGCTATACCAGCTATTAAAGGCCCTCTCCAACGTTAAAGGCCCCGAGCCGAAGGCGAGGGCCTTTAACAAGAGAGAGGGACTTTAATAGCGGTATAGCCTGACTACGAAGGGCTATAAGGCTATTAGAACATTCTGTCACTAGAGGACAGAATGTTCTAACAAAAAAAACAAAGGCTTATGGAAGTGTGAGGGGATTGGAATCCCCTCAGGCTCCCTGAAGTGTTTGTTCACAGCCAGAGCTGTGAACAAAGAAACATTGGAATGTTGGAGCTCCGGGCTTCTACCAGCCATTATAAGCCCAGAGCACCCCATTGTTTTCAATGGAGCTCCCAATATTCCAATGTTCTAATATGTTGTATGGTATAAGTGAGAGTTTGGCAACAGATCATAGCCTTCTAAGCATCCCATACCACAATGGAAGAGGCAGAGTCCTTGTTAAAAGTTATAAATAGTCTCAAACAGCCGGACATATAAGTAATGTATATCATATCTTTTCGATCAAATGATCAAATGACCACTGACCGAGCGATACCTCAATTAATCCTTGGCTCAACTTAATATATAGTGATATAGCATTATGCTCTGAGATGATCCGAATATTTCTTTCGAAATTGAGAACTGCCATGATCATTTTGCTGACCAAGAACATACCTATATGTGACACCATACGGTATGCTTGGCCACATGCTGGCTGGATCCTGAACCTCCATATGGACAACAATGGCAGAGTAGATTTCTAGCGATATAGCATTCTAAAATGGCAGTATATGAATGGAGGGGATGCAACGCTCAGAAAAGGGGGGCAGAAATGTGGAAACTAATCAGCCAGTGCATCAAAAGGATCTTAGAGTTGGGATTTACTGAACTCGGGCAGGAGGTGCTCTTCAGAACTAGGAGAGTGGGGGGACTAGAGAACGTGCTGGGTTATTACAAGGGATCAAAATTGTAAAGCTGTGAATTTGATCTTGCATTCATAGGTATATTCACGCACCTATGTGTAGTGTCTTAGGCTTGTTTTGGAATGTCTGTACTGTGGGAACACTCTAATTCTAGTATTACATAGGTGTGTTCTTGACTGGCAGTTGACAAGCTTCTTGTGTAGCTGCAGCCGCCCTGCTTTGTTGGTCCAGATATTTAAAGATTAAACTACAGACTGACCTGATCCACAACGTGTCTTTTCATCATTACAACACTATGGTTGTTTGATCTGTCTTTCTTGGTAATATCTAGTTCCTATTTGCGTTTCTTATTTTTTTTCTCTTTTCACCTTTCAAAAAATTGTAATAAATCTAGTGAATGGATCCAATCCGGGAAGGGGTGCGGAGAGAGCGGGGTGGACGGTGAAAGCTACGCTTTATGTATTGTGAACTGTATTGGAAAAGAAAGTTTTCCTTGTGTAATAAATAATAATTTATAATAAAAAAATATCAAAACCAATTAGATAGTGTACCATTTATTTAAAACAATGACACCAAGATGTCAAAATCAGAGATATGATAGACTAGGACCTAAAAGCAATGTGACACTGACCACAATAGAACTGTGTTCAGTTACACCGTTCAGGTTTGTCCTGGACAAATACTATAATTCAAAAGCCCCATGGTACTCATGGTGGGCACTTGGAGACTCAGGGTGTCAGACAGAAGACCAAAAGCAAGGTCCAGTCTAGATCGGCTGTCACTGATCAGCTGAACAGATGCCTGGATTCAAGAGGGCGCAGGTCCAGCCCTTCCGATCTCTTTTCAGGTCCTCTGAAAATAAATGGTTCTGTCAGACCGGGGAGTCCACATTAAGCTTCTATCAGGTAAAGCAGCAACGCCAAGTCTCTGTGCTGCTCGGCTCCTACTCAAGGAAATTCATATGTACACTAAACAATAACAGTGCTCCCTGCAAATCCTTACCATTTGGTCAGAATACTTTTTTGATACAATAATGTTTTGAGGGCTTTGGTTTGTTATATAATTCGATGTCAAGGATAGTGTCATCTTCTTTTTCTATGGCCCCCGGTGCATGTGAGTGATGGGTCCTCAACATGTGGCCTGGTCGTCCTCGTTTATCCTGTAGCCTCTTGTTGAATTCCTTGTAGAATATTTCTTACATCCTGTAAACCTTTAGATGGAGAGAGAGATTGTGTTTTTTTTTTCTGGGCTCTTTTCCACAGACAAGCACAGGTTTTATATAAAATGTTTGATTTCAGGTAACTAATGAGGTTGTAGTTGTGCTTCACGTCTTTCTTAGCCATTAACTTTGGCTCTACATCAGATAATTTGTTTTTTTTTTACACTGTTATGATTCATAGTGGTGCCTTCAACCAGTTTTATAATACGGTATGATAAATGGTAATAAATAGCTAAGATGATTCTTGCCTGCAATTTTTTTTGTGTGCTCAGGTGGCCACTTGCTAACTCCTTTGGGAACCAGCAGTGTAATGCACACATTTGGGGTGTTCAGAGATAGAGGTTCCTAAAAAATCTCACATGATTGTTAGGTGCTCCGAATGTTCAGTGGAATATTGACTATTCTGGGTTTTCCATCACTGCAAGCTTCATGGTAGGTGTTGTAAATAACCAGTGGAGTACATTTTTCCATTGGTAAACGAAATCTCAGATGTGATTTTTAAGGGTTGTGATATTTATGGCATCTGGTAATGACCACACCCAATAAACAGTGATTCTATGGGCTGCTATAAAATTGCATAATGAGAAGATTAACCTCTTAAAGCTACTTCAGACATTCTTCCAATAGTTCATATTTCTCTACCCCAACTGCAGAAATACTTTCATTTCCTTGGTCCTCAATTTCCGGTAATCCAGAGGGCTTGTTTCCATGAAATCTTGACTATCATCCCTCTGTACTTGGCTTTACAAAAATCCTGAGGTCTTTCTACAGAGAACTTTCTATGTACATTATTCACCATAGACACAGTTTGCTACACCAATGTTGTAAGAAATTAGATTAATACTTGGGGGTGGGGAGTGACCACTCACCTCAAGGGATAATCAAAGCCTGACTATATCACCCTGAGCTCTGGCCCCCTGGTAGCTTTGGTACTGAGCAGACAAGTGTAATGTAGTGTTATGTGTGGAGTATTTATGCAGTACCAAAACAGTAATGAAGTCAAAATGAAAAACAATACAAATCTCAAACCCATTTACAGACACTGTGTTATAAAACCTGATTTAATCTCAACATTACCCCTGCTAAGATCAAACAGTGGGGCAGATCTGCAAGCACACATTGTTCCTGATGTGGTTGTTGTGCAGCAGATCGTATCCACAAGTTCACAAATTGCCCTAAGCTTGATATTCTAAAAGCAGATGTTGATAAACTGCTTGAAGCGCAGTTGGGATTTCAGGTAGTTCTATCTCCCCGGCTGATGGTCAAATGGGTGAGCGATCTAGAAGTCTCATGGTGGATCCGGAGATTTTTGTTCAGCCCTTCAATAGGCCCTCCATATGTTCAAAAGAGAATGTGACTCAATGACTTGTGTAACAAGTCCAGAGGTGGTTGGAGTGACATTAAAATCCATGTAGATAAAAATGTGGTGGCACCATTGGCTTATCTCTAGAAAACAGTAGACTATTAAATATCAAAACAGCATCCTGATTAGGCACATAAAGAATTCAGATGGTGGATTAAAAATTATAAATTCCAATGTGTGCAATAAACTACCATCTTGAATTCTCCACGTTCATATTATACACACTTCAAAGATTACTCTTAGCTAATAACGCAATACCCATTTATGACCTTTCATATCCTCATGTGGCCAATATCATATAACCCAGACTATTCATTTTTTTTATTCTTGCATTTCCATCCCTTTAAATTCCATCAGCTTTGATTTGAAAATATTTAAGGGTCCATTATGATGCCGTCTGGAAAGGCTCCGAATGGGATTTGGATTCAGCAAATCTGATTCGGAACCTATGTTTCCACCAAATCGGACATCTTTCCGGACGACTGATTACCATGCAAGGAAATCTTTCGGGCTGTCCAGATAGGTTCCAAGCGGCCTTTCAACAGCCCGAGTCATGCGGCGCCGATTCGTCCAGCTCTATGGACACAGTTTACGAATGAGCAATTAGGCTGACCGATTCAGACAGCCATTCTGATTTTATCTGTCTGACAAGAAACAGCTGTTGAAACCTGACTTTGAGGGCCTGTAGCAGGCCCCCTTCACCCTGAGGTCTCTGGATTGGGTCTGTGGGGTTCCCAAGAGACCCCCCCTGTTAAACCATCCACATTATGGAAGGCATCATGGCGAGATTCACGGGCAGTAGAAACCTTTGTACTCTCAGGGAGAGCATTCAGCAAAACAACTACTTGGGGTTTAAGCCAAATTTCTTGATCTCAATTCCTTTTTTCTGATACTCTTTCATATGAAAAACGGCTGCATCATTTTACTTAGGCAACAAATGTGATCTACTTTTGTAGCCAAGTAAGTAGGAACGTTGAATTGTGGCTACCCTCCGCAAAGAACGCATTCCCAAGGACAGTGAACTCAGTAAAACTATTTTGAAGACTATGGTACACCATTTGACACATTCAGAATTTGCTTTGTATGCCCTTCGGCTGCAAAATATCAGGTGAGAGAAAATACATGCAAAGCACATTCTGTAGCACAGTAGCAAGCAGAAACCTATATCCAGCCTCATTGAGCACCTTGGGCTGATCTGAAGAGTTGCCACACAACATAGATAAACAGTAGATAAATATGGCCCAAGTCTGAACCATGTTTAATCCTCATACTACCCCCAATCACTACCCATCAATGAACTGGAAAAACTGTTTCAACCCCCTAATATTGGAGTAACCCATGAACCCTATTAAACATTAAAAATCAAACTAAACCCACAAAAAACACTGATTCTTAAGATATGTATATATTTTGTTTAAAGCAGTTCTACTTTAATTAAGAAAGCATTTTTAAAATAATATTATTTTCAATCTATAACTTAATTCAATAAATGATGACATGTCGGTAACTATTTAATATTTACATGTTATAAAATATTGTGTAATTGTTAAACAATATTTACAATAAATGAAGTGATGTGCATTCATTTTAAACCTACACATATACATACACAATCATATATTCAATTCAATCAATTTCAAGCTTTATTCGTTATATAAAATACAACCATAAAAGTATTCTAAAAATAAACCATTATTCAATATTTACTTATACAGTACATCCAGGGGATATTTTGAGAAAATTCTTCACTATTAATCATAACAACTATTTACACGACTCACAGAAATACAATACCTAATTATCAGGGTACGGTGTGAAAGGCCATAAAAATGCTCAAACATATTAAAAATATTTAAAATGGGCTTGATTTGTTTTAGAAATATTTCATAATCAAATGCATGATCCTATACTACAGAGACCTAATCTTTCTCATATGTTAGGGCTTCCAGGTGGGAATAGCCTTTTCTTCTTCTGATTGCCAGTTGCACAAAGACAATTACTGGGTTACAAATGTTTCCATTTTCCTAACTACAAATATAGTTAAAAGCAGATTTATAAAAATAAAATGTATTGTCAATAAATAGAGATTGTAAAACGTGCTTCCTGATATCTTTATAAAGATTACAAAAAACTATAAAATGCAGTGTAGACTGTGTTGAATTCCCATCACACGGGCAATTTGGAGGGTTACGGTCCCACTTGCCCATATCAGGGAATGCAATCAGGTGATGAATGGTACCCACCCGCAGCCTTGTTAGGTAGAACCTATGTTGTAAATTTCTTTTCAATACAAGGTATGATTGGATGCCTGGTAAGAGTGGGCCTTCACAATATGATTTGTCTGTTTCAGACAAGCTGCTACTTCTCTAGATGACTCTCTTGATTTTACTAGCCTCATTTTTAAGGTCCCTTTTACTATAGTTCAGTATTATCATTGCTTCTTTGCATCAGCATCCACCTTACATTTAATTAGCAGTTTATAAATATACCGCAACCAGGGATGTTTTTACAATAGTCGAGGGCAAGGCAGTCCATTACAATTTCCCTCCTGAGTCCAGAGCCTATGCCGGAGCATAAGGTCTGCTATACTAATATAAGCGCTTATATGGGAAATTGATAGTTCCCTATGTACTATGTATGAAGGGGTTGAATTGGGCACAGCTAAAAGCCTTCTTAGGGATTTATTTTCCTGTATTTTTCTGTCAAGTATGGTTTACCATTCCCCATAGTGCCGCACCATAACACATACCAGTAAAGAACTTAGGGGCACATGCATCAACATTGCCATTTGCGATTCCTTATTTGCGAAAAATAAGGAATCGTTAATAAGGAATCGCAAATGGCAATGCATGAAGAAATTGCCAAATAAATTGCGATTTCTTAAAATTCCTTAATTGCGAGTCACAAATTGCGAATCGCAATTAAGGAATAGCTCCCCATTCATTCCTATGGGCCTAGAGGCCCATAAGAATGAATGGGAAAGACATTCTTAATTTGCGATTCACCATTAAAAATTCGCAAATTAAGAATGCAATTTCAAGGGTGCAGGGGTGTCCAAAGGACACCCTGCTGCACCCCTGAAATCTGCCCATTAGTACATTTTGCACACACACATGCCTCAAGGGCATGTGTGTGTGTAAAATGAAACTTTGAAAAATGCACTTTAGTGCATTTTTTAAAGTTTTCGCAAATTACCATGAAGGTCAACTTCATGGTAATTTGCACCCCTTATTTGCGAATTCGCAAATTTTAAAGGTTTGATGCATTATATTTAAGGAATCTCAATTTGAGATTCCTTAAATGCAATCGCAATTTAAGAAATCGCGAAAATAACAAAAATGATAATGCATCCCAAAAGTGGAAATTGCATTCGCAAACGGCCGAATGCAATTTCCCTTGATGCATGTGCCCCTTACTCCTATATAGGGTCAAGAATTCTCTCACTGTTTTTTTTGAAAATCCAAAGATGCTTTTGATTATTCATGTACATTTCTAGCTTCCATTCCCATTAAAAGATAGTCCTATGTATGAAAACGATGATGTTCTAAATGATGGTTTCGGATCTTTGTTTTACCTTTCCCACATATCATTGTGAACGTTTTACTGAGATTAAGTGTCAAATCTTTTCCAGTCATGAATATTGCAAAATGTTCAATTAAACATTGGAGCCCATTTACTGTCCTGTATAGCAGGACAGTCATCGTCATACAAGCACTATCCATGCACTCCTCCAATCACCCAGACACTACCAATGCACTTATAAAAGTACCCAGACACTATCTATGCGCTCATCTAAACACTCAAGTGCTAACCCTTCACTCTTCCATTTATCCAGACATCACCCCTGCAGTCATACAATCACCCAGGCATTATCCATCCACTCATTCCATCACTCAGGCAGTGGCCTTACACTTATACATGCACTCAGGCACTTCTATTGCTCTCATGCAATCACCCAAACACTAAATGTAAATGTCGGAATTTGTAAAGCGCACAGCTACCTCCACCGGAGGTGTCCCGGCGCTGTCCGTATACCGCTTAGGAACCCTTCCTGGCTTTCCTGGGAAATGTCCACTCCTGGGCACCCCCCAGGTGCAGCCAGGCATCCCAGCGCTTTTGGGGCCGTTGTGGAGACTAAGCAAGCTATTGCCCAGAGTTGCAGCGTGGGACCCATGATCAGAACAGGCACTGAGGCGAGAATATCCAGTCAGGGGAATTAATGAGCCAGAGACCCGCCGAGGCGGGAATCAAACCCTGGTCCTTGGCCAGAGCTCTGCATCAAGCTCTGCCTGCTCTAACAATTGAGCCACACTTCTCCACGACTACCCATGCAGTGTTCCAAACATCCAAGCATTTCCCATGCACTCCTTCAATCACCCAGACATTACCCCTGCGCTCATGCAACCACACAGGCATTACCCATTCACTCCTTGATTCAGTCATGCTCCACTCCTGCAGTCATGCAATCACCCAGGCACTCTCGATATACTTATGGAATAACACAGACAGTATCCTTGCATTTTTAAAATGAGCCAGGCACTACTTATAGACGTGTCTAATCACTCAGGCACTACCTATGCACTCCTCCAGCCATCCAGAAATTACCCCTGCACTAATGCAATCAGCCAGGTGTTACTCATGCACTCCTTCAATTGCTCAGCCAGTGCCCATGCAGTCAGGCAATCACCCAGGCACAACTCTTCCACTCATGCAATATCCCAGACACTACTCATGCACTACTGCAATCACCCATGCACTACCTATGCCCTCTTGCAATCACCCAGCCAGTACCCACTCACTCATCCTATCCCTCCACCACTACCTAAGCACTCATACAATCACCACACACTACCCTTGCACTCCTCCAATTAACCACACAGTATCCATGCAATGGTGCAATCATCCAGGCATTACCCATAAACTCATGCAATCACTCAGACATTACCCATGCACTCTTGCAATCACCCATACATTACTTCTGCACTCAAGCAATGTCCCTGGTATTACCCATGCACTTACAGAATTACCCAAGCAATACTCATGCACTTACAAAATAACCCAGGTATTACCAATGTAGTCTCCAATCACCCAGGCACAACTCATCCACTCGTGCAATAACCCAGACACTACTGATGCACCTATAAAATCACCATGCACTATCCTTGCACTCTTGCAATCATCACCCAGGTTCTACTCATCCACTCATTCAATAATCCAGGCACTACTAATGCACTCATACAATCACTCATGCACTACTGCTACACTCATGCAATCACTGGAAATGTTTCTATTTTTAACCAGTCTATATGGTTCCGTGAGAATTTTTACAATTTTGTATTTGTTTGTATTTGTTATTTTTTATTCGTGGTTTTTTTATGACTTTTTGAAAAATAATAAAAAATCAACAGTTCAACATCAATAGTTGGAAAAAAAACAGGAACATGAACAATGTCTTTGGTTGCATTGACAATAACATGAAGACATTGCTCTGAAACAGACAGATTTGAATTGCATTTGCAGAAATTAATGGATGTATGCATCAACTCAGGAACAATGTGTGGCGGAGGTGAAGCTGGAAGTCCTGCACCCAATGTTGATGGGGCATTACTGTCAGCCAGGGCAGCTTGTTCATTTTTCTCACAAATAGGATGCATTGTTTCCAAGTGTTTTTCATAAAAGTTCCAAATGAGTACTTCTTCTCTGATCGTCTGGAAAGTATTCTTTGGCAGATAGTGCATGTGACTTGTCTTGCCTGGCATTCACTGTCTTTTCACCCTCTGGAACTGAAAAGAAAGCCCAGACTACACTCTATGTTCTTGTTTCACTTGCTCTTCCACTTCCCCAGGCTCTTCATCAAAATCTTCAACATCTTGGTCAGGATGACTGGATGCCAAATTCTCAAATAATCTCAAATACACAAAGAAAATAATAGTAAATCCAGCAGTCTACAAAAATAGGTCTTACCAGAAAGACAGGCAAATAATAAGGAAAATGAAATTGGTGCTGTATCCTCCCTCTAAAAGAATGAAATGCTTTTAAACCAATCAGAAGTTTTATTTTATGGTCACATGAAGTTGCGTAGGGTGCGCCCTCCCATTGGTTACATGTCGCGTACCCATACAATAGTGTACACATAATTATAAAGTATAAATAGATATTTATATAATATATGAAAAAAGTATATTAGTGAAAATGTTTATTCAAATCTGATGTTTGAACTTTGTATAGTGATATTTCACTTTTTGAAAATACGCCGAAGTTGGAACCCCAGCGCGAAACCGACACAACCCAGGGAATACGTGTGGGGATGGATCACGAACTGTACGTGCATACATCATGCCCTTTTGGAGGGTGGGGTCGCGCACTCTAAGGGCATACATCGTGCAGTTGTGAAATTTTGTACAGTTAATAGTAAACTAAAATGTACTGTTTATAAATTATTTTCTAAAATATATTAGTGAAAGTCTTTAACCTAAACCAATATTTATAATTTCTACAATGATATTTCATACTTTTAAATTACGCCAATGTTGCGACCCCGGCGAAAACATGGCGCGACCCCAAAAACATGCATCAGGAACCCTTCAACAGTGCACCCATTGTGTAGGTTGACGCAGGGTGACCGACCCCTGTATAACATTTTTTAAAGAAAGCATAACAATACAAAAAAACAAGTTTCATTCAACTAGCATTTAAAAAAACCTTTGAAATTCACTGAAAAAAACATAGGTTTTAGGGACGTTATAGTTAGAAATTAGCATTTAATAAACCTTAGAAACTAACTAAAAAAACACAGGTTTAAGGGATGCGATAGTTAGTTGGACATTTCACTCGTACAAAACTAGAGACATTTGCCCATTATAGTTAGTTGAGCTAACCATAACTCGTGCCCCTGCAATGCATTGCTGATGACATCACATATTACATCACTCATGACATAGTCAGTGACATCACTGATGACATCTCAAATGACATCACTGATGAAGAGACCCTTCAGGTGACTTCACGTCCTACACTTTTTGTTGACGTAAACAAACTTGGAGTTTATAACATGACCCCCATCGTATTTCTATCTATCTCCAGAGCCAGGCAAAGGATGTACACAGACCAAAATCTCAACCACTGTTAAATGAATTTCCTCATCTTGGTTGAGGCCTGCTGGATGTTTACTGTTGAGCATGATGACGTATTTCAACTCCATTCCCCTCAAAGTGCGATCTCTGTCACTTCCTCTTATATTCATCATGGCCCTGTCAATTCCAGAAAAGTAATTGTTATCAGTATTCAATGCATGTGCCTGGTGCCAGTACCAAGAAAAGGGTAACTAGTATCCTTGTTTTTTATTGTACAAAAGTACATATCAGCACCCAGATCTCAGAGTCACTGTTACAGTTTATAAATGTCTTTTATTTTCACCTTTCTGCCTGTGGGTAATGTGAATGTTTTCTTATTGTTGCTGTGGGAGCAAAATTGACATTTCCCGCGTTTAAAAAAACCCTATTGCTATCTAAGCCAGCATCCTCAATTCCTGTGTTGTTTAAAATAGTAACTGTGCACCAGCATGTCTCTCAGTGATCTACATGTCCTGCATGTTATTAAAGGGTAAGAGCTAACTAAATTTCCAATAACTTGGACTGACTTGACCAAATGCCCATGTTTTCTCAACACGCAACAGATAGATTTAGACTCACTATTGTATGTAGTTATCAGTCTCACTTCATTGTCTCCTTTGTTCCTCCATTTTGGTATATGTAAAGGCTCCCTGGAAACAAGTCCTGCACTACTAACTTTCCCCTGGGTACTCTCTAAACTTTTTCAGCATTCTACTCTGTTCCATCCTAAATGCCTCTGAGGTATTGCAATTTCTCTTCATCCCTTGATTCCCCACTTATGATTGGGCGGATGATGCCTGCAGGTACGTAAAGCACTGTTGCCTGCAGTGCTCTTACTAAAGAGGGTAGTTTGAATGGTTTCCCCCTCCATTGTAACCAGCACAATATGAAATTTCATAGTTGTCGTGTGTGTTTTGTGTGTGATTTTAAGATTTAGATCACTGCAAATGATCGAAATACATATAAGATCTTTTTTGAACCATCCCAAGCAATAAAGAAATCATTGATGTAGTTTGTCAAAAATGCTAGATGCTGTGTCCATCTTTCATTGGTTTCCTTCCAGATGTGCATTGCCCCCCACCCCACATCTAGCTCTCAGGAGTAGGGCGAGGGAAGAGGATGCCGAGCAGAGGTTTCTGCTAGGTGGATAAGGGATTATCATAGATCAGCTGATTGCTGGGCCATTCCCTTAGAAGGTCTTATGAGCAATACACATGGCTTTTAATTGGATTCTCTCCCTAACAGGCAGTCAGTGAAGGCTCCTCAGTGTTGGTTTTGCGAATTGCTGATGCGGGGTCTGGAGGAGTAGGCAAGCTGCGCAGTTTTGAATGATCTGGAGTTTGTAATGTAATAAAATGTAATGTAATGTAATGTGTATACTTGTAAAGCGCACTGTTGCCAGCCGGCGTCCTGGCGCTGTATACCGCTGGGAACCCGTCCTGGCTTTCCCTGTGGGATGGTCCCTGCTGGGAATCCCCAAGGTGGAGACAGGCATCCCCGGCGTTGATGGGGCCGTTGTGGAGATTAGGCAAGCTAATGCCCAGAGTTGCCGAGTGGGACCCCTGGTTAGAGTAGGCACCGAGGCGAGAATGATCGAGTCCGCTGACCCTGGTCCACGACCCTGCCGCGTCGGGAATCAAACCCTGGTCCCGGGCCGACTTCTGCTTCCAGGTCTGCCGCCTCTAACCAGTGAGCCACACCACTCCCACCCCCCCTTGTGTGTAGTGGATTGAGGGGCTCCAAAATAAAGGACGTTCCCATAGTCCAAGCGGGATAGAATGAGAGCCTGGACAATGATTATTTTTGCCTGAAATAGGAGAAGAGGAAGTATTTTGCGTAGCATCCTCAACAGGCCAGAGCAAGTGGCCAATAGTGTTGCCGCTTGGTAGTTGAAGCTAAGGGAGCGGTCCAACCGGATGCCAATGCTCTTAATCTGGTCTTTGGGAACTGGAGCAGGGGCAAGGCGTTTCAGCTTGGGATTAAAAGACGGAGGGTTACCAAGGAGCATAAGCTCAGTCTGATCCCCATTGCGTTTTACGCAAGAGATTTCCATCCATTTGGCTACCTCCTCTAGGCAGCAGCCTAGGGTTCTGGATGACCCCTCTGGGTAGTTAAGCACCACCACGAGCTAAGTGTCCTCAGCGTAGGTAATGATTTTTATGCCAAATGGATGGACAATCTCTTTCAAAGGACTCAAATAAACATTGAACAGCGTGGAGCTCAGGGAGGAACCCCGAGGCACACCACAGCTGATACAACATCTCCTTCAAAGACCTGGAAAGATTGGTCTCAAAGGAAAGACTCTATCCAGGTGATGGCACTGCCAGTCACTCCCAGACTCCTGAGTCTAAGGATCAGTATTTTGTGGTTGACAGTATCAAATGCAGCACTTAGGTCAAGAATAATGATCGCTGCAGTGCCCCCTTGATCCAAGAGCCTCCTCAGTTACTGCAAGAAGAGTGGTTTCAGTCCCATGTTGGGGACAGAAGCCGGTCTGTGTAGGATGAAGTAAATTGTTGGATTCTAGAAACTCGACCAGCACCGAGTTGAACTGTTTTTCCAAAATCTTGCTGAACATTAGAAGGAGGGAGTTAGGACAGTAGTTGCCCAAGTTGTCCTGGTCAAGGTTGGGTTTCTTTAAGAGAGCCTTTACCATTGCACATTTCCATGCAGGGGGGACCACTCCAGACAAAACGAAGGCGTAGAGCAAGTCATGACTACTGGGAGGGTGTTTCCTATGGTCAAGGCCATGAGAGAAACTAGAGTTACAAGGTCCAAAGGAGGGAGAAACTCCAGTACAACTTGAGTTCCATACCCTGATACAGTAGTGGGAACCAGGGTTTGTTGGTCCTGAGTGGATGGGAAAGTTGAGTATATATTTTGGTTTTCTGGTAAAAAAAACTCAGCCAGTTTGTTACCGCGGGTATGGACATCATCCATGATTGGTTGTTTCTGGGGCAGTTTTGAAATGGTTTTGGCAATCCACAAGATTTCCTTAGGGGAGTAAGAGGCTGAGTTGATTTTTTCCTCATAGCGGCTTTGATTTTACCATTATAGGTTCTTATTGACTCCTTATATTCAGATTTTCTGGATTGTACATAGTTCTGTCTCCACTTCTTCTCTAACCCTTTGCAGCGTTGTTTGAATTCCCGTAATTTCGGGGAATACCATGGGGAGATCTTTGACCTACATTTTTTGTGGGTAGGTCTCTTGGGAAGTATAATTCAATTAGTCTTTATTTCGATATTTTCAATCATAAACACAATGACAATACATACAAAACATTAAGACTGGAATTCATTAGGAAGCAAACATCAAAGATAAAAAAAATCTTACAAATATACGATTAGGTATGTTAAAAATGTTTAAACTTTGAAGAAGTTTGTCATTTGATAATATTACACAAGTGATTCCTACAGTTTTTCATATCACAAGTATTTAGAGACACCAACATAATATAGGTTTCGATGCAAGATTGGTGCACATCTGGAACTCCCCGAATAAAGTGTGTGGAACACTAAGGAATTATTAGGAAGCAGGGGCGAGTAGAACCTTCAGGTTATTTCTCTGAATTTTCCACATCTGGGTCAGGAACTTCGCCATTGCTATTACTATGTCTTCACTCGTATCTGTTTTGAGTATGCGGAGCGCTGTTCTACATGATATTGTGCCAAGATTTAAGAAGATCGGCTTAAGCTATTTATCTCTAGGGCACTTGTATGCAGGGCATGCAAATAATATATGCATAATAGACTCATCCATACTAGATATTGCTTATCCAGTATGTGGACTAGCTGAATTCTCGCTTAGTCCTGAGTTCTGTATACCTGTTATATCCACTTGGTCCACCAACGGCTGGTTTTTATTCGGGCTCAAAAAGCCTTCTAGAAAGCTAGAGTCCGTGAAAGTAAGACCCCCAGATAATATTTTTAACTCCAAAATAAGAGGTATCACCTTAAAAAATTGTTTAAGTGAAGGGGCGGGCTTTGTTTATATATGGCAGCTTTGGGGGGTGAGTTTTTTAAACCAGCTTTCCCTTTCTTTGATTTTGCCTTGGTTTTAGAGGAGAGGGGTGGTTTATTTATAGAGGGCGGCGCTTTGATCTTCGGGGGCATTATATCTTTTTTCGCAGGTATAGAAATTTTAGATGTTTTAGATGTCTCCACGACTTGCTTTTTGCTACTTAAACTATACCTTAAGACTTGTGGTCCTTGTAAATTACTCCTTAAATTAAGTGGTGCTTCCTTTACTGCTCCAGTAGGTGGAGTACAATCTACCTGATTTTGATTTTGATTTCCCACCCTAGTGGTCTCTGGGGAATGAAGTCTGTAGGTATATGTCAGCCCCCTGCCTCTGCCTGCATGAGAGATTCTGGAAACTGCACTGCGCCCCCTTCTCACCTCTAGCGCAGCTCTGAACCACTGAGCCATTCCCCTCTCAGTCCTGCTGTCTTGGAGCCTCCTCACCTCCTTCTCCGTGCTTAGTGTCGATGGACCCTCGTCGACGATGGCGGCATCCGCCCCGATGTCTCTGCCCGTTCCAGCCAGGTCCTCTCACCCCCCGGGAGCTTACTGATTTACAAAAAAAGAGACTCTGGGTGAGGGCGAAGCACAGGCTGCCCTGCAGAGCCCTGCAGAGCACCGCATTCAGAAGAGACACGACACCGCAAAATACAGTAAACCGAGCCGCCGTGCTGAAATCCTCAAAAAGCCGGTAAAAAGCTTCTCACTAACCGCAACGCAACATCCCGACTCTACTACGCTATATCCATTAAACAGACATTAGCGTTTTGCCCAGGGAGATGCTGAGAATGCTGAAGACGCCGTCTGTGTCTCGGAACCTCCCGACTAGTTGCTGCTGCTAGCCGCCATAAGACCCAAGTGTCCCCAGATCTAATGCTAGGGAGCTTTGGGGCGGAATTACTAGACGAGGACGATAAGACACCTAAGGAACAGCCGATTTTGTTAATGTTACAGTCTTTAAGTCATGAAATGAGGAACAGATTTAAGGTTTCACAGAAGAATCAACAAGAAATTAAATCTTACTGTGAAAAATTTGAAGAAAAATTTGATGCATTACCTGTCAGAACTACAGCTCTAGAATCCACAGTTACGGATTTGAAAAAGTTTGCTTTGCAACATACAAAGAAAATTAATGATATAAGACAGCGAGAGCAGGGATATCAGGAAAAACTGGAATCCATTGAAAATGCTCAAAGAAAAAACAATCTCAGCTTGCTGAAAGCACCAGAAGGACCGGGAAGGGGATAAGATCACTGAGTTTTTAGCGAAATTAATCAAACAAGCAACAGCAATTGAAGTTTCAGAACAAGATATAATCAAAGATATACAGAGAGTTCATAGAGACCCATATAGACTGAAGCCAAACAAGACGAGGCCAAGAAAGATTCTGATTCATTTTCTAACATATTCCCTGAAAGATGAGATTCTTAATAGAGCTTTAAAGAGTAGTTCCCTTTTAGCAGAGGGGATTACCTTTTAAATTAGATCAGATGTTTCCTCAAATACGGCGTACAGACAGTGGGAGCTGGGGAAATTACTAGACCCGTTTAGACAACAGGGCACAACAGCACAGCTGCAGTTCCCAGAGTCATTAAAGGTTATGTTTAAAAATAAGATGAGGGTATTTAAAAGAGTTGAGGAAGCAGAATCATATTTACAACTGCTATCAGAATCTGCTCAGGAGGCAGGGGTGGTTTAAATTGCTGTTTGTCCCTGAGTTAATCTACAACTATTCTCTCACCCTCTTCTCTGTGGGCTCATCTCATACAGGCCATATAGGTACATTGTAGAAAAAAAAGGAAGGGAAAAGAAAAAAGAAAAAAATAACACACAAAGGGAGATAGAACTCACCATTTAAAGATGTAAATAGCGGTCTGATGTCAGGAGGGGAGTCTCAAGGCCAGAGTAGGGCCAAGAAGAAGAAGGGGGGTTCTCCAGGGAAGCACTAGAGAGGGGGAAGGGGAGGGCTGGGATCGGGAGGGTATGGTAGTTGTGCCTAGGGTAGGGAGCATGTGGGAAAAATAAATGTCCGATTCGCCAAATTGCTTTATTCAATCTTAATTTCCACCCACGAAAGGAGCAATGGTACAGTCTAAGTTAACCCAGGATATATATCTGAAGGCCTAACTTGGAATCTAAATGGTCTGAGGGTAGTTTACAGACGGGAAAGGATATTCCAATACCTGAAAGACGCGCCAGAGCAGATTTTCATGCTCCAAGAGACTCATCTTACAGAGAAAGAATTGAGGGAAATCTGCAATAAGAAAAAATGGATTCAAGAGGTGGTTTGCACCTCTCAGCAATTAACCATAAGAGGGGTAGCTATCCTGGTTAAATCAAACTCAGCCTTAGCAGTAGAGAAGTCTAGAGTTGATAAAAAGGGTAGATGGGCCATAGCCACGATTAAATCTCATTCCTACAAATTCACAGTTGCAAGGTACTATGGTCCGAATTTGGACGACCCTCTCCCGCTCAGAGAAATGATAGAAGAACTGATAGAGTTTAAGGATCCCCTGATCTTAGCGGGAGCTTTTAATGTGGTCCTTGATCCCCAAATGGACAAAACATTTCATAATAAGAAGTTAGACTACAAGTCAAGGTTAGATTTTTTCTTGATTGCAGAGGAGTTGGAAGGGAAGGTTAAGGAGGTTAAACATTTAGGTGGGCACCTCTCAGATCACTCAGCAGTTTTCTTAGTCTTAAAGCTCTTGGGAGAGCAAAGTATGAAGAGGTGGACTTTGGATCGAAGTATTCTGTTTGAAGATGATGTAACAAATAAACTGATAGAGGAGTCAGAGGCTTTCTTTGAGCTAAATTTAGGAACCGCCCCAATTGAAGTCGTTTGGGATGCTTATAATGCTTTTCGGAGGGGGGTGATTCTGGCTATTCAATCGACGAGGCAAAAAAGATTCAGGGCTAAAGTATCTGAAATAGAAGTAAATATAGCCAGACTAGAAGAAGATCTGCTAGCTCAGAACCACCAGCATGGACCATCTACACTGCAAGAATTAGTACTATGTAAATCTCAATTAGAAGAGGTGCTGGATGCTAGACTTAGGAAACGGTGGCTGGCTAGCTCTCTTGCCCATATATGGGGAAGCCAGTGGGAAACATTTGGCTTGGAAAAGCTAAAAAAGAACAATCTAGGAACAGAATCAAAGAGGTACTGTCTAATACAACGGGTGAGATGTACGATAGCGTTTCTGACATTGAGGAAGCCTTTTTTAGCCACTTTGAACAGGTGTACAATGAAGATTAGTTTCCCCAGAATACATTAATCCAATCATGGTTAGAGCAATATGCAGTCTGGAGAATTGAAGATAAAGCAGCTAACAATTTAAATGGGAAGATAGATTTGAAGGAAGTGGTCTCTGCAGTTAACTCAAGCAAGAGAGGCAGGGCACCAGGCCCTGATGGGCTGCCAGCAGAGCTATATAAACTCTTGGCTCCTGTTGTAGCCCCAATTCTCTGCAGGCTGTTTTCTTCTATTTTTGAGGAGGGAGGGAATATTCCCTCATCATGGAATGAAGCAACTGTAGTGCTAATTCTTAAACTACCTAAGCCGGCGGCACTATGTGATTCATATAGGCCAGTCTCTTTGCTGAATCTTGACTATAAAATCTTTGCCGGGATTTTAGCAGAGAGATTGAAGGGAGTCTCTGATAAATTAGTACATGGGGATCAGAAGGGATTTGTTAGAAGTCGATCTATCCAGATCCTGATCCAAGCACTAGTGGGAGCAATTGATATAGTTTCTCTATACAAGCTGCCTATGGCTATTATTACGCTCGACGCCGCTAATGCGTTCGACCGCGTACATTGGGTCTATTTAACTAGAGTATTAGAGAGATGCAACTTGGGTAAAAATTTCTGCAGAGCCATATCTTCAATTTACCAACATCCCACAGCTAGAGTACTGGTTAATGGTAATCTTTCCGCACCCATAACTATCAAAAGAGGGACAGGACCGGGATGCCCCCTTTCGCCCCTGCTCTTCAATTTATATATTGAGTCCCTGGCAGAGAAAATCAGGCAAGATATGAACATTGTGCCCTTTAAATTTTGGAATTAGGAAAGAAAAGTTTCATTATATGCTGACGATATGCTCATATATACTTCGGACCCAATACAGGCAATCCCGTTAATATATAGTGCAGCAACTCAGTTTGGTCAACTTTCTGGATATCAGATTAACCAGCCCAAAACAGAATGCATGCTCTGGAATTTAGAAGTTCAGCTTCCTATTTTAAAACATGAAATAAGGTATTTAGGAGTCCAAATCACCCAGGATATTGCAAAATTAACGGATAGAAATCTAGATAAAGTAAATAAAGAAATTATTGAGTCTTTAAAGTCTCTTCTTCCCCTCACATTAATCGGAAGAGTAAACATCATAAAGATGATGCTTCTCCCCAAACTGATTTTTCTGTTTCAGAATATCCCCCTAGTTTTTAATGAAGCAAAGCTCAGACTAATTCAAGCCAAATGTAACTCCTATGTATGGGCCTCAAAGGGTATCAGGATCTCATGGAGGAAACTGCGCAGGAAAAAGAGTAAAGGCGGTTTGTGTGCCCCAGATCTGTAGCCATATGCGTGGACCTTACTACTCAAAGCAGGGATTTTGCTTTTTAATTGTCCAGATGGTTCAGAAACAGGTATAATGTTTAAGTAAATGTTGATAGGAATCCAAGGGGGTTTAAATGGTTTCCTATATAAATATGGTGATCCGCGCTTTTTTAAAAAGGTTCGATTGAAGATGCTGAGTGATATGGCTTTTACGTGGGCTAGAGTAAGGGAATCTCTGAAACTTGCATACTATACAGCCATGGCTCCTATCTGGGACTCCCCTGGTTCTCCAGAGTGGACCAAGGATAGCCTCGTAAAGCCTTTGCTGGCTGCGGACATTAAGTATTGGTCTCAGCTTAATGCCTGATGGGATGCTTCTATCCTGGAGGGAGATTTCTAGCGGGACTGATAATAATCTATCTAAGTTTAAATATCTACAAATAAAGAGCTGGAGTCAGGCTATAGGATCGCAAGTAGGAACAACAAACGTCTTGGAGGATCTGCTTCAAGGGAAGAACAGGAAGATAAAGACAGCAACCCTCTATTGGGCCATTTTAGAATCAGAAGACGGTGATTTCATTTTGCCAGCTCATCTGTGGGGAGAACACATTTTGGACGTCGACTTGGAGAAGCTGTGGCAAGTATCTTTTGACATTCTACATACTACAGTTTCTCCTGCCAATTTGAAGCGCAATCATTTTTTCTCTCTTCACAGAGTTTATTGGTCCTCTGCTAAGCTCGTAAATTTCGAAAGCTACTATCCCCTGTTGCCCAAAATGTAAGATGGATAAAGCGGACGATCTTCATATGTTTTTAACATGTCCGGTCTTGCATAATTATTGGTGTACGGTATCAGAGGGTATGGAAAATACGTTAAAATACAGGTTAGTACTACACTTATATTTTTTGGTATCTCTTCAAATTACGAATTATTCTCTCGAGATGTCAATAAGTTGCTGTTTTATTTAATTATACTAGCTCGCAGAGAAATATGTAAAGTTTGGATAAAAGATACCATACCAATTATTTAGACTGGATTAATGCAATTAAACATACTTTGAAACTAGACAGCACAAATTGGAAGAGTAAAAAACATTTTTGGATTCCGTGCATTGCTTGGTTGGATAAGCTTTAAAAACAAGGTCCAATGATTATGCCTTTTTATGGATTAATGTACCCTAAGATCAGTTCTATGGTGGTTATATAGATGAACTGAACTGACTATTACTTCATCAGGGTATCTACAAAAAGTGCCTCTAGTAAGATCTTCGGAGTTTATAAACATTCCCAGGTGCATCTGCTGCTAGTGAATGGTAATAGTTGAATGTACTTCAAGAATATCTTTTGGTGTATGAGGACTAAAAAAAAACAAATTATAATAATAGACTCATCCATCAATTGGCATGAGGAACATTTGATGTATATTACATTACTCCATGTTGTTGTATACGTTTGTATAAGGAGAGAGCCTACTCTAAATTGATTGTACAATTTCCTGTCACATGGTCTGGTAATAAAATCCCAGTATGCTTTAAACCTAGGTTCATACTTGTGCTCCAGGAAAATGCTGGTAAGAGAAGTATTTTGCACCAATGATATGGACTTAAGGTTAACCATGTTCCAATATATTGCCTTGTAATACATTTTTGATGGAAACAAATTACCTACTGGATCCTCCTACAGTTGGCTAAGCCCCACGTCAGCCAGTGTACACTTAATTTTTTGTAGACACTTAATTTTGCATGCCAAATCTATTTCTCTTATATATTTTAGTGCATTTGCATATGGTAGCAGCTCCCGCGTGGTCCAAAGCCTTCTCCAGTAAGCTATAGATCTCAAGCGGGCAATCTCCTAAAGTGCAGTGCAACCCAGATCTAAAAATAGTGGTTTAAGGGAAGTGGATTGTGGGGGACCAGTTAAAGATCTCACAAACTTATTTTGGGCTAAAACTAGTGGAGTTAAATTTTCCAAGCCCCAGAGTTCTGCACCGTAAAGTATTGATAGCCTCATTTTACCGCTGTAAATCGTTATTGCGGGGCCTACCATTTTGAGTTCCATACCCTGATACAGATGTGGGAACCAGGGTTTGTTGGTTCTGAGTGGATGGGAAAGTCAAGTATATATTTTGGATTTTCTGGTGAAAAAACTAAGTCAGGTTGTTACAGCGGGTATGGGCATCATCCATGATTGTTTGTTTCTGGGGCAGTTTTGAAAGGGTTTTGGCAATCTGGAAGATTTTCTTAGGGGAGTTAGAGGCTGAGTTGATTTTCTCCTCATAGACGGATGCTTGGGTGGCTTTGATTTTACCACCTTTATAGGTACCTATTACCTCTGTATATACAGATTTGTTGGATTGTACATAGTTCTGTCTCCACTTCCTCCCTAACCCTTGCAGCGTTGTTTGAGTTCTCATAACTTCGGGGAATACCATGGGGAGATCTCTGACCTACATGTTTTGTGGCTAGGTCTCTTGGAAAGTACGACATCTAAGGAGCTCTGAATCCAGTAGTTACTTTTCTCATTGGCCGAGATGGGGTTTGGCTCCGTGGCTGGCCTGGTGGCTTTCAAAACTGAGATCCATAGTTCTGTTGGAAGCTTAGACCAGTTATGTTCCAAGCGGGGAGCTAAGTTGGAGGAGAAAGTAGGGCCAGGGATTTCCCAGGACAGGGGAATTAGGAAGTGATCAGACCAGGGGAGTGGGGACGGTGTTCCTACTGTGAGTTAATTGCAATTACTGAAGACAGGATCGAGTATGTGGCCTTTAGTGTGGGTAGGTTCAAGTACTCTCTGTTTTAACTGAAGTACAGAGAGGTTCACTTATTTTAATGTAAAAATATTGTTGAACAGTTACAAGTTATTTTACAACATAAACATGTAAATATTTTATAGTTACCAACGTGTCATAATTTTCTTAATTAAGTCATAGATTGAAAATAATATTTATTTTAAAAAGTGTATTTATTTATATGTAGAATTGTTTTTTTTTTAAATTAAAAAAAATATCTTCATGAAATAGTGTTTTTTGAGTGTTAAGCGGTAGGTGGTATTTGATTTTTAATGTTTTAGAGGGTTTATGGGTGTCTCATTTATTAGGGGGTTGAAATAGTTTTTCCAGTTCAAGGATGGGTAGTGGTTAGGGGTAGTATAAGGATTTTACATGGGTCAATCTGAGGCCCTCAATATGTACAGTTTATTAATTTTGTGTGACAAGTCTTCAGATAAGCACAGAGAGCGCATGAACGCTGGGTTCAAGTTCCTGCTTGGCACTGTGATACAGAATGTGTTTTGCATTTCTTTTCTATCACGTGCTGTTTTCCTGCTGATGGGCCATCTCATGACACTCAGAGCAGAGCATACAAAACAAATCCTCAAAGTGTAAATAGATGTACAATGGTCTTCAAAATTATTTTAGTTCTGTGTAGATTATCCTTGGGAATGGATTCTTTCAGGGGTCTAGCCATAATTCAATGTTCTTACCTGCTTGGCTGCAAAATGAGTTTATGTATTGTTGTTTAAACAAACCAATGCAGCAGTTTTGCACATGAGAGCATTAACATGCTCGCCCCAGACTACTGCAGGAAAGGAATTGATAAAAGAAATATGGCTTAATTCCTAAGTGGTTGATGACTGAATGTCATCCCAGACAGCTGAGACAGTAAAGCAGAGATCTATGGAATGGGAAATGATCCCATAAAATGAACATATGAAAGAACTCTAGTATTTAAGTCTCATTTTGAATGGCCTATACTTTTTGGAAATAGAGGTAACTAAATACATAACAATCATAAGTTTTGCGTTTTGTTACTTATGGTACAAACTGGGAACATCAAAAACATTCCTCCCCACTAAATGATTACAAATCAAAGCTGATGAAATTTAAATGGAATGAAATGTCTGAAAAATACTTGAACAAGCAGAATTTGATGCAATACGCATCACAATTTGCATTTGATGTTCAATTTTAGGGGAAATTCATAATTGGTGCTACAAATTGCACTAAATAAATAGTGCATCAACATAGTATTTTTATCAGGTAACCCAACAAAGCAGCTCAAAATGTATGCCTTAATGGGAAGTTAAATCATTTTGGATTCAATGTTGACAAACCAAATATGACTGATGGCAAAATAATGCTGAAAATAATTCATCAGGAGTGAGAGGAAAGGAATAATGGAAAAAATGCATAAAAACAGAAAGGAAAAATAAGTAAACGAGAGACAAGTATTTATGGAAAGAGAGAAAAGAAAATGAAACATAGACAAGAGAGACAAAGACAGTGAAATAGACATAGACAAGAAGACTGAGGGAGTATGAAGGAGTAAAACACTTACACTTACTAAAACAGAGGAAGAGACTTAGAGACGGATGGAGGAAAGAAGAGTGATGGAGAGAATAAAGGAAGGGGACTGGGCAAAAGGGAGTGAAGGAGTGAAAAAGTGGAGTGACTAAAGATCAGTGTGGGATGATGTAATAGAAATATAGTAATGGAGGAGTGAGAAGAGATTGAGCGATAAAGCAACACAAGGTAGTGATTGAGGAAAAAGAGACTTAGAGATGGATGGAGGAAAGGAGAGTGAGGGAGGTAATAAATGAAGGGAATTGAGCGAAAGAGAGTGAGGAAGTGAAATAAGTTGAGTGAGTGAAGGTGACTGAGGGATGATGTTATGGAAAGAGAGTAAGGGGGAGTGAGAAGATACTGAGGAATAGAACAAGACAAAGGTAGCAATAGAGGAAAATAGGAAAGAGAAGTAAGGGACACAGAGAGAAAGAGGTAGTTGGACAATGTGAGAGAGGGTGAAGAAAGAGTACTGATAGTGACAGAAAGACTGTAAAGAAAAATGAAGGGAAGTAATGAGAATGAGTAAAGGAGAGTAAAATGAGTAAAGGAAGGGGAATAAGAGAAAGTTTAAAGAATGAGAAAGAGAGAAAGAGAAGTAAGAGAGTGATGAAAAAGTATTTTTTGTTTTTCATACTTACCTTTTAAATAAGGACAAATTAATAGTATATTTCTTTAAAAAATATACTACCTGTGGAAAAAATGAAAAAAATTGAGTTATAATATATATTTCATAATACCAAAGAAAGTAGGAGTGAAGGAAACAGAAAGTGATAGAAAGGAAGGGCGAGGGAGAGAGAGAGAGAGAGGGAGAGAATGTGTAGTGTATAAATGAATAACTAAAATGACTGAGTGAAGGAGAGGAAGGGACTGAGGGAATGAGTGTGGAAAGGAGAGTCTGGTGAGTGAGGAAAGGTGAGACAAACGGTGACTAAAACAAAGGGACTAAGGGTAGGGGAGTGAGTTAAGGGGAGTGAAAAAGTAAGTGAAGGGCACTAAGGGAAAGAGAGTGAAGGAGGGTGGTGAGAGAAGGGGAGCGGGGCAGAGACCTGGGAAGGAGTGTAAGGGATGGACAGAGGGAAATAGACTAGGGTAAGGTGAGTGAAGGTAGGAGAAGTGGAGTGATGGTGAGTGAAGGGGTATGATGATGATAAAAAGGAGGTAAGTGAAAGTGAGAAGTGGGGAGTAAGGGAGAGAGATATTGAGTGAGGGAATGGAGGGAGTTAGGAAAGCATAGTGAGGGAAGGGGACTGAGGATTTAAATGAGTGAAGAAGTGTGAGGGAGAGTGAGGGAAAGTGAGTGGGAAAGACAAGAGGGGTGAGATAGAGACAGGAGGAAATGTAGTGGGAGAAAGGGAGAGACTGTGAGTAAACAGCAATGACAGTTAGGGAAAGGGTATAAGGGTGAGGGAATGAAAATGAAGGAGAAAGAGAAGGAGAGCAAGTGAGTGAGAAGGAGTGAGGCGGTTAGACTGAGAGACACAGAAGAAGAGAGGGAGAGAAAAATGGAGTGAAGGGGAGTGGGGGAGTAAACGAATGGGAGTTAGCAAAAGTGAATGAGGAAAGTGAAGTAAGGGAAGAGGATTGACAGATGGAGTGAGGGAAAGAGAGTAAGGGGGAGTGAGAGAATAGAAACAGCTGAAAGAGTATAGGAGTGATGCACAGAGATGAGAATATGAAGTAGGAGAAGATGAATGAGAGTTAGTGAAAGGCAGTGACAGGGAGGGAAAAAGAAGCATATTAAGAGAGAGGAAACAGTAGTGAGTGAGAGAGAAGGATTTGTGGAAAGAGAGAGGAAAGAAAAGAAAGAGTGGTGGAGAGATAGGGAGACAGTGAGAGAGACAAACAGAGGGAGAGTGAAGAAGTGTGAAGGAGTAAATCAGTTATACTGACTGAAACAGAGGAAGAGACTTAGAAGCTGATGAAGGAAAGGGGAATGAGGGAGAAAATAAAGGAAGGAGAGTGAGCAAAAGGGAGTGAAAGAGTGAGAGAAGTGAAGTGAGTGAAGGTCAGTGACGGAAGATGTAATAGAAAGAGAGTAAGGGGGGAGTGAGAACAGATTGAGCGATACAGCAACAAAAAGTAGTGATTGAAGAAGATAGGAAAGAGAAGTGAGAGGCAGACAGGGGAAAGCCAGAGTTATACAAGGTCAGTTATGGTGAGAGAAGAGTACTTTTGTGAGAAAAGGAGTGTAGAGGTGAATGAAGAGCACTAATCGCAACGAGAAAAGGTGAGTAACATGAGTAAAGGAAGGTTAGTAAGAGAGAGATTAAAGAATGGGAAAGACACAAAGAAAAGTAAGTGAGTGATGAAAAAGTATTTTTTGTTTGTCAAACTTACCTTAAAAATAATAACAACTTTATAGTATATTTTTTTTTAAATTATACTATCTGTGGAAGAAAAGAAAAAATGTAGTTAAAATATATATTTTGTAATAGAAAAAAAAGTAGAAGTCAAAGAAACAGAAACGGAAAGTGAGTAAGGTTGAGGTAGAGAGAAAGAGAGAGAGAGAGTGAGAGAGAAAGAGAGGGAGAGCAAGTGACTTACAGGAAATGAAGTGATTAGACTGAGTGAGACAAAGGGAAAGAGAGAGAGACTAAAGGAAAGGGAGTTAGCAAAAGTAAATGAGGAAAGAGGAGTAAGGGAAAGGGACTGACGGATGGAGTGAGGGAAAGAGAGTGAGAGAGAGTGCGAAAAGTGGGGTGAATGAAAGAGACTGAGGGATGATATGAAGAAAAATCAGTAATGAGAGGGAACAAATTAAGGAAGAGAATTGAGCAAAAGGGAGAAAGGGAGTGAGAAAAATTGAGTGAGTGAAGATCAGTGAGGGTTAATGTTATGGAAAGAGAGTAAGGGGGGAGTGAGAAGAGACTAAATGATACAGTAACACAAAGGTAGTGATGTAGGAACATAGGAAAGAGAAGTGAGACAGACATTGGAAAGAGGGAGTTGGACAAGGTGAGTGACGAAAAAAGAGAGTACTGATAGTCACAGAAAGACTATAAAAGTGAATGAAGGGCAATAATGAGAATGAGAAAAGGAGAGTAAAATGAGTAGAGGAAGAAGAGTAAGGAGAGATTAAAGAATAGGAAAGAAAGAAACACAAGTAAGAGAGTGAAGAAAAAGTATTTTCTGTGTGTTATACTTTCCTTATAAATAATGACAACTTAATAGAATTCTTTTGTTATAAATATAGTATCTGTGGAAGACAAGAAAAAAATGAGTTACAGTATATTTTTCATAATACATAAGAAAGTAGAAGTGAAAACAAACAGAAAGGGAAAGAAAGGAAGGGTGTTTGAGAAACAAAGAGGAAGAGAGGAACTTAGTAATGGACTGAAAGGAGTAAAAGACTAAAGGAATGAGAGTTACTAAAACGGATTGAGGAAACGAAATTAATTAAAGGGAATTGATGGAATAGGTGCAAGAGAAGTGGAATCAGAGTAATGCAGAGAGAAGAGAACATGAAGTAGAGGAAGAAGACTCAGATTGAGTGAAGGGCAGGGATAGTGAGGGAAAGGATATAAGACTGTGGGAAGGGGAGCGATGGAAAAAGAAGCATATTAAAAGAAAGGAAAAAGAAGTAAGTGAGAGAGAAGGATTTATGTAAAGAGACAGAGAACAAAAGGAAGACTGGTGGAGAGAAAGGGAGACAGTAAAAGAGAGAAACAGAGGGAGAGTGACGGACTGTGAAGTAGTAAATCAGTTATACTGACTGATACTGAAGAACAGACCTAGACACGAATAGAGAAAAGGGCAGTGAGGGAAAGGGAGTGAGGAAGTTAAAGAACTGGAGTGAGTGAAGGTCACTCAGTGATCATATGAAAGAAAGAGAGTAAGGGGTCAGTGTCAAGAGACTAATCGATACAGCAAGACAAGGTTGGTGATGGAGGAAGATAGGAAAGAGAAGTAAGGAACAGTCATAGGAAAGAGGGAGTTGGACAAGATGAGTGAGGGTGAAGGAAGAGTACTAATGGTGAGAGAAGCAGAGTAAAGGTGAATGGAAGGGAGTAAGTAGAATGAGGGAAGAGGAGTAAGATGAGGGAAAGTAAAAAAGTAAGAGATACAGTGAAGAAAGGATAGAAAGAAATAGGAGTAAGAAAGTAATGAAAAAGTATTTTTTTATTTGTTGTGCTTACCTAAATATAATATCTGTGGAAGAGAAGAAACAATTGAGTTATAATATATTTTTCACAATACAAAATACAAAATAATTTGTACAATATATTATATATTTTATTTTGCTGTTCTCAGAATATATTGAATTTCACTAAAAACAGTGAGTTCAATACAACTCATCATATGACAGCGGGCAAACAAAAACACAATCAAAGAGATTGTGTTTAAAAAAAAACATTCAACATTTTCATTGACAATGTAACAATTAGAAAAAACATATCTTAAATGTCTTTTTCAAACAGCAATTTCTGATGCAAGTAAAAAATGTGAAAAGCATTCACAAAGTAAAAAACAATGCTACTTCTTTCTTATTCACTCTAAATAAAGTAATGTCCAAACATATGCTAATAACATTAACCCAAAATAGTCATTTGTTTGTGATACTATTCCTTATGGCCAAATAGTATCTGCGAAATCCTTAGTTTGGAAGTTACTTAATAGTACTCCTAAGCATCCATATCCCGACCTTCTGAAACAAAAGCACCTACATCTTTTGGACCATCTAACAATGGTTATACCTTCACCCGATAGTATTTATCATGAACATAGAACCTTAAACAAATAGCATGCTATCAGAACCTCAACATCATCTGGTATGCTGATCACACTCTGCTCATCCTTTATTTCACCAAGGAGCTGTATACCATTAAAATAAACCTCTACAAGGGAATAAAAAATGTCACCAACATCTCCAACAACTACAACAAATCTAAAACACCACTGCCTCACTCATGATCAACATTTCCTGTAATACTCATATCACTCACTATATGATACACTTACACTACCTCTATGACAAGTTTCATTTTTTTTTTATCTTGATCACCCTGACTAACAAAGTAATTCTCAGCAGCAGATTAACCTTTTTTTACAGCACTAATCTTCCTAGGCCAATTGTTTTCCCTAAACTTTGTGTTCTAAAAACACAAGGTAAGAATTTGGTAAGTAAAAAGGCAAACGCTGCAGATCTGCACGCCCCATGGACTCTCCCTCCCCGCTCCCGCCCGAATAACACACACAGATGGTTTACCCCACAATTGCGGGCGGAAAAACTTGCAGTCCGTAAAAAAGAACGGATCTGGAGATCTAACTATTCTAAGCAGGATAGGGAGAATTACCGCGCTGCTCGCAAAGAGTATCAAAAATCCATCTCGTCACAGAAAACCACTTATTTCTCTAAGCTTATCGCAAATTCGCAAAACAAAAGCAAAGATATCTTTAAGATGGTGAACGAGTTGTGTGACAGCGATAGAACTGTTCCTCCTGTTGTCCCCACTCAAGATATGTGCGATTCTTTAAACACATTCTTCATCAATAAAATTCTGGATATAAAACAAGGCATTATCAACTCCCCGGTCCCTCCTTCATTGGAGGACGCTTTTTTCAATCCTCACACACTTGAAGTTTTCCCATCAATTGACAACAAATTGCTGTCCCAACTGCTTACCCGAGTTAAATCAGGCTCCCCTGAGGATGTTTGTCCTCCACATATATATAGAGAAATAGGACAAACCTTGCCTCAAACTATTCTATCTGTACTGAATTCCTCACTGGTGAGTGGCATGGTCCCCCCCCCCCGATTTAAACAGGCCCTCCTTATTCCTCTATTAAAAAAACCTGGGGCTGATCCTCAAGCCTTGGTCAACAATAGACCAATCTCTTTACTTCCATATTTGTCGAAGATATTGGAAGCGCACATCTCCACATCCTTTTCCAAATTTATAGAGGATAGTGACTATCTTGAAACTAACCAAGCAGGTTTCCGTCCCTGTCACTCGACGGAATCTGTCATTTTGGCCGTTCAAAACACATTAAGATCAAATGCGGATAAAGGCATCCACCAGGCACTGGTTCTCCTTGATTTGTCGGCCGCGTTCGACACGGTTGATTTTTCTATTCTAATTAGCCGTGTCGAGCAGGCCGGCCTCAGGGACGCTGCCCTTGAGTGGATCACTTCCTTTATCTCGAACCGCACTCAAGCGGTTCGCTTAGGGCCTTTCACTGCTTCAAGAACCACCTCCACTTGTGGGGTCCCACAGGGATCCTCACTTTCCCCTTTGCTTTTCAATTTGTATCTGCGCCCCCTCCTTCACCTCCTAAAACAATTCAATGTCACAATCTTGAATTATGCTGACGATTTACAGCTAATTTTCCCTCTGAATACTCCTGATTCAGTCGCCCACTTTCACCAAACTATGCTTATGATACAACGCTGGATGAGCTTAAACCACCTCAAGCTCAACCCGGGTAAAACCGAGTTAATTCTTCCCGGGGACAGCAGTATCAGCTGGGGCCCTCATTATTGGCCTTTGAGCCTTGGTCCTGCCCCAGTCCCTGCTTCTTCAGTGAAGAGCTTGGGTGTTACACTTGCATTGGATCTTTCATTAAAAGCTCAAGTCGGAGCAGTTGTTTCTGCTAGTTTTTACCAGATTAGGAAAATAAAAAAGATTGCACAATTTCTGACATACTCAGCCCTTATCCAGGTCACCATCGCACTGGTACTCTCCAGGCTGGACTTTTCTAATAGTCTGTACCTGGGCCTTCCATCTGGCCTTTTAAAAAGACTCCAACTAGTGCAGAACCAGGCAGCCAGACTTGTTCTTAAACAACCTAGGCGGTGTTCCATCAGGCCTGGCCTAGAACAATTACACTGGCTGCCTGTATCTCAAAGAATCATGTTTAAGTCCGGCTGTATCATATACAAGAGTCTACAAAACATAGGGCCTCAGTTCATCAATCAGTTGGTCTCCAAATACAAGCCCACTCGCAATCTTAGATCCATCAATAAAGACTTGCTGGTTGTTCCCTCTTACAGGAGAAAGCGTCAGGGCGGCAGCTGTTTCCATTACTTAGCTGCTGTCCTATGGAACTCCCTACCACTTTCCCTTCGGCTCAGCCCAGACTTTCTAACTTTTAGACGTTCTTATAAAACTTGGCTGTTCAGACAGGCCTATTTTCAGTAAGTTGTTGTGTTAGGTTCCTACTTCAACAGCGCCATGAAGCCCACGGGCGTACGTGCGCTTTACAAAAAAAACCTAACATAACATAACATAACGTTGTTTAAAAGTTAATTAAGTGTCATTACAATGAGTCCAGCCTTTTGCACATTTTAAGTAAACTGTATAATGTCCTGATGTTGTAGAAGAACCATCATGGAAAATAATTGCTACAGTTACAAAAGTTCTTTCTGAAATTGATATTTGAGAAGCCACAAACTTTTTAAATAAAGTTGTCAATTTTGTTCGATCAGGTCTGCATCGTTGGAGCATTAAAATTACATACTGTCCATATCTTTGTATAAATAATGTTGATAACATTTCTGAGTTACATTGGGTACAAACCATGTTTTGATTTGCTTCGCTAACTAGATTATTAAAAGTCACTGATTTGCAGTGTGGTAATGTCAAAAATATAAATCTTTCTGTGTCTATTTCAGTACTACTTGAAAACGAACAATTATCACAGTCATGTTGCCATTTATAAGAAACACTGAATATATTTTCAATATCTATACCTTCATCTTCCAATACAACAAGCATATATATAAGAAATTCCTGACAATCTTGCTGAATATTCTGTGAAAATTGATTTACTCCAGAACATATGTCTAAAACATTTCGAATATCAGAAACACTTTCTATTTTTGTTTTATCACTGCTACATTTCTCAAAGACAGAAATCAACAAACAACACATTCTTTGATCCTGATTTTCAACAATCTGTTGCTGTAAAGTTTGAAGAAAAAAAACAACATTAACCACTACATTAGCATAGCAGTTGAAACCACTACTGTTTTCAAACTGAAATCCAACAACCTCTTTAATACTATCCTTTTTGTTTTTCCTTGCAATTACTGGTTCATCTAGTTTTTTTCTTTTTTCTACAACCTCGCTACAATTTTTCTCCAATCTTCTTTTCCGACGTACCACAACCTTTTCAAACAAAGGATATTGAGGTAAATTTGGAGCATATTCTCTTCTTAACCTATTATACTCTTTCACGCAATTCAGATCTGCACTAATCTTTGTCTCATCAAAATCAATCAAGTATAATCCAGATAAAGTTCTGACTAGAGATAAAACAACATATGCCATACCCTCTTTGAACACAGTGCTTCCAATATTCACCAAAGCACTATCTACACTCAAACCTTGTGATTTATGAATAGTCACCGCATATGCCAAACAAACAGGAAACTGTTTTCGGCGGACATATAAATCTTTTACTAGCAAAAATCGATTCAAACAACGACTCAATTGTTGTACTTCTTCAATATCATCAAATTTGATTTTCATAATTTCAATCTCATCTCTATTTGGGTAATTCACAAAACCAACAACATGTCCCATTGCTCCATTTACTAAACCTCTTTCCACATGTAAATTGCGTCGTAAAATTATCCGAAAATTTAAACATACATATAGATTCTTTTCTAAACCAGCCGTTTTAGATGGTATACAACGGTAACCACGCATTTTTTACAACGCGGTACCGTTACCACGCTACTTTTACCACGCAAGTCGTTACCACGACTTGCGCTGGGGGGCGCTCCAGGATAGTAAATAGATTAATTTACCATCCAACTCCTTTCCCTAGAGTCCACGGGGACTGGAGTTGGAATAGTAAATTAAAAAATGTACTATCCAGCGCCCCTCCACGCAAGTCGTTGTAACGACTTGCGTGGTAAAAGTAGCGTTGTAACGGTACGCGTTGTAAAAGTACGCGTGGTACCGTCATATATCCGTTTTAGATATTGATTCCTCTAAAGAATTCAATTTTGACTTTAACTTTTCTGACAAAATAATAGTAGCTCCATCATGCTCTATTCTATCAATAACTTCCAATTTTATAATTTCTTGATTTTCTAACTTCTAAATTTTTTCATTGAAGATTGCACATTCTTGCCGACTTGGCATTAAGCATATCACTGATTTATTTTCAGCAATTTTTCTATATATATTCTCTGCACCAACATTTTTCTTTGGAAACAAACTGGAAAGTAATCATGCCTATATAGCTTCTTTGCATGTTCACTTAATTTTCCAATTCGTATATCTTGAAGCATACTTTTATAATCAGCATCCTTTGCCTGTCACATATTTTGAGTGTGTTCTGTATATTTAAAATATAACCAAATATTTACATGTTCAATGCTTCCCAGGCATATTCTGGTATCTTCATGTGTAACAGTTTTAAACACTGGTTGTCCTTTCACAGGTGTTAGCTGTAGTAGATCTCCAAAAACGACGATGTGTTTTCCTCCAAACAACACATCATACTCTGTTTTAAGAATTTGTTGCATTCTTAAATGCACAAAGGCAAGCATTCAATTTGATACCATTCTTACCTCATTAATAATGAGAAGTTTCATTTTTTTCAGGACTCTGGAAATTTCACAACAAGCTTCTCCAGATACCTTTTGGTATTCTAATTTATTTTCGTGCTCTACTGGCAGCATCAACAAACGATGTAAAGTAATCCCTTTAATGTTATGTGCTGCCAACCCAGTTGGAGCGGTAACAACACAAAAGAGTGACGACTCTGTTCTTTTCTGTAGATAAGATGCAATTCCTTTAATTAGAAAACTTTTTCCAGTTCCTGCTTGTCCACTCACATATAGTCGGACAGGTTGAAATGACGTGCATGAGCACTCTTTTTTCTCATGAAGTAAACCATGCTCAATCTGCTCTGTCACTTCATCATATATTTGTTTTTACAAAACATTTAGTTGTTTTTCCAATTCATCTACGTTTATTACATCCTCCTGAGCTTGTTCCATTGCTCTTTCCACCTCATCCATGGCAGTGGCTGCTTCATTTTGGATAATTGGTCCTCCTAATGGATCCTGACTCAACGAAGCAGAACTTTGACTGTCTTGAGAACTGTCTCCAGCAATCTCTGCTGCAATTGTAGCTTCTTGCTGTATTTCCTCGTTCAACATTTCTAGATAATTGGTGAAAACAGGACATTCTATAGTATTTTTGGTTGCGTTGAATGAATCTTCATGACTGAGAAAATCTCCAAGTAGTTCCTCTTCTGTACGCCATGGTTTAAAGAGTTGTAAAAGAGCTAAATAGTAACATTCCCTTTTTTCAGAAATTTCACAATTCAGTTTTCGGTGAATAATCAAATGTCCTTTTCTTTCTTTCACTAAACATCCTTCGATCCAATCACAGCATATACTCCTTTATTGATATCTTCTGTAATGTTTTTCTTAAAAGTATAGCTTTGCAGTACTTCATAGAGACAAACATTCTCAAGATGATTACTTCTATTTGGATAATATGTATCCAACATATTGGTCTTCAAAACATCTGTACTGTTTGGTTCAATCTCTGCTAAATACTCAAATTCTTTTACAAATTTCAAAACTCAGTTTCGTGTTCTTGCAAGACCTAAACTCACCCAAATGATTGTTCTAGATTTGGAGTATAGACTTGCAGATGATAAGTGTCTGAACATTCATATGCTCCGATTTCTCGATGAGACAACATCTTCAAACTGTAGCTGTACAATTTCTTGCCTAGGCTCTTTTCATGAGAAATTTCTTCCCACATTTCCTTCAGTTCCGTCTTTTCAGATTTAGTAATGTTAGACGTTACATATCGAGCCACAGCAATCGAGTTGTCTGCCACATATTGAATATCCATGTTAGCATTCCACATGGACAAAATGACTGGGTTATAGTCATTTATGTACTTTGCCTCTTCATTTCTTCTTAAGTTATAGGTATTTTTCGGTGATTTTCGTGTCACAGTGTGTCGCAAAAAAAATTGTTCACTCTTCCTTTTGATGTTACTGGTCGTGGAAATCCAAAACGACATTTTGTGTAGAATTTGTCCTTTCATTTGTACTTTCGACGACAGTATTTTCCACAATGATGCGTTTGAAACCGCAAGACTTGTTGTTTTAAATTCTTTTGTACTGTGTTTTTTGGAACAGCACATGTAGAATACTGTTCAATAAAATTCATCACTGTGTCGTCCGAATCTGTTCCAAATTTGGGGGCAACTTTGATCCATAGCAGCATATGTATGTGAGGAGCACCTCTTGCTTGATACTCCTTTCTCCAAAAGAAATCCAGAACCTCTCCAAGAGGAGGATTTTTTTTGTTTGTTATAAAAGACATCATAGCTTCAAAACTATGATTGAAATACCTGCATACATTAACTGGACCCAGAGAGCACAATTCTCCAGGTGTCTTGTATTCTATATTTTCTATGTTTGCATTTGCCTCTCGAAGAAATTGAAGTAAATCTTCCCAAGCATACTCAGCACAGCTTAGAGTAAGGAACCATGTAGGAGTTCCTAAGTTTCTTAGCATACATTTCAATTCCCCATGACGACGGTACCAATACTCATTAGTATCGCGCAGACATGCCATGAGATTAATTAGCTGAGATTCCAAAACAGTGTCTTTCTCTTGGACTATATTTATAAAGTCCCTTGCCGAAATATTCTGCAGATGTACTCCAATATTTAGTATGTGGTTCACTCCATAAGAAAGTCCAGACAAATCACTCTCAAACAGAAGGTGAAACAAATATGGAATACATTGTCAAAATCTTGGATCTTCTGCATACAATCTTGATGTCCGGTATTAAGATGCTGGTATCTACTCAGGTCAGTCATCATATCATCCACCTTGACCTGTTGGAAATAACTGAGGAAAACAACAAGCTTCCAAGCTTTCTTCCCATACACTAATAGGACTTCCTTTTGCTTCTTTCATTTGGAATAACTCAATAGCATTGCCCATTACTTCTTTGGAATGCAGTTGATGAACACTATAATGTTCATAAATTTGTTCACTTCTGGACACATCCACTTTTTCAATTTGTCCAGCTGACAAATCACTGTCTTCTTCTATAGTTGTTTCCTCTTCTCCTACATATACATTTTTGTAGTATTGATTGTTTTTTACCAAATACAACGTTGCCTTTTTGACTTTCCTAACATCCACTAACTCTTGCCAGATTGTCTTACTCTTTGTAGGTACGCCATTAACTAGATTAACTAGAGGTTCCTCTTCCACATTTTCAACACCAATTGTTTCAATATTTTTCTTTAAATTTAGGGGCAAATAAACAACTCTTCCCCTTAATCCTCTCTGTAAATCCGAAGAAGGCAATTTCCCTGTCTTAGGCTCCATACGAACAATAGCCTGAAATGGATGCACACATTGAATCAGAATAGACTCATAAATATTTAAATCCAGCAGTTCAGAAGGAATATTTACCAACTCAAGATTATTATGTACAGCTCTAGCTGGCATTTTGTTTTCATTTTATTTATTATAACACTATTTACAAATATGTTGATCAGAACCCAAATCAAAACAATTCTCTACCACCAAATAAGTTGCAATTTCCTTCCACTCATTATTATTCTCCTTTCCACTTTTTAAATATAGATCAACTAACCTGGTCTGATTTTTATAATGAATTCTTCTACAACAAATACAAGAAAAAGTGGGCCTTTCTCCTGAAATGACCTTAAATCTTGTAATTTCTTGGTCATAATTTTCTGTACTAAAACATTGTACATTTTCTTCCACATGTCCCTTTATTACTGTATCAGTTTCTGCACTGCCCTCTTTTTCACAAAAGTAACTAACCTCAACTTCTTCACTAATGTTCTTTACATCTAATACAGATCCATGTAAAAGAGCACTGTTTAACTGTTTTAGCTAAAGTGCTGGACTTTTTGCATAATACATCCTTCTCACTAATTTCCTCACTTCAGTATGATGCACTGCTAACATCCTAAAATGGTGAAAAACACTCTGGCATACTTTTTTAGAAAGACAAGCAAGAGAATGACCTTGCAAACCTGTTTTTTCTCTCACTTGGCTGGGGTCTAATTCTTGCAACATCTTAATCTTCTGCTTAATACTTTCCTTAGTATACTTACATAAGAAATTGTGGAAAAAATCAATTGAATCCTGTCGTCACTACAAATACTACCTCAATTCCAAGTGTACACTGGACCCTTAGGACGTCTCCCTAAAACTTCATCAGCTAACACCTCTTCTGAATTCCTTGGGACAATTTTCTCTTTTTCAATCGGACAACCGTCCTTCACCTCATATGCTCGACCACTGGTGTCAACGGCATGCAACAAATCATTAGTGTGAAAGTTAGCCTATTCATAAAAAAATGGCTCAGAACTTGAACTATGCTTCCATTCTCCAGAAAAAACATTGCAAAGATTAGTTCTATTAATTACTCTTTTCCACTTACTTTTCGCTTTCAAAAGATGAATTGCCTTGTCTAGTGTACGAAGTCTATTGATTACTAAAATAAACAATTTTTTTTTAATTCAAACACCTGATCAAAAAAAAATTCTATTCTTTTTTTGCTTATAAAAAGCTATTTTCCTTTTAGAAGTCTTTCCACGTTTCAATAAATTTAATACTACTCTGTTATAAAACATTCTCTTACGAATTTCAACAAACTGATTTCTGCGTCTATTACTAAAGCCATTTTCATCGCCAGACACTTTTGCCACATTTTTCTTTTGTAAGTCCTTCTTCTTTCCTCTTACATATGTTTTGCAAATCTTTTCCACATTACCCACATTTCTTTTTCTTGCAGTTAATTTCCTAATAAAATCCTTTGTTGTCTTACCAGGAGCATTCTTCTTTTTCTCTGTACAACGTTGTTTAGATACATCTTGCAATTGTGTTGTCTTGGAAAAGTAAGCCTGTTTATATTTTCATCTTTTCACATCCTTGGTAGGCATCTTGCTTTTTCTTTCTGCAGATAATAACAATCTATTATGAAGAAAAAAACACATGTTATAGACCACTACTAACATACTACATAGCAATTAGAACAACTATATGATGTAATCACTGATTCACTTCATCAGTAAGTTGAAGGTACAGCAACAGTGTCTGAGCAGAGTAGGAAATCATCCAGTGAGTGCTGCTTTTGAGTTTATAGCAATGCAGTGGTGTTTTAAAATTGTTCAGTAATTTGCTAAGAATGGTGTTTCATGGTTCAGAACAGTGCAGTAGTGTTTAGACAGTGTAGAGAACCATGGTGGAATAGATATTTCTGACTTTAGAGCAATACAGTTGTGCTTCGGCAGTGTATGGTATCATGAAAGGGCTAGGATTATAAAGCACTTCAAGTCCTAAAGTCTAACTCACTCCATGAGTACATGTATTCACATGTCTTAAAACACATACACCGAGGAAGTGAAATGATTACTACATGCTACGGAGAGAGTTGCTATGACATTTCTACAACACAGACAGGATCTTCAGTACACAGCATGGAGACTATTTGCAAATTAAGAGCCCTAACAGACATACTGCATAGCAGTTTCTACTACTACATACTGTAAACCCTAACACACTTTATCAGAACATGTATTCCCATATTTTTTAAACATATCAACGATCCGAATTATTACATTAGTACAAAAAGACTCACTCGAATAATTTTTAATTATATATTATAAATGTATTCATAAAACTTTACGTATTCCAAAAAAAACTCCAACATCATTTCATCCAGTATTTCATTTTGATTTTCCTCAAATTCCAAATTTTGATCTTTGAATACAATATCTTCCACTGTTTCCAGAAATTTACTGTCCAAAGTCTCATCAAAGAAATCTGTGTTTTCTTTATTAATTTCCTCTGCAAAAGGTCCATTTAACTTCTCTATTAGTTCATTTGAGATGTCAAAATGTAAAGCAAAGTTCTCCTGATGCTGTTCCATTGCACCAATATGATAATTGTGTTGCACCTTGCAAAAAAATATAAACACTTAATTATATTATTTTCACTAATAGATAATACCTTGACCTGTTCTCAGGCCAGGTCCGCTCCCCCACCGCGCCAGCGTTCCCTGCTGGTGCTCTGCCTGCTGCCCTCGCCGCTGCTGCTGTTGGAAGTTCGAGGCCCTCTCCACCCGCAGGCTCCCGCCTGCGCCTCATCCCTGGTGGCCCAGAGATGGGCGGTAAGTATCAAGTCTGACCTCTTCCTCTGTCCGTCTTTCTCTCTCCCGATTTCCCTCCTCCTGCTTGTCTGCTGCCCTTAATGGTATTCTGCCTTTAGCCTCTGCTCGTTTTATTTTTCATAAGCCTTTCTGACTTTAGCCTGCCTGTTTTTCCTCTCAATTGTATTCTGCCTTTAGCCTCAGCTCGTTTTATTTTTCATAAGCCTTTCTGCCTTTAGCCTGCCTGTTTTTCCTCTCACTCTCTGTTGTTCACTGCTGTTGTGTTTTTTTTTCAGTGCCCTTCTCCCCCCGCCCGCCCCCCGCTCTCCTTTCCTGCCGCTGCCCTCCCTGCGGCCCCGCCCCCATCATCTCCCATTCGCCACCCGCCTCCCATCTGCTGCTCCTCCCTCCCTCCACCCTTCTTAATGCAGCCACTGCGCGGCCGCGCCGCTGGCGCGCCGGAGGCAAGCCTGTCTGCGCCCGTCCGTGCCTGGACCGCACCCAACGCCAGGACCCCTGGCCCCCGAAGATGCCATCCCACACGACGGACTTACAACGCCGCCACCCTCAACGCACTCAAACCCGGCCGGAACCCCGCCTGCTACCGAGCCACCCCGAAACGCACCCATTGACCCTTCACCTGCCAAGCCTGCAATTTCACCTGCCTCCGAACCTGCACCGCACCTGAAAGGCCAGGCACCAGCGACAACCACCTCAAGTGCATCCTGCTCAACACCCGCTCCGTCCACAGACACGCCGTCGAACTCTGGAACCTGCTCGACACAACATCACCAGACGTCGCCTTCCTCACGGAAACCTGGATGAACGCCTCCTCAGCACCAGACATCGCCATAGCCATCCTGGATGGATACAAGATCACCCGGAGGGATCGCATCAACCAGACCGGAGGAGGCATCGCCATCGTCCACAGGAACACCATCCGCATCACGACCAACTTCGACGACACCCTCACCGCCACCGAGCACCTCCACTTCCAGATACACACCGACCCCAAGACCACCCTCAGAGGCACTCTCATCTACAGACCCCCGGGGCCACGCACACAATTCAACAAAGCCATCGCAGACTTCATCAGCCCGCACGCCCTCACCTCCTCTGACTATATCCTCCTAGGGGACCTCAACTTCCACTTGGAAAACAACAATGACAGCAACACCACCACCCTGCTGGACAACCTCGCCAACCTCGGAATCAAGCAGCTAGTGAACACCCCCACCCACTACGCCGGCCACACGCTTGACCCCGTCTTCTCCTCCAGCAAGCACATCTCCTTCAGCCACTCCACCAGACTTCATTGGACTGATCACAGCTGCGTCCAGTTTAACTTCAGGAGAACCACGACCCATCACCACCCGCAACAGGCTCCCCGCAGGAGCTGGAACAAGATCACCGCCGACCAGCTCACCACCTTCCTCAGCCAGAACCCTCCCGCCAGCGCAACAGACCCCAACGAAGCAGCCCGCAACTTCACACACTGGCTCACCAACTGCGCCGACGACCTCGCACCTCTGAAGAACCCACCGAGCAGCAAGAAAGCCTTGTGGATCACCAACTAACTCAAAACATCCAAGAAAAACTGGCGCACCCTCGAAAAAGCCTGGCGCCACAACCAGACTACAGAAAACATGACAGCCCTCAAGAACGCCACCCGCATACACCACCAGCTGATCCGCACCACCAAAAGAACAATACTCAAAGATCGACTGGACAACAACACCCACAACAGCAAGGAACTCTTCAGCATCGTCAAATAGCTCTCCAACCCCAGCGCCGGAAACAACAACATCACACCCTCGCAAGACCTCTGCAACTCACTCGCCTCATTCTTCCACCGCAAGATTGCTGACATACACAACAGCTTTGGCGCACAGACCATGCACCCAACCACCGAACCAATGCCCCCCACCATCACCCTCTGCAACTGGACCCCGGTCAACACCGAATCCACCCCCGCATGATGAACACCATCCACTCCGGATCCCCTACCGACCCCTGCCCCTACCACATCTTCAACAAGGCCGACTCCATCATCGCACCCAAACTCCGGGACATCATCAACATCTCCTTCACCACAGCCACCTTCCCCGAGAGCTGGAAGCATGCCGAGCTCAGCGCCCTCCTGAAGAAACCGACAGTGGACCCCAACGACCTCAAGAACTTCCGCCCCATCTCGCTCCTCCCTTTTCCTGCCAAAGTCATCGAGAAGACCGTCAACAAACAGCTCGCCGCCTTCCTCAAGACGAACGGATCCCTCAACCCCTCACAGTCCAGTTTCCGAGCCAACCACAGCATCGAGACCGCCCTCATCGCAGCCACCGACGACATCAGATCCCTGCTCGACAATGGGGAAACAGCTGCCCTCATCCTCCTGGACCTCTCTGCAGCGTTCGACACAGTTTGACACCGCACACTAATACAGCGCCTCAGCAACACCGGAATCCAAGAGAAGGCACTGGAGTGGATCATCTCGTTCCTCGCCTGTAGAACCCAGAGAGTCCGCCTCCTCCCGTTCCGATCCACAGCCACCGAAGTCATCTGTGGCGTACCTCAAAGATCCTCGCTCAGCCCCACCCTCTTCAACGTCTACATGAGCCCCCTCGCGGCCATCGCACGCCAACACAACCTTAACATCATTTCCATTGCCAACGACACACAGCTGATCCTCTCCCTCACCAACGACCCCGCCACCGCCAGAGCCAGCCTACACCAAGGAATGAAAGACGTTGCCGAGTGGATGAAGAACAGCCGCCTGAAACTGAACTCAGACAAGACAGAAGCCCTCATCCTGGGATCATCCCCCTCCACCTGGGTCGACTCCTGGTGACCCCCTGCCCTTGGCACCACCCCCAAGCCAACGGACCATGCACGAAACCTGGGCTTCATCCTGGACTCCTCCCTCTCGATGACCAAACTAGTCAGCGCTGTCTCGTCATCCTGTTTAAACACCCTGCGCATGCTCCGAAAGATATTTCGATGGATCCCCACCGAAACCAGGAAGACGGTCACCCAGGCACTCGTCACCAGCCGACTGGACTATGGGAACACCCTCTACGCGGGAACCACAGCCAAACTACAGAAAAGATTCCAGCGCATAGAGAACGCCTCCGCACGACTCGTCCTGGACATCCCCTGCCACAACCACATCTCCGCCCACCTGAACAACCTGCACTGGCTCCCCATCAGCAAGAGGGTCACGTTCAGACTCCTCACCCGTGCACACAAGGCTCTCCACGACCTGGGCCCCAAGTACCTCAACAACCGCCTCACTTTCTACTCGCCCACCCGCCAGCTGTGATCGACCAGCCTCGCCCTCGCCACCGTACCACGCATTCGCAGAGCCACCGCCGAAGGAAGATCCTTCTCCTACCTGGCGGCCAAGACATGGAACTCCCTCCCCATCCACCTACGGCTGACCCAGGACCATCTCTCCTTCAGGAAGCAACTCAAGACCTGGCTTTTTGAGCAGTAACGGACCCCTCCCCCCCAGCGCCTTGAGACCCTAGCGGGTGAGTAGCGCGCTATATAAATTAATTGATTGATTGATTAATTGAAAAACTACCTTTATCAATTTTTATAAGTACATATATTCCCATATTTTTAAACACACTAACTACACAAATTATTCTGCTACATTCCTCTTAAATAAAAATAGACTCACACTGTAAAATAATTACTACAATGAAAGGGAATCTTCCTGGAAATTTTCTTTCTGAGTTTACAACACTGAAGTTGTGTTGCAAGAGTTAAAAATATTTTTCTAGGAATGGAGTTTCAGGATTTAGGCCAATGAAGTGAATTTAAAGCAGTGTAGTGAGTCAAGGTATGACTGAGAATGTACAAATGAAATTCACTGAAATTATTACTACATGCTACAGACGCAATTGCTTTTGCATTTCAACAGCACACCAAGCACCTAAATTGCACAGCATAAACACAATTTGAAAATTAAAAGGCCTGAAACACATACTGCATAGAACTTTCTACAACTACACCACCTCTGTGTCTCTACTTCAACTATTTCACCCTCTCTCTGCACCATCTTTTTTCTGACTGCACCATCTGTCCCTCTGCCTGCAGCCCTGCACCATCTATCCTCTAATTGTAACAGTTTACTCTCTGCCTGCATTATCTAATTATCTGTCTGCACCAACCCTCTCTCACTACCTGCACCCTCTCATATGCATCTACAGAGTCCTATTATGATATGCCTGCTGGTATGTATTACACAGCGCTACCATAATAAATCTTTCTCTTCACTGCCTGTAGTGTCACACCATGTCTGAGTCTGTTGCACTATCTGTGTCTCTGCTTGAACCATGTAACCCTCTCTCTGAACCATCTTTTCTGTGACTGCACCATCTGTCCCTCTGTCTGCAGCCCTAAACCATCTATCTTCTGATTGTAAGAGTTTAATCTCTGCCTGCATTATCTTATTTTTTGTCTGCACCAACCCTCTCCCACTGCCTGCACCCTCTCATCTACATCTGCACAGGCCTATTAAGATATGGCTGCTGGTGTGTATTACACAGCACTACCATGTTAAATCCTTTCCTTCTCTGCCTGTAGTCTAATGCCCCCTGCATGTACCATTTCATCACTGTCTTCACTATTTCCCCCCGTGTGCTCAATTTGACTCTGTATGTAACATTTCTCAAACTGTTTCCAGCATTTCTTCTCTGTTGGACCATGCTATCCTCTGTGTGTACCATGTCTGTGTCTCTGCTTGAACCATCTCACCCTCCCTCTGCGCCATCTTTTCTATGACTGCACCATCTCTCCCTCTGCCTGCAGTCCTACACCATCTACCCTCTGTATGTACCATGTATGTGTCTGCTTGCACTATCTGTCCCTCTGCCTACAACCCTCCACCATCTATCCTCTGCGTCTGCCATGTCTGTGTCTGCTTCCACTATGTATATCTTTGCTTGAACCATCTCACCCTCTGTCTGCACCATCGTTTCTGTAACTGCAATTAAGAGGCCTGAAACACATACTGCATAGGACTTTCGACGACTACATCACCTAAACCATGACTCAGTTCATGATTTAGGTGATATAGCACTCAAAGGGAGACAAAGTACAAACAAAGACAAAATGGTACACACAGGAGAAGCGTGGCTCAGTGGTTAGAGGCGGCAGACCCGGAAGCTGAGATCGTCCGTGAACCAGGGTTCGATTCCCCGCCTCGGCGGGTCTCGGGCTCAAAAAAAATTCCACGGACTCGACAATTCTCGCTCCGGTGCCTACTCGACTCACGGGGTCACACTTTGCGACTCTGGGCAATAGCTTGCTTAATCTCCACTACGGCCCCTCGCGGTGGGATGCCTGGCTTTCACCTTGTGGATACCCTGCCGGGGTATCTCACAGGGGAATACCAGGACGGGTTCCCTAAGCAAGCGCCTTGATACCTTCGGGTGATACGTGCGCTATATAAGTCGCAATACATTTACATTTACATTTACAGAGGGTGCAAGACTACAGGCAGAGAAGGTAAAGATTTAACATGTAAGCGCTGTCATAATAGGCCTCTGCAGATGCACATGAGAGGGTGCAGGGAGAGGGAGAGTGTTGGTGCAGACAGAAAATGAGATACTCAGGCCGAGAGCAAACTGGTACAATCAAATGATAGATGATGCAAGGAAGAGGAAGAGATGGTGCAGTCACAGAAAAGGTGGTGCAGAGAAAGAGTTCAAGTTCAAGTTCGAGCATTTATATAGCGCACTACTCACCCAGAGGGTCTCAAGGCGCTTGGGGAGGGGTACATTATTTGTCGAATAGCCAAGTGTTAAGTTCTTTTCTGAATGAGATGTGGTTTTGAGTAAGGCGGAGGTGAGAGGGGAGTGAGTTCCAGGTCTTGGCGGCCAGGAAGGAGAAGGATCTGCCACCCATGGTGGATTTTCGGATGCGCGGGACTGTGGCGAGGGCTTGATTGGACGATCTTAGTTGGCGGGTGGGTTTGTAGAAGGATAGTCGAGTGTTGAGGCATTCGGGTCCTAGGTTGTAGAGGGCCTTGTGTGCGTGGGTGAGAAGACGGAACGTAATTCTTTTGTTGACGGGAAGCCAGTGGAGGTCTTTTAGGTGTCCGGAGATGTGGTCTCGGCGAGGGACGTCTAATATGAGTCTCGCTGATGCATTTTGGATGCGTTGGATTTTTTTCTGTAATTTTGCTGTGATTCCGACGTATAGAGTGTTACCATAATCCAGCGGACTCGTGACCAGTGCGTGGGTCACAGTCTTTCTTGTTTCGAGGGGGATCCAGCGGAAGATCTTTTTGAGGATGCGAAGTACGTTGAAGCAGGAGGATGAGACTGCATTAACTTGTCTGTACATCGAGAGAGAGGAGTCTAGGATGAAGCCAAGGTTACGTGCGTGGTCTGTGGGAGTGGGTGCTGTGCCCAGCGCGGAAGGCCACCAAGAGTCGTCCCAGGCAGAGGGTGAGGATCCTAGGATGAGCACTTCAGTTTTGTCTGAATTGAGTTTTAGGCGGCTCTGTTTCATCCATTCGGCTACTTCTTTCATGCCTTCATGAAGATTGGTTTTGGCGATGTTCGGGTCTTTGGTGAGGGATAGGATTAATTGGGTGTCGTCGGCATAAGAGATGATGTTGAGGTTGTGTTGGCGTGCGATGGATGCGAGTGGGCTCATGTATACATTGAAGAGGGTGGGACTGAGTGATGACCCTTGTGGTACTCCGCATATGACTTCTGTGGCTTCTGAGTTGAATGGGGGAAGTCGGACTCTTTGAGTTCTCCCGGCGAGGAACGAGATGATCCAGTCCAAGGCTTTTCCTTGTATGCCGATGTTGCTGAGGCGTTGTATGAGGGTGTTGTGGCAGACCGTGTCGAAAGCGGCGGAGAGGTCGAGTAGAATGAGGGCCACGGTTTCTCCGTTGTCAAGTAGTGTTCGGATGTCGTCAGTCGCTGCGATGAGGGTGGTTTCGGTGCTGTGTTTGGCTCGAAACCCTGATTGAGATGGATCGAGGGAGTTGTTGGATTCAAGGAAGGCGGCAAGCTGGCTGTTGACGGCTTTCTCAAAGAGTTTGGCGGGGAATGGGAGGAGGGAAATGGGTCGGTAGTTTTTAAGTTCAGAGGGGTCGGCTGTGGGTTTCTTCAAGAGGGCGCTGAGTTCGGCGTGTTTCCAGCTTTCTGGAAAGGTGGCAGAGTTGAACGAGCAGTTGATGACATCACGAAGATGGGGTGCGATGATGGAGTCAGCTTTGTTGAAGATGTGGTGGGGGCATTGGTCGGTTGGCGAGCCAGAGTGGATGGAGTTCATTATGCGGATGGTGTCTTCAGTGGTTATTGTGTTCCAGGCGCTAAGGAAGTTGGTTGGCGGAGTGGGATCTGAGGGGTGTGGGGAGGGTTGGTCGTTGGGAGTGTTCTCGAAGCTGTTGTGGATGTCGGCGATTTTGTTGTAGAAGAAGGAGGATAACGCGTCGCATAGGTCTTGGGATGGGGTGATGTCGTTAGATGCTGCAGTGGGGTTGGTGAATTCTTTGACGATGTTGAAAAGTTCCTTGCTGTTGTGGGTGTTGTTGTCGAGACGATCCTTGAATGCTGATTTCTTGGCGGATCGAATCAGTTGGTGGTGGTTGCGGGTGGCTGCTTTGAGGGAGGCCATGTTGTCGGTGGTTGTGCTTTTTCTCCAAGTTTTCTCCAGGGTGCAGCATAGTTTCTTGGATTTTTGGAGATCATCATTGAACCATGAAGCCTTTTTGCTGGCTGATTTGATCTGGTGAAAAAGAGTCTCAAAGAGTGAGATGGTTCAATCAGAATGATTTGATCTGGTGAAAAATCAGATGATGGTTCAATCAGATGATTTGATCTGGTGAAAAAGATCTCAAAGATTGAGATGGTTCAAACAGAAACACAGACAGTGCAAGCAGACACAGACATGGTACACACAGAGGACAAAATGGTACATCTGAGAAGAAATATAGAAAACAGTAAAAGAAATGTTACATGCAGACACTAATTGGAGCACAGAGAGGGAGAGATAGTGAAGACAGTGATAAAACGAAACACACAGAGAGTGCGAGACTACAGGCAGAGAAGGTAAAGATTTAACATATAAGCACTGTCTAACACACACCAGCAGCCATATCATAATAGGCCTCTACAGAAGCACATCAGAGGATGCAGGCAGTGGGAGAGGGTTGGTACAGACAGAAAATGAGATGAGCAGATAGAGGTAGACTGTGAGGAGAAACAGGGTAGATAATAGAAAAAGGTGCACATATAATTCTTTAATTTACACAGACACTCAGTGTGACTTTAAACTGCCTCATTCAGTTGCTAAGGCCTCTATGAGACATAGTCTCAACTCATTTGACTTTAATAAAAATGATATTTTAAATTTCAGCTTCTGTGCCAACTTGTTATTATTCTGGGATCAAAAGGACTAAGTATCAGTGAGACCCCTGAGCAGAAATAAGAGGATTAAGATGTCACTAATCGATGCCATTCAGTCAGATTCATCTTAAATGAATCTTGACACACAGTGTGATCTTAGCCACATGAGAATATGCCAGACAGGCAGAGGGAGAGCTATAGTGCACACACAGAAAGTAAAGATGTTGCACAGAGAGGGTGACATACTTCAAAGAGAGACACGGATGGTGCAAGCAAACACAGACAAGGTACACACAGACAGCGAAATCATACACCACAGATCAAATGCAGAAAACATTTAAAGAAAAGTGACATACAAAGGCTAAATAAAGCACACAGAGGGGAATATAGTGAAATCAGAGTGAAAATGCTACAAGCAGAGGGTGTGAGACTACACGCACAGAAGAAAAAGATTTAACATGGCACCCATTTTGTATTTCTAGCTGCCATTTTGTTTGCCATGTGCTCTGCCCTACCTTTCTGTTAACTGTTCTTCTAGCCTGCCTAGACACAAACTATGCTTGGCATGCTCCACTTCGCACATGCCTACTACACTAATATAACTGCCAGACTACTTTTGCAGCTGCATGAAGAAGTAAATCTCCTCACACTTTGCTAAGCAAGCAGATTTTGCAAACGCAAATTAGTCATTTTGCTTGCTTACATCAGCCAGGACTGCCCATCGCTTTTATGCTGAGTATGTAACCCTCACATATATAAGGCCCCAGTGTCTTTACTCTTTAAGTGCCTCATTCAGTTGCTAAGGCCTCTATGAGACGTAGTCTCAACTCATTTGACTTTAATAAAAATGATCTTTGAAAATTCAGCTTCTGTGCCAACTTTTTATTATTGTGAGATCAAAAGGACTAAGTACCAGTGAGACCCCTGAGGAGAATTAAGAGGGTTAAGATGTCACCAATCGATGCCATTCAGCCAGGTTCATCTTAAATTAATCTTGACGCACAATGTGATCTTAGCCACATGAGAATATGCCAGACAGAGGGAGAGCTATAGTGCACACACAGAAAGTAAAGATGGAGCACAGAGAGGGTGACATACTTCAAGGAGAGACACGGATGGTGCAAGCAAACACAGACAAGGTACACACAGACAGTGAAATCATATACCACAGATCAAATGCAGAAAACATTTAAAGAAAAGTGACATACAGAGGCTAAATAAAGCACACAGAGGGGAAGATAGTGAAATCAGAGTGAAAATGCTACAAGCAGAGGGTGTGAGACTACACGCACAGAAGAAAAAGATTTAACATGGCACCCATTTTGTATTTCTAGCTGCCATTTTGTTTGCCATGTGCTCTGCCCTACCTTTCTGTTAACTGTTCTTCTAGCCTGCCTAGACACAAACTATGCTTGGCATGCTCCACTTCGCACATGCCTACTACACTAATATAACTGCCAGACTACTTTTGCAGCTGCATGAAGAAGTAAATCTCCTCACACTTTGCTAAGCAAGCAGATTTTGCAAACGCAAATTAGTCATTTTGCTTGCTTACATCAGCCAGGACTGCCCATCGCTTTTATGCTGAGTATGTAACCCTCATATATATAAGGCCCCAGTGTTCTGTACTCTTTAAAGTGCCTCATTCCGTTGCTAACGTCTCTATGAGGCGTAGTCTCAACTCATTTGACTTTAATAAAAATTATCTTTTAAATTTCAGATTCTGTGCCAAATTCTTTCTATTTTGGGATCAAAAGGACTAAGTATCAGTGAGACCCCTGAGGAGAATTATGAGGATTAAGATGTCACCAATCGATGCCATTCAGCCAGATTCATCTTAAATGAATCTTAACGCACAGTGTGATCTTAGCCACCTGAGAATATGCCAGACAGAGGGAGAGCTATAGTGCACACAGAAAAGAACATGATGCAAGCAAAAACTATACTTTAGCGGCAAAACAGACACCATATATATAAGCAGGACATTACATTCATTTCTCTTTTCAACAGCACACCCTGTATCTTTATTACACAGGATAGAGACTAATTGGGAAATTAAGAAGCCTGACACACATTCTGCATAGGTCTGTCTAGCTCTGCATATCCTATAGCCTTACTCACTTCAAGAATACATCATTACCATAGTTTTAAACACATGAACAAAGCAACTTATTCAGCCAGATTCATCTAAAATGAATCTTGACACACAGTGTGATCTTAGACACATGAGAATATGCAAGACAGAGGGAGAGCTATAATGCAAACAGAAAAGAACATGAACACAAAAATGGTACACACACACAGAAAAATGGAGTAAGTGAGAGTGTAGAATTTATGGAAAGAAAGGAAATTAAAGAAAGAGTTGTGGAAAGAAAGGAAGTCAGTCAGAGAGAGAGAAAGAGAGGGACAGTGAGGAACTGTAAGGGAGTGAGGCAGTTATAGTGACTAACACCGAGGAAAATGACAAATGCAGTGAAAGCAAAAGAGGGACAAAAAGAATGGGAGTTAGCAAAAGGGAATGAGGAAAGGAAAATAAAAGAAGTGGATTGACAGATGCAGGGAACAAAAAAAAGTGAGAGGCAGTAAGGGAATGGGACCAGGAAAAAAAGAATGAGAGTGATGTACAAAGAAGAGAACATAACGTGGGGAAAGAGGGGAGAAATTCAATGAAAGACAGTGTCTATAAGGGAAGATATATGAAGGTGAGAAAAGAGAAAGGAGGGAAAAAGAACCATATTAACAGAAAGGAAAAAGGAATAAGTGAAACAGAAGGATTTATGGAAAAGAGAGGAAAGAAAAAGAACAGTGGAGCAAAGAAAAAGAAACAGTGAGAGAGACAAACACAGGGACAGTGAGAGACTTCCACATTAGAACACATTTATCTTATCAACTTAAACGGCACAAACATAGATCCCCTTACAAATTAACAACTCACCTTTAAAAATGCTTTTGAAGATATAGAACAGTGTCAATCACACACCAGATTTTCTTGAGCAGAATCTCTGAAATGTACCTCAGACACTGCAAACAGTAAATGGCAGTGATTCCCTCTCATTTCAGACCCATATTCTTGTACATAACTAATCAAATTTCTTCCCACACAATTTCAAAACCAAACTAACATTTCAATTGGTTCTACCTTAAGCATGGGCGGATCTAGCGGATCTCGCGTACGCGAATTTGCATATTTACGGATTCGCAATCCGCGACAATACGCGAACTCTCGCGGATTTGCGGATTTTCCCGTTTTTTGTGTTGGCAAGCGTTCGCGCGGATTTTGGGAGAATTTCGCAATTGCGAACTTACTTTTCGGCTCGCAACGGCCGCGACTAGGTTGTTTCTACGTCTGGTTTATCATCACAGGTTCACAGCACCCTCTGTTTCACCACTGCCACCCTCTGGGACACCCATGCCACCCTCTGGTACATCCTCACTGCCACCCATTAGGTTTGTTTATCACTGTAGTTTATGGGGGTTGAAAAAAGCAAGCACACCTCCCCTACTTCAACTGCCATGAATTAATTTGGGGTTGATTAATGTGTCAGTTATTTTGAAAGTTCCAGTCTGGCTGGCACCTGCTTCCTTCCTTATCTGTAATTTGCTTTCTGTTGCAGTTAAATTTTTTTTCACAGGACCTTTATGGTCTACTTGTAGCTATTCTATGAGCCTGCTGTTTGGGTCATAGAAGGGTCATAGAATAGTTGCAAACTCTGGAGGGGCCCCTCAGGAAGCACTAGAGTGAATGTTACTAATGTTAAGTTTGAACTTTTGCACCTGCTCATTGCTTTCAGTTTAGCAAAAATCGTTTTTTCTGCAATTTCGCGCGTTTTTTGGGGCGCAAATCCGTGCGAGATCGATTTCGGAAGCCGCGAATGCTTGCGAATACACTAAATTTTTCTTTGCGACGTGTATGTTCGCGTGATTTTGTGCGTGTTCGCGAGGCGCTTGTAGCTATACGTTTGCCAAGTTACCCTAGCGGTCGTACACGGGCGTGGCCATCTTGTTTGCGTGACGTAATTCCGTTTCCGGCCGCTATGTGTAATCTCGCAAACTGTGCTGCTCGCTAGTACAATTTCGCGCGTGCTCGCGAGGAAAATCTCGCGCGAACTTACCCACGCGGTCGTGAACGGGCGCGGCCATCTTGTTTCTCATTCATTGCTATGGTTCTGGGCATGCTTTCTGTATCCTCTCTGAATCTCTGCCATCCTTTGCTTGTTTGAAGTTTATTTGATCTATTTTACTTATTATCTGTCCCTCTATTTTTCTAGCTCTATATTTTTGTGTTTTCTGCTGCTTTTAGTTACTTTTAAACTACTTTTTTAAACTCTTTTCTTTTCTTCTTCACTATTCTATTTCTTCTTTATCATTTAACTTTATTTCTGCCCAGACCATGGTAAAGGGAGCCGGGAAGCACCCTGAGAAGGGGAAGGGTCCCGCACCCCGTGCCCGGCTCCCGTGCGGGCGTTTGAGGGGGAGCAAGTGGTGCCACGGGAGATCTTTAGCGCGGAGGAGGTGGCCGCACTCATCTTCCACGTCCAGCGCCGCCTCCCCAAGACGATCCTGGGAGGCGGCAAGATCGCAACCGGCTATGGCATCCGGGAGCGCCGGAAGCGGTGGGAGAAGGTGTGCCGGGCCATGTTTAAGCTCTCTGGGGTCCGGCGCACATATAACCAGGCCACCCACCGCTGGACAGATGTCATGGACCGGGAACGGGACTTGCTGGACGCGCTCGGCGTAGAGGTCCCCGGGCTTGGTGAGTAGTAGTAGCTATTCATCACTACTCTGTTTTATCCGGCTCTGTCATTTGCAAATCTTTGTTCTTTACCAAGAGCAATAATGCTGCCGATTACATTGTAGGTAAATTATATTTCAAAATCTTCTATGCATTTCAGGTGCACTGCTCTCCTTCTCAGTAGCCTTGCTTGCTACTATGCTTATTTGTTTTGTATTTTGTGTTAATTTCATTGGCCTGAGAAATTATGTATGAGTGTAGTGTAAAGATAAGAACTGCGTAATGCTAGACACTAAGGGTCATATTTTCAATTACCGGCGCATCCCTGCAAAGTAGCAGGGGTGCGGCAGTAATTGTGTGCCATGCCACCACCACCCATTGGCCCAAAACGTCACAGAAGCCTTACGCATCTGTGCCGTAAAGGCGGCGCATTGCTGGAGTTGCGTGCCAACGATGGCGCAGCTCCAGCAATGCTCTGGGGTACCCTATCTCCCCAATGCTGCATCAAGCCGTACGTCGGCTTCAAGCGCGCAGGGTTTGAGTCATGCATCATTGTCCTAAAAGTGACTGATTGACATCTTGTAGATTTCCCTCAGCCACTTTTAGGATTCGTTCCTGTGCAGGTACGCCCTCCCTTGCGCCGGAACGCCCCCTGATGGCGCAGGGCTTTACAACGTGATGCATATATACGCTGCACCAACAACATGGCGAGTCTTTTGTTCTGCCACTGCGTCACAAAAGTCACGCAACAATGGAGGAAAATGAGCCGCAAGGGACTTCTAAATCAGCCCCAACAGACTGAAGTCCAGTCCTTCCTTTAGACACATGGCTATAAGAAGAAATAGTGGCGGTGGTCGGTGGATTGATAGTTTGAGTATTCACTGATCTGCAAGCAGGATGGACTTTGTCTGTCACTTCGCGTGCTGCGGACTGCTGCCTGCCAGGCCTAGGCAAACCTCTTTAGTAGTCTGTTTATTGAGTTACATAGGAACTTTCTAAGTCAACGGTCCGTAAATCAGGCAATACGAATAACGTAGTATACCACATGAGATAGATCCCGTGGAATAGTTGTCTATCTATTTGCTATTTCTCCAAAATATTTTGTTATTGTTCTTTTGAAATGTTTGATTTGGTTGACAAATCTCATCCATGTTTTCTGGTCTTTCTTTCTTTCATGTTGTACATCAGCTCCCCCCAAGGGCAAGAGGACACAGGAGGAGGGTGCTGTTCAGGAGGATGCAGGCCAGGATCGGGCAGGCGAGGGCTCCTTTGCTGGCCCCAGTAAGTTTACATTTTAATAAAGAGTACCTATTTTTTCCTAGCGTTCCTCATTCGATTTTTTCTAAATCGTCTTTCATCTTCTTGTAGACTGGATATAAATTCTTATCCTGCCTCGAATATGACTCCATGTGGTATTACTAGATTATTCTTATTAGTCTGTCTGTGTAGCTAACTAAGATTGGACATTTGGCAATTCCATTGGACTCCCATTCTATTCAGCAATAGCTCTATGCACTGTCTCCTTACTGACTAGATAGTGTGGCAGAGTCATTTAGCTCCCGAAGTCACCGATGTTTGATCCCCAATGATCTTTAGATTATCCTACGTAGGACAAGAGTACGGAGTCACAGTCAAGAAGTGTCAGAGGCACTCATGCTTGCAAAAATTCCAAAACCTTTAGCTCATCCACTCTAGTCTGGAGGACCAAAAACCACAGAGTCTAATTAAGTTTAAAAGCTTTATTAAAAGTAAACACATTTATTAAAATCAACTTTGTCATAAAACTATTTAACTGAAAACGGAAAAGTGCTTAGTGCTGACGATTAATTGGACACATTTCTTGTGGTCGAGCCGAGCTCTCACCTGGTTTGAACTTGATCCTGGACTCGTGTTCTTAGAAGTCAAGCTTCTGTCTGTTAGGAGAAAAAGTGGTGCGTGTTAAAAATAAAAAGCAAGCATTCATCAGTTGTGCATAAAAGTGCAGCAAGACAACAGCCTTCCCTGGAAAAAGGGACATTTTTACTTTAGAGTAGACAGTCACAAATTATTACATTGTATTCTGTTATTTTAACATTTCTTTATTACTCCTAGACCAAATATTATATAGTAGTGAGTGGTGTATTCTAACATTCTTAAATGTACTTTGTAGGTGGAACATATGGTGGCGGGGCCAGCGCGGAGGTGGCGGTGTTGGGCGAGGACTCGGAGGACTCTGGGGAGGAAGCGGTGCAAGAGCCGGCGGACGGTCCTGTGGGGGTTCGCACGGTGGTGGCGGGAACAGGTAAGCTATATATTCCTTACTTATTGAGATTGAAGACTGCATAGTGTGCTTTCTGCACGGGTGTATTACAAATCAACCAGGTAGTAGCCTCCTCGAAATGTACTCCGACTTAGCTGTGAAGTTTTTGGTGAGAAGAATCCCAATAAGATCTTAGATGAACGTGATGGATGGGATGAACGAAAAGCGAAAGAAGGGTGTACGTGTAAGTAAGTGGGACGCGAAATTTTATGATGGCTGGCAAAGAAGAACGATATGTGTTTGCTTGGCCCCCGAGGTGGCTGGGAAGGAAAGAATATGGTATGGTGCATGGCTGGGTCAATGATGAAGCAAGGATGGGTGGAAGGACAGCAGCCTGGGTGGGTGAAACAGAAACTGTATGTGTGCGTATACTTTGAATGAATGGATGCCTGGAGCATGGTATTCTCTGACTCTTAGATAGCACATGTTTATCTAGAGAGAGTAGATGGTCGCTGGATGAACTAAGTGTTACCTTGAAGAGCATGTACCACCGCACCCGCACGTCCGTTCCAGTGTAGGGAAGGCAAGGAAAAGAAATTGTAAATGTGTCCAATACTACCATGAATAGTAGCAGTACTTTGTATTGCAACTACAAGCACAGCATATATCCGGTTATTACGGTGGACACTCCGTACCTCTCTTAATAACTTTAGTTTAGTTGTAGTACGTCATTCATGTGTGGGTGTATCACTGTTCACTCAATATTAAGCAAAGCACCTAAAGTCATCCCATATGTCATCAAATACGTCCCATGTGAAGTGATAGATAATCAAATTATTTAGCTTCTTCATTTTCCTTTTCTAGTACTCATTTGCACTGTAGGGTGAAAGGTAAATTAATTAAGCAGTAGCCCTTGTAACAGAGTATTCTCAGTGCCACCCGTAATAGAAAAGTAATAGCTTCACCACCTGCATGTACTGGACCGGTACAGTAACGCCAGTCTGTCTCACTCATCATGGTGTGCAACTGTTTTTCTCGGGTGCAAGTTCACTGTGCTGCCATTCTGCCGGCTTGCATAAGATAACGTACCAATTTTCCTAAACAAGAGAGAAGAAGAAGAATAAGACTGGTGTACTGTCATAGTCGACTGTAATGGAAGTCCATAGTGGTCGTAGAATTTGTTCATTAAACTACCACTAATGTTAGAGCAAGGATGCAGAAGTGGGAGGTTACATAGATACTGTCCTCAATAGTTATGTACTGTGCTTTCAATTTGCTACTTGTACTGTGACCCAACTTTCGGCTCAATCACTTTGTGTTATTAATGCTAAGGAGCATTGGTTACAGACTATGTCTTTCTTTCTTCATATAGTTGCTCCTTCCAAATCGACATCACGGAGGGAGCAGGCTCGAATGGCCCGGCAACGGAGGCTGGATGCCACTGTCGCCGAATATCGGCGGCTGGTGGCCCTGGAGGAGGAGGAGGACACGCAGTCGACCGGTGCAACCACAACATCCTCGACTGGGACAGCTGCATCCTCCTCCGTGACCCCACGGGCCGCCAGCATGCGCAGTGCTCCAGCGGTACGAAGCCGGGCTAAGAAAGCCAACCGCCACCGCCAAGCAGCAGAAAGACCAGCTGCCCCCCACAGGAGCTGCAAGGCACGCCAGCGCCGCCTAGGAGTCCGAATGTCCTACCTGGAGCAGGAGGTCCTTAGGTACAAGAACTTGGTGGAGGGCCTCCGCTTCGACCTTGCCACCCTCCGCAAGGAGTATGATGCCCTGGCCGCAAAATTCACCAGCACCCTCCAGTAGTGGAGTGTCCCTTGCCCTTTTTTTAGAGACTTTTGGGGGGTGGGATTTGGGAGTTGGGTTCTTTTTGGGACTTTTCAAAGACAATCGTTGGGGTTAGGGAGGGTCTTGAGGGAGATTATTTTGTTAGGGCTACATAAATATACTTTTTTGCACTTTATCTGACCATACCTGTTTTTTACTGCTTTTCAGTCTGGTGGGTGGGGGACGGGGGTGTAACAGTAAGTTTGTTTTCCTGAACAGTCGTAGGACTTTAGTAGTACTACCGTCAATCTCTCGTCTAGTCCTAATACTCCATTATACTACCTCCCACCAAACGCTTATCTTACCTGTAATTTGTGTTAGAAATTAGGGCTAGGCCCAGGGCTGGCTCCACGTGAAATGGGGATTAACGTTGGCAATCCTGGGCGGGTGAAATTTCCTCATTGCGGTGGTACTAGTGGTGTGACACAGTGGCAGTTGCATGCCTATGGAAAAAAAGAAAACGTTTCCTGGTTTGTCCTTACTGTAGCATTACAACAGTTACGGTACGATCGAGAATATAGCAGGTGACAGTACACTAGAACAGTGCCATAATGTAGCCTAACAAATGGTAAAGTATTTGCTTGCAAGTATAACTAGTACTTGCGTTGAATTTATTTGACATTGGCTCCTACTACTACAAGAAATAGTACTGAAGCTGAGTAAGTCTAGAAGATATCCTCGTATTCCTTCACCAGCCTGTTGCTATGACCTTATCCTCCCCAGCAAGTGTGTGGAATTATTGATGTCATTTTAGTCAGACATCAAGCAAAACAACACAGCCCGGGGGAAGAGGGGTAGGGTTTGGAAAATGGATGGGAATGGGGGTTTCTTTTTGGGTAGGTTTTGTTGAGAGAAGAAAAAAAATGCACAGCCTGGACAAACAATAATTGAAGATAAAGAAATCTTTGGGTACAAACTAAAGCTAAGCACATGCAGTCACACTCATAGAAGAAAACAATGGATACTGTATCTGTATTCTGTATGTTGTTGGAGTTGTCCTGTTGAATTTGGTAAGTAAGTTGCATGCAGCAAACAATTCCTCTTATTAGCGGCACTCCTCCATTACAGCTGACGCTTCGTCCATCAATGTTGGTGACCACTGACAGAAGACACCCTGTGTCCACTGCCTGCCTGGCGGATGTTGACTGAAACCCGGCCTGTAATTATTGAACGGAAAACAGGAAGTGCTATTACAATACCACTGATAAATAAATAAAACGTATGTACGCTGTGTGTATGTATGCTGTATGTCCAAAACACTTCTATCCGGTATTAGACCTTCCCAGGAATGCCCCAGCCAAGACCCGCCAACCCACCCGCAAAAAAGCACGCAACAACACCCCCAAACAGCAAAATAGCTAAATCTCATACTTACTATATCTCTCGGCCTTCGGTCCAAACGCGCTGTGCAGCTAGGTCATCATCATAACTCCTGTTTTCCACCACGGATTTCCTGAAAAGCAAATGCAATCAAGATTAGACTGTCGCAGCAGTGCTTCGACAGAGACCCCGGCCGCAACTCACCCACGAATAGCAGGAAGCCCCCCAAAACGCTACATTGAGCAAGATGTCAGAAGACATAGCAAAAAAAAGGCTTTTCCTTAAGGATTTTGTCCAAAACACTTCTATCCGGTATTAGACCTTCCCAGGAATGCCCCAGCCAAGACCCGCCAACCCACCCGCAAAAAAGCACGCGACAACACCCCCAAACAGCGAAAAAGCTAAATCTCATACTTACTATATCTCTCGGCCTTCGGTCCAAACGCGCTGTGCAGCTAGGTCATCATCATAACTCCTGTTTTCCACCACGGATTTCCTGAAAAGCAAATGCAATCAAGATTAGACTGTCGCAGCAGTGCTTCGACAGAGACCCCGGCCGCAACCCACCCACGAACAGCAGGAAGCCCCCCAAAACGCTACATTGAGCAAGATGTCAGAAGAAATAGCAAAAAAAAGGCTTTTCCTTAAGGATTTTGTCCAAAACACTTCTATCCGGTATTAGACCTTCCCAGGAATGCCCCAGCCAAGACCAGCCAACCCACCCGCAAAAAAGCACGCGACAACACCCCCAAACAGCGAAAAAGCTAAATCTCATACTTACAATATCTCTCGGCCTTCGGTCCAAACGCGCTGTACAGCTAGGTCACCACCACTCACCAATCATCATAACTCCTGTTTTCCACCATGGATTTCCTGAAAAGCAAATGCAATCAAGATGAGACTGTCGCAGCAGTGCTCCCAGACCCCAAAACTCACCCACAAACACCCGGAACCCCGCCAAAGAGCACCTCAAAGGCAAGCAAGTCAGCAAAAACGGCAAGAAATTTCCACCTCATATTTGGTCCAAAACACTTTTATCCATTATTAGAGCTTGACAGCAATGGGCCCAAAGCCGTCAACTCACCCGCAAAGAAGTAGAACACCCCCACAAGTGCTGAGTCTTTCTTCATTGGGCGTAATCCAGCACTCTGCTTTGAGGGAAATGGCAGTCTGGAGGAGGAGGAAAGAGGAGCATGTTCTTCAGAACTTGTGAACCTGAGGAATGTAGACTGCGGCACCTTCAAATCAATAAGCAAACAAGTGAAGACAGTTCTGCTGATGGTCTTGTTTTTGGGATTAGGTGATTAAAGTTTGAATTAAATTAACTGTGCAAAACAAAGAAAGAGAGACACACAGGAATAAAAGTGAATAAGGACGAAAAAGAAAGTTATTGATTCATTGTCTCATTTTCAGGGCTCGGTGTCAGGGAATAAGAAGAAGATTTCGTCATCATACTCTGCGAATTCAGGCAGGATGAGGTCAGTGCCACCGAACAGAGAACAAATCCCCTCATCTACGTTGCCGTCCTCCTTGTCTTCATGCGGCATGCTTTCTCGTACTTTGTAATCTGGTGGTATGAGGTGCTGATTCATCTTGATCATTGTCAGCCGCTCCACATTTTTGGGCGAGAGGCGGCTCCGTTTGGGAGTTACAATGCCACCAGCAGCACTGAAAACACGTTCAGAAGACACACTTGCGAGTGGGCAAGACAAATAGTTTATAGCCAGGTTGGAGAGCTGTGGCCACAATAGTTTTTTGCCATGCCAATACTGCAATGGCTCATCATTAAGAAAGACCTCTGTTGAGTCATTCAGATAGTCCTGCACCATCGACTCAAGGTCATCAACGGTTCCTCCACTTTGCTTACTTTTTGCTGTACCTGTGACATTTTTTCGAGAACCATACCCCATCAAACTTAGCCAATCCTCCTCCGCAGCCACTGTTAGTGTTGTGTGTGGTGCAGATGATCCACTTGCCGGTGTCTTTAACGGCTGAGAGGTCACTTGTGCCCCAGCCACAGGTGCAGAAGTGGATTCTTGTGACTGGGGATGGCCTGCTGATGCTGATGCTGATGTACTGCCTTCTCCTTCAATAACCTGCCGTTCTTTTTCAAACCTCTTGGCTGACCAGGCTAGCCAATGTTTGTAATTTTTAACATCTTCATCAGCAAAAGGAAAGAATGCTTCGCCTGCCAGCGCCTTTTTGTAGCGTGGATCCAGAATAGTAGCACAAATGTAATGCTGTTCTGACTTGATCTTTTGAAGACGTTCATCACCACGTAGGCGCTCTAATAATTTCTCAGACAAAATAAAATGGTCTTTTTTTTTTACATCTTTTTCAAACTCAGAAGACACCGCCATCAGTTGGTGCTCCAGCATGCACAACAATGGGATAGCTTTGCCCAAATTACAGTCCTCCTGGCTGACTGCACGCGTGAAGAACTCAAAAGGACGAAGCATGTCTGTCAGGCTTTTAACTATGTCCCATTGCGCCGCACCCATCCGCAGGTCATCCTTCTGAGATGTACCCTCTGTTAAGAAATAGTGATCGAGTACCGTATACTGCTCATACAGACGCTCAAGCATGTAGAAGGTTGAGTTCCAACGTGTTGCCACCTCCTGGATGAGTGCTTTCACTGGTATTCGACTTTGAAGTAGCAGCCTCCTCAGATGCTTCCGGGCCTTAAAAGAATGGCTGAAATGGTTGCACATTTTGCGGCAGGTGGCCATTACCGCGAACGCTGCACTGTCTCTATCAATTTTTGAACTACCAGGTTGATACAGTGCGCCAAACACGGCACTCTGAAATAGCCACCCAGCGACATGGCCTTAACTACATTGGCGCCATTATCCGTGGAAACATAACCAATCTGGCGTTTTTTGGGGGATAGCATTTTCGAGACCTTTTTGTTAAACTCGTCCAAAATGTTTTCGGATGTGTGACTTTTCTCCAAGCCAAACATGGCTAGTGTTGCATGTTTCCGAGCAGCTTTGAAAACTTGGTCCGGGTCAACACCTGCGTTTAGCTTTGCTTTAACACCTGAAAAAGAGACCCAGTGTGCAGTGATGCACATGTAATCAGCGCCTGCGCCACTGGTCCACATGTCTGTTGTCAGATGTATTGTGTGAACAGCACTCTTCTGCAAAGCTGCCCCAATCGCCTCCAGCACATCTTCATGTAGTGCTGGAACCGCAACTCTGGCAAAATAGAACCGGCTAGGAACCTTCCATTTAGGGCAGAGCGTTGCCACTAATTCTAGAAAACCTACCGCTTCTACAAAAGAAAAAGGGAGAAGGTCCACAGCTAGCATTTTAGCCAGCTTAGTGTTATACAGACGCGTCAGTGGGTGGTTGCGTTCATATGGCACGTCTGAAGAAAACATGGTTCTAATGTTGCCCTGGACCAAGCATTTACGGGCTGATAATGACTTTGTTGACCCAATTTTGCTCGCTGGTGAACTTTTGTGCGTTGGTGTCTCACTCGCTCCAACACTCTTAGTGTGCCTCACATTGGGTGTGCTGCTGACAGGGGTACTGGGTGTAAGGGAAGTGTTTGACACGTCTTCTTCCTCCTCGTCATCATCAGATGCAACATCAACGTTTTCTTGAATTCGGGCTTCCTTGATCGCATCTAGTTGCGCAAACCATTGGACAGTGTGCTGTCTCCTAAGATGACCTCTCTGGCCTCCGGTACCATAGTTGGTACCTGACTTACCACGACTAACTGCTTGCTTACAAATGGTACAAATGGCAAACTTTGGATTTTTTTGACAAACAGTAAAGAAGTCCCAAACTGGGGACTTGAAGTGTCTGTGGGACCTGGAGGAGGCGGCGATACTGGTGGTGGTGGTCATGAAGCTAATGCCAGATGAAGTGGAGGATCTGGATTGCCCAACTTTTGTACGTTGTGCACTTTCACCGCCACTAATTAAGGTCGAGGTGGATGGAGGTCTCTTCTTGCCAGAAAGAAATATGGAAGCGGGAAGAGTTGGTGTACTACTTAACTCCAATGATTGTGGTGTTTCCACTGCCTCCTCATCGACAACATCATCATCATCACGCTCAGCAGCTCTTCGGGCTAGGGACAAAATGTCTGTTTGCTGCATGGCCGCTGGGGCTGCAGTGACCTTTATGATGACTGGGTCGTCGTTGGCAGAGTCTTCATCAGCAGCAGTATCCGTCACTTCTTGTTGAGCCTCATCACACTCCATAACTCTGAGACTTTGGACGAGCTTCCTTTTACGCTTAACTACCTTTGTCGGATCATGGTGTGCCTCACTCTCAGACGGCAGTGGTGCTGGTTCCCAAGTTTGATCCGTATCATCAGAAGGAGGTGTGCTTGAAGAAGATGTAGACACCACCCTTGATCTCTTCCTTGCTAGGGGTGTGGAAGACAATGAAGGATCATCAGGAGGAGTGGCTTCCTCAAATGATACCTCGCCTTGATTGTCGATTTCCTGATGTGCCCCTACTTCGGGAGGAACAACTATTGTGGGCACTTGTGACCCTCCATGCACCTCTGCTTGCGCATCTCCTTGCGCTGCCTCTCCTTCCACATGTACTTGGGCTTGTACTTGCACATGTGATTGTTGTTGCGGCTGTGGTTGTTCAACACTCGTCAGATGAGCTACAACAACCTGTGTTGATTGAGGGACATTGCTGCTGCTTTCTTGCGATGAGCCAACATCACTGGTCAATGGTGATTGAAGAACTATACTGGCTGCCTCTGCAGCACTCAAGGGCTTGGACTTAAGTTGGCGTGGTGGTGGTAGTGGCACTGAGCCCAATGGAGCGGGGGTGCTGCTGCCAGCTTGGTCCCCAGCAGATCCCGCTGCTGCTGCAGGCATACTTTTTTTTTTACTCCCAAAAAAAGGGGCGGGCGGCACACCAGTCTCCTTGGTAACTTGCTTCTTCTGCTCCTTACTGGCACCTTTCTTGCTAGAGGAGCTACGGGTAACTTTTTTTGGTGCCATCTTCTTCAGAGCAGGGCAGAACAGCAGGCAGCAGTTGCACGAGTTGCAGAGTTGTCTCTGTCCAGACGTGACGTCGCGTGACGTTATGCTGCACACACACACCACTGCAGGACTTCTTCCTGGCACTGGTGGTTCTCTTGAGTCTTGTGCACCTAAAAGCAATGGAAGACAGAGGAACATCAGTTCAGTTATACACCCCAAAAAATCGACAAAACACAGAAAATCAGCACAATCCCATGCCATCCATGATGTTTACATTGAAGACACCCCACAGAAAGACTAGGGCCATGCAAGTATGCAACACTCACTACCCCTGGGCATAATGGATGAAAAGTAGGCAAAATAAGTGCAGGCCTCAGACACTGCCTCTCTTCAAAATGGCCCCTTACACCCCAAGCCAGTCCACATCAACAGTACACCCCAAAAAAACAGAAAAACAGCCAAAATTCACCACAATCCAATGCCATTCAGGATGTTTACATTAAAGAGAGTGAGACCACACTACATGCACACTCAGTCCATGCACCACTACCCCTGGGCAAAAGGCCCCACCAGCAGCCCCAAAAAAACGACAAAAAACAATAACATCAGCACAATCCCAGCCCATCCATGGCCTCAATGGTGTTTAAATTCAAGAAGACACCCCTCAGAAAGACTAGGCCCATGCAACACTCACTACCCCTGGGCATAATGGATGAAAAGTAGGCAAAATAAGTGCAGGCCTCAGACACTGCCTCTCTTCAAAATGGCCCCTTACACCCCAAGCCAGTCCACATCAACAGTACACCCCAAAAAAACAGAAAAACAGCCAAAAATCACCACAATCCAATGCCATCCAGGATGTTTACATTAAAGAGAGTGAGACCACACTACATGCACACTCAGTCCATGCACCACTACCCCTGGGCAAAAGGCCACACCAGCAGCCCCAAAAAAACGACAAAAACAACAACAAACAGCACAATCCCAGCCCATCCATGGCCTCAATGGTGTTTAAATTCAAGAGGACACCCCACAGAAAGACTAGGCCCATGCAAGTCACCACCCCTGGGCAAAGGGCCCCACCAGCAGCCCCCAAAAAAACGACAAAAAACAATAAAATCAGCACAATCCCAGCCCATCCATGGCCTCAATGGTGTTGAAATTCAAGAAGACACCCCTCAGAAACACTAGGCCCATGCAACACTCACTACCCCTGTGCATAATGGATGAAAGGTAGGCAAAATAAGTGCAGGCCTCAGACACTGCCTCTCTTCAAAATGGCCCCTTGCACCCCAAGCACATGTTGCCTCTACCAGCCAGCACTCAAGATGGCCACCACCACCACCCACATGGCCAGTCCACATCAACAGTACACCCCAAAAAAACCGAAAAACAGCCAAAAATCACCACAAACCAATGCCATCCAGGATGTTTACATTAAAGAGAGTGAGACCACACTACAGGCACACTCAGTCCATGCACCACTACCCCTTGGCAAAAGGCCCCACCAGCAGCCCCAAAAAAACGACAAAAAACACAAAATTCAGCACAATCCCAGCCCATCCATGGCCTCAATGGAGTTTAAATTCAAGAAGACACCCCTCAGAAAGACTAGGCCCATGCAACACTCACTACCCCTGGGCATAATGTATGAAAAGTAGGCAAAATAAGTGCAGGCCTCAGACACTGCCTCTCTTCAAAATGGCCACTTACACCCCAAGCCAGTCCACATCAACAGTACACCCCAAAAAAACAGAAAAACAACCAAAAATCAGCACAATCCAATGCCATCCAGGATGTTTACATTAAAGAGAGTGAGACCACACTACAGGCACACTCAGTCCATGCACCACTACCCCTGGGCAAAAGGCCACACCAGCAGCCCCAAAAAAACGACAAAAACAACAAAAAACAGCACAATCCCAGCCCATCCATGGCATCAATGGTGTTTAAATTCAAGAGGACACCCCACAGAAAGACTAGGCCCATGCAAGTCACCACCCCTGGGCAAAGGGCCCCACCAGCAGCCCCAAAAAAACGACAAAAAACAATAAAATCAGCACAATCCCAGCCCATCCATAGCCTCAATGGTGTTGAAATTCAAGAAGACACCCCTCAGAAACACTAGGCCCATGCAACACTCACTACCCCTGGGCATAATGGATGAAAAGTAGGCAAAATAAGTGCAGGCCTCAGACACTGCCTCTCTTCAAAATGGCCCCTTACACCCCAAGCACATGTTGCCTGTACCAGCCAGCACTCAAGATGGCCACCACCACCACCCACATGGCCAGTCCACATCAACAGTACACCCCCAAAAAACAGTAAACCAGCCAGAAATCACCACAATCCAATGCCATCCATGATGTTTACATTAAAGAGAGTGAGACCACACCACAGGCACACTCAGTCCATGCACCACCACCCCTGGGCAAAAGGCCACACCAGCAGCCCCAAAGAAACGACAAAAAACAATAAAATCAGCACAATCCCAGCCCATCCATGGCCTCAATGATGTTCAAATTCAAGAAGACACCCCACAGAAAGACTAGGCCCATGCAACACTCACCACCCCTGGGCAAAGGGCCACACCAGCAGGCCCAAAAAAACGACAAAAATCAGCACAATCCCAGCCCATCCATGGCCTCAATGGTGTTTAAATTCAACAAAACAGTTGTATCATGCACCCCTAACCAACCCTGGTCCTACTGGATACTGTGGCTACCCACAATATAATTTATTTAATGCTCTGAAAAAGTTCCAAAATTGTACTTGCACCAACTGTAATGCCCCAAACAAACTTACTTGTGAAAGTTGATTTCTAATCCAAAAGTGATCCAAAGACAGTCAAAAAGGCCTCAAATCCAAATATCCAGCAGCACCCACAAAAAGTAATCCTTCCAGCTCCAGATCCAAATGAAAGTGACCAGGAGATGGACAAAGCACTGGGAGGAGCCTGCTGGACAGGAACAGGAAGTTGGAGACTGTGGGGCACTTCCTTCCTCCCCCCCCCAAAAAATGGACTCCTTGCAAAAAAAAGGCCATGCAAATGTCAACCTGAGGAGTGATTCTGATAAAAATCATAATTTTCGGAAGGTTTATCCTGTTTGCTGGTGATTTTCTTGTGCAGAATTGCAAAATCTCTATTTCGCGAGTGCGAGATTGTTCCTTTCCGCCGCAACTACGTGTTCGCAATTGCGAACTCTCGCGAGGTGTGCTGTGCAAGGTGGCAAGCCGCGATTACGTATTCGCGGGCGCCAAACTCCCGCGGGATCACGCAGCAAGATCCAAAATGGCGCGGCACTCGCAAAATATGATCGAGAAAAACAACTCGGCAAACGCTTAATGACGGAAAGTGAACGCCGTGCACCACGCCGCGTGCCGCAACCAAGCAAAAAATCCGCCGCAAGCGGATTCACGGATTTTCGACAAATTCGCGCGAGTTCGCGGATTGCGAATTTGCCGAAAATCCGAAAAATCCGCGAGCGGAGCGGATTTTACGCCCATGCTTATTCTACCTTTCAACATTTGAAAAGTTACATACAGTTCAACCTTCCCCTCTGCCCTCTCTGCCTGTTACCATGGTAACACTCCATACAGCACCTGGGTGGACACACAAGTCAGAAGTTCATATCTCAATGTTGCAAATAAATCCAACAAGGCTGTTTGACCTTGCAATACACCTGCTTATCCAGTGCTATGTTACTTTTGATGACTTTTTGCCAACCAATAGCATTTTTCCTTCTTAAAAAACATTAGCATGCACCCTAGTTTTCAATGTTAAATTTTAAGAAACAACCAATCATCTCTAGTTTTTCAATTGCACTGAATCACATCCACATTTCTTTCTAAACTCTCAGCTTCTAACTGCGATTTGACTTCCAGAGCCCATCTGAGAACTACTGGATCTGCCTTAAAAATGCTAAAAGTCTGGATTGTAGGACATAGCTATATTTTCTGGAGTGAAAGGTATGCAACAAATAGATGCTTTCTCAACTTTGATTTACCAAATGTGGGTATTATGTGGATTTTCCCAGAGAGGATTGAGATGTCACCAATTGATGCCATTGGTAAAATCCTTTTTGCATCTCCCACACCCTGACCTCATAATTGTGCACTGTGGTGGCAATGACTTATGCACTTTGACTGGGGTAGGTCTGGAAATGCTTTTAAAGGACACCTTGGGCAATTGATGTCACTTTTTCCAAAAACTGCCTTGGTATATTCTGATACATGCCAAAGGCAAAAATGGAACTGGTCCAACCAATATTGTCCACAGATTGAGAAAGCAAGGAAACATGTGAATAAGTCTGTTTCTGCTTTCCTCAGGGACTATAGCATGGGTTCTATATACCACAACAACTTGCGTTACAACATGCAAGGCATCTATAGGAGAGATGGTGTACATTTTACAGAGGAGGGGAACAGAGTCTTCTTTTTAAACGTAAGACTCTGCATCGGTACTAACTTGTAGGTACAAAAAACACCCATCATCCAAACACTCAAACTTGTTATTTAACTGTGTTTTTTTTATAGTTTTTTTCCACCGTGCGCGCACCTCGCAGTTTTGTTTTTGCCTCAGGGACCCCTGAGAAGGTCTAGGGGGCCAGGGAGACTCTACCCTGCCCTCTTTTCATGTTCTCCATTTTTATTTGGAAGTTATTCCCAATAGAATGTTGAGGATTTCCTATGGAAACTAGTTTCTAACTATATATACCTACTGAAGACCGCCAGTAGGTATATATAGTTCTTATATATACCTACTAATAGTAATTCTCCAAGAAGATGGCCTGCTCCGCTTTGCTCCTTCCCTCAGAGTTTGGGGGTGATTCTTCAAGTGGGGTCTGAGAAAAACGGGGGGTCCCAAACCGTGTTTTCCCCATGCAATTTTCCATAGGGACCTTTAAGACGGACTAAAGCCCGAAATGCTGAACGGAATTACACCAAATTTGCAGCACGCAGCTGACTTCCGGTGGGAGATTTGAACAACTCGCTTTCCCGAACTTGCAAAAATTGCAATTCTGCATAAGAAATCCACCGCAGGCAGCATAAACCTTCTGAAAATGATGATTTCGATCGGAATAACTCCTCAGATTGACATTTGGCTGCACTTTTTTTGTGCAAGGAGTCCATTTTTGGGTGGGTGGGAGGAAGGAAGTGCCCCAGAGTCTCCAACTTCCTGTTCCTGTCCAGCAGCCTCCTCCCAGTGCTTTGTCCATGTCCTGGTCACTTTTCATTTGGATCTGGAGCTGGAAGGATTACTTTTTGTGGCTGCTGCTGGATATTTGTATTTGAGGACTTTTTGGACTTTGGAGATTGGATCACTTTTGGATTTGAGATTTTACAAGTAAGTTGGTGTTGTTTGTTTGGGGCATTGCAGTTGCTGCAACTACAATTTTAAAACTTTTTCACAACTTTAAAAAAATATATTGTTGGGTAGCCACAGTATCCAGTAGGCCCAGGGTTAGTCATGGTGCATGATACAACTGTTTCTGTGAGTTTTGTTGAACTTAAATCTCATTTATGTCATGGAATTTTAGCTCACTGTTATATGTGTATTTTTTTTAATTTTGGGGTTGCCTGTACCTCACTAGCCAGTAGGCCCAGGGGTAGTGAGTGGTGCATGGACCAAGGAGAGGTTACTAGGCCACCTAGTTGACAATGAAAGACTTAAAAAAATACATACAGAACAATATTCCATTTGTGCCACTATTCTGGATCCACGGTACAAAAAGGCCGTGGCCAGCAAAGCATTCATTCCTTTTAATGAAGCAGATGTTTCAAAGTACAAACATTGGCTACCTCTGTCAGCCACTCAGTTAGAAAAAGAGCGGCAGAAAATTGAAGGAACCGGCAGAAGTACTACTGAATCAGCAGGCCATCCGGCATCAAGGTTCACCTCTGAATCTGTGGCCGAAGGGAGTCACTTTCCCTCACAGCCGTTAATGACACCAGCAACCGTATCATCATCCTCTCCTGCACCAGGCCCAGCCATAATATTGTCGGAAGCGCATTGGCTAACTCATCAAGGATTTGCTCGTTCCAGTGATGCAAAGGCCGCGGATGGTACGTAAAGTGGAGCAACCCTGGAGAACCTTGAGTCGATGGTGCAGGCCTATCTGGATGACCCAACAGAGGTCTTAGTTAATCAGAACCCATTGCTGTATTGGTATGGGAAAAGGCCTCTATGGCGACGGATCATCAACCTGGCTCTAAATTATTTGTCTTGCCCACTCGCAAGGTGTGTCTTCTGAACGTATTTTCAGTGCTGCTGGTGTGATTGTAACTTCAAAAAAGACCCGCCACTCGCCCAAAAATGTGGAGAGGTTAACAATGATCAAGATGAATCAGCACTTCATACCACCAGATTACAAAATACGTGAATGTACGCAGGAAGAAGAGGACACCGACTTAGGTGACGGAAGTTCTTCTCTGTAAGCTGACCTACTCCCGTCTCAATTCACAGAGCTTGAGGACGAGCTCTACTTCCCTGACACAGAGGCCTGAAAATGACTTCCTTTTTTTCTCGTCGTTATTCACTTTTATTCCTGTGTGTCTTTCTTTGTTTTGCAACGTTTACCACAACAAAACTCTAATCACCTACTCACAACAAGCCCATCAGCAGCACTGTCTTAATCTTATTTCCTTTTTGATTTGAAGGTGCTGCAGTCTGCATTCCTGAGGTTCACAAGTTCACAACTCAATTATGCTCCTCTATCCTCCTTCTCCAGACTCCCCCTATCCTTTTCCCTCAAGGCAGATGGCTGGTTACGCAGAATCAAGAAACTTTGTCTTCGTAGACGAGTCCCCTCAAGTGGGACTGGAATTACTGACTACATGCTGATTGATGACAGTTACTTCTGAAATTGACAGGAGAGGCTGCCCTGTGGTCCCGCACTTTCAGAAGAAGATGTGGACATAAAGTGGAACAGGTAATGAATAATGAGAAGATAGCATGCAGTGGACAGCAATGGCTGTCTGGCTCTGATGAAAGCAATTGCTGTTTGTTTGCTGTGCATGAAATTAATCATATGTCTCCTGTTATTATTTAATCTTTTACACACTAAATGTAACTCAAGTCTACTCTGCTTTTTTTTACCTTGTTTATTTCAAATTGTACTTCAACTGCAGGGGCCACTACGTTGCATTTTCCAATATGCAAAATGTCCTTGGACTCACTGTTTGCCAATATACCATGATGATTGATGATGAGTGTTAATTATCAAAGTTAAATAATATATATTTTTTCTTTACAGTCACTCACTGGGATGGATGGATCATCATTGTCGGTTTACAGAAGGACTATGGCCAATTCGTGAGTGGCAAACATGTAAACCAGTCTACAACAACTACTACAGCAGAACTACATGTATATCTAGTCGTGGTATGGAGTGGTCGAGGCAGTGTAGTGTTGTTATACCAGGCAGAGTCCAGACAGCAGTTCATGTAAAATTGGGGCTATGTGCCTTGCTGCATACAATTAGATATGCTTTGTCTGTCTGTGTCAAAGAGCCTAGGTCTGCTACATCAGGTGGCTTCACTCCGTGGTGCCTGCCTTGACCGTCTGCATGGCCCTTCCGCAAGCATGGGCCAAAAATACGTTCCGCTCGCGAAATTTGCAAATTCACGAGCGGGCGGATATATTTTTTTTAGGCCAGCTCAGTGTAGGGTTGAGGGCTATGTTTGAGGGAATTTGGGTGTTTTTTAGGGAATAGGGCTGTTTTGGGGGTTCAGTGCGGTTTACTACGGTTTTTGGGTTGAATTTGGTAGGGTTCCCTGAGTCTAGGGCTCAGGGCCCAATGCAGGCTCGTTCATAATGATGTTGGCAAGGTTTTAGTGGGGTTTGGCGTTTTTTGGTCCAGAATTGGCTTTTTGGGCCTTTTTTGGTGTTTTGCAGGCGCGTGTGTTTGGTTGAAAAGTCGTACACCTTCCAGTGGATCGATTTTGTTCTGCCTTGCTGAGATTCTTGGGAATCGCGAGAACAAGTGGATCGAAGTTGTAGAAGTGCTGAAAACAGCAATTTTTTGTCAAGGCGCGATTTGCCATGTTATCCAATGGGCGGTTTGGGGGCGCAAGGAGAAAGTGTGTTTGGGGTGTTCCAGTTGAGCTTGGAGAACGGGGCTTCTGTGAGGGGTAGTGAGGGGGAATTGGTGGTTGTGCAGGAAATTCGGGAGGAATCGATTGATGGGAAGGGTGTGTTTAGGCTAAGTCGAGGAAGGGAAACCGCTGCCATAGGCGCCAATGTTAATTTTTGATTATTGCGTGTTTTTAGGGTGCGATTGGAGTGTGTTGTAGGTGGTTCTTAGTGGATTTGCTTAGCTGGGATGAGAGTTGGAAATGTCTATTTTTGATTGCAAGTGGTTTGAAGAAAATCCATGGTGGCAAAGGGGTGTTTTGGGCCTAGTTTCAGAGTGCGTTTTGGCACAATTTTTACTTAGACCTCTGCGGGGTTACGGTAATGCACGTATTTGGGAGGGTAATGTGTGGTGTTCTAGATTTTTGGGAGTGGGTTTAGGGGTCTGGGAGTACTGCTGGGAAGGTCTAATTTTGTGTCAAAAGAGCAGTTTGGTCGTAGGTTGAGGGGAAAGGAGAATTAGGCTCTGTTTCTGAGGTACATTTTTGCTATCGGCTTATATTGCATGTATTTGGGGGGCTATTTGGGGGGTTCTAGTTTTTTGGGAGTGAGAATAGGGGTCTGGGAGCACTGCTGGGAAGGTCTAATTTTGATTGCAAGTGGTTTGAAGAAAATCCATGGTGGAAAAGGGGAGTTTTGGGCCTAGTTTCAGGGTGCGTTTTGGCACGATTTTAACTTAGGCCTCTGCGAGGTCACGGTAATGCACGTTTTTGGGAGGGTACTGTGGGGTGTTCTACATTTTTTGGAGTGGGTTTAGGGGTCTGGGAGCACTGCTGGGAAGGTCTAATTTTGATTGCAAGTGGTTTGAAGAAAATCCATGGTGGAAAAGGGTTGTTTTGGGCCTAGTTCCAGAGTGCGTTTTTTGGCACGATTTTAACTTAGGCCTCTGCGAGGTAGCAGTATTGCATTTTTGGGGGGGTATTTGGGGGTGTTCTAAATCTTTGGGAGTGGGTTTAGGGGTCTGGGAGCACTGCTGGGATGGTCTGATTTTGATTGTAAGTGGAATTGTTAGAAGGGGCAATCTCAGAGGGCCAGGTTATGCTCACCCGGACACCCCAAGACCCACCTCTTCCACAGAACTTGCCGAGTCTTATCGTGAGGTCCTCACCGGGGAGGACTTCGAGTCTAGGATCGTACACACTGAGCTCCCACCACACTACGAACAGACACCACACCGTTGGATTCGAATAACACGTTCTTTATACAAGCAGTAAAACGAAGAAAGCACTCTTATGTACACAGTGGTCGAGGGACCACAAAGTCTTGGGAGGCTTCAGGAAGGGGGAAGCGGGACAGTCTTTTAGTCTCTGGGTCAGTACGCGGCGTACCCTGCGCACAGCTCTCAATCCTCGAACCGGGGGATACGGGATGATGGTCGTACTGGCTGCTTCACCTCTGTCGAGTCGGCTCGGTCGTGATGGTGATCTCGATGGTCCAGCCGGACCGGAATACTCTTCAAGCCGCGACGAGGTCAGCAGGGCTCGATCTGGAGAAGGTCGTGAGGAGCCGCAACAGCATCAGCAGGGCTCGGATGGTCTTAGAGGTCGAGCCGCGACAGCGTCAGCAGGGCTCCGATGGTTACGAGTTCAGCTCGAGCCGCGACAGCGTCAGCAGGGCTCCGAGGGCTTAGAGAGGATGAGCCACGACAGCGTCAGCAGGGCTCCGATGGTTACAGTTCAGCTTGAGCCGCGACAGCGTCAGCAGGGCTCCGATGGTTACAGTTCAGCTTGAGCCACGACAGTGTCAGCAGGGCTCCGAGGTTCCAGGCGAGTTCTTCTTAGGGTCAGCCGCGATCAGCTCAGCAGGGCTTCAGGTCCAAGATACAACTGCCCCCTAGTTGTCGGGCGGGCCCAGATATAGTCCAGTGGCCCTTTTGATGTCCGGACCCTCGCAGGCGGAGGTCTCAAGCCCTGGGGGCTGGTCGTTGGCGAGGTCCGGCGGTTGGCTCTTTGATCCTTTGAAAGAGGGGTCCGGGAATTCCCAGATGACCAGCGGGTCTGGAGCCAGCACTCAGGGAGGCCAAAGGTGCGATCGAAACTGGCCCACGGGGGAGGGCCCAAGTCCTGACAGATACCAGTCTCTCAGGGGAGGCCAGAGGTGCCATTGAAACTATCTGGCTTATCTCACTCGGGAGCGCCTTACCCCCCAGCCGGGACTGGCGCGCCTTTGGAGTCTGGGTTTCGCTGGGGCCGGGGTCACGCTAGGCCCAGGGAGACAGGGATAGCGGGAAGGGAAAATGGCTGCCGGGCCTTGTGGGGCATGCAAGGGTAGGCGCTCCGAGCCGGGAGCGGGACGGGGACATGCGGGCCTGGTCGTGGTTTACGGGGGGTTCGGGCTTATCGGGGGTGAGACGACCAGGCGTCGGGGTGCAGGCTACTCTTAAGGGGATGCTGCGCAGGGGCTCAGGGTGCAGGCCTACGCTCGCAGGGTATGGCGGGACAGGCGCGAACCACGCCACGAGGCCGGGTCCAACAGGAATGAAGAAAATCCATCGTGGAAAAGGGGTGTTTTGGGCCTAGTTTCAGAGTGAGTTTTGGCACGATTTTAACTTAGGCCTCGGCAAGGTAGCAGTATTGCATGTTTTTGGGGTCTAATTGGGGGTGTTCTAGATTTTTTGGAGTGGGTTTATGGGTCTGGTAGCACTGTTGGGAAGGTCTAATTTTGATTGCAAACGGTTTGAAGAAAATCCATGGTGGAAAAGGGGTGTTTTGGGCCTAGTTTTAGAGTGCGTTTTGGCACAATTTTAACAATAGCCTCTGCGAGGTAGCAGTATTGCATGTTTATGGGGGGCTATTCGGGGGTGTTCTAGATTTTTGGGAGTGGGTTAAGGGGTCTGGGAGCACTGCTGGCAAGGGTAGAGTTTGGTTCGTGGTTTGACGCTTTTTGTTAAATGGTGTAAATCCGTGCAGTTGTTCCTGAGAAAATCAAAAGTAAAATCATAGAGATATCTATAGACGAAGTACCATCCGGGGATTATATGCATACCATTACGAGCATGAGCTGCATGCTAATTGGCTGTCAACTGTATGTCAACACTCCAAACCAGGAAGTGTTGGCAGCCATCTTGTGTCTCAGTAGAACCGAGGCACAAGAAAAATGAAAAAGAAGTGCGCAAAAGACGCAAAGGGGGCAGGGTAGAAACACCCTGACACCCTAGGCCTGATCAGTTGGTCCCACAAGGACCCCCAAGGCCTAAACAAGTTTATTTATTTTTTTCTAAATCGCGGGATGTGATAATGTATTTTTTTAACTTCCACTGTAAGGAGGTGTTTGTGCACTGTTTTTCTTCCAAAGTAGTATATTACATACACTCCCACTGCATAGCGGTGAGTTCTCAATATTGCAGGGCAGATTTACAAGCTCCCTGCACCACTAGTACATCACTTTTTGTGACGTACTGGTGGCGCAGGGGACTCCTTCATATTTACGAGAGGAAAAGCCACCCTGCTTGACTTTTCCTCTCCTTGTAAATATGGCCCCTTCACACGCAGCACTTTGCAGTGAAGGGGAGTTTCATGGGTGTTGCTGTGGTTGTTCCCACGCAACACCCACGGAACAAGACACATTGTCCAGATTTCCGAGAAATCGTAATTCTGGAGATGCATCTGAATGCTACGTCACCATAGAGGTGATGTAGCAAGGCGCAACGAAGACAAATGTTTTCATTTGTCCTCATTTTTTTTCCTTTAAATGCGTGCTGCATTCTATACACACATTGAAAGAAAAATGCCTTTAGTGATTGTTTTTGTGCAGGAAGGTGCCTCTTCCAGCACAAAAACAATCTCCCCTTGGCGCAGGCATCCTTGCACCATGGCGCAAGGGTGCCTGCACCAGCGCATGTCAACTGTTTGTGCGCCAGCGGAGGGGAGAGCACAGGAATGCAACATATTCTTGTAAATATGTCGCATTCGTACACTCTGAAAGGGCCGTAGCATGGTGCAGCCAAAGGGCTTACGATGCCACGCTGTAGTAATTTCTTGTAGACCTGCCCCTGCGTACCTAGACTGTTGCATCTCATTGACTCGCAGAGTCTGGAGGTGAGTGTTTTTCTTGGGAAGTCAGAGGCAGATTTAAAAGCTCCTTGCACTTCTTTTCCCATGTTAAAAGTGGCCCAAAAGTGGATCAAGAAGCTTGTAAATATGTTTGTCAAACTGTTGTAACCTATATATTCTCACTGCTCGGAGGTAATTGTATATCTCTACGTAGTGAATGTGCTGGACACTACCTACTCTTTCCTTTCACAGATAATTTGTTATTGTTTTGGAAACAAGCTTCTTTGCTCACCTTGTGCCATTGGCGTGATTCAAGGAGGGTGCACTACGTGTCGAAACAGGCTTCACTGTGGCAAACCAAGTTCACTATTCGAACTCAGCTGAGTTAGTGCACGGCAGAGTAGACAGCAGCAACCATTACTTTAAAAGAGAAAGAGAAACGATGTGAGAGAAAGTGAGAAAGAGAAAGAGAAAAAACAACATTAAAACGTGGGAGAGAGAAAGTTTTAGATGGAACAATTATTACTGGATAAAATACTTGTAGCTCACCTTTTGCCTCCGTTGTGTCAAAGCACATGGTAGTTCATAGTGCACCCTCCAATTTAGTGATCTGAAAGATAGTATAAAGAGTTAGTAATAGTATAGTCCCACTTTCTCCTTTAACTGATGACTTGTCGTTGTTCGGAAAGAATCTTCTTTGCTCACCTTGTACCATTGGCGTGATTTAAAGAGGGTGCACTATGTGTCAAAGCAGCTTTCTCAGAAGTTGTTACGATGTCCACACATCATCACAGATTCCTCGAACATTGAGTTTTAGAAGTGTTGGGGGGGGACACGCCAATTTGTGAAACACAACCTGTAAGATAAAAAGGAAGTTAACATTGTGTGTAATCTTTTTACAAAAGGAGCGAGGAAGTGACAGAGTGACTGCAAAGAATATTCGCAGCTCAACTTTCTTTCACCAGTGTGTTTTTCACCACGTGCTGGGACATAATGCACCCTGAAGCTCTACATCTGAAAGATAGTAAAAGAAAGATGTTATGATTGGTAATTGTTTCTATCTTAATGTGGAGTTGGATAACATTGCCCTTTCACACATGTTCCCTCTCATATTCATAAGAACTATTTGTATAGTTTATATTCCGGACGTTTGAGTGATTATAAAAACGTTCCTGCTATTGGAAAAAAAATATATACATGTAATTTCATACACTATATAGGATGTCATTTTTCTAAATCTCTGCGTCGCTTTTTTGTATCCAGTCGGGTACACCTTTTCACCTTTTCGTGGATAGGACACCTTCTACATCATGCAGTCCCGCTCTGCCACTATGAAGTCTCACATATAGTGTCAAGTCTTGATATCGCTATGGCTAGCGACATACTCATGCTCCCTCATCATCATCGCAGGTTCTTCACTCGCTCAGTGCTTTGGGTACCACTAACTCAGTGACCAAAGAGGTCACGTGGTAGTGGGCCTCTTTGTTCGGTAGTTTGGGCCTACATGAAACGTGCAAAAACACTAGGATGGGCCATCACAGCGCTTGCGATGGGAACAACTCTAAAATGGCGTAGAGCATGTGCGCCCCGTCTTTGTTATAGGTAGGGTCACATGTGTAGTGACGTATGTGCTGGATGGGTGTTGTGGGGCGTGGCAGTCTCCAGGTCCTTCAAGGGCTCTAGGCATAGGGACATGCAGTCTGCCTCACACAATACACTAAAAAAGAAGAGACAGTAATGAGAGATGTTTTGTGACGTGTTTAGGCTTGAGAGCCTGGATAATGATTAAATGGGGTCTGGCAGTGATGTGCGTAGTTAGTCTGGAAGAAGTCTTTCGAGGTCTTGCAAAAGCAAGTCATCTTTAATAATTGCCTCTTGCTGTGGGTACTTGCAAGGTTATCTGATTTAATCGTATGATAAAAAAAGATACCTTCAACACCTCTTTTTGATTGGTTGTGAAGCATTGTAAGAAGATGTATTAGTGACCAATCCCTTTCCTTGCGCAGATTTTGAAAAACATTTGATTGACTGTTGTGTGGTTACGTGTACCTTCCTCATGGTAATTTTGATTGGCTTTTTTGCGTACAGCACGTGTGTCCCGTCTTTGTTATAGGTAGGGTCACATGTGTAGTGACGTATGTGCTGGATGGGTGTTGTGTGGGTGTATACCAGCCATGAGGGAGTGTGTGCCGATCTCACAACTAGACCTGGAACTAAAAAATCACTACAATGAAAATCTGGGCAATGTAGTGTTGTGTTTTCCTGGTAGCTTAAGCGGAGTGGGCTGTAGTAACGTATGCAGCCTTGATTAATTTATCACCAGTCCCTGGGGCTTTTAAATGTTGGGAGGGGGATCATGTGGCTCCCGGACACTGCAGGAGCTGGCAATGGGGCGTGGCAGTCTCCAGGTCCTTCGAGGGCTCTAGGCATAGGGACATGCAGTCTGCCTTACACAATACACACAAAAAGAAGAGACAGTGATGAGAGATGATTTGTGACGTGTTTAGGCTTGAGAGCCTGGATAATCATTAAATGGGGTCTGGCAGTGATGTGCGTAGTTATTCTGGAAAAAGTATTTCGGGTCTTGCAAAAGCAAGTCATATTTAATAATTGCCTCTCACTGTGGGTACTTGCAAGGTTATCTGATTTGCTCGTATGTTAAAAAAAGATACTTTCAACACCTCTTTTTGATTGGTTGTGAAGCATTGAAAGAAGATGTATTAGCGACCAATCCCTTTCTTTGCGCAGATTTTGAAAAACATTTGATTGACTGTTGTGTGGTTACGTGTACCTTCCTCATGGTAATTTTGATTGGCTTTTTTTTTTTTATGTGACGTTACGATACACTCACCATGTATGGAGCCCATTTTGTGACGCACTTTATTTTACCATGCGTTTCAAAAACCAGTGTGGTAGGGTGTTTTTAACTTAACATTTGTAGTCTGCTTACGAGTTTGTTGACTGTAAAGGTATTTAAAAATATGCACATGTTTTCAAAATATTTTTATTAAGTCTTTTATATTCATCATATGGGTGAAATGCAAATTTTTATTTTTCATTCATTGGTATCACGCGTTGGACCACATTTCTTTTTTTTCATCATAAGCAGTCATTTCTTAAGTTTACATTATATAAGTGTTGTCCCATTATTTTTTTTTAATGTTTGGGCTTTTTTTAACTTTCAGATAAAGTAGAATAGAAGTGCTACGACAAACACTCCCTCACTCCTCCCACTTTTAAGTCACGTTTTTCAGTTGACAGGTGTTCTCATTTGCACTGTTTTACTGCGTCATATGTTTATGTAAACGTACCTCTTTCTATACTTTTTAACTTTTGTATAATTTCTAAAATGCTTTATTTAAACTCATTTTTATTATTAAAGCATTTTGTAGGGGGCGTGTGCCTTGGATGCGAAAGTGGAGCAAGGGGGTTGTAAATTTGGAACACAATGTTTTGTTTTACTTTGCTTTCCTTTCTGTCTTGTAGAGGATCCAGGGTAAATATAACGGTTTTTGTACAGCAAGTACTTTTCAACTCTACCACCTAACAGCTTTCTGCCTGTTACCATAATAACAGTTCATGGAACAGTTTAGTGAGCACAGAGGTTAGAAGTTCACCACACTATGTTGCTAATAGAAATAGTTACTTGGTTGAGTTTTAAATTTTTTCCACAGGAACCATTAGTCGTTGAAGTCCGTGGAAAATATAATAAGAATATAACAGGGTTCGCTGGGACCCTCACAGTCCCGGGGCTTCACTCAAGTCGGAAGTGGGGTGCAGTAGGCTGTGGAAATTATATCGGGAAAACAACAATGCGGCTTATTGCGTATTTTCTTTAATATAATTTGGAATAATGTTTATTCATTAGGCAGTGTTCACTTTTGTTACAGACACGGTCACTTTGTTAAAGGCAATTTATTAATATGTACGTGATACAAATTTACCGTTTAATTGGCTAAGGTGTTCTAACAACAATCTTAATGTTCATTTGGGTGTGAGCTATTGAAAGTAGAAGTATTTTCTGTAATTCACTTGTGCTCCGGAGAGTGGCAAGAACATGTAATTGGCTTTCATGTTGTATGGAGGACTTGTCTAAGCTTTATATTGGTTGGTTGCGAACTATTGAAAGTAGAAGTGTTGTCAGCCATTCATTTCCGCTCTGTGTAGTAGGAGGGGCATCTGATTGGCTGACGTGTTCTAAGGAGGACTTTCCTAAGCTTAATGTTTATTGGCTGTAAACTGTTGAAAGTGAAAGTGTTGTTAGCGATTCCTTCCTGTTCGCGGAGTATTAGGGTAACGTGCTCCAAACGGGACCTTACAAAGCTTAATGTTCATTGCCTGTGAAGTAATAAAAGTAGAGGTTTTGGCAGTCATTCCCTCCTCCTCTGTGGAACAACATGGACATTTTATTGGCTAAAGTGTCCTGAGCACACGTATGCTCCTTATTGGGTGGGAACGGTTGACTGTTGTCTGTGATTTTGTGACGCACTTCCAAAAGAATAAGGAATAATAAAGTAGTAGAGGGCAGGTTAAGAACACTATTAACTCTGTACAGTGCTCATAAGGTGGTGGAGAGGGATTATGAGGTAATAAATTGTTTTTATATGTTTTAAGGATCATTAATATATTTGCCGTGTGGTGTATAAATCAAGGCGGAAAAATGACAGTGTCTTGCGCAGTTTTTTTTTATCAAGTTTTCGGGTGACATACCTCTTAGCACTATTTACTTAGTCATAGTCAAGTTTATTTGTTTGATTAATTAAAATCTTACAAAATTACATTTTAAAAATATCATCAGCAGTATAAAGCTTAAAACACCATGCGCATAATTATTCTAGTATTATATAATTTAAAAAGGAGGAACCTAAGTAATGTTTTCCTTAAGGTTTTTGCCAATCACAGATACAAATTTTACGAATGCAGAATTCATTAATACATCATTCGGGTTTAGACATGCAATTATCGCTTGTCTGCATGTTCTTACTCCTCGAGCATTAAATAATCTCTTAAGGGTAACTTTCCTTTCCACCTCTATTGCAGATGTAAAATTTCTTCTTGACCACATTTACATAACGTACTCTGATAAAAGTTTGTTTGCTTTGCTGTGACCAAGGAGTTTCAAGATAATTTCGGACTTGCTTTTTTTTGTATCCATTTAATTTATAATTGGCCATGCATGCCTTCTTTTTACCAATAATTCTTTGTCTTTTATCAGTGATAGATGAACAGTCAACTTATTAATTGTTCTTTTGAAACTTTCCTAGGTAATTGTGTTTTCTCAAATTGGTATTATTCTAAATTCTTCTTTTGCTTCGTTTAGATATGCCCAAGCTTGTAGCTTCCAGTTGTCTTTTACTTCTTGCCATAATGTTCGAGATAATTGATTGTCAAGGTCATTTTTTATGCGATACCAGACTTTCAGAATTTGACCTTTCCGGGCATATTGTTGATTATTTATCCCGAACTCCAACCTCACCTGTGCTTGCGAGGCATTACCTGGTAAGTGGAATAATATCTTGTAGGTTTTCGCCACTGCGTTGTTAATTATCTGTGCATCTTTACCATTTAAGACTTCGGAGCCATATGTCAAAGTTGGTAATAATTTAACAGATATGATCTTTAATAAAGGACCATATGACAGTGTAGTTAACTTCTTTTGTATGGTTCTAAATGCAGTCACCAAACTGTTTGCTTTCCTAGTGATGTCTTTCCTCTGTGGGAGAAAACTTCCACTATCATTAAATAAAACACCGAGATACCGATAATTTTCAACCTGCTCTAGCTGAGTTTGTTCCAACATCCATTTTGTCTTCTGTTCCTTGTAACTACCATTATTTTTGTCTTTGCCTTATTTATTACCATTTGATTGTCTTTTGCGTATCTCGATGTTCGATCAATTAGTCTTTGCAGCCCCACTTTAGTCTGACTCAGCAGCACAACGTCATCCCCATACAGAAAATTTGACATATGTTTTCCTGCTAGCCTCGGTGGATGTGAGTTGACTTCCTTTAGTGCAATGGTGAGGTCGGCTACAAATAGGTTAAAAAGTAGTGGGGCAAGGACACAACCCTGCTTTAATCCTCGTGTCACCGGTATTTTATTGGATAATATTCGGCCATCACCAATCCTCACCCTGACCCAGTTTTCGGAATATAATAATTGGATAAGGTTTAGAAGTGAGTCCGGAATTCCGTAGTCCTCATATTTTTCCATAGAAGATTCCTATTTACAAGATCAAAAGCCGATTTGAAATTGATGAAACAAAAATAGAGGGACTGTTTTGCTAGAAGAGCTTTATCCATTAATACAGATAAGGTTAATATATTTGTTGAAGTTCCTAATCCTTTGATGAACCCGGTTTGGTTTGGGGGTAGTATTTGGTTTCCTTTGACCCAACCTGATAATTTTGCTAATAAAATACCTGCGAATAGCTTTGCGTCCGTGTCCTGGAGAGTAATCAAACGGTAGTTCTCGGGTAGTTGCCAATTACCCTTTTTATAAACGGGAGATATTAATGATCCTCCCCAAGATTCCGGTATTTGTCCTTTTCGGACAACTACATTATACACCTTTGTCGGATAGGTAGCCCATAAATCAGGATCCTCCTTATAGAGTGCAAATGGAATCCTATTAGGACCTGGTGCTCCATCCTTTTGTCTCTTTATGAAATTAGCTACTTCAGTGTTTGAGAAACTATTAGCCAGTTCAATTTTTATCGACCTTTATAGTCTGTTTGTCACCCTGAGGCTTAGGTTGCGATTCAGCGTCTAGGGTCTTTTTGAGGAATTCTATCCAGTCTTCTTCCGTTATTGGTGAAGCTACCACAAGTTTATTAGGTCTATTCCAAAATTCCCTGGAATTTGTTTGATTACTTGCGTGAAAGATTTTTGTCCATAACTCCTACCGGATTTTATTTTTTTCATTCCACAATAATTTCCTCAAGTTACTGTTGGTGCTTTTAAGTTGGTTTCGAATTTCTTCCTTATTTGGGAGCCTGGTTAACTGCTTTCTCAGTTTATTATGAATCCGCCTGACTTTTTTAATTGTATATGGAAGGTTAATACCAGTGTCTCTTTTTTCTATTGTAATCTGTTGATTTTTCCTACTACTTGAAGTAACCTCGTTCAATTGGACTACCTTCTGTGTAAATTGTTCCCATTGCTTAAGTGCAGACTGTGTAGACTGTTCTTTAAAGCACTCTTGCACTAATTTTTGGGCCTTTTTTCCATGTCATCTTTATTATCTGGTTTCCAAATAATTTTCCTATGGTTGATCGTATCGATCTGAACATATGTAGTTGAATACTTTTGGTGTTTTGAAAGTGCCATTTCCATTTCTAATATTTGTTGGCTGTGGTCGCTGTCATTCACTTTTTTTAATCTATAAGAGACAATTTTTTCAAAAATATTTATCAATAGGAGAGAAGCTTGGTTGCCCTAAATGTGGATTGCCCCAAAGTAGGAAACCGTCACATACCGGTTTTACTGTATGCGGACGACGCCATCCTGCTTGCCAGGACGGCTCTGAGCCTACAACATCTTGTCGATGGGTTTGTGGATTTCATGGACAAATTAGATTTGTCGGTGAATTTGAGCAAATCCTATGTTATGATAGCAGGCAAGAAGCCTAGTAGGAAATTTGCATTTCAAATAGGGTCCCACAAACTAGAAACCGTAAGCTCTTTCTCCTATTTGGGACTTCTGTTTGACAGGGATACAAAGTTCGATCCTTTAATTGATGAAAGATGCAGAAAATTGGTATCTGCAAATGGGGCGATTTACAACTTTGCACGTAGACTGGGGCGGTGGTCTCCCGAACAGTTGATGAACTTGTATGAAGCGGTAAGTACCGCAAAAGCTTTATATGGGGCGGAGGTCTGGGGCTTTAGGGATGTCATGCTCCTACAATTGGAGGAAGATACATTCTTAAGGAGGATCCTGAAATTACCCTAGGGCACCCCAGCAGGAATAACACACACAGAACTGGCGATTCCATATATCACTGACCTGGTGCAGGTGAGGCCTATTATGATATGGCTCAGGTTATGGGTAAACCCTGTAGCGGAACTAAGCAGGCAAATAGTCAGCGACTGCCTGCTAAAGGACAATCACCTCCATATTCCGTGGTTAAGGTACATTAAAGAGACTTTGGAATCCATCAACCATTCATCACTCCTTAGTGATCCGACCTCCATCATCCCAACATGTAAACACCAAATTAAAAGAGAGCTATTAGATAAATTTGAAGCACAATGATTAAGCTCCGATTCATAAAGAAATCAGTTGTGGCACATCGCCAAGTGAGAAATGGAGCGGGCATGGAACTCTATTTATTTTTAATGTATAATCACCAGGATAGATTTTTAATGTGTCGTTTTAGGCTTAACTTGTTACATTACATTTTAGCTTATCCCGCAGGTTTTACAGTGACAGTTGAGCAGAAGGGTGCCTGCGTCTGCGACAATAGGTCTACGCAGGACACCCTTCATTTTGTACTTTTATGTTCTTTTTATCAAATGCCCCGTCGTAGATTTCTGGTTGACATTTTAAATGAGGCTAAAATCCGCCAAGCTAAGATTGCCCTGACCTTTTTACAAATGGCTGCTGATACGCGTACTTTGTGCTCGATTGTAAATTTTTTGAAAGTGTCAGTAAGACGCATGAAAACCCGAGACTAAATAATGACGAATTAACTCTGAAACATTTTAACAACCTCTTTTTGTAATGTGTTTTTAAACTTTTTGGTTCAGACTTATAATGAATTTTTGTATTTTGTATAAATGCATCTTTGTACTTTTTATGATGATCTTTTCATCGAAATAAAGATTTTACTGAACTGAACTGATTTGTTGCATGCAGTTGACACCAGTGGTCGAGCTTATGAGGTTAAGAATGGTTGTCCGATTGAAAAAGAGAAAATTGTCCCTAGAAATGCAGAAGAGGTGTTAGCTGATGAAGTTTTAGGGAGATGTCCTAAGGCTCCAGTGTACACTTGGAATTGTAGTAGTATTTGTAGTGTACGACAGGATTCAATTGATTTTTTTCGCAATTTCTTACGTAAGTATAGTAAGAAAAGTGTTAAACAAAAGATTAAGATGTTGCAAGAATTAGACCCTTGCAGAGTGAGAGAAAAAACGGGTTTACAAGGTCATTCTCTGGCTTGTTTTTCGGAAAAAGTATGTCAGAGTGTTTTTCACCATTTCAGGATGTTAGCTGTGCATCATGCTCAAGTGAGGAAATTAGTGAGAAGGTTGTATTATGCAAAAAGTCCAGCACTTAAGCTAAAAAAGTTAAACAGTGCTCTTTTGCATGGATCTGTATTAGATGTAATCAACATTTGTGAAGAAATTGAGGTTAGTTACTTTGGTCCTGAAGAAGACAGTGCAGAAACAGATACATTAATAGAAGGCAATGTGGAAGCAAATGTACAGAATTTTAGTACAGAAAATTTTGAGCAAGAAATTACAAGGTTTAAGGTCGTTTCGGGTGAAAAGCCAAACTTTTCTTGTATTTGTTGTAGACGAATTCATTATAAAAATCAGACCAGATTAGTTGATCTATATTTAAAAAGTGAAAAGGAGAATGATAATGAGTGGAAGAAATTTGCAACTTATTTGTTGGTAGAGAATTGTTTTGATTTGGGTTCTGATCAACGTATTTGTAAATATTGTTATAATGAATTAAATGAAAACAAAATGCCTGCTAGAGCTGTACATAATAATCTTGAGTTAGAAAATATTCCTTCTGAACTGATGGATTTAAATACTTATGAGTCTATTCTTATTCAATGTGTGCAACCATTTCAGGCTATTGTTCGTATGGAGCCAAAGACAGGGAAATTGCCTCCTTCAGATTTACAGAGAGGATTAAAGGTAAGAGTTGTTTATTTGCCTCTATATTTAAAGAAAAATATTGAAACAATTGGTGTAGAAATTGTGGAAGAGGAACCTCTAGTTATTCTAGTTAATGGCATTCCTACGAAGAGTAAGAAAATCTGGCAAGAATTAGTGGATGTTAGGAAAGTGAAAAAGGCAACGTTGTATTTGGTAAAAAATAATCAATACTATAAAAATGTATATGTAGGAGAAGAGGAAACAACTAAGCATGGGCGTAAAATCCGTTCCACTTGCGGATTTTTGGCAAATTCGGTAATCCGCGAACTCTAGCTAACTTGCCGAAAATTCGTAAAATCCGTGCGAAGAAGATTTTTTGCTTGGTCGCACTTGCCAATTAGAATACTATACAATTTCGCGAGAGTAAACACTTGCAAACACGTAGATGCGGCGGGCAGCGACAATCTCGCAATTGCGAGATTGCAAAATTTGCAATTTCGCACAAGAAATCCACCAGCAGGCAGCATAAACCTTGAAAATTATGATTTTTATCAGAATAACTCCTCAGGTTGACATTTGCCTGCACTTTTTCTTTGCAAGGAGTCCATTTGGGGGGGGGGGAGGAAGGAAGTGCCCCACAGTCTCCAACTTCCTGTTCCTGTGCTGGTCACTTTGATTTGGATCTTGACCTGGAAGGATTACTTTTTGTGGATGCTGCTGGATATTTGGATTTTTGCAAAACTGAAAGCACTCAGCAGGTGCAAAAGTTCAATCTTATCATTAGTAACCATTCCCTGTAGTGCTTCCTGAGGGGCCCCTTCAGAGTTCATTTGCCTACTTGCAACTATTCTATGACCCTGCTCTGACCCTCACAGCAGGCTCAGAGAATAGCTACAAGTATACAACAAAGGTCCTGTTAAAAAAATTACACTGCAACAGAAAGCAATTACAGACAAAACTGAAAGCACTCAGCAGGTGCAAAAGTTCAATCTTATCATTAGTAACCATTCCCTGTAGTGCTTCCTGAGGGGACCCTTCAGAGTTCAGTTGCCTACTTGCAACTATTCTATGACCCTGCTCTGACCCTCACAGCAGGCTCAGAGAATAGCTACAAGTAGGACACAAAGGTCCTGTGAAAAAAAAATTCACTGCAACAGAAAGTAAATTACAAATAAGGAAGCAGGTGCCAGCCAGACTGGAAGTTTAAATTCAGTGACACATTAATCAACCCCAAATTAATTCATGTCAGTTGAAGCAGGGCAGGTGTGCTTGCTTTTTTTCACCCCATAATCTACAGTGATAAACCAACCAGAGGGTGGCAGTGATGTACCAGAGGGTGGCATGGGTGTACCAGAGGGTGGCAGTGGTGAAACAGAGGGTGCTGTGAACCTGTGATGATGAACCAGACGTAGAAACAACATAGTCGCGGCCGTTGCGAGCCGACAAGTAAGTTCGCAATTGCGAACTGGTACACAACCCTCGCGAACTGGCAGAAACACTTGCGAACACAAACATTTTTTCAAAATCCGCAAATTCGCGAGAGTTCGCGGATTTTGCGGATTGCGAATCCGTAAATACGCAAGTTCGCGGATTGCCAATTCGCAAAATCCGCCCATGCTTAGAAACAACTGTAGAAGAGGACAGTGATTTGTGAACTGGACAAATTGAAAACGTGGATGTGTCCAGAACTGAAGAAATTTATTAACATTATAGTGTGCATCCACTTCACTCTAAAGAAGTGATGGGGAATACTATTGAGTTATTTCAAATGAAAGAAGTGAAAGGAAGTCCCATTAGTGTATGGAAAGAAAGCTTGGAAGCTCGTTGTTTCCCTCAGTTATTTCCACAGGCAAAGGTGGACGATATGATGAACGACCTGTGCAGATTCCTGCATCTGAATACCGTACATCAAGATTATATGCAGAAGATCCAAGGTTTCGCCAATGTATTCCATATTTGTTTCATCTTCTGTTTGAGAGTGACTTGTCTGGACTTTCTTATGCAGTGAACCATATACAAAAAAGTGGTGTACATTTGCAAAATGTTTCGGCAAAGGACTTTATGGATAAAGTCCAACAGAAAGATACTGTTTTGGAATCGCAGCTAATTAATCTCATGGCAAGTCAGCGTGGTACTAATGAGTATTGGTACCGTCGTCATGGGGAATTGAAATATATGCTAAGAAACTTAGGAACTCCTACATGGTTATTTACTCTAAGCTGTGCAGAGTATGCTTGGGAAGATTTATTTCAAGTTCTTCGAGAGGCAAATGCAAACATAGAAAATATAGAATACAAGACAACTGGAGTACTGTGCTCTTTGGATCCAGTTAATGTATGCAGGTATTTCAATCACAGATTTGAAGCTATGATGTCTGTTATTACAAACAAAAAAAATCTTCCTCTTGGAGAGGTTCTGGATTTCTTTTGGAGAAAGGAGTATCAAGCAAGAGGTGCTCCTCACATACATATGCTGCTATGGATCAAAGATGCCCCCAAATTTGGAACAGATTCAGATGACACAGTGAGGAGTTTTATTGAACAATATTCTACATGTGATGTACCAAAAAGTATAGAACAAAAGAATTTAAGACATAAAGTCTTACGATTTCAAACCCATCGTTGTGGAAAATACTGTCGTCGAAAGTACAAATCTAAGGATAAGTTCTACACAAAATGTCGATTTGCATTTCCACGTCCAGTATTACCAAAAGGAAGAGTGAACAATTTTATGTCATTTTTGCGACATACTATCACAAGAAAATCACCGAAAAATACCTACAACTTAAGAAGAAATGAAGCGTCAAAATACATAAATGACTATAACTCAGTCATTTTGTCCATGTGGAATGCTAACATGCATATTCAATATGTTGCAGACAACTCCATTGCTGTGGCTCGATATGTAAAGTCTTACATTACTAAATCTGAAAAGAGAAATGTGGGAAGAAATTTCTCATGAAAAGAGCCTAAGTAAGAAATTGTACAGTTACAGTTTGAAGATGTTGTCTAATCGAGAAATCGGAGCATATGAATGTTCAGATCGCTTATCATCTGCAAGTCTATACTCCAAATCTAGAACAATCATTTGGTGAGTTTAGGTCTTGCAAGAACATGAAACCGAGTTTTGAAATCTGTAGAAGAAATTGAGTATTTAGCAGAGAGAGAACCAGACAGTACAGATATTTCGAAGACAAATATGTTGGATACATACTATCCCAATATAAGTAATCATCTTGAGAACGTTTGTCTATATGAAGTACTGCAAAGCTATACTTTTAAGAGGAATATTACAGAAGATATCAATAAAGGAGTATATGTTGTGATTGGATCTGAAGGATGTTTAGTGATACAAAGAAAAGGACATTTGATTAATCACCGAAAAATGATTTGAGAAACTCCTGACAAAAGGGAATTTTACTATTTAGCTCTTTTGGAAAACTTTAAGCCATGGCGTACAGAACTGGAACTACTTGGAGATTTTGACAGTTATGAAGATTCATCCAAAGCAACTAAAAAAACTATAGAATGTCCTGTTTTTACTAATTATCTGAAAATGTTGAACGACGAAATACAGCAAGAAGCTACAATTGCAGCAGAGATTGCGTCAGGATCCACTAGAAGAACCAATTATCCAAAATGAAGCAGCAACTGCCATGGATGAGGTGGAAAGAGCAATGCAAAAAGCTCAAGAGGATGTAATAAACTTAGAAGAATTGGAAAAACAACTAAATGTTGAGCAAAAACAAATATACGATCAAGTGACAGAACAGATTGAGCATGGTTTATATCACGAGAAAAAAGAGTGCTCATGTACGTCATTTAAACCTGTCCGACTGTACGTGAGTGGAGAAGCAGGAACTGGAAAAAGTTTTCTAATTAAAGGAATTGCAACTTATCTACAGAAAAGAACTGAGTCGTCACTGTCTTGTGTTGTTACTGCTCCAACTGGGTTGGCAGCACGTAACATTAAAGGGATTCCTTTACATCGTTTAATGATGCTGCCAGTAAAGCATGAAAATAAATTAGAATACCACAAGCTATCTGGAGAAGCTTGTTGTGTAGTAGTAGAAAAGCTTTATTCGATTTTTGTAAATTTAAAAATCATAAAAGCAACATTCATCAGAAATCGATACATAATGTACACAAAGTATAACTTTACATTTCGGTAAAAGCAGAATAACTGTGAATACAATGGATTTATGGGCACTTTAAACTTTTCCTTTTTCTAAAAATACTCTTTAAAAAACCAACCATGGTAGCCACACATAGTTCATCATGTACCAGCTGGCGATACAATAAGGCTGGGCGGCACTGGTGCCAAGGACCGTGCTTTTTCAGAAGTGGTTTAATCCATTGTGCTCTCTCGTTATGGTAAAAACCGCAGAAACAAATTACGTGGAGAGTTGATTGTTCAGCCTTCCCATCACATGGACAATTAATAAGCATTTTTGACCAGTCGTTAATGTGTGGGAATGAGACTAGGCGAAAAAAGATGTCAAATCTGAACCTAGTAAAAACCCTTAATGCACCAGTTCAAATAGGGTTGCATGTTGCCCGATATAAGCAACATTTGGTGCCGTACAACCGATCCTTTATTCAACTCTACCCCCAGCCGCAGGGGTTCCAGATGGTTCCAAAAGTCTTTCTTTAGGTCTTTCCCTGAGATCCTGCAAAGCCCCTCAGGGGCAGTAAAGAACTTGGGTTTCCCCATGTCTTGGCAAAACTTTTGGATATAGGATAACCACGCTATTTTGTAAGATTTGTCAACAACCATAATATCACGAATGATCTCTCTGTTAAGTTCCAGGTCAGCTGCGGTCCAAACCCTGTGACAGAGTAATAGTGGTTGCATCGCAATCAAATCACTAATATGACGGACCCCCAACTCAGCGTGACAGTTAAACACAGATAAACTAACAGGTACTGCTAAAATAAACCTTAAAAAGCATTTTCTACTATTTGTAGTTCCCTAGTATCTTGGATGCCCCAGACGCCAGCCCCATAAATGGCTGTGCTAACACATTTGGCCATATAAATTTTGAGTAGGATGTCAGGGGTTCTTTTGCCCATCTTTCGCGAGAAGGCCATGAGTGCTGCAGTCGCTTTTTTAAACGACAGGGTCCTATTCCTGATGGCTGGACCCCAGTGCCCCCCACCCTCAAGGACTACTCCTAGATATGAGAAGGATTTGGTAGTCTGCACTTTGTCCTTGTGTGCAAACAGTTTGCAGGTTTTAAACTTGCCCCTGGCGCACGTCATTGCAAAGGTTTTTTTCACATTTAAAGTCAGGCCCCTAGAATCCATAAAATTAATATATGCATCTAAGGTGGACTGCAGACCTCTCTCTGTCCTGGCCATAATAACGGCATTGTCCGCATATAATAGGGACACCACTTGTTTGGAATTGATTCTAGGTGAATCGATAACTTTGGACACTAAGACATCCTCTAGGTCGTTAGTATATAGGTTAAAAAGAAGAGGCGCGAGGACGCACCCTTGTCTCACTCCGCGTTTCACATAAAAGGGCTTGGTGCATTCTCCACTAGTTCCGAATCTCACCCTTGCCCTAGCCCCAGCATAAAGTTGCCTTAAAAAATATATGATGGGCTCTTCTATTTTAAGGTCTTCCAGCACCTTCCACAATTGTTCATGCTTAACGCAGTCAAATGCGGCGCTCAAATCAACAAATGCTGCATAGAGCTTGCCCGCCTTGGCTTGGACATATTTCCCTTGAAGGAGAGTAAAATTCAAAACCTGTTCCACAGTGCCCATCCCTTCTCGAAAACCGTACTGAATTCCAGCTTCTTCTACCCAAGATAATAACCGATTCAGAACAGGCCTTCCTGTGATCTTCATGAAGGAGTCAAGAAGGGAGATAGGGCGGTAACAGGAGGGACTCTCTCTATCTCCCTTTTTAAAAATGGGAATGATGATGGAATCATACCAGGTCCTGGGAAAACCCAGCTCACAGCTTGCGTCCAGGACTCTCTTTAATAAGGGGGACCATAGATCGACTGAATATTTAAGTAAATCGATAGGAACCCCATCTATTCCTGGGGCTTTGCCTCCCTACTCTGCTCAATGGCAACAGACATTTCGCCAATTGAAATACCCAATTTAACTTGTTGAAAGGTCAGGGATGCCTCCTTATCGATGCCCTCCACTAACTTTGAAGTCCCCTCCGGGTTATAAACTTCCGAAAAGAAGTCAATCCAAGATTTTTCACTAATAGCAACCTCTACCTTGGCGTTGTTTGATGCGTTAAAAAATGGTGCATTGACTGCACGCCAGAATTGGGCGCTGTCCTTGGATTGTGCAGCAATAGCCAGGTTGTTCCAAGCCTCCTGTTTTATGTTATTCTTACAGTTCTTCCGGGATAAGCGATAGGCTTTTCTGCAGGAGGCCACCTCAATCGGGTCCCTATTCTTTTCCTGTAATGCTGCCATAAGGTGGGAATGCGCCCTAGAACAGGTAGCGTCAAACTAAGAATTGGTCGTCAGCCTAGAAGTAGGGCCTCTCCCCCTGTCGGGACAAGCTTTCTCGAATTGTCCGTGAAATGGCCTCAAAGGCTGCCAGGGTCTCCTCATGAGAGGCCTCGGCGTCTAAACACCTTTCAATAAAGGCAAGGGATCTTCTGACTATCTTGGCCTGCATGGCCTCTGGATCAATCTGGCTCCATTTAATAGCATAACCATTTTGTCTATGCATTTCACAAAATTTTAACCAAGACAGTCTATCTATAAATGAGTTTTGCTTAACCTGAGGTATTTTAATGGCAAAAGAAAGGGGAAGATGATCACTAAACCCTACAAGGTGCGTGGAGTAATCTGCAAACCAAGTGGCATAACTTTCAGAAGCAACGATAAAATCTATAGTGGTGCCAAGCCCTCTCCCCACAAAAGTTGCGCTAAAGTCGACACAAGGGGAGAACAACCTATTAACAAAGTCTAAGTTGAAAGTTGCCAGCATATCATTCAGTGGTTCACCCCCGTCCATATGGGAAAAGTGTGGGGATATAGCTTCCTCACCTGTCCCTGTAAAACCACAGCCCCCCCGCTCTTGGTCACACAGATTATGATTAAAATCCCCCCCACAGACAATAATACAATCCCTCCCATTCCGGGTGATAATCCCTTTAAGGTCTTCAGTCAAGGAAGAGACCAGGTCTGCGACTAGGCGTTTATGTAAATTATTATAAATATTAATCAAGATGACGTCGACCTTGGAGGGCATTCGAATTGATAGGATCTGGTGACAGATTCCTGATTTGACTACCTTGATATCCTCAACGCCCAGCAGATTCGAAATATAAATACAGAGTCCCCCCATATTCCTCCCACTCTTTGAAGGTAAGGCTGCAGCATGAAAGGTTCTGTACCCATTTAGGTGAACAGTCCAGGTTTCTTGGAGACACAAGAATCCAAAGGGACTAACAAATTCAACCCAAGAAGAGTCCAGAACCCTATCCCTAATCCCTGCGATGTTCCAAAATAAAAACTCAATATTCCCTTGTGGGCTATGTTTAACAGCTAGTGCCTTATTACTACAGACATCAGGAGGTTCGCAAGTATGCATAGCAGTACTAGCTTCAGGTACTTCAGGAATGGCAGGGCCTAGGTTGCATATAGTAACTGCAGAACTGGCTTCAAGGGTTTCAAAATTAACGAGGCCTGGATTACAAATAGTAGCTGGGCCAATAACATCACATAGCCCCGGAGCAATAACTGGGCCAGTGAGATGGCACAGCCTAGGGTCAATATCTGGGTTACTGTTATTAAATACTGGGGGTATGGAGAGTGTCGGACGAACTGGTGCAAAAGATTTGCAACTCAGTCAGTCCACACCCTCCAGGTCTCGTAAGCTTTCATAGCAATTATGGAGGGGAATTCAAAGCCGGTTAAATGACCAAGGATCAGGTGGGGCTCAAGGGTCGTTTAGATACTGGTTCCAAGAATCAAAATGGGGCAGATGGACAGGTTGTGCAGAATTTGCTGGCTGCGAGGCAAGTGGCGACCTAACAGCACGATAATTACCCTCTAGGTGATAGCGTTGTCTCCTCATATAATTGACCTGCTGATGCCTCAGTGGCCTGATTAAACTTTCCACATTGGATGCCCACGTTCCTGGGATAACCACTGGACTTAACAAATTTCTAGGATAGAAATAAGGCAGTTTTCTAGGTATAATCAGTCTACTGCTTTTGGGGGCGGTCCAATTTAAAATATGGCTGACCACCCTTATGTCTTTAAAGCTAATTATAATAATGTCCCCCATGATGCTTTTTGGGGTGGGGCCAGCCATACAAGTCGGCGTACCATAAGTATTTCGCCATTTAAGTAAGGGGGTAGGGGCCGGTTCTGCCTTAGCCAGTAAATGGCCTTATTTTTAAGTTGAGCTTGATCTTCCCTCGTCCCCGCTTCTAATACTGGGACGCCAGTTAGAATTATCACAAAGGGGGCAGCTTCAGGGGGCAAATTAACTATATGGCTTTTGGGGATGTGGGGTTTAACAGTGACATCTGCAACTGTAGATTTAGGTATTGGACAATTAGATGTCACACACCCAGTGGCGTCCTTATCCTGCCTATTTGTATCACGGCTAGGAACTGCGGTAGCCTGTGACGTGGTGCTCATGGGTTGTTTACTGGGTTTAGCCTGGATCCGAGGAGCGGGGACCAGGGGGACAATGCTAGAAGTAGAAACAGAGAGTGTCCCATCTGGACCCTTGTTGCACGGGTGGGACGCCTAAAAGGCCTTCCCCAAAACTCCCAACTGAACAGTTATCTTTTTAAGTCTCTCCACCAAAGCCAAAGTAAATGTTCTAATCAATTTTTCGATACTCCCCAGTAAGTCTGATCCCTGCTGATCTGAAGAATGAGTGACAATAACAGGCTGGGGGGTTAAACCTAAAGGTGGGTGATCAATGATCTTGGGACATGGGGAGGACATGACTTTGTTTCTAACTGTGCCATGCCCCTTCCTTCTCCTTTTCTTTGGCGGGGGGCCTTGGCAGCGGTGAACATCCGCGACTACATCCGCCTCTACTGTCTGTTTGTCCGGCTTGGGAGATAACTCAGTTGCAACTAACAGAGTATCTAACATAAGTTCCACCTCGTCTAAGATACTAACCAGCGAGGCGGAGAGGCTGATGACAGAATTGGAAGCAGCCAAAGGATCTGGGGGGGTAGCCCTATCCTGAAGTAGTAGAGGGATACTAGAATCCAACGGGAGCTCTGGACTCTTTGAACCCTCTGCGCTATCAGTTAACAATGGCAAGCCAGGTAAAATGGGACCCAAAGAGGACCTTTTGCTCTTAATATGCTCAATCGAGGGCCGCCAACTAGCGCGTCGCTCAGCTAGGGCTAGGTCCCTATCAACCGTAGGGGCCGTCCTAATGATGAAATTATCCAACGTCCCCCGTTTGTCACCCCCCTCAACAGGTAAAGTAGGGATAGGTGAAGACATCCTACTATACAACACAAAAATAAAGCACAGAAATGCTAACAATTAGGACTTCTATTGACCCTGTATACAACAATGTGAGGGTAAAGGTAAAATGATAGATGAATATACAAAGAACAAAATGTCACCAAAGTGTAGCATTCCTTGCTGAGAAAACCTGCAGGAGCAAACAGAAAGAAGAGGTGGCCTGTCTCGGCCTGTTCTGGCCTCGGAGGGCCTCAGAGGGCCCGCCTTTTGCCCGGGCTTCGCCCCGGGCGCTCCCGCGCAGCGGGATTCGCTGTTACTTAGTAGGTTGACCCGTTGGTAAATGAGTGGGGCGGGGCGATCAGGGAGAGCGGCCCAGGTGTGAAGGGCTCGGGTATGCCGGGACTCCTGGGATATCGAGTCCCGGTCCCGGTGCTCGCAGCCCTGCAGCCCAGACGCGCACCCACAGCAGCCTCGACAGGTCCGGATTTGAAGACACTGACAATGCGGGACCCGCAAAGCGGGTTCCGCGAGGTTTAAAAGGCAGTCCGGGAAATCCTCACGTAGCACAGGAGAGTCACAGGTAGCGTCCCACGAACAAGCGGCAGACAAAGCTTTTGATGGTAAATGAGTGGGGCGGGGCGATCAGGGAGAGCGGCCCAGGTGTGACGGGCTCGGGTTTGCCGTGACTCCTGGGATATCGAGTCCCGGTCCCGGCGCTCGCAGCCCTGCAGCCCAGACGCGCACCCACAGCAGCCTCGACAGGTCCGGATTTGAAGACACTGACGATGCGGGACCCGCGAAGCGGGTTCCACGAGGTTTAAAAGGCAGTCCGGGAAATCCTCACGTAGCACAGGAGAGTCACAGGTAGCGTCCCACGAACAAGCGGCAGACAAAGCTTTTGATGGTAAATGAGTGGGGCGGGGCGATCAGGGAGAGCGGCCCAGGTGTGACGGGCTCGGGTTTGCCGGGACTCCTGGGATATCGAGTCCCGCTCCCGGCGCTCGCAGCCCTGCAGCCCAGATGCGCACCCACAGCAGCCTCGACAGGTCCGGATTTGAAGACACTGACGATGCGGGACCCGCGAAGCGGGTTCCGCGAGGTTCAAAAGGCAGTCCAGGAAATCCTCACGTAGCACAGGAGAGTCACAGGTAGCGTCCCACGAACAAGCGGCAGACAAAGCTTTTGATGGTAAATGAGTGGGGCGGGGTGATCAGGGAGAGCGGCCCAGGTGTGACGGGCTCGGGTTTGCCGGGACTCCTGGGATATTGAGTCCCGGTCCCGGCGCTCGCAGCCCTGCAGCCTAGACGCGCACCCACAGCAGCCTCAACAGGTCCGGATTTGAAGACACTGACGATGCGGGACCCGCAAAGCGGGTTCTGCGAGGTTTAAAAGGCAGTCCGGGAAATCCTCACGTAGCACAGCAGAGTCACAGGTAGCGTCCCACGAACAAGCGGCAGACAAAGCTTTTGATGGTAAATGAGTGGGGTGGGGCGATCAGGGAGAGCGGCCCAGGTGTGACGGGCTCGGGTTTGCCGTGACTCCTGGGATATCGAGTCCCGGTCCCGGCGCTCGCAGCCCTGCAGCCCAGACGCGCACCCACAGCAGCCTCGACAGGTCCGGATTTGAAGACACTGACGATGCGGGACCCGCGAAGCGGGTTCCGCGAGGTTTAAAAGGCAGTCCGGGAGAAGCTTGTTGTGAAGTTTCTAGAGTCTTGAAAAAAATGGAACTTCTCATTATTGATGAGTTAAGCATGGTATCAAATTTAATGCTTACCTTTGTGCATTTAAGAATGCGAACTAATCCATAAAACAGAGTATGATGTGTTATTTGGAGGCAAACACGTCATAGTTTTTGGAGATCTACTACAAACTAACTCCTGTGAAAGGATAGCCAGTATTTAAAACAGTTACACATGAAGACACCAGGAAATGTTAATATTTGGTCATATTTCAAATATTCAGAACTCATTACAAATATGCGACAGGCAAAGGACGCTGATTATAAAAGTATTGTTGAAGATATATGAATTGGAAAACTGAGTGAACATGGCAAAAAAGCTTCACAGTGAACCATTCTGGTAAGCAAAATCACCAGACCCTGTCCGCACAGCTGAATGGCAGAACTCCTTCTGCCCAAGTGAATCATCAAAATGCTTGTGTTAGCTTCTATTTGGTTTAATCTTCATACAATGTATAAGTTCAAATCTTTTCCTTTACAAAAAACTAATTTTACACAAATCATACAACAACAAACAGTTGCCACTTTTCAATGTCCTAAGCTAAACATATGGTTTCCTGTCTAATACATGAACAAGAAAGATAAATAAAGTTTTCAAATAAAAAAATTATTTTTCCATTCCCAATGCATTTCGGGAAAGATCCCTTCATCAGGGGTTTGTGATACGTGTGGGTGGGTGAGACTGAACGGCGATTATTCAATGTCGATGGCTTCACATAAATGAAATCCGTGAGGTCCAAAGATCTTTAGCTAAAAAATCTTCTTGGAATATCAGTTCGCTTCGTGGTAAAACTGCCTGTCAGGGCTTTCTTTCGAGCGGTGCGGGTCAATGTTATACCCAGCTGACTCATGGCTTTGATTGAAGAGTCTTCTCTAGGTGTCCGACCGTGAAGTTCAAAGACTTTCTGTCTGAGCTTCCTTTCAACGACGTTAAATCCTCTTGAACCACGCTCAAAGTCTACACACGAGTGTTGGAAATTCGTCACGTCTAGAAATCTCCGTTCGATTCTGAACATTCTTCGGCATTCATATTCAGGGGCGGTCAAAAAAAATGTCATTCAAAAAAGCTTTACAGGCACGATTACTTACAAATTTGTTTCCAAATGAAAATATTCTTCCAGAGTATATATATAGAAAAATTGCAGAAAAGAAATCAGTGATATGCTTGATGCCAACTCTGCAAGAATGTTCAATATTCAATGACAAAATGTTAAAGTTAGAAAATGAAGAAATTATAATACTGGAAGCTATTAAAAGAATAGAGCATGAAGGAGCTACTATTATTTTGTCAGAAAAGTTGAAGTCAAAATTGGATTCTTTAGAGAAATCAATATCTAAAACTGCTGGTTTAGAAAAGAATCTATATGCATGTATAAATTGTCGGATAATTTTACGACGTAATTTACATGTGGAAAGAGGTTTAGTGAATGGAGCAATGGGTAATGCTGTTGATTTTGTGAATTACCTAAATAGATATGACATTGAATTTTTGAAAATAAAATTTGATTTAATTGAAGAAGTACAACAATTGAGTCGTTGTTCAGCTCAATTTTTGCTTGTAAAAGATTTATGTGTCCGCCAAAAACAGTTTCCTGTTTGTTTGGCATATGCAGTGACTATTCATAAATCTCAAGGTTTAAGTGTAGATTGTGCTTTGGTGAATATTGGAAGGACTGTGTTTAAAGAGGGTATGGCATATGTTGCTTTATCTCGAGTCAGAACTTTATCTGGATTATACCTGATTTATTTTGATGACACAAAGTTTAGTGCATATGTAAATTGTGTAAAAGAGTATAATAGGTTAAGAGAACATGCTCCCAATTTACCTCAATATCCAGTACTTGAAAAACGTGTGGTAAGCCGAAAAAGAAGATATGAGAAAAATTGTAGCGAGGTTCCAGAGAAAAGAAAAAAAACTAGATAAACCAGTGATAGTAAGCAAAAAGAAAAAGGATTTTATTGAAGAGGTTGCTGGTTTTCAGTTTGAAAACAGTTCTGGTGTCAACTGCTATGCTAATGTAGTGGTTAATGTTGTTTTTACTTGAAACCTTACTACAACAAATTGTTGAAAATAGGGACAAAAGATTTTATTGTTTGTTGAATTCTGTGTTTGAGAAATGTAGTAGTGATAAAACTAAAATAGAAAGTGTTTCTGATATTCGAAATGTTTAAGACATATGTTCTGGTTTAAATCAATTTTCACAGAATATTCAGCAAGATTGTCAGGAATTCTAATGTATATGCTTGTTGTATTGCTAGATGAAGGTATAGATATTGAAAATCTTTTTGGCCTTTCTTATAAATGGCAACATGACTGTGACAATTGTTCAGTTTAAAGAAGTACTGAAATAGACACTGAAAGAGTTATATCTTTGACTTTACTAGACTGCAAATCAGTGTCTTTTATTAATCTAGTTAGACAAGCAAATCAAAACATGGTCTGTACCCAATGTAACTCACAAATGTTATCAACATTATTTATACAAAGATATGGACAGTATGTAATTTTAATGCTGCAACAATGCAGACCCCGATGGAAGAAAACTGACAACTTTAATAAAAAAATGTTGTGGCTTCTCAACTATCAATATCAGGAAGAACTTTTGTAACTGTAGCAATTATTTTCCATGATGGTCCTTCTACAACATCAGAGTTATAGAGGAAGAGTTCTCCCAGTTAGTTTTTAGGTCCAGAGGAGGGAGGAAAAGCAAAGACTTAGGGAATACCTCTGATCAAACCTATATTTCTTTTTCAATGGATTATTATTACAGTAATTTTGAGAAAGGATGCAAAATAGAGGAAAAAAGCATGAAATGTATTCAAAACATTCTTTTTATTCTTTTTATTATTTTACAATTCGGTTTATATATCTTTTAAACAAAAGTGGTTAGTGATTTGATTTCATACATAACATTGAAGTACCACGTTCTATAAATCAAAACTGTACATAGCACAATACAATTCGAACAAAAAGAACCCCAAGCACATCATATTGTCCTATTATCATTCATTCCATCATTCATACTATTCCATACACTATTCAATCTAAAAGAACACGTTAGGTATAATTAACACAAGACATACTAAACTAACACAGAGTTGTTCTAGAGAGACCACTATGAATTTTCATGAGAGAGAAGTTTTGGGATCTAATCATATTTTCATTTAAACATTATTTACAAAAAATTGCTTCTTTCTCTGTACATATGATGAATTAGTTGTACATAAGAGGGTTTTTGATGCGTACGGCCTACGTACGTTTCGGTGACTGCTGATATTTAAATCACCTTCCTCAGGGCCAAACAACAGATAAACATAAGACAACCACATATATATACAGATAAAATCAGGGGGTTCTTGAAATCAATGTTTGTAAACGGCAATGTGCAGAGTCCCCTGCTGCCTTGTTTTAAAGATGGATTCAAATTGTCCATATATTTACTGCGTCTGTTTAGATAGATAATCCAGTCTTTGTTAGGGTTTCTAATTACATATCCCCAGATCTACTCCTCTTGGGGTATTCCTATTAAAACTTCTGGCAGTGTGTCCTGATGTTCTATTTTAGCAGATCATTAATGGAGTGGTAGGATGAGGTTCTTCTTCCTGTCCTTGTTGCAAGATTCACCAGTGGGAATAGATCAACAAGCCATCAGTTCCGACCATGCGCCGGGCGTCTACTCAGGGTCCTCTGGTATGCGAGCCTTCTACAACATCAGGACATTACACAGCTTATTTAAAATGTACAAAAGGCTGGACTCATTGTAATGATACTCAATTGATTTTTAAACGTTTGCATTATGACTTACCAAATTCTTACCTAGTGTTTTTACAACCCAAATTTTAGGGAAAATAATTGGCCTGGGAAAATTACTGCTGTTAGGAAAGGGTAGTCTGGTGTTGAAAAGTACTTTGTGAGTGAGGGTGATCAGGTTCAAAAAATTCTTGTAGTTGACGTAGAGGTAGTGTAAGTGTATCAGATAGTGGGTGATGTGGCTATCAGAGGAGAAGTTGATCATCAGTGAGGCAGAGGTGTTTTACATTTGTTGTAGTTGTTGGAGATGTTGGTGACATTTTTTATTCCCTTGTAGAGGTTTCTTTTAATGGTATTCAGCTCCTTGCTAAGATGAAGGTGTCATCGGCATACCAGATGATGTTGAGATTCTGATAGTATGCTAGTTCTTTAAGGTTCTATGTACATGATAAATAGCATCGGGTGGAGGTACAACCATTGTTAGATGGTACAAAAGATGTTGGTGCTTTTGATTCAGAAGATTGGGAAACGGACGCTTAAGAGTACTATTAAGTATCTTCCAAACTAAGGATTTCACACATACTATTTGGCCATGAGGAATGGTATTTGAAACAAAAAATGACTATTTCGTGTAAATGTTGTTAGCATATGTTTGTACATAACTTCATTTAGAGTGTATAAAAAAGAAGTAATAATGTTTTGTTACTTTGTGTTTGTTGGTGATATCCCATACTTACGTAACAAATTGCTGTTCGAAAAAAACATGTATGATATGTTTTTTTCAAATTTTTACATTCTTAATGAAAATGTTGAATGGGTTTTTTAAAGACAATCTTATTGATTGTCTTTTTTTTTGCCCGCTGTTATATGATGAGTACTATTGGATTCACTGTTTTCAGTGAAATTCAATATATTCTGAGAACAGTAAAATAAATAACATATTGTACAAATTATTTTGTATTGTGAAATATATATAATTACTCAATTTTTTCTTCTCTTCCACAGATATATGTATAAAAAATATTTTATTAACTTTTCATTACTTATAAGGTGAGTATGACTCATCACTCTCTTACTTCCCTTTCACTTTCTTCACTCTGTCTCTTACTCCACTTCCTTTGCTCATCATACTCCCCTTCCCTCACTCTCTTTACTCTCCTTTATCACCTTTACACTCTCTCACCATTAGTATCCTTCCCTCTCCCTCACTTTCCTTCTCCTGCTCCCTCTTTCCTCTCTGTGAACCTCACTTCTCTTTTCTTTCTTCCTCTATCAGTACCCTTCTTTTTCTCTATCCCTCACACTTTTCTCTCTGCCCCCTCACTCTCTTTCGTTCACATCATCCCTCACTCACTTTCAGTCACTCCCCTTCTCTTATTCCCTCATTTCCTTTTGCTTACTCCCCTTCCTTTATTCCCTCCCTCACTCCCCTTACCTCCAACCATCTCTAAGTCTCTTTCTCCGTCTCAATCACTATAACTGCCTCACTCCCTCACAGTCCCTCACTCTCTTTCTCTCTCTCACTGTCTCCCTCTCTCTCCACCAATCTTCCTTTTCTTTCCTCTCTCTTTCCATAAATTCTTCTCTCTCACTCACTACTTTTTCCTCTATCTTAATATGCTTCTTTTTCCCTCACTGTCACTGCCCTTCACTCAATCTTACTCCTCTTCTCCTACTTCATATTCTCATCTCTGTGCATCACTCCCATTACCTCTCACCTGCTCAAATTCCCTCACTTCCCCTCATGTTCTTGGCCTCACTCCATCCGTCAGTCCCCTTCCCTTACTCCCCTTTCAATCAATCAATCAATCAATCATTGGTTTCTTAAAGCGCGACTACTCACCCGTAAGCGTCTCAAGGCGCTAGGGGTGGGGGGGTGCAGGTTCCATTCCATCAAGGAGGGGGTCTGTCGAAGGTTTCATGCGAAGATGGGGAGCGATGTTGTCTGTCTGAGGTGGAGCGGAAGGGCATTCCATGCTTTGGCTGCGAGGAAGGAGAAGGAGCAGCCTCCCGATCTGGTCTTTCTGGTGCGGGGGACCACGGCGTAGGAGAGCTGGGCTGATCGTAGGGTCCTTTGGGGTGCGTGGAATTTGAGTCGGCTGTTCAGATATGCTGGTCCGGTGCCGTGGAGGGCCTTGTGTGCGTGGGTGAGCATCTTAAAGGTGATTCTCGCCAAGACGGGGAGCCAGTGGAGTGTGCGCAGGTGCTGGGAGATGTGGCAGTGTTTTGGCAGGTTGAGGACCATTCTTGCGGTGGTGTTCTGGATGTTCTGTAGCTTGCGGATGAGGTTTTTGTTTATTCCGGCGTAGAGTTCGTTGCCGTAGTCAAGTCTGCTGGTGACCAGGGCGTGAGTGACTGTCTTTCGGTGTTCGAGGGGGATCCATTTGAAGGTCTTACTAAGGAGGCGGAGGGTGTGGAAGCAGGAAGATGAGACAGAGTTGATCTGGCGGTCCATTTTGAGCTTGGAGTCCAGGATGATTCCCAGGTCGCGTTCGTGGTCTGTGGGGGTTGGCGGGTTTCCGAGGGCGGTGGGCCACCAGGTGTCGCTCCAGGCGTCGGGGTTTGGGCCCATGCTGAGTACTTCTGTTTTGTTGGTGTTTAGTTGTAGGCAGCTGTTTTTCATCCATTTGGCGACGGCTTCCATGCCTTCTCGAAAGTTGCGTCTGGCGGTGTTGGGCTTGTTGGATAGGGAGAGGATGAGCTGGGTGTCGTTAGCGTATGACACGATATTGAGTCCGTAGGTTCTGACGATGGGGGCAAGTGGAGCCATGTAGACGTTGAAGAGCGTCGGGCTGAGGGATGAGCCCTGGGGGACTCCGCAGGTGGTAGGTCTGGGGTCCGAGAGGAAAGGGGGAGTCTGACCCGCTGCGTCCTGCTGGAGAGGAAGGAGCAGATCCATTTGAGGGCCTTGTCCTGGATTCCTGCATCGTAGAGTCTGCGTATGAGGGTGCGGTGGGAGACTGTGTCGAACGCCGCTGATAGGTCGAGGAGGATGAGGGCTACTGTTTCTCCTTTGTCCAGTAGGGTGTGGATGTCGTCGTGTTGCGGCGAGGAGGGCGGTTTCCGTACTGTGGTTTTTTCTGAAGCCGGATTCGGAGGAGTCGAGGATGTTGTGTTCTTCAATGAATGTGGCGAGTTGGCTGTTTATGGCTTTCTCGATGACTTTCGCTGGGAACGGGAGCAGGGAGATGGGTCTGTAGTTTTTGAGGACGGTGGGGTCCGCTGAGATTTTTTTTAGGAGGAGGTTCACCTCGGCGTGTTTCCAGTCGTCGGGGAATGAGGCGGTCACCAGGGAGCGGTTGATGGTGTGGCGGAGCATGGGTGCCTTGGTGTCGGCGGCTCTGTTGAAGATATGGTGGGGCAGGGGTCCGTGGGGGCCCATGAGTGGATTGACTTCATTGTCTTCAGTGTGTCTTCAGTGGTGAGGGCTGTCCAGTCATCAATCGCTGGTTTCCGGGTGTCGGGGGTGGTAGGTTAGGGTTCAGTGTGATGGTTGTCTTCGTCGAAGTTGTCATAGATGCTCTTGATTTTGTGGTGGAAAAAGGTGCTGAGTTTGTCGCAGAGGTCTTGTGAGGGAGGGATGTCGGTAGACTCGCTGGTGGGTTGGGCGAACTCCTTGATGATGCTGAAGAGTTCCTTGCTGTTGTGTGCGTGGGTGGAGATTCTGTCTTCAATCGCTTTTTTCCTCGTTTCTCTGATGAGTTGATTGTGGGCGTTGGCGGCGGCTCTGAAGTTGTTGTGGGCTTCTGTGGATTTGGTGTTTCTCCAGGCCTTTTCGAGGCGGCGGCATGTGCTCCTGGATTCTCGAAGTTCGGTGGTAAACCATCTGGCTTTCTTGGCACGGGTATTGTTGTTTTTCTTGAGGGGGGCTATGGTGTTGGTGCTGTCCGAGATCCATCTATGCAGGGTTCGGGCTGCGGTGTTGGGGTCGTCATTTTCCAAGATGGTTGGGGTGGAGTTGTTGAGTTAGGAGGTGAGCTGGTCGTCGATGATTTTGGTCCAGTTTCTTTGTGGAAGCAGGTGCTGGTGTCTGTGGATGGTGGGTGTTCTGAAGGTGAAGTGGACGCAACGATGGTCGGTCCATGGGAGTTCGGTGGTGTGGCTGACGGTGATGGAGTTTCCTGTAGTGAAGAGGGGGTAGAGGGTGTGTCCTGCTGAGTGCGTGGGGTCGGTCACGATCTGGCGGAGTCCAATGTTGTGGAGGTTGCCCAGGAGGCATGTGGTGTTGGGGTCCAGTTGATTGTCCAGGTGGAAGTTGAGATCTCCCAGCAGGGTGTAGTTGGTGGATGCGATGGCCTGCGGGGAGATAATGTCCGTGATGGAGTTGGCGAAGGGTCCGCGGGGTCCAGCGGGTCGGTAGATGAGGGTTCCTCGGAGGGCGGCAGTGGGGCTGGCCAGTATCTTGAAGTGAAGGTGTTCCATCAGTTCTGTGGACTCGTCAGGGAGTGTGCTCAGGCGGAGGCTGGATTTGTGGATGATGGTGATTCCTCCTCCTGGGTGGGTGGGGCGGTCCTTCCTGGAGATCTTGTATCCTTGGGGGATGGCGATGGCGATGTCCGGTCCCGAGGTGGTGTTGGTCCAGGTTTCGGCAAAGAATGCTACGTCCGGGGTGGTGCTGTCGAGGAGGTCCCAGATTTCTGTGGCGTGTTTGTGGAGGGATCGGACGTTGAGGAGGATGCATTGCAGGGTCTTCGGTTCGGTTGTGTTCTTGTGGGCGGGTTGTGGTGGATCCGTGTTCTCGGCGGTGCTGCAGGTGTGCCAGCAGCGGTGACAGCTGAAGGGTCCATGGGTGTCTGCTGGTGATGCTAGCTTGCAGTTGTTGTTGCTGCCTGGGTTGAGGCCCAGGGTTCCTGCTGCTGGTCGCGGATGGGTCGCAGACGAGCGCAGATGTGAATGCCTTTCACGCGCCTTCGGTGCACCAGCGGCGCGCCCGCAGCCCGCGGCCACTGCTCATTTTCCTTGTTTAATTTTGCTAACTCCCATTCCTTTAGTCCCTCACCCCCCTTCACTCCATTTCTCTCTCCCTGTTTCACTCAGTCTAACCACCTCACTCCCTCTCAGTCACTTGCTCTCCCTCTCTTTCTCTATCACTCTCTCTCTCTCTCTCTCTCTCCCTCACCCTTCCTGTATTTCTCTTTCTGTTACCTTCACTCCTACTTTATCCCTCAGTCCCCTTTCCTCTCTCTTAATCTCCTTCCTTCTCTCTCATTCCCATTTTGTCGCCCTCATACCCCTTCTCTTACTGTTACTTCCTTTCACTTACTTACCTTCAGTACTTTTCCCTCACTCACCTTCCCTCATTCCCCTTCCTTCACTCCTCTTTCCTCACTCCCTCACTCCATCTCACGTACTCCCCTTCGTTTATTCCTTCCCTCACTTTTGTTTCATCCATTTTTCTCTCCCTGTCTCCCTCTGTCTCACTCACTCTCACTGCCTCACTCCTTGTCAGTTCCTTGCTCTCCCTCTCTCTAACTCTGTCCCTCTCTCTCCCTTACCCTTAAACTCATTTCCTCTCTCTTTCTATCACTCCTCCTCTCTTCCTCACTCACTTTCCCTCTCTCTTAATTTTCTTCCTTCTTCCTCATTCATCTTCCCTCACCCTCATACTCCTTCCCTAACTGTCACTGCCCTTCACTCACCAGCACTCCCTTTCCCCTCTGCACTTCATCCTATCTGTATTTCTTACCCCTTCACTTTCCTGCTCCCTTTTCCTCACTCCCCCTCGCTCTCCTTCTCTCACTCCCCTTCCCTCACTCTCCTTCCTTTACTCCTCTTTTCTCACTCCCTAACTCCATCTCACTTATTCCCCTTCGTTCACTCCCTCCCTCACTTTTTTTTCATCGATGTTTCTCTCCCTGTCTCCCTCTATCTCACTCACTTTAACTGCGTCACTCCTTCTCGGTTCCATGCTCTCCCTCTCTCTCACTCTTTCCCTCTGTCTCCTTTACCCTTAATCTTCTTTCCTCTCTCTTTCTATCACTTCTCCTCTCTCCCTCACTCACTTTTCCTCTCTCTTAATTTTCCATCCTTCTCCCTTATTCCCCTTCCCTCACCCTCATGCCCCTTCCCTAACTGCCACTGCCCTTCACTCACCATCACTCCCCTTCCCCCACTCCACTTCCTCCTGTCTGCCTGTCTCACCCCTTCACTTTCCCGTTCCCTTTTCCTCACTTCCCCTCGCTCTCCTTTTCTCACTCCATTCCTTACTCCCCTTCTCTCACTCCCCTTTTCGAACTCCCTCCATCCCCTCACTCCACTTCTCTCTCCCTCACTCCCCATCTCTCACTTTCCCTTACCCCCCTTTTCTCATCCTCATACCCCTTCCCTCACTGTCACTCCACTTCTCTTACCTTCACTCCCTTTACCCTGCTCTACTTCTCCCTCTCTTACTTCCCTTCCTTGTCTCCGTCCCCTGCTCCCCTTTTCTCTCTCCCCATCCCTCACTTTCCTTTCCTTACTGCCCTTCTCTTACTCTTTCACTCCCCTTACCTTACTACCCTACCCTTAGTCCCCTTGTTTCAGTCACTATTTGACTCCCCTTTCCTCACTCACCATACTACCTTTTCCTCACTCATTCTCTCAGTCCCTTCCTCCCCTTTACTCAGTCATTTCAGTCATTCAATTAAACACCACACATTCATTCAAAAAAAGTATGACACAGTATATAAGAGATATAGCTTTTCTTTGAGAAGTGAAGTTTGTTCTTACAAGAACAGTTTTTTTTGTCTTTTTTTGTTTTAATTTTAATTTTTATTTTTTGAACAATTTTATTTTTTTTGGTTTTTTTTAACAAAAACATAAACAGGTAACGAAAAACTGTTCAATAGGAACAAAAATAATAAAAGAAAAAAATTAAGTGCTGGGGCATGTGTGCTGCCTAATCTTCAGCACAATTAAGTCTATCCTCTGCTCTCCATAACAGAGGATTTCATTACAAAAGTTGCATTGTATGTGAACTTTCTTAAAATCCTGCCGGGTACAGCAGCTGTAGTATTGTCCCTCAAATGCTGAGTGGATGCCCGAGCATAGTTGTTTGGGTGGACGTTCTTCAAATGATGCATCATAGTGTGAATACTAAAAGAATAATGCTTCTTCAGATCACCTCTGAACAGAACGGAGCCACAAATGTTGCACGTCACCTTTGGGGCATTCACCTTTTTTTGCCCTCCTGGAAATGAAAAAAATTCCAAATAAAAGAGTCTTTGGTCTTCCTCTCCTTAGTTTGTTAAGGAAGCTATTCGACATCAGAGTCAGAAGATTCCTGTGCCTGTTGTTGTTCTGCCATTTTCACTGAAGATGCTTTTCTCAAAGAAGTGAAACAGATTGTGAGGAAAGTGGGTGGGGTTTTTGAAGATTTAGAAAAGAAACTAGTATAAACCAATCAAAAGTGTTGTTTTCAAGTCACATGACTTTATTTTCAAGTCACATGACTTTACGTGCGTGCACGGGCGCGCGCACGTTGCGCGACCGTCGCATATGAATGACGTTATACCCGATTTTCGTAAATGCTTTTAAAAATGTGAAAAGGAGGCAGGGTAGATACTCCCTGACCCCCTAGGCCTTCTCTTGGGGTCGCTAAAGGACCCCGAAGGGCAAAATAATTTTTTTTTTATTTTTAAATCGCGAGGTGCGCGCACATTGCGCGCACCCTCGAGGCAGAAGTGAGTCAAAAACAATAGTGGAGAACGTGAAAAGAGGGCAGGGTAGAGACTCCCTGACCCCCTCGGCTTTCTCTGGGGGTCCCTGAAGGACCCCAAAGGGCAAAAAAAACATTATTTTTTTTTTTTTTTAAACCGTGAGGTGCACGCACGTTGCCCGCACCCTTGAGGCAGAAGTGACTCAAAAACAAAAGTGGAGAACGTGAAAAGGGGGCAGGGTAGAGACTCCCTGACCCCCTAGGCCTTCTCAGGGGGCCCCTGAAGGACCACGAAGGGCAAAAAAAACATTTAAAAACAAAAAAATCACAAGATGCGCGCACGTTAGAAAAATAATCCCCCAAAAAAAGTTAAATAACAAATGTAAGTGTTTATATTTTGATTGAAGATGTACACTATACTGTTTAACTTTATCCAAATCATAAAAACTAGCTGTGCCGTTGCATATTACAGGATACAGTCAATGTATTACAATATACAAAGGCAGTTTGTGGAAAAATAAATATATAATAAATATGAAAATTGATACAGAAATTAGCTTTTTAAAAACCTTTGAAATTCACTTAAAAAACCATAGGTTTCACACACGTTATAGTTAGGAATTAGCATTGAAAAAACCTTATAAATTCACTGAAAAAACCATAGGTTTCACACACGTTATAGTTAGGAATTAGCATTTAAAAAACTTTGTAAAATCACTGAAAAAACCATAGGTTTCACACACGTTATAGTTAGGAATTAGCATTGAAAAAACCTTACAAATTCACTGAAAAAACCATAGGTTTCACACACGTCATAGTTAGGAATTAGCATTTAGAAAAACCTTGCAAATTCACTGAAAAAACCATAGGTTTCACACACGTTATAGTTAGGAATCAGCATTTAAAAAACCTTGCAAATTCACTGAAAAAACCATAGGTTTCACATATGTTATCGTAAGCTGGACATTTCACTCATACAAAACCTTTGAAATTCCCCTGTTATAGTTAGTTCAGCTAACTATAACTCGCGCGACCGCAATGCACTGCTGATGACGTCACATATTACATCACTCATGACATGGTCAGTGACATCACTCATGACATCACTGATGACATCTCAAATGACATCACTGATTACATCACTGATGACATCATCCTTCTGAAAGAGTGTCAGACCTCCTCTCACCCTAATATAACCTTTGATACACACATTCAAAAATGGAAACTACAATTTTCAAAAAAATGGAGATACCAATAAGAACTACAACAACCTATTAGGTAATTCCAACATCTACATACGCATCCACTCATTCATCAACAGTTCTATATAGTCACTCATACATGTGCTCACTCATCATATGTACTCATACACCTATACATCCTGTTACACACTAATACTCATCCATATAGTTACTCACACATATATTCACACATGCAAATAAACTACCAAAAATTCATTTACTTGATTATACTGCTATATACACACCACTACACTTACTTCTACAGAAACGTCTGCCATACTCCGCAAAGTAAAATCATAGGAGACTAGGGAGGAAAAGGGGGTAAGCTCTACGTAACACCGGGCCCTGGAATAAAGGGCAAAAGCTGGATTTTTGGGTGGCAACTACAGCAATAATGATGCAATAATGATGCTATAACAAATCAGACAACCAGGCCAAATGAACCTCTAAGGAGGTGAAAATAATCTTGGGATTATAATGCATCAGTTCTGGGCATACAACTGAACAAATTTAGGGGACCTGAAAGGAGGACAAGGTCACCAAGTCTATAGAATGCACTCAGACCCTAGCAGGGGTGAAATGCCATTGATGCAGTGGAAAAAAAGGGTCAAAGGACAACCAGCGTCACACCTCTAAGTGAGGGGGAACATCAATCATCAATTATCTCGCAAGTTCAAGTGAAGAGGCTGACAGAGGTCCCCAGCCTCCACTGAGGACACTTTAATTCCCAGGTTTACCCATTTCAGAACTCCATCTTTGCAACATGGCCCATGATCCTGATATTTCCTTCAAGAATCCACCTTTATGAATGATGAAGGTGCTGCTTTGTACCTTACAAAGGAGGAGGTCAAAGAGATTCTCCCTGCGCTGCTTCCCCCTTTAACGCTTCATACAGACCTGGACAAAACAGTTTCTAGCACTCAAAACTCTCAACCCTGGCTGCCCGTCCATCTTGTCAACAGAAAACAACAAAGACTGTATCTGTGCTATTGTTGCACGGATTCTGCACATACACAGAACTATGCGCAGGAAACCAGGACTTTGGTGTGTAGTGGTGTACCAGAAAACCCACCCTGGTGCCCAGAACCACAATCCGACTAGCTATAGTGTCTCATCTGTTCTCCGTACTACAGCGAAGCTTCCAATGATTGGACATTCTAGAACCTGTCACTCGTTCCCTCTCAGGAATCAGGGGAAGAAGAAAAATATTTTGTTCAAACACTCATACTTGTCCACAACGTGGGTAAACAGAGACACAGTATAGTTTAACATGTTTATTTTAACTAACGTGCACTATAATGCAGTACACAAGTCAATACTAGCAGCAAAATGCATAAGAACAATATAACCAACATGGTTACAATTCCATAAAGCACAAAAGGGGAACCCATATTATAATGACAGTGGAAACAGGGCTACAGCGCCTTACCTCCCTCCCCGAGCTATAAGCGAGTTTATTATATTTATAGAAAACCTCTGGGCTTTGTCAGGGGGACCCCATACCTCCAAGTTTAGGAGCAAGGAACTACATCTCAGGACAAGGACAGCTCTTCTTCATTGGAATGAATCACTCCAAGTGCCTTTTCATGCATGCAATGCCATATTAAAAGCACCCGACATCCAGTAGTACAACTGTGTTCTATGATTTATCTCTGGGCGTGGGACTGACCAAAGTGAATCAACAGCATACATTGTTTTTTGACCTTGAACATGCTGTGCGAACGAGAAGCCCAGTATACAGCTAAATATGTGAAAGGCAGACAGTTCTCATGCAAAAATGCACCAGCATTCTATCCACGAGAATAAAGCAATATTGTAACATACCCAAAAGCGGCAAGCATATACTAACTAGTGCTAACTTTCCAATGGCTGTAGTTAATCCCATGACCTCACTACACCCTCTCCTAGTCAGTCCATCGGACAGAGGTTTATGGAGAACACAGAGTTTAAGAAGTCTGAGCAAGAATTTAGAGCATCGATCTTTAACGTATTAGAGATTCCGGCAGAGAAAATTTATTTGAAATCCAGCATAACAATTTTGGGAAGGAAAAAAAAATCTTTGTCTTTCAACAAGGTTGACATACATAAAATATCAACAAAAGAGGAAAGAGAGAAAAGAAACAAAAAAATACTGCAGATGATCGGTGCCAGCTAGGATAATCCATCAAAGTGTATGAGCAGTAAGTTGCAATCGCCTCCAAGAGGAATTCATTGTTATCATCAGAAAAAAGAGACACTATCCACTCAAGCAACAAACATGTTCCTCAATAAGTGGTGCCTCCAGCACCATCAGTGGACAACTTTTGTGATACTCGACCTATGGTTGAATCGCATGATTCCCCAGTTAGGTAAACTTCTTTGTCATCCCGCAAGCATCTGTATGCGAATGGTAATGACCACACCTCATAAATTTAGCTCCTGCATGAATCATTACCCCATAGGCCGTCTAAGGCTTCAGTGTCGGCTATAGAAAAAGGAAAAGGTTCTAATTTTTCAATATGTAAAACAGTGTATGTAGCATCTTTCATGGACATAAATCGCTCTTTGTCTGTTAAGTTAAAAAGCAAAAACAAAGATGACGCGTTCTAATAATCCCCAGGAACTTTTCCCATTTTAAGAGTTTGTAATGTGCATGCAAACTGCATTACTGAACGCAATTGATTCTGTCCATGATACAAAACGGACACATCATCTTGTACAATATCAACAACAGATGAAACAATACTGTCTAACGTGTAAATGTGGGAAGAAAGTGTGTTAATACTATGACCAACGACAGCGTGGACTTTTTTTTAAATTAGCCTGGTCTAGTGCCCTCAAACGGGAAGCAGCCTCAATTTGAGACAGCTTCCAAATGTCATTATAGGTTGCGTAAATAAATTGTTTCGATCTAGCACCAGCAGGCCCCTTTCTAAAATCGGTCTAATCAATGTCACCTGATAATGACGACAAATGTTGTTTTACTTACGACAGTGTTTGGTTTTTTAACCAGATTTGACATAATTTACTAACAGAGTAGGTGGTAACAGAATGGGAGTTAGAAAAATGTGGAACAGGCCTATCCTGTTTATAGCCAGGGGCCTTGTCATGGAAATGGAGTTGGCAAGCATCTGAGCTGATCTGCCAAACCAACCAACCTAGGGGGTCTAAGCAGAAATATTAAAAGTAACAGTTTGAAACAAGGATTGCAAGTTGTCAATGGAACAATCAGTATGATTGGTCCAGTCCAGATATCTAGCCAGAGCAGGAATGGCAGGGGCATTCATTTGCTTTAAAGTAGCCAATCCAAAACACGTAGTCTGATAGACTGAATCATTAAAAAATAAAATATGAGTCTGGATGAGGCACGCATGATGTAAAGCTTCAGTGCAGCGCACCTGCCAGGGTCTAGAACCTCACACGGATTTAGGATCTACTGTGGCCTTCTATAGATCATAGCCACCCACTAACAATTCATTAATAAAGGATTGGGAATACACTAATTTGGTGTGGGTGAACATCATTTTAGGATTGGATGAAACATTTAATTTAAAATAAAACTATTCTGGTTTTTAGGATTCCTAGATATATTAGTCGTGCCAATATAAGGCTAGAATTTGGTCTAAAAAACAATATTGGCCCGACAATCTACATTTTTAAAAACCTAATTGTCATTGTCTCGTGCTGAAGAGGGTTCTCTTGCAAATCAGTGTTGGCATGAGATGATGAGAAGTCAATATGCGAGTAGTTGTCAAACATACTTAAACGAGTGTCTACGTAATTTTGATTGTCCAAATCTAAGGCGACAATATTAGGAGTAAAGTGGTTTATAAAAAATCAATCAACCAATAAGCTATTTTATTGTCAACTATATTAGATAAAGATGAACTTAGGAAAAAAAAACACTTATGGTCAATTGCAAACTCCTTTGGTAAACTGGCTCCCCGACCTTATTTGTTGTTCCATTTAAAACCCTTAATTAAGAATACATGTATGTTACTACGGTTCGGCAGATATCCTACTAAAGATGGAATACCAAAATGGGAAAACAAGTGGGCCTCCAAACTGTGTAGATTATGTGGATCTTGTGAGGAAACCTTAGTGCATAAAGTATTGTTATGCCCCAAATTGTTAGAATAGCAGAAAACTATATTAAAGTCTATTTTTAATGAATTGGGGGTAAGATCTTGTAGAAACGCAGTCATCATATGTCTAAATGGAGCCACCACCCGTCTTATTTCCCGATTTGTTAAGTTTATTTCAATAGCTGAAAAGAAACTTTGTAATATAGCCAATTGAAGTGAAGATATTTATGATATGAAAGTGATTTAAAAAGATGCAATGTTTTTCTTTGGTTATGCACTGTCTTTAGACCGTAGTTGTTAGGGTTTGATAGCCCAAGTGTGCCGTTGCTGTTTGTTATATTGCTATTAAATGTTTTCAGGGATAGTGCTGGCATCCTAAAGTCTGGCTAAATTCTATTATTACTAAAAATGCACTTTATTGCTAACGTCGTTTCTAGCGCAATTTTACTATGGTTGATTGTTTTTCATGTATCTTTTATTATTCTAAAGTTTTTTTCTCTATATTGACAACTTTATCTGCTAGCACAAGGTACTTTAGTTTCTGTTGCTAAAAGTTTACTAGCACAATTGCACTTTATTGCTAAATCTGTCTCAAATGTTATGTTTTATCTTTGCATGTCTTATTGTTTTAAAGTTTTTCTTGGAGTAATATATTGTATACTGTGAATTAGAGCTGCTGGCACAATGCACTTTATTTTTGCATACTGATCATTTGCAGTCAAACAAACTATGTTAGGGCTTAGTTGTAGATTTTTGCTTGGATATAAATGTACACTGTAGCAGCATATTTTTTATTTAATTTTGTTTTGTATATGTACTTTGCTGATTGTAATGATTTTAAGTAATCAACAAATACTTACTTTGATTCCGGTTTGGATTTATCAAAATCTGTCAAATATGTAAATTTTTTCAAAAACGTTTTATGAGCTACCTTCCAATGGAGTCAGGCAATATTCCCACTGTGTGTAATTAAAGACATTTCTAAATGTATTAGCTTTATGCAGATAATGATGGCCATAATGCTGGTAGAAAAACAAATCAGCATAATTTGCTGTATTCAAATACAAATCTTCAGCATCAAATGCAGCATTATACTTCAAATCTGAAAAGAAAGATTGTATGGCTTGTACATCCCAATCATCAGACCGTATATTGTGTTTAACTACATCACCCATGGAAACACAAAGTACATGTGGTACGTTAATTATCTCTGTACGGCCATGAATTTGGAACTCCACTGCATCCCAAACTATGCCCCCCGCAACTGGCCAGGCAGAGATGTTGACAAAAGTCAGGTCCCTTTCCATGATGTGTGAAGATGAACGCTTTACCAAAGTTCCATGGACCAGTTTCCCAGTAGAGCATTCAGGTATGCATTCACCATTTATGAGAAGGAAAAATAATGTCACAAATCCAATTGACCTAAATAGAAAAATGACAAAGAGGACCATCCAGATGTTGTCCAAGGCTGAACCAAATAAGTCTTTTTAAACGAGACCACAAAAATAGAGAATTTGGTAAGGGTCAATGATAATATAGTGTTCGAGTCAAAAGAGAAACGTTACTGGATAAGGGTATCCGGTTACTCTGTTTCTTCATTAAGACTGGAAGTAGGGAGAATAAGCAAAGGGTTAATAACAGAGTCCATCTCTATGGCATTGTCACTCTGTGTGGCACTCTTTTTGGCATCAGAAGCGCCCAACACTGGATTCCTGGAAATTGCTGGACAAGAAGACACTGGTGTTATACTATTCAGGATTGGCCAGATGTTGTAACTTGACATTGTCCACAGAGACATTTCTATTGTCTTTCCGACCAGGAAGTTGGGGTAAAATTACTGCACTAGTTCCCTTTACGCCAAGCACTGGGACAGGTGCACGATAAGAGGGGCCCAACTCTTTTTGGTTCTCCATCTTCACTCCAACCAGGTTTCCGATTTTGGGTAGCGATCCGACTACCAGAATCTGCAGTGTTGCATCTGTGGCATAAGGTAAACTTTCTCAGGTCTTTTGTAGTTTCTGTAATACAGCAGACGGATTATCTATGTCAAAGGTTGTGGCAGCTGCATCCATGTCTAGCCCATCAAGTTCTGGCACAAACATTGTCATGCCAAAGAGCCTTTCATACAGGGTCCGCCAACGCAGAGATATTCTAGGGAGATTCTTCAGTGCACGTTGTACACTTTACAAATGGGCGGACCAGTTCCTCCCAGTACCTAAGACCCTAACTGTCAAGGATTGCTTTAAGTCATGGTTCATTTGCTCCACAACTGAATTACCCTCAGGTCTGTATGGAGACGAAAATTTGACCTGAGCTCCCATAGACCTCATGGCCTCCTTGTAAGCCTTAGCGGCGAACGCTAGACCCTGGTCTGAATGGAAAGTGCCAAATGCAAAAATTCCCACAAAGACATGCAAATCCCTGATGACAGTTCTATTGTCAGCACTGAGTTGTGGCCACACCCAAAGTAAACGTGTGCATGAATGAACTGCAACTAAGATAAATATATTGGCAGTATCGGAAGAAAATGGACCACAGTGATCCAAATAAACACATCCAAAAGGTCTATCAGATGTATACAGCAGTGTTTGTGGTAAACTTGTTACCATAGATGGCTTAATCTGTTGGCAAATGTCACATGAAAGCACATAAATATGGGTTTGTTTATATAAACCAAGCCACCAGTAATGCTTGACACTCCAGCATTTACAGAAGCCAAGTCTTCGCTTGCGGCTGTTATCAGTGAAAGTCTGCGGAACACGTTGGCAATCAACCTGTCACCAATGCCAATATTCCTCACATAAGGAACTTCATCAGGACTTAAGTAATAAGAGTATCTCAAAGGGAAACCCTGCTGTTAATTGCCACCCATCTCTGTAGCAGCAATTGCTGCCAAGATGTCATTATCAATCTTATTCATGGATCTTGTAACCGCTGCAATTGAAAACGTGGCTTCTGCCGATTTAGCTGCTTCATCAGTGAAACTATTGCAAGCTGTGTGTACTCCTACGCACTGGTGGCCAAGAGTATGAATTACATGTGTGAGATGCAGACATTATTTAAGATCTGCTACTCAAACCCAAATCATGTTATGCTTAATTGTGCTTCCTTTAGAATCACAGTAGCAATTTTGAGACCAAAAGAGTAAGTTGTCATTGAAAGACTGAACACAGTAGTGAGAATCATTTACAATGAGAGTAGTCACATTCGGATCTGCAAACTCAAGTGCAAGCACCAGGGCATGCAGCTCATCTAATTGGGCAGTACATTATCCCAGTGCCTGAGTGTGTACAACACTTGACGTGAACTCTCCGTTCACTATGGCTCCAGACACAATTGGGCATGCTGCTGAATGAGAATGCTTTGACCCTATTGCCGGTTACGCTGAACCGTCAGTGTAAATGATACAATGGTACTCCTCAAATGGACGCATAGACAGTGAAGCAGGATGAACACATTCATACTATAAAAAACCCTGTGTTCGCAGGGAGGAGTCGAAGATGAAGGTGACATCCGAAGATGTCAATGAAGTGGCCCATTGTATCCAATGTGGATGCAAAACTTTTGAGTTTGGTACACTTGCCTTCGTCACTGCTTCTAGAGCAGGATATGGTGTCACAACCAAAATGCGCTTTCTCCTTGCCTTTTTTTTGACATGGTGTTGGTGGTTCTAGGCCTCTGGGCAATTTAGCACTGGTGTCCAGTGTAAAGTGTGTGTGCTCTCTGTGTTAAATAAGATAAGGATTGGTCTACACCTGTTTTGGCCTATTTCATTTACCTGCCAGTCCCTTGTAAAGTGGTATCTCATATACCCATGGCTGGAAAATTAAATGCTACTGGTGGGCTTGCAGCGCTGGTTGCACCACCCACCAAAGTAGCCTTTCTCAGGCCTCTGCCATTGCATGGCCTGTGCGTGCAGTGTGACTGCCGCTGTGACATGTCACCTAAAGTGTGTGCCATGTCTGTGACCCGCCTTTTACTACATGTCAGTCACCCCTAAGGTAGTCTCTAGCTAGCCTTGTGGGCAGGATGCATTGTAGAAAAACGATAAGATATGTACCTTAGGTGTGTGACATGCCCTGGTAGTGACGAACAGCCATTTTGTTTTCTCACTACTGTGGGGCTGCCCTCCAATTGGAATGCATTGGGGATTCCATGATAAGTGTTTCAGTGGTAGCAGCATGGTCAACTTTGGTATGTTTGAAATAGTGATAATTAATGCTATACAATGGTGTGCACACATTTATTATAACAATTTTAGAAATGCCACTTTTAGAAGTTGACATTTCTGTTTGCTATGTGTCTGCCTGCCTGATATGAACTGCATTTCTAGGTTGTGAGTGGCTACAGGAGGGGCAGGATGAGTCAGCGCTAGGCTGAATGGGACAACTACATTTGGAGTGGTGGGAGGAGAAATCCCTGGTGCCTGAATAGGATGGTGCCTGTCCTGTACAATGCTGGCTCCCCTATGTGTGTCTGAAGGCAGAGCCCCATCTCTGAAAGAAGGGTGTAAGCACAGTGCTCCAGAACCAGTTCTAACTGGTTCCCCCAAGCCCGGTGCTTGCAGACAAAGGAGATATGAAATATAAATATAGGGGCTGTGACCCCATGATAGTGTGCTGTGCTTGTGCTTACGTGGGAGATACCCTCTCCCAGGAAGAACCGCCGCGGGACTCAGCTGCTGTCTCCTGGGTGTCCATGCATGCTGGCCTGCCTGGCTGCGCTGTGCTGTGATCTCCCCAACCCCAAGGAATTTTTCCTGCCTCTGCCCAGTTTTGCCTGTGAGATTTGGAGTCTCAGCGCGGGGTGAGCGCTGGGCTGAAGAAGCTTTTCCCTTCTCTCATATTTTACTGGGGCAGGAGAGCCCCTTTAGGGACTTTACGAAAGCGCTGGGGGAACACTGCATAGGCCCTGTTCCTGTCTCCGTGGCGGAGACCGCTGAGCGCTCTGGCCTCTTTTGGACGGATGGCCTAGAGCGGCGTGTGGACGTGCAGCGTGTGTCGGGCTGTACCAGCTGGGCCAAGTAGGATGCCTCAGAAACGTTCCTTCCGCGAGCCGCGGCAAAACAGGAAGATAGGCAAGGATTGCCTGGGTGTGGGCGGGGCTTTCAGAAGAACGAGTTGAGACCCACATGCCTGCCAAAGCTGAACGAGGTAGGAAGAGATCCCCGCGTGATTTCAAGAGCTCTTAGGTGGGTGGGCTGCCTCCATATAGAAAAGCCGCCTATTGTCCCCCTGTTTGTGGGCCTGCAGCCGGTGCTGCCATGCCAGTCTGTGGGCTAGAGACTGTTGGGGTCCCCCATTGCCACAAGCTGCGCCACATGGTCACAGGCAGCCGCAGTCTATTGTTTGTTGGATACCGGGGGCCTGCTCCCTTGACGAAGATGGGGTGAGTTCTCCTTCCCGCCCCCCTTACTGACGGTAGGGAAAATACTCCGCAGTGTGGTGGCTGAGAGATCCTCGGGCCCTCTTCTTTGAACCTAGACTGTGTGCGTGCTACACCCCTGCCCCGGATAAGGGTGCGGTGGACACCAGGGTTGTTTTCTGACACTGATGGGTGAAAGTACTTTGGTGCCCTACGCACGGGCTGGATATTTCAGCTGCCTGTGAACACCTGGTGTGCTAATGTGGTACAGAGCCCTAGGGTGATGTTTTATGTCAGTGTCAGAAATTTTATTTCAATGCGTGCACCCTAATGAGATTGCTACATGCTCTGCTGTTGGTGTCTAGGCCATACTATACTGATCAATTGCCTAGGATACAGTTTCATCCCTAAGAGGGCATGATAGGTTTGTGCTGACTTATGCCATTTTGGTAATGTGTACCCTATGAGAAGGGGTATGGTGACCAGCGGATGCTAATCCCTAATATGGTTTATGCCTAATGTGTTTTATGCCTAATGTCATGCTATGATATGTTAAGATGATGTCTAATGATTAGGTCATTCTTATACCAGTAATTACTGGTTGTGCCTTATATTTACTTACCTGATCTGATGGTTCTGACCGTGGCCCATTTGGCCCAGTCCTTTATATAATCGCCTGTAAATATTGCCTATTGCCAGTTGACAAAGGGAATATTCTGTGATTATGTTTCTAATGTGTTTATGACAATAAAAAGGCTATAATTGATATACCCTTGTGTGGAGTTTATTTTGTAGTGTGCCTAGTGTGTTGCTGCTGTGTGTGTGTGTTTCACTAAAGCTTTATACAGTGCCTCTGGGATAAGCCTGACTGCTCGTGCTAAGCTACCAAGGGGGTGAGCAGGGGTTATATTCAGGGTGTAACTCCCTTGCCCTGATTAGAATGGTGGTTTCTGCCAGTCTTTGGCTCAAGCCTTAGCCAACCAGAAATCCCATTTCTAACATTGGTGGCAGCTGTGGGATAAGACTTGCATTTGTCTAGTACCACAGCGACAACTGGTTGCACTACAAACTCTGCATTTAGATAATTTCGTGTTTGGGGATTATTTTTCCTAAGTTTTATTTTTCTCATACAAAGTGTAATTTTTAAATTGTTTACTCTTGCTTCAGCTCAGATGCCTAGGTCTCTTGTGTTGCACCTGTGTTTTAAGTACCTTGCCAAAATGGAATCTACCTTTAACTACAATGATATGTTGAACTACAGTCTAGATGAGTTAAGGGGGTATTGTGATGAGAGAGTCTCAGAATGAGTGGAGAGGACACTCAGGGAAACCTTGGGATTGCCCTGATACGGTGGCAACAGGAGAGGTGGAGACAGAGGGACATGGACCAGGCCGCAATCCGAGAGGGTGGTGGGTGTGAGGGTGTCCCTGAAGAGTCTGAAGAAGAGGAAGGAAATGACAGGGCAGGGCAGGGAGGCCAGTGTCAGAGACAGTGTCCCCTCCCTTTCCCTGTCCCCAGAGGAGTGGCTGGATAGGAAGGAAGAAAGGGAGCATCAACTGGATTTGGACAAGCTCCAGCTGGAGAATGCCACGGAGAAAAGCTCCTTCTTCAATCATAAGACCGTATCGATGGGTGATTGCAGGACTGGACTTGGATCACTCAGTGCATGAATCTATGAAGCCGGTGTTTAACAGCTTGCCGGCCTGGTGTTGTAATTTGGCAGCGATCAAGGTTAGCATCTAGCTAAAGCCATCTTGGATTTGGGAGCCATTTTGTATACCATGTGCTCACCATGTGCTCTGTCCTACCTGTCTGTCGTCTGCTCTTATACTCTGCCTTGTGACAAGGCATATTTAGCCTTTTCTGCTTTGCACATGCTCAGTTGAGCTTGCAGCTGTCTGTGCAGCTGCTATTAGTCTGTAACTATCAGGATGTGTTTACTAGAATTAGCAACTGTTAGCTCCTCCCAATTGTTGATTGTACATTTTCTGTTTGACCTGTTATGTACCTAAAACCTTCTTTTCGTACTTGTACCACCTTCTTTTGAGCCCCTGTGTGGGTATAAAAGGATCATGCTCCTTCTGTTCAGTGTGCTACTTCATACACTACCAAAGGGTGTTGTGTGAATGTAGTTCCACCTCATGAGGTTAATAAATATTGTATTTTATATTCCAGTTTCCATGCCAACTTCTTCCTATTGGTCTAAGGCACACTACGACAAATTGGCGCCCAACCAGTGGGGCTCATCGGCGTCTCGGATGCCCGAAGAAGTTGTCGAAACGAAGGATTGGAATCTTGCTACGGACGATCATTGCCCGAGGAGACCCATTTTTCCTCTCTTTCTGATCTGACCATCCAGGTAGTGCCGGTCCTCGACAGAGATCTCTTCTGTTGTTTTGCCGTGCAGTCACTGTTTGGTCGATTTTAAGAATTTGGCAGTTGGAATCTGGACACCAAGTGATTGGTAAGCGTTGTTTTGATGCAACACTTGCTGTTGGATTGATGCCTGGGATTGGTATTGTTGTTTTGCAACGCTTGCTGTGGATTTGTGGAATTGTATTGGCCAATTTGGATTTGTAAGTGATTAATATATGAATTGCAATTTACATAGGCAGGTAATGAGGAGAATTTTCTCTGTTTTTAATTGATTTGAATGGTACATTGTACAAGAGTACCTTAAGTGCTACTTTGGATATAATACTGCATATTCTGCACTGTTTTTAGCATGCCTGTTTCTAGCACACTTCGTAGGGTGTGTTCCTTTTGTAGTGGTACCAGTTTGAGACTTGATGAAGCACAACCGGCTCCTCCAGGAGGGACGCCTAATAGGGATATGTAGATTAAGTATGGTATTTCTTCTATAATGTACAGCACATTATAGAATAAATATACTCGTAAGGATCCAGAGTTGCGTTGGTCTATGCATGGGTCATTTGATTTGCGAAAGATTCAGTATGTGGAACAACGAATGTTTAAGCAAAAGGCTAGGCAAGACATGTTTGACTGTGTACGAATGTGGGAGAAAGAAGTGCATGAGAGAATGAAGCGTGAGCAAGTCTTGATTGAAAAAGAACAGCGTAAGAATATTCATGCGAAAGCATTAGAAATGGAAATTAAAGAAATGATGGAAATTAAAGTGAGGGAAGATAGAGAGCGTCATTTACAGGTCAATGGCCAACACGCTGCTCGTAGACCTCTTTATCCTATCCTTAATATACCGCAAGATGATTTCTTGTTGCTGGATCATTCTCCGCCTCCGTATATTTTTCCTTCTGCTCCTCATGAGTCAGATGAAGACTCAGGAGAAAGCATGGTAAACTCATTCTATATGGTCCGTTGAGCGTGCGTCTAAGATTAGATCTGCTGCCCGCAGAGCAGTTCGTAGTGTTGCCCCTGCTTCTGAACTTTTAGATGACATAAAAAGTTGGCATGAAAGGGAGCAAATATATTTTACTGAGGTATTTGCCGCAGATTTCATTGAGCGGTTTAGGAAACATTCTGGGGAATTGGAGCCCAATGATGTAGCAAATGTTTGTAAGCAAATGTGTGAAGGTCTTTTTGTCTTCTACCAGCTGGCTGACACAATCAGACGTTTGGTTAAATTGCGTGCTGATGCAGACCGTTTGCGAGAGGCGAACAAGGCAGCAGAGGCAGCTGCACAAACATCTCAGATCAGCGTGACACAGGCTTCGACTTCTGAAACAGATAAGAATGTTGTAGTTCATGTGAGACCTATGCGGGAAGCCGCACCTTTGTATGTTCCTCCTAGAGTTGAGGGAACAGATGATAATAAGGATTCCGTTGATGCAAAGGGTTATTTTGTTTATGATTGGGTTTATACTCCTTGGAATAGAGCACATGTCATGGCTCTTAAAACTGCATTACCTGATCCACGAAATAATCGAGCAGCTTCTTATGAAGAAGTTGAGAGTGCTATTAGCTCTTGTACTATGACTCTGCCTGATATTGATTTGTTTTTCAGAGTTTTTAATGCTTCTGTGTTGGCACAGAAATTAGATAAGGACATGCATCTGTTATTTTGATAGCAGGAGTGAACACAGAAGGACAATCAAATTGGGGCACTGCATGAATACTACCTGGCTTATAGCAAGGGTGAGTTAGTACTCCACTGGGGATTAGAGGTCTGCAAAGATTGTGCATATTTGATTGTAGCAGTGTGTGTCCTAATACCTGAGTCTTTCTACCAATGAATGCATAGTGGCTGGATACTTACACTGCCGGTAATTGACTGAAGGGATAGTTTATAAATGTTTTTGTGTTGGTACAGAGATTAGATAAGGATATCTTTCTGTCAGGATGATTGCAGCAGTGGATAGAAACTGACAGTCTGATTGGGGTACTACTTGAATAGTACCTCACTTATAGCAAGGGTGAATCAGTACTCTACTGGGTTTTAAGGGCCTGCACATATTGCACACATTTGACTGTAGCACTAGGTCTCTTAATACCTGAGTCATTCTACAAGTGCATGCATAGTGGCTGAATACTTACACTGCTGGTAGCGGATTGCCGGGAGACTTTATAAGTGCTTCTGTGTTGGCACAGAAATTAGATAAGGACATGATTGTATTAGGGCGATTGCAGGACTTGGGGGATTGCATGAATACTACCTGGCTTATAGCAAAAGTCAATCAATATTCTGCTGGGTGTTTTAGGCCTGCATAGACTGTGCACATTTAATTGTAGGACTGTGTGTCTTAATATCTCAGTCATTCTACAAGTGCATGCATAGTGGCTGGATACTTACACTGCTGCTAGTTGACTGCAGAGAGACTTTACAACTGCTTCTGTGTTGGCACAGAGATTAAATAAAGACATCCTTCTGACCGTATTATTGCAGGAGTGGACAGAGACTGACAATCTAATTGGGGCACTGCATGAAGACAGCCTGGCTTATAGCAAGGGTGAATCACTACTCTGCTGGGAGCTAGAGGCCTGCATACAATGTGCACATTTGACTGGAGCACTTTGTGTCTTAATAACTGAGTCATTGTATGTATTTAGAATTAGGATCTGTAAAAGAGAAGTTATCATAAATAATTTTATAATTTTTACTTTACAACATAATTTTTCCACTAAATAAATAATTTAGTTTGCCTTTTTTGCTGTTCTCAGAATATATTGAATTTCACTATTAATAGAGTTTTCAATGTTCCTCATCACATAACAGCGGGCAACAAAAACAACAATCAATAAGATTGTTTAAAAAAAAAAATCTCTGTCAAAAATATTTTACACATAGTCAACTATCTCTGCACATTGCATAAATATAACATCCTCGATAAGATAGTATATAATGCAACTCTCATATATATAAAATGCTTCTTTCTAAGAGAATTTTGTAAATATAATATTAAAGAAGATAAAGAATAATTCAATCAACAATTATTTAAAATTTCCATATACTCTAAAATATGTCATTTAAAATATTTGCTGACAGAATATCTCTGAAAATCTGCTTAATTTATATTATTATCCTTTCTGTAGGCCGAATTATATTCCTGAAATCCTTCATACAGAAATTGTCCAAACTATTGTTATTAATAAATATTAACATATTCCCAATAGGCTGAATTATGTTCTTAGAACTTTGGCTTTAAAAATATTAGGTATGAATTTGTTAATTCCTTAGGCAAACGATATTTAAAAACCAAATGAGCATCATTACAATATGTCCATCCTTTATTGCATTTTAAATAGACTCTGTAATGTACAGATGATAGAGAAGGTCCACTGTGGAAAATAATTTCTACTGCTACAGAAGTTCTTCCTGATATTGATAGTTGACTTGCTACAACATTTTTCATTAAAGTTTCCAATTTTTCTCTAGCAGATGTACAGCGTTGTAACATTGGAATTACATATTGTCCAAATCTTTCTATGAATAGTGTTGATAACATTTTTGATTTGCATTGGCTACACCCCATGTTTTGATTTGCTGCTTTTACTAATTTGTTGAAAGATACTCCTTTACAGTCCGGTATTGTCAAATATATGAATCTCTCAGTGTGTATGTTAGTGTTATATACAATTTTCACATTGATTTTCCCATTTATAACAACGTCCAAATAGATTATCATTTTCTATTTCTTAATCTTCTAATACTATAAGCATATACATTAGACATTCCTGAGCATTTTGTACATTCTTTGTAAATTGCCTACAAGTACTACATATATCCAGAAGATTACAAATATCAGAAACACTTTGGATTTTACTTTTATCAGTTTTAAATTTTTCAAAAATAGAATGCAACAAAGAACAAAACCGTTTTTATTGATGCTCCATAATTTGCTGTTGGAGATATTCTAAAGAAAATACATTTACCTCTACATTTGCATAGCAGTTGATACCTGAACTATTTTCTAACTGATATCCAACAATCTCTTCAATAGACTCCTTGTGCTTTTTGGGTTGGAATCTCAACATTATCTTGATTTTTTTCTTCTCTTTAACTTCACTACAGATATTTCCATATCTCCATTTTCGACCAAATACACGCTTTTCATATACAGGATATTCACCTAAATTGGGAGCATATAGTCTTCTTAACCAATTATACTATCTTACACAATTTGAATCTGCACTAATCTTTCGCTCATCAAAATGAATTAAATACAATCCAGATAAAGTTCTGAATTGTGACAAAGCAACATATGCCATACCCTCTTTAAATACGGTACTACCAATGTTACACTTAAATCTTGAGACTTATGAATAGTCACTGCATATGATATGGAAAGAGGAAACTGTTTCCTACGAACATACAAATCTTTAGTTAGCAAAAAACAAGCGGAACAACAAACAATTTTCTTTACTTCTTCAATCTGACCAAATTTAATTTTTTAAAATTCAATCCCATCTCTCATTTGATAATTGACAAATTCATCCACTTTTCCCATTGCTCCAATTACTAAACCTTTGTCCACATTCAAATAATGCCGTAAAATGACCAGACAATTTACACATACATATACATTTTTTTCTAAACCAGCAGTTTTAGATATAGATTTTTCTAAGGAATCCAATTGTGTTTGTAGTTTTTCTGTTAAAATAATAGTGACTTCTATTTTCATTTCAAGCATGTTCTAATTCACCATCTCTCCTCCTTAAGTACTAATTTCCTGTCCATCGGAGAATCCAAAGGTTCTTTTTCACAAGCTATGATATGTTTACTTCCTAAGAAAGATAAAGATCCATCACTGTGTAAATATTACCGTCCCATTTCCCTGATCAATACTGATTTAAATATCTTCGCAAAAATGTTAGCCTCCCTGATCAATGTTCTCATTCCTGACTTAGTCAATATTTATCAATCCGGTTTTGTTAAGGGTAGATCCATCACTGATAGTTCTCAGACTCTTTTAAACATTATTCACCTTGCCTCTAAAATGTCTTCCCCTTTCGCGGCTATTACCCTTGATGCTGAAAAGGTTTTTGATAGGGTTAGTTGGGATTTTATGTTCGGGGCCCTCCGTTGGCATGGTTTTAGTCCTCATATCATTAAACTCATCCGTTTATTGTACTCTACTCCTTCTACCTCTATTTGGGTCAATGGAGCTCAATCTCCTTATTTTCCACTTCATAGAGGTACTAGACAAGGCTGTCCCCTATCCCATCTTCTTTTTATTTTAGCCTTAGAACCTTTAATGGAAAAAATACGTCGTTCTACTTCATACTCTGGTTTTGTAAATAAGAACATTGATGTTAAATTCACTGCTTGAGCTGATGACATTTTACTTTATATCTCTAAACCCACTACTTCTCTACCTGCTCTCTTCTCCCTACTTCGTGAATACTCTACAGTCTCTGGATATAAGTTAAATATCGATAAATCTGAGGTTTTGCCCCTTAACAAATTTTGCCTTCCTCACATGTTTCAGGGTTCTGGTTTTGGATGGAATCCACGGCATAGTAAATGTTTGGGTATTCTTTATGTGAATAACATTAAAGATACTGTTAGTATTAATCATAAAGATATCCTCGCCAAGCTCTCTGCTCTTATTGACCGTTGGTCTCCATTATTCTTATCATGGTGGGGGAGACTGGCAACAATCAAAATGATGCTCCTTCCTATTATTAACTTTTACTTGTCTATGCTTCCCATTTCTCTTCCTGCATATTTCTTTAAGGTCATTAATCGTATTCTTATTCGGTTTCTATGGAATAATCGCAAATTCAGGATTTCTATATCTCGTCTCCAACAACCAAAAAATCTGGGAGGGGTTAACTTTCCCAATCTTATCTGTTTCCACTCCTCCTTTACCCTAAAGCAAATATGGCACTTTTTATCAGATTCCCCTCCTCTCCCTGTCACAGCCTGGAGTGCCATTGAAATGGCTCAGCTCTCGCCTTTTTCATTGCTTACTGCTACTCGTTTGTCTCCCATTTTCAAACACTGTAGGGCGCTCGAACTCTCTCTATTTCGCTCCTTCCTCTCACAATCACGCTTTCACTCTCTCACTCCGTTATGGTATAACCTATCCCTTAAAATCAATACTACAGCCCTCTTTTGGAAGGAGTAGATCGATGAAGGCATAATATATGCGGATTCGCTCTTCACTGGTGATTCCTTGTTAGACTTCTCCGTTATTCAGTCCAACTTCAATCTAACGAATAAGTATTCTTCCCAATACTCAGCTCTCAAACCAGCTCTTACCATCCTCATATCACATCACAATTCCCTACCAGATTACGTTCCATCAGATTCCTCTCCACCAGATTTCTCTACCCCTCTCAAAGCTGCTGTTATTTATAAAATCCTTTCCCCTTCCACCTCAGATCGCCCCAAATCCAAACCTGAACTTGCATGGGAAAAAGATTTATCACAAGACTTTGCCATCCCTGTCTGGGATTTCATTTGGTCAAAAATTCATACCGCCTCTCGCTCTGCCAGACCCACACAGACTTTATATTTTTTTATAATCGTTTATTCCTGACCCCATCGGCTTTGTTTAAATTCAAATCCTTGGAATCCAGTCAGTGTTGGTCCTGTCCTCATGCAAATAGTGATCTTCCTCATATGTTTTTCCATTGTCCTCTATTCAATATCCATTGGCAACAAACTTGGTCTAAATTAAACGATATTTTAGGTTTTACCCACACCTTTGATATTATTCATGTCTTCCTTGGCGGTTCTGTTGTAAATCAGCGACTATTGGGTTAGCATTCGCTGAAGCTACACAAGATTTCAATGTTATGTTGACCAGGTTTTGGAAGCCATTTTGTATTCCCGGCCTCCATTATGAGTATCTGCACTACCTCGTGCTCATCATGCCCTTGTCTTACCTCCCCCGTCAGTTGACCACATGGTCTGCACAGCAACAGGCTATATTTAGTCTATGGTCAAGGTCCACACATGCGCAGATGAATCACATCTGTTATTGATCGATCACCATTGAAAGATGTTTTTCCCAAACTGGTCGAGTTGTTGGACTCCTCCCACGTTTAGATGTGTTCCAGAAATTTCCTTATATGTACATAGAATCATCTTGTGTGTGTGCCGCCTACTTCTCAAACTTGTGTAAAAGTATAAAAAGACTGTGTGTCTTCTATTCGGGGTGTTTGAATGTACCACCACCCCATGGGGTCTTAATAAACATATCTTTTGTATTCCAGTTTCCGTGCCAACTTCTATTCTGAGACAAAAAGGGTTACTTTCTCTCCTGAGGCAGAAGCCGGGAGAGCGACTTGCACATATTTTACTATTTGAGAGTCACTAATACTTGTTGTGTTTTTAAACTCACCGTACTACTCTTTTCCTGGCACTACTTAGGAACAAAGCCTGATCCTAATTCACCGCGCAGCGGATTTAGCGCTGCCGCGGACTTGAGGGAACAAACACTTCTTGCCACCATTGTCGGCGACCCTCTAGGCCACGGCCACTTCGAGGCCACGCCCCCCGCCCAGATAGTATAAAGACGCTGATTGCGAGCGCCCGAGTCAGAACCACTTTCTCTCCTGAGGCGGAAGCCGGGATGGTGACTTGCACATATTTTACTATTTGAGAGTCACTAATACTTGTTGTGTTTTTAAACTCACCGTACTACTCTTTTCCTGGCACTACTTAGGAACAAAGCCTGATCCTAATTCACGGCGCAGCGGATTTAGCGCTGCCGCGGACTCGAGGGAACAAACACTTCTTTCCGCCATTGTCGGCGACCCGCCAGGCCACGCCCACTTTGAGGCCACACCCCACGCCCCCCCTTCTATAATATGTGCATTTACCGGCCGCGCAGCGGACGAGCGCAGCGGGCGTGCCTAAGGCAAGCCCGCCTACGCCCGTCATCGCCAAGACTTCTCCTCTCGCCTGTCCCCCTGGCCGAGCTCCTCGGGAACTCCATCATTATGATAGGGAATTCCCATCCTGAATTCTGGACGGACCTGTCAGGCAACCTCGGTCACACAGGCCTTCAATGTAAGTCCTGTCACTTTTCTACACCTAGCCCCTGTCACTCTGGCTCGCCCAAACTTACCCCTCTCACCGTCCTCTAACTCAACGTTAGGTTCCTCGTTAAACATCATCTAGAGGTAAACAACCTCTTTCTTGACAAGAATCCTGACATTCTTTTTCTAGGTGAAACCTGGCTACGTGAGGATATGACTACCATACCTAACCTCACGCTACCAGAGAACTACTTAATGAAGACCCTGAATAGAGACGCGAGAGGTGGAGGTATCGCAGTCATCCATAAAAAGCAATTTATTTGCTCTCTCACCAAGGAAGATATTCCGGGAGCGAAAGTGCTCGATTTAAGATCGCTACGAGCCCTCATTTTGCCCTCTCAGGCCTGTACATCTATCCCCCCCCCGGACCTGCTTTTAAATTCATCGAAGCTCTCCTTGAGGTGGCAAACTCCTTAGTGGTGAGGTCAGCCAATTTCACTATATTAGGCGACCTCAATCTTCATTTTGATCGTTCTCAAGACCCTACTATCAAAAATCTCCTGGCCGACCTTGCTGCCTTACAACTCAACTCTCTAATCCAGACAGCCACACACTTGGCCGGACATACATTGGATCCTGTTTTTACTAACATCTCGGAGGTTAAGACAGATGTGCCCAAACCTATGGGATGGACAGACCACTATCTTATTAAATTGACTATGTTAGTTAAAGAAGTGTCTAATAAAACTGAGCCAACCCGACTCTTAAAGAGACCTTGGCATAAACTTTCAACTAGTGACCTGCATGCCACTTTAGGAGAATTCCATCGTGAGGCCAACCTGGACATCAATTTGACTTATGATGCTTTCCATGACTGGATTACTGGTGGACTAGATGCTCCCATCCCAGCCAAATGGATGAAAGGGCGCAGCTCTCCCTCCAACCCATGGTACAACGACACCCTAAAATCCATGCGAAAAGACTGCAAAAAAGCCGAGCGTATCTGGAGAAGAGAATACAATAATAGGGATAAAGCCTTTTATTTATCTAAACAAAAACTTTACTACAAAGCTATCTGCGCCACACGCGCCTCCTTCTATGCAGAAGAAATTAACTCAAGCTTGAATCCCGCTAAACTTGTTTTTAAACTGGTACAAGAACTGCAGAGCGGCAGATCTCCTTCCTCCAGTATTTCCTCTGCGCAGCAATGCGAAGGCCTTGCCACATTCTTTGTAGAGAAAGTACAAAGAATATATAGATCTTTTCCACAGCAACCCTCCAACCCGTCCAACTCCACTAACTACATTACTATTGGCACCACCATGACGCACATACCGGAAATCTCGTATGAAGACCTAACTAAACTTTGTAGGAAAGTTAAGTCCGGTTCCCCAGCAGACCCCATGAGGCCCATCCAGTTTATGAAATCACTCGAATTCTTTTTGCCTTCTCTGGCCTCCATACTGAATTTCTCCTTTTCTTCGGCTAGTGTCCCGATAGCCTGGAAACAAGCTTGGGTCTCCCCTATTATCAAGAAGCCCACTCTAGACCCTTCCAAACCGGAACATTTTAGACCGATCTCACTGCTCCCATGGCTGTCTAAACTTGCAGAGGCTCATGTTAATAGCGGCTTGTCCTTACACATGGACGAAAACAACATCTTGGACCCATCTCAAAATGGGTTCAGACCGGGTCACAGCACCGAGTCCGCCCTCCTGGCAACGACCGAACATCTCCGGACGATCTTAGATGCCGGTCAGAGCGCTGCGCCAATTCTATTAGACCTCACGCAGCCTTTGACACGGTATCCCATAGCATTCTGTGTTGCTCCTTGGAAAGAACACCAGTTACTGGAATGAGCACTGGTGGCCCTCGTCACTGGGCACTATCCCACCTCCTAAATCCCTGGTCAAAAACCTAGGTGACTGGATGGACTCCTCACTTAGTTTTCAGACCCACACAAAAAAAGTGGCAGCTACCTGTGTGGGCCTGCTGAGGAGTCTCCGCCCTATACTTGTTTTTTTTTACTCTAAGGTTCGTCAACTCATTGTCCAAGCCACAGTTCTCTCCCGCTTGGACTACGCCAATGTTTTACTTCTTGGCGCCAACAAAGGAGAGATCACGCATCTGCAACGCGTGCAGAATTCTGCGGCAAGAGCCTTGGTTGGTCTTCCCCGCAGATGCTCGGTCAGAGCCACTATCCGTAAGCTGCACTGGTTACCTATCGAACCCCGGATCCAGTTCAAAACCCTCATTATGACATTTAAAATCCTTAACCTCGGATGCCCAGAACTCTTACGACCGCTCCTTACCCCGTATGTGCCTCGGCGCAACTTGCGCTCGTCAGGCCAGCACCTACTGAATATACCCCGTACAAAGCTCTGCCGCATCGGCGGTCGCTCCTTTAGGGTGTTGGGAGCCAAGCTCTGGAACGCACTGCCACTGAACATCCGATCTTTGGAAAACTGGTCTACTTTCCGGAAGGCCATCAAGACCCACCTGTTCCCCTCTCCTTAGGTCTCTTATATATCCCACTCCTTCCTTCCTCAGTATATTGTCTGTGGTTCCTTAGCGCCGGGACGCCTCTTTGCTGGGCCAGCTGTTGCGCTCTACCAAAATATAACATAACATACCTTACGTCATACGTAGGCTCATTGAAACTTAATACGACAAATTGGCGCCCAACGTGTGTCTCATCGGCGACTCGGATGCCTGAAGGACTGGCTGAGACGAAGGATTGGAAACTCGCCCCGGACGCGAACGCTGCCAGAAGAGACCCGAGTCTTGGCATCTGCGGCGTTTCCTCCTTCTTTCCGATCTGGCCTTCCAGGCGGCGCCGGTCCCCGACTGAGATCCTGAGCGTTGGGTTGCCATTCAGTGACCGTTTGGTTGATTCAGGAACTTGGCAGATGGAATCTGGGCGGTTGAAATGATTGGTAAGCTTTTGATTGGAAAGGTAGTCGATTGACACTTAATGTGGCTTTTTGAATCTGTATGCGTTAGCTAACATTTGGTTCTATGTTGTGTATCATATGTGGAGTGCACCTCAGATAGGCAGGTAATGTGGAGATATTTCTCCGATCTTATGTTTATCTGAACGGCACAACGTATGCAAAATACTTTACGTGCTACTTTGTGTATTATTGGATATTTTGCAATAATTTGGGCATGCCTGTCCTCAGCACACTTCGAAGGACGTGTTGCGTTTGTAGTGCTACCAGTTTGCGATTAAATGAATCACAGCCGGCTCCCCAAGAGGGGACACCTAATAGGGAAATGTACATCAAATTCGGACTTCCTCCCAAAATGTATAACACGTTATGGCACTGTTACTCCAAAAAGGATCCTGAGTTACGTTGGCCAATGCATGGGTCATTTGATTTACGAAAGGTTCAGTATGTGGAGCAGTGTCTGTTTGAACGTCGGTCTAGACAAGATATGTTTGACTGCGTGTGTATGTGGGAGAAAGCGGTGCGTGAGCGAATGAAGCGTGAGCAGGCCTTAGCTGATAAAGAACAGCGGAAGGCTGCCCATGTCAAAGCTTTACAGCTACAGGAGAGAGAGAGATGAGAACCACACGAGAGGGAGAAAAGGGAGCATAATTTGCAGGTTAATGGTCAGTTCCCAGTCTGACGGCCTCTTTACCCTGTCCTTAATAATCTACCCCATGATTTTTCATTATTAGATTGTTCTCCACCACCGTAAGCGATGCCTTCGGCCCCAGACACAGATGCCAAAGAATCCACTGAAGATCGGGACAAGGCGCGGGACACTCGCTCCATGCTTTCTGCCCCGTGCTTCTGAGTTACGATCCATCGCTCGTAAAATTAGCCTTAATACTGCTTCTGCACCTGATGTTTAACGGGTATGAAGGGGTGGTCGGAGAAGGAGCAGCTGTATTTCATAGAACATTTGGCTGATGAAAGTCATTAACCAATTTAGGAAATACTCGCTTGTGTTGGAATCTAAAGATGTGGCAGATGATTGTCAGAGATTGCGTAATGCTGTTTTTGTTCTCTGAGAGGCCCCTGACTTTGTCCGTCGTCTGGTTAAGGTACGGGACTCCACAACGCGACTGCGAGAAGAAAAGAAGGCGGCGGATCCAGCTGCACTTCAGTCGACAACAGAAGAAGTGGAAGCTTTTATTTTCAGGTCAGATAAGAGTCACGTAATACACGCAAAACAAATGCAGGAAGCCGCAACTTTGTATATTCCTCCTAAAGGCAATGGGACGGATGATAATAAATTGTCTGCTGATGCAAAGGGTTATTTTATTTTTAATTGGGTTTATACTCCTTGGAATAGAGCGGATGTCATGGCCCTTAAGAATGCTTTGCCTGACCCGCGGAATAACCCGGCCGCCTTTTATGAAGAAGTGTAGGTTGTCATTAGTTCTTGTGTCATGACATTAACTGACATCGATTTATTTTTTGGGCTAATATTACCACCTGATATGTGGTGGACTATTCGTAAAACTGATGATCGAGTAAATTTGGGGGGAGATTGGAATGATCTGGAACAAGCGGATAGGGATAGGGAAGAGTTATGCCACAGTTGTCGAGATGCCACTCTGATGTGCTTGCATTGCTCATCGCGCATCATGTGTAATATGAAATGTGGGAAATTACAAGAGAGTCCACTATAGTAGAGAGCATTTCACCAGGGGTGCTGAAAGCAAATCTTTTTGCTTCCCTCTTCACCTGCCTCTCCCTTCTGAACTTTTAAACCTAGCTGTCCAATACCAGGTTTCGTTGCACCATAGCTAAGTTCACACTTTACAAGCCACTTACACACTTGAAACAAATGATAGACGCAGAAAAGAGAGCACAATCAGATGTATTGATAAACATGAATATTTATTATCATTAAGCAAGATGTCATTGTTTCATGGCAGCAAGCAAGCACAGAAGCCTATATATGGGGAAAATCATCTCATAGAATGAATCAATTATTGGCTTATTGGCTTATTGGCATTATGGACTCAATTACACCGGGCAGATTGAGCTTTGTCCACGAAAGCCCTGGAGAACCATTGTCAGGAAACTGCAGCAGGCATCAACTAAGGAACTTTGAGGTGTGAAAGATACCACGGGAGGTTCATCTCCATCTCCTGATGATGCTGTTGTGGAGGGATTTGCGGTTGTCCCGAGAATTAACCTCACTGTGTCTACAGTTTCATTTTAGATGGAGGCGCCTTACGACTTGACCAACATCAGGAGTAAAATCATGTCTGGTTAAAATGTACTCCACAAATGGGCTGGACTAATACCCCCACCCCCAGTCAAAACTCTTTCTCTGCATGTTATCTTCCTGCCGGCAGGGCCAGTCTATCAGTTGATACACACGGAAAAACCTTGGACCTGAGCAAACGTGCAGGGACAGTCTTATTTAACAGTTAACCTATTTTGTGAAAAACAAACTTTTAGAAAATAAAAATGTTGTCTTTCTTAGATATTGATTGACAAAAGTATTTCAACACGCATTTGGCACTTATGGATATGGGTATTAATTCAGTCCACTCCTGAGATATAGGTTCCAGGTTTCCCAATATATCTGGGGCTGTTGAATTAACTGGAGGTCCAAGTTCAACACTGAGAATCCCCTGAGAAATGAGGAATTACAGGGGTGAATCCTGGTCCTATCCCAAGTAATTCTTCATTTTCATCAGTTGAAATCTATGGGTAAAAGTAAACAGGGTTTGGGGTTGCTCCTGGTCTTTTAATTCTGAGGGGACCAGAAATGTCCAGGTACTGACTCTACTCGAATTAAAAATGAACTCACAATCAGGCACTTTCTGGCACACCCCCTCCAGTGAAGGTTCAACTCAGCGTCACTGATTCAGGCACACGCAGCACATTAAATGTGTCTGTGTTTGGAAATCTTCTCACAGAGGTGTAAAGAATAGATCTGACAAAGCTGCAGAGACACCCAGAAAGGCACAAGTCTTTCTATATTCATGAACTTCATTGCTCTGAGGGTGGTGAGAGATGTACTCCTTTCAAGAGTAGAAGGAAACCAGTTTTCTATCATGGAAAAGTAGAAGAAACACACCAAAAACTGGTAGAAACACAAGGCAATAGGGGCCAGATGTACGACCATTGGATTTTGCGACTCGCAAATTGCGACGATGCGCAAGTCGAAATTTGCTAGTCGCAAAATCCATTGTACAACAGTGTCTCAGACACTGTTTTCGATTCCTAATGGAGTCGCAAACTGCATGCCTCATAAATATTTAGGAGGATGTTGCAATTTGCGACCCCATTGGGAATGGCTGACACTCCCAGGGATCAGCAGACCAACATGTCTGGGACTGCTTCGTCAATAAAGCAGTTTATTTTTAAAATGCAGCCCATGTTCCTGTTCAGTTTTATTTTTTAAGGGCAGGCTTCTAAAAAACATTTGTGCATCCATTCAAAAAGGGGGAGGGGTCCCCTGGTGACCCCTTCCCATTTGCGAGTGCTTTACATCCCTTCTGAGAAGGGTGGTAAACTGCAAGTGTTTTGCAATTGTGGTCACAAAACATTCATACATAGGTTTTGGACTCATATTGGGAACAGACATCCTTGGCATGCCCCTTCCTAATAGCAAGTCGCTAACCCTATTTTGCGAGTCACTAATTGATTAGCAACTCACAAAATAGAGTTAGTACATTGGAGTGACCTAATTTGCAGTCACAAAGGGACCGAAATTCCCTTTGTGACTGCAAATAACGGTTGTACATCTGCCCCTAAGATTCAAGGACCCGGCCCGGGGGAAAGGGGGCTCACTTGTGGTTGAGGGGTTGACCCATTCCTACTGAGTCAACTGTTTTTTTCCAACTGTGTTCTTCCACAAAAAAGGAGATGTTTCTCTAAAATTAGTCACTGCACCATGGACAGGTAGCTGGTGTCTTTAAGGGCATTTCCACAAATGTTCCTATAGAAATCTGTTAGTTCTGAATACCAGGTGTCAATGTTCCTATGAATTATAAGAGTCTAACAGAGCTGTGCCACATTTTATAACAATCCCAACAAGAAGCAGCAAGCAAGAAACTTGCAATAACAGAATAATCATGAAATGCAGAGCTGAAATACCAAGACATCTGACAGAACCCGCAAAGCAATCATGAAATGCAGAGTCACGATAAACACATGAGTGCTCCTAACGGGCACTGAAGGCGTTGACTTAGAAATCCTCTATTTATTGTTACTGCGCAGGTGCTCCTGGCTTTCATCATCGTTGGATTACTGGGCACGGCTCGATGTCTGTCAAGAGAGATGAAAACAGAAGGATGAGATAATGGAGAGGAGATTATACACAGGAGCAGAAATACAATGAACAGACAGACATAATGCAGGGGCCCAGGCAGACATAATGCACGGGCCCCAGGCAGGCATAATGCACGGGCCCCAGGCAGACATAATGCACGGGCCCCCGGGCACACATAATGCAGGGGCCCAGGCAGACATAATGCACGGGCCCCAGGCAGAGAGAATGCAGGGCCCCAGGCACACATAATGCAGGGGCCCCAGGCACACATAATGCAGGACCCCCAGGCAGACACCCAAAATAAACAAACATGCACAGGAGCAGAATAGAAGGAACAGTCATACATCATGCAGGGGCCATGGCAGAGAGAATGAAGGGGCCCCAATCAGACATAATGCAGGGGCCCCAGGCAGACACCCAAAATAAACAAGCCACTGGCAAGTCTTTTTTCATTCACCGAAGTTGGTTGACACTGCCCCAGGCCTCCTAACACTGCTGCTGGTGAGCCGTACAATGTCTCCTACTGGCACACTTTATACAAATACATCTACATCATGGGGTTTGTGAAATATTACTTTGAGGCATTAAAGTGCTTTGCACACACTTTGAACAGATTCTTCCTTCAAAGAAACGAGCAGGCACAGCCAGCGCTGAGCTAGTCTTTAACAGCCCCACACATTATTACAGACAGCATTCGCTGCCCATACTGTTACAGTTATTTTACACACTTGTCAGAGATTGTCAAGGTTTAGATGCGTCTGTACAAAAAAGGAATCAACAGAAGAAAAACAGAGGTGGAGACTGAACGCTTTGTATCCTCCGTTTTCTATTGTTGTCACTCAGTCTTGTTAAAAGGCCACCTGTAGAAGCAAAAGGTTCAGGCTTACATTCCCTGAGCTTTCACTTGGTTTTAAGTAGGTTTCATGGAGTTTTCAAGGGACTTTCAGTGAGTGTTCAATGGTCTTTCACTGGCATTTCACATGCACTGAGCTGTCACTGTCCTTTCATTTTACTTTCACTGAGCTTTTACTGGCCTTTCACTGACCTTTCTGTGGTGGTTGATCAAAAGGAGGTAAGACACATCAGAGGATTCATGTTAAAACCATAAGTTTAATAAGCTCACTACAACAAGGAACTATCCCTGACTCCCTCAAAGTTGGACAAGTCACTCCTCTACTGAAGAAACCAACAGCCGACCCCACTGATCTAAGCAATTACCGTCCGATTACCAACATTCCCACTCTCGCCAAACTTTTAGAAAAATGCGTCCAATTACAATTGACAAAGCACATAGAACAGTTTGATCTCCTCAACCCACATCAATCAGGCTTCCGAGCAGGGCACAGCACTGAAACAGCTATGACTCACATAATTGACGACGCCCTTCAAATCCTAGATCAAAACGATACCTGCCTCCTCATCCTTCTTGATCTCTCTTCAGCATTCGACACAGTGAAACATGAGAACTTACTCGAACTCCTAAAGACAAGAATGGGCTTCTCGGGGACTGTGCTTCGTTGGTTCACCTCCTTTCTACACAACCGGTCTCAAAAATTCAAGAGCAAAAACTCGTTGTCATCACCAATACCGGTATCGTTAGGTGTCCCTCAAGGATCCTGCCTATCCCCTACTTTGTTCAACGTTGTTATGGAACCTCTCACCACCCTGCTACAAGCATCCAATGTTCACTTTCACATGTACGCTGACGACACTCAATTATATCTCAAGTTACAATCCCCCAAAGACATCCTGAGTCTGAATTCTACGATCAGAAACACCCAATCTTGGCTGGCTGATAACCACCTCAAACTCAATGCTATGAAGACTGAGTTCCTCCTAATCGCACCTCCCACGAAAATATCTTCCGCACAAAAATGACTTAAGCACCTAACAGCACTCAATGTCCAACCAACCATTGTGGACTCAGCAAAATCCTTAGGCATAACACTTGACACCAACCTCAACATGCAGCAGCATATCAGCAAGGCAACTAAGGGGGCGAACTTCCAAATAAATACCTTGAGGAAACTTAAACCCTTCCTCCCAGCAAAAGACTTCCAAACCGCAGTACAAGCACTAGTCAACCCTCACATAGACTACGGCAGCGTGGCCCTCTGCGGCCTCCCCCTAACTACAACGGCACCCCTCAGAGCGTCACTAAACGCGGCGGCAAGACTCATCACTGGATCAAAAAAACATTTGCATATCTCCCCTGACTTTAAATCCTTGAACTGGCTACCTCTTGAAGCCAGAATTCAGCTGAAAATTGCCTGCATGACGCACAAGGCTATACACCTGAAATCACCCAGCTACCTCACTCATAAGTTGACAATTTCCGGCGGGTCCAGAACTACCAGAAGTACAAACAATCTTCTGCTGAAACCGAGAAGATTCCGGAAGGAAAAAACTTACAAACGCTCCTTCTCAGGAATGGCGCCCAGGGTCTGGAACGCACTTCCTCCGGAAACCAGGCTCATCTCCTCCTCCCTTCTTTTTAAGAAAGAAGTCAAAAATATCCTTATGGCTAAATACACTTGAACAACTATGTTTGATTTACAATGCGTCGATCAGTATTGCCAGTATTATATTATTATATAGCCTATATATTCCTATGCACTAGTGTTTTGACTTGTATTAGACTAAAGTGCTCAGATTCCTGCTCCCTCACAGCTGTATTTTTCTCTATTTCTGTATTATTTACATTGTTTGGATGACCCAAGTCCCAACTAGGCCATGCTACCTCATACCTGTACTATATGTATTATTGTGGCTTTGTACAGGAACTTGTTGATCTACATCCTTACTATGCTCCCTGTTCCCCTACCCTTCCACCTGCCTTTGTAAAGCGCTCTGTTATCTGCAAAGATCTTGTTCGCGCTATATAAAACTTTCAAAAAAAAAAAATAATAAATACATCTTGAGCACCTACCACAAAACACGTTCTGTCAGCACTGACAGCTCCGAGCAGCTGACAAAGAACGTGTTGATCTTCATACAACTGTCAAATGTTGCCAACATTCTGTCCACACTTAAGAACTAACCATTAAATTACTTTTCCCTTTACTTACAGACAATGCCTTGTTTTAATACATTGACTATTACATTACTTTCTTCACTTACAAAAATAACATAACAAGAACAGAGCAAAAACAAACAACAAAACATCAAATAATCCAAATGGTCATTATTCTTCTCTGGACATACCAAGGGGGTCAACAATTAAACAGTGAACATTTTACAGAACCAGAGAAACACTGTCCCAGCAAAAAAATCATAGAGCGAAAAGGAAATGCATAGGTTACTTCCTGAACCTAAGAGACAGACAGATAGAGGCAGACCGTTGAACTGGCACTTGTTTTCGGAGCAGAAATGGAGCACATTTAGAAACTTTATCTTACACTACTGATTTAGCACTCCTCTGCTTGGGAACCAAACCTCCCCATTGGTCAAGCCTACTACCACACTTAACAACTCTTTCTAAAATCTGACACTTGTAATCGTTGACTCTGATTGTGCTTTCACACACTTTATCCACAATGACATATCATTATATTTCTTACCACCTTTTTGATACAAACTATATCTCCAACTTTCACCTTGCTCACATGGTTGTGTCATCAAAGTTTTCTATTGTTTAAGTTTAGGAACAGCAACTTTTCTCTTGAGCCTAGCATCCTGTTCATCCACTCGAACAATAAGTTTGACCCATTTGCCCATCCCTTTGGGACAGACTTTGGTGGCAGGCTTCCTTCCTACTTAAAGCTCAAATGGGGAGAGAGGCGTAGTAGAATGTGGGATTGTGCAATAGAACCATAGCATAAAGTAAACCGCATTCAAAAACACACACTTATTAGTGATAGCCTATTGCACATACTGCAACAACACCTTATTCATTCACTCCACCTGACCATTGGTTTGGGGATGATGAAATGAAGTTCTCAGATACTTAATATCACCCGCTTTGAGCAAGACATCCACTTCTCCATTCACAATTTGGACCCCAAAATCTATGCCAACCTTCTCCCAAGCTCTAGAAGGACACTGAGACGGCTGCAAAGGAGGCTTTCTCACCACTACGACTTTCTCAGGACTAGCACGCAAAACACATACCCCCACAAAATCAACCTCTCTGTCCATGGATGGCCACCACAAAGTCTATCTAATCCTGCATTTTGTGAAAGTCTTTCTGAAATGTCTTTTGTGGGCCATCAAATTCATCTTACGTCTGACACCCTCTGGTGGTACTAACTTGTCACCCTTGAGTAGAATACCACCTTCAATGGTGAGCTTGTTATGAATTTTCCAATAAGAGTAACACGGATTCTCTAGGGATTTCTATTCAGGCCAACCAGTACTTGCATAAGATATTACTAGTTTTGCCATTTCATTTTGACTCATTTCTGCTTTCCACTCCTCCTCAGACACTGCACACAGCTCTTCCAGATCCATTGCGGCAGTCGAGCAATTTTATCCAAATCTTCACCCCGCCTTGTTTGTACACATCTTAACCCCTTTAGAGCTTGTAAATAAACCTCCCCAGTGCTGCGCTGTCCATTGGAACTAGTGCTGAATGGACGTCCAACGGTCGTGCGCAGCACTGGGGAGGTAGTGGCCGTGACGACCGTTGGCCGACGGCAGCAATTAAGGGGTTAAGTGGAAGGAAACCCCTTCAAAATAATTAGCTTGAACATTTTTTGCACCTTAAATATGTGATATTTCAAACTGATACTGTAATAATTTTGTGGTCAATTTTGCATTTCTAGTGACTTGTTCTTTGCTTTTCTCATAAGTTAAGATTGCAACAAGTGGTTTATGATTGGTAGTTTGTTCCCTGAAGCTATGGCTTGAATTGTATACTACCCACTAGCATGCAAGCAGTTCTTTTTTAAATGTTGAGTATTGAGTTTCGACTCCTTTAGTATCCTTGACACATAACAAATGGTATTCTCTACTTCATCATCAATTTGGGTCAGTACTGCACCCAGTCCTTGATTGCAGGCATCAACAGTAATACATCACTTGCGCTCTGGATTAAATGGTCTAAAAATCCTAGAACTAGCTATGTTTTTTTTAAAATCTATTCAAATGACTCCTTGTACATGGAGTTCCATTTGCAAGATACGTTCTTCTACAGCAGAGCAGCTGAGGCTTTTTAGGAACTGCATAATCAGGAATTAAACCAAAATAGAATGTGCACATGCCCATAAATGACTTTAATCCAGTTGTATTGGTTGGTGCCTTTGCATCAATAATGACACTAACAGAGCCTTGTCTTGCTTCAATACCATCCCTTAGGACAATGTGCCCAAGATAATCAACACATGTCTTACCAATCTCACAATTCATTTTTGTTGAATAATAGACAACACCTGTACTACAATAGCATCATATTCCTCCTTTGTTGCTGTAAAAATCAACAGTTTTTCCTGAAAAGTGGCCGACCCCTTTTCATCCTTGAGTAACTGGTACATACTCCTTTGGAATACGGATGCCTCAGAGGCTAATCGGAACGGTATCCTTCAGTACTGTAAAGTACCCATAGGTGACACAAAAGCTGTGATGTGTCTAAACTCATGTTTTAAAATCACCTGATGATAGGCAGATGCTAAACCAAGCTTACACAGGCCAATGATCCCAAAAGATCAGATGATTTTCAGGGAAGGGTGAGTATCAATCCAAATTGCCTTTTTTAAGACTTCATAAATCCACGTAGACCCTCAATTCACCATTTTTCTTTCTGACAACTAGAAGGGATGATAACCACATCAATGATTAAATGGGTTTGATTATTCTACTATCATACACTTTTAAAAGTGTCTTCTCTAGGTCTTCTCCTGTAGACAATAGGGCACTCTGCAATTTGTGCTTCATCAGAATAGACCCTTCTTTAAACTTGCTTTTGTTTTAAAACCCCTTTATGGTACCCAATTTATCCAAAAATACTTCAGGGTACTTAGAAGTAACATTTGAAACAAGACTTTTCCAAACCAACGACACCTGATCTTTAGTAACAGGCCTCAACACTATTTTGTATAGGCCTTGGTAGAAGATACACATCCACTTGACTGCCATATAGACTTTCCTGAAAAGTTGGCTATTCTTGAAAACTTACACATCTTCAAAATATCTGGATAAATCAGTACGCCTTCCTTCAGATGAGAATGGTGACCAGTCAGGAGGTTCAAGTCTCCTGCAAGGACATACATGAATTGCACATTTCCTGGTTTATAATTGGGATTCTGGCCCCTAAGTCAACTAACAGCCTAACTGTTGTGTCACTAACAATCACATCAGCAGACGGGTCCACCACAATCAGCAGGAGCACCATTGCATACATAGTCTCCAACCACCAAACCCATGTCCTGTACATCTTCTTGTAAGTTTTATAATTGCTCATCACAGTCGTCCTCACCTAAGTTGGCAACTATATTGTTCCCTTTGGCAGACAGATTCAGTTGACTTTGGCCCACTTTTGTAAAGATCCCCACTTTTTTACATTTTCTACAAACAACACTTTTTGCAGGTAACTGTTTACCAGACTTAAACTGTGCAATATTGCCACATCTAAAACATACATTAGACTGCTTAAAGAAAGCCTTTGCCGATCTTGAATTGTCCTGACAACACAATGACTCTTTTGTTCTACTTTAAATCTCGCACAAACATTCCCCACCACTCAATATTTCTTCTCTTCAAGCTCTTTGACAGAAAACTGTGATTTTTCTATGCTTTTAGCCATTTGCAATATGTGATCCAATGTTGGATTGTTAAGAGACAATAGTTTCTGTTGGATTGACTTGTTTGTGCAGCAGCAAATAAACTGATCGCGGACAAGTTGTTTCCTCATCAGAAACGTGTGTCTTAATACTAAAATGCTTGGTTGAAATTTGAAACATTCTTCAAATGTCTTAACAGCTTCAGTGAATTCATCTTCCTGTTCCGCCTTTGTGCCTTCGATATCTGAGAAATGTTAAAAAATTCCCCAGCTCTCAAGGGAGTGAAGAAGTCGATATTTATTTATTTCTTCACTAATATTTGGTGCTCCAGCTGTCCCCAAATTGGTTTGAAGAGTCTCAAACCAATTCCTCCAATTGATCAGTGGCTCTCCTGGGCTTTCTAGAAATGATGGTGGTTGGTTTACAGACTGCATGGGGTATGTAACAACTCCAAATGTAAAACAAAACAAAACTCAATGCAACCTACAATAGTTGATAAATTGACCAGAATCCATGAAATATATTGGTCTGGAATCTTCAAACAGTGTGTGTTACACTGTTGGACCTAAAATGATAAACTATATCACCACATCATGCAAAAAAAGTGTAATTTCTTAAAGAGTGAGTATCTTGTTACTCAGTGGAGACAAAAGTCTGTATACTAGTGTGTGTATCACTGTTGACAGTAGCTGCATGATACACAATGACTTTTAAAGTATGTGTATCACTGTAGCTTTCCAAACATATGCGGCTATATCAGTGTTTCACAAATTCAAATTTGTACAAAGTGTACATAACTGATGACTCGATTGCAAGATACACCATATATTCCAGACTGCATTAAAATAAATCCCAGAAACCACAGAGCTTTCTTAATCCGGACCATCATCGTCACCTTCGGCGTGAAACAATGCATCAAAAATGTCAGCCCTCAAATAGGATTCACCAGTTGGAATTCTATGGCAGGAACAGAGGCTCAGATTATGCTTCTTAATTTCTTTACTACTCAAACAGCAGCCAATGAAAAAACAGTAAACATTGCTAAGCACTACATATCCCATGAGGCTTTGAATCACGCTTCCTTTACTAAGCAATCACACATGGGGTTAGAATACAAAATATCGAGGCACCATCTTGATTACCTCTTTCTTTGCTGCTCCGCAGTCAAGAAAAGTGCCTCCTTATTTTCCTCCTGCTTGGCCTATGTCTGTTGGCTATTTACTTATTATACACTTTTAACCTGTAGTAGTAGTAGTAGTTGTAACACTTTATTCAGTTTCTGTACATAGCAAACCATAAAAGTACATATGTAACATTACGTCCATCATGTAAAAAGAATAATACATATTTAAAAGAAATATCAAATAGGTATCAGCTGCCGCAAAATTTAAAAGCGATAAAAAGGAAAAAGGAAAAAGGAAAAAAGAAACATCTACAGAATCTGATTATAGGTGCTTTCTATGTCGAATACAGAATTTTAAGTACCTAGCAATATTTAAAGCAATCAGTCCAGATTCAAGAAGTTGAAGAACCAAAATGCGGGGCGACATTGTCGTAAGCCAAGACTTTTTAAGATTGGTAAAAGATATTGTTTTCTGGGCTCTAGGTAAAATTTGCAAAAGAGGGTCAGATGTAATGTTGATTGGGGAGAGATGCCATCACAGGGATAATAGCAGGTTAACTGGGACCAATCATTAATGTTAGGAAAAGTTGTTAACCTAAAGATTGTATCCATTCTAAAGCGAGCTAACAGAAACCTGTGGTAGCTGTTTAGATTCCAGGTTAGGTATGGCTGGATCAACAAAGAGGTTTGGGTCAATAGGGCATGCTGTGTCGAGGGTTTAGAGACTTCAACGGCCAAGCGGAGCTCTGCTAGATGAGATAAACATTTACCCTTTAACACTTTCCTGGTGATATGACCCAACTCTGAGGGGTTAAGATAAAGATGTTCAAGACCCATCTCATACAGGGACCTTTTTATGTAATGGAGCCAGCCGATCTTTGTGACATTTTCTAACACAAGGCAGTCCCTGATAATGCTTTGTGAGAGAACAAGCTTGTCTGTAGTCCAAATGTGGTGCCAGAGGAGTATAGGCTCAACCCTAATTGATATCGGAAAGGTAGGGGAGACCCAACTCTATGTGGCAGCTGAAGGTGGAGGTGCCACTAGGAACTGCAAGCAAGAACCTCAGAAAGCTATTCTCCACTTTCTGAAGGGAATCAGCCTGGACGTGGCCCCAGACCCCTGCCCCATAGGTAGTGGTACCGATGCATTTGTCCTGATATATTCGAATCAGTTCCTCATGGGCTCTTCGTCCCAGTCTCTGGGTGAATTTTACCAAAGCCATGGTCGATTTTAAAAATTGCAGTTTTCTAGCTTCAATGGCTTTTTTCCAGGTACCTTTATCAACCATGAGTGCACCCAAGTATGGATAAGTGGTGGTGTACTCTACACTGGAATTATTAATATAGATCGTTTTACCTTTCCTTCGGTTTTGGCCACAGCTCATAACAATTGTCTTTTTGACGTTGATTTTTAAATCAAGGTCTGACATAAAGAGATTGTAACTGGACACAGAACGCTGAAGTTCCACAGAGGTGCGGGCAATAATTACTGCGTCATCCGCGTAGAGAAGAGCGGAGATCGGGCGATGTTGAATTATGGGTAGGTCCTTGGCCCACCTCCAGCATGGCAGATTCTAGGCCATTTGTATACAAAATAAATAGGAAAGGGGCCAGGACACATCTCTGTCTGACTCCCCGCTCCACTCTAAACGCGGCTGTCAGTTCTCCTCCTGTACTAAACCTCACTTTTGCTGTGGCATTTGAGTATGTTTCCCTATGAAAGGTAATTAGTGGTTCTTCTACACCCATTTCTATAAGAATAGTCCATAACTTCGAATGGCCCACGCAGTCGAACGCAGCAGTAAGATCTACGTAGGCCAGTTGAAGGGTCCCTCCTTTTGCGTCCACATATTTGCCCTTTATAAGGTACAGGTTTAAGACCTGCTCGACAGTGCCCAATCCTTCCCTAAAACCGCACTGGATGTCGGAAATGATCTTATTTTCTTTAGACCAAGACTGAAGTCGTTCTAATATAATACGGCCCACCGTTTTCCCAAACGAATCCAGCAGGGAAATAGGGCGATAGCAGGTTGGGTTAAGACGATCTCCCTTTTTAAATACTGGGATGAGAATAGATTTGGACCAAGAATCTAACAATCCAGCTTTACATGTTTCATTTAAAACCCTTAATAGGATGGGGGCCCAGAGGTCTATATTAGATTTATAAAAATCAACAGGTACCCCATCGGGATCCGGCGCTTTTCTGCTTTTGCTTGCTATTAGTGCGATCACGACTTCATCTAATGTGAAGTCTAAAGCAATTGGAAAGGGTAAGAGAGCAGGGCTCTCCGTGTTCGTATCTCGGGTGGTCTCATCTTCAGTATTATTCCCTACTAGCCCAAAGATATTTGAAAAATGGGTAATCAGGATGGTTGGTCTATTGAGATCTCTATTTTATCTGTATCTCCAGGGCCTGACAAAAAAGGGGAATTTATCACATGCCAGAAGGCGGCACTGTCGTTTAAACTGCAACTTTTATGTAGATCTGCCCATAGTTCCTCTTTTATTTAAGTTTTTCTTGCCCTGATGGCTTTATTATATATTTTTCTAAGCGATGTAATCTTATTTTTGCCCCTTACTAGCGCACTAGGAGCTTTTTTCAAATTTGCATAGGCTTTTGTGCAGGTTGAATTGAACCAGCCTACGTGGTTGTTTTTAATGCCTCGAGCATTGGAAGTTAGGGCTTTTTGTATAGAATTCGATATTTGCAAAAAGTTATCGATAGTCTCCTTTGGGGAGGAAAGGTCATCCAAGCATGGATACATTTTTTCCATGGATTCTTTGACAACTTTTTCAGTGATCTTTAACGGATCTACTTTTGCCCATTTCAAGGTATAACCATTGGTCCTACCCATTCTTATATCTACCTCCCGATGGAGATTACTCTGTTTGTTCCTTTCTCCTAGAGAGTAAAAGGAAAGAGCGATTGAGATTGGAAAGTGGTCACTAAAAGGTCAGTTATGGGTGTTAACATTTTTTATATGTGTGGAGCCCGAACTTGTTAGAAAAATAAAGTCTATACAAGTGGATGCCCCATTTCCATGGAAAGTTGGTTTCAGAGGGACAGAAGGAGATTTTAACTCGTTAGCCAAAGTTAATTGAAGGGTCAGGATCGTCTCAGTTAAACATAATCCACTTTAGGAATAAATAAAATGTGTTACATTTATATCGTTGTTATTCCACATGCATTATTGGAATTATGAGGACAAAAGGTCAAATTAAAATGGCCCCCCAAACTATTACAGGCTTTTTCCTTGATTTTTATTATTAAAATCTAAAAGGAAACTGCAAATTTCCTTTAGGATGTTAATTAGCTGCAATTGAGGTAAGTTATTGTAAAAATGTATTATCAGGAGAAGGTCCGTTTTATTGATATCAATAAAGATAATCTGATGGTTTAGTTCATTTTTAAGGCCTTAATTTCGCGAACTTTAATTACATTTGTAGTATAAACGACTAAGCTTCCCTTTGCTTGGCCCAAGGGGGATGGTAAGGCAGGAGAAAAAAAGGTTTTATATCCATTCAGGTGAATCGGCAAAACTGCCCAAGTTTCTTGCACGCATATAAATTCATATTCTCAGGCAAAATTAAGCCACTCTCCCAAATGGACCTTAGAATGTAAGCTACCAATGTTCCAAAAAATGATTGTAATTGAAACCCCTCTTGTTACAGGTGTCTTCAGTGGAGGGGCTATTGAGAAGTCTAGGGCCTCATTTCCCAGATCTTGGCCTGAATAGGGGCCCAGATTTAAGATAGGCCTGATGTTTGGCGCTTGAGGCTGAGGAGAGAATTCAGCAAAAATTGTTGTTGTGATAACGTTATGTTCCCGTTTATCGGGGATAATATGATCTAAGGAACTGACTATAGATGGTTTAGGCCTACCTGCTGCCAAAGGTGATTTTTAGGAAAAAGAGGGGAAGTGTAAGCAACAATTTTCTAAGTTACCTAATATTAGAGGCCCGACAGTTATTATAGGAGGGTAGTCAGTGAAAACCCTTCTATTTTCTTCGTTTAATTCTGATGTAGGCCCCTGAACAGAAATTGATGGTCAATATATTTCCTCAAGAGAGGACAGCTGTTTAAACCTATTTAGGGTTAAAATAGAGCCGTTCCTTACTCTTGTAAGATTAGGTGATGGTTTATAAGTCAAATGAAGGGTGGCGCTCTTTATTATTTAAGAGAATGCGGACCGTACGTGGGGACCTAAAATTAACAACCACGCAATCCCCCTGTATATTTTTCTTTGAAGGACCAAGCCATCCCACCTTGCGTACCATCAAAATCTCATTTGTTCTACCTGGATCAAATCTCTTGTTTTTTGATAACCAGTCTACTACCTTGTTCCTAAGCATAGGCCAGGATTCAATTTGATCTTATTTCAAGGCCGGTACCCCAGTAAGAATTAGAACATATGGGCAGGGAGCTGGAGGGAGATTCAAAATTTCTGAATTTGGGCGGGTTTCAGGATTCGTTTGATTATCGCTGGTCCGTGGATTCTGCCAGTTGTTACACTCTTTCCTAAGGGGGTCAACGATTTATTGTACCCCAATTCTTGAGATTTAGAAATTTCTAAGGGTGAATCCCTAGTTCGAGATGTCGTACCCTCCTGAGGGAACTGCCGTGGGCATCTATTTTTCAATCGGGCTTCTTCTTCCCCTTCATGGGCATAATTTTGTTTTAATATGGGTGGGTTTGAGATCTTAAGCTCTGTTTTTAATTGGTCCAGATTTTGCTTTAGAGCATTCAATCTTTAATTGATGAGACTGCTCATTAAAGTCATCATCGCCTTCATATGTGCCTCTAGAAGGCCTTGAATGCTCTCTTCATTTACTGGGTGTAAGGCACTTGAGCATATAGGAAGACCCTTTGTGGGCAGGATAGATGGAACAAGTGGAAGAGGTTCAGTCATCTCTGTTTGTGATTCCACTGATTTTGTTCGTACTGGAATTGGATCTTGCTGCCTCTTTTTTTCCGCTTCACTGTCCCCCTTTATGCTTTTATTCTTAGAGTTTATTTTTGAGCCTTTTCTTGTTTTTGTTTGATTGCGGGTTTGAGGGGCTAGCCTTACATGTGAATCGAGTTCTCTTGAGTGACTTGTATGGGAGGAAAGGTCGTGGGGCGGAATTGGGGCAGGAAGACTGTGAAAAGGTCTAGGGGATTGATCTGCCCTGGATCTGCCCTGGATAATGGGAGCATAGTGGGGTCAAGGGAGAGCCTGCGTTCTGTTAGTCGAATCTCTTGCGTGAGCAGAATATATATATTTATATATCTTGCACACAATGTCAGACTGTGAGGTCTATGAGGAGGAACTGGCCGCTTATGGTCCTGCAGAGGATGAAGATTTTTATTATGATGACACTATGGAAGAGATTGGATACTAAATTTTATAAGGCCCTCTCCTCCGCCTTTCTGCCTATTTCACAACGCTTGACCAATTAGTTGATATCACTCTTATCCCGCTACTGGCACTCCTAATCCCAACCCTTACTCCAAATTACACAAACCAGGGAACATGATGATGATACAAACCCGGTGCTCCCTTCTCTTGACCTGGATCCGTATGTCACTATCCCCCTTACTGATACTGATATGGATCCAGATTCCTCCCATGAATCGCGTCCTCACAACCGCGCCAAGGATTGTAAGCATTCCTCCTCTTCCGTCCAACTATCCATGTTCACTTTTGACCCTTCTGAATGCCCTCGTCCAGACCTGGCTAACAAAACTGCTCTCACCTCTGAAATTGATTTCTCAATGACCACATTCCTGAAGAAATATAAAAAAATACCCAAAAAAAGGGCATAGATCGCGCCCTTAGGGCTTGCCAAGACAAGCTACTAGATGTTTCAGGCCCCTTGGCCAATATTTTGGAGTTAGTTCTTCAGGCGCAGGACACTGGGGCAGCTATCTACCCGGAGGTCCTGGCTGGTTGGACCCAGAAGGTGATATGCCTCCTTGGCAACGCCAACAGCAGCCTTTCCTCGGAGAGACGCTAGTCAGTCCCTTTACGAATTGATCCCCAACTGGTGGATTTAGCTTCTGCCGAACCAAGACCCCTGGCAGAAGGACAGCTCTTTTTGATAGTATTTTGTCAAAGACATTGTGAAATTTGTCGCAATCCTCACTCAGGAGGGTTTTCCATCCCCTCTCAGGCAGAGCCCGTCATGGCAGGGGACGCTCGGCCGGCCGCTACGTTAATTCAAGACCATGAGTGGAGAAGATGGTTCATAAAGGAGTAATCTAAACTAAAATTCATTTGCGCGAAGACGTTTCCCGAACATACCTCTGGCCACTGTATGTATCTATACTAACCTGTTACTTATAGGCCAATACTCTTTGGGAGATAGCCTTTCAGACAGGACTATACAAATTCCTTGACACAGATCTAGTAGAATATAGAATGCTTAGGAAAGTTCATTTAAAGGGTATTGCAAGGAGGAAGTCGAATCTTCCAACATAATGAGTATTTTCGCATATCTTACTCTTGCACTGCATAATTGTATTAACATTGTAATTTGCTTGATCGTGTTGTTTGTATTCTTAGTACGACATTGTACTGGGTATAGTTGCACTATTCTAAACTTGTATCTATTCTACCTCATACAATGTAAAGCGCTCTGATACCCACGGGTCTTGTTCGCGCTATACAAAACTCTTTATATAAATAAAATAAATAAATAAATGTAATCCAAGTCCTCACCATGGCTTTGCCCCTCGACAAAGACACTATACCCAGGAACTGGACCAGGCAGGCTTTTACCCCTCCAGATCCCAGGGCTTCTGTTCCCCGTATAACAGGGGCATAAACAGAGGCTTTAGGAACTCCGATGCCCAATCTTCAGGTAATACTTCCAATCTTTCCGATGGTCCCTGTAGGGGGCAGACTGATGCATTTTGTGAACAATTGTGCAACGATCACCACAGATGCTTGGATCATACACACAGTCCAAGGTTATCAAATAGAGTTATTATATTCCTCTCTGCAGTCAGTTCCCCCCTTCCCTCTCCTTTTTTCCATACCAGAGCAAGCTATTATCGACTCAGAACTTCAAGAGCTTTTGGCAAAGCAGGCTATTGCTATGGGACCCTTCATTCCGGACGGGTTTTGCAGCAATATCTTCTAGGTGCAAAAGAAGGACAACAATTAGTCTTAAACCTCAGGAAGTTCAATCCTTTTGTTGTGTACAGACACTTCAAGATGGAAGGCATCCATCTTCTAAGAGATCTTTTCTTGGAAAAGGATTGGATGGTCTGGTTGGACCTAAAGGACGCTTACCTGACAGTGCCTATTCGCCCCTGCCATCAGAAATTTCTCCAGTTCTCATGGAAAGGGCAATACTTCTGATATTTATCCTCCCTTTCAGCCTGTCCTCGGCCCCTTGGGTGTTTACCAAACTGCTGAAACCTGTTGTCACTTATATGCGAGAGATGTGAGTTTGCATGATCGTTCTCGCTCAAGACCAAACACTTCTGCTCACTCATTTACGCTGGACAATCCCTCTGTTGCAAGAGTTTGGATTTGTGATGAATCTAAAAAAATATATGAACATTCCGTTGCAACAGGTACAGTTTCTTGGTTTCAAATAGATTCAGAGAATGCTCATTTACTTCTCCCAATGACCAAGACCAAATCTAAAAAAAGAGAGATACGGTCGACCCTGTCGAAACAGGGGATCTCTTTGAGGTCCCTAGTGAGGACTGTGGGACTTCTGGCTTCCTCGATTCAGGCTATTTTCCCGGGACCTCTACATTACTGGGCGTTGCAGCGCCTCAAGATTCAGTATCTTCACAAGAGGTATTCGTACAATCATCTGATTCCTCTGTCTCCAGATGCTCAAGAAGAGCTACGCTGGTGGTTAGATCATATGTAGGCGTGGAATGGCAAGGCCATTTTCGATACCTCTCCCGATGTCATAACAGAGTCGGACGCCTGCCGTTGGGGTTGGGGAGCAAGATGTGAAGACTGCCAGAGGTGGGCGTTGGTCCGCAGGAGAGTTAAAGTTCAGTTCAACTGTCTGTTGTTGTTAGCCGGCTTGTTTGTCATAAAATTGATCTCCCCTCTGAAGAGCACTTGCTACATCCTCCTCAGGATGGATCATGTCTCAGTGGTGCGATATATAAATCGCCTAGGAGGGCTGAAATCTTGGCCTTTTGCCTGGCTCATAAGATCAGCATAATAGCGGAGCACATTCCCGGCAAGTACAATCAGGTGGCAGATTGGAATTACAGGTTTACGAGAGACTTCAGCGACTGGAAGCTCTACTCTTCGCTTTTTCCAGAGATCATTAGTATTTGAGGCCCTTGTATGGTGGAACTTTTTACCTCTCGCCTCAATACTCACCTTCCCCGCTTTTACAGCTGGCGATGGCTTTGGGAACAAATGTGTTTCCTCAGCATTGGGAGTCCAGCATTGGTGGTCTCAGAGAAATTATGCCTTTCACCCCTTTGCCTTAATCCCGAGAGTGACGGCTCAAGTCCGTTGGCAGGAGACATCATTAGTATTAGTCACACCTTTATGGAAGACACAATTGTGGTTTCCGACACTATTGGAATTGTCAGTGGACCTTCGGTTTCAACTGCCAGTGTTTCCGATGCTACTCCAGGACCCAGTGGGATCCTCTCATTCTCTGGTCCTGCAGAATCAGTTATCCCTCATGGTTTGGATGCTCTCAGGAAACCCGACCAAGTTGAGGGCCTTCATTAGTTGCTGCCGAGTTTAAACAACAAGCTTGGGCTCCATCCACCCGCAAGCGATATTCTGCATCCTGGAAGTGATGGCTGGGTTGGTGCCTTCAACGACAGGTGGATCCCGTGGGATTTATCAGAATGTGCTGAGTCAGGTCTGCCCTGCTGATCAGTGAATAATTTTAGATCAGCCTTATCGGCAGGACATAACCAAATCAATTGAAAACCAGTGGGAGTCCACCCGTTGGTGTGTACGTTACTAAAATGTATCAGAGAAGTGCAGCCTCCGCGACCCAGATATACTAAAGTTCTTTCTTTGTTAGAAGCCTGGCCAGACAATAAAGATTTAATGTTAAACCAACTGTCAGCAAAACTCACTGTTATTATGTCTTATTTCCTGTCGTAGAGTGTGTGACGTTCATGCTTTATATTTGGCAGGAAGGGTTTTCCCTCCAAGGAGTCTTTTATCATCTCTAGAAGGACTAAAACGATACCTTGTTTGGTTGAGTATCCTGCTTTTCCTCATAATGGAAAGTTGAGTGTTTTAAAATGTTTAAAAGTGTTTGATGGAACGTACTTTGTCTCACAGGTCTAATACTCTAGGACCATTACTTTTAATCATCCAGAAACCATTTCGCCCAGTCTCATCGGCCACTCTAGCGTGTCGGGTCAGATGGGTGATGGCTGAAGCTGACATAGGCCTTATGGGGTCTCGCCTGGAAAAATGTTGAAGGCTGCAGATTGGTCATATGATTCAATGTTTAAAGTGTTTTATTATAAGCCTATTGTACATGTTTCTTCTGTTGTTGGTCAGCTTTGAACCAGCATAATCTGAGCTTCCAGTTCTGCCATAGAATACAAAAGCTTCCAGCATTCGCCACAAGAAGTTTAGTTTCTATTAAGGACGAGGAGGTGAGGATTATCCCACCAGTTGAGACAGGTAAGAGTTACAACTGTCATGTTGGTTGATGATGCATAATTTTATTTTTCTCACCCTGAGACATCAAATCTTTTTTGGTTCCATATTTTCAAACTTTTGTCTGTTTCAGGAACGGATTCCAAACAGAATGAATTCTATGATGCTGCATGTCAAGGAACTCCTCTCTGTTGGAGGATGGTGGTCTCGTCTGGGATCTGTTATAAGTTGCTCTCCGTTAGGAGCCTGAACTGCTGTTTTTGTCGCTGTCCGTTGAGAGTCAGGACTATTGCTTTGTTTTTCGGACACTTAGAACTGCTTATTGCAAAGAGGTAGTCAAGATGGTGCCTCGTTAATTTGTATGCTAACCTCATATGTGATTGGTTAATGAAGGAGGTGTGTTTCAAAGCCTAATGGGATATGTAGTATTTTACAATGTTTACTGTTTTTTCATTGTCTGCTGTTTGAGTAGTAATGAAATTGAGAAGCATAATCCTCGCCTCCGTGTCCATAATAGAATCTAAAATTCTTGTTGCAAATGCTTGAAAATGTTGTAACCTGTAGCATTCACAGTGTGCAAATGAAAGTGCTGAGGTGGTAGAACAACTGGAAAATTCCCAAGCACCAATCTTTACTTCCAAAATGGCCGCTGAGCATACTGTGCGCTCAAGAGTTTGACTTGCACACATAGAGGAATGCTGACATTAGTGAAACGCAACTAGTGAGCATGATTCAAAGATGCTGTGGCCGCTGTGCGTAAAGCACGCTCAAGGGTTTGACGTACACATGTGCATGATTAAGAGATGCTGATGTAAGTGAAGCACAGCAAAGTTTGTGTAAAACAATCTTGGATACATGCACAGGTCTGTAATGTTAGAATAATAGAAGTTGAACCCTATCAGGAATACTTTCTTTATAAATACCGAGACCCAAAGTTTTACAAAAAAGTAAGGCTAAAAATCCTAAGAGCAGCTTTGGAGATCTGGGTGCAAATAAGAAAAAAAATGAAAATTTCATACAATGGAGCGCAGGCCCCAATTTGGGATTCCCCCAACACCCCTAAATGATTTCGAGATTAACGGAACCAGCCTTTGAAAATGGGTGGTATAAGGTGCGGGGAGACTTAGAAAAGGAATCTAATTTAATAAGCTGGGAAGCGCTCAACAAGTTAACTAGAGGAACATTGACGAAGTTCAAGTACTAAGAGATCTCCTATTGGTGGGTGACACAAAACTGGCACAAAGAGGAGGAAAACCTGAAACTGGATCAAGTCACTAGAACGGGCCGCCAGGAACATGGCGGCGGCAGGCTGATGCCGGTCGCAGGAGCTCAGTGAGGCGGCACAGCGGACATGGCGCACATAATCAGAAAACGGCAAGGAATGATTTAATTATGTCCCGTTGGACCTCTACAACTTACCCGGTGAGAATGTGATGTTTTATGGCTTTTTGGTGTGGCACAGGATTAACCTGGCCTCCTCTTTCTTTCTCTCGGCTCTCGGCTCCCATACCTCACGGTGAACTCGCGTCGCTCCACGGCGGAGGCACAAGGCCCCTGTAGCGGCGGATGGGGAGAGATGTAGAGGTGGAGGTGGAGCAAGCGCTGCAGGAAGCCGGCTCCATAGTAGCGGTGCGGTTTGAAGAACGTCTGAGCAGTCTTTGGTGTCGGGCCCGGGCTGCTCTTGTGTACACCCGGTTCCGTGGGTTGGCATGCAGAGATTATTTGCAACAGACAGGAGGAGGGCTTCCATTGTGTTATCCGGTAACACAGTACCCCATTTCTTCACAATTAAGTCCGGTAAGGAGTTTCCGAATAGGGGGGGGAGCTAAAATTGGAGTGTATGGATCTGAAGTTCGCTGTGGCCCATTTAGTTAACCCCTCGAGTGGGGGGGAAGAAAGGGCAGCGCCTGTTGTACAGCACTTAGGAAGGGCGGAGAAGCCTAGTTTACAGTCTGCATTGTTTTCTAAAGGTAACAGCAGCATAAGTCCTATAGTGTTAAGTACGCAGGGCCACTTGAGTGAGTTACCACCATCACCCTCGAGGAGAAACAGAAATAGATATCAATTGAGATCTCAGCAAGAGTTGAGGTCTAAGGGAGTTTTGGACCGGTTGGAGAGAGAAGGTCTGACACCATTAACTCCATATAAAAGAAAGAAAAAGCCTCAAAAGAATACCCCATCTCTTAAGACATAATTTAAAATGATGGAGCAGGATGTGGGCTCTGACGGGGCAGCTGACACGGCTACATCTGTTCAGGAGAATAGCGCCCCCCCCCCCTTGGTGCTTGAAAATTGCTGTGCACCATTAGAAAGCATGGCGGACCCAGGGAATTTGGAGAGCCCAAATGAGAACCTTATTGTGAATCCACCTGTGGATACATTAGCACTTAGTCGGGTTGATCTCTCCCCCCTCCACAAGCCCTTCAGGCTCCTTTAGTATCTCTTGACCCTCAGCTTTCACAGGATCCACTAGAGGCAGACTGCAATGCCCAATGTCAAACACAAGCTCAAGTTCAGGTCCGGGAGGAGTTGCAGCAGTCGAACTATCTTAACAGCGATAGGGACAGTTTAGGCTCCTTTTTGCAGTCACTAAGGGGCGTCATTATGACTAAGTTTGAAATATCTGAAACAAATTAAAAAAGTATCCACAATAAGTTTGATGCCCTGGAGTCTAAGCTGGATGACATCTGCACACAGACAGGATCACTTGAGCTTAAAGTCACCACATTCTCGGAGTCTGTTCAAGGGAACTCCAAAGATATAGACACCCTAAAGACCCAGAACCGGTCCCTTCTGATGGACATGGAAAGGTTGGAGATGCAGGCCCGTAGGAATAACCTATGAATCTTGAAGATTCCAGAAGGGGAGGAGATGGATGAAATTAAGGGGTTCGTATGCAAGTTATTAAGAGATGGGGTCCTAAAAGATCGGCTAGATATTGATTTGGAGGCCGAGATACAAAGGGTACATAGGGACCCCTTCAGGCTGCACCCGGACAGAAAAGCACCTAGGAAAATTCTAGTTAATTTCCAGACCTATAGTGTTAAGGAATTAATTTAAGGTAGGTGCCTATCACGTTCTACTCTCCATCATCGGGCCAACCCTTATCAAATCTGTTCGGACATTGGGGGAAGAACTGCACAAAGGCAGTGGGAGCTGGGCTCCAGAATGCCTGAACTATGATCGCTCGACGCGCAAGTTCAGATGAAGTTCCCTGCTTTATTGAAAATAATGTGGAGGAACAATATGTATAACTGCAGCCAACCCGAAGATGTTGATGACCTCCTATCTCAGATGAAGGGGCAATAAATAAAGCCCGATAAGTCTTACTTTAGGTCCACATTGGGGAGAAGAGATTTGGAGAGTTCGGAGAGAGTGGGGGAAGACGGGGAAAGAGGGTGAGAATAAAAAAAAAAAAAATTTGGAAGAGGGAAAAAAAGAGAAAAGAAAAAAGACATAAGGAGAAGTGTAGTGATTAAAAACTAAATATATATATATATATATATATATATATATATATATATATATATATATATATATATATATATATATAAATATAGATAAATATATAAAAATTAAAATCAAATAATATATATAAATAAAATATATGAATATATATATATATATATATATATATATATATATATATATTCACTGAAAAAACCATAGGTTATAGACCATATATAGTTAGGAATTAGCATTTACAAAACCTTGAAAATTCACTGAAAAAACCATAGGTTATAGACCATATATAGTTAGGAATTAGCATTTAAAAAACCTTATTTTACTCACACAAAACCATTGAAATTCCATATATAGTTAGTTGCACTAACTATATATCGCGCACCTGCAATCCACTGCTGATCATGTCACATATTACATCATTCATGACATGGTCAGTGACATCACTGATGACATCACTGATGACATCTCAAATGACATCACTGATGAGATCACTGATGACATCATCCAGTGACTGTGTGTTTCTGTAAAGTTTAAATATGTTTTACATATTGAAGAATGAGTAGATGTATAAGTGTCTGGACGAAGGATTTAGTAGGTGCATGACTGAATGTATGAGTGAGTGATTAAATGTGTCTCACTGAGTGCATGGGTTAGTGACTAAACTGTCTTAATTTGTGCATCATTATGTCTGTTGTTCTGTAAACTGCTGCATGTGTTGATCAGTAGCTATATGATTAACTATATGGGTTATTGATTGATTGTCCAAGTATTTGTATGGGAGACTGAGTGTGTGTGTGGCTGGCTGGGAGGTGTGTGACTCTGTGCAGATCAATGTGTACTTGTATCAATGATTGTATAAGAAAGTAAGTATGTGTTAGTATATGTTTGAAAATGTAAGGTGCTCTATGTTTAACTGTATAGACAAGAAAATGGAAGTGTGATTGATTCTTTACAGGACTGACTAGGTGTGTGAGTAACTCCATGGATGAGTGGCAGAGTGTGAGTGTCTGTATAGGTGTATGAGTGCATATGATAGTGTTGTAAAGATGAGTGATTGTATGTATGAATGATTGTATGGGTGAATGAGTGAATGTGTGTGTAGACGTAGGAATCAGTGAGTACGTATGTAGTAACTAGTATTGGTGTGTCAATGGTTTCAAAAATTATACTCTGTATTTAACACTGGGTGAAACAGAGGTTATATTAAAATGTGAGGAGATGCATTGTATTGTCACATGAATGATATCATCAGTGATGTGGTCATTGATGTCAAATGAGATGTCATCAGTGATCTCATCAGTGATGTCATTTGAGATGTCATCAGTGATGTCATCAGTGGATTGCGGGTGCGCGATATATAGTTAGTGCAACTAACTATATATGGAATTTCAATGGTTTTGTGTGAGTAAAATAAGGTTTTTTAAATGCTAATTCCTAACTATATATGGTCTATAACCTATGGTTTTTTCAGTGAATTTTCAAGGTTTTGTAAATGCTAATTCCTAACTATATATAGTCTATAACCTATGGTTTTTTCAGTGAATTTCAATGGTTTTTTAATAGCAAATATCATAAGCTGTCGAATGTCAAGTACGTGGTAAGTAAAAACATTTTCGTGTTTATGCACACTGATCTGCTTTGAATGCTGCTCCCCACCCCTCATTTCTATTAGGAGTACTCTCTCTTTGCAGATAGTGAAGGGTAGTTAACGCAGGCCTTTGCCCCCGTTGTAATCCGTCGTGCCTGCTTCTCTCTCCATTTGATTGATTCTTCTCTTTGGTTCATTCTCTATTTACAAACAAGCACAGAGTCGCAATACTCTGTTTAGTCTTTGCAGATAGCGAAAAATCGTGTAAAAAAACAAAAGGAATCGAGCAAAATCAGTAGGCCACTAATGGGATCTCTTTTTGACCTCGCTAAAATAGAAACATTAGGAACAACCTGTTGAAAATAGCAATGTGTATGTACATAAGCGGCGTTCATTTGTGTTCACAGTACCCCTTGTTGATTGTTTGAATCGAGCATTGAATTGTTCGAAGTTGGTTCTCTTAAGGATCTTCTCTGCCTGCAAACGAGGAAGAATAGGAATATTCTCTCTCCCTTTGCAGATAGTGAAGGGTAGGTAACGCAAGCCTTTAACACGTCGTACCTATTTCATTCCTCATTGATTGATTGATTGTCCGAACATTGACTGTTTGGGAATTAGTTCTTTTTGGAGGTATTCCCGGTTTGCAAATAAACGTAGGAAAATCTTTGCAAGTAGTGAAAGGGTACGTAATGCGGACCTTTCTCCCCCGTTGTAATCTGTCATGCCTATCTACTCCCCACTGATTGATGCACCTGTTTGACCCGGACCATTTACTAGAGATAGGTCATCTGGCCCGACCAGAGAGCACCCCTAGTGAAAAGGACATATGCAATAATAACGAAGTGATCACTGTATCCTGTTAACAGAAACTTTAGCATGAAACAACCTGGAAAGAAAAGAATAGGAAAACGAAAATCAGTAGGCCACTGATGAACATGAACTTTTATTAAACAACGAACAAAGAAACGATAACATAACGTAATGATAAAACCTATTAATGTCCTAGAAACAAGAAAACGTTAAAATATGCCAGTGGTGAGAGACCAGAAAAACAGTAAGAGAAACCAAATCACCCCTCGCTGTCCCACCGCCTGCCACGCCCAAAAAAATCGATAGACTAGGGAAAATGCAAGTCAGTAGAACATCCGCCCCCACTCTGGAAACTACCAAGGTGGGGCAGGGTTGCGGCTACGCCCAGCCGGGAGCAGCCCATATAAGGCGGGTCCTGCTGCCACGCCTCGGCCAGGAGATCCTAACGTAGGGTGTAGCCGGAGGAGAGGCCGAGGCCAGCGGGACCCGGCCAGGGGATTGCCTTTACAACGCTGAACAGTTGCAGGGGGGGGGAATGTCTCCTCGACCCTCCCCTCTCTCTCCCAGTCTGGCCGCGGTGGCCCTTGAGAGTTGCAGGTAGTCCCGCCACATGCTCTTCCGGTCCGGCCACCAACGGTCGGGGGGCCGAGGCCGACGGGATCCGGCTGCAGCCGATAAACCAAGAAACCCGTTCATGGGGCCAGAGCCAGGGGCGTCCAGCCGGCATCTACCGGAAGCCCGGCCCGAAGACGGACGGGACACTTCTTCTTTCTTGAATAATGGCTGCAACAACACTGGGGGGGGGATGTCTTGCACATGCCTCCGACCCCCCCCCCTCGTCCTCATCGCCTGGTCCGGCCATAACAAATGTCAAGCGAGACGCCGTGGGGTGCACTGGGAGGGAGAGACGGTGCGAACAGGCCTCTCCCGCCTCCCCAGGTGGAGGCTTCCCAGCTGCACCCTCAGCGCTCCAGGCGCCCGGAAAAGAGTTCTTCCACTGTAGCCATGCTGCAACGTCTCGCCCGGCAGGGTGGAGCCCGTCCGCTCATTTGACCCCGCGATCGCCAGTAGCTACCGAACTCTCAAAATGGCGGTCGACCTGACAAGAGCGGGCCCAGCATAAAGAAATGGCCCGGTCACTGGTTGACTCCACCACCGTAGTCCTCCACGACCTTGAAGATTCTAGAGGAGCCGCGGGAGTCTCCGACCCCCGATGGGGAATGACTGCCATGATCGCCCGTGGAGTGACGAAACTGTATCCGCGGGACGTCGGCGCTCCCATGCTGGCGCCAGCCTCACTTTGAATTACTAGAATCCTGCAGACCTCAGTTCCGGTGAAAGCACAGTGTGACCCGGTAGGAAAAATTGTTGCACCCCCTCCCCTTTTTGACTGATAGTTCAAACCACCGATCCTTTCCTTTGCCCTTTTAACGGAACTTTGGACTGCCTCCCCCTCTTTTACATTTTCTAGAGAAAACAAAACATTAACCACTACATTAGCATAGCAGTTGACACCAGAACTGTTTTCAAATTGAAAACCAACAACATCTTCAACAGAATCCTTTTTGTTTCTGCTGTGACCCTGCTACAGCACAGGCATTGTCCCCAGCAGTAATTCTGCAATGCCGGTAAGAATAGCTGTGGTGCCTACTGGACTCACTCACCCCCGCGGCGCCCCACGCCGTTATTTGCTGGGCGGCAACTTACTAGACATCACTTTCGTGCCATCTAGATTTCAGCGCGTTCTGCTGCCTTGGAACTATTCGCACAACAGACTGCTACTGACGACCCACCCCCAGGCAACATCTTCTGAATTTTCATAATTTGAAAGAACTAATAACATGTCCTCATCAGGAATTTCCTCTTCAATCATCTCATCAGGAATTTCCTCATAAAAAGTCTGCAATGATGATTCTTGTAACTCTATGGTCTCCAAACATTCGATAAATTCGCCATCAAGAGATTGATCAAAAAAATCATTCAAGTCATCTCCTCCTTGTGAGAATATTTCATTGTTGGTGCTGTCAATTTCAATAAATGTAGTGGATAATTCAAAAGAAATTGCCACGGTCTCTTCGTTGTTTAAATGTTTTTACTGTTTTTGTTTTGTTGTATATATTTATATGTTATTAAAGTTTTATATTCCTACTACTTTGTTGGAGTGCTATATATTTTTAATGTGACACATAATTGTAAAAACTTTGATGTACAAAGAGTCATTCCTAGAATCTTCCGCTTCAGGCTCGGTCCCCTCCCCAATCACAATACAGGATGGTTTTCAGATAGTAGGAACACGTGTGGTGTGACGGATCTCATCGGGTGTGGGCCTTGATCTACTATAACTCCTTTGAAGAGAGGTGATTCTTTACAGCTGGAGCCATAAACTACATCTGCAGGGCTAGCTGATAGCCTGGACAATCGGACACAGAGGAAGAGGAGTGTCAGAGGGTGCGGTAGTGAATAGGGCGAAAGGGAGGTGTCGGGCGGGCACAGAGTGTGATTTTCAGGGAAGAGCAGCGCAGATGGGGGGAGGTTTATTGCCGATGCATAAGACAGAGAGCGGGGGTGACCAGTGCCTGGGGAAGATGCTTGCGAGGGTGGGGAGCCATGCTACGAATCGACACCGTGCAGAGAGTGGGTCTGCTCAAGGCATCTAAAATGGCTGCCGTGCACGACAAAAGTGTGGCATTTCAAAAAAGGCAAGATGGCGCAGACAATGTTTTTCAACACTTCCTCATTTCCTTCCAATCGAACGTTAACAGACGTTGGTGCATATTACCAAAGTTAAGCGATATTTATCGCTAACGATGCTTACCAACGAATGTTTTTACCGCTAAGCATCGTCAGAAATTATCGAAGATAAACCTTGCTATTATCAAGGTTTATCGCAAATGCGATAATAAACGGCCGCAATGCATGAATATCGCTAAAAAGTCAGCGATATTCATGCATTACCGAGCTAATGCTCTTAGCCATGTTATCCACCTCCCATTGGATAACATGGCTAAGAACTGCTCAGGGCAGGTGTTACTTTTTGGAGATATTCGCGCTTAGCGCGAATATCTCCAAAAGTTGGTAATAGGAGATAGATATCTTGCATGTTGTAATGCAAATTATTGTGGTATATGGAACTCATACCATAATCTCTCAGGAAAGCAGAAACTGATCCTTTTGGGACCGCCTAAAAAGGCCTAGGGGGTGAGGGGTACTCTACTTTGCCCCCTTTTCACGTTCCGAACTATTTTATTTTACTCTCTTCTGTAATTACACAAAATAGCAGCGATAAGATGCATCGGAGACACACAGTGAGAGAAAGGAGGCCGGAGATGAAGAAGAGATGTCAAATACACATTGGAGATAATATAGTGGCAGAAGGGAAGTAAATATGAGTAAACTTACCATGTAACATAAAAATGTTGCACTCTATACTATAAGTCTCATTTTATACTACAATCACTTCGCTACAACCTCATAAATTAAAAATAAAAATGAATAATGTCTCAAACAATTTTTGATTTCTAAATATAAATTTATTCTTCAGAATTTTCTAAATTTGAAAGAACTAGTACCATGTCCTCATCAGCAATTTCCTCATGAAAAGTCTGCAATGATAATTCTTCTAACTCTATGGCCTCCAAACATTAGATAAATTCGCCATCAACAGATTGATCAAAAAAATCATTCAAGTCATCTCCTCCTTGTGACAATATTTCATTATTGGTGCTGTCAATTTCAATCAATGTAGTGGAATCATTCAAGTCATCTCCTCGTGACAATATTTCATTATTGGTGCTCTCAATTTCAATCAATGTAGTGGAATCATTCAAGTCATCTCCTCCTTGTGACAATATTTCATTATTGGTGCTGTCCATTTCAATCAATCTAATGGAATCATACAAGTCATCTCCTCCTTGTGACAACATTTCATTATTGGTGCTCTCAATTTCAATCAATGTAGTGGAATCATTCAAGTCATCTCCTTGTGACAATATTTCATTATTGGTGCTGTCCATTTCAATCAATCTAATGGAATCATACAAGTCATCTCCTCCTTGTGACAATATTTCATTATTGGTGCTCTGAATTTCAATCAATGTAGTGGACAATTCAAAAGAAATTGCCACGGTCTCTTCATTGTGAGCCATTTTATTTTGAAATTGCTTGCTGTAAATTGCAGAAAAAAATAATCACTTTCATTTATCGTTTTTAGTAATACATAATATAAAACTAACTTTATCAAGTATTTAGTATAACAGAAGGACTGCAAATAAATAACAGAAAACATTTTTCAAATTATCTTCAAGTGTACAACATAGTTCCCCTTACAAAGAAATTGCCACGGTCTCTTCATTGTGAGCCATTTATTTTGAAATTGCTTGCTGTAAATTGCAGAAAAAAATAATCACTTTCATTTATCGTTTTTAGTAATACATAATATAAAACTAACTTTATCAAGTATTTAGTATAACAGAAGGACTGCAAATAAATAACAGAAAACATTTTTCAAATTATCTTCAAGTGTACAACATAGTTCCCCTTACAAATTAACAACTCACCTTTTTAAAAGTAGCAGAAGTGTTAGTACTGTGTAAATCAAACACCAGAAATTCACCACCAACAATTCCTCACAAATGTACCTCAGACAGTAGTATCACAAAATGGCTGTGGTTTCCTCTCATTTGACATATATACATAACCAATTAACTTTCATCACACACAAATACAAAACCAAAGTAACATTTTAATTGGTTCTAAATTTCAACACTTTCAAATGTGTTTTCCCCATGCAATTTTCCATAGGACATTTACATACGTCTACAGCCTGAATGGCTGAACGGAATTACACCAAACTTGGCAAAATGGTGCATCAAACCTAAGAGGTCAGGACGAATCTACTATGCCCCCTTATGGTCATTTCCCCCTTCGCTTTGGCCTCCTCTTGTCTCTCAATCCTACCGAGAGACAAGATGGCGGCCGCTACGGACTGTTTGGAATGTTGACAGACGCCGGAGAACCAATCAGCTTCGCAAAGCTCCGTAACACGAAAAGTACGCGAAGCGGAGCGCTGTTACAGATATATATCTTTTTTTGAACGTTAATTTCTCAAAATCCACTGGAGCACATATATTGAGACCTAGCAAAGGCACATCGGGCTACCAGTCCCTAATATTTTGCCAAGTTTCGTGCAAATCCATTCAGCCGTTCGATTATTATTATTTTTTTTTTTTTTGCCCCGCGGGGCCCTTTTAAAACCTCCACATCAAACCTAGGGGGTCAGCGAGGATCTACTATGCCCCCTTATGGTCATTTGCCCCTTCGCTTTGGCCTCCTCTTGTCTCTCGATCCTACCGAGAGACAAGATGGCGGCCGCTACGGACTGTTTGGAATGTTTACAGACGCCGGAGAACCAATCAGCTTCGCTTCACAAAGCTCCGTTGCGCGAAAAGTCCGCGAACCGGAGCGCTTCCCGGTCCGCTGTTACAGATATATATCTTTTTTGAACGTTAATTTCTCAAAATCCACTGAAGCACATATATTGAGACCTACAAAAGGCACATCGGGCTACCAGTCCCTACAATTTTGCCAAGTTTCGTGCAAATCCATTCAGCCGTTCGGGCTAAAAGTGAGGCCAACCGCCCTATGGAAAACTCAATGTTAAAAACACGTTTTGGGACCCCCCTTTTTTCTCAGCCCCCCCATGACGAACCCCCCCCAAATTTCCAGGGGCTGCTCAGAAACAAAATGTTCCATTTTCCAGAAAATGTCAGCCAATTCCGTCCACAAACGCCAAAGTTATTAGACATAGAATTTTCAAAAATCCCATAGAGAAAAAATCCTAACTATATATACCTACTGGCGACCGCCAGTAGGTAATATATATATAAATAAAAAACAATATACACAGTATGAAGAGCCATAGTATCGTGTCATTTTCCTGGTTTTGTAAAAAACTAGCTGTTGTGCCGCCTCTGTGAGGGTTCCTAAAAGGCGGCTCCAACGCCAAGTATCACGGGAGGGCTCCTCAGGGGATGGTTAGGGTGGGGTTATAGAGGGGGGTGGTGGGAGGGCAGCAAAACGGAAAAAGTGTCCTCATGCAAAATAAAAGAAGTCTTTTTTTTTTAAAAAAGCTCTAGATGTTTGGCTTTTACGGGTAGGTCATGATTAGGTCAACTAGCATATAACTCCTCTCCTGGAACGTGAATGGCCTAGGGGGAGGCAGGAAGCTATCCCAGGTTAGTGAATTTTTAAAGAACACTGAAGCCTATGTTTATTTACTGCAGGAAACCCACCTGGAAGCCAGAGCATGTGAACAAGCCTTTGGCAAATTGGGTTGGGTGCAGGAAGTATTATGCTCAAGGCAAAAGGGATGTACAAGAGGCGTAGCAATTGTTGTTAGGGCAAATAAGGGCATTAAGGTTCAGAATTGGGATACAGACCAGTCTGAAAGACTTTAACTTGCTTGATTTTTGGAGAGCAAACTATGGCACCATAAGAGAGTATTCTTTTTATAGTAAAAAGTACAAGCAACATTCGAGGATAGATTACTTTCTGGCAGATCAGAAGTTGCTTGCGGATATAGTATCGATCTGTCATATCCCAGTGGGTATCTCCGACCACTCGGTTGTTGAGCTAGTATTTACCCTGGGGTCTAAGAGTATAGCGAAAAGATGGACACTTGACAGGACAATCTTTCTGGATGAGAGAGTGAAGGTAGAGCTTAAAGAGAAAATAACTGATTTTTTCAATTTTAATATAGGTTCTTCTAACGAACAAGTTGTCTTGGAGTCCTTTAAGGCATATCTGCGGGCGCTATTGAGCTCTCTAATGATTTATAGGAGGAATACTAGTAAGAAAAAAGAAATAGATGATCTTAAAGTTATTAAGGAGAAAGAACTAGAATTACAGCATGCTGCCTTGATTCCCAAGTTGGAAAGAGAGTTGCTCAGATTACAAGCAGAGTTTAAAGCTAGAAATGTTAAGATCATCAATGAAAGGTGGGAGGTTAGTAGATTACAGAATTTTGTGTACTGTGAAAAATGTGGATCCCTCCTGGCATGGAAGTCGAGGACAGAGAAAATCAGAAATAATATCAAGAATTTGACCCAAAGGGAGTCTGGTCTATTGATATCAGAGGATGAGTCGATCAGGGAGGAGGCCAGGGCATTTATGCAGGGTCTATACCAAGAAGAGATCAGGCACGGACCAGAAGAAGTCAGCACCTGGTTAGACCGGAGAGATTTACCCCAGTTGTCTGAATCCGATAAGACATATTTAGCCAGTGAAATTACGGAGGGGGAAATAAGAGAACAACTAAAGAAAATGAGCCGAGGTAAAGCCGCTGGTCCCGATGCACTACCGGTTGAAGTGTATTCTGACATCCTAGAGACAGTTGTCCCGGTGCTAAAAACACTTTTTAATAGAATACTTATACAAGGTGATTGTATCCCCCGATCATGGTCAGAAGCCACTATAACTTTGATTGCTAAGCAAAAAAAAAACCCATAATAAATTGAATCTTATAGACCAATTTCATTGTTAAACTCTGATCTGAAGATCTTTTCTGGGATACTGGCCACTAGATTAGCCAGACCTATAAAAACAATTATACACCCAGATCAGAGAGGGTTCATACCTGGGAAGCGGCTCAATGAGCTTACTCTCCAGGTAATAGGTGCAATTGACTTTGCGCAAGTGGAAGGGTTGCCACTTGCCATCATAGCAATCGACTCTGCTATGGCGTTTGACCAGGTTAACTGGGTGTATCTCTAGGCTGCCATGACGAGGTTTGGGTTTCCATCAATCTTTATTGAAGGAGTTAAATCTTTTTATGTGAACCCTCGAGCAAAGGTTCTAGTTAATGGGGGATTATCAGAATGGTTTAGTATCTCTAGAGGTACCAGGCAGGGGTGTCCCCTGTCCCCCTTATTGTTTGATATTTATATTGAGCCCTTTGTTTGTGCACTTAGAACGGACAGTATTATTTTACCTTTTAAAATTGCGGATCTAGAGCTTAAAACCGCTTTATATGCGGACGATCTTCTCCTGTATACTTCAAACCACATTGATTCAATTCTGCGGTTATTGGAACTGGCGGAGGAATTTGGAAGTTTATCTGGTTACAAAATAAACAAAGAGAAAACAGATATAATGGGATGGAATAACTTAACTGCCATACAGGGGGCTAGAGAAAAGATTAGGTATTTGGGAATATATTTACCCCAAAAGTTGATGGATATCCCTAAGATCAGCTGGCAGAAGGTAGTAAAGGAAGTGTGTAAGTTATTGTTAAGGTGGGGAAGTTTGCCACTGAATATCTATGTGAGAGTTAATCTCGTGAAAATGGCGATCCTCCCTAAAATAACCTTCCTGGTAAATACAATCCCGCTACCATTTAATCCTAAGGATATCGCTAGCCTTCAAGGCAAGATTGATTCTTTCATATGGGCTGCGAAAACACCCAGGATAGCCTGGAAGAAATTAAGGAGAGGGCTGAAGATAGGTGGTTTGGCTCTACCCGATTTATTTCTATATTGCCATGCCTTCCACTTTAAGAATTTTAGAATATTGGCCAATAAATTAGATTCTTCCTCACAGGGCCGCTTTTTTCAGGCAATGTTGCATGATCAGTCACAGGGTCAGGAATTTTTTCTTTTTAAATTTTACAAAAAAGTCTGTCTGAAGGTCTTGTTGGCGGCTCTTAAGAACATCATGAGAGTCTTGGGGATACCATATTACAATCTGCAGGCTCCAATCTGGGATTCCCCTGGCACCCCTGATTGCCTCTTAGATCAATTGTCCCAGCCACTTAAAGCGCCTGGTATTAAGACATGGGGTGACCTGTGTCTAAACTCTCAGCTTATGAATTGGGAGTCCTTTATGAATTTAACAAATGGGACCTTAACCAGATTCAAGTTTTATCAGCTCTCGGCATGATGGGCAAGACAATCGTGGGGGATTAGAGAGGATAGCTAGCCCCTTGATTCCATCTGTAGAGGTGGAGTTTGGAAACGGGAGGTCGCCTTTTGGTATAGGACATTCACTGGAGTAAAAGACAGCTTAGATTTTGAACTGGTGAACCTTTGGTGTAATGTTCTAACTGGAAGTCGTGAGGAGATACAGAAAATCTGGAGTGACTCTTTTTCCATGTCTCAGAGAGTATATAAACCAGCAACCTTGTGGAGAAATCACCTCTTTACAGCTTAAAAGGTGTATTGGACTGTGCTGGTTTATGGTGGTATAAAGCCTCATTAGCAAACAGCATCTTGTTTAGCCGCAGCCAAGTGTACCCAACATGCTGCTTACCTGAGCAGCTCATCCCGTCAAAAAATATGAAAATATTTTGATGTCCGTAGAAATGCAGCTCCCTGAGCAGTGTTCTCTTAAGGATTTTTGGGGCTCCTGGACAGAAATATTTTGGGGGTCCTGTTAGCAACAGCTTTGCATTTTATTACCCACTATTATGCTAACTGTAGCCTACATGATTTGTAAGTGGGTTTGACACACAAATATTTGAAATATTTCTTTTGGAGGACCCCAAAAATTCTTATGAGGACTGTAGTAACATGCTTTCTTTATTAAAGTTGTTGGGTTGGAATGTAGAAGTATTGCATGTCACCAGAATGGTATATCTTAGGGATCTGGAATGTTTTACTTCATTTTGAAGTCACCCTGCTACTATGCTGCATGCACCTTATTAGCTGCGAACTTCAATAAAAGAAGATTAAGTAAACAGCTTCTAAGTGTGATTACTACACTTATTTTTGGCGACAAGCTGTTTATCTAAGAACCCATGGAAAAGAACCTTTTCTACAACCAATTCTGGCTACACTGATTTGGACGCCAGAAAAAACAGAACTCGCAAGTGATGTCCTTTGGGGAAATTCCGCTTTCTGCCATTGTGTGCTGTAATTGAAGATTTTGTGAGGCATCGGCTTAGCAATTGAAACTACTTCGACCTAATCCAAGTAAGTGTAACTTTATTCTGTTACAACTTACCAATGGACATCTTTAAGGATTGGCAGTAGATTCAAAACCCGCATTGCCCCGTTCTACCATTCTTTTGCTGCAGTCATTGTCTCCACGCATCTCTCCTGCTGCGCGTTCTTTCTTGTCCAGTGCAAAGTATTCTGCGAACGCGTACGGCAACAGAGAAGAAAGACCAAATGTCATGACGTCAGTGCGTTAAAGAGCAGGCACAGCGGTCATCTTTGAGTGATGTTATATTTCGGAATGGAAGAATTATTTGCTTCAGTTTATCGTTTTTCTATGGCAATATTCCGGAAGTGAAGGAGTGTTTACTTTATTCCGTTTATCATCATTCCTCATTGAAGTCTTATTTGTAAGGGTCAGTCTTCACAGAAAACCCTCAATCCTCCTATGTCTTCTCTTGGTTGTCCTAAACTACCTTGGGAAGAGGTTGATTTAGATGTTATGGGACCCATTTTGTGGCAAGATCGTGTCTCCAAGTATGTTTTGGTGTTAGTTGAACTTTTTTCTAGGTGGATTGAAGTAGAAGTGGTCAAGAAAGTAGACACTGAAGCTGTTATCAATGTTTGTGTTGTGGAGAGTGTGAACAGAGTATTAAAGGGTGTTCTAAAATTGGCTAGCAAAGGAAATAAAAATTGGAACGATGAACTGGATACATTTATTTGGTCTTACAGGGTGACAGTTCATGACATAATGGGGGAAACTTCTTTTGGATCGATGCATGGCAAATTCCCGTACTGCAGAATTAACCCTGGATGAATGGGCAAAAGTAAAAAGTATGAAATGGGACTGTAATCAGGTAAGGGAGTGTATTTCTAATTCTCAAAGTAAGAACAAAAATCATTTTGATGCTAAGCATGGCATAAAAGAAGGGTGCATTAAGGTTGGAGAATTTGTCAGAGTTAAGTGTGGTGAGAAAGTGGACAAATTGCACTCTCGGTTTTCTGAACCTAAAAGGGTGACTAAAGTCATGCGTAACACTGTTGAATTAGATGATGGCAGTGTTCATCACATGAGTCGTATTTCTATTTCTAGTGGGCCTGTTTCTGTGAATGAAAGTCGTACGAAGTTTAAAGGTACCAATTATTGTTGGATGTGTGGAAATTTGGCAGAGATCTCTGTTAGCATTTAGCTGAAGCCATCTTGCTGCCCGCGGCCATCTTACTGGCCATGTGCTCGCTTTGTGCTTTTTCCTTCTTCACTGTTGCTTGCCCTTTTACTTTGCTCAAAGAACTGGCTATAAATAGCCTCTGCTACTCTGCACATGCTCAGAAGAGTCTGTAGCTGCCTATGCACCTGCTCTAGTCTGTAACTGTCAGGTTGTTTTTACCAAAGTCAGCAACTGTTGGCTCCTCCTTTACTGTTGACTGGGCATTCTTTGTATGACCATTTATGTATGTAACTCTCCTATGTGTGTTTGTACCGCCTTCTTTTGAGCTTCTGTGTGGGTATAAAAGACCCATGGTTCTTCTACTCTTTGTGCTGCTTCATAAACTACCAAAGGGTGATGTGTGAATGCACTTCCAGCACATGAGGTTAATAAAAATATATTTTTACTATTTCAGCTTCTGTGCCAACTTCTATTGTCTGGTCTGAGGACTTGTGTGCAGAGAAGGGCGAACCCCTAGCACTGGTAGGCCTTGCTGAGGTCCACCTCTACAGATGGATGCTGTACCAAATTGCTGGAAAGGGGAAAGACATGGATATGAACTTACATGCTTTTGAGGCTGTCCCAGTTTCACATGTACCTGAACTTGAGAAAGAATGTGAAGCTGAGCGTGAACCTGGAATTGAGTAAGAAGATCGTCTGGATGGCACTGGACTTCTTGATGGTGAATGTGGTTCTTATGTTTAGACCAGTTCTGCCGAGAGAACCTGTAAATTTGGCAGACGTATTAAAATTCCAATATGCTTCATTTGTTTTGTATAAAGAAAGGGGATGTGTAGTAATGTGGTTCCTTTATTAAAGTTGTGGGGATGGAATGTACAATTATTGCATGTCATCAGAATGGTATATCTTTAGGAATCTGGAATGTTTTGCCTCATTCTGAAGTCACCCTGCTACTATGCTGCATGCACCTTATTACCTGTGAACTTCAATAAAAGAAGATTAACTAAACAGCTTATAAGTGTGATTACTACAAGGACACTGGACAAAGAGAGATGAGGAAGAGACACAGATAGAGGTAGAGGTAGAGGTAGAGATAGAAGTAGAGGTAGAGATAGAGGCAGAGGTATCCCTACCTCTACCTCTATCACTACCTCTACCTCTATCTCTACCTCTGCCTCTATCTCTACCACTGACTCTACCACTAACCCTAATTCTACTTCTTTCCCTACCTCTACCTCTGTCCCTGACCCACGTTGTGAGCCATGTAGTGTAGTTCCTATATCCCTGATAGGCTCTGCGCTTTGGAATAATATACACTATAGATTAGACATAGGACTGAGGTCAGTATGTCTCTATCGAGTACATTAAACTTAATTATTTGTGTGTGCCAGCTAACTCAGAGGTCACTAGAAACTTCTCGAATGAACAACGAGGGATTAGTCTCTGGCAACTGCCAAAACATGACAACTCTGATTCCCTTAGAGTCAGAACAATATCTTCAGTCGTGGAAACAATACACATTCAGTGTTCCAAAATATTGTGCACCTCATCCTCGTTCCCTTGGAACTTGCTCTGTAACTTTCATTAAACAATGGCCGACTAAGCCAACAACACCGAAGCCGGTGGAGCTACAGGTGATAACGCCATACTAACTTTTAACTTAAAAGGTTTCCAAGAAACAGACAAGAATGCTATAATCATTCCTCCTAATTGAAGGAGAGCCATCACTCTAAAACTTTATAAAACATGGCCTAACATCAGGAGGTGGTAGAGCAGTTTTTGTAATAGAGGCACATGAATATCACCAGACAGAAGTATTATGTTCATGGATAGTATTCCCAGAATCAAATCCAGTAACACATATGTTTTACTTCTACAAAGAAGATGATCCATCAGAGGAATATATTCTTTTTGAGGATATTGAAATTCCACTCACATACCAGGAGCATGAGCTCTGGTTTAAAGGCACCCTAAAAGAGTTAAATCACATGACCAGGCTCGGTCCACTAGGTAGACCAGGAGACACATGGTCTACACACCTGACCCTGACATTGCAGCAATGTCGGACGATGAATTACTTAGTATCATATAAGGAATAATAGAATTATACAGTGAAAACACAACTGTCTGAAAGTCCTGAAAAGGTCTTTACTAAAAACACTCCTACATCTTCTAAAAAGAAGTTGAAAAATAGCAAACGACGTTCCAAGGAGAAGCTTTCTCATTCCCGAAGTAGGTCTCCTCAAAAGGAGCCCTCTGAAAGGAGGTACAACCTCAGGCATAGGGATAATTTGAGAAAACCTGACAGATATCAAGATACTGATACACGTTCCTTCCAGACCTTTCAGATATCGTCACAGACATCCAAAAGAAGAGGACGACCAGAGAACAAGGTAGAGTCCAAAGATGATCAACACGTTCAGAAAAGCAAACGAAAACCTCAATAAACCAAAAAGAAGGTAGCAGGTCTAAAAATGAGACATACCAAGGATCTTGAGGACAAAACTCAAGAACGGACATCCCCACATACCTGGGTTAGTTCTCCACATAGTTTATAAGAAATAACACTCTGGATGGAGGGAGATATACTAAGAAAAGTGAAAGAACTCTTTTGGGAGCAACTTTCTAAGGGTTATGATGTACTTCTAGCTGAACAAGACTGGCCACCAGAATTTGTCAGGGAGTGCCCACATGGCAAGGGCATCATTATGCCAGCCTTCTCTAACCATATTCAAATACATTTAAAATATACTTATGCCAGGAAATGGACAGTTGCCCAGGCCCCAGCATAATACAAAAAACACTCACCTCACCATAAAATTCAGTTAAAAAATCAACCAACTGCAAAAAGGCAGTATCCAGTTAAGCAAGAACCTAAAAAAAACAGGTCAGGGAGATCTTAGATCAACTTGAATACCAAGGGGTGATTGAAACATGGACCTCATCAATGAACAATCCTTTGTTTCCTGTTTCCAAACCAGACAATACATACCATCTAGTTTTGGATTACAGACATCTAAACTCTTGTTACAAAATATTTGCAGTGCAAAATGCACATAGTACAGCATTAATGAATAACATTGTGCGTAAAAAATATAAAAGCACATTAGATATTTCAATTGGTTTCTTTTGTCAAAACATTGCACCTGAAAGCAGGTATTTGACCGCTTTCCCAATACCAGGGACACAGCATCACTTCTGTCGCCTCCATCAAGGATTCAAGAATAGTCCTGGGTTATTCTCAACAAGGGTAACAGAGTTACTACAAACTTATGTTGACGAGGCATTGTCATATGTCGATGATATCTATCTGACAGATGATGACCCTAACAGGCACTTGAAAAGGGTGAATACCATTATTTTGGGCTTTGCCTCTGAAAGGTACATATTCAATTTAAAAAAAATCAAGAATTGACCACCTCAACGTCCTTTTCCTAGGATTTGAGCTATCAAGTGAACGCCAAAGCCTGGCAACTAATTTTTTAGAAAAATGTGTGCTGCTCCAATTTCCAAAAACTCTGAAGTACTTACAGTTGATTCTAGGTTTCCTGAATTTTGGAAGAACTTACATTCTAAATTACACATAAAGGGGTAGACCTCTCTATAAAAAATTAATCAAACCTGATTTTAAAACAATCAATTGAACACAAAAACTCACAGAAAATTTGCGTTCACTTCAAGCTGACATGTTAGCAACTAAACATTTACAAACACGCGTAAACGTACGCAACTTAATGATCGGAATCATTCCGGGTCAATGCGGATTCACCTACTTAACTTTTAACAAAGGTGAAAAAGTACCAATTGCATACAAATCGCAATTGTACACACAAGCAGAAATGAAATTCACTTCTACAGAAAAAATTCTGACAGCAGTTCAGTTCAAACCGCTGTAGCAAAAGAGAGAGCTCTGGCACAGGTGAGTTAATTCTCTTGCTGCAACTGATGTTGAATATGTTTTTGATCCTTATTTGAAAACATCAGAATTCCTGCAATACGAACAAGAATGTCCGCCGCCTACTGAAATTCTGCCTCTAGAAGAGTATGAATGTATAATTCATACTGACGGATCGGCACAACCCGCTATGGATGATAAGCATTGCATGCTTTAATTGCTTCTGAAGTAGGTGTTATTTCTGGAGTATAAAGGTGACAGTAGTATTTGGCAAATTGTTCCAAAATCTGTTCTGGTTTTCTATATATTTTAGAGTCTAGTCCTTTGATAGTTTTAATAGTAGTTTTAGCCTTTTTATCAGCAACCTTATACGCCAGAATTTTCCCAATTCTATCTCCACCTTCATATTGTGCGAGTTTATATTTGTGTATTTTGGAACTGAATTTTTCCCTGAGAGTTTTCTTAAGTAATGCCCTTAGTGAGATAAGTCCTAGACTTAGCGCCTTGGTGTTAGTTCTGCCCTCTGTTATAGCGTCAGAAAGTTGTTGCTCGGCTAGAGAAATATTTGATAAAGTGATTTTTTCTAATCTTAGTTTTTCAGCATTATCCTTGAATATATATTGCTGAGTGTAGCCTCTGATGCTACTTTTACATGCATCCCATACATATCTAATTGATGTTGAATTAATATTAAATGATATATATTCTAGAATGTGTTTTTTAATACCGGCAATGTATTGGTGGTCAGTTAATAAATATCTGGGAAATGAAAACTGTCGGGCGATAGGCTTAGTGTCTAGATTTTTAAATTCGAACAATATTGGGTTATGGTCTGAAGTGATTTTAGGGCAAATTTCTATCTCATAGTTTTCTAGAATATAGTCTGTTGCCCAAATCATATCGATTCTAGAGAGAGTTTGATGTGGAGAGGAGTAATAAGTGAAACCGGATGTAGTAGGATATTTAGTACGCCAGGCATCTTTTAGGTTGTGTATTCTGGCTAATTCCAGAATGGCCGATCTCACTTTACCCATCCTGTTCCTATTTCCTTTACTTGTAGAATCTATAGCATAATTCATCACACAATTAAAATCCCCCATTATCAATAACTCACCGTCCCAGTCCAGTAATTCAATGGTCAATTGTTCATATAGTTTCGGTATATCTAGATTTGGCCCATAAACTATACAAAATACATATCGTTTTTTGTTAAATTGCAATTGTACAATTGCCCATCTGCCGTTGACATCGGCAGCAGTCTTGATAACGTTTGTTCTAAGCCATTTCTGCTTGAGAATGGCGACTCCACGAACTGGTGCCCCTAAAGTAGAGCAAACAACCAGGTCGTAGCCCATTTGTGATAAAATTTTGCGATCTTGATATCTGATATGGGTCTCCGAAATAAATACCATGTGTGGTTTGTACATATTAATTTCTTCTTGTACCAATTTTCTCTTGCCTGTATGGTTGAGACCGGCCACATTCCAGACTAGACATTTAAGAGAAGACATATCTTATATTCTTGTTTCTCAATCTCTTCCACAAAACAAATTCGTTGACCTTGTTACAACTTTTAATACATTTCTTGTTCTTGCAATAAAAAAAATGTTCCCCTTTTTCTTGCCCAACCCACCCAGATGGCTTCTTTCCGCCCTCCCACCCCCTTAACCTTGATGCCCCCAAGGGGAAGCACCCCTCTATCTTGGCTGCCGCTGATAGGGCAGCATAGTGGAGTCGTGAGCATGGAGTCCTTCCCCCACCGCTAGAGTGACTCATAGTGAATATATTATTTTCTTTTGTCCCCCCCTTGATAGTGAGATAGAATATAAAGGATCGAAAGGAAAAGTAGAAAAATAGAAGTTTCATGTTTCAAACATAATGGCAGTGGCTATATTGCATTCTAATTAATTTTCAGATTGCTCTAATTATCAAAGAAAAAGAAGTTATGTCTTGTAGCTTTCTATCTTGTATAGTTCATATTCTTTTTCCCTTATTCTTTTTCCCTTGTCCATTTCTCTAGATTTTTGCTTGCCTCTTCTGGTTCAGTGAGAAATAGAGATTGTCCACCCCTGATAACTTTGAGGCGTGCAGGCTCTTGCAGATACACTGTACAGCCGATAGCTTTAAAAGGATCGATAAATTTACGCAGCTCCCAGCGTCGATCCATCGTAGCCTTACAGAGATCTGAGCGAACGAAGAAAGTGAAATTGCCTACGGTGACAGGGCTGTTGATTTTGGCTTTGAGAGCAACAGCTTGCCCCAGTAGGAAGTTTCCAAAATATATCATTATTGGTCTAGGGAATTTGCTATTCTGACTTTTTTGAAAAGAAGGCAGTCTATGTACACGCTGTAATTGAGAGTCCCAATCCCAGTCTGATAGGTCGCTGAAGGCTTTTTCAAAGAGTCTCACTACAAAGGTACGAGGGTGGCCCCCCTCAGCGCCTTCCGTTATTCCAAACAGTCTGAGGTTATGTCGGCGAGCTCTATTCTCCAAATCCTCGACTTTGGATTCTAGTTGAGAAATGCGGGAAGAGTGGTTTCTCGCAGTTGACTGTGAACGTGAAGTCTCTTCTTCAACTGTCACGACTCGTTGTTTCAAATCCTCAATCTCTTGTGCAACCCCGCCAATTTTCTGACACATTTCGCTCATAGAAGCCTGTAGTTTCATATTGTCATCTCTCAGCTGGAGGTGTTGTTGGTGGTTCTCCTGCCTCTGAGCGATGAGAGTTTGCATTATTAAATCCATAGAGATATTATTTTGCAGATGCGGTGTCTCATCATCTGGTATTGGCGTTGTAGTTTGTGTAGTCAAATGATTAGTAGCCTGAGAAGTCTGATTGGTATTGATAGGTATTGTTCCCATTGTTCCCATTGTTCCCGTTGAGTTATTCGAGGCTTCTAGCTGGTATGATTCCAAGTTAGTTTCTATCAATATTGGCCTCATATTAAAATTGATTGTTGGTGTCAGAGTAAGTGTGTTAGTAGGCTTGCTGGTCTCCAAATTATTGGCGGCGTGGGAGGTGGAAGGATCGCAAGGCAGTATTCTTGAGGTGTCAGCAGTATCGGCAGTCTTGGCAGTAGTTGATCCAGTGTTTGATCCATTTTGATTGATGTAGTTGGTAGACCCATTAGCGTTTCATTGGTCTGACTATCGAATTGCACATGTTCTGCGTTCCCGTCTCCGGGAAGTGTATCCCTGTTTTGCAGATACAGGTCTCCATCAGAGCTTGCACCGGATAATCTTAGGGCCATGCCCTTGACTCCTCCCTTGGATTTAATCCATCTCCTCAGCGGGCTATCGTCGATGAGGACCTTGCGTCCTTTTTTATTTACAGTAGTGTCTTTGCTCAGTAGGTTACGGGTAGTGGACTTTTGTCTAGCTTTAACTTTTAGTTTAGATTTTCTTGAGACTATAGCTCGACCGGTATTATATTATACTCCAGAAATAACACCTACTTCAGAAGCAATTAAAGCATACTTAGAGAAATACGTACCTGAAAGTTTGGACACAGAAGTAACAAGATCACTTAGCACTGCAATTTCTATTGAAGAGCTTGTTAAAGCTGTCAAAGCGCTCCCCCCAGGCAAGGCTGCAGGAGAAGACAGCTTACCTGTGGAGATTTATAGGATTTGTGAACAGGAACTTCTCCCCCTACTTAAACAAGTGATAGATTCTGTGGGAGAAACAGGAGATGCCCCTACCTCTTGGCGTACAGCTAAAATTGTTTTCTTTTTAAAAAAGAACAAAATACCGGAAGAACAGGGTTCATATAGGCCTATTTCGTTAATTAATACCGACGCCAAAATATTTGCTAAAGTACTTGCCAATCGATTAGCGCCCATATTGCCTTCTCTAGTCAATTGTCAACAACACGGCTTTGTGGTGGGCAGAGACACTACTGCCCACGTTAATACTGCAATAACAGCTTTCGATGTTGCAGCGACCACTCTCACCCCACTTGGAATGGTCATGTTAGACGCAGAGAAGGCATTAGATCGAGTGGGGTGGGAGTACCTTTGGGCAACACTAACGGCGTATGGCATACAGGGGCAGTATCTGGGATGGATTCAATCCTTGTATGAGACGCCTACAGCAACAGTTAGCTATTTAGGGAAGAATTCCGATAATTTTCTAATAAAAAGAGGCACCAGACAGGGGTGCCCTCTATCACCATTATTATTCGCTATAGCTCTAGAGCCATTCCTTAACGCACTAACCGCTCAGGTACATATAACTCCAATAGAACATGAAGACATGTGCCTTAAAATCACAGCCTTCGCTGATGACATTGCTATATATACTACAGACTTGGTGCGGGCCATACCTAAAATCATCCAGGAAGCTAGAGAATTTGGCGACATATCGGGATATAGACTTAACGTAAACAAAACACAAGTGATAGCTAACTATCAACCTGCACACCCGATAATAGGACTTTGTCATAATGCTACTTATCTAGGGGTCAAACTCACTGCAAATATTGAGAAGATCGTCCCTTTAAATTATGACCCCCTATTCAAAGATATCGACTCCATGTTTAAAAAATGGAACAAAATACCCCTTAGCCTGATTGGACGTATTAATATAATAAAGATGAAGATAGTCCCGAAAATATTATACTTATTTAGATCTATCCCACTGCAACTTAATAAATCATACATTAAGAAAATAGAAAGTATCTGCAGTAGATACATTTGGGGATACAAAAAAGCCCGTCGGTCAATGACGATACTGAAATTACCTGTCGACAAAGGGGGATTAAATTTCCCGGATTTAAAAATGTACTTTCTTGCCTCTTTTATTCAACGCATACGTAGCCTTTTGGCTAGTGAGGTCTCCACATTCTATCACCAATTTATGCTAGGCTCACATAGCAATAAGTTTCTATTCAGGGTACACGATCCAAATTACTATAAGAGAGTCAAATTCAAGACCGCGAGAGCCATTAAAAGAGTTTGGGACCAAATTATGGACATTGAAAAAATGTCCTTCTACAATGCTGAACTCCCAATATGGGGCAACCCTGGGCTGCCAACCATCTTCGCAGATAGTGCTTGTACCTTATGGATAGATCAGAACATCAACAAGCTAGGGGATCTTTATGGCCCTGATGGCCTTCTAAGTTTTAATGCTCTAAAAGCACTATATAACATCAATGAGACAACATATTTTAAATATATTCAGATACAAAATTTCTTAACTAATTACAAGAAAATTGAGAATGTTGAACATTCAGATATCTTACAATTTATTTTCTCTAATCAGACCAAAGCGATTATTAGTAAGAGCTATATCATCCTTAATAAAGGTCAAGCTGGAGATTGCGAGAAAATGGCAGATAAATGGACCACTAGGCTAGGAATCAACATCTATCCCAAGCAGATTGAAAGCTCACTAAAACAAATAAATCGAGTTGTCCAGTCATCAAACCTGAGGCTACAACATTATAGGACAGTAACCCAAATTTATTACACGCCTCAAAGAATCTCCGGCTGGTCATCAGGCAATATCTCTACTGAACGTACCAAATGCCCAAAATGCAATTTAGAAGCAGCTGGCATAGAGCATATGCTCTATGAGTGTCCTAAGCTTACAACTTTTTGGTTGGGAATAGTGGATGCCCTCAACAGGAAACGTATAACTATGCCTGTACTCTCTTCCCATCTGGTCTTGCTGGACATACAAGATACGAATAGTATCCATAAAGATCTGTTAACAATCGTCTTTGCATGTGCCAGACTGGTTATCGCGCGTACATGGATTTCGAACGAACCACCTAGAATTAATGAATGGTGGTACCTCATTAATGAAATATACACTATGGAACTCTCTTTGGCTAAATTAAGAGGCCCTAAAGCGCTTAAAAGAAGGGAGAAAATGTGGGGTACATTTACTAGCTAAATGGATAAATATACTGTGAGACCGACATGCCACACTCCTCTGACACGATTTTTTTTTTTTGTAAAATTGTTTTGTTAACTTCTGTGTTTTTTTCATTTTTCTTTTCTTTTCTCTTTCCAATGACAATAATATTTATCGAGAACTATGTATATGTATACGATCAAGATGATTTTACTTGCTGTATCCATGCTTTTTTTTCTTGCAATAAATAAAAAAACAATTAAAAAAAAAAAAAAAAAAAGGATGATAAGCATTGCAAAAAACACAGTTGAGGGACAGAATGTAGAACAATGTCATACATTCACCCCAGTACAAGGATCTGGGCCTAAATCCATTGTTTTTTTGCACTCCACACCACCCTGGGTTAGACACTGGCTATATGCAAATCAGCTCTGACCCTGTGCCTCATGGGAACAGTCCAGTCCAAACTACCAAGCCATGTCTTTCCCAGACCGGAATCAAGCATCCAAGGACCGGTTTCTGGCTATCAGCCTTCATTCAGCCTGGATAGCTTGACTCCAGTGGTGTGGAGAGCCTGGGACTCACGTCTGAGCATACCCAGCCCACTCGGGGTGAAAATTGCAAAAAACATAGTTGATGGACAGAATGTAGAACAATGTCATACATTCACCCCAGTACAAGGATCTGGGCCTAAATCCATAGTTTTTTTGCACTCCACACCACCCTGGGTTAGACACTGGCTATATGCAAATCAGCTCTGACCCTGTGCCTCATGGGAACAGTCCAGTCCGAACTACCAAGCCATGTCTTTCCCAGACCGGAGTCAAGCATACAAGGACCGGTTTCTGGCTATCAGCCTTCATTCAGCCTGGATAGCTTGACTCCAGTGGTGTGGAGAGCCTGGGACTCACGTCTGAGCATACCCAGCCCACTCGGGGTGAAAATTGCAAAAAACACAGGTGATGGACAGAATGCAGAACATTGTCATACATTCATCCCAGTACAAGGATCTGGGCCTAAATCCATCGTTTCTTTGCACTCCACACCACCCTGGGTTAGACACTGGCTATATGCAAATCAGCTCTGACCCTGTGCCTCATGGGAACAGTCCAGTCCGAACTACCAAGCCATGTCTTTCCCAGACCGGAATCAAGCATCCAAGGACCGGTTTCTGGCTATCAGCCTTCATTCAGCCTGGATAGCTTGACTCCAGTGGTGTGGAGAGCCTGGGACTCACGTCTGAGCATACCCAGCCCACTCGGGGTGAAAATTGCAAAAAACACAGTTGATGGACAGAATGTAGAACAATGTCATACATTCACCCCAGTACAAGGATCTGGGCCTAAATCCATCGATTTTTTGCACTCCACACCACCCTGGGTTAGACACTGGCTAATTGCAAATCAGCTCTGACCCTGTGCCTCATGGGAACAGTCCAGTCCGAACTACCAAGCCATGTCTTTCCCAGACCGGAATCAAGCATCCAAGGACCGGTTTCTGGCTATCAGCCTTCATTCAGCCTGGATAGCTTGACTCCAGTGGTGTGGAGAGCCTGGGACTCACGTCTGAGCATACCCAGCCCACTCGGGGTGAAAATTGCAAAAAACACAGTTGATGGACAGAATGTAGAACAATGTCATACATTCACCCCAGTACAAGGATCTGGGCCTAAATCCATCGTTTTTTTTGCACTCCACACCACCCTGGGTTAGACACTGGCTATATGCAAATCAGCTCTGACCCTGTGCCTCATGGGAACAGTCCAGTCCGAACTACCAAGCCATGTCTTTCCCAGACCGGAATCAAGCATCCAAGGACCGGTTTCTGGCTATCAGCCTTCATTCAGCCTGGATAGCTTGACTCCAGTGGTGTGGAGAGCCTGGGACTCACGTCTGAGCATACCCAGCCCACTCGGGGTGAAAATTGCAAAAAACACAGTTGATGGACAGAATGTAGAACAATGTCATACATTCACCCCAGTACAAGGATCTGGGCCTTAATCCATCTTTTTTTGCACTCCACACCACCCTGGGTTAGACACTGGCTATATGCAAATCAGCTCTGACCCTGTGCCTCATGGGAACAGTCCAGTCCGAACTACCAAGCCATGTCTTTCCCAGACCGGAATCAAGCATCCAAGGACCGGTTTCTGGCTATCAGCCTTCATTCAGCCTGGATAGCTTGACTCCAGTGGTGTGGAGAGCCTGGGAATCACGTCTGAGCATACCCTGCCCACTCGGGGTGAAAATTGCAAAAAACACAGTTGATGGACCGAATGTAGAACAATGTCATACATTCACCCCAGTACAAGGATCTGGGCCTGAATCCATCGTTTTTTTGCACTCCACACCACCCTGGGTTTGACACTGGCTATATGCAAATCAGCTCTGACCCTGTGCCTCATGGGAACAGTCCAGTCCAAACTACCAAGCCATGTCTTTCCCAGACCGGAATCAAGCATCCAAGGACCGGTTTCTGGCTATCAGCCTTCATTCAGCCTGGATAGCTTGACTTCAGTGGTGTGGAGAGCCTGGGACTCACGTCTGAGCATACCCAGCCCACTCGGGGTGAAAATTGCAAAAAACACAGTTGATGGACAGAATGTAGAACAATGTCATAATTTCACCCCAGTACAAGGATCTGGGCCTAAATCCATCGTTTTTTTGCACTCCACACCAGCCTGGGTTAGACACTGGCTATATGCAAATCAGATCTGACCCTGTGCCACATGGGAACAGTCCAGTCCGAACTACCAAGCCATGTCTTTCCCAGACCGGAATCAAGCATCCAAGGACCGGTTTCTGGCTATCAGCCTTCATTCAGCCTGGATAGCTTGACTCCAGTGGTGTGGAGAGCCTGGGACTCACGTCTGAGCATACCCAGCCCACTCGGGGTGAAAATTGCAAAAAACACAGTTGATGGACAGAATGTAGAACAATGTCATACATTCACCCCAGTACAAGGATCTGGGCCTTAATCCATCGTTTTTTTGCACTCCACACCACCCTGGGTTAGACACTGGCTATATGCAAATCAGCTCTGACCCTGTGCCTCATGGGAACAGTCCAGTCCGAACTACCAAGCCATGTCTTTCCCAGACCGGAATCAAGCATCCAAGGACCGGTTTCTGGCTATCAGCCTTCATTCAGCCTGGATAGCTTGACTCCAGTGGTGTGGAGAGCCTGGGACTCACGTCTGAGCATACCCAGCCCACTCGGGGTGAAAATTGCAAAAAACACAGTTGATGGACAGAATGTAGAACAGTGTCATACATTCACCCCAGTACAAGGATCCGGGCCTAAATCTATTGTTTTTTTGCACTCCACACCACCCTGGGTTAGACACTGGCTATATGCAAATCAGCTCTGACCCTGTGCCTCATGGTAACAGTCCAGTCCGAACTACCAAGCCATGTCTTTCCCAGACCGGAATCAAGCATCCAAGGACCGGTTTCTGGCTATCAGCCTTCATTCAGCCTGGATAGCTTGACTCCAGTGGTGTGGAGAGCCTGGGACTCACGTCTGAGCATACCCAGCCCACTCGGGGTGAAAATTGCAAAAAACACAGTTGATGGACAGAATGTAGAACAATGTCATACATTCACCCCAGTACAAGGATCTGGGCCTAAATCCATCGTTTTTTTGCACTCCACACCACCCTGGGTTAGACACTGGCTATATGCAAATCAGCTCTGACCCTGTGCCTCATGGGAAAAGTCCAGTCTGAACTACCAAGCCATGTCTTTCCCTGACCGGAATCAAGCATCCAAGGACCGGTTTCTGGCTATCAGCCTTCATTCAGCCTGGATAGCTTGACTTCAGTGGTGTGGAGAGCCTGGGACTCACGTCTGAGCATACCCAGCCCACTCGGGGTGAAAATTGCAAAAAACAAAGTTGATGGACAGAATGTAGAACAATGTCATAATTTCACCCCAGTACAAGGATCTGGGCCTAAATCCATCGTTTTTTTGCACTCCACACCAGCCTGGGTTAGACACTGGCTATATGCAAATCAGCTCTGACCCTGTGCCTCCTGGGAACAGTCAGGTCCGAACTACCAAGCCATGTCTTTCCCAGACCGGAATCAAGCATCCAAGGACCGGTTTCTGGCTATCAGCCTTTATTCAGCCTGGCTAGCTTGACTCCAGTGGTGTGGAGAGCCTGGGACTCACGTCTGAGCATACCCAGCCCACTCAGGGTGAAAATTGCAAAAAACACAGTTGATGGACAGAATGTAGAACAATGTCATACATTCACCCCAGTACAAGGATCCGGGCCTAAATCTATTGTTTTTTTGCACTCCACACCACCCTGGGTTAGACACTGGCTATATGCAAATCAGCTCTGACCCTGTGCCTCATGGTAACAGTCCAGTCCGAACTACCAAGCCATGTCTTTCCCAGACCGGAATCAAGCATCCAAGGACCGGTTTCTGGCTATCAGCCTTCATTCAGCCTGGATACCTTGACTCCAGTGGTTTGGAGAGCCTGGGACTCACGTCTGAGCATACCCAGCCCACTCGGGGTGAAAATTGCAAAAAACACAGTTGATGGACAGAATGTAGAACAATGTCATACATTCACCCCAGTACAAGGATCTGGGCCTAAATCCATCGTTTTTTTGCACTCCACACCTGCCTGGGTTAGACACTGGCTATATGCAAATCAGCTCTGACCCTGTGCCTCATGGGAACAGTCCAGTCTGAACTACCAAGCCATGTCTTTCCCAGACCGGAATCAAGCATCCAAGGACCGGTTTCTGGCTATCAGCCTTCATTCAGCCTGGATAGCTTGACTCCAGTGGTGTGGAGTGCCTGGGACTCACGTCTGAGCATACCCAGCCCACTCGGTGTGAAAATTGCAAAAAACACAGTTGATGGACAGAATGTAGAACAATGTCATACATTCACCCCGGTACAAGGATCCGGAACTAAATCTATTGTTTTTTTGCACTCCACACCCCCCTGGGTTAGACACTGGCTATATGCAAATCAGCTCTGACCCTGTGCCTCATGGTAACAGTCCAGTCCGAACTACCAAGCCATGTCTTTCCCAGACCGGAATCAAGCATCCAAGGAATGGTTTCTGGCTATCAGCCTTCATTCAGCCTGGATAGCTTGACTCCAGTGGTGTGGAGAGCCTGGGACTCACGTCTGAGCATACCCAGCCCACTCGGGGGGAAAATTGCAAAAAAAACAGTTGATGGACAGAATGTAGAACAATGTCATACATTCACCCCAGTACAAGTATCTGGGCCTAAATCCATCATTTTTTTGCACTCCACACCACCCTGGGTTAGACACTGGCTATATGCAAATCAGCTCTGACCCTGTGCCTCATGGGAACAGTCCAGACCGAATTACCAAGCCATGTCTTTCCCAGACCGGAATCAAGCATCCAAGGACCGGTTTCTGGCTATCAGCCTTCATTCAGCCTGGATAGCTTGACTCCAGTGGTGTGGAGAGCCTGGGACTCACGTCTGAGCATACCCAGCCCACTCGGGGTGAAAATTGCAAAAAACACAGTTGATGGACAGAATGTAGAACAATGTCATACATTCACCCCAGTACAAGGATCTGGGACTAAATCCATCGTTTTTTTGCACTCCACACCACCCTGGGTTAGACACTGGCTATATGCAAATCAGCTCTGACCCTGCGCCTCATGGGAACAGTCCAGTCCGAACTACCAAGCCATGTCTTTCCCAGACCGGAATCAAGCATCCAAGGACCAGTTTCTGGCTATCAGCCTTCATTCAGCCTGGATAGCTTGACTCCAGTGGTGTGGAGAGCCTGGGACTCACGTCTGAGCATACCCAGCCCACTCTGGGTGAAAATTGCAAAAAACACAGTTGATGGACAGAATGTAGAACAATGTCATACATTCACCCCAGTACAAGGATCTGGGACTAAATCCATCGTTTTTTTGCACTCCACGCCACCCTGGGTTAGACACTGGCTATATGCAAATCAGCTCTGACCCTGCGCCTCATGGGAACAGTCCAGTCCGAACTACCAAGCCATGTCTTTCCCAGACCGGAATCAAGCATCCAAGGACCAGTTTCTGGCTATCAGCCTTCATTCAGCCTGGATAGCTTGACTCCAGTGGTGTGGAGAGCCTGGGACTCACGTCTGAGCATACCCAGCCCACTCGGGGTGAAAATTGCAAAAAACACAGTTGATGGACAGAATGTAGAACAATGTCATACATTCACCCCAGTACAAGGATCTGGGCCTAAATCCATTGTTTTTTTGCACTCCACACCACCCTGGGTTAGACACTGGCTATATGCAAATCAGCTCTGACCCTGTGCCTCATGGTAACAGTCCAGTCCGAACTACCAAGCCATGTCTTTCCAGACCGGAATCAAGCATCCAAGGACCGGTTTCTGGCTATCAGCCTTCATTCAGCCTGGATAGCTTGACTCCAGTGGTGTGGAGAGCCTGGGACTCACGTCTGAGCATACCCAGCCCACTCGGGGTGAAAATTGCAAAAAAAACAGTTGATGGACAGAATGTAGAACAATGTCTTACATTCACCCCAGTACAAGGATCTGGGCCTAAATCAATCATTTTTTTGCACTCCACACCACCCTGGGTTAGACACTGGCTATATGCAAATCAGCTCTGACCCTGTGCCTCATGGGAACAGTCCAGTCCGAACTACCAAGCCATGTCTTTCCCAGACCGGAATCAAGCATCCAAGGACCTGTTTCTGGCTATCAGCCTTCATTCAGCCTGGATAGCTTGACTCCAGTGGTGTGGAGAGCCTGGGACTCACGTCTGAGCATACCCAGCCCACTCGGGGTGAAAATTGCAAAAAACACAGTTGATGGACAGAATGTAGAACAATGTCATACATTCACCCCAGTACAAGGATCTGGGCCTAAATCCATCGTTTTTTTGCACTCCACACCACCCTGGGTTAGACACTGGCTATATGCAAATCAGCTCTGACCCTGCGCCTCATGGGAACAGTCCAGTCCGAACTACCAAGCCATGTCTTTCCCAGACCAGAATCAAGCATCCAAGGACCAGTTTCTGGCTATCAGCCTTCATTCAGCCTGGATAGCTTGCCTCCAGTGGTGTGGAGAGCCTGGGACTCACGTCTGAGCATACCCAGCCCACTTGGGGTGAAAATTGCAAAAAACACAGTTGATGGACAGAATGTAGAACAATGTCATACATTCACCCCAGTACAAGGATAACGCAAGCTGCTTATAGAGCAGCGTGCGTGATCGTTAAAGGTCGTATGCGCGATGGCAAATTCAGACCTATGCTCACATAAACACAATCTCTAGGAGATTGTACAGCTCAGCGAGCTCAACTAAAAGCATTCATCATGGAACTTGAAAATACGGATCGCAAAGTCCCCACACTTATAGTTTGCAATTCTTTCTACTGTGTTCAATTCTACAATGAATATTTAACAAATTGGCTTCAAACTGGTTTTAAAGATGCAAAAGGTGGCCCAATCAAGCCTAAAACCCTTTAGCAACAATTAGTTCAGTTGTGAAACGGACAACACGACACTCATGTGATACACACGATGAGTCATCAAAGTGATGGCGTTCACGTTGAAGGGAATTCATTGGCTGATGAAGCCGAGAAGGGGTCTGTGTTAATGGCTTCCGTAGCTGTAATCACTCATTCAAAAACGAAAATAGACAGTAAAATAATACTGGCTGTCTATGCTATAAGCAAAGGCAGCGGTGCAGCGTTACCTAAAAAGTTTCCACTCAAATAATGATATATAATTGATGCGAACAGCTTTCTGTTTGCTCAAATCCCTGGAGTGGGGGATAGGGTAATTCCAAACATGGAACGAAGAACAGCTTTGATTTACGAAGCACATCTGGAAGAGGGTCTTATACATCAGGGGATCTCTAAAATAATATTAGCTTTAAAAGAGATGTACTGGTGTCCAAGGATGAATGCACATATTCACTTCTTCGTCATTAACTGCATAGACTGCAATAGAGATCGCAGCACAGAACACCACCAGATAACGGACTAAATCGTAGCCAGCGAAGTACAGACGCCCTTGTTAGACAGCATTAGATTATCTACCTGCAGTCGTCCATCTGGACGAATGCAGTACCACAAACACTAAGTCAAGGTTCCTTTGGATGTGGCCTCAGCACTAGGCTGACGCTCGAACTGTTATAAAAGATTTTTTAGCCTTTATCGGCACATCCGCAATAGGCAAGCTACATTCTGACCAGGGTCCTGCATCTAGCTTTCAAGCTTACAAAGAAGCCATGGCCAGTTTGGGAGTTGCATTGCGGTATTCTTCTCCATTCCATCTTGAGGGAAATTCTGTTGTGGAAAGAAAAAACCGGGACAGAAAGCAGTCTATAACAGCTAGGGTATTAGGTTCGGGTGACGGGTGGGTCAAACATCTCATTGGGGTTCAACATGCACTTAAGAACTTGCCAAGAAGTTCTTTAGGGGGTGTCACTCCATATGTGGTCCTATTTGGGACAAGAATGTTGGTGCCGGGCCTTGATTGTCATGGAACAGTGGTGGAAAATAAGAATTTTGATATTAAAGGTCATTTGGCTGTTTTACAGGACCTAAATGAACTAAGATTAAAACAAGGCAACGTCCTCCTGAAGCCAACCACCACTGGGGAAAAACCAACCGTCCCAGCAAAGGCCTGTCTGGATACCAAAGCTTGGTCATCTAGTCAGAGAAACGATCGCGGACAAGAAGGAATTTGGGCCTCCTTTTAGACAACCAGTACCTCTTGTAGCAATCCACGGAACAAGAACAGTGATACTGCTGCCCCTTGATGGTAAAAAGGAGAACTAATTTGTGTCTATCGATCTGATCAAAACACACTATGTGGCCGATACTAAGCAGTAGGCCAAGAGGACTCCGCCAATGTAGCAGACACACTCCTCTAGCTACAATCCAAGAGGTTCAAACTGAGAGACTCTTAACCATTGAGGAATCTACAGTAAGAAAAGAAGGACTAAGCAACAAAGCTATGGAACTCGTTACTCTTGAGTCCCAAATAACAGTTCGTCCTGAAACACCTGTCTACACAAACGTAACAGGTGATCAAGTGGTTCCAGCGATTTCAACAAATCCGGATGCAATTCCAACCATTGACAGAACTGCCTCTGACTATTTCATTAACTTTGATACGTTTTCTGAGGATACCAGCGAATCTGAAACAATGCCAGCCAAAAGAACTTTCGAAGAACAAGCTATTTACTTTTTTCATCACCTGGAAAAGACTTATCTAATGTTGCCATGGAATGAATTATTGATTGTGTTGGGAATATTTCTTCTACTTTGGTTAGCTCTGTAAATAACTATGGGTATGCTGATAAATGGAAGATATGTAAAAATGGACACTGCAAGTAAGAAAGTCAACCTATTCCTCAAGCCACACAAATCATCCCATCATGAACAAAGAGACTTTTCAGCAGTGAACATCACAGCCGTTGCTTTACAAGATGGTATAGCTTGGGACAAAATAGAATATGACATTTTTGGCCCGTCGGAGCTGTTGAACATTCCACACTTATTCAAGATTTCATTAATTGATTTTATTACCTCTAGTACCTTTTCTGATGATTGGGACTTCCAGACTGTTAATAATATGATGTCTGATCTAGAGATGTCTGCAGTATTCACAAATCATGAATATTTAGAAGGTTCATCAGACTATGAACATATGTATTGTTATACCTATTATGGTCATTATATCTATCTACAATGCCTAGAAACGTATATATGTATAACCATTAGGAACATTGTCCTACACCTCCAAAGGGTCGCTCAAAAACATTTGCGAATGAGTTTCCATATTTTTCAGGATTCAATGTTTTCAATGCTGAATCATTTTACTTTAGAAATGTGAACAGAACAGGACTGAAAAGTATTTTAACAAATACCAAACAAATTTATTCTGCAGCCTTTATTGCCCTACTGTCTATTCAGGGTTTCGACTTTTGGAAAGACAACAGTGAGACAAAAACTATCTGGGGTTCAAAAGATTGGCAAGTTCAGTAGGTAGAAGCTATATTTAGAGCCTGTATCATCCCTGAATAAATTATGTTTTTGAAGGACACTGTCCAACAAACTTCTTGCCTTTGGTTAGCCAAGATCAAGGACATGAACAAACCGACTAAACCTATACCTGCAAGTAATATCACTACACGGGGGGAGGTCGACGTACATAATATTTTGCATCACAATGGTTGCTCTGGCCCATAGACACAAATAACTGTTAATATTGATTCCTGACGGTTAGAAATGGGATTTCTGGTTGGCTGAGGCTTGTGCCAAAGCCAGGCAGAAACCACCACTCTAGTTAGGGCAAGGAAGTTACACTCCAAAGATAACCCCTGCTCACCCCCTTGGCAACGTGACACGAGCAGTAGAGCTGATCCCCGGGGCAATGTAAGTTAAGTATTTAAGCACGCACCCACCAGCAACAACACTCCAGGCCCCCCACAAAAGGAACTCCACACAAGGTTATATAAAAATAGCATTTGTATTATCAGATCACATCAGAATCATGATCACAGGATGTACATTGTGCCAACTGGCAAGGGCAATATTTACAAGGGATTATATACATGGGACGGGGCCACCTGGACCACTGTCAGGAATAAGCTCTTTTAGAACTAACCGTTGGTAGAATTAGCACTTAGTAGAAGTAACACTTTTAGAACATAGAATACAATACTTGTAGTCCTAGAACTTAGAACATAGAGCCTATCGGATATGGACAGTCCCTTCCGTACTGGTTGCGGGGATAATACGAGTGATCTCCTCAGTAAGCCTGAGCGGGCGGCCGGCGTGCTACAAGCGTTTGACTGGGGCGACCAAGGTGTGTGGCTCAGAGGAGGAGGGGGGGCAGGGTGCGGGCGGCCCAGCGAAGCGGACGTGGCTCAGAGAAGAGCGGCGCGGCTCGAGGCATGAGGGCGGCCGGGCACGAGCTGCTGAGGTGCAGGATGCGGGCGGCCCAGGCGGAGCAGAGCACGGCTTCACAAGGAGCGGTGCGGCTCTAGGCGGGGGCGGCCAGGCACGAGCTGCAGAGGGGAGTGAGTGAGGCACACTTCAGGCGAGGCCCCGGCGGCCCAAGGAGATCAGACAAGTCCCAGCAATTTGTCAGGGAAGGCACAATAGAGTCCACTGGTCCTGGGACTGTGGTCAGGGGGCAAGCTCAGTATCAAGCCCTTGGAGATAGTTTTAAGCACCAAATAGCAAATGTAGCACTCAGCCAGTAACCACTAGTAAAAGGTAAGTACCAACTACGCAACCCTAACCACCTTAGGAAAATATTACGCAGGGAACCATGAACTCACTAGCATAACTATACTAGGAAACATAACCACCTAAGCATAAAAATACATTTAGGGGTATAGGTCAGGAGCATTACACATGATGCATAGAAACACATTCAGAGGCGTAGGTAAGACACATGACGCATAAAACACATTCAGCGGTGTAGGTAAAACACATGATGCGTGAAACACATTCAGCGGTGTAAGGAAGACACATGACGCATTAAAACACATTCAGCGGTGTAGGTAAAACACATGATGCATAAAACACATTCAGCGGTGTAAGGAAGACACATGACGCATAAAACACCTTCAGCGGTGTAGGTAAAACACATGATGCATAAAACACATTCAGCGGTGTAAGGAAGACACATGACGCATAAAACACATTCAGAGGTGTAGGTAAAACACATGATGCATAAAACACATTCAGCGGTGTAGGATAGCAACTTTGTACATTATGCATAAAAACACATTCAGAGGTACCAGAACACAGGGTGCGCAAAACATACAACACACAGTACATTTCCTAGCACCCTAAGAAGCACATAACTCACAACAAAGTCCAGGTTGCGCCACTGCGCCAAAAACCTAAACGTAGCAGCTGCCCACTACTTGCTGGGCAGCTGAGGACAGGGATGGAACAGGGCCTAAACGCTGCAGCTGGCACTAAGTGCTGCACAGCTGGGGAAGACCAAGGTAGGGATGAAGGAGTGCGACTCACTCCTGAGTCCAAGGAACAAGTCCCCTAAAAAGCAAGACCTAAACGGTGAAGCTGCCCAATAATGGCTGGGCCACTGGGAAGGCAAAACTGCGACAGGGCCCTCACTGGCCCTAGGACACAACTGTGCCAACTGTTGGAGCCCTCTCGGCGCGGGGAATAACCAAGGCGCAAAACAGGGGGGCCATCTGGCTCTGGAGAGGGGAGGCAAGAAGGTGGGCAAGAACATGGGCCCCCTCGGGACCCCTTTAAGGACTAGATGCCTCCCTGGAGCACATGGGCTCCTGGGACAACTCTACGCCACTTGTGGAGGGCGCTGGCTCCTAATCTCATCATGCCCCCTGTTTGAGCCATCCAGGCTTAGGAAGAAACATGCCCCAAGTACTGTACAGAACACGGGCCCTGAATTAAATGTGACCCCACGTCACCATGGGGACTCTAGATGTAACTGGGGGCCTCGTTGGAGCCACAGGCTGTGTACAAAACGGTGGGGCGGCCCACTGCCATCCGGGGCCGCCCTAGCTCTGTGCTCCCTGTGGGAGCGGGAATTACTCGTGCTCTCTCCCCCCTCCCCTCCGGGCAGCCCTTCTCACCGGCTGCTTCCTGGAGGCGGCGGAGCGATGTCCTCTTTACTCAGGTGGCGGCATGTGTGCGGGGCTCTCTCTATGCTGCCCCCGCGGCCCCAATCACTGGGCCTCGGCAGGACTTCGGGCGGCCCCGGGGCTCTCCTCAGCTCATGGGAGCCCCGGGTGGCCATCACTTGGCCGGCCTCTCTCCTCTTCTCGGTCGGCGTGGCTCCCCCAATCGGAGCGCGGCGGCGGGCGGAACTTCCTCACAGAACCGGAAGTCCCGCCCCGAGTCAGGCACTACGGTGCCTGACTTCCTATTTTTGCGGTGCAAGGGCCGCGGCGGTGAGTCAATGGGGGCAATATGAGGGGTGGGCACCCTCGGTATTAAGAACAAACGTAGAGGCGGGGTGGGCACCCGCTGAGACACACATAAACGGGGTGAGCACCCGTACATCGGCACAAAAATGAAGAGGAAGACGCAGGGTGGGCACCTGCGAACTCGGGCAGACAAAGGGCAGGAGCGCTTCCCTCCTAGGGAAAACGACAGCGCTCTGCCCACCATTAACAACAAAGCACCCACGAGATGCTGGGAGGGGGGCACAGCCACTACCAAGCCCCCAAGGAAGGACCCCCAAGCAAAGGTCCCAGCAATAAGCAGCAAAAGGTCTCCAGGAAAAGGAGCACAGCGCTCCCAGGGCCACTCGGTCCAGCATAAAGCCTTTTAAGGATAAAGAAATAATGCCAACGTCTCTACAAGGTCCCAGAGTAGAAACTAGGCAGTAGGGTCCCAGCAACAAAGTCCATCGGGCATCCAGGGGCTGAGCAGGGACAGGGAGGCAAGCCTTCCCCTGGGCCCCAGCAGCAGCACGCCCCTGGTTGATTCCAGTCAGAAACAAGAACATTTTACAAGAGGTCACAGCCTCTTTTTAGACACAAAATTCCTTTGTCTTTAGGTGCAGGGTGGGGGGAAAACCAGATGCAACTGGTTTTGGAGCAATTTTTGTGCTCAGCCACCCTTTCCATTCACCAGTAAGGCTAGGGTCTTCAGTCGCACTGCAGGGGCGGAGCCAGCATTGTGTGGGGAAAGCCCAGCCCTATTCAGATCCTAGGTGCACCCCTCCCTCTCATCACACATGCATATCTCCCATTCACCACCGGGGTAGACCCATCCTGACTCCTGGAGCCTGGCACACCAGCCAGCTCCAGCCAATCACAAGCCAGCACCTTCCCTGCACAAGCACACCAACGTCTAGAAGTGGCACTTCCACACTAGACACAATCACGCCGCATACATCATTGCGCAGCATTTAATCACATGAGTCCGCACATACCAAACTCGAGCCTGCACTCCCCGCACATCAGGAACAAACAATGTCACACACATTCCCCATGCATTCCTATGGGAGGGCAGGCCAACCTCACTACACGCACGCACTTTACCCTGGAACACAGTGGTAAAGTGCGCAGAAACCAAAAATCAATAGCACCAAGTCACCTATCAAAAGCAGAAAGTTCAGGGGTGAACCTGCCAGAAGAGCCAAGTCCAACACTGACCAAAACTCAAGTTTCAAAGCCAATAGGCCAGACCCAAGATATGTTCAAAGACAGCATCCTGGGGTAATACCAACATACAGTGTACGGAAGCTATGCCTTGATTGGCTGCAGAAAGCTACACTACAGGATGTAAAACAACACTTATCTTTACTTAAAGATGATGCAAACCTTAGGGAATTCTTGCTAGAACCAAGAAAACCGGGTCCAAAACGTTTCATATATGCCGATATATATGCTGCATATAACGAAATATGGAAGATTACGCAAGCAGAGACTGCAGAACGAATACGAGAAATTGATCATATTAATTTAGAGAAATCTCTCTCTGTAGTAGACAATGGGTTAAGGACTCTGTCATCCAGGATATATTCATTGGACAGCATTGTGTCTTCTGCCATAGACATCACGGAAGAAGACTTGGTCATGTTGCAACATGGTCAGTCTCAGTAACGTCCTAATGCTATTAGGTTGGACACTCCAACGCTTTCGTTCAAGCTATGTGCCTTGGCATTTAATCAACACTACGTCACTGTTTTCAGAATTCAATCTCTCTGATAAACAGATCAAACTGGCACAAAGGGGAGCAGACTATATGGTGCTGAGCATTGAAAAACTGGAAATATTACCATTTACGGTAGCAGAGAAACCAGCTACTGAATGGATAATACATGAAACAATCACTCTGACGGTTACAATTGTCCATTTTCAGTATTGCCTGAAGCACATACCAGCAGGCAAATATGAAAGGTTGGGTAAAGAATACATCAAGACATCCTGGGATTTACCATACACACACAGATGTTGGAGTGGGGGACTTGAAGTGTTTCTTAGCGGTTCAAACTGTAAAAACGCACTAAGCGGTACTCTCCTTTGTCAGGGTATTAATTTACAAGGGGCCTGCGATGGTTCCTCTAACAACTTATCCTGTCACCTGCAAGGCTCACCAGCTGCAGTGCTTGATCCATTTTTTGGAAAACTTTCAAATGGAAGTTACCTCATGTTGAACGATCACAGCTGCTGTGGCATGTTGCCATGTATCCCATATCTAGTGACTGTTACATCCAGGGTCACTTGCTGTATGCAAGTATTGTTTCCACCAACCAAGACAGCCAGGGAGTCGCCTTTATGGCCTTCACTGAACATCTCTTCTATACGAATTGATACTCTAAGCAGAATGAAAGACATTCTTTTACAAAAAACTGTGCCACTGACCTCGGCCAAAGCGACCTATGATCTACAAGTCGCAAGGACTTCTGCCGAGATACATGCCCTTTTGAATAAAAACTGCCTGTACATTTCTCTCAAACATTATGTTGTATCTTAAACAAATCTGATACAAGCGGTATTGTACATGTATTAAAGACCGTGTGTTCCGGACTGTTAGTACCTTTTTAAGCAGTCCTTGAAATTATTCCAAACGTCATGCACTTTGTGTTTGGTGGACTGCCCCTACTTTTGGGACTTGTTGCAGGGATACTATTTTTGCTCCTACTGCTGCGATATGGCAAGCCAAATCACCAGCGACACCCAGTTCACCATGAAGAGAGTTCTGCAGGAGATGAAGTGTTGTGAGCCCATCGTCCAAATTTTGGGTTTAACTCGTCTACGAGAATTAAATACCACATGGTTTCTGTCATTCAGTCCAATCTGGCAAGATTGCACCTTACCTGTTCTACGCTGTCGGTTTTGCAGTGAATAATGCGTCCTCGACATCTTTCTAACACTCCTATCAGTCATGCCTATGGATGTCAATACTCTGCTGGACCCTATAATGGCCCATGCTCTGTGTTGTTCCCAGCTTCTACCAATCCTGATGACGGCATTCATTGAGATCTCACTGATGCATTTTGCAACTGCTGAGGTACGAGAGGAATCAACAGGCGTGCAGGTAAAATCTGATTCAAACAGTTCTGATGTGACCAGTGCTGAAGGCGATAGTTAACATCTATGTCTGGTTAATCTTCTAAACAAGGTATTCTAACTTTCACCTACAAGGGTAGATGACTTTTTGTCTTCAGAAATAGAATATTTCATGTTTTCTCCAAGCCCTAACACTGACTTTTGATTTTGTAGGACTTCCCCTTGCCTGGATATTCATTTCTCTTTAAGAACTCATTTATTACGCATGAACATCTATTCCTTAGGGGTTCATTCATGACATTCTTATGCCCAACCTGTACGTCAATACTGGCATTCTTAAACACCTTCGAGGTATAAATATACCTTCACTTGCTATGGCAAGGCACGGTGAGGTTCGGCTACCTACTTGACCGATGCGGCTCGCCACAGCAAGTCCCAAAGGAAGTCAAGTCCCCAACTGACGCACTGACCAGGCGCTGTCATCCTCCTAGCCAACAATCTAGCTCCAGTGTTTCTGACTCCCCTTGCGGGGTGTTAGAGATCGTGTCCCGGGAAAGAGATTCCAACCTCTCTCATTCTAAGGTATGGAGCTGATTAGAACCTAGAGAAACTTTTGGCAATTCTTGGTGAAACTAAAACTAAACTTTAGCTACGACGAGGCTATAGCTAAAACTGCACCTACTTCTTCCCTTGTATTATGGTTAGGTCAGGTACACTGGGGTAGCATTATTTTAGAAGCACCAGTTGAGTATTTTAGCCTGTGTTATTTATGTACGTATTTTTATATATGTCATAGCTACAGACCTGGCTATTGCAGTATTATTTTATATTACTGCTAACGCTGTAAGCATTATACTTTGCATTCTGTCTTTTGATTGTAGCAGTTCATATCTCTTGCATGAGAAATACGACTGTTCAATAAACCCTTTTATTGAAACACCAGGCTCTCTTTTTCTGTGCAACTCTGAAGAAACAAAGCATGCTCGATTGACTGAGTGTAACTGTAACCTATTGTTTCCACGACTCTGAAGATTTTGTTCTGACTCTAAGGGAAACAAAGTTGTCATGTTTATGCAGTTGTCAGAGACTAATCCCTTCTTGTTCATTTACGAAGTTTCTAGTGACCTCTGAGTTAGCTGGCACACACAAGTAATTAAGTTTAATGTACTCGCTAGAGACATACTGACCTACTGACCTCAGTACTATGTCAAATCTATAGTGTATAGTGTGCAGAGCCTATCAAGGATATAGGAACTACTCCACAGGGATAAAGGTATAGGTAGAGATAGAGGTGAAGGTATAGATAGAGGTACAGGTAGGGATAGAGGTAGAGGTAGGAATAGAGGTAGAGGTAAAGATATAGGTAGGGATAGAAATAGAGGTTGGGATAGAGGTAGAGATAGAGGTAGAGGTAGAGATAGAGGTTGAGATAGAGGTATAGGTAGGAATAGAGATAGAGATAGAGGTAGATATAGGGATAGAGATAAAGGTAGAGATAGAGGTAGAGGTAGAGATAAAAGTGAAGGTATGGATAGAGGTAGAGATAGAGATAGGTATTGAGGTAGGGATAGAGGTAGAGGTAGGAATAGAGGTATAGATAGAGGTAGAGATAGGGATAGAGATAGAGGCAGAGATAGAGGTAGAGTTAGAGATAGAGATAGAGTTAGGGATAGAGTTAGAGGCAGAGGTAGAGATAGAGGTAGAGATAGAGGTAGGCGAAGAGAAGACAACAGGTTTAGACACTGACATATACAGGGGGGAGCAAGAGAAAAAGATACCATGCATTTTCTCAAGTACCCCATGTAAACGAAGGGCCCTGGGCAATTGTCAACTATGGTTCTTAGAATCCTCACAGCAGCAGTACGAGACAGATCACAATTGTGGTTGAGGGTAAAGGTTCTTGCTTCTGAATTCAACTGTTTGGCTGAAAGTGTTCCAACTCATGGATTTGAGAATACAGTGAACCACTAACATTGGTCTTGAATTAGTGCTTTTAAAGACAAAGTTATATTTATGTTTGAGCTCATTTTCAAAGTGTCTGTGATAAAAACCTATAATAAAAGTGGTGGGTTGTTCACTGTTCCAAAAACAAAAATGTTAGGAGTGTGTTGAGCAATGCTATACCAAAGGTGGATGGGTTTCAGTGCTGCGACGAGCCTGTTCTTGTTGCTTTATCAGAGTTTGTCAAGCAGTAGCGCTCTTGTTTCATATCACCCACCTGAAGCCCATGTCTGTTCTGTGTAAAGACTATTTTTTAGCCGGTGTTGGTACTGGGGTCCCTGCTGCCTGGATTGTGTACTTTCCTGGTGTTGTGTACACCTTCTCAAAGTCCAGCTGCCTCTTCACAAGTGTCTCATATGTGTCCTGGTGATCGGAGACCTGTCAGGAGATGGAACAAATAATACACAAGAGTCAAACGGTACCTAAACCTGGACACCAACACAAGTACTCAATGTAATCACTCCACTGATAGGGCAGAGTGCAGACATGAAGATAAGACAGTGCTGCTAATTGTCTGGGAGTTAAAGATCTAGGACCTAATTTAGATCTCAGCAGACAGGTTACTCCATCACAACAATGACAAATATCCCGTCCAACAAAATATAAGTCCCGTAGGACATAATGGGATTTATAATTTGGCGGACGTGATATCCATTGCAGTTTTGACGGAGTTACCAATCTCCTGAGATCTAATTCAGGAACTTAGAGCTTCGTTTAGAGTTGGAGGGACTCTAAAATCCTCTTATATCTGGAGGACACTTTAGGAACTCAGTTGAATCCATCAACTGATTCTTCAAAACAATGTGGAGTAATTCAGCGTATTTAGAGGACTGATTTCAGCAATGTCAGAATATAAAATTAAAAACCACCTCCCTGTATAGTGTACTAAAATCAAGTAGTCTATATAAAAAGTGTGAGATATCGCCAGAGGAAAGTAGAGGCAACAGGTAGAAAATACCAACTCTCTTTTTGTGGAAGCGTTGGCGAGAAATTAGGCTTATCGGAGGGTAGTGCTAAGCATTTTTTGTGCTCATAGAGCACAAAAAAATGAGATACAAGCTCAAGAATAAATCCAAGACCAATTTTCTATGAAAATAACAAGATTCTTCACATTTCTTTTTTAGAAGCAAGTCTTCGCATCAGAAATATGCTTTATGCAATTTGAAAACTCAAATACACAATTTGTATACGTGTGGTTATTGAAACAAATGCAGTGCAGTTCAAATATGCAGTACTTTCAGTAACTAGGTAATTGGCGGTGAATTCCGTCAACTAGTTACTATCCGGGTCAGTGGGGAAAGCAATGGAAGTGTATAGATGCAATGAAATTCAGTAGACCGCCAACAACGTCACGGTCGCTGGCAGCAGCTCATTGGAAGCCAATGGATTGGGAACACTGCCAAACCGGTGTTCGCGATTGCTGGAGGATGGTGTGTTTTCAGGTAGCAGAGGACCGCTGATTTAGTTGGCACTGGGGTTGTTGGTAGGAGGACTCTGCCAAGGCGTTTTAATTGACCATGGTCTTATGGAAAGTCAGAGGTCATCTTCACTAGTATGATGAAGGCCTTTAGGGGCCGAGGACTCGGGTACAGCAGGCAGAAGAGTTGCACCTGGTGCAGGAGTACCAGAGGTTGTGGGTGCTCTTTCGGGAGTTCACTGGCAGTGGTCATGCCGCTGGTGTTCTACAGAGCAGACCATCATGGAAGAGGCAGTAGTTCCACCATTGCTGCTTTATGCCGTTGATGCCACTGTTAGGAACATGGCTGTTTTCAGCGTCGCTCGTTATGCTGAGTGGATCCCTCGAGTTGATGGAGACTTACAGGGGTCGATTCCACTGTACTGGTGAACCAACAGGCCTATGATGCTGCACGGAGTGTGCCAGTACTCAACCACTGCGGTTTCTTTACTGGCATGTGTCTGGGACTAGAGCCTCTAGCCCAAAGGGAGGTTATTGGCAAATTGCTGAAGGCTGAAGGGTTCTGGGGCTTCTTGGAGGCCTCGCAAGTTTCAGGAGAGGCAGCAGGTTGCAACGGTTGGATTCTTAGCAGTGGTGGAGTTTGTGCCAGTTTATTTGGCATCGGGTCTCAGTTCTTGAAAAGCAGTGGTCTTCTTCTGTCATCTTTTTGTGTCTGTCGAATGTAAAGTCATATTTTCAGGTAGCCACCTAAATACTGAATTTAGGGGCATTTTCAAGCGAGTCCAGGTAGTAGCCAATGGGCTGCCTACCTGTAGGGTGCCTACACCCTTTATGCTCACCCCATGTAGGGGGTGGGCATACCCTGACCCCTAAAAGGCTCTTATCCCCAATCTAAATATGGCAGATAGTGAAAAGTGGGGTCTGGAAAGTAGACCCACCTCCTACTTTGACTAGTTTTCCACCAGTCCTCTTGTAAAAAGTGGAGCAGGAAGTGGGGATACCATCTGATTCTAAGAGCAGAAAGCTGGGGTCAGGGTTCAAAGCCGGCATTCCCTTTGAAGTTCCCACTTCTGTTGAGGCAGACGCTGCACGGGGGTACGGGGTGACCACCTCTGCCCAGAGCAGTCTTTCTTCTCTGGATCCCAAGAGATCTGGCTGTCTGCCCAGGGGCCCAGGAACATGTCCGGGGATGGCATGCTGGCTAAGACTAGACTGGAACAACACCAGGGTTTGGTAGGTTTCAGGGGGCCCGTTAGCAGGGTCTCCTGTGTGAATTTATTAAGAAATCCAATGCTGGCATTCTCAAGGATTTATTCTGACGAGATGTTTAATACCAAACACCTTAGAAATCAGAAAAGCCATCATGGAGCTACAACAATTCTTGTTGCTGGGCATCCAGCCCATGTACTCTTTATGGCTTCCCTGCAAACTTACAACACTCAGAATGGACTGGATAATATAGTGGCATATCAGCTCCTGCTGATATGCCCTCACATAACATATAGTGCACCCTGCCTTAGGGCTAAAGGCCTGCAATAGGAGTGACCTGCCTATATCTTATGCATTGTATGGGTGGCATGGCACACAGGGCTATCTGCTATGTCAACTCTTCAGTTTGACCTGCATCTGGACATGCAGCCTGCGATAACAGCACAAACTGGTCCGGGTGAGGTGCCTCCAGGGTACCTGCTTTCTGTCCCCATGCCATGGGTACCAGGAGTATTACTTACTGGGGCTTACAGGGGAGACAGAAGTTGTACAAATCATGCCACAATCTTAGGGAAGGGAGATCTGGCACTACAAACCTGATTAGCAGGGACCCAGTGCACTTAAAATTCACAATTACATCACCTATCAGGCACAAATTGGGGGCTAACCATGGCAAAAGAGGTACTTTCCTACACACCTCATGAAGGGTGATCAGGACCACACATGGAGCTGCGTCCATATCTAAAAGCATCCTTCCACAGGCGCAGATACCCCTCAAGAGCCTGTCCCCCGGTGTGAATGGTCGGTCAATGGAGGGGTGGCAGCGCGGCAATACTCTCCCTTCGTAACTGACAGTTTACTTTGGAAGCGACAATAGGCCGACATTTCTTTGTTTAAAAGAACAGTACCAGCACTTGTCACTGGACACTACAGGCACTTGGAATGGAGCCTGATTTAGTTTCAGTTTGAGAATACTAAAGGTTCTGTGCATTAATGCCTTAGCTTTCTGACAGTACTTGTACTGCTCATCGTGGCTGTGACACCTATATTGGCAAGCGAGTGTGTAGAGGCGGAGCTGAAGACTAGCCCGTCCTCTACAAAAGCCCATTATTATTCTGTGCTCTCCCTGATGATATTGACGAGCGAAGCATATGCGGATGCGTGACCAGTAGACTTGTGTGTGATTGAATGCTAATTACACCGCCTCCCTTTTTAAAAGGTTAAAATACCTGATCTCAGCCGAGCAGCGCTGTAAAAACGATTGCATGTTCTTAAGCGCAAAAACATTTCACTTTTTAAAAATCTCGCTGCGTCGATTGATTTTAATAATTGCACTGTGTGTTTGAAATGTGAATTTACCGCTGAAAAAAACTCTCTTGTTACCCCTGTAGCCCCGGTCCACCGCAAGCGCTAAGCTTGTTTGAGTGGAGGGCGCAGGGTGGTACCTTCTTCCGGATTCCAGACCGGGGCAGGCACTGATTGGGCAAGCAAGTGTGTAGAGGCGGAGCTGAAGACTAGCCCGTCCTCTACAAAAATCGGAAACTCCCTATGACGCGCAGCAAAGACGCGCTGCGACCGCGCCAATGCCGCGCCGAAGACAAGCCTAAGACCAGCCCGTCTGGGCCCGTCCGGGCCAGGCCGGGACAAGGGGCAGGGAACCATACTCCACAAAATCGCACCATCTCAGGTATGAGTCCTGATCGAATAAGATCCTTACGGCCTGCAAAACATAGCAAGTGCACCATGCTAACGCCATCAGATAGTACACACTGTACGATTTGCAATTTTGCTCTTACAAATATACAACCCTACACTGACCCCGACTCCAGCACTGTACCGCCATACCGACGCCCAAAGCATGCCTCCTGCGAATACTCTTTTTACAGCGTTAACTGCAGGTCCTTATCGCAACATAAACTTGACATCTTCACCCTTTTGCTAGACGAGGCACCCAGTGTACTGTTTCTAACAGAAACATGGCTACACGACAGTTCTGGCCCGGATATTGCGACCGCCCTTCCTTCTAACTATGCCATCATTAGAAGAGACAGACAGGGCCAAATAGGTGGGGGTATTGCGATAATTTTTCTGAAAAAATGTATCTGTAACCTGGATCCAGTCAACATTCCAGACTGTGAGGCCGCACTTTTTAAAATCACCTTAAACCCTAATTTTACGCTCTCCGGTCTCCTAATATATAGGCCCCCCGGGAATACCCATTCATGGGCGACCAACCTAGCAAATTATATCACCCCCTTTTATCTTGACTTCAAAAACTTCACACTCCTTGGGGATCTAAATTTACACCTTGAGGATTCAACAAATTTAACATGCTGTAACCTAATCGACGACCTAGCTGCACTCAATATGACATTACTCAATTCTGGACCCACGCATAGGGCTGGTCACCTATTAGACCCCATTTTCTCAAATATTCCTGAACTAAAATGGGTTCAAACCAGTCCCATATGTTGGTCAGACCACTATCTTCTCCATTTCTGCCTCACATTACCTAATGCCCCCCAAACAAATATGGCTTGGCCAGCTACTTCCATGAGAAATTGGAAGCTTCTCGATGTCAATGAACTAAATCATACCCTCGCAAACAGATCGCCAACCCATGCCCGGTAAATGGAAAGTATAGCCGAAGCAACAAATTCGTGGCTGGAAAACGCAGTTGAGAAATGTTTGCCCCAAACTCGGACCAAGAGGAATATCCATCGTCCTCTGGCCCCTTGGTTCAATGAACTTCTAAAAATCGAAAAATCAAGATGCAAAGCCCTGGAAAGACAGTGGCGAAAGGACTACACTAAAGAAAAAAAAGTGATATACAACAAAGCCAGGAATGTATACCACTCCTCGTGTATCAAGGCCCGAGCCTTATATGTTGCTAACACTATAAACAATACCACAAATAAAGCCAAGATATTATTCAATATGGTAAAGGACCTTGCCGGTGCCCAAACTTCTGCGATGACCCGTCCTTTATATAAAAAACAATGTCAGGATCTCGCATCCTTTTTCAATGAAAAAATTGAAAAAATTATCCTTAACATCAATTCCACCTCCGATGACATTGACCAACAGGAAGTCACCCCCGCGAAATCAGAAAATATGAACATCCTAGAATAATGGCCCCCTATAACTGTGGACTCTTTAAAATCCTCCCTCAACACCATCTCATCAGGCTCCCCTCGGGACCCAGTGCCCGTCAGCGTTCTGAAACAGATCGATACCACATCCCTGACTATTATAGCAAATACCTTAAACTCTTCCCTCCAACTTTCCACAGTTCCATCACTCTGGAAACATGCGATGGTAAATCCACTTTTGAAAAAACCTTCAGCAGACCCCACAATACTGACCAATTACCGGCCTATATCTCTGCTCCCGGCCTTTTCGAAACTCTTGGAAAGGCACATACACTCTGCCCTCACCTTCTTCACCGAGGAAAACGATCTCCTCCATCCGACACAATTTGGCTTCAGAGCCGGATTTTCCACGGAGACCGCCCTGCTGGGTGTGACCGAAAATATCAGGAGACTCTTGGATAATGGTCAAACGGTCGCACTCATTCTATTAGATCTGAGTGCGGCCTTCGATACCATCTCCCATGGTAAACTCCTGGCCACACTCGAGAGGAACGGTATCCGTGGCGAGGCGTTGAAATGGATCAAGTCATTTCTTACAGAAAGGACTTTCCAGATAAAATCTACCCTTGCCTGCTCTGACATTTTCAATGCCCCACATGGAGTACCTCAGGGCTCCATTCTGAGCCTGTTGTTCTTCAACCTTTATCTCAGAGACCTAGCGGATCTAGCCGACAGCGTAGGACTCACCCTCATGACCTACGCTGATGACTCCCAAATTATTTTTTCATTGTCCGACTCAAAACCCTCAGCTCCCTCTCTTCTTAAACACGGTCTCCATAAAATCTTCAGCTGGATGTCCACCAACCAGCTAAAACTGAACGGTGATAAAACCGAAATTCTCCTGTTAGGAAAAAATAAAGAGCTTTGGAACTCCTCTCATTGGCCCTCCGAATTGGGAAATCTTCCCACTCCGGCAACCCAAGTAAGAAACCTGGGAGTCATCATTGATGATGCACTATCAATGAAACAGCAGGCAAACAAAGTAGCAGGTCTCTGCTTCACCATCTTAAAGTTGCTGAAAAAAATCATATGGATGCTGGCCCGTGCCACCCAAAAGACCGTAGTCAACGCACTGATTACATCGCGCCTTGACTACGGCAATATCCTCTACCTGAGCTCAAACCAGGCAGTCATTAAACGGCTACAGATGGTTCAAAACTCAGCCGCGAGACTCCTGTGCAAAATACCAAAAACCGCCAGGGTGTCAAAACATCTAAATTATCTGCATTGGCTCAGGGTAGAGAACCGTATCAGCTTTAAGGCCCTGAGCTATATGTTCAGGATAAAATCAAAAACAGCACCAAACTACCTGCAATCTTTAGCCACTCCCTATCTACCAGCGAGAAATCTGCGCTCGCAAACAGCAGCAAACTTCACGGTCCCCAGGTTCAGACTGACAAGAATGGGAGGAAGATCCTTCGCTGTCAAAGGGCCCATTCTGTGGAACTCACTCCCTCCACACATACGTAAAGAAGAAATCTACGGCAGGTTCAGAAAGAGCATAAAAACCTGGCTCTTCCAGAAACAGCTATGCTAAACCAGATCACCATATGGCTTCGCTCATCCACATGTCATAGGCGCCGGGAAACCCTTTTTGGGTAGCTGAGCGCCATATAAGTGCAAAAAATAAATAAAAATAAATAAATTGGGACAGTAGAGACGCTCCGCGAGAGCTGTAAAAACTTTTTGATAGTACCTGCACTTCCCAGCAGAGCTGCAAGAGCATTGCATCATTACTAACATTTCTCAGCAATTCTGCATGACCTTTGCAACACTACTCACACTTCTCAGCAGTTCTTCAGGACCTTTGTGCCAAAAGTTCTGAGCAGTTCTGCACAACTGCTGCAGCAGCGATGACATTTCTCAGCAGTTCCGCAAGAACTTTTAGCAGTGCTGGCACTTACAAGCAGTTCTTAAAGATCTTTGTGGCAGTACTGGCACTTCTCAGCAGTTTTGCAAGAACTTTGTGGCAGTACTGGCACTTCTCAGCAGGTCTGCAATACCTGTGTGTCAGTACTGACGTTTCACAGCAGTTCTGCACGACCGTTGCAGCAGTACTGACACTTCTCAGCAGGTCTGCAAGACCTTTGTGGCAGTACTGACACTTCTCGGCAGATCTGCAAGACCTTTGTGGCAGTACTGGCACTTCTCAGCAGGTCTGCAAGACCATTGTGGCAGTACTGGCACTTCTCAGCAGGTCTGCACGACTATTGTGGCAGTACTGGCACTTCTCATCAGATCTGCAAGACCTTTGTGGCAGTACTGGCCCTTCTCAGCAGATCTGCAAGACCTTTGTGGCAATACTGGCACTTCTCAGCAGGTCTGCAAGACCTTTGCGGCAGTACTGGCACTTCTCAGCAGGTCTGCAAGACCTTTGTGGCAGTACTGGTACTTCTCAGCAGGTCTGCAAGGCCTTTGTGGCAGTACTGGCACTTCTCAGCAGGTCTGCAAGACCATTGTGGCAGTACTGGCACTTCTCAGCAGATCTGCAAGACCTTTGTGGCAGTACTGGCACTTCTCAGCAGGTCTGCACGACTATTGTGGCAGTACTGGCACTTCTCAGCAGGTCTGCAAGACCATTGTGGCAGTACTGGCACTTCTCAGCAGGTCTGCAAGACCATTGTGGCAGTACTGGCACTTCTCAGCAGGTCTGCCAGACCTGTGTAGCAGTATTGACCGGCGTCACCGGCACCTGGAGGCGTGGTTCCCTTAGTGGCATCTAGGGCGGGAGCTGGTCAGTTTTCTCTTTTCTGTAGGTGGACGGAAGTAAGGGAGCCGGGCCCTGCTGACGTCATACAAGGGTGCAAGGGCGCAAGTGGTCCCTCACACTCCACAGCATCTATAAAAGTGGCAGGAGAGGTCGGGAAACCCTCTTTGTCCCTTCCAACAGCTCCTGAGGCGGCAGACCAGCGGCAAATTTTCCACCGCCTCTCCCTAAGGCTGAGAACAGGACACGAGGCGCCTACCTTGGGGCAAATGCTGGTTAGTAGGCTGCTTCTCAGCTTCAGGGGTTAGGGGGGGCCTCATAGCGTTGTTTTATTTTGGTGCTAGGGTTGTGAATATGGTACTGATGCTTGTGGGGGTTGTTCTGCAATTTCTTTGCATGGCAACGTTGTCGAGGTTTGTAATCCAGGGCATTAGGGTATTGAATAGCCCAGATGCCCCGGGTTAAGTGCATTGCGTGCACATGACTACAGGTCACCTCGTGGTATGGTGGGATCCTGAACTGGTGTTTTTTAACTGAGGCCTGGCAATAAGCGATTGAGTATACACGATGCCTTGGGATGTTTGGCGCATGCACCTGGCCTCATTTGCGTACGTTAATGTCGGGATAAGGTAAAGGGTGGCTCTAGGGTAGGAAATATCTCAGGTATCCTGATACTCATGTCACAGCGGCTTGGAACCTCGGGGATTTTAAGAGGTAGTCCACAAACTAAGGGAGGCTAGGCGGCCCGGGGAAACGAGGAGCAAACTTCCAGGGTCCGGTGATTTATTTCCGGGTGCTTGGGTTGTGTTCAGGGCTAGGTGCGGCGTGCAGCAGATGTGGCCTTTAACTCACCCAGCGTGATATTGATGATAGGGGGTGGCAACATGCATGTGGCCCCAGACCGGCAAAGGGGGGGAATTGGAGTAAGTGAATAGGGGTTTGAGCCTGCGGTGGGCTGAATACCTGATCAACACGTCATGTTTTATAGTTTATGGGTACCGTAGAGAGCGAAGACAGGGAGGGGGAGCAGGGATTGCCATTTTGTGCGCTCTACCAACATACCTCTTCGAGCGCGTTGGTGGAGGCTGCTGAGGTAATTACAAATAGGGAGGAGCATGGGGGAGGGGGCTACCATGAGCATAGCCATGGATACGTTTGAGGATTGTGTCCTTGAATAACTTATTCACTACTGGGGAGTAATTTAGTGTTATTACGAGGGGGCGGGGTTTAACTCTCCTCATAATCTGGCAACATTCTCGTCAAGTAGAATTTATTTAAAGTTTTCTGCCCTGTATTATCAATCGTATTAATGCTGGTTTTCTCTCTTCTGGTCTATGTTTGTGGGAGGCTTGGGGGGGGCAGGAGCACGGTTCATATGCTGGCTGCACCAAATTGGAGCACGAAAAGGATCTGGAATGAATTGCCGATGGCGGAATTGAGGCCTCCATTTCAATTCCTGGTGTCGGCTCAACACCAGGGGCCTCATTTATGAGGCCGTGCGTCACTTTTACGCCGCCGGTGCGTCACTTTTTGTGACGCACCAGCAGCGTAAAAAATGTGCCTTGTTGCACCATATTTAGAAAGTGACGCATCTAGGTAGATGCGTCACTTTGTAAAACCCTGCGCTACATTATACCTACGCCAGGTATAATGGATGCAGGGGGGCGTTCTGACGCAAGACAGGGTCATAGAAGTGACGCAGTGAAATCTATAAGATTTCACTGCGCAACTTCTAGGACACAAATGCGTCAATTTCTTACGCCTGCTTCATGGCAGGCGTAAGACTGACGCAGGCCCTTTCACTTGGGGCTTGCCCCATGTGAAAGGACGCATTGCTGGAGTTGTGTCACTTTTGTGACACACTCCAGCCATGCGTCACTTTTGCGCCATACAGATAAGTCAGAAATACTGACGTATCTGTAACTCTTTGCGCCATGATGCGTCATACTGTAAACATGACGCATCATTGGTGTCGCAAGGAGGGCGCAGTGAAAAGTGACGCATCGCTGTTTTCACGCAGCGATGCGTCACTTTTCATAAATGAGGCCCCAGGTGGTTAGTATATGACATGCAGGCGGGCGGTGGTTTTGCCTTATTTTCCGAATATGGGGGGTCAATGATTTTTGGGCCTGGACAGTACTTTTACTTGCAGATATTTTGAGAAATCACACGGATGAAAGAAAGAGAACATGTTGAGAGGTATCAGTTGTGCTGATAAATCATGATATTTTGGCAACACTAAGTAGTCGAGTAGGACCGTTGCTGGGCTTGGAATTCGATTGTTTGGCGTTTGATTGTCACTGTTCTAGTCGGACTCCATGTCAAAGAAAAGGAGCAACCATAGTCAGCAGGATTCCCCAGCTGTTGTCCTCCAAGGGCAGTGGTTTATTTCTCTGTGGCATTGCCAGGGTAAATGTAACCCGTCCCCCCCTCTATTTTAGCCTTGGATGGCCGGGATATCCTGTTGCGCATGCGCCTGGATAAGAGAACTGTGAAATAACTCAATGGCAGAAGAGACCGCAGTCCTGTCGCACACACTTATGCTTCAGGGTCGGTCCTTTGCTCTTTATCGCACCAAGAATAGTGAGCTGGTGTTTCCTGTCCTCGCCGTAGGAGGGACTTCCACCTGCGTCATTAAGTGACACAGCATTGATTAGAGGCTTAGGTAACATATTGGTGAGCCCAAGCGACGAAGTCATGAGTTAGAAGAACTATCTCAAAACAATGACAGCTGTTGTTGTCGAACAGCCCCCTTGTGTGAATACATCCTGACTTCACACTGCTGTGTGTCTGCACATTCAGCACAAACACTGCAAGTTGTAAATGTATTGCTGGAGGTCGAGCGTGTGTGTAGACCCACTGTAGCTGGGTTTCATATGGGTGGACTATATCCTCCTTAATTACCAGGACAGCCTGGCCTTACTTTGGACTACGGGGTGCAGTCCGTTAAATTGAGGGAATGGAACGGTGAACAACCTTTACAACGCAACTTTTACCACGCAGTGCCTTTACGACGCAACTTTTACAACGCAAACCATTACAACGCATTGCGCTGGGGGGGCGCTCTAGGATAGGGAATAGGTTTAATGTACTATCCAACACCTTCCCTACTATCCACGGGGACTGGAGTTGGATTAGTAAATTAAACTATTCACTATCCAGCGCCCAAAAGCATTATGCGTTGTAAAGGTATTCGTTGTAAATACCGCGTTGTAAAGGCATGCGATGTAAAAGCATGCGTTGTAATGTCATACATCCGAATGGAACAGACCAAACGCATGGGTTCGAGGCATCTGCCACTGGTTTCTTGACCCTCGAATGGGCGGTTTGAATCAGGCCTTATACGATTCAATTTGGCTCAGGCGAAATTAGCTCATGGAGGCCACCGCCAAGTAGGTTGAGCTATAGGGGATGCCACCACATGCTGATTATATTTACTTTTTCACCAATTGATGGGTGTCTGAACAGCTGGCTGCCCACTTCAGTCTGCACTATATTGGCAAGAAAGGCGTGCAGTGGACCTGAACTTTATCATCGCCTTTTTTTAGTTAGTAATGGGGAGAGGGTAGGAGCTAATAGCCAAGGTGGCCGGCCGGGACGATGGTGCACCAGAGTAGAGTCTGGGGGGAGGCGCAATCATCTGGAGGTTCTGGGCAAATCCCGTAATCTCCTTGGGCCTCATTTATGAGGCCTTGCGTCAGTTTTGTGCTTCCGATGCGTCACTTTTTGTGACGCATCAGCGGCGTAAAACATGCCTCCTGTTGCGCACTATTTACAAAGTGACGCATCTAAGTAGATGCGTCACTTTGTAAACCTCTGCGCTACATTATACCTGCGTCAGGTATAATGTATGCAGGGGGGGCGTTCTCCCGCAAAAAGCCTCGTAGCAGTGACGCAGTCAAATCTATGAGGTTTCACTGCATCACTTCTAGGACGCCGTTGCGTCAAAATCTTGTGCCTGCCTCACAGCAGGTGTAAGACTGACGCAGGCCCTTTCACATGGGGCTTGCCCCATGTGAAAGGACGCATTGCTGGAGTTGCGTCACTTTTGTGACACACTCCAGCAATGCGTCACTTTTGCGCTTACAGATACGTCAGAAATACTGACGTATCTGTAACTCCTTGCGACATGATGCGTCATACATTAAATATGACGCTACAGGTATGCCGCAAGGAGGGCGCACTGAGAAGTGACGTATCGCTGCTTTCACGCAGCGATGCGTCATTTCTCATAAATGAGGCCCCTTGTGCCTAAGGATGAGTTTTTCTGTTGGTAATGCAACTGGTGCTTACCTGAAGCCCCCAGATACTGTCAGTTTGGGTTCACACTATGTAACGCTGAGGAATAAGGGTGTTGGGGGGCAAACGGGCCCCAGCACGTCCTTCTCTGGGAACCAAGGGTTTCACCTATATGGACATAAGGTGGTAGCTAGTTTTCTCTTTAGGGAGGACAGCAGCAACAAAGAGCTTAGATCCATGTAGGCCCCAGGGGGTACTTTCACGCTCGAGGATGTCACTAAGCTCCTAACAGAACTTGGTTGCTCCTGTTCAGGGCCTAAATTCATGTCCTGTTACATAGTGTACGCTGTGGAAATTATCTAAGTGGTGGCTATTTAATGTCCTCAAACATATTCATAGTGATAGCTGGCAAAGTTCAAAGTGCAAAGTAACAGTGCTATTTCTAAGTTGTTCATCAATTTTAAACGCGGTCTGACAATTGCAGAAGCTACAATATTGTCACCAGTGAGAGGGATGAGATTGGGAAGCAGCCTTATGTGGGACACGTGGATCATCTAGATTGGTGTGCTGGGTAAAAAACACACAGTCGGTCTCCTTGACTCACAGACAGATAGTGATATCAGGGTCAACGATCCCAGCCACGAGCCTTTAGAGCATTATAAGGTAATTGCAAATCGGTGGGATTATGTTCTTAATTAATTGGGTAGCATGAAATTCACATGTTTTGGCCCAGTTGCCAAATCTTTTCTCCTAAGGCAGAAGATGTGATTTAAATATCAATTTCCAGTGGCGCAATTATGAAAGGGTATCTGACACAGTAAGCAGTGTTCCATACACAATAAAATATAAACACCTATAGCAGGTGGCAGCACATCCATAGTATTATTTATTGGTGCTTAAGGGCAACCCTGGGCGTAGTTCGTGTAGTAGCGCTACCCGTAGCTACGCGAAGTGCACTTCGCACTATGCAAGCAATGTGTAGCTATGCGAACTGTGTAGTGCACTGGGCAAAATGCTGTTTGCACTGATTACTCAGTGCCAGATGCTTGTCCACACTGTGCAATCAGTGCAAACCGCATCTTGCACAGTGCAAGCGGTCCTTTTCTGCCACTCGAGTAGATTTGTACTCGAGCGGCAGGTTTCTCAACGCGGTCTGGTAGTTTCTCATCGCGAGCGGTCGCAAGCATACGCGACCACTCGCAGTGAGAAACCTGACCTCCCCACATTGAGTATCTCACCGGGAGGTTTATTGTCCATGCTTGTGATCGGCAACTTGATGTTGCTGTTCGCGAACGAGGAAAAAGTCTCACCGGGATGTTATTTTGCTCCCTCCCAGACGCCAACTTGACCTTGAGGACCGCGAGCAGGTAAAAATTGCCCGCTATGCTATGCTACACATTTTTGTACTGTGCTAGGTGCAATTCGCATAGCACGTAGTTGCGCAAACTACGCGAGCGTAGTGTAGTCCTACGCCAAGGCCTACTTAAGGGTCTCATCCCTGGGAGGGGCAGTGCAAGCTATGTCTTAACAAATCTCGGGGATCGCTTCTACCTGAGGCATGATACCTTCTCAGATAAGCAGGGCCTGCCATTTTTTAGTGCCTTGTAAACGGGCAAACTGTTCAATCGGCATGGTACTCTGAGCTAAGCAGCGTGTGAATTAAAATGCATATTTGGTGAAGAAATATAATGTAATGTGTATACTTGTAAAGCGCACTGTTGCCAGCCGGCGTCCTGGCGCTGTATACCGCTGGGGAACCCATCCTGGCTTTCCCTGTGGGATGGTCCCTGCTGGGAATCCCCAAGGTGGAGCCAGGCATCCCCGGCATTGATGGGGCCGTTGTGGAGATTAGGCAAGCTAATTCCCAGAGTTGCCGAGTGGGAACCCTGGTTAGAGTAGGCACCGAGGCGAGAAAAATCGAGTCCGCTGACCCTGGTCCACGACTCTGCGCGTCGGGAATCGAACCCTGGTCCCGGGCTGACTTCTGCTTCCGGGTCTGCCGCCTCTAACCAGTGAGCCACACCACTCCACATATATATATATATACATGGCACGTGATCTGATGTATAATTCACCACTATGTTGTGACTCTCAGACCCGCACACCCCTCGCCCCCCCTTTGCTGGTGTGCTCAGACTTCTTGGATGCAGCACCATAAGATGGTGATATCACCCGGGACTGTGGGGTAGCCTCTCTTTTTCATGGATCAGGCCTGAGTCGGTGGGCAACAGGCTATGGGGGGGGCATATGGTTCAGGGTGGCAAACACGCAGAATAGAATATCAATGTGATCTGCATGGAAATCAGGGGGGCACTGAACATCTTTTCATTCATGTCAATGGCAGGGAGGTGCACCGTGATATGATGGCAGCAGCATGACTACAAGAAGGTGGATCAGAAATTGACTAGGGTACGGCGTTCTGCGGCACCGAGCACGGCGAGTACACTTGGTAGAACATTGGGCTGCCAACACACTCTTTTCCCGGTTTGTATGGGTAAGGCAACCTGAATTTACATATAGCAGGAGGGGATTTAGCAGGCCTCCAAGCACACGGTTACAAGGCCTGTAAAAGCTAGTCCACTCCGCAAATTGGCCAGGGGCCCCCAGTTTACTAAAGGCTTTACCTGCTTAGAATATTGCATGGCACTCCTTGTTGAGTCCCTATCAGTTCCTCTAATATTGACATCTATGGGCAGGGCGCTAGTCAAATAAATTTGTGGATCTCATATGGAGCATGGTTTATACCAACAATATTCAAGTGCCACCGAGTGAGGGGCATGAACACAGGGGTTGGATCCTCACTTCACATGGTCAGGCATAACTTGATCCAGATAACCAATATGGAATGATATTTATTTATTTAGGAATTTTATAAAGCGCTAGTTACGCTCACCGGCGTGTCCCTGCGCTGAATTGCTAAAAATGAGAAGAGTGAGGGAGTAGAACTAGGGTAGTGCTAGGCGGAACAGGTATGTTTTGAGGGCTCTGCGGAACATAGTCTCGGAGGGTTCGAGACGAAGTTCAATCGGCAGTGAGTTCCAGTGCTTGGCTGCAAGAAAATGGAACGATCTTCCACCCATCCGGGCCCTGCGTATTTTAGGAACCTTGACAAGGCCAGTGTCCGAAGATCTAAGCGTACGTTCTGGTCTGTAGGGGGTAATAAGACCGTTGAGAGGAATGGGTGCCCTGCCTCCTAGAATCCGGTGGCACACACATAGGGCTTTAAATTTGATCCTTTGACAGACTGGTAACCAGTGGAGAGATTTTAAGGCTGCTTTGGAGGAAGTGCGTCTCGGAAGCCTTAACACCAGCCTGGCCGCTGCATTCTGCAGCACCTGGAGACGATTGATGTTACTGACTGTACTACCCAGGTACAGCAGATTTGCATAATCTAGTCTAGAGGTAACCAAGGCATGTACGAGGGTCTGTCTGTCTCCAACAGGGAGCATATCAAGGACCTTACGTAGGGTTTTAAGTACTCCAAAACACATACCCACAACCCGGTTGATTTGAGGCGTGAATGATAGCTCAGAGTCAAATACAACCCCTAGATTTTTGGCCTGTTGTACAGGCCTAGGTGTAGGGCCCAAGCAATTAGGCCGCCATGCTGAAGACCACACAGACAGGCCACTCCCTACCACAAGCACCTCAGTCTTGGAGCCGTTCAACTTCAGGCAGTTGTTAGACATCCAGGAGGCAAGCTCCTGCATGCAGGCACTGAAGTTGGCGGCTGCGGTGTCGGGCGCCCGTGATAGGGAGATAGCCAGCTGCGTGTCGTCAGCATAGGATACGAGTTGGATATCGTATTTCTCTACAATCACTGCTATAGGAGATGCATATAGGTTAAACAAGGTGGGTCTAAGAGCAGAGCCCTGGGGAACTCCTTGATCGAGATGGAATTGATTGGAGTAGCATTCACCTTGTCTGACCTGGAAGGCTCTTTCCATCATAAAAGATTGTAGCCATCTAAGTGCCTCCCTTTGATTCCTCCCTTGTTGAGACACTGTAGCAAGATGGAATGTGCTACAGTGTCAAAGGCGGCACTTAGGTCAAGCAGGATGAGTGCCATAGTTTGACCCTCATCAACTCCTTGCCTGACAATCTCGGTGGCCAAAAGCAGTGCAGACTCTGTAGAGTGGCAGGGTCGGAATCCGAATTTGCCAGAGAGACCGAATCAGTCTAGCAGAGGGCTTGAACGGTTTATGACAAGCCATTTTAGGGCCCATTGGAGTGGGGTCGGGTGGTCAAGCCTTAAGTGGAGGGAGGGAGAGGGAGAGAGCACCAGTGACCTCCTAGCCCTGTGGCGGTGTCCCGAGCAAGAAAATGGAGTGGGTTCTTTTTTTGCGTGGACTGTCTGACCCTGGAACAGGGCGAGCATTTAATGGGGGCTCTGGGCTGGCAGGAGGGGGTATTGACCTGCTGGTGGTCCTGGACTCTCCTGCCCTAACTGAGATGCCTTGGTGTGTATTGAGATGCTGGGGGGTATCCGGTGTTCAGGAACCCCTTGGGGGCAACGCGTTAAGCTGTGCCCTGGTGGTAAGTACCTCCGAGATGGAGGACCGGAAAGTTATTGCTGATAAAACTGTGCAAGTTGGGGCCTGCTGGCACAGCAAGCATAGAGTGATTGATTCATGAGTGTAGTGCGTGTCTTGATATCCTAATGACTAAGGCCATGTCTGGAATGTAAATACAATCTGTTGCTAGAATGAGCCTACCTCTTCGGGGCTACAATATCTGTGGATGGTTTATCTATGCCTGAATAAAAATGATCCAGTGTGTCGACAATGAACACATTAAACAATAATACTTAAAGGTGTAATAAAAGACTAGCCATGATGACCAAATATCTGCCTGATGCCTCTCTGTGGTGCCAGATGATGGGGAGGTTAAGTTGTTATCTCAATGGGGTGATTTGCACGATGTATGCACACTATGACCGGCGCCACCCGCCCCTAGGGTTGTGGCACCCTTAGTGGCATCTCAGGCAGGAGCCAGTCTGTTTTCTCTTTTCTGTAGGTGGACGTAAGTCAGGGGGCCGGGCCCTGCTGATATCATACAAGGGCGCAAGTGGTTCCTCACAAGCCACAGCAACTATAAAAGCGGCAGGAGAGGTCAGGAAACCCACTTTGTCCCTTTCAACAGCTCCCAATTTCAACAGCTGCAAATTTCCAACCCCCCATCCCTAAAGCTAAGGACAGGACTGGCAGTGTCCCGGAAAATAAAATGGAGTGGACTCTGTTTCTGCATTGTTGTTAGATCTGGGGGTCTCTAGTTGGCAATGGTATTCACCTTTGTCGATATTGGGACCCTTACTTCTAAGCTGCTTAAGGTAGTTGTGTGCACCTGGTAGGGATCTCCCAGCGCGGCTACACGCTCTTTTACTGTCCGTTTTTAACATTATTTTTTAATAGGGTGTTTACTTGCGTCATTTTAAAATATACCTTCTGGGCTATTATTGCTATTCTGCACTGCTGAGGGGACGAGGCCGGTGTTTCTGCCAGAGAATTAGTAGATCGGCGGGGTGCATCCGTGCGAGCGGACCCGCCATCTTGGTGGTAGTGGGGGCGGACGCTCTAGTGATTGCAGCCACTTGCAGCCACTCGCTCGCTCAGGGCTACTTAACACGGGATTGCGCCAGGGTGCAGTGGATGCGCCCGCGCGCCAAAGGCAAGCCAAAGGCAAGCACGTCTGCGCCCGTCCGTGCCATGGCCACGCTCAGCGCCAGCGGTGCTTCTATGGTGAATCCGGGCCCCAAAAAATACTCTAGGGAGCGCCTCCTTCAAATTGGTGACTCTTACGCCGATAAAGGTACCCTTGATCTTTCAGTCTCGGCAACTCCTCTCGGAGATTTCCTCAACAAAGGGCTGCTGATGTGCGGACTCCTTAATGTGAGGTCACTCCCTAAACACAATGTAGAAATTCAGTTGCTCGTACAACTTCACGAGCTTGATGTATAATTTATGACTGAAACGTGGACCAGCACCGACTGTGTGGTCGATTTGGGGTGGGCATGCCCACCGGGGTACAAAATCCATCATCAACCCAGGTCTCATGGGAGGGGGGGGGGGGAAAGTTGGAGTCATTTACAGAGACTCCTGGAAGATTGTACATTTTAATATTGATGTGATTACCGGCCTAGAACTACTCGGTGTGACCATAAAAAATGAACTGGGTCTGATCTGCACAGGGATTGTATGCTATAGGCCTCCTGGGGCCTTTAGTGCCCAGCAACAACAGTTATTGCTTGAATCCTTTACCAACTTGGCGGCCACCCACCATAAATTAATCATCCTGGGGGACTTTAACCTGTGGTTTAATGGTCCTCTCGACCCTGGTCTTTATAATCTGCTTCACTCTTGTGAAGGTCTTGGTCTTTACCAGCAGGTCTCTAAGGCTACACACAAAGCCGGTCATCTCCTTGATCTAGTGATCTCCGAACCCCACCTTCTTCAGATGGGTGAGGTCCTTCCTATGGACTGGACGGATCATTTTTTGGTGAAATTCTGTGTCAAATTTAAGTCTCGTCAAACCCTAGTACCGCATCCAATGACGGATTATGCTAGCAGAAACTGGAAGGCGCTCGCACACATGAGGAGCGGCGGTCCTGTGTTTAAAATCATGGAAAGCTTTTCCCCTGATAATACTGTTGAGGAGAATTATGCCTCACTGTGTCTAAAGATCAGTTCGATCCTGAACACCTGCGACCCTCTTAAAAAGCATAGAGGTAAAGGAAAAGCGTCTGCCCCATGGTTTAATGACGTGTTAAAAGACCTGAAACTTGGATGTAAACAGGCAGAGAGGAGATGGAGGCATGGCTACAAGGAGACAGAGAAGCTGCTGTGGAAACATAACATTGAGGAGTACATACATGTGATTAAAAAGACCAAAGCTGACTACTTCACCTCCATTATTTGCAATGCCTCAAATAGTGCTAGGAGTATTTTTAATATCTTAAACAGTCTTACCAGCCCTGATTGCTCCAAGAATGAAATAGTTCCCTCTCAAGACCTCTGTGAAAATTTGGCTAGTTTCTTACAAGAAAAGATCCAATTGATTATTAATGATCTTGCGGGTGGCCAGCTGGCCGCCGGGAACCCCGTACCTAAGGCCAGGCACCCAGGAATCTCTACTAGGGAGAAGTCAGAGGGTATGGATAATGACTTGGGGTGGCAGGATGCTGAAATCCTATCTGAGTTTAGACCACTCTCAACGGAGGATTTTAATCGCATGGCACATGGTATTACATCCGGCTCCACCTTGGATCCGGTGCCACATAAGATCTGGAAGGAGTATGAGGAGGAACTCCTCCCTACCCTTCGGCTGATTTGTAATCAGTTGCTGGTGAGTGGAATAGTGCCCAGACAATGGAAACAAGCCCTAGTGTCCCCGCTACTGAAGAAGTCGTCTTTAGATCCGGAATGTTCTAAAAATGATAGGCCTATCTCCCTATCGCCATTCCCATCTAAAATTGTGGAACATGCTGTTGCCATCACACTTTCCGAGCACCTTGAACAACACAACTGCCTGGAAGAGGCTCAGTTCGGCTTCCGACCGGCACATGGGAGGGAGACTGCCCTGGTGGCCGTCATGGATGAGCTTCGAAGGTGGGCAAACAGGGGTTAGGCAGTTGCGTTGATTGTGCTTGACCTGTCTGCCGCCTTTGATACGGTAAATCACGGGATTCTGCTGGAGAGACTTAGCGAGGCTGGAGTGAGAGGCTGTGCTTTACGCTGGTTCCGCTCCTTCCTGCACGATAGACATCAGGCAGTGTCCCTCCCTCCCTTCCAATCCGCCTTTTCTAATGTGCGGTATGGTGTGCCTCAAGGATCGGCAGTTAGCCCTATTCTTTTTAACATTTATTTAAAACCTTTGATTGCGGTCATAAAATCTCACGACATAGACACCGTGAACTATGCCGATGATACTCAGATGATCCTCTCCTTTGAGGGAGAGGATTCAACATCTGTGGAGTTTTTCCATGATTGCCTGCAGAATACGGCTCGACGACTCCGGGCCAAATCCCTAAAATTCAATGCTGGCAAGACTGAGTTGATTGTGTGTGCTGCGAAATAAATCCCCGGCCTCTTCCTGACAACTTCTGGCCCCCGGGGTTTTATAACACTGTGCAGCCAATAAAAACTGCTCGTAACCTAGGTATTATGTTTGACTGCAAGCTTTCCCTGGAAGCCCAGGTTACAAAAACAACAGCCACCTGTTTTGCAATCCTCAGGTCCTTCCGCAAAATGTTTCCTCTTCTACCTTTTCAGGCACGAGCCACAGTGGTGAGGTGTACAACTCTCAGTAGGCTTGACTCCTGTAATGCTCTTCTCCTAGATTCCCCTAATTTCCTCCTGGACAAGCTACAAAGGATCCAATCAGCGGCTGCCAGGTTGGTGCTAGGTCTGTCCAGAAGGTCCTCTGCCTCTGCTGCCTTGGCAAAACTTCACTGGCTCCCCCTGAGACAGAGAGTGTACATTAAATCGCTCTGCCTGGTTTTTAAAGTCCTTCATGGGGGTGGACCGGTGACTCTGCGCAAAAAATTCGACTGGTACACTCCATCGAGACTGCTATGCTCGTCCTTGGCCAGACTGGTGAAGGTGCCAAGCTTTAAGAAAGTCAGGTCAGGAGGTAGATCCTTTGGAGTGGCAGCAGCCAGATTGTGGAACAAACTCCCCTGGGAGATTAGGCAAGTCAGAGAACTCCTCCCTTTTAGGAGACGTGTTAAAACCTGGCTGTTTCCCTAAGAATTAGACGGCTGCCTCGGCCCGACTCACTCCTACCTTTTATGCTGCTCAGCGCCAGGATACCTGCAAGGTGACAGTGCGCTTAACCAGTTGAATAAATAAAAAATAAATAAGTCAGGATAAGGGGATTACACTCCTTAATAACTCCTGCTCACCCCCTTGGTAGCTTGGCACAAGCAGACAGGCTTATCTCGGAGGCAGTGTGTTAAGCATTTATAAATATACCCAGTAATCCAGTGAAAACAGTACGGATAGACACAACACAGGTTTTATAAAAATAGGTATTCTTTATATAGACTTAAACACAAGACCACAAACGACAAAAATCCACACTACCATACTAAAAGTTGACTTAAAGATGATTAAAGTTGCTTAGTTCAAGTTGATGGTAAATGTGACGAAGTTCTCAACAAAGTACCTGGATGTGTAAAGCAAAGTAAACAAAAGACTCGCAAAAGGGGAGATGCGTCGGTTCCGTGATCCGGGGGAGATGATGCGTCCGGCCTCAATGCTTACGCAGAGTAGGGGATGCGTTGTGATCCTTACCAGTGCGGAGGTGATGCGTAGATTCTCGGCCTGCGGGCCTGTTGCGGTGCGCAAGATGCCGCCTTGATGCGATGCAATGATCTGGTTGCGATGCGAGAAGATGGCTCCCTTGATGCGGCGATGCGATGACGATGCGATGATGCCCTGGCAGCCTTGCGACGACTCGGTTTTTTGGAGCCGCGACAGGCCCTGCGACACACTTCTCTGGTGATGCAATGGCAACTCTCACGATGGTATCATGCTTCTCCGGTGATGCGACAGCAGGCAGCTTCGTTGAACACACACTTCCAGGGAGATGCGGCGAAGGCCCGCTTCTCCGGCGATACAGCGATTTCAGCTGCGGCGGCGACACGCTACTTCTCATTTCGCGCTTTCAGCTCCCAGCGCCACGCAAGTGTCTGGAGTCAGAATTCCCAGCAAGGAAATTCAGCGGGGAGCTTGTTTTTTTTCCTTGGCAGAAAGGTTTCTTGCCCAGAAGTGATCTCATTTCTTGGGATCAGGGTCCCAATATTTATACCCTAAAATCCTTTGTTCTCTGAAGGCAGAGAGGCCTCTGCGTAGTCCAAACCAGTTCCTGAGCACTTTTTTTACATGACTTTCTTCTTCCTTTCACTGTGCAGGGTAGAGATATCAGCCACCCCAGAGGAGGTGGAGCCAGCACATGGGAGGGAAGATACAGCTCTGGAGCACTGTGGAGAAGTATGGCTCATTGGTTAGAGCGGCTGACCCTGATGCAGATCTGGTTGCGATGCGAGAAGATGGTGCTCTTGATGCGGCGATGCGATGACGATGATGCCCTGGGAGCCTTGCGACGACTCTGTTTTTTGGAGCCACGACAGGCCCTGCGACACACTTCTCCGCTGATGCAATGGCAACTCTCACGATGGTGTCACGCTTCTCCGGTGATGCAACAGCAGACAGCTTCGTTAAACAAACGCTTCCAGGGAGATGCAGCGAAGGCTCGCTTCTCCGGGGATACAATGATTTCAGCTGCGGCGGCAACACGCTTCTTCTCAATTCTTCGCGCTTCCTGATTCCAGCGCCACGCAAGTGTCTGGAGTCAGAATTCCCAGGAAGGAAATTCAGCGGGTAGCTGGAGGTGAAGTCTTTTGTCCCTGAGACTTCAGCAGGAAGCAAGCCCAGTTCAAGCCCTTGGAGAATATTCTGTAAATTATGAAAGTCCTTAAAACGTTCCTTCTCCTTTCCCTTGTCAATGAAGCAACCACTGCAGGCCAACCCATCAAACAGCACACTGGCAGAGAGGCAGTGCAAACTCCTGCAGCTTCCTTGGTTCTTTTCCTTGGCAGAAAGGTTTCTTGTCCAGAAGTGATCTCATTTCTTGGGATCAGGGTCCCAATATATATACCCCAAAATCCTTTGTTCCCTGAAGGCAGAGAGCCCTCTGCGTAGTCCAAACCAGTTCCTGAGCACTTTGTTTACATGACTTTCTTCTTCCTTTCACTGTGCAGGATAGAGATATCAGCCACTCCAGAGGAGGTGGAGCCAGCACATGGGAGGGAAGATACAGCTATGGAGCACTGTGGAGAAGTGTGGCTCAATGGTTAGAGCGGCAGACCCTGATGCAGAGGTCTAGCCTGGGACCAGGGTTCAATTTCCACCTCGGCGGGTCTTGGGCTCAATTTCCTCGGACCTGATAATTCTCGCCTCGGTGCTTATTCTAATCATGCGTCCCACTCTGCAACTCTGGGCAATAGCTTGCTTAATCTCCACAATGGCCTCAACAATGCTAGGATGCTTGGCTTCACCTTGGGGGTGCCCAGGAGTTGGGCACCTCACAGGGAAAAGCCAGGAAGGGTTCCACAGCGGTATGCGTAAATAAGAATATAAAAATCTAACTGCCCATTCTGGCCTATGAGAACAGGTAGCCTTCAATAGTGAAATAGGAAATTGGCTGTAATTCACTATTAGAACATGCTACATATACCAGAGAATGTCCTACCGTTTACTTACAATACACCCTGCCCTTGGGCCTACCATAGGGGTGTCTAATATAAAGCAAAGGGAAGGTTTAGGGGCTGGCAAGTGGGTGCACTTGGCCAAGTCAACATGGCAGTACCAGACTGAACACAGGCCTTGCAATGGCAGGCCTGAGACACACTTTATAAGCTGCTTCTGAGGGTGCCATAACCAGTGCTGCAAGCACACCAGCAACATTTTATTGACAAGCCCTGGGCACACATGGTGCACTGTACTAGGGGCTGATACATAAATCAAATAACCCAATCATGGAATAACCAATTAGTGCAATAAACATAGGGAGCACTTGCACTGTGACACTGATTAGCAAATGACCCCCCAAAAGGATGCATTAAAAGCACTCAAGCTAGAGTTGGTAGAATTGTTGGATGCTAGGCTTAAATAAAGGTGGGAAGTAAGCAAGGTGGCCAACTTTGAATATGGGTTTTAGCCTGGAAGACTAATGTCGTAATGTCTAAGATTGGTTCTGGGGATCTGAAATATCATCTTTTGATATCGGCATCAGAGGTTCTGGTGGCGAACCAGACTTGTCTTTCTTGTCTTTGGAAGTGGACGGTTTCTGCTCCGAAACTGACTTTTGTTTCAAACTGGAGGATTTGGGCTCTGAACCAAATTTGTCTTTTGAGGCAAAATGTTTCGAGTCCGAAAACAATCTGTCCCAGGGAATTTGGGACTCATGACACCCTGTCCTGCTGGAATGTCTTCTGACTCCAACTCGATCTCAAGGTTGGAATCTGATTCTCGGACTGAAAAGGTCTCTTCTTCTGCAGCTGCTGCCTCTTCCTGTTCAGATTCTTCTCTGAAGATATCTGGGGTCTCATTTATGAGGCTGTGCATCACTTTTGCGCCACCGGCGCGTCACTTTTTGTGACGCACCAGTGGCGTAAAAAATGCGCCTTGTTGCGCCATATTTAGAAAGTGACGCATCTAGGTAGATGCGTCACTTTGTAAACCCCTGCGCCACATTATACCTGCGCCAAGTATAATGTATGCAAGGGGGCGTATTGACGCAAGTAAGGGTCGTAGAAGTGACGCAGTGAAATCTATAAGATTTCACTGCGCCACTTCTAGGATGCAAATGCATCAATATCTTACACCTGCCTCACAGCAGGCGTAAGACTGACGCAGGCCCTTTCACATGGGGCTTGCCCCATGTGAAAGGAAGCCTTGCTGGAGTTGCGTCACTTTTGTGACACACTCCAGCAATGCGTCACTTTTGCGCCATACCAATAAGTCAGAAATACTGACGTATCGGTAACCCCTTGCGCAATGATGCGTCATACTGTAAATATGACGCATCATTGGTGTCGCAAGGACGGCGCAATGAAAAGTGACGCATCGCTGTTTTCACGCAGCGATGCGTCACTTTTCATAAATGAGGCCCCAAGAGTCTATTGAGTACCTAGGTACTGCATTTTTCATCATCGAGCCCAATGATCTGGAGGAGTCTTTTTCAACTTGAACATACGACAGGCCTCGCAGTCTTCTTCCTTGTGCTCCGGTGATAAGCACAAGTTGCAGACATGGGGTAGATCAGTGCGAGGGTACTTGGAGTGCCACCGAGGACAGACCTGCAAATGAATCCCGTCCATCAGCAGAGTAGTGGATCGATACGGCTAGGCCTGAAGGCCACCCACAAACTGTTCGACTGAAGATGAGGAAGACTCATTCACACACTTACACCTAAAAGAGTGAGCCAGGTGTAAGTAGAATAGAATGGGTTTTGGCTAAGGCTCCCAAGGCTCACTCACACAATTATAGTAGGTGTTTCCCAAGTGTCAATGGAGAGTTAGATCAAAAGGAGTGAGCCAGTGGTGAGTAGAAGGGATGTGGCTCTGAATGTGGCTCCCAAGGCTCACTTGGACTATGGGCTATGTCATAATATGTTATGACATATTGGCTTATATAGCACACAAATCAACCAAAAGCGTAGCTAAGAGCGTGGGCAGGTGTTCAGGTATGTAGGTGTGTTGTCCCGAAGGTGCTTGTTTGAAGAGGCAGGTCCTCAGCTTCTTGTGGGACTCAACAAGTGACCAGTCATACTATCATTGAAAATTTCTAGTAATCTGATTAATAAAAAATGGACTCTAGATCGTGTGATTGTGTTAGATCAGGATGTAAATACTAGTTTAATGACTGATACAATAAATTACTTTCAGATTAACTTGGAGTCAGCACCCATTGAAATAGTCTGGGATGCTTATAAGGCATTCTTCAGAGGTAGGAGAACTACTATTCAAATTACTAGACAAAAGAAATACAAGGCAGTAATAGGAAATATTGAATTCAAAATCCAGAAATTAGAGAAGGAATCTACCCCCCAAATGGATGCATTACAAGCACTCAAGCTAGAGTTGGTAGAATTGTTGGATGCTAGGCTTAAATAAGGTGGGAAGTAAGCAAGTTGGCCAACTTTGAATGTGGGTTTTAGCCTGGAAGACTAAAAATGATCGGGCTAAAGCCAATATAAAAGAAATAGTCTGTGAAAACACCGGGAAACTATGTAAAACCTCACAAGACATCGAAGAAGTTTTCCAAACCCATTTTAATACGGTGCATCGAGAGGATTTAACAGCACAGGCTCAAAGTATAGAAGCATGGTTTGAAAATATTCCTTTTAAAGAAATAACTAATGTAAAATCCGATAATCTTATTAGACCAATAAGTCAAATTGAAATTAAAACAGCAATAGATTCAGGGAAAAGAGGGAAGGCAGCGGGACCCGATGGTCTTCCAGCAGAATTGTACAAAAATCTAGGAGAGGTTCTAATCCCGGTGATGGCTAGTTTATTTTCTCATATTTTCAAAAAAGAGGGGAGATTGCTGCCTTCTTAAAATGAGGCATTGGTAGCACTATTATTGAAACCATCCAAATCGCCCCTACAGTGTGATTCATATAGGCCGATCTCTCTACTGAATTTGGATTATAAAATGTTTACTAAAATTTTAGTGGAGAGATTGAATGGTTTCATAACTGATTTAATAGATGAAGATCATAGGGATTTGTGAGAGGTAGATGCATTCAAGATGTAACATATATTTTAATTGGGGCCTTAGACATGGCAACTTTATACAAAACTCCGATGGCCATTATCACGCTTGACTCTACTAAAGCGTTTGACCGGGTTAACTGGTCCTATTTAAATTTTATTCTAAACAAACATAACTTAGGCAAATGTTTCTGTCGGGCAATCTAGTTAATTTACCATACTCCAATAGCAAGGATATTAATAAATAATAACCTCTCTTCTCCAATACCAATTCAAAGGGGGGCCACACAGGGATGCCCTCTCTCACCTTTGCTTTTTAATTTATATATTGAACCTCATGCCGAGAAGATTAGAAGACATGACCTCAAATTCCTTTTTAAATGCAAAAATTGGGAAAGAAAGTATCCCTATATGCAGACGATATGTTAATTTTTTCCTCTGACTTAGAAACGACCATCCCCTGTATATACAGTTTGGAAGGTTCTCGGGTTACGAGATAAATCAGTCTAAAACTGAATGCATGGCATGGAATACTGTTGTGCGGCCTATTAATTATGCATTAAAAAAGAAATAAGATATTTGGGTATCAGGATCACTCAAAACATCAAGGACTTAACTGATATTACCTTACACAGAGCTGACAAAGAACTCTCTGAATCTTTAAATACCTGGCCATACTTACCTTTGACACTAATTGGTAGGGTGAACCTGGTCAAAATGATGCTTTTCCCAAAATGTATTTTTCTTTTTCAAAACATACCTCTAGCATTTAAAGAAGCTGGATTGAAGAAAATTCAGGAATTTTTTTTTTATTTATTTGGGCTTATTTATAAAAAGTTATGACGTAGAAAGAAGAAGGGAGGCTTATGTGCACCGGATTTGATATACTATGCATGGGTATTCTTATTAAAAACAGGGAAAATGATTATGTGGGAACCGAATAGCTCTTATATTGGCAAAATATTGAAAACAATGTTGCAAGATGTAAAAGGTGGAGACCAAGCCTTCTTATATAAATTTGGAGATCCACACTTTTTTAAGAAGGTTCATTTAAAGATTTTAAAAGATTTGGCTAGTACTTAGTATAAAATCAGGAAACTTTTGAAGATAAGTTACTTTAGTGCAATGGCTCCAATATGGGACACACCAGGATCTCCTGAAAGGACTAAAGACCACTTAAAGTAGCAGGGTTCAGTTCATGGGGCCAACTTATTCCAGAAGGCAGTTTACTACCATTGGAAGCTCTTAAGGAAATAACAAATAACCAACTTTCAAAATTCAAATATATACAAATAAAAAGCTGGTCTCAGTCAAGTGGTATTACAGTTGGCAACACAAATGAGATGGAGTGAACCTTAAGAATGAAGCAACGGAACAAGAAAGAAGTGGCAAAATTAGACTGGATTTGGATTGAATTGGCAGATGAAGATGTTATCCTTCCAACACAACTGTGGCGAGAATGCTTGCCGGGCTCCAGCACAGAAACGTTAAAGCAAGTATATTTTGATCTATTATATTCTACTGTACGTGCTGCCAATTTTAGAAGAACCCATATTTTCTGTCTCCACAGAGTGTATTGGTCACCCTGCAAGCTATCCAAGTTTGAGAAGGGCACAGTTCCCTGCTGCCCTAAGTGCAAGCTGGACAAAGCAGATGATGAGCACATGTTTATAAGTTTCGCAGTGTTAAATCTTTTTTGGAGTTCAGTTATTAGAGGTATGACAGAAATATTTGGATTTGAAATAGAGGTGAGCATTTTGTTTATATTTTTTGGTTTACTTTCAAATTATGAGATACTAGCACTGGATAAAAATAAGTTGTGTTGCTATCTTAATATATTAGCTTGGAGAGAAATTTGTAAATATTGGATTAAATCTGTACCTCCTACTTTCTCAGAATGGGTAAATTCAATTAAATATGTAGCCAAATTGGACATAGCTGGGATGACAAGTAGGAGTGGAAAAAAGAAACAGTTTTGGACACCATGTATGACCTGGCTGGATAATTTATAATATAGAGAATCATGTCCAATGATTAAGCCTCTACATGGAAATACGTTACTACTCAGGTTAGTTCTGATGGCCACCCAGTTAGTAGAGGGGGACAGATTGAGTCTGAGTAGCTCTGTGTAAAGTGCTTCCCATTCAAACCAGAGTGTTCACAGTGGTGAAAATTTGTTGGGGGGCCACAGTGGATATCGATTAGGTGTTGAATATCTCTGGAATTGTTAATGGCGTATGAGGACAAAATAAAAAAAATAAAAAAGAAGTGAAGAGATGGCTCTGAGTATTAAGGGAGGCCTTTCCAGATCATGGGTGTGATGTAGCAGAATGAGCGACCTCCAGTTTTGATTTTACAGATGTGGGAAATGTGTGCAAGTAAGAGTGAGGCAGAGTGTAGGTGTCTGGTGATTTGGTGGAAGTGTATGCAACTCTTCACGTATTCTGACCCTGAGTTGTGTAGGGCTTTGTATGCGTGCGTGAGAAGATTGAATTGGCTACGCTTGGGGACGGGGAGCCAGTGAGGATTCTTGAGGTGCAGTGTGATGTGGGTGCAGCATAGGAGGTTCAGTATTAGTCTAGCAGCGGTGTTCTTAACGATCCAGAGTCTTTGTAGGAGTGTTTCGGAGTTTCTGGAGTAGAGAGTGATGCTGTAGTCCAGCCTGCTGGTGACAAGTCTCCATGTGAGGGTCCATCTGGTATAGTGAGGCAACCATTTGAAGATCTTTTGTAGCATGCTCAGGATGTAAAAGCAGGAGGTGCATAATGTGTTGACTTGAGCCGTCATGTTGAGCTTGTCTATAATGATCCCTGGATTTCTAACGTGGTGTGAGAGTGTTGGTCCTAGGTCTGATGGCCACCAGGTGGAGTCCTACGGGGAGGTGTTTTTGCCAAAGACTGGGTACTTCTGTCTTCTCAGAGTTGAGCTGCAGGCAGTTGGTCTGCATCCAATCTGCTACTACGGTCATGCAGTTGGTGAAGTTAGGTCTGGTGATGATTGTCTTGTCCATCAGGGACAGCATGAGTTGAGTGCCATTGGTGTAGGAGATTACAGTGAAGTCTTGTGATAGGATGATGTTGGCAAGCTGTGCTATGTACATTTAGAAAAGGGCGGGGCAGAGGGAGGATCGCTGTGGGACTGTGGATATCGATTTCTTGTTCTCTGATGTCAAGGGTTACAGCCTGACCCTTTGGGTTCATGCCATGAGAAAGGTACCGACCCATTTAATAGATGATCCTTGTATAACAATCGATTGGAGTCTTCTGATGAGGGTGTTCTGGGAGACAGTGTTGAAGGCTGCTGAGTGGTCAAACAGTATGAGTACCGATGTTTCTCTTAGGTCCAGGATGATTCGAATGTCGGCGGTGGTCGGGATGAGTGATGTGTCAGGGCTGTGTTGCCTTCTGAATCAAGATTGAGTGTTGTCTAGAAGACGGTGAAGGTCAAGGTGAGTATGAGTTGCTTGTTGGTGGCATTTTCAATTACTTTGGCTGCCTATGGGAGCACAGAGATAGGTCAAAAGGTACTCAGTGGATGTGTGTCGTGAGTAGGACATTGATTTCTGCAAGCTTCCATTCATCTGGGAAAGTGGTGGACCTGATGGAGATGTTGATGAGGTGGGTTAGGTTGGCGCTGAATGGTGGTGTTCCTCCGTTGTAGATGTGGTGGAGCCATTGGTCCGCTGAGCCCCATGAACGGATGGTCTGCATTATTGCCGCTGTCTGGTTTCTGGTGAGAGTTATCCTTTCTGTAAGGTGGGTTTCTTGGTTGGTGGTGGGTGGGATAGCAACGAGTTCTCTGGGGTTGAATTGATGTCCAAAGATGTTGTAGAAAGGTACCTAGGTGTATGTACAAGAGGTGTGGCTCTGAGTGTGGCTGTCAAGGCTCACTCTCACACTTAGATCAGAAGGAGTGAGCTAGGAGTGAGTAGAAGAGAAGTGGCTCTGAATGTGGCACACAAAGCTCACTCACACACTGACACCAGAAGGAGTGAGCCAGGTGAGTAGAACAGATGTGACTCTGAGTAAATCACCCAAGGCTCCCTCACACATGTAGATCAGAATGAATGACATGACACATGCAGGAATGAATATGAGGAAGTGAGGCGAGGGCATTCTGTCAATGGGACCATCACAGACTAACACTCGGAGGGGGGGTTCGACTCCCTAGCACATGTAAAATTCAATTTTCCATAAAAAATAAGTCAGCACACATATTTCAACAGATCATATTAGTGTCTTCATTCTTTTATACATGTTAGTGGAATCTTCATATGCAGTTTTGTAAGCCATATCGACAGCCAACACATGTTTTGTTGCCTCAGTTTATATACACATGCAACTTTTTCAAGGCTTCACTGTCTTTAATTAGACTTATTATCATGTGGTGATAATTCCAACCCACACGGACCACCGGTGTGGGGACAATTAAAAGGCAGGATCCAATATCACAATGCTCCCTCTTCAGTATATGCGCCAAATCACGTTCAAATCTCTTGAGCTTTGTCCAGAACCCTCACCCCGTCTCCTCGAGTAGGTGAGACGGCGGGAGCTTTGTTTAGAATGGGGAAGCATCAAGAAAGAGTCGCTCACACACTGACGCCAGAAGCAGTGACAGGATTGATGCGAAATGTCGTGCTCTGCATTCACTTGTGCTCGGGGGCCATAAAATGTCAACCCAGCCTGCAAAGTGTCATGTCTCCTAACTATCTTTAATGTTACGTTACCTCCTTATACACCTTCTGCTTGAAGTCTGCCGCCTCCTTTGAGATATCCTGGTTCGGCTGGACCCCTTTGGCCATTGCCAGAGCACGGTACAGGGAGTTGTCTCCAGACTTGGTTGGGATTACAGAACCATCAGGCGCTACCAAGTTGAACTGCCCCTTGTATAGACTTTCCTTTCCTTGGACACGATTGATGAGAATGTTGGTCTTGCTTGAATCCCTGTAAAAGATAAATTCATGAGACCATTTCTACAACAAACCTACAGTGTTTGAAACAAATATATGCACAGTGCACGTTAACTGTGTAGGCTACCAGTGAAGACGATCATTGTAGGTCATCAGTGCAGGTTAGCAGTGACTTTCATTAGTGCAGACTAGCAGTGCAGGTTAGCAGTGAAGGCCATCAGTGCAGGTTCCCAGTGAAGGCCATCAGTGCAGGTTCCCAGTGAAGGCCATCAGTGCAGGTTAGCAGTGAAGGCCATCAGTGCAGGTTAGCAGTGAAGGCCATCAGTGCAGGTTAGCAGTGAAGGCCATCAGTGCAGGTTCCCAGTGAAGGCCATCAGTGCAGGTAAGCAGTGAAGGCCATCAATGCAGGTTAGCAGTGAAGGCCTTAAGACCAGACTATCAGTTCAGGTTAACAGTGAAGACCATAAAAGCAGACTATCAGTGCAGGTTAGCTGTGAAGGTCTTCAGTGACTATCACTGCAGACTATCAGAGCATGTTAGCAGGGAAAGTCAGTGCAGGCTATCAGTGCAGTTTAGCAGTGAAAGTCATCAGTGCAAGCTATTGTTGCAGGTTATCAATGCAGGGTGTCAGTGCAGGATGTCAGTGCAGGTTAGCAGTGAATGCATTACATGCAGACTATCAGTGCCATTTAGCAGTGAAGGCCATCTGTGCAGGTTATCAAGGCAGGCTATCCATGCAGGTTATAATGCAGGCTATCAGTGCAGGTTAGGAGGAAAGGCCACCAATGCAGACCATCAGTGCCGGTTAGCAGTGACAGTTATCAGTGCAGGATATCAGTGAAGACTATCGGTGCAGGTAAGTTTGCTGTGAATGCCATCAGTGCAGACTGTCAGTGCAGGTTATAAATATAGGGCTTTCTTTATTCAGGTGCAAACACATCCACAAAAGATACAGTCAAAAAATCCAACAGTAAAGGACATTACACCACATAATATATAAAAAAGCATTTCATGCGGGTAAAACTTCATAACATTTTCAAAACAGTACAAATTAGTAAAACTCTGTGGGGCAAGGCTGTACACACCCGCGTGCAAAAAAAAACAATTTACCAATGCAGGCCACACAAGTTCCGTCAACTCTGGAGAGCTTAGATCTGTAGGCGGCCCACAAAAAACTTGTTACTGCACAGAGTGTAAAGGGGTTAGGTAACAACTGTAAGTGCAAGACTGCCATTTTGCCCTGCCTAAACTTCAGACTTTTTAATAAGGGCCTAGGAAGCATTTTCTGGGCAAAGAAAAAAATTTACACAATAATACAAAATGTAACGTGTCCTGCGGAGATCGAAGATTGCAGCCACAGGGACCTCTTTGGTCTGACGGACAAAAGAAACCAGCCGGAGATGCTAAAAAATGATGAAGGTGATTGAATCTAAAACGTGTGATTAGAAATCTATCATGAGCACTAGTTAGGCCGAGGGGCATGGTTCAATACCCAGGACTGATTTTAACAATTCATAGGACCTCACTGAGGGTTTACTAAGCTCAGTGTTTTCGCAATTCGTAGTAAAGAATTTGTGGTGTAGGTCTTTTATAATTTTAATGTCCCTGAAACTTAAAGTGTCATGTGCAAGAAACATTTCTGGCCTCCCTATGGCCTGGAAGGACTCCTTTATGTATCTTATACAAGGGATTTTTTTGCACTCATCCAATGCCAGACAATACAATAGGATCATGAGCTTTGGATCGTGGATCCAGGAGACTGGAATGGATCGTCTCCTTCCTCGACGGAAGAACACAGAGAGTCCGTCTACCACCGCACAAGTCAGAGGCCACCAAAGTCATCTGCGGCGTCCCTTAAGGATCCTCGCTGAGCCCCACCCTCTTCAACGTCTAAATGAGCCCCCTCGCGCCCATCGCACGCCAACACAACCTGAACATCATCTCCTACGCCGATGACACCCAGGTGATCCTCTCCCTGACCAACGACCCCGCCGCTGCCAGAGCCAACCTTCACGAAGGGATGAAAGAGGTAGCCGAGTGGATGACGACCAGCCGCCTGAAACTGAACTCAGACAAGACGGAAGTCCTCATCCTGGGCTCCTCGCACTCCGCCTGGGACGACTCCTGGTGGCCCCCCACCCTGGGCACCGCACCCACACCAACAGACCACGCACGCAACCTGGGCTTTATCCTGGACTCCTCCCTCTCCATGACCAGACAAGTCAACGCCGTCTCCTCGTCATGCTTCAACATCCTGCGCATGCTACGGAAGATCTTCCGGTGGATCCCCACCGAGACCAGGAAGACGGTCACCCAGGCCCTCGTCACCAGCCGACTGGACTACGGCAACGCCCTCTACGCCGGAACCACCGCCAAGCTCCAGAAGAGACTCCAGCGGATCCAGAACGCCTCAGCCAGACTCATCCTCGACATCCCCCGACGCAGCCACATCTCCGGACATCTGAGAAACCTGCACTGGCTCCCCGTCAACAAGAGAATCACCTTCCGTCTCCTCACCCACGCACACAAAGCCCTGCACGATCAAGGCCCGAGCTACCTCAACAACCGCATCAACTTCTACGCTCCCAAACGCCACCTCCGATCAGCCAGTCACGCCCTCGCCGCCGTCCCCCGCATCCGAAGAACGACAACAGGAGGAAGGTCCTTCTCCTACCTGGCCGCCAAGACCTGGAACTCACTCCCGACCGACCTGCGCCTGACCCAAGACCACCTCTCCTTCAGGAAGAAGCTCAAGACCTGGCTGTTCGAGCAGTAGCAGCACTCCCCACCCCCCCAAGCGCCTTGAGACCCTCCGGGTGAGTAGTGCGCTCTATAAATGTCCTTGATTGATTGATTGATTGATTGAGCTTTAAACCCTTATGTTTGCATGTCCATATCTTTAACCAGGACACTAAAGGTTTGATTGCCACTTGATCAGCCAGATAACCAACCCATAGCTCTTCATGCACAGACCAGGCTGGCGTGCCTTGGGGGACTCTCAGGATCTGGTGCAGAAACTTATTTTCCGCCACCTGCAACCTGTGTGATGGCACATACCCTCAGATTTCGCTGCCATATAAAACTCTAGAAATGCCTTTAGACCTATACAATTTTAAGATGACTTTGGGGTCCCATGAACCCAATCTACTTGCAAAGCTAGTGATGGCACCCAAGGATTTATTCAGGTCGCTCATCATCCCTTCTACGAAGGCTTCGCACTGTAATTTGTCATCAAATAACAAACCCAGATAAGGGAAGGTCGGGACTTTACCAAGAGTATGGTTGCTAGTTTTAAAACTTTTTGTCCGCAGCCTCCCGGGGACCCACAACTAAAACATAGGACTTTGTAAAATTAACTGACAGGTCTTGCTGTCCATGAATGCCACAAACCATCTATTAAAACCTGCAGGCCCCAGCCCGTACGGGCCTTGAGCACCGCAACATCAGCATAAAGTAGCCCTGGCAAAGCTCTTCCCCCTACTCTAGGGGAGTCTGACTGGAGTGCCAAAAGGTCAGCTTCAAGGCCATAAATAGAAACTGAGAATAAGGAAGGAGTTAAAATGCAGCCTTGGTGCACTCCGTACAAATAAAATGATTAGACAGGTCTCCCTCATGGGAAAATCTCACTGCCACCGTCGTGTGGGCATGGAGGGATATACGTAAATGGACAATGCAAGGATGCACTCCCAGAGAGGTTAATATGTCCCACAACTTAGTCCGCTTTACCCGGTCAAAAGCGAATGTAAGATCCAGAAAAACTAAGTACATAGTGCCCGGTTGTGCCACTGTGTATTTAGATATCAGGAGATAAAGGTTGAGACATTGGTCCGTAGTGGACAAACCTTTCCGGAAGCCATATCGGACATCTGATAAACTCTGGCTATCTGTGGCCCACAAAGACAATCTGGATAAGAGTACCCGACCCAAGACATTGACTACGGCATCAATGAGGGATATTGGATGATAAGATCGTGGGTTATCCTTATCTCCTTTTTTAAAAGTTGCCATTATAATGGCAGTGGACCAGAAGGGCACTATCCCCTTGAAGGCCACTGCATTTAAGACTTTGGTCAATATAGGAGCCCAGACCTTGATGTTATCACTGAAAAGGTCGGCCGCTATGCCATCAGGGCCCGTGGCCCTGTTTAGTGCCAACAAATTGATGCTTGAGGACACCTCCTCCAGAGAAAAACTAATGGAGGAAACCACGGGGCAGGAAGGTATGTCTACACATCGGTCGCCCTGACAGCCTACATTGTAAAATTTTTCATAATGGGACACCCACTGATCTGGCGTGATGTGATGGTACAAAGACAGTTTGATAATTTCCCAAAATAAGGATGAATCCCTCAATTCGTCCTCTTGGGTTAAGTCTTCCAAAGCCCGCTTTTGAAGTTGGAGCCTGCGCTCTTTCACCGTCTCTTTATAAAGGCGTCAGCACGAGGCCCTCTATCTTTCTCCACGGCACCTGTTTCAGGGCTACTTTTAGCCTTCGTAAAGCCTGCAAACTCTTGTGATCAAACCATAAGGGGGAAGCTGGGGCACTCCCCACCGCCTGTGTGGTTAAAAGGCCAGAAACTACCTGAGCGTTGGAAGAGAAAGAGCTTAAAATGTCCTCGCTTGGTGTATGAGGATCCAGACATGCACCGTTCTCTTCCTGATGGGAGGAAAAAAGGCAATAGTTAAAGGCCTTTACATCTATGCTCGCCCATCAAGGGCCCCTACCCTGATCAGTGGGGGTTAAAGATGCCTGGAGGGCATATTGGGGCTGCCCAGCCCAGTCAGCACAAGTGTTAGTGGATTGTGATCACTAAAAGCACTGTGCTCTATATTAAATGAGCCAGGGATCACTCCCAACTGTGCTGTCACGAATATAAAGTCTATGATAGATGAATAATAATAATAATAATAATCCACATTTGTAAAGCACACAATCACCCGTAAGGGTCTCTAGGCGCTGGGGGCCGTCGGGAAGATTAAGCGAGCTATTGCCCAGAGTCACATGGTGCTGGGCTAACCTGCCGCCGGAGCCGGGGATCGAACCCTGATCCCCAGATTCCAGCGTCAGTCGCCCTGGCCACGGCGCCTCACCTCTCCCCCTGAAGAACCCCGTCTTTTGTAGGTCGGAGGCAATTGAGAAATAGGCCCGGAGTGCCACTGGTCGAGGGTGTGTACCAGGTTATGAGTAAGTAAGAGGTTGTTAAACACCTTCCCTTCGATGGTGGGTTCCGTGTTGAGGTCGTCCAAAAGCGGTTAAGGCTGGGCAATCAACTGATTTTTCACAAAGGATGGGCACAAATGACAGTTGAAATCACCCACTAAAATAAGGTTCATGTGCCCACAGCCCTCCTCCTTTATTGAGTCTAGGGAACAATATAAAGCATTGAGATTGGAAGAATTGGCATTATAAAGATTGATAATAACAAGAGTAAGTGCTCTCCCAATGTGCAATTATGTAACCTGGAATACCTGAGAGTCCCACTTTAAAATATTTATATAGTTCTAGATCCACAAATAAAATGAGGCCCCCACTAGCTCATCCCATAATTGAGTATGACGCGGGGCAGAAGATACTCTTATACCCGTCCATAAAAAAATTATTATTAGTCTCCCAGGTTTCCCGTAGGCATGTGATTTTGTATAAACTAACATACAGTAGCCATCTGTCATCAGTAAACTTGGAGGACAGACCTGTCACTTTCCAGGCGATAAGACTTAATTCTCTACCCGGAGTGTGGTGATTCGAAGCATGCATGGATGACTGAGTAAAATACGTATCTATTGTTTCCACGACTCTGAAGATATATTTTATCTTGGGGAAACAAAGTTGTCATGTTTATGCGGGTGTCAGAAACTAATCCCTTCTTGGTCATTCAAGAAAGTTTCTAGTGACCTCAGAGCTAGCTGGCACTCACAATTAAGTCTAATGTATTCGATAGAGACCTAGTCAACATAAGTCCAATGTCAAATCTATAGGATATATTATTCCAATGCGCAGAGCATATTGGTAATATACATGGCGCCAAGGTTTGGTAAGGCACTAATTTAACGCTAGATACTAGAGTAACTCAGTCGTGCTTTTCAAAGAGACCCCTTTTTCCCGTAAAATACCCCAATAGACGTCTGGAGTGGGTTAAAGTATAAAATCCGCCATAACTGAGTAGGATGTAAAAATCCTATGTATTAGTTTTTTGGTTTTGTTCAACGTTGAAGGATACAGTGTTCCAAAAATATTGTGCACCTTATCTTTGTTTCCTTGAAACTTGCTCTGCAAATTTTAAGTCAACAAAATGGCCGACGAGGATAATCCCGGGGCCAGTGGAACTGCAACGTTTACAACCCAACCGGGTTTAGACATTACAGGTCTTCGACAAGACGATGCGGATGCTATAATCATCCCGGAGGTGGTAGGGTCATTTTTGGCACACGAATATCGGCAGACAGAGGTATTCTATTCATGGATTATCTTCCCTGAAGCAAATCCAAGAACACATGTGTTCCACTTCTATAAGATAGAGGAACCTCCAGCGGAATACGTTCCTTTCAAAGACATTGAAATTCCACTAACTTACCAAGAGCATCAGCTCAGTTTTAAAGGTGCCCTACAACATCAAAATCACATTACCAGCCTCGGTCCACTAGGTAGACCAGTAGCAACATGGCCGGTACTAGCCAGCTATACACCACATCCTGACATTGAAAGAATGACAGATGTGGAACTATTAGCTCAGTTAATACAATTAATTAAAATCCATAGACAATTGGTACAATATGTCATGCGGACTCTAACAGTCCAACCTGCTATAAGAATTCTACAGGACACCCCTCATCAGGGAAACACAAACAAAATTACACCACAGACCATACAATTGGTCATTGGTAAATTACCAACAAAAAGTGAACAAATTCTATTCTGGTTAGCTAAAAAATACTCAAATCGAGGTAGTATTTCCCGATAGTACACCTCATGAGAAACACAGGATTCTAACAATCTGTTTACCAATGGGGATCGCACCACAACTGGAGGACTGTGAAATTTGGGGTACAGTCTTTGCTGCTGTCAAGGATCTGCTCTTCACCACGATGCATAGGAGCAGAATGTGGCAAGTTCCCAATGCCAAACTAGGGTCTCTCAGCAACACACTATTTATGCATGTATGCTAATGAAACCCCATGGGGGAAAGGGGATGGGACAGAGAAGAGACAGCCACACCACGTCTGATTCTTTCTTCAGCTTCAGACGTCTTCTTTAAAGTCTTCTTCGGATTAAAATGAGTTGAAATTTCACTGTGTGGGAAAAAATACAATCATAAATACTCGACTTCCTATTGTACTGTATATTCTTTATTCTTGCTCACCTACTCCGTCTAAATGTGACCAATGCCTCTCTTTTTGATGTTTTTTCTTATTCTTATCTTCTAATTGCTGTACTAAACATTCAATTGAGATTGGTTAATTCTCTTACTGCTCTATTGCGAACCTCCTCTATTTCTTTTATCTTTCCCAGGTTCCTTACCTAGCTTGTACAGCTTTTATGTGAATTCAATTGTTGGTAAGTATATCTTTTTCTTTAAGTAATTCTTGCTTCACCTTACTTGGTTTTAGCTATGCTTATTGCTGCCTTCTAACAACCCAAAACTAGAGTTTAATTTTCACTCTAAGTATTACACTGCTCCTTAATCCAGTAGTCTCTCTTGAAGACTTGAAAACAACTTTTATCCTGCAAGAGAGTAATTTTATACTGCCTCTCATTTTCTTTCACATTTGCTTGATTAGCGCTAATACCGTGCGTAAGACTAGTCAGACTAATTTTATAGACTCTGTATTTCCTTTTCTACATAAACAGCGGGCATTACCAGCGCATGCTCAGTGTCTATGAGTTTTAGTTTCAAATGCGCAATATCGTGCGTGTGTTTGTCAGGCAATTCTATTGACTTGTACTGACTCTGTATTTTCTTCTTCTACTAAGTGGCGGCTTCTACCAATGCATGCTCAGTACCTCCGAACATTTTTCATATTCGCATGCCGCCTCCTGGGTCTCTACATCAAATACATATGCGCATGCTCATTACATTTAACAATATCAGAATGGTCTTACTGCGGATCCAAAGAACTTCACAGGAAATGTTCTCTAACTAGGTATCCTAGTCTTTCTTTAAATACGCGACAAAGTTTTTCCCTAATACTTCGCGGCGCAATTCAAATGGTGTCCAGTCTTCCTCAAGGTACAGGTGAAGTGCGCCACAGAATGGCCACATCACCTGGATCTTACTGATTGCCATTATAGACTAGAGCGCTGACTAGAAGCTCTGGCAATCGATCTTTTGGCAGCCATTTTAGGGTTGTTCTGATTTTAGGATTTGTTCAGCCTTACATGTTTCCTGCATATTCCACAAACCAGACTCACTGAATGCTTCGTTTTGACCTTGGGTTTCACAATCCTGACAGTAACCTCCCTCAAAGTACTTCCTCTCTGATTAGGCTTGTTTGGGAATCTTCTATAAAAGTCTCTAATTAATCGAGGTGCATGGACTTCTGTAGACTACTTCCAACATCTTTCCTCAGGACCAAAACCCTTCCAATCCAATAAATAGTACAATCGTCCCTTCCATATTCTAGCATCCAATACCTGTTTTACTGCAAACTGTTCTATTTTTTCAGTTTGAACTGGTTTTGGGGGTTTGGTAATTCGTATATCATTAGGCCCCCTCTTTAATAAAGAGACATGAAATACTGGATGAATACGTAACCCTTTTGTTTATCTCAACTGATACTTTAATGTGCTCCACCTTTTCTCAATCAAGTATGGACCCGCAAATCTTGGCTTAAGTTTCCTGACTCCCTTAAGCCTAAGATTCTTAGTGTTAAACCAAACCTTGTCTCCAACTTGTAATTATGGTTCCTTTCTTCTCATTTTATCTGCAAAACATTTGTAACTTTCTTTACCCTTGTTTAAGTTTTCTGTGGCTAGTCTATGTACTCGTGTCATGTGTTCTACTAAATCAGAAACTGCTGGCACATCTACTTCTTGAAAACTCATTGATTGACATGGGTGTCTACCTGTGTTCAAATAAAAAGGGGAATAGCCAGTGGAAACGTTTTTTGCATTATTATGTGCAAACTCAGCTGCCCACAAGTAGTCTGGCCAATCACCCTCCTGATCCAACAAACACAATCTCAGATATTGTTCTAATTCTTGGTTTGTTTGTTCTGTTTGACCATCAGATTCAGGATGATAGCTAGTGGTGTACCTAATTTCGATATTCAATCGTTTAGTAAAAGCCTTCCAAAAATGAGACAAAAATTGGGAAGCCCTGTGAGATATTAACACCTTTTGAATACCGTGTGCTCAAACAATGTGTTGACTAAAAGTGAATGCAAAGTTTTAGCTGAGGGCAAACGTTTTAAAGGTACAAAATGAGCCATCTTTGTAAATGCATCCACACTGACCAAAATGGTATTATACCCTTGACTGGAGGGCAGACCGACAATTAAATCTAATGTGACTGTATGCCATGGGTAGGGCGGAGTAGGTAAAGGTCGCAACAACCCTTTAGGAGCTTGTTTCTCAGGTTTTCCTCTCGCGCAGATCTCACATGTGGCTACATACTGATGCACATCTTTTATCACATCTGGCCACCAAAAACGTCTACTCACCAAATCCTCAGTTTTAGAAATGCCTTTATGACCCGCCAAAATGCTATCATGACTTTCTCTCAATGCCTGTTGCTGCATTTCCGGCGTAGGCAGGTAAAGCGCTCCATTGCGATACGGTAAACCTTCTCGAATCACAGGTCTGGAGTCTTCTTTTACCCAGTTCCTCATTTCTTCCAAGGTCATTAAATTCTGGTTCTTCTCTTCCAGGGTTTCATGCAAAACTGCTCCAATCACCTTCTCGGGTGGAATGATTGACTGGTCTTTGACCTCTTCAAAAACTCCTTCTGTGCCTAATCTGGATAAGGCATCTGCCTTACCATTCTGAGAGCCTGGTAAATAAGTAATCAAAGTCATAGTCAGCAAAATACAGGGACCATGTAATTGCCTAGGGGTCAATGTTCTAGATGACTTCAAAAATTTTAAATTCCGATGATCTGTATAAACGGTGACTACATGCCTGGCTTCCATCAAATAGTGTCTCCATTCTCTAAGGGCATCTTTAATGGCCAATAACTCCTTCTCTGTTATTGTATAATTGACTTCAGCCGCTGTCAATTTTCTAGAGCGAAAAGCCACTGGATGTAGTTGTCCTGTAGTTTTGTGTCTTTGGGACAACACACCACCCAAGGCCAGGTTGGAAGCATCTGTTTCCACGTAGAAGGGCTCAGATGGATCTGGATGAAGCACAACTTGTCCAGTTGAAGTGTGCACCCTTCTTAAATAACTTGGTCAAAGGGATCAATTTTTTAGAAAAATCTTGAATAAATCTCCTGTTAAAATTAGCAAAGCCTATAAAACTCTGGACTTCTTTCACAGTCTTAGGAGACTCCCATTCAGTCACTGCCTTGATCTTGTGTTCATCCATGGTTATTCCATTTGGTGAAAGCACAAACCCCAGAAACTCCACTGAAGTAACATTAAATGCACATTTTTCCAATTTAACAAACAGGGGGTTTTCTTGCAATATCAGCAACACCTTTTTTACGTGATCTCCATGTTCTTCTTCAGTATTGGAGTACATTAGTATATCATCTATATACACTATTGCATACTGATCAATGCTCTCTTTAAACACATCGTTTATAAAATGCTGAAAGGCAGCTGGGGCATTGCATAAACCATAAGGCATTACTTGATAATGGAAGAGACAATGCTTGTTCTAAATGCCGTCTTCCTTTCGTCTCCTTCGCGAATTCTGACAAGATGTTAGGCCCCTCTCAAGTCCAACTTTGTGTACACCTTTCGTCCTTTCACCTGATCTAATAGTACTGAGATTAAGGGCAAGGGGTATCGATTCTTCATGGTGATTCGATTGATTGCTCTATAATCTATGCACATTCTCAACTCTCCACTCTTCTTGGGAATAAAGAAAAGTAGAGATGAGACTGGTGATTGAGACGGCATGATGAATCCATTTTCGAGATACTTTTGTATATATTCCTTCAAATGTTCATCTTCTCGTTCCGTCAAAGCATAGATTCTGCTACAGGGGAGATTGGATCCGGGTTCCGAGTCAATCTTACAGTCGAATTCTCTGTGCGGGGGAAGTCTTTCTGCTTCCACTTCATTGAAAACATCTTGAAATTCATGATACTCTTCAGGTAATAAGGTAGTAGTTATGACACAGGTCGTGGTTCCTTGTTCACTCAGATGAAATGCTGTTGTTTTTTCTGGGCCAATCGTACAACCTCTATGACAATTTTCCGAACAATACTTGGAATCTAGAGCTATTGTTCGAGCTCCCCAATCAATCGTGGGATTATGCTCAGTGAGCCATGGCAACCCCAATTTTAATTTAAACTGTGGAGCATTGATCAAGTTGAATTGTAAGATTTCCAAATGTCCATCTTCTGATTCCAACTCCCCCGGTTCTGTATGACTCACTATGGGCCCGACGATAAATTGGTTCCGTTCACGGCTCGGACTGCTTCACTTTTTACTTTCTTGATTGCCAGCAAACCAATTTTATCGGCGAACTTTAAATCGCAAAAATTGCCCATAGCACGTCAAATCTATAGGATATATTACTCCAATGCACAGAGCCTATTAGGAATATAGGAACTACACTACAATACTGCTTTATTTTTGCTGTCTCCTCCCTAAAATTGCCTCCAAAACAATGCAAGTAAAATAAATTCCTCTTTTATTTTTTAAACGTCTCTCTCTCTCTCTTGCTTCCAAATCTTGCCATTATGACATATATGGTGTTTTACTTCCCTGTGCTCCAGGAGAGAGCAGGCCTGTCTAGAAATGTGTATCAACTGAAAGAACTGTGTACTGAAAGCACCTATAATTTAAGTACAGATGTCAATAATTAATAATACTTAGTGTGTTTCATTGACAGGACAACTGTACTTTCCTGATAACTTGCATTGTTGTAAAATGCATTTGAAAAAAATAAACTATTAACAAGTCTAACAAAATAAATCGGGCATCTTCTGCTTACTTTGGGAGTACTGAAATGTGGGGATCCAGTGAAATATGGGGGTCATCTCCCTCGACATGCCATCAATTAAGCACTACGTTTACATCTTTAGGCATGTCACCTATAAATCATCCACATCATGTGTTTAAGTCTAATTAGTTGAACTGAAGCCAACGGACCTTTCAACATTAAATGCATTAAAGTGCTTGGTGTGTGGCTCCCCAGGCTAGGTTTGACCCGCAGGGAGCCACAGCACACAGTTTGGGAACCACTGGTCTAGTTCATCGGTGCAGGTTAGCAATGAAGATTATCAGTGCAGGATATCAGTTCAGGCCATCAGTGCAGACTATCAGTGATCACTGGAGACAGTTTATCTTTTTCCCATCCAACATTAATTTGTTGGTCAGTGCTGCCACTGATGTTGGAGTGTGCATTGAAGCAAATGTACAATATTTAAATAATAATCAGCAGATACATCTATGAGTAGTTCTGTTAGCAATAATAAATTGCCGTCTTACCCTTCAGCTTTCTCCTTTACTTTCTGCAGCTGCAGGGTGATGACGCCGGCTGTGGAGTCTTTGCCTGGGTAGACCTCCGTGGAGATCTTCTTCTGATTCTCGTCCACCATGATGATCTTGATGCCTTTCCCCTTCAGCAGGTCACTCTTGGTGAGGACGTTCAGGTCCAGCTCGGTCGCCGGGCAGCTTGTATCCTGCATTTTCTTCACATAATCATTGACTTCTTTCTGCTGAACTTCTGTTAATTTATTTTTTGCTCCCTCAACTGGTGTCTTTTTCATATCGCTTTTGTGTTTTTGTTCAATGAAGAATCTCTCAGTCTTATTCCTTCCAAGAATATTGTCGACAGTTTTACCTGCTTGCTTATTCACTGCTGCACGCAAAGGTTTACTCACAAACCCGTTTAGGCGGCTTGAAAGCAAATCAACAAAGTTATCATTGATCTTTTGGGATATCATATCCAACAGTTGCTCTTTCATCATCTCTACAGCTGGGTAGTTGTGGCGTTCATCATCCTTATATTCGGCAGCAGATTCTAGCCCAGCACATTCTTTGACTATAAACGGAATGACTCGATTATCAATCATGTCTTGAGTTGGGGCAGAATTTACCATCCGCACAAACTCAACAGTTCTTTTTCCGACTTCAACACTGAGCTTGAATCCTTTCTGGATGACTCCTTTCACCTTGGCCTCGTCCAGGATTTTTAGAATGCCATCTTTCATGGAGTTGAGGTAACTAAAGAACGTTGCAACGGTGCTGTAATCATCAGCAATGTCATTAACAGCAGACTGGCAAACATCTGCCATTAGACTGGTCATCATCTGTTTATTAGTGTCTCGAATCTGAAAAGTCAATGGTTTTTCTGTTTTTAGGGCCATCTCTGGCACCCCATTGACAACTGTAAACTTTATAATTGTTTGTTTCAAAGCTTGATTCTGCTTTACTGATTTTGCTATCATGCCTTTAAAGGCTTTTTCAAATATTTCTTTGAAGACCCCCTCGAGGGCTGCATCCATGCCATAATCTAATACTTGAATAACTCCTTGTTTGGCCATTTCTTGACCAGTGTACTTCACTGCCTGCACAAGGTTCTTCTTCATGGAAGAATTTGAGGCGAGGGTTTTAATGGATTGGGATAGAGTATTTTTGGAAATGGCAGAGGTGGCTGATGTTGCAGATGTTTTAATGGAAGATACAATAGCTTTTCCAGAACGAATGATGTCATCGGCAAGAGATGCAAACGTTTTTGTTCCATTGAGTAGACCTTTTGTCACTTTCACGACCGCCTGTAGTGCCTTTTTAATGATGCTAAAACCTGCAGTTATGAGTGAGAGCCCAATACTGATGGCCTTAGATATTGCCCATTCTGCCCAATCGAATGCCCCTTTTATCATCCCTTCGATTCCTGATATCATGTCCGACACACCCTCCGAAATCAGACCCATTCCAAACTGACTAGCTGTCCCACAGGTGAAAACACACACAAGAATCCCAGCGAGGACCTGCAAAGCTCCAATTATGAAGCAAATGAGAGCGCTGATGCAGAATTCTGGTTTCTTCTCGACTTCAAACACAAAGGACAGGCCATAGTCATACAGCACGTTTAGTTCATCGGTTGTTATAGGACTGTGATCAGTTGACAATGAGAAGACGGCCTGGTCCTTGGTAATAGCGTTGCTTTTGTTCTTTTGGAACTCAGTTAGCTTTGCAATGGATTTATCGATGTAGTCGATCCAGGACTTGAATAGACTCTTGCGCGTCTGCATTTGTTTTGTGAAGTTGGGATCGTCTCTGTTGTGGGGTTCAAACTTGGCTAAGCAGGACATCTGGCAGGAAACAGTGGTGTTTGTCACCTCCGATACATAGATTTCAATCATTTTTTTGGATTCATTCAAGAGATCCAATGCTTTCTGCATGTAGCCTGCCTGTCCCAGATTAATTGTAATGTAGGCCTGATTGTAGAGTGAGACAGCACGGTACACCCGATCAGTCTTCTCTGCCTTCTGCCAGAATGATAGTGCACCATAATCCGACCCTTTATTCTGTGTGTGGAGGTACATGCGATCCATAGCTTGTTTGATAAAGTCGTAGAAGTTATCTGATTCCCCTCGCAGAAGGCTGTCTGATCTCTTCTGAATTACTTGGCCAAGGTCTTTTTTGAGCTCGTTGATGTCTTTGTGTTTATCTATGTCCTTATCACGTAGTGTGAGCCAAAGAGCCCAGCTCTCCTTTAACGCATTGAGAGCCGGGCGGTAGTCTAGCTTTGTCTGAGAGTAATCAAAGGAGCCCCTGTCATTCGGTGAATCAGACGTCTTATAGATATCACGTTGTTCCGCCTTATTGTACTTCCCCTGAAACACATTGAGATGTTCACAAAACATCTGAAAGAGTTCTTCCCGCATCTGTACTTCAAAGAGCTCCTCATTCTCCATCTCGGTGATGTGCATTTTCTGGTAGTCTGCTCTGAGTTGTCTCATCACCTCGATGGGTTGGTCCTGATAGGATGGTGCCAGTTCATCATAGTTTAATATCATTTGGACCATGCCAGGGTTTCCTTTGCGAGAGGTTCTGCCAAATATCTGCTTTTCTACCCTCATGTTTGTGGGAAAGTGGGTGAGAATCACAAAGAGCCCTCCACATGTATTTACATCTTTAGTGATTTTAACATCTGTGCCTCTTCCACCGAGGTTTGTGGCAATGATAACATCTCCTGCATCAAACATGCATGTTTCAATATTGTCTTTATCACTTCTGGTGTACAAAGTTATTTTATCTGGCTTGGAAACAGCTTTTAATTCTATTAACTCTTTTTGAAGCTTTTCAGCTGTTTTCACATCTTCGCAGACAACTAATGCGGCTTGACCTTTGCCCCAGCGGGTTGGACTTGTGCGCTCCTTCACATGTTCACAGATACTTTTGATCCAGACTTCATGGCCTCCTTTAACCTGTAGAGTTGGTAGCTCAGTCTTCTTGGTATGGCGGTGAGTAGGCATAACATAGCAGGATACTTTGTAGTGTCTTTTAAGAAACCCAACCTCTGCTTCATCCCCTAGGGTTCCCGAGACCCCGAACATGCCTGTACCTTTAGTGTATCGTTGAAGGAAATGGAAATTTGACATGAAGTTGGTGACATTTGACAGTGGAGACATCGCCAGCTGGTGCTTCATCTCCAGGAACTGCTGTAAGCCGTCACCCCAGCGCTTGTTCTTCTCAAGGACACCGGTGGCTTTGAAGTCCACTGGGATGATGGAGTGGTATTCATAGATGGGTGTGGTGGACTTCACTTGACTCGTGTCTGTGGCTGATTCTATCATGTACTCTCGATCCTTCTCCATCACGATGGCCTTCATAGCATTTTCTACGAAGACCTTCATCCTATCCCGGGTATATTCCTTCAGGTAAGCTGGCAGGAGAATAAAGGTCTCGTCCTTATTCTCTTGTTTATCTGGTGGCTGATAGGTGTCTGAGTACCTGATTCTTGATTCCAGTTCAGTGACCGCTCCTTCTATTAGGTCCTTGTCGCTCATCACCATACATGCACAGCCATGTTCCTGGAGAAGAATGCGAATTTTGTCATGATCAGATGAAGATTTGTTGTCAGATGCGGAAGTGATTGCAAATTCAGATGCTTTACCATCCTTTACCTGATAATATTCAAATATGACAGCATCTTCAAGAACCTTCTGAAATATAGACAAGAGATCTCGCTGCTGAGCCGGCCCCAGTTTATCCATAAGCTCTTTGATTGCAGAGTCTTGTGGCGCTTGAGTGATTGGCTGATCAGGCTCACCCAGTCTGGATTGAAGCTTCTTCACATCCTCTTCAGTAAAGAACCCCAGCTGCAGTCCTGGCATTAGAATGTCAAGGGAGGAGAAATGCTCTGATGTGTTTGGCCCCATGACAGATGCTGCAGCAACTTTGTGAAAGTATTGTGTTCCTGTGGCCCAAAGAATGTCACCAGTTTTGGCATCTTGAATGCGCTGGCAAGTGCACATCTTTGCCCAAACGGCTGCCAGCAGTTGTTCTAAGTGCCGCATTCCTGTTGCTGCATGTGAAAGGTATGTGACTTGGACGCCGCTGTCTAAGGTCATATAGTCCACTTCATCCACAATGGATATGTCAAAGGTCCGGTCTCCTCTGGTTTTTCCTTTTTCAAACTCTTGTTTTAAAATGTCAGCAGCAAAGTTTCCAACAGTGCCGTACACAATATCAGCTGCATACGCCTTTTTAACTGCCTTGTCAATTTCTCTTGAGTCAGTGCATTCATCTAACCCTGGAGGTGGCACAACACTACAAGACACATCGAACATCTTGTAGAGTTTGCTCCATTCCTCTTGATCTCGACGGGCAAGCACTGGTGAACTTGTGATAACATCAACCTTCTTCCCTCTGATGGCATGAACAAGGGCGAGCATGGCTACAATGGTAGATTTACCCTCTCCAGTAAAGATCTCCAAAAGACAACCATTGCATTCAGGGGCTTTAGACATGAGAAGAGCCAACAGAGCTGCAAGCTGAGTCATGCGAGGAAAATAGCCCTCAATCTTCTCTCCTGACTGTGTTACTAATGTGGTAGTGTCCTGAACAGCCACACACAAGCCAATACAAATTTTCACCAGTGTCTCAATATCAGGGTTTTCAAAGTTTATTGATTTGATCATAGCTATACCTTGTTTCTTCATCTTTTCATCCAGATCTAAGGTTTGATATGCTGGAAGCCGAGCTCCAACATCACCGAGCAGTTTTTCCAAGATAGACATAACTTTTTCAGGATAATTGTTTTTTCTCATTTCCGCTAGTATGGTTTTTAGGTCCTTGTCCTTCTCATTCTTTATATGTTGCTGCAGAAGCAGCACAGGATCCTGCTCCTTCAAACATGCAATAGTCGTGTTTATTTCAATCTGGTATGTCTGCACACATTGAAGGATGGCCTCCACCTTCTCTTGTGAAACGCTGCTCTCCTGCACCTTCAGAGTGAATTGAACTGCCTGGATTGGGGTCCAGGTTCCACTGAATAATATGTTCCCAAGAAAGTCTTGGCTGGTGCTGGAAAGCTCAGAAAAGACAGCTCTGGATAGTTTCCCAGCTAAGGTCTTGTTTGTGTTGTACAGTACCTCTATGATATGAAGACGAAAGCTGGATATGTCTTTTGTCTCCTTTGAGGACTGTGTTATCCCCTCATCTTTCAGTGTTACCTGGATTGTTGCTTTAAGGAGACTCAACTGCTCAGTGAGTGAAATATTCTCAAGATAAAAGGCGTTGTCCAAACCTCTGTGACACCAGATGGGCATGTCTTTCTTCATCAGGAACTGGGCTACAAGGTACTGCTGTAGTGTTCTCATCCGGTCACCAATGTCCTGGGATTCCATACCCTTCTCTTCTTTGATGTTGATGTCAATCAAGAGCTGTTTAAACTTCTCCTCAACATTCTTTTCCTGCAAATAAAAAAAAACATATTTTATTTACCTTATCAGTTTATAGCCTGAACCAGGCCTCTATTTTACAGAAACAATAGGGCCGCTCGATTGCCTTGTGTATCAGCCGTGTAGGTCTGACATGAGCTCTGTCCTGTCTTAAATAACTAATTGTACTCTATAAAATACTGCTGTGGTCTAAAGGTCATGCTTAATTTACTAAGCGTGTGTGCCTATCTTGTTATTGTGTAATAAGTCTGTGCTACTGGAAGGTGTTATGTGCTTGCACTTTGTTACAAAACATATTCGGAGCCTGTGGTTCTACACATCCTCATCCCTCGGAACCTGCCAGTAATGTAAGTTTGAGAAAATGTAATTGAAACCAATCAAGTTCTACAGTTTTATATCTTTCATAGATTCACATGCTTGAATCATCCCCGTTGTCATAGTGGGAGTCAGGTCAAAAGGTCAAAGCTAGGTTACTGTGACTGAGCAGAGCTCATAGAGACTCTGTATCAAACGACGTGCGGAAGATATGGTGGCTCTGCAGGGGAAGAGTGTCTCTGGGTCTCTGCTCTATTTGGCTGAAGTTTGAATGCTTTAAAAGGAGGTCAATAGGTTAGCAATTTTTATTGTTTCCAATGGGTTTTCTAAGACCTATTTATTAGCATTGCTTTCATATTTCTGTTACAGTGGGACTCCCAGCATGACGAGGGGGAAGATTCAAGCATGTGCATCTATGAAATATATCAATACTGGCGAACCACAGTGTACAGGTGAGTAACTTTATTTGTATACCTTCAAAAGAATAGGCACTCATTCGTGCCACCCCTGAGGGGGAGATGTTCCTTCAGAGGTGTTAGATAGGTATACGGTAGAAGCTATCATTACCACATGAATTATACATGTACTCAGCAGCATAAAACGTCTTTCACGTGAGAAGCTGGTGCTACTCAGACAGCAAACAGGACTTTATCTGGTAAACAGCATGAAACATATGAGAAGTTTGGTATATGGTATGATTTGTTATCACTCTTTGCCCAGATGTCTTTAGGCTGGTAGCACTGTGGATGTGATAGAGTGTTTTAAAAAGATTAAAAATAAACAATCCCAATGCACTCGTAGTCTTAGGAGAGAAAATGTAATGTGGAATGGAATGACCCTGCAGGTACAGGATGCTAGCAGAATGCCGCAAGTTTGTAAAGCAAGCCTTTGTTATTCTGTTTATATCAGTCCCATAATCATGCCTCTGACTGGCACAGCATCGGAGCCACGTAAGAAGCAAAACTGTGAAAAGGTGAACAATATAGGATGATATCACTTAAAGAAATGTTTTTAACAGCATACCAATGATATCATTTAAATGTTTTTTTTTTAAACTTGCAGATCAATGTCTTTCTCTCTAATAGCCAGTAACAGTACACGATATGTGGTACCACAATGGGTTTAACCTTTGACCTTCATGTGCAGACTTGATTAATGGAAGGTGAAAGACGCCCCAGTAGGGAGATGTATCAATGTGTAGGACTTCTTCATGGCCTTTCAAGACATGGCCATGCCAGTCCTGGTATTCATTCACTGCCCAGGCTCTCTATGGAAAGGCTGAGTGCTCTTAAACCAATGTTCATCCCCACTAAGGAGATTTATCAATGCGTCTGCATTTCATAGAAGCTTGTTTAGCATTGCACAGGCTGCAACACTAGCTTCACAATGCCCATTGTTTGTTCTCTTGTTCTTGGAAGGCACCAATAGCTAATACTCCACTTTTGGGGAATGGGTGTTGTCTGTGGAACCTACCATAGACAGGAACACTGATGCACCTACCCCACTTTAAGAAGTGCCTGTCTGTGATGTTTTCAGCCTGTCTTTCACATATTTTTAAGTTGCTAAGGCTAAAAAATGTAAGTTCTCTCTTTCTTGTGATCTTTGATCCGGGTGCTTATATACTCCCTTTGTTTTATAATGACATGTGATTCCACTGAAAGTCTCAAGTTGAAATTCCTTGGTAGATGAATCTATGATTTACAGATCATATATAGTAGGAAAGTAAGATTTTCTTTTATGGTCACACCCACTTTTTGCCGGTGTCATAACTGTTCACTGCCTAGTCTGACTGGGATCCTGCTAATCAGGACCCCAGTCACTGTGCTTTCTCCCTAAATTGGCTATGGTGAGACACTGGAACCATTCAACTTGGCTACTGGGGTACTCTGGTAACTCCCTAGTATATAATACTGAGGTGCATAGGGCATGTGTACCCCAAGGGTCCCCTGTGGGTTGCAGCATGTATTATGCCACCCACGAGGGACCTTCCAAACTCTGACTACAGGCCTGCCATTGCAGCCTGTGTGAGTTGGTGCGTGCACCTTTCACAAAAGATACACGTTTCCTTGAAACCTTCTAGCAGGCCTTTCAGTACCAAAGGCAGGGTGCTCGGTTATGAGTGTGAGGGTGGCCCTGCATGAGCAGGCCACCCCTAAAAACCCTGGTGTCCATTCTCTGAGCTTTGTAAGTGAACCAGACATTACGATATAGAGTGGCCATGCGTCATTATGCAATGCCCATCTCTAAACTAGCTGGAACGAACCTGGGCATGTTTAGGGGATGTTGGAATCATATCCCAACACTGTTTCCAGTGTTGGAGGTATGATTCCATCCACTGGTCCCAAAATGGCAGTTCATTCTGGACTGTTCCAATGAGGCACAGGGTCAAGACTGATTTGCAAATGGCTGGAACTAAACTGGGGTGTTATGGTGAGCAAAAGAACAATGGATTTAACCCAGATCTATTGACTGGGGGTGAATGTTTGATTTGCTCTGCATTCCATCTATCATCTGTGTGCCTTTTTCTTTCTTGCCCTAAGAGCACCAGGTATGCCCCAACGTGGGTCCCAGCCTCACAGTGCCACTGGATTCAAGATAGCCTGGCTGATGACGGGTGATGCCCCGAAACCGATCCCAGGATGTTTGTTTCCGGTCCAGGGAGGACCTGGCTTGGCAGTTTGGTCTGGACTGTTCCCATGAGGCACAGGGTCAACACTGAGTTGCATATGACTGGGTCTAAACTGGAGTGGTAGGCTGAGCAAAGGAGTGTTGAACTTAACCCAAATCTATTGACTGGGGGTGAATGGTTGATTTGCTTTGTATTCCGTCCAACATCTGAGTGTCTGTTTCCATATGGTAGGGCCCCTCCGGGGAGCCCTCCATGCTCCCGGGACCGATCTTACAGAGCCTAACAGCAACCCAGGGCTGCTGCCTACTCTCAACTTACTTCTACCCTCCTCCTGCTGGGCCAAGCTGAGCAGGGTAAAGTAGGACAATATCTTGCCTGTCGCAGGAAGGTGTGACCACCTCCCAGACAGCATTTAATGTATAAGGCCGGGGAGGGGGCGCTTGCCTGTGCCACATATTCTGCTGAAAGAGCACATTTGGGTCCATCCTTGCATACTCCAGTAAAAACCAGATATAGGAGGCGTTGGCTCCTCGCTCTGGCACAAATCTGGACAGAGGACGTGGGAGTATCCTCCCTACTATCCAATCCCTAGTCTGTGAGAGACACCTGAATCGTCCCAAAACTCACCATAGGATACTTAAGGTCTTACCAGTGGGTGGGTCCCTAGATTCATTGTGGGATTCGATTCTGATCAAACTTCACTTCTCCTTCGACCGTCTGGGCACTCTGGACTCCACTGTACTTTGCTCTGGGCACCGAGACTGCAACCGGGCAGACCCCTGCTTCTCTTGGCTTCCTAGTCCTGCACATCCACACCAACGTCCATGCCCATGCTCTGTACAGGTCCTTCTAAGGCCCCTGGACATCAAAAACAACTGAAGGAATCTCCCCTGGAGTCAAGGAGCCACTGCCCTTCATCTGCAGGCACCACAACACAAACAACCTATGTGCCGATCCTGGGCTCCCACAAGTTCCACAAGGCTCAGTAACAAAGGTGGTGGTCTGGCACTCCCTCGAGTCCTGAACTGTCCTCTCATCAAGTTGAGGTCAGTAACCCTCGCCTGGGTCTCTACTATCAAAGCCCTGTACACCGCATTGCTGCATCGCTTCAGTTGTCCCAACCGACTTGTGCCAACAGAGTCGGACGCATCGAAAGGTTTTGTCAATGAGTCTATCCCTACTATTACTAATCTGCACCAATGCAGTTGGTTGGAACTGACAGACTCTGTCATCTTTAGCATCACGGTAGCTCAGGAACAGCTACAGACTCGGTGCTACAGTGCTTGAAGCTCCTCATCATCTTTTACCTGCCTCCGTAAACTCGAGGGGCCTTTGTCTTCATGCCTCCTGGTCACCCCTGAGTGCCATAGACTCTGTCCCCTCTGTTTTCAGGTACTCTTTGACCCAAACTCACGTCTGGGTTCCAGCAGACTCTTTTCATCCTATGGTAGTAAGACTGCAACCACGAAGCACCCATTGAGTAGTATTGAGTATGCAGTCAAGTATCCTCTTTGCACACGGCCATCGTGGAGTTCCTAGACTCTCACCAGGGTGGTGCCTTAGATCCCCGACCCTTCTACACCACCGGGGTACAGTCTCGACTTAGGTCATGGTTTGCATTCTCCCATTTTGATATTTGGTCTGGTCTCCCCTTGTGGACCACTGTGCATTGGTGCTACATACTGACCCATGTCCAAAGTATTGTGTGCATTGTGTATACATCTGGGAGGAAATACCGTAAACTGTTAGTGAGTGATTGTAATAAATATCAATTTTTTTATAAGTACACTGTGTGGTTCTTTTTCAATTGCCCTATACTAAAAGGTCAGATACTGGTAAACTGAGCTGCTTTGCACGCCTCCTAGATTAAACCTGAAAGCTGCTCTCCACAGCTAACACTTAGAGAGCTTTCTACAGTTGTCGAAACCACTACAATCACCATAAGGGTCGCCCGGGTTTGTGGAGGGTGATACACTTACATAAGTGGGCACCATATACTAACCTGGCTTCTCACATATATGTATTTGCTTTTATTAATAAACCATTTCAGGCTTCAACTGGTGTGTGCAGAGATTTTCTTTCACTGTCCAGTATGTGGAAAATGCTTTCTTAAACTTTGTTCTTGGGGCCTTGTCTATTTAGGTTTCAGAAGAATCCGAAGCTGACTTTTTAGCCTGTAATTTTGCATTTCTGCCATATTATTGCTCTGGTTGCTCTTTGTCTGCTGCTTTTTGACATTAAATGATGCTTTGACTTTGTTTTCATCTTTTTCAGTAGCGTTTAAGCGGTTGTGTTACTTTTAGTGCCAATTAGCATTTGCATCACTTTCTACATGCAAATAAAGTGAAGAAGCATGAGATTGTGGTACAGCTGGAACTGACCCATAATAACAATTGATGGACAGAATGCAGAACAATGTCATACATTCACCCCAATACAGTGATCTGGGCCTAAATCCATTGTTTTTTTGCTCTCCATGCCATTCCAGTTGGGACCCAGCCATATGCAAATCAGTCTTGACCCTGCGCCCTATGGGAACAGTCCACCCGAACTGCCAGGCAAGGTCCTCCCTGGACTGGAAACAAGCATCTTAGAACCGGTTTTGGGCTATCAGCCCTCATCAGCCAGGATAGCTTGACTCCAGTGGCATGGAGAGCACGGGACCCACGTCTGGGCATACCCAGCCCACTCTGGGTGACAAATGCAAAAAGAACAATTGATGGACAGAATGCAGAACAATGTCATACATTCACCCCAGCACAGACATCTGGGCCTAAATCCATAGTTGTTTTGCCCACCATGCCATTCCAGTTTGGACCCAGCCACATGCAAATCAGTCTTAACCCTGCGCCCTATGGGAACATCGAGTCTGAACTGTCAGGCCAGGTCCTCCCTGGACTGGAAACAAGCATCCTAGGACCGGTTTCGGGCGATAATTGTAATAATTGTCTTCCAATATCATATACTCATAGAGGATGTAAAGGTACCCAATGACAAATCTAGAAGGTATGAACCCCTTCGCATTCCTCTAGAGGATCACATATTTGTTTAATTTGTGATTTATTGATATACTTTATATCTAAAACATAAATGAAAACATGTTTTGAATTTCACTATTGCTTGAATTTGTTTAAAAAATATTTTAGCTTCTAATTATTGTGATGAAGCCTTAGGGACCATCGCTGTTCACAGAGAACAGGAACGGAGTGGTCTCCGTACCTACTTGTCATTTTTAACACCAGTAGCTCTATCGCTCACAAATGCGAGACCACTTCAATAGTGGCTGCACCTCTTTCTTCAGAGATTGAACACTGTATTAAGGTTATAGTGAGTAACATTGAAAGAAAGGGGCGTGGCCAGCATTAAAGTGAAAGCACGTATTGGGTGCTTTCACCCAAAGAGAAAAAATCAATAATTAGGAAAGCTTCTGTAGCGCAGCTCATAAAGTGAAAGTGCCTGCCCTGTTGAATAAATATACGCAGCCTCTAAAGTGAAGGCAGACTGCGCCATAGATTAAATCATTAATAGTGAATGCTGGCCGCACTGTGATTTAAATTTAGATGTTTCTAATAATATAAAAGCATGTGGCGTGCTGCGATGGCATGAGTGGAATAGGGCAAGGTCATTAAAGAAAACAGTGCTCACCAACTACGTAACGTAGACCGCGTAACATCACAAATTAAAAGTCCAGTCGTTATGGGAGGTTTCAAATGCAGACACTTGGTACCAAGGAGTAACACTAACCCTATTCACAAATAAAAAATAACAATTTCACAAGGACAGTAACATGAGCCACTTATTATGATTGGGGGAAATGGGCGGAGCTTCTATGCTATACCTCAATGCAGAATGTCTCGTACGACAGCGCATGCGCTGCCCAGGCTCGAACGAACAAGTGACCTAAATCACCTTGAACAGTGTTAATAAAATGAGATTTGGGAAATCAATCATTTTAGGCACTCAGTTTGAATAGGCCTAAAGTTCATCACAGCCACTGGAAGATCTGAGTGGTGTCATATTCACTACATGGCAAAGGGCTATTTCAGGACTGAATGATTGACAGGAGGGATACTGGACTGATGCTATTTTAAGGTTGTTTATGGGGTAATCTGATCAATGACAGGCATGTTGTACAATGACAGGCATGTTGTAATATGAAGCCTTTGTACTTATTGGCTCAAAATTGAAACCAGGTCAGTGAGTTGGGGGTGCTTGCCTCTTGGATCATAGAGTAGTAGACAAGCTTGAGAGCAGACTGAAGACCAGCCAAAGGGAATGGCCAAGAGATAAGTGTTGATCCATCAAAACCTATATCACATGTGAGCGCCTGCTCGGCCTTAAGCCAAGAAATGAAGAATGGACACTTACAAGCAGAAGGATAGAAATATCAGGGCTGTGCTTTCCATGTCTTAGAGATGGGCAGTCCAATAATGGTCATGTGAGGGAGGTGAACAAGCATAGATTGTGTGGTTGATTACGATGCCGTTCGGAAAGGCTACAAAAAGGATTTGGGTCTGGAGAATTGGATTCGAAAACTGTCTTACCGACCGATTCGGAAAGCTTTCTGAACGACCAATTACGATGCTCAGAAAGCATTCACACTTTCCCACTCATTTCCGAATCCGAAGTGGACGGCATTTGGAAAGTCTTAGTCATTCGTATGTGTCTGCGGGCCGTGTTTCAGAACAACTCGGAAGCTTTCTGAATGATGTATTACAATGTCAGATTCGGACAGCCAAATCAGCTGTTGGAACCTGAATTTGGGGACCCTAAGCAGCTCTCGTTTACCCGGGGCCTTCCAAATAAGGCCTATAAGCGTAACCATGAGTCCTCTCTTTCCAACCATGCATGGTGTGGTAGGAACTAAGGGGTGCCCTCCATAGGATGAAGGATTTCCTCCAACCACCCCTCTCTTCAATGGGAGCCTGTGTATTCAGTCGAAACACAGGCTTTCATGGAAGTAAATGGGAGTCCGACCGAATGGTATCCGTAAGCATCGCAATCGGTTGGTCAGACTTCCCAAAGCCGATTCGGTCGGAAACAATTCCGAGACTAATTCGGTCAGAATGCTTTCCGGCGAACATCGTAATGGACTCCTAAGTGTGATCGCCTGTCATAAAATGGGCACCACTGACCTAATTTCAGCTTCCTGAGAGGTCTGCAAAGGGTAGCAAGTGTGAAGATAGTTTTCTTTTTCTCTAGCCCAATATCCCTCACGTTCATGTCTCCATTTATGCTTCCATTGCTTCCTTGTTCTTCACAACCTGTTCACACTTTCACAGTGACCTTTCTCCTCTCATTCAGCCACTTCACCATCCTCCACTCACAGTGACAGGTCTGTTACTGGTGACCACATGTCTACATTTTCCACTGTTTGAATGTCTTCCCTTGGTGGTACCACTGCTTGCTTGATTGGCACTGACATTTCCTACTCAATCATGAACCTCCCCCTTGTGCTTTCACTCCTCTTTCTTGTTAAATCAAGTTTATCACTCACAGGTGCTTCTCTTTCGCTTCCACGCATTGTGCCCCTCTTGACCCCATATCCTCAAGCAATGCTCCTCACATTTTTTTACTCCACTCAAAAGATGTTAGATGACTGATTTGGTCTACTGTACCTCATTGATCTCAACCAGTTCAGAATCATCATTTGTACTAAAATCCGTGACACGCAAGCGTTCTTCGTTGGTTTGCCCTCGCTGGAGGCTCATTTTTCTCATTTTCTCTGATGTTTTACTTAGTCTTTCATCAATGCTTTGTCTTTCTCTCTCCATTTCTTGCTCAATCTTTCTCAACCTCTCCTGACGTTCCTGTTGTCGCTTCTCTTCCTCCATCTGTTTTTGTTTTGCCTCTTCTTGCTGTTTTCTTTGCGCCTCCGCCTCCAGCTGCTTCTTCTTTGCTTCCTCTTGTTCTCTCTTGAGCTGATCTACTGCTAATTTTCCTGAAAATGTAATCAAAAAAATTATAAGTACAGATGGCAGGACATGGTGACATTACAATATCCTGTAAATAGTTGAGAAGTTTCTATGGCATGGCAGAGTTTATGTTTTCATGCTAAGTGTTGCTGACTCTCCCAAACTATACAATTACTATAAAATTCAATTAAGCCCATATTGTGCACCATTTGTACGTCTTGCCCCGTGAGGCATGATATTTCATTTCTCTTATCTGCAGGTTGATGGTAAGCACCTCCTTGTTTGAGGGCTGGTGGTACTCAAGAGATCGGTTTCTTTAAATGGCTTTGGATTTTCACAAACTGTTTTAATTAATGCAACTTCCTCATATACTTCGTGCTGCACATGGTGGAAAACCTAAGCTGTCTTCCTTGGTGGACATGCGTCAGAATATAGAATGTTACAACCCATACTAAAACATTGCCTGCTATTACAAAGCGGTCGTTACTATGATTGCGTTCTTATTATGTGATACATTTACATTGCAAGTGATTCCACCAACTTGTACTATGGGCCGTGCTGGACTTAGGAATAGTATTAATTAATATTTTTACTCCTGTTTGCTCAACAGTAGGGAACATTTTAGAATTTATTTCCAATACCGGAGTGTCCCCTAGTGCAAGTCGTCGTAATGACTTCTAATGTAAACGCATTGCGTACTAACAATGCAGTTGTTGTAACAACTCCGTTGAAATGGTAGCGCGATGTGATGACAGCATGGTAAACGCGTTTTCTCTATTTCTCATTCCTCTCTAGATTTAGAATTGGTTACTGCAAGTGTCTTAGTGCAAAGTTCTAAGCTCATTCAGCCATATTGATGGTGACCTGTGTGGCTCAAGGGCGAAGAACACTGTCCAGGTTTGGCTCCAGACCCATTTCCATAGCACCCTCAGCTAATTGACGAGCCACTTGGGCCAGTGTTTAATGAAGATATTTTGAGTTTGAGTGAGTTCTTGATGGCTGTCAAGCTCAGATTCAGATCCAATAGTGGAAGTTGTATTACTTTGATAATGTCTTCTAGCTCCATGGAAGAAGTAAGTGACTTTGGTAAAAGAAAAAGTGATGAAATAGATTAGGTCCAAGTGGCTTTCCTTTTATTAAAGAAATCAGTATACTTTTCCACTCTTCAGTCTGTGCTGATGCCAGCTGTTCTCCGTCCAGGAGGGTAGAAGAGATGGTGTGAAGAGGGTTTGAGACTACATGAATGGCATCAAGGATCTGAGGCGCCAGTGACAGACCTCCAGAACCTGACGTGGTGTGCTTGTCATATTGCATGACCCTTTGGGGTCAGGGTTCCATTGCGTTTGACTGGAGTGATTTTTGAGATCTTGTGGGCCTTTGATATGTCTGGGACATCTGTGGCTTGCTTCCCCCAAGGTCCCAATTTCATCCTGTGTCAACTTCTGTTCCGGTCTTCCCTGGTCTCCTAAGGTCTCTAGAGATCTGTCGGAAATTACATTTCAGACATGTGCAGTTTTATATTCATACTGCAGGTGCACAGTTATTAATCCTAGCAGCAAGAACAAACAAATAAAGGCAATTCTATCGCTCTTGCTAATTAGTTTTAGCTTCACCAATTACACTTTAGAGTCTTTCTTCTTTTTTGCAGCGCGCCCTCATCACACAAGTTCTGGACCTTTCTCGTCGGAAGGATTTTAGTATATCCTAGGTAGTGCAGGAATAAAACATCCCTGAGCTCATGTGAGACTAGGTCCCCCCTCTGAGAGGAGAATCCCAGATGATGAAACATGCTACCTAAGGTGGGTGAGGGATTTTGTCCTGAAAGGGTTTTCTCCTCAATCCACTAGAGATTACCTCTACTGTTTTCCTATGCCTGTACATGCACTCCAGACCCAAGGGTTTATTTATTCTTTTTTTGAAGGATACAGCTTACCAGGACTGTGGTAGACCATCACTTGATAGAGATTTGATTCCTGCTCTGTCAATTGTGATGGGAGCCTGTGCTAAATGTCTGTAGGAATTAACAGTCTCTGATGCAATTGAAACAGAGGAATTTAGAAAGTCAAAGTGTGCAGGGGTCGAACTGCCAGCCAACAGCTGGGGGCATAATCTGCAGTAATTAAGCTTCCACATAGAATAGTGATAAAGTTCTGTAAGAAGTTGGGTTATTGATTGAGGGGAGTGGTAGCCCCACCCAGACAACAATATCCCTGTTAGCCCCATCAGAATCTTTACCGGAACCATGGTAGAGATCAATTACAACAAAAGTAACAGGAGCAGCTACATCGCTTATCTCGATAACAGCAGAGAAAAGTTTGAGGGCCGGAATCAATGAGCTTCACCATGTTGCAGCGCAACCAACATCCTGAAATCGACGGATCATACTAAAGATTCAATCACCCCAGCGCGATTGGAAAACATGTCGACTACACTACCCCTACGGTTCGGGGTCACAGGAGACTCGCATCAGGGTCTACAGGCTGATTCCCCACAGCGTTCCCCCCTACATCAAATTGGTGACCAGTGGGAACGAGATACAAGATAAGGCTTCCAGCTGGACCCAGAGATCTAGGTAGTGGGACATCCTGAGGATGGGATCTCCGCCAGCTGGCGAGATGGCCATGTTGGTGGACCGACTGCGGTGATTTGGAGTTGCAGTGCTGGGCTGGCGTGCATTGCTACCACCTCGACATAGCCGCGCCAGCTCTTGGCAGTTCTCACCATCATGCAAGGCACGAAGAGGAGCTAGAGAGCCCAACATCTCAAGTAACCATGCATGCATATCACCCGGGAAGCTGGACTAGGCAGAGCCGTTTCAGTGTGCAGAGGTGCTCGGGACCGGCGTGTCTTTAAGATTTGGGAAGAGACACAGGTTTTGGCGCCTCCCCCACCCTGCTAGTGAACAACCATGAGAAAAGGACACTGAGGGACCTATTAATCAGGTTAGTCAATGCATGCAACATAAATGCAGACAAGACTGCATGTTCTGCATATAACTTGTGCATCATTTGGAAGCGAGGCTTTTGATCAATGGGCCCAGGTGTGACTCCCATCCATCAGTACTGATATCACTATGCACACACTGAAACGATACGAGGAGCCCAGAGAGGTACTCTTGATTCTGGGGCACATTGGTTTTCAACAAACTGACCGGCAAAAGCTGGAAACCCATCTTAGAAGCAAAATTCTTGGAAAAGTACTTCAGTGCCTCTACAAACCACTCAAAACGACCGCAATAGCTCTGAACAGCGGTAAAGGATTAGCTAATCAGGGTTTGAATAAGTAAGAAAGAAACATAGGACTTCCCCATAGGATTCTTTACTTGGGAAATAAAGAAAGGACCAATCTCTACTGTTCTGGTAGACATAAATAAAGGACCACACCCTAAGAGGACACTTAATGGAAAGTGAAAGGGGACTACATTGCAAGAATAGGTCTAGAAAGGAAACAGGGCGGACATCATGGACTGGTACATTCTAAATGGATGGACTTCCAAAGAACACAGACAACATCCTCATATCCTAACCCAACATTTGCAAAGGTGAGAGTTCCCTACATCGGACCTATCGTCATCTCCTCCCTAAGGTGCAAACCAGCGCATGTACCCCACACGGTTTCTCCCCCTATTACGAGCTTAATCCAACATTATGGAGCGCACAGGCAGCCACACATATTCCATTAAATACCCCCTAACCTTACATAAAAGCAGCTAGAGAATTTAAACATAACATTCGGAAAGCGCACCCTGAAACCCCAATCCCAGGTAACTACTTCTCAAGTAACCAAGGGCATATTATGAATGACATCATCGTCTATACTAAAAGAAAAGCTCCATGGAGAAAAGCCTTTCTCACTCTATTCACGGTTACCACAAGGAGGAAAACAGCGCACGGACTCACGCTATCTATCATCCCCTCCCCATTATACAAAGCAGCAGCTACAATCACTATTCATCATGATGGAATCATCCTTATGCAATCATCAGACCGTAACCTAAACCTTTTAAACAATATCTTTCCTCGCATCAAGGAGCAAGTTACAAGAACAAACCCCACCCCCTAGCCAATCACAATTACCAACTCCCGATCTGATTCCACATTAATGCAGGATTCCAAGCTGTCTCCCCCATGCATATACCCACCATAGACCTAACCGATGCCTGGGCTAACAGCAACAAATACCACCCTAAACCCCACTCGCGCCCTAACACTATAACCACTCTCACGGCCCCTCTCACTCCCCATACTCCTACTACCCCTCACCCCACCGTACCTCCCCCACCAGCTCCTGGCACCAATACTCCCACTGTCCCACTCACTACCCTCAACCAATCCATCATACTTCCTCAAGGCGCCACTCCTCTCCCCAATTCGTATTCCTCCCCCAACACCAATAATAATCACACAGGTTCAACCACACATATAACCCGTACCTCCCATCACCTTAACTTCGCAACCATCACCTCCATCACCACTTCTTCAACCACAGTCCCTTACACAACCCACATTCGGACCACACCACACCCGGCCTTTGCACTCCCCCTCTCCATAGATAACCACACAATAAGACCTCAACACAAAGTTAACCACACAGAAAGATCTTATCACAGAGATCCAACATATGAATCCCCCTCAAAAGCCATACTAGACATAGCCACACCTCCCTTTCTCACAACCCATCCATTAAATAAGGAAATGCTCACTCCAAACACTTGACTAGACGAGATATTACTATCTCTTCAACAAGTCAAAGCTGACATACAAACGCTACACAATTTGATTCTTCAGCAACCCAAGCTCAAGAACCCCAAATCTGACTTCAGAACATACCCACACTTCAAAAGTGTGAATCACACCCACCCACGACACGCAATGTCCCAAAATCAGGAGCCCCAAAGTTGGAGTACCAGGCCTCAACCCAACTCCCCAGCGTGCCCAATCAGGATAAAACCCCCTATCATCTAACAAACTATTCTCCCTACTCAGCTCTTACGAACTATCACACCTCTCACCTAACACTGGGCACACAGATAATTCATATATGGATTCCCTTATCCAATATATCCCTATCAACACCCACAGAGCGACAAGACACTTGTCCAGAGGCATAGTTGAAAACAACCTCACAAGAATCCCTCCCACACTCAAACCCACTACAGCACCCAACAAAATGCGGCTAAAATGCGTGCTCCTAATTTGCAGGTCAGAACATAGACATGCAATCGATATAGCGGACCTTTTACTCGCTAACAAACCAGACATCATAATCCTGACTGAAACATGGCTGAAGGATTCATCTACACCCATCTTGTATATACTAGTACACCCCAACTATGACATTTCCAGACTAGACAGAACTGACAGGCCGGATGGGGGGATCGCTTGCATATATCAGAGCAATCTAACAGTTAGTAACTCTAATGCCCTTTTATTATCCTCCTGTGAATACCTTGGTTTAAACATCTCTAGTAATATTAAACAAATCGGTGCACTTCACAAATTCTACCACCCTCCAGGAGAGAACCACTCATTCATAGAACACCTCATGGATATTCTAGCTACAAATGACAGCCAACAAATTATGCAAGATTCTTGGGTAACTTCAACCTACACTGGAAGGACTAGAACAACCCAGTGGTCAATAGCCTAAAAGCCTTCCTCTCAGACCTTAATCTTTACCAAATCTGTAACAACCCCACACACGACAAAGGCTCAACCCTCGATCTAATAATCGCCAAAGCTGACTCCATTCAGCTTGACCCAATCCTCCCCTGTGATTGGTCAGACCATCACATCATTACATTTCATGTCAGGGAATCAGTCAAATAACTTTCAACACAGCCCCAGAGAACAAAGAACTAGAAGAGAAATCTAAAAAACCTTGGTTCCGACCTACTCGCAAGCTCTAATCATAAAATCTTACAGCACCCGGAAGACTTAACAAATGTACAAGGCTTGACCAAACACTACTTCCATTCTATGAACAGCTTATTAGACAAAATATCTCCTTTACAACTTAAAAGAGTCACCACAAAGGACTCAAAACCCTGGTTTGATGATAGATGTAATGAAGACAGGTGATCTCTATGATCAATTGAACGACGGTAGAGATCTGCACCTTCAGCTGTCCACCTCAAGCTTCTAAGAACCACCAGAAACTCTTAGTTTAGAAAGATCAGATGATCTGAAACCAACTTCTTCAGTAAACAACTTGACCTAGCCAAGAACCATCCCAAAAAACGATTCGAGTTAATCAAAGCCCAAACCAAGAGTGTACCCAACAACCCCAAGGCTACCACTGACACCCTATCCAACTGTGAGGATTTTGCCTTCTTTTTCATCTTGAAGTCAGAAACCATAAAAACCAACCTGCTCAACGACATTCTTTCCCTTCCTTCCCAGCAAAAGATCTCCCCATTGCCCCCAACGGATGCCCCAGCCATAGGCTCCACAAAATTCAATCTAAAAAATAACGCATCCTGGTCCTCCTTCTACACTTACAGTGAGGACAGTATACTAAAAATACTAACCACCTTAATCCCTCCAGTCACTTCACAGACCCACTCCCGGCTAACTACCTAAAAGACTTCTTTCCACTGGTATTACCTATCTGGACCAAGATTATAAATATCTCCCTCCAACAAGGAACCATTTCAGAAATCCTGAAAACAGATCAGGTATCCCCTATCCTAAAGAAGCCAACAGCCGACCCAGCAGACTTAATTAACTATTGCCCGATATCCAATATCCCCACTCTAGCCAAGCTCTTGGAAAAATGTGTTCACATGCAACTTATTGAACAATTCAAACTGCTCAATCAGTATCAATCCGGCTTTCGGGCAGGTCACAGTACGGAAGCAGCCATGACCGGCATAATAAACGACGTACTAAAAATTCTTGATCAAAACAAAGCTTGCTTATTAATCTTACTCGACCTGTCATCAGCATTCGACACTGTCAAACACAACAACTTGCTCGAGCTCCTCAGATACAGAATGGGATTATCTGGATCTGTACTTACCTTGCTCATATCTTTCCACCAAAATGGATCTCAAAGATTCAAGGTCAATCAATTCTTGTCCAACCATGTGCCAGTCTTGTTAGGAGTACTACGAGGCTCTTCCCTCTCACCCACACTTTTCAACCTATTCATGGAGCCACTCACTGAACTTTTCAGTCCCTCCAATGCTGACAATTCCAACCTATATATCACGATACCCTCACTTTAGGACATCAAATCTCTCAACTCAACACTAAAAAAACTCAAATATGGTTGGCCGAAAACCATTTGGAACTGAACTCTCTCAAAACAGAATTCCACCTATTCGCCCCCCCCCCCCCATTAAATCTCACATCATCCTTGATTGGATGAAGCACCAAACAGCACGCAATGGGTAACCTCTTGTTGTCGAATCAGCGAAATCGCTGGGTGTAACACTGGAGAGAGATGTAAAGATGCGAAAACATATCAACGCCGAGACAAAAGGAGCAAATTTCCACATAAACACCCTGAGAAGACAGAAACCCTTCTTATCAGAAAATTACTTCACACAAGCTGTTCAAGGCCTAGTAATCCCAAGAGTGAACTACTTGAAGGTAGCCCTCTGCGGCCTCCCAGATCGACGACAGCCCCACTTAGAGCCTTTATCAGCCCCACTTAGAGCCTTTATCAAATCAGCTGCGAGACTCATCACTGGTTCAAAAAGAAACTCACATCTCTCCAGACCTTTGAGCCCTCCACTGGCTACTGTTCGAGGCTAGAATTCATCTAAAAATTGCTTGAATGACACACAAGGCCTTACATCATGAAACCCCATGCTACCTAGCTCAGAAACTGGTTCTCTCCTCTGGTAATAGAGCCTCCACAAGCTCCAGGAATTTTCTACTGAGACCACAACGATTTGCCAAAAAGAAAACTTGCAACCGGTCCTTCTCTGGAATGAATCCCAGGATCTGCTTTGCTCTGCCCTCTGAAACAAGACTGAACCCTTCCACGGCCTCATTTAAAAAAGAAGTGAAAGCGATTCTCATGGCCAAATTCCCTTGATTTATTTACTTATTACTGTAATATAATTACTACTCTGTATTCTTGAGCAACTTGTACTGGAATCACCTATATTAATTTTTTTTATGCCTGTACCTGTTTCAGTCATATGCCATGTAAAGCGCTCTGATACCCGCAAGTATCAGAGCGCTTTACATGGCATATGACTGAAACTGAAACTGACTTGTTTGCGCTATATAAAACCTTCAAATAAATAAATAAACAGCAATTCCTGTGAGGGTGGACCACAAAAGTTGACGAACCAATGAATAACCCTCTGGGAGCTTAGCAAAAACAGTCAGTTTTAACTTGGAGGAGATGTGAAAAACATTTATGCAGCCCACAAACAGTAATAAAGTCAAAAAATAAATCAAGAAAAATTCCAAAGCAATGTGGACTTGGGTAAAGTCAAAAGTTAAGGCTGACCATGATGATCAGGTTGGATACAAGGAGTGGGTTGGGCCTGGTCTCAGCTTACCTTTTGATTTAAATACTACTTAAAGAAAAGTCAAGGAGAAGGTAGACTCCAGCGGGGCAAGGCAGTAGGCTCTATTAGAGGAGGAGTGGTATCACCCGGGAGTGCTGTACAAAGTTTCTGAGAAGTCTTCGACAAGGGCGGGAAAAATCTCAGAGCTGGTGAAGGCGGATTTCTGACCAAAGAGGTTGTCATTGTTTTTAGAGAGAGCCTGTCACTGTTGAGCCGAGTGAAGATTTTTACATTCGAACTTAAACAAGTTTTTGGAAGTAAAAAACCTCCAGCGGAACGAAGCTGCAAGCTGTAGCTGAAGAGAGCTCAAAGAGGCCGATACAGTTGCTTGAAGGTCTGGCTGAACAGAATTTGCTGCAGCGCCGAAGAACATAACTGGAGCTACCACAAAATTAGGCTGACCACTGATGCCCCATAGATGATCAGCTGGCAGGTCTGCCCCCTCTATTGGTTCTTCTGTCACTTTTTGGTTACATTTTTCCAAAGTCCCCAAGTTTTAGGGTTAGGCAGGGTCAGCACCACTAACATCCCTTCCAAGGGTCCAGGAGCTGGTGTTTACTACTTGCCAAGCTAGGACATACTCCAGCAGAAGTCAGGTGCAGGGTTAAAGGTCTATGGAGCTTGTTATGTCCCTCTAGCTCAGATAGGAGGACAGCTAACTAGCCGCGGAGTCACTCTGTTAGACCTGCATTAAAGTAGATGGTTAGCTTTTTCTACAAGCAGCAAGGCAGGCCTCAGGCAGCACAGCAGTCCTCTGGGGGGCGGTGCAGGCCTTAATCAGCAGGGAAGTCCTTGTTAGCAGCTGTTCAGTCCCCTGGGGTACAAGTCAGTCCTTTTGAAGACTTCCACAGGTCCAAGAGTGTAATAAAGATGTTCAGAAGGCCAAATAATAATACCTGGTGACAGCCTTTGAATGAGGGAATTTCCTGTGCTAGCCCCACATCTGGTTCTCGAAATATCTTCCCTTCCACTGCCAAGGCTCAAAAAAGTTTTAGTAAAAAGATTCCTTTCTTTGTATACTGGAAACAGTGCTTTGAAATGCAAGTGGGGGAAAACGGCTCCAACCCAGCCATCCTGGCAGAAGGACCCATGGTGCCAACATTTAGTCCCTTTTGTCTGACTGTCAGGAAGGAATGCTCAAAGTCCTACAGCTGAGCATGTCATGATTTGATTTATATATTTATAAAGCGTGTGATTGCCCAGAGGCGTCTTGGCGTGAAGTTCGAAGCGCATCGGAGTACTGCTGAGTTCAAATACTGACTAGCAGAGGAAGAGCCAAGTTTTTACTGCTTTTCTAAAAGACAAAAGGGAAGGGCTGCTTTTTATTGTGATAGGGAGAAGGTTCCAAGTCGTGCCTGTCCGCAACAGAAAGCTTCTCCCTCCCCATATCACCTGTTTTCATTTAGGTACTTGTAAAAGTTTTGCCTGAGCAGATCTCAGGCTTCTTGTTGGTTCCTACCATTTCAGGTGTGTTCTCATGAACTCTGGTCCTGAGCCATGAAGGGCCTTATAGGCCAGACATAACGTTTTTAACCTGATCCTTTTTTCCACCGGTAACCAGTGGAGGTCCTTAGTCTGTGAGAGACTGGCTCAGTTCTGGGAATATCCAGCACCAACCTTGCTGCTTCATTCTGTAGACGCTGGAATTTGTTAGGTGTTGGCCTTGACTACCTGCGTACAAATCATTACCGTAATCCCATCTTGACATGGCCAGTGCCGAAATTAATGTTTTAAGTGAGTCATAGGGAATAAAAGGGTGTATTCTGATCATTTTTAAAATGTACCAGATAGTTGAAGACAGTTTATTTATCTAGTCGTTAAAAGTCAGTTTGTCATCAAATATGACTCCCAGATTTTTTACTTTGTCCACTGGGACTGGGCAATCACCCAGACTGGCAGGCCACCATTTAGGAGACCAATAATCTGCATCTGGTCCTAGTAGCATCTCTTCTGTTTTATCACCATTCAGTTTCAAGCAGTTAAGCTGCATCCATTAAAGCGGTCGGCTGTTTCATCCACCTCGCTAGACACCAACACCACTATTTGGGTGTCGTCGGCATACGAAACCGGCAAAAACCCACACTGCCTGATGATCACTGCCAAGGGAGCAACATACATATTAAAAAGTGTGGGACTCAAGGAGGATCCCTGAGGCACTCCACAAGGCGACCTGAAGGATTTGGCTGCAAAATAGCCCAATTTAACTGAAAATGTACTGTCCTTTAACCCCTTGCCTGCTTCTGTTAGCAGTTGGCCGACGGCAGCACTACCTCGATAGTGCTGCCGTCGGCCGTTGGCCGACGCAGCCCGCCCATTTTGTGGAAGTGCTGCACTGCCGCAAAATCACAGCCGCAGGAAAGGGGTTAAAAAAGATGCCTTTAACGTGAGTGCAGGGTCTTGAACCCCCAGTTCTACTAGACAGGCATGAAGTAGCTCATTCACGGTGTTGAAGGCCGCCAATAGATCCAATAGGAGCAGGGCAGCCTTCCCTCCTGCGTCTAGTATACTCCTGAGTCCCTATGCTGCCATGACCAAAGCTGTCTCTGTTCCATGCTCCTCCCTGAACCCATACTGTGATTGGTCCAAAAGGTTTCTGGAGGCTATGAACTCTGACAGTTGTTTATTAAGTAGTTTTTCCAACACCTTGGCTGTGAAAGGAATTCTCGAGATTGGATGGTAACTGCTAGGTTCTTTTGAGTCTTATTTACATTATTTTTAAAGTGGGAGGACTGATCCTGTTTTCCAAGCATCTGGAAAGGGGTAAGACAACTGTAGGAGAGTAGGATATGCTACTATGGTTACTACCACTTTTTGCTGGTGTTTCACAGTTTTTTTTACTTTAGTCCGGCTGGGGCTCTGCTATTCAGGATGACAGCCTAGCTGCTTCCTCTCTAAATTGATTGCATCTACTTTAGGTACACTCCAGATTGGTTACTGGGTTACCCTTGTGAGTCCCTAGTATATGGTACATTGGGTACTAAGGGCATAGGTGCCCCAGAGGCCTTCCATGTATTATGCCACCTCTGGGAACCCTTCCAAATTGGACCACAGGTCTGCTACTGCACCCTTGGTAAGGGGGTGCATGCACACCTTACTAAGATATAGGCTACCTATATCTAACTTTAAACACTGACACATATAAATGTATAAGTCACTCTGATGGCAGCCTTATCAATCCTGAAGGCAGAGTGCTTGGTTTTGTGTGAGAGGGTGCCCGTGCATGAACAGGACCCCTCTGCAGCTTTCAGAATCTATTCTCTGACGCTGTTCTGTGATGCAGCCAGACCATATACTCTTAAGTGCATTATAACCTCGCGGTAAATACTAACTTTGGAATGGCTACATGGAAACATGTCGTGTTTGGTGTCAAACACTTTGAAATCCTACCCCTGCCAGTTCTGGTGGGGGTGAGAAGAGATGTACACACCTACCTGACCGGTAATAGTTTAAAAGAGTTCCTGCATCACTAAATGGATGCTGCAGCCACAGACAAGAGTCTGACCTCCTGCTGCTGGGCGAAACTCCGACAGGGGAGGCCTGGACAATAGGTTTCCTGTCACAGGGAGGTGTACGCCCCTCCCAGACAGGCTTTAGTGTATTGGGGCTGGGTGGGTGCCTTCATAAATGCTTTTCAGACAGTGCTGGGGGCACACTTGGTGTCCCTGTGCATGCCCCAGTTCAAACCAGTTGCAGGGGCAATCACCCCCAGCTCTGGAGCGAAAGTGGACAAAGGGAAAGGGGGGTAGCCACCCCCTTCCTGGATCTTCCCATAGGTGGGTCCCCAGAGTATGTCCAACCCTCTTACTTAGTATAAGTATGGAAACCCCGTCCTACGGACTTCAGATTACACCTGGATGAAACTCTGCAACATATATCCTGGAATTTTGACATTTTACATCGACTAGAAGACAGAAGAATCCCCCTGGGGGTCAAGAATGACTCCCCTGTTCAAATAGGCACTAAAGAAGCATCTTGCCGGTCTGTGTTTCCAACGCTCCAGCCAGAGCCCAATAGATTTGTTACTCAGTAAATGGAATTCCAGACTTGTCAGAGGCTGACACGAGATCCCAGCAAAGGTGAGACCGCTGCCCTAACGAGTGACGTAGGACCAGAACTCCTGGACATTTGCAAGTGCATTGACTTCCTGAGCTTTCCCAAAGTTGTGCTTTGGGCTACTTGTAGTCCAAGCCCCGAGCACCATCTGCACTGAAGATTGTCGGCCTACACTCCACGAGTGTTCCGTGAGTCCGCTTCTAGCATTTCTGCTTGAGGCCCCTTTGCGATCCCTGGTCCGTCAACTGGTGGGTCTCCACGAAGGTAACTCTTTTGTATCTTGGGCTTCCCTGATTGTTCCAGACGTGCCCTGACTCCCCTCCAAAGGTTTAGTCCCTCAGACCTTGCTGGTCTGCACCAAATCCAAACTCTGCTTTCTGCTTGGGCTGCTGTTGCCAAGGCTTGTTGGGACCAATCCGGAAACCAACACTGCAGCACTCAATATTCTTTGTGGGACAGCTCAAATCCAGTTTATGGTCATCCTCGATGCCTCCTGGTCCTTGTGGCTGAAGAGTCAAGCTCCCCCTTCTTCACCTGAAATCACCGACTTCAGTTGGCATCTTCTCATCGCCTACCTGGTTACTGGCAGGTGACCCAGACTCTGTCCCCTCTGCTTTCAGGTTCTTCAGATCTCCAATCCACCCTTGGACCCACCCAGACACTTTCCACTTGGTCGCCTGCAGCACTTTTCAGCAGCTCGCCATTGAAATTGACATCGAAACCCGACACGAAAAGACACCTATGCACCCGGCTTCCCTGGGTGAGGTGACTCAAGAACTCGAATGCTCCCAAGGATGTTGGCTTTAGAACCTCCTAGTTCTAAAACGGTTTGTTCCAAGTCCTCTTCTAAGTGACCTTAATCTGTAATTTTCCAACCGCGACTTTCCCGATAGAAGTTAATGGTGATTCGCTGCTGTGTTTAGACACTGTTCGCGTCCCCAGTGGGTCCCCTGTGTCACTACCTTGGGTGTTTCCTGGTGGCCACAGCAGTTCTAAAGTCATTAGGCCTTTTACCTATGTCAGTTGCGGTTCTTATACTACTTTCTTAATATATAGTTTGGGACGCCCCTAGGGCTCGACGTACAATGTGCTAATTTACTGTGTGCTAATAAAGAGTTCTCTGATTGTGCTTTTGCCTCTAGCCTTATAAAGAGACTAGAGGGATGTGTTTAGAATAAATACATATATTTTATATATATATATGGTATGACTCTTGTTGGAACCGGAGGTCTCTGGTTGGCACAGGTATGCACTTGGGACAAGCAGGGACCCCTCAGCTCCACGTCAGGGCAAGGGAACTACTCCTTTGAATAACCCCTGCTCACCTTCTAGGTAGTGTGGCACGAGCAGACAAGGCTAATCCTCAGGGTGATAGTAAGTTAAGCATTTATGATCACACACAGTAAACCCACTGACCCACCACAAATGGACACCAGTCGTGTAGTTGTATCAAAAATACGTATACTTTATATAAAAGATAGATTCAAGCAGGATTATCACAAGACCATATAACATGTAACTATTCAAGGCCAACAGATGGTACTTAGGCAAGCTTTAGTCTTTAAATGTTCGTTGTTCGGCAAGGTACGATGACAGGGAAATAAGAATGTTGCGGACCCTGGATCCGATATGAACTCGGGACGGAGTTCACGTGTACCTTGCTTGTGGAAGTCCGAGGCGTTTCAGGCGCGGCTGGTGAGGGTGGACTCCGAACGAGGCCGACGGTTCTCCAGAGGATCTCTCCGGTTCAGGTCCCCCTCGAGGTGCGAGGTGGAGGAGCAGGACTGTGGAGGGTTGTGGCGATCCGGGGTCAATGCAGCTCACGGGGCGTGGTGCCGTTCAGGCCTGCGGGGCGTACTACTTCTTAGCACGCTGGGTCATACACATGGTTCTGTGAGGGGCGTCACGTTCTATGGCAGACGGGTGCAACACCAGGCTTCCGGTACCACAGTATGGGGAGGCCTTTCTTGAGGTGCGGCACGGGTCTTGGTATGCAGGAAGGCAAAGCGAGACAGTCGGGTACGTTACGACGTAAGGACCGTCCGAGGCTATGGAATGCGCTCCGTGCAGATTCCGGCGGGAGAAGATGAGAGGTGCACAACGCGCTCCGTTAGCCGCGAGGTGACAGGAGAGCGGGCGGCCCGGCAAAGAAGCGGAGAGCGACTCAGGGATGAGCTGGCTCTCTACGGCGGGGCGACCAGGCTCCGAGCTGTCACGACCTGGGAGGGGCCGAAGGCACCCGAGTCACAACTCCGGCGAGGGAATAAGAACTAAGGCTCAACAGCAGACGGGCACAAGTAGATAGAACCCAATGCTCCTGGGGTTCCGTTCAGGGGGCAAGCTCTCGATCAAGCCCTTGGAGATCATTTCAGGCACAAGCTACGAAGTCCTTTCTGGTCCTTTCCTCTCCGTTCTCAGCAAGGCACCACTGTAGGCCAGTCTTACAGGATTCAGACCGGTTTCCGTCCTTCAGCTTCTCTTGGTCCTTCTAGTCAGGCAGAGGTTCGTCGTGGTCGAAACTGGATCTGATTTGTAAGGAGCGGAGCTCCTATATTTATACTGTGATTCTTTTGTCTTTGCAGGCCAGGGGGCTTGAGCCTAGTTCAACCCGGTTCTGGAGTACTCTGTTTACAGGAAGCTGCCGTCTTCTTTCAGAGTGCGGGCAGGGACATCAGATGCTCCACAGGGGGGTGGAGCCAGCATTGTGGTGGTGGAACACAACCGTACTCAGAGTCAAGGACTACTACGCCCACCCATCCTGGTGCAAGCACCCTATTCACCACCTGGGGGTCCCACTGTCCCCGGGAATCTCCCAGCCCTGTCACTCACACAAACCCAGACAACAGATACACATCCTGGCAGAGGCGGGCTAAATAGTTAGGGGCACAAAGGCTATCTTTCTAAAAGTAGCATTTGCAAACACAGGATATTAAAATAAACCTTATGAAAGGAAGTATTTTATTATTCTGAGTTCAGGCATACTAAACTCGACATGCTACCGTGTTCCCTGAGTCTGCCGGGACTATAGCGTGTAATAGTTCCGACAGCTCATCTTGGCCTAAGAGAACCGGTAGCCCTTCCATAGTGAAGAACGAAAAAGGGCGGCAATTCACTATGAGGACATGCCACACTCTAGGTTTGTCCTACCTTACGCTTCAATGCACCCTGCCCGTAGGCCTACCATAGGGGCGAATGATATGGAGGATAGGGAAGGTTCAGGGACGGGCAAGTGTGGGCACTTGTGCAGTCAGCGTGACAGTACGGGACTGTACGCGGGGTCTGCAATGCCGGACCCGAGTCATGTCTTACGAGGCCGCTTTTGTGGGTGGCGTAACCAGCGCTGCAGGCCCACTAGCAGCATTTGTATCTACAAGCCCCGGCACTCCTCGTGCACGTTACTGGGGACTGACAGTAAACCAAATAAGCCAATCGTGGAAATCAATTGCACATACACTTTACATTGGGAGCACTTGCACTGCGGCACGGATTGGCAGTGGCGCAGTGCCCTGAGCATCGAACACCAGCAAAACATCTGAGGCACATCAGCAAAAAGTGGAAGGGAGACTCACGCCAAGGTGCCAGGTCTAACACGTGTCCCCTCCAGCTGAAATGTGGGGAGAACTACCCTTGCCCAGGGAGTTCCTCATCACTAAGGCGGAAAAACCTTGACAGACCGTCAGCATTGGCATGGTCTATGCCAGGGCGATGTTCCACCGTAAAGTCCATACTCTGTAGAGAAATGGACCACCTCAAAAATTTCGGGTTCTCACCCCTCATTTGCATCAACCATCTGAGGGGCCTGTGGTCTGTCTGAACTCGGAAGTGAGACCCAAACAAGTAGGGTCGTAGCTTCTTCAGGGCCCAGACCACAGCAAAAGTTTCTCGCTCAATCGCACTCTACTTCTGTTCCCGTGGAAGTAACCTCCGACTGATGAAGGCCACAGGGTGATCCCAGCCCTCCTCAGTCGTCTGGTAGAGGACAGCCCCAATCCCATGCTCTGAAGCGTCTGTCTGCACTAAGAATTCTTTGGAGAAATCAGGAGCAAGGAGCACGGGCTCCGTGCACATGGCCATCTTCAGGGTGTCGAATGCTACCTGACAGGCGTCAGTCCAGATCACTTTCCGGGGCTGCTTCTTCAATGTCAGCTCGGTCAAGGGGGCAACGATGGTGCCGTATCCCTTGACGAACCTCCTGTAGTACCCGGTGAGTCCGAGGAAGGCCCTCACCTCCGTTTGGGTCTTGGGGGCTTCCCAAGCCAGGATGGTTTGGATTTTGGGTTGAAGGGGCGCCACCTGGCCGCTCCCAACTTGGTGTCCCAAATACACCACTGAACCCTGCCCGATCTGACACTTGCTTGCCTTGATCGTGAGGCCTGCCTTGCGCAGAGCCGCCAACACTTCCCACAGGTGTCGCAAGTGTTCCTCCCACGTACTGCTGAACACTGCAATGTTGTCCAGGTAGGCGGCACTGAACGCGTCCAGTCCAACCAACACCCGGTTGACCAACCTCTGGAAGTTGGCAGGGTTGTTTTTCATCCTGAAGGGCATAACTCAAAATTGGTAGTGCCCATCTGGGGTTGAAAACGCTGACTTCTCCTTGGCCCCGTCAGTTAAGGCGATCTGCCAGTACCCAGACGTTAAGTCAAACGTACTGAGATACCGGGCAGCCCCCAACCGATCGATGAGCTCATCAGCTCTGGGGATGGGCTGCGCGTCAGTCTTCGTGACCGAATTGAGCCCTCGATAGTCCACACAGAACCGTAGTTTGGGTGTGGCTCCCGGCGTCGCAGCCTTTGGGACCAAGACCACTGGGCTGGCCCAATGACTGCTGGAGGACTCAATCACCCCAAGAGCAAACATCTTCAAGACTTCTTCCTTGATGCAGGCTCGTACCCTGTCAGTCACACGGTAAGCCTTGTGCTTCACCGGCAAGCTGTCTCCCGTGTCCACATCATGGACCCACCAACCTGTGACACCCGGAACCAGGGAGAACAAGTCAGAAAATTGCCCCAGCAGCTGGGGGCAATCACTCTGCTGTTCAGGGGTCAGGGAGGGTGAGAGGTTAACTCCATCCGCTGACCCGTCTTGCTCGGAGGCCACCAAGAGGTCCGGAAGAGGCTCGGTCTCCTCCTCCATTCCATCATCGGTTGCCAACAGCATGCCCACTTCGGACCTCTCCAAGTGGGGCTTAAGGCGGTTAACATGTAGGACCCTCAAAGGGTTCCTGGGAGTTTGCAAGTTCACCAGGTAGGTGACAGGACTCTTGCGCTCCACAACCTCAAATGGACCCGTCCACTTATCCTGAAGTGCACAGGGCTCCACTGGGGCCAAGACCCACACCTTTTGTCCAGGTTGAAGCTCCACCAGAGTGTCGTTCTGGTCGTACCACCGCTTCATCTCCTCCTGGCTGGCTTCCAGGTTTGCCTCAGCAAGTTTCCTGAATCGCCTGGTCTGGTTTCGGAAGGCCAACATGTAGCTATATACATTCTGGGGAGGTTTCCTGGGAGATTTCTCCCAGCCTTCCCGAACCAGACTCAGCGGTCCTCGGACCGGGTGACCGTACAGAAGCTCGAAGGGACTGAACCCGAGCGACTTCTGTGGCACCTCTCGGTACGCAAACAGCAGGCATGGCAAGAGGACGTCCAAATTACGCCTCATCGGTCCTTCTAGGCCCATTATCATGCCTTTTAAGGTTCGGTTGAATCTCTCAACCAACCCGTTTCCTTGGGGATGGTAAGGGGTGGTGAACTTGTATGTTACACCACACTCTTGCCAAAGGGACTTCATATATTTTGATATGAAGTATGGTACCTCTGTCAGACACCACCTCTAGAGGGAACCCTACTCGAGAGAAAATTCCCATCAGCGCTCGTCCTACCACGGGGGCTGTCACTGTCCTCAGAGGGATGGCTTCAGGGTACCGGGTGGCATTTTCCACCAAGACCAGGATGAACCTGTTGCCCATGGCAGTCTTGGGGTCCAGAGGCCCCACAATGTCAATTCCCACTCGTTGGAATGGGGTACTGACGACGGGGAATGGTTGGGGGGAGCCTTGTACTTCCCTCCACACTTACCACTGGCTTGGCAAGTCGGGCATGTCCTACAGTGAGCATCTGAGCTCCTGTGCATCTGGGGCCAGTAAAAGTGGGTGACAAGCCTGTCATAGGTCTTGTCCATCCCCAGATGTCCTGCTAACGGCACATCATGAGCCAAACCCAGTAGGAAGGCTCTGAACTTCTGGGGTACCACCAGCACACGGGCTGACCCAGGTTCAGCAGCCTTAGGCTCTGAATACAGGAGATCGTTCTCCCAGTAGACCAAGTGTTTCCCGGACTGAACACCATTGGCCTGGTCTGCAGCCTGCTGCCGCATCCCTACGAGAGAAGGGCACTCTCTCTGCTCCTTGCAGAATTCCTCCCTGGAGGGACCCCCGTCCTGCTGCCAATGGGTCAGCTCAGGCAGGTCTCCCAGTTCGGCGATCTGTTCCCCGGTAGGCTCCAGGGCATCCCCCTCGAGGTCTGCTTCCTCCTGGGCCGTGGGAACTTCGGGAGCCGGCTGTCTGCGCCCCCTACGCCTTCTCTCTAAGGCCGGTTCCTGGGCCTCTCCCTCAGGCTCCAGGACCTCTTCGACACCCCTACTGGCTGCCATGGAACGTGTAGTCACGCACGCCCAGTCGGGTAGCCCCACCATCCACAGATGAGTTGTTTTCTCAACCTTCCCCCAAGGGGAGTTCTCCAAATCGTTCCCTAGCAGACAATCTACAGGCATGGAGGTCCTCACAGCGACTTGCAGAGTACCAGAGACCCCCCCCAAACTCAAAGGGAACCTGAGCCATCGGACATTAGCTCTCAGAATTGTCAGCATTGACAACCCTATAGTAGGCGTGCGGTACCACCTGCTCCTGAGACACCAGGTCCTGCCTCACTGCAGTCACACTGGCTCCTGTATCTCGAAGAGCCTCCGCCTTCTTACTGTTGATGGTCACTACCTGCGCATATTTTTTAGTGTTATTGGGCAGGTAGTTTTCGGGGACCATCTCACTGTCTCCTAGCGAGACTAGGGTCATCTGAACGGGATCCCCACCCAGTTGGATGGCTACTTCCTCCCCAAAGTTAATATTAGCCAGTTGCCGGGGTGGAGCACCAGTGGGTGCGGATTTTGCGAATAAGCGACACTTAGGGTCAGAGGCAATGTGACCCAGGTCGCCACACCTAAAGCAGGTGATGGGCCCTCTTTGAACAGGTTTACCTGTCGGGGCCCTGGTTGATTTCGGGGGTGGATCAGGCTGAGAACCTTTCCCTTAGTTCCATTGGGGATTACTTTGGGGGCCTTTTTGGAACCCTTTCTGTTTTCCCCTGTCCCCCCCACTCTTCTGCTGGGGACCCTACCCACCTTTGGCGGAATCTCCCACTGGACCTTTGTGGACCCTGGTGCCGAGCCAGCGGTCCGCTGCCTCTGCAAGCTTCCTCGGGTTGAACAGCTTGCTATCGATCAGGTGCTGGCGTAACTCAGGAAAACAATTATCCGACAAGTGCTCCCATGCCATCAAATCAAGCAGCCCTTGAAAATCAGTTACTTTACTGCCCTTCACCCAACCATCCAGCGCTCTGCAGAAAAAGGTCACATACTCCACATACGTACCCCCTTGAATCTTCACACACTTCCTAAACCGCTGTCGGTACATTTCAGGAGTTAACCCAAATCGATTCATCAGGGCATCTTTCATGTGCGGGTAGGAGTTGGACTCTTCAGAAGGAAGATCTAGCAGGGTATCCCGCCCCTGGGTCAGGAACCGTCCCCACAACCCCGCTCCCCAGTCTTTCTCAGGGACCCGGTGGGAGGACATGGCTACCTCGTAGGCCCGGAACCACTGCCCTATGTCATCCCCCTTAAAATACTCCTTCACCACATCCTTCGGTATGTAGACCCTTGACTCTACCTGGGCTGGCGTTGTGCTGCCACCAGGAGCTGCGCCCAAGCTCTTTGCTTTCAGCTCCAATTCTTTGAGTCGTATCTCATGCTCCAGCTGGAGCCGTTTTTCTTCCATTGCCATCTGCCCTTTCAATCTGGCCATCTGCACTTCATGCACTCTGGTTGCGGCCCTGTCCGCCAGCTCTTCTGACGACAGACCTCCCGGCACTTCGATAAGACTCTCGGGTGGATCCACTACCACCGAATTTTCTGTCTCTCTCGACTCCTTCCAAGCTGTTAGTTCCTTGATGCGCTGGGCTCTGGTTTTGCAGCCCGCTTGGGAGACTCGGAACTTTTCGCACAGGGCTTTCAATTGATCAATCTTCATTTGCCCAAGCCCTTCCCAGTCAACATCGTAGAATCCAGAGATAACAGAGTGTGCTCTCAAGGGAAGTGAACCAGGCATGGTTTCGGAGATTGGAGATCTCTCGGCAAGGACGTAATCTGTGGCTCGTTACTTGGTCTGCTCTCACTACGAGGTGATCAGTAATTCACTGTATATAAATCATAAATGCAAATCCGAAATCCTCACCGCTGGTACCAATGTTGGAATCGGAGGTCTCTGGTTGGCACAGGTATGCACTTGTGACAAGCAGGGACCCTCAGCTCTACGTCAGTGCAAGGGAACTACTCCTTCAAATAACCCCTGCTCACCCTCTAGGTAGTGTGGCGCGAGCAGACAAGGCTAATCCTCAGGGCGATAGTAAGTTAAGCATTTATGATCACACACAGTAAACCCACTGACCCACCACAAATGGACACCAGTCGTGTAGTTGTAAAAAAAATACGTATACTTTATATAAAAGATAGATTCAAGCAGGATTATCACAAGACCATATAACATGTAACGATTCGAGGCCAACAGATGGTACTTAGGCAAGCTTTAGTCTTTAAATGTTCGTTGTTCGGCAAGGTATGATGACAGGGAAATAAGAACGTTGTGGACCCTGGATCCGATATGAATTCGGGACGGAGTTCACGTGTACCTTGCTTGTGGAAGTCAGAGGCGTTTCAGGCGCGTCTGGTGAGGACGGACTCCGAAATAGGCCGACGTTTCTCCAGAGGATCTCTCCGGCTCAGGTCCCCCTCGAGGTGCGAGGTGGAGGAGCAGGACTGTGGAGGGTTGCGGCGATCCGGGGTCGATGCAGCTCAAGGGGCGAGGCGCCGTTCAGGCCTGCGGGGCGTACTACTTCTTAGCACGCGGCGTCGTACTCATCGATCTGTGAGGGGCGTCATGTTCTACGGCAGACGGGTGCAACACCAGGCTTCCGGTACCACAGTACGGGGAGGCCTTTCTTGAGGTGCCGCACGGGTCTTGGTATGCAGGAGGGCAAAGCGAGACAGTCGGGTACGTTACGACGTACGGACCGTCCGAAGCTATGGAATGCGCTCCATGCAGATTCCGGCGGGAGAAGATGAGAGGTGCACAACGCGCTCCGTTAGCGGCGAGGTGACAGGAGAGCGGGCGGCCCAGCACTGAAGCGGAGAGCGACTCAGGGATGAGCGGGCTCTCTACGGCGGGCGACCAGGCTCCGAGCTGTCACGACCTTGGAGGGGGCGAAGGCACCCGAGTCACAACTCCGGCGAGGGAATAAGAACTAAGGCCCAACAGCAGACGGGCACAAGCAGATAGAACCCAATGGTCCTGGGGTTCCGTTCAGGAGGCAAGCTCTCGATCAAGCCCTTGGAGATCGTTTCAGGCACAAGTCTACAAAGTCCTTTCTGGTCCTTTCCTCTCCGTTCTCAGCAAGGCAGCACTGCAGGCCAGTCTTACAGGATTCAGACCGGTTTCCGTCCTTCAGCTTCTCTTGGTCCTTCTATCCAGGCAGAGGTTCGTCGTGGTCAAAACTGGATCTGATTTGTAAGGAGCGGAGCTCCTATATTTATACTGTGATTCTTTTGTCTTTGCAGGCCAGGGGGCCTGAGCCTAGTTCAACCCGGTTCTGGAGTACTCTGTTTACAGGAAGCTGCCGTCTTCTTTCAGAGTGCGGGCAGGGACATCAGACACTCCGCAGGGGGGTGGAGCCATCATTGTGGTGGTAGAGAACAACCCTACTCAGAGTCAAGGACTACTCCGCCCACCCATCCTGGTGCAAGCACCCTATTTACCACCTGGGGGTCCCACTGTCCCCGGGAATCTCCCAGCCCTGTCACTCACACAAACCCAGACAACAGATACACATCCTGGCAGAGGCGGGCTAAATAGTTAGGCGCGCAAAGGCTTTCTTTCTAAAGTAGCATTTGCAAACACAGGATATTAAAATAAACCTTACTAAAGGAAGTATTTTATTATTCTGAGTTCAGGCATACTAAACTCGACATGCTACCGTGTTCCCTGAGTCTGCCGGGACTATAGCGTGTAATAGTTCCGACAGCTCATCTTGGCCTAAGAGAACCCTTCCATAGTGAAGAACGAAAAAGGGCGGCAATTCACTATGAGGACATGCCACACTCTAGGCTTGTCCTACCTTACGCTTCAATGCACCCTGCCCGTAGGCCTACCATAGGGGCAACTGAAATGGAGGTTAGGGAAGGTTCAGGGATGGGCAAGTGTGGGCACTTGCCCAGTCAGCATGACAGTACTGGACTGTACGCGGGGTCTGCAATGGCTGACCCGAGTCATGTCTTACGAGGCCGCTTCTGTGGGTGGCGCAACCAGCGCTGCAGGCCCACTAGCAGCATTTGTATCTACAAGCCCCGGCACTCCTCGTGCACGTTACTGGGGACTGACAGTAAACCAAATAAGCCAATCGTGGAAATCAATTGCACATACACTTTACATTGGGAGCACTTGCACTGCGGCACAGATTGGCCGTGGCGCAGTGCCCTGAGCATCGAACACCAGTAAAACATCTGAGGCACATCAGCAAAAAGTGGAAGGGAGACTCACACCAAGGTGCCAGGTCTAACAACTCTCCTTTCATTTAGTCATTCATGAGATTAGAGACTGGTAAAACAAGCTGCTTTACATTCCTTCAAGACTTAATCTGAAGGCTGTTCTCCACAGCTACCACTAGGATAGCTTTCTATATAGGTTGTCTTTAAACCTACCATCAATAAGGGTCGTTTGGACTGGTGCAAGGTGCCCACTAGAATAGTGGACAGCATATGCCAGGCAAACATCTCACATGTCTTGCTTTATAAATACAATGCACCCTGCCCTATTGGCTGTTTAGGGCCTACCTTTGGGGTGAGTCATAAGTATTCAAAAAAGAAGTTTGGGCTTGGCAAAAGGTTTATTTGCCAGGTTAAAATGACAGCTAATAATTGCCCTAAAGTCTGCAATCGCAGGCCTTGGACATGTTTAAGCGGGCTACTTTAGTGCGTGGCACGCTGAGTGCTACAGGCCTAATCGTTAGTACCATATGCTAGTGACTTACAGCTAAATTAATTGTACCATTAATCCCCTCTTTACTAATTCCCCACCTCTTTGATTCAGCTCCCTGAGAACAATCACCCAGGTAAATCCACATGAAGCAATCACGAGGCAGATGTGTGACTAGTACCTGTGAGTAGAGGCCTCTTGCCCTATTTAAGTGGCAGCATCTAAGGAGAAGGTCTCTCACCTGGACATGTTTTTGTAATGTTTATGTAGTACCATTAAGGTTGCAACCCCTGGCATGGCAGGAAACATAGAAGTGCTCACATATTGGTTGGTATGGAAGGGTGAACCATCAGATGTGATTGGGGATAGCCTTGGTGGGCAGATTTCATTAGCTCCGACTTGTCTCCAGACAATCTTCAGGTCACATAGCCCCGGCTGGTCTCTAGTCTATCTTCAGAAATACAGATGTGGAGAGATCAGACATTAAAGCGAGGAAGCACATATTAAGGGGTTTATTATGATGATGTTCGGAAGGGCTCCGATTTTAATTTGGGTTTGCCAAATTCTATTCGGAAACCCTTGTTTCTGACCGAATCATAGACATTTCCCAACAACTGAATATGATGCCCGGAAACCGTTCAGGCTTTCGGAATCGGTTCCAAAAGGGAATCGGACAGGCCGAGCCTTTCGTTGCTGAATCATACAGCTTTATGGACAGTTTCCGAGCGACAGCGATTACGATGACTGATTCGGACAGCTGCTCTGATTCGGTCTGCCCAAAATGAAACAGCTTTTGGAATCTATCTTTGGGGACCCATTGCAGGTCCCCTTCAGCCTGAGGCATTTGGTTGGGGCCCGTGGGGGTACCCAAGGGATCCCTCTTTCCAACCATGCACAATGTGGCATGCACCATGGGGTGCTCGCCACAGGGTGCAAGGCTTTATACAACCATTCTTTTTTTCAATGGGAGCCTCTGTTCTCATTCACAGCACAGGCTCCCATTGAGTCTGACTGAATCATATCCGTAAGCATCCGGTATGCATCTTAAATGGTCAGTCGTACTCCCAGATTCCAATTCATTCAGAAACGATTCTGAAACTGATTTGGTTAGAAGTGTTTCCTAACGAGATCGTAATCAGCATCAAAGAGGTAGAATGTAGGTGAGGTACAGCAGGTCACACCTGTTATGTTAAGCCAGCCCTGTGACTGTGAAAGGAGTCCTAAAGAGTGTGCCATAGGTTTAAAGTGACTCGAATGTAGTCAATGCGGCTGGAATGGTAACCGTTGTTAAATATTTTTGAGCCTAGTCTGTTGGAGGAAGAACGACCATTGGCAGCAGTAAAACCATTCTCCAGACAGAGAGCTTTTAATTGGATAGCGGCCTCAGTCCACCATTTAATCGGATGTAATTCCAAGGATGGGACGCTCGAATGTTCATCCTCTTGCCTCGCAAGATCATTGTCCTCGCTATTAAGTGGTTTAAATGTGGTGTTTAAATCCCCAGTTGCTATAGCTCCACCTTCCCCTATAAGGGTATCTAAGAGCCCGCCTAAAGTGTTGATGGTTTCAGATTACCGCCCTCCGCTAAGGCCTCTGGCATATACATTTATAATGGTGGTAATTCCATATGGCCTGAGCACCACCCTAATTGCAAGGATGTCACTGCAGTTCGGGGTAAGACCCGGATTTTATGACCTATAGCTTGTCTAACCCAGATTGTAAGGCCCCCTAGCGGCCATCTCCTGGCATCCTGGGTGGCCTGAATTAAATAATTTAGGTATCCTGGATGGTAGAGTGGCTCTATTGACCACGTTTCTTTGAAAGCACATATTTCAAATTTTCCTATGAAATCATTCCAATCAGGAACGTCACCCCTATTCCTCAGCCTGGCAATGTTCCAAGATAGTAAAGAAATGGTGCATGACGTTTGGTGTATGTTGTTATTCATAGTAACATTTGGGTCTACAGGATCAAATTCTTGGTTTGACTTGGCCTGGACATCGGGGGATCCTATCTCGGTTAGACGATTTACTGTTGGAAGTGGTGTGAGATGCATGCTAATCCAATCTGTTGGGGCCGCCACCATGCTTATGCCAGAGGGACGGACGAAACCATCAATCTATCTCACTTAGCATGGACACTGTTGTGGGGGAGCAGCAAAACTATAAGAGGTAGATTTACTTGTCCCACCAGGGGGGCTGTTTTTAAGGCGAATGGTTGTTTCAAAGAGATGGTGTGTCCGTAAAGAATAGGCTACCAAGTTCTCAAGCAGGTCCTGGTTTGTTAGGGTGGGAGCTATGGCGTCCATGTTGCCCCCCCTGGATAGAGTAACTTCTGGCCCAAAAATGTCGCTCCTAATGATGGATCGGCATCCCTGCACTCGCCTGATCCAATGAATAATTAGGGAGACCGCGCCCTCTATTTGTGGTTTGGGTACAGGCTTAGGTACATTTGTCAGATAAATTGTCTGCTTCCGCACTGGGGTGCCATCACTACCATGAGAGGAGGTATACCTCTGAGCCCAAGGGGTGGAATACTCATTGGGTGGAGCATCACCTGTTGTGGTACGGGTAAATTATAATGTGACATCCTATTTGTTATGGGCCCCGTACCCTGTTCAGTGCAGGGTAAACCCCCTTGGCCCTTCCTTGTTTTGGACAGCTGGTGCTGCTACTGCCAGCTTTTCTACTAGTGGTCTGAGAACCTCCTGTCGATGGTTGATGATTATACGCACCCTGAACGCCTCCGCAAGCCTGATCCTCGACATCCCTCTCTACAGCCCCATCACAACCCACCTGAGAGACCTGCACTGGCTCCCGTCAACAAGAGGATAATCTTCAAACTCCTCACCCACGCACACAAAGCACTCCACAACACCGGACCAGCATGCCTCAACAGCCGACTCCGCTACTACACCCCCACCCACCAGCTCTGCCGACCATGCCCTTGCCACTGTCCCCTGTATCCGAAGAGTGACCACCGGCAGTAGATCATTCTCCCACCTCGCCGCCAAGACATGGAACACCCTACCCATCCGCCTACGGCAGACCCAGGACCTACTGACCTTCAGAAGAGTTCTCAAAACCAGGTTTTTCGAACAGTAGCAGCCCTCCCCCGCCCGTCAGCACCTTGAGACCCTCACATGTAAGTAGTGCTCTTTACAAATGCTTTGATTGAATGATTGACTGATTTATTATACAACACGCCCGAGTCATGAATGAAGGAAGTGGGTTTTATATTTATATTAAAGTCGATATTTTATATATCTATATTTTTACATCTATATTTTTAGTCAACATTTTTGTACCTGTTTAAGTAAAGAAGTCGATATTTTTGATGTCAATATTCTTCACTCGACATTTTTTAGATCCATATTTGTTACATTGATATTGTGTCAGTGAACCAGTTGGGCTGTAGTCCGTCTGCCATCGTAATGATGCCCTTAATTCTAATAAATTAATTCTTTTTTTATTTATTTATATTTTTTTAATTTTATAGTGTTAATTGTGGGAAGTAATTTAATATTAATTAATTAATAATTGGTTGTTAATTACTAATTAATTAATTAATATGTAATTTGTTACGGTAAATGTGTAAATAATTTTAGGCGTGGGTGTGGGGTTTATAGGGGGTAAAGGGTGGGAAGTAATCTATGGTTAATAAATTAATAATTAGTTAATAATTACTTAATTGAAAATTAAATATGGAAATTGTGTAATTTATTTTAGGTGTGGTTTGTGAAGTTCATAGGGGTTCATAGGGGTAATGGGCGGGAATTAACTTATGTTCAATTAATTATTAATTAGTTGATATTAACATTAATTAATTAATTGATAATTAATTAGGGTAAGTGTTTAATTTTTTTGTATGTGGGATTCAGTTTTATGGGTAGTTTTCAAATACTATGAGTTTTTTAATTGAAAATACATTTTATTTGTGTAATTAATTGTTTTATCCTTTAATTTCAGCTTTAGGTTGTGGGGATTGTTGGAGTAAAGGGTGGGAAGCAAATTATTTGTTGTGTTTTAATTTGTTTTTTAAGTGCAAGAGCAGTGAAAGAGGTTACATACTTAGGTATCCAGCAAAAGGCAAACATGACTGAATTAGTGGATGGTAATTGGAAAGTATTGATGGCCAAAATTAAGAACTCTTTGGATAGGTGGGGTCGACTATATTTGACTATTATTGGGCGTTCTAATGTTGTAAAAATGAACGTGATACCATAGGCTCTCTATTTGTTTAGGTCAATACCTTTAGAAATACCTAAAGATAGGATACAGGCCTTGCAGTCGATGTGTGGTAAATTTATTTGGAATCCAGGTAGACCTAGACGGGCAATGAAATTTATGACTTTACCTCACGCTAGTGGAGGGATGGGGGTGCCTGATTTTTTTTTGTATTATGTCACTTGGTTTTTGTTGAAGATGAGTGTATTGATTACGGGGGAGTCTGTGGCAGATGCTGCCTATGTCCCCTCTATCTTTGAAATGCAGTTGGGCTCATTTGCGAGACAATCATTATTTATTGAGATAGATGGGAGCTACTACAAGCGGACCCGCTTCAAGGTATTGGAGGGGGCTTTTAAGGCTTGGAAGTGGTTTGCTACCTCAATGGCTATAGGGAAAATTTCTTATTATACGCCCTTTTATGCTTTTAGGCTTTTGCCTGGGATCTTCTCTGATGATATGGCAGCTAAGTGGCAGAGGAATGGGGTGAGATGTCTAGAAGATATGTACAAGGAGGATGGAACGTGTAAATCATTTGAGGAGTTAAAGGACCAATTTCGTTTTTCTAGGATCTTTTTTTAAAATTTTTACAAGTTCGGGATTATTTATTTCGACGAAGGGTGGTCTTTCAGAAAAATAATACTGTTTAAGGAATTAGGAAACAGGTTAAAATATGAACATTATATCAATTATTGCTCACCGAGAGAAGTGATGATTTAGAAAAAGTTAGGTTGAAATGGGTGAGCGCATTGGAAGACTCAGAAATAGTTATAGAAGATTTGCTTTTGTTGTCTAAGGAGGCATTAATGTCTGCAAATTTAAAAGCCCAATTCTTCAAGACATTGTTTGATTTATATTACACTCCGCTACGAATGGCAAAAAGGGGAGGTGGGAATGAAGGCAAATGTTTTCGTTGTATGGCTGAGGATGCAGACAATGTACATATCTTCTTCAGCTGTCGGAAACTTCAATGTTTTATAAAAGGAATTGAAAAGTTTCTTATTTATGTAATAAAAATGCCTATAGAATTAACACCTGTGATGATGTTGCTGGGGAAGATCCCGAAGGATAGATCTGTGGAGCCACTATTTCAATACCGACATTTCATTTTCTTTGCTATGACCACTGCACGGTTATGTATTGCTACTGAGTGGCTACAGGAAAAACCACCCGATTTCCATCAATGGCGCGCAAAAACGTATAGTCTATTTAATTTGGAGTGGCCTCTCTTTTCTAATGGAGGCCCAAGGAAGAAAAAACTGGGTATAAAAATTTGGAGCGCGTTCCGTGATTATTATGAGGACTGATTGTGAACAATGAATTGTATTGGTTAACTGATGGAATCATTAATTAATCTATGACAGGGGTTCAAGAATTGCCGGTAGGATCAGTTGCTGTATTATTATTGAACTGCTCATTATTGATTTGTTTCTGCGGTAACGAAGTTGTTGTAAATGTATATGAATTTTGGTTTTTTTAATGTGCTATTTGCTGTGAAAGCATAAATAAAATAAATAAATAAAAAAAAGATAATTATTTATGTTAATTTTGGCAGTCCTTTTTTTAATTTAGATGTGGTTTGTAAATGTGTGGTGTTATAGGGTAGGAAATAAAAAAACGAAGGGGGTCATTACGATGGCGGACAGACTTGAGTCCGCACGCCATTGTGGTGGTGCTTGGGTCCGCCCGCCTGTATGGTGGCGGTCTCGCATGTAGAATCATGAAGCAACCACCAACGTGACAGTCGCATCCTGCATCGTTACCATTGCGGCATGTGCTGCTGGCCGTAGCACCCACCGTAATGTGAAAAATGCATGTAGTGCGTTTCCCCGCACTATGTGGCAGGTACCACGCGGTGCCTGCCACGTAGTGCAGGGAAATTTACGAGGGTACCATGGGTAATAGTACCCCTTCAGTACACAACCACCACCCTCAACACAAGGGGGGGCCGCAACAGGCCCCTGATAGCATTCTCAGCCAGCCTTTCAATGGTGGGTTACCCGCCACGGAAAGGCTGGCTGTGGACAACAACGTCTTATGGCGGACGGTGCCTGCTAGGCACCGCCACCATTTTACACATTCTGACTGCTCCGCCAGGTAATCGGAACAATTGCCAATGGTTGAACGGTGTCGGGCAGTCTTTACATCCGCCACAGTACAAGAAAGATTTCCCTGCCATCTGTACAATGGCGGAGGGCCTGCCACTGCATGGCTGTCAGTGGCGGGCCTTCCGCCATTGAAATCAGTTCCTAAATGTATCTAATAATTAACATTTTCTAAATAATTTCAAATTAAAAATATTTATTTTATTGAATTTTTTATTTTTTATTTTAATTAATATAATAGTTGTAGGTTTTTGTCATATGTATTTCAGATTATAAAATGTTTCTACTTTTTTATATTTTTAATAATAAATATATTTGTATTTTAATTTTTAACATATTTATATATATTTATTGATTTTTTAAATATTATTTTTGTTGGTGCTATAGAAATTTTGTTTGTTTTTAACACTTTCTCTAGGGCTGCACTTACTGGAGTGGGAATAGTAATTGTAAACCTCCGCTATCCAACATTTTCTCTGCTGTTGCACTGCCTGGAGTGGGAAGTTTTAGTTGAAAGATTTTTAAATAGTTTAATGTTTTAATTTGTAATAGAATGCTTTTTAATAGATTTTATGTTAGTGGTATAACAATGAACAAGCATTTATCAAGAAATGGAAAAAGGAAATGAAAGCGAGATTAAAACATCATGAAGAAGACAGACACGCGAGAAAACAGAGGAAACTGCAAGGAGATGGCACCGACTATGAGAGTGGCCATATACTTACGTAAAGCCACAAATATGATCATTTATTTGACACACAACCATTGAAATTTGAAACCAGGGTGGCAACTTTTGCAATGCAAGATCCCCTGTCTATAGAGAACAGAGACACCGACAACAACACCTCTACTACAACAGCCAGTTATGTGGCTGAAAGTGACGTCATAACCAAACCCACTACTTTTTTAGATGAGTCCCGGCTCCTCAGGAGGGGACGGAAAACAGCAAGAACCCCTTCAACATCGAGAGCCCCAGTGAGAGGGAGAGGACAATGCATCAGAGGGAGAGGAAGAGGCAAGGAAGGAGCCAACAGAGGAGAAGACTACGTAAACAAAGGGACCAAAAATGGAAGAGGAAGGGAGCTTGTGGGAAACACAGCTGGAAACTCTAGGAAGAAGCAGTAATAGACAATGAAACAGTAAATAGTACTATTGTTAATCTCATAGAATGTCCCTTATCCTACTTTAAAAAGATAACACTTTGCTAAGGGTTCACCTTATGCCCCACCAAGCTCTTCAAATATTCTGAAACCCACATTGATATTTTTAAGTTCATAAATAAATTGAAAGTAAAGAAATGGCACAGGCTCAACATTGCTAGACGGTTACCTTACAGCAGCTGTACTCTCAATACAGCCCCTTTCCCCATCTCACTGTTGGGGATGCAGACATACTCCTCTTGATGCATGAACCTCAATTGGTTACAGATTCCGTACCCGGGGCTCCGGTGATCAATCCAAATCATCTTGACATCACCACCGATCTAGACGTATCCACTAAATTTAAACCATGTTCTGTTTTTTACCCTAACCTACCACATGACAATATCGACACCTTCCATGAAGTGGTTACCAAAGCGCTCCTGAAATTAAACATCGTGATGGGTCCAAAGGGTCTCCATCACATAACCTGTCCATGAAACAGAAGGAATTTATAAAATCTTGGGCAGCAGATACGAATATTATCATTCAGCCTGCGGATAAGGGTGGCAACATCATACTTATGAGCAGAGAAATGTACATCACTGAAGCGCTGAGGCAGCTAAATGACCCCAGATTTTATTCTAAAATGAACACAGAGGCATATAATGACAATATCCTAATGACTTAGAACAAACTTGCAGAATGGGAACAAAAGGCATTATTTTATGGGAAGAATTTTGCTTCCTGAAAAAAGACTACCCCAAGCTACCCATCCTATACCTTCTGCCCAAAATCCATAAAACCCAATGTTTCCACCTGGTAGACCCATTGTGTTCTCCAAAGGCAGTGTATCTGAAAATATCGCCAAGTACGTTGATTATTTTCTCAAGGAATATGTCACCACCCTTCCTTCACATGTCAAAATTGGACGGCACCACTTGGAAAGAAAGTTTTCTTCTTGTTACCCTTGATGCCAATTCCCTGTACACTATAATAAAACACAAACAAGAGATCAAAGCCTGCTTCTATTTCCTGAAAGACAAACATAAAGAATATTTTGACCATTACCAACATGCTGTTAGACATGATGAGTCTATGCCTACGCTGAGAGCAAAAAGAAACTGCAGCACTGAAGAAGCCTACACCATTGAATAAAAAAATATGATCTCTAAATTCGGAGTCAGCGGGTACCCAGAATGGGTTCTGAAACGTGCCCTGTCCAAGGCCAGTAAGGTTAGCAGATCGCAAACCCTCAGCGTACAGATAAGCGATTCAGACACCACCAACATGAAGGTAATTCTGACATACAACAGTAATTCTCAACAGATAACCAGAATCTTGGCACAAAACTGGGACATTCTCACCAGGGATCCAACTGTGGGACATACCCTCCTCAATAGAGCCAAGGTAAAGTATAGGAGAGGTCATAGCTTAAGAGATATCCTTGTTCACAATGATATTTCCTACACACATTGTCAAGGGCATCACAATTTACAAGGCTTTTTCCCTTGTGGACATTGCTAAGCCTGTCTCAATAGCTACATGAAGAAAGAGTCTACCACACCGGACAAAAACAAGACAAAAAAATATAACGCAATTCCTGACATGTAAAATAAATTTGTTATTTATGTGCTCAAATTCCCCTGCAAATTGGGGTATGTTGGGAGCCCACCCTTTATGGTTAAAAAGAGGGTATTGGAACACATGCGCACCATTAAGAGCAGAGATACTTATTATCTGATCGCCAGGCATTTTCAAGAATGCCACCTCTCTAACAGTTCCCACTGAAGCCATTGAACAAGCACAAATAGGCTCTGGTGTGGCAACCGTGTACTTAAACTCCACAAACGTGAGTCCAAATACATATTAGAGCTTGAGACCAAATTCCCTGGGGGACATAACTTGGAGGAGAAACTGAGAACACATCTTCATGATGACTAATCGCCCTTTGCCATGACCTGTCTGTATAACTTTGTGTTTCTCCTCGAATTGTGATATGTACAGCTGATCATGCTAATTGTAATGCCTTTTGTGATACAACTTGGAACAATTTTAAGTTTTTAATCATTTATATTTGTTATTTCCCATTATCCACAGTGAATATATGTACACTTCTGCACGGGCTCCCTACCCTTTTTTCCCCACTTCCGGGCATGCACATCGTTAAGATAAGATAATTTTGTTTTTTTACTGTTGGTATCCATTACAATAACATTCTGCATTTTAATTATACTTTGTGGATATGTTCACATTGCATGTCGTTCCTCTGTAGTTTGGATACATTTCCATGTGTGCCATGGAGTCTTATTGATGCCAAGTTAATTTATGCCACTGGGTGAATTAATATTTGTCAGTCTGCACTTGGCAGAGCTTTAGTTTACTGGGTAACCTGTTTTGTACCAATGTATGGTCAGTACAATGCCCCTTGATGCTTATATTGTTTCATATTGAACTTGGCAGTGCTTTCCTCTCTATTACAGGGTCACCTTTTGGGTACCAATGCACGGTCTGCATAATGCCACTTGGCGCGTAATATGTTTCATATTGTACATGGTAGTACTTCCCACTCTATACGCATCAGACCATTCATTTTCGCATCTGTTCCAGCATTTGAATTCTTAACTTGAGCCATACCACTGTGCATGAGTATTCACATGCTTGTGGTATAATCCATGTTATTGCAAAAGAGTATCACTGGTATATATTTAACATTGCTTAGCCTTCCGTGTATGAAGAGCATGAGTAGCCAAATATGTCTGTGGTTCGGAATGTGATTGCATTTATATATTTCTGTTTTGTATTCAACGTGTATATATTCTCATTGCATTTCTTTGAACACAACAATGTTTCAAGATGGCCCCCACACTTGTATTGTATTGGATTTCACTAACTCCAATTTGGAGACCTATGTCTATGTTTTCACATGGCTATGTCTTGCACTACCCCTGTTTAGTCATTGTATGATCAAGACAAGTTTTCTGTCACAACACATAACTACTGGACTAATACATCTTCACTGAGTGGCATCTCCTGAATCTGCATATCATTGGGACTCTTAATGTGATGCAGCATGCAGCGGGTGTAAGCCCTCCAGTGCCCAACCGTGACAAGCGGCAGAGACCCTGGCTCTCTGACCACCCACAGCTATGACTCAGCTGCCCTCCTCACACTCAACACCGGAAAGAACAACAACTGCAAGCTGTTTACGCCAAACCCCACCCACGGACAGTACTTTTTCCGATGCCAGCACCCCCAAAGCACTGAGCTGTATCCTCCACAACATGTACTCCCAGCACAGACATGCTGTAGAGATCTGGGACCTCATTAACACCCTCTCCCCAGACGTCACCTTCCTCACAGAAACATGGACCAACCCCACCTCCGCCCGACATCACTACCACCATCCCCGATGGTCACAAGATCCAGAGGAAAGACTGCCCTAACCACCCAGGAGGACTCTCTATTGCACACAAAAGCTCCTTCCGACTCACCACCTCCACTATGAGCGACTCCCTGTCCAACACCGAACACCTCCATTTCCATTTCCAGATCCAAACCATCCCCAGAATGACCCTGCGCTGCACCCTCACCTACAGACCCCCAGACCTTGAACCACATTCACCAACGCCGACCTCATCACTACCCATGCCATTGCCTTCATGGACTACCTACTCATTGGGCACATCAACTTCCACCTCGACAACCTCATTGACCCCAACTCCGCTACCCTCCTGGACGACCTCTACAAACTTGGATTGAAACAACTCGTCCTCATCTCTACACACAAGGCAAGACAAACCCTTGAACCCCATCTTCGCAGGAGGTAACAACATCCACTTCAGCCACACCACGCAACCCTTTTGGACAGACCACCACTACGTACACTTCCACATCTACATACCCACTGCCCCTAAACCTGCACCCCACCCTCCACGAAGGAACTGGAGCAAGGTCACTGAGGAGCACCTCAGCTCTATTCTCAACCACGATGCCTCCCCACATCGACCCACACCAACTCAGCAGCCAATTAACTTTACCGGAGGATCACCAACTGCACCGACGAGCTCACACCCTCTGCAACCCCAACAGACAGCGCCCCAGGAAGGCCACCTGGTTCACTGCCAACCTCCAAGAATCCAGATGCACCTGCAGGCATCTCAAGAAGATTTGGAGAAACAGCAAAACTTTGGAGGACTGCACCAATAACTCGTCAGATCCACTAAAAAGACCTTAATTCGAAACAAAATCCACACCAACACCAGCAACTCCAAAGAACTCTTCAGCATCATTCAGGAATTCACCAAGCCTCCCCAGCAAAGCTATGGACGCTCCCAGGAACTCTGCAACAAACTTCCAACTAAAAATAATATCCCTCTATGACAACTTCAACAAACAGACTACTGACACCAAGCCCACTCCTCCCCACAGCAATGACAGCCAGCCTACCATCTCCACCTGGACCCAGACACCACAGTGACCATGAAAGACATTCACTCAGGACCCCCAATTGACTCCTGCACATCTTCCACAGAGCCACCACTGCCATTGCAGCTGAGCTACAACACACCATCAACACAACCTTCGAAGCCGGCACATTTCCTGACTACTGGAAACACGCAGAAGTCAAACCCCTCCACAGGAAGCACTCAGCAGACCTGACAGACCTCAAGAACTACCAACCCATCTCTCTCCTCTCTTTTGCAGCTAAAGTCATCAAGAAAGTCATCAACATTCAACTAACGAAATTCATCGAAGAGCGAACTCCATCCTCGACCGCTCCCAATCCGGATTCCTCAGCAGCTACAACACTAAGACCGTCCTACTCATTGCTGCAGATGACATTCGTACCCTCCTTGACCAATGCCATACCACAGCCCTGATTCTACTTGACCCATCTACAGCCTTTGACACCATCTCCCAACAGAATCTCACTGTCAGACTGCACGAGTCCAACATTCAGGGAAACACATTCTACTGGTTCTGCTCCTTCCTCACCATCAGAACCCAAAGAGTCAGACTTACCCCCTTCCTCTCCAAACCCACAGAGATCAACTGCTGAGCCCCATGCTCTACAACATCTACATTGCTCCCCTCGCCGCCATCATCAGACAGCATGGACTTAGCATAGTATCCTACGCTAATGACACCCAGCTCATCCTCTCACTCTCTAAGGACCCCCTCACCACCAGACCCAGCTTCCAGGAAGGAATGACGTATGGCACATCCTGGATGAGCAGCAGCTGCCTGAAGCTTAACTCACGGAAGAGAGAAGTCCTGGTCCTTGGACCCTACAACTCTGCATGGGACAACAGCTAGTGGCCGATCGCCCTGGGCAGCCCACAACCCCCACAGACCACACATAGAACTCAGCATCATACTCGACTCATCCCTCACCATGACCCAACAGATCAACGCCGTCTCCTCCACCTGCTTCAGCACCTTCTGCATCCTTTGCAAGACCTTAAAATCGATCCCCAACTAATCAAGAAAGATTGTCACCCACACACTCATAACTAGTAGACTGGACTATAGAAATGCCCTTTACTACAGGATAAATAAAACTCTGCTCCACAAGCTCCAGACCATATAGAACACCACAGCCAGACTCATCCTTGGCATCCCACATCACCCAACACCTGCACGACCTCAACTGGCTTCCCGTTGAAGAGAGAGTAACCTTCAAGATACTTGCCCACTTCTACAAATGCCTCCATAATACCGGACCTGAATATCTCAACGCAAGAATCTCCTTCCATGCACCCAAGAGAAACCTTTGATCCGCGAACACCACCCTCGCCCAAAACCTGCTCATCCTCAGAGCCAGAATGGGTGGAAGTGCCTTCTCAAACATCGCGGCAAAGACCTGGAATGAGCTCCAGATCAACATCAGATGCACCCCTGTTCTGCACATCTTCAGGAAGACCCTCAAAACCTGGCTCTGTAACTGGCCAGACTACACCCCCCCAACACCTTTAGAACCTCATGGGTGAGTAGCGCACTTCACAATTCCCTCATTGATTGATTGATTGAAAGGGGGGTCCCTTGGATATCCCCAGGGGCCCGATTTGAAAGGCCCTGGTGTAGGAGGGCCTGCTACAGGCCCCAAAAACAGATTCCAACAACTGTTTTGTATCCATAGTGCTGTACGATTCCGGGCATCGTAATCGGTCGTTGGGAACTGTGTATGCTTTGGTTAGAAACAAGGGTTATAAATTGCATGCAGCAAACCCGAATCCGATTTGGAGCCCTTCTAAACATCATCGTAATTGACCCCTAAGCCTGAAGTTTAAACTTGCCACTGGATTGAACTTGGTCCCTAACACTGATTTTTCTTAATTTGACTCTGACCTAAATCGTACTCATATCCCAGTCAAGCGCAACCAGATGACCGCAATCAGCTCTTAATAATAATAATAATTATACCAGCATTTGTAAAGCACACAGCTCCCTCCAGAGAGGTGTCCCGGCACTGGGGGCCATCGGGAAGTTTAAGCGAGCTATTGCCCAGAGTCACAAGGTGCTGGGCTAACCTCCCGCCGGTACCAGGGATCAAACCTTGAGCTCCCATATTCCGGAGACAGCCACCCTGGCCGCTGCACCACACCTCTTCCTTAACACTTTTTGATACCATTTTGACCCTAGACATTTTTTAATTCATAACTCCTGTTCTACCTATTGCATTTTGTTATTTAGGTGTCATTTTATTTATTAAAATGTTCTCTTTTTTCATGTTCAGTTTGGGATTTTTCTTGTATTGTGTTTTGAGTTTATTACAGTTTGATACTGCATAAATACTTTACATTTTGCCTCTAAGTAAAGCCTGTCTGCTCTGTGCCATTGCTACAAGGGGGCTGAGCTCAGGTTAATTTTCTGACAACAGAGGTTCACCCTGACAAACTTTGTGGTTATTTCATGAGGTGGTGAGGTGGAACCCACCCCCTAAACTAATACCACAGTTCCTTACAATCACCACTAACATCATGGTGCCCATGGTGGTGATTGTTGCCAGACAAGGGAAAGCAGGGCTACACAATGAAGCCACTGCTTAGACATGTCTATGAGTAGAGATGATGAGACGCTAAGTTGCATGTGCATTAAAGGTATACTGAATTATTCTAGGAGGGAGTCACTATCTAAGGATCCCTCAATATTTTAGAGTTTTGACCCACTTGTAACAGTATATTTGATGTATGCCAAATTTAGAGCAGTGAGGGAGGCTTGTGAGGTGAGTTCTTTGCTTTTACTAAGTCCCAGTTTCCTTGCTGTCACAAGAAAGGGCCCAGGGTTGGGATGGAGAGAGGAGGAAGCAGCCATGAAGAAACCTCGAGGAGTACAGGAGGGCTACAGAAACTACCAGCTCCAGAGAGTCTCCCACTACAGATTAATACGACCTGAGAGTTTCGAGAGATGGGTATAACTTCCAGAGGGTCATTGGCTGTGGATCGCAAGGGTTACATCTGTGCATGAAAAGGAGGTGGACAATTTGGGGATGCTTTATGGATGTACCAGAAACCAGCACCAAATCACTGCTACAGAGGCATGTTTGATGAAACACAGGATGAAGAACCAGTCACAGGAGTACCGTCCCGCCCTCCCCCCCGGGACCCTGATCTCAGCAAGAGATGCATGTTAATCAACGCAGATTCTGAATATTATGTAGATCTTTTTAAAAGTGTGTTTTCAAACACTGACACAATATTCTCACCATAGTTGGGGCAGACAGGGGCTTCTCCCCCACGATTACACACCAGCTGTATCTGCGACTTATCGGCATTGATGACACGGATGTAGAATGTTGGGCTGTCGATTCCGGTGTACTGGCGCTGTAAGTCTGAAGCCTGATAGCAACTAGCCCCATTATGGGATCCATATTTAACATACAAGCGACTTATTAATTCTCGCTGATTCTTTGTTACTTTCTCGCCTGGCCCAAGGATATGTTCACCCTAAGGAAGAAAAGAAAAGATGAATCTTACTGCCCCGAAGGACTCCATGCTAACAAAAAGGATTACTGAGACTTAAATATATAATCGGCAGGCATCCCTGACTTAGAAACAAACTAATTCATTCCTTCTAGTCACAACAAATATATACAATATCAGTAGGTCTGGCTAAGAACTGAATGCCTGAATATCTTTATCTGCGAAGTCACTCATCTATCCATCCATGCAATCACTTACTAGCATCCATGCACTCACTCATCTTTGCACTCATGCATCTATTCATCTATGAATTGACCCATTTTTGTGTTCAGTGCCCTGCATTTTACTGAGCTACCCTAAGCGAAGTGCTGCATACTAGACTTCTGGCTCTTTTTCTCAGACCCTATTGACACTGACCCACTACAACTGTCAGCCATCTTCCCTTGTGAGGCACAGTGAACCATCTGCTCCTCTGTAATGCCATCAACCCTGGGTTATGATACAGTAGCGCTCCTCAAACCCACCATCAGTTGCTCAGTCTTAGCACCTTGATCCCATCTGAGTGGGTGTAGGCGAGACCTATAAACACTGGAAAACATAACATTAGAGATTGAGAGGGATTGTGGCAGCAGAGGACTTGCCTCCGTCACCCGTTGTATATCTTGATGTCCACTGAGGAACCATTCCTGCCTGATCTGCATGGAGTGGCTTTTTAAGAAGGTGGAGGGTCTGGGTGGCTTCTAAGTGGTGCGCATCTTCAAGGATATAGGATATATATATAAAGGGCTCTGTTACACTCATTGTCAGAGTACCCAGGGAAATCCCACATGAGGATATGAAAACGACATATATGTGATGTCTTCACAAGAGCATCTAAGGACTTCCAAGTCATTTATGACAGCTTTTTGACCCATTCCACTTTCTGGATGTCCCCAATAACTGGCACTGGCAAGAATTAATAATGGTACACCGTGACACTCAGAGTTGATGAGAAGTGCCACATCTCTGGTAATCTATGAGGGAAAATATTAGCATTCAGTGGGCGAGTAGATCCCTAGATCCAAAAAGGATGAAAAACATTAACATTTTTATTTTTGATGTGGTCCTTATAAATTCACCAACAAATACACAACACCTGACCTGCCAACCTTGCTGTAGAGATGGGGAAGAAGAGAGAGCAATGCAGAGGGACTGGCAGGGAAGTGAAAACAGGACAGTACACATTCCAGTTAAAAGGAGTTCAAATTTGGGTGAACTCTTCCACTCCAGAGTGGTCTTGTCCTTAGCTGCAGAGCAACTCTAAAATGCCTGGGTGCACAGGGCCTCCAATTGAGAGCAGTGAGGCGGGTGGGTTGAATCACCCAGGCTGCTCAGGAGCGAACAAACGATGTTTCCGTGTATAATGATGTGATCTCTGACCTGATTCAGTCTCATCTCTGTCTCATTTTACTGACCTGCTGGACCATACTGTAGGCCTGAGTCAGTGGGCAGTGCTGCCCTACAGACACCTGTTGAGCGCGGTTTTAGGGGGGGGGGTGCATCAGTCTGAGGTCGCACGTGCGAATAAGCCATGTTGCCGTGCATAATGATGTGATCTCTGACCTTATTCAGTCACATCTCTGTCTCATTTTAAGGACCTGCTGTACCATACTGAAGGCCTGAGCCAGTGGACAGCGGTGCCCTACAGACACATGGCATTGGCTTTTAGGGCACTTTAATGAGCTTGTTACTAAGTGTACATGCACACAGCCTTCCGCCACTGCATTACACGCGTACATTATGTTTCCAGCATGTGCTATGTTTCTTTCTATATGAACCTTCGTATAACATATTATTATTTAACCTTGTAAATTCTCAAGCTCTCCAACTCCTCTTTGAACCACGATTACCACTAACAGTTGGTAGATCTTACTTCAAAAATGAAGGATGCACTCAACTCCTGTTTTCTATCAATCTTGAAATAAACCTTCATTTACCTCCAGAAGTTTCCACTATTAAATTATTTCTCCCTTTTCAGACATTCAATTGATTCCCTCATGAAGGGCCGGGCGGGACCTGACCCTGCAATGATACTCTGGGCGTTCTGACACCTTCCATTGTGGTATCAAGACCCCGTCCCCGACCAGAGACCTGGTCTCCTACTGTACAAACGTATGCCGGACTCGGAGCTTGCACCAACACTTTGTGGGACACACCGGTGGTGGCAGATGAGCATTGAAGCCTCGGTGTGTAAGACCTACAATTGAGCACAGTGCGGGGAAAGGGGCTGGGGTGCAGCACCCTGGGTGCACAGGTGCATGCAAGTGATTTTTCTGTAGCTAATAATGTTCACCAGAACCTGGACTTCTATGGGAATTCACAAGGGCTTATTATCAACCCGTTATTGCCTCTTTAGCGGCAATTTCTTGCCGCTAAAGTGGCGATAATATTATCGCTATTCCTTGATAATATGGCCCGAATCTCTGACCTCATGTGTTTCATTTTAAGGACTTGCTGAACCACACTCTTTCACACGGACCACAGTGGCCTAGACAATTAGGTGACGCTAGGGTAAACACTAAGGGATGGGTGCAGTAGGCCGACACTCTGTCTCCTCCTCCCTCACTTCTTTTGACTCTCCCTTCCCTTCTCCATTCCACCTACTCCCCTCCCTCCCATTCTCAATATCCCATTCTCCCTATTGTCCTTTCATTCGGACTACCTTTTTTTACCTCTTCCACATAGCACACATACTTATGTTTCATTTTTGTCTTGCAGGTTTCCTACGCTGCATCCACTGGACTCCAACCCACGTTTTTCTATTATACTGTTTTTTCTATTAAAACGTAAGTTTCTATTTATTTGTGTTTTAATAAAGGTTACTTTTTTAAAATAAATAACTGAGTGTATATGTCATTTTCTGACAACATTTGTCTATTATTTATTGTGAAAATCATCTGTTTATAGGAGATTTTAACGACAAACCTTTCTAATATTACAGTGCACCTACCAAACATAATCTAACTGACTATTAGACAAACGAAGCCTGAGTAATTTTACAACTGCAAGAGTACTATGAGTGTATCACTTTATAACACCATAAGTACTGCCTGTGTGATTACAGAACAAATAAGGCACTGACAGAGGGCTGGTAGTGATCCATCCTTGCTAGGGGTAGACAACGTTATTGTGTTAGCTGAGAAATGTTTACTGGCTTCACCAGTCCCACCTTGCCCAGGGCCTATTGATGATCCAGTATTGCACCCCATCTCAGTAAACTTGAGCCCCACTACACTGGTGAAATCAAACATCTCCACTATGATTGAAAACGAGCACTCGTCAGCCATCCACCATACCAAGATCGCTGGCTGGAATATAGCCGCGTTGGAGTCAAGATTTTGTGTACCTGAATGAAATGAAAGGGGTTTTGTAGAGCGCGACTGCTGCCCGCGGGCGTCCAAGCGCTAGGTAGAGGAAATAAAAACTCTGAGGGACGCGGGAAAAAGTCAGGAGGAGAACTAATTTCTAAATGAATTCATAGATAAAGGGGATGTTTGGTCCTTCCAGGAAACTTGGGCGGTTGCTCCTTTATTTCGCACTGGGTTCCTAAACTTTTTTAAACCGGCAGCTAAAGGCCATAGATGGAGACAAGTAGGCGGTTTGACATCCTGGGTTCGCCAGCACAAAGGAGTTACAGTGGAAGAAATCACAATTGATAGTCCGGATATATTGATTATTTGGATTCGGTCGACCATGGGTCTTAACATTCTGCTTGTGAACGTTTATGTCAGGGGCCTTCAGGGTGGGAAAGTCTCTCCAACTATTACACTCTTGGAGGACTTCCTTACTAACTCACTGAGTGAGGGGAACAGGGTGGTGGTAGGAGATTTTAATACCTGCTTTGAGCCGCTGGATAGAGTGGATTGAAAGTTCACAGAGGCTGAGGATATGACGTGGGGAATTCCCCAGCTAGAATTGGTACCCATAAGGAAGTGGACACAATCTGCTATGTATATTAAAGGGCTGTGTCTTAACCTAGGATTGTGGGCAGCTAATGGAAGGGTAAAATCAGATAGGATGAGCAAAAATACTTTCAACAACGGCAGACATAGTAGCCAAATTGACTATATCCTGATTGATGTGAAGCTACTGTTGTTGATATGGAAGTTATGTCCAGACCAGAAAGTGATCACAACCCGTTAGTACTGGCCCTATTAGATCATGGCTTTTTGAGGCTCCCTCCCGATGAATCTAATGTCGTTCAAGCGCAGGTCACTTTAAAAAATGATTTGAGAAGGGTTCGGTGGCCTAAGTTAGCCACAGATGAAGTAGCTAGAGCCGAGATAAGATTACTAGTTACTCAAACCATGGACACCCTGGGGAGCTGTGACACCCAGGATTTGATTATTGCTAGATTTCCTAGTGCCCATAGAGAGTTATTCCAGGGGCTGAAAAAGTTGTTTATTAAGAGTATCTCTAACCAGGGTAGTAAGGTAACTCAGTGGAATGCCACCTGGTACGATCATAAGTGTAGGCAGGCCCAACATGAATTGATTGCCGCAATTAAATCTAGAGTACAGGGTTTAATACAGTCCTGTAGAGCCACCCATAAATTAGCACAGAAGAATGCAAAAAAAAATTGGGATGAGGATCGTTGGAGGGTCCTCACAGAGGCTTGTGATGGTAGGAATATGTCGCAGTTTTGGCATCATCTTAAATGGGGCAAATGTCCGGACGAACGGCCAAAGTCCGCCTATGTGGACCAACAACAGTGGGTCAGTTTTTTCGAAAATCAGTTTAGGACCAATAATGGGGCTGTGGTGGTTCTTCCCCCTCCAAATCCTGATGAACCCCTAATATTTACACACTCAGAGGTAAAGTCGGTTATGAAATCTATCCCGAGTGGAAAAGCCCCAGGCCCTGACTGCATTCCGGCTGACCTTTTCCAACAAGAACAGGATCTTTGGGTCCCTTATATCACTATCCTGGCCAATGCCCTAGCTAATGGTGCGCAGGTCCCCGATTCTTGGTTCGGGGCTGAGATTTTACCGATATATAAGAAGGGTGATCGCTCAGTCCAGTCCAATTATCGGCCGATCAGCTTAATAGACGTGGTACAAAAAATCACGGCACGCTTAGTTCTGGGACGTATTCAGTCCTGGATGCTTGAGTATGATATATTAACACCCTTACAGGCGGGTTTTCGAACCCATGTAGGTACCCTTGACCAGGCATTTAGGTTTGCGCTACTTTACTGGAAGGTAGTCTTTATCGAGGGTGGCAAACTATATGCGGCCTTTGTGGATCTTAGGTCTGCATTTGACCTTGTACCAAGGGCAAAGCTATGGGAATGTCTATTAAAACTGGGCATGCCAGAAGAATTGGTGAGGCTTTTAGTGAATTTACATGCCCACACGTATGCACAGGTTCGCTGGGGTAAGCCTGGCGAGGTTACTAATAGATTTGCTGTCGCCAAGGGAGTTAGACAAGGGTGTGTATTGGCCCCTACCTTATTTTATTTATTTATTAATGGGGTCTTAAACTATTTTACACACCACCCTACAGATGCCCCTTCCCTGGCCGGTATGAAAATTCCTCTGCCTATGTTCGCGGGCGACATGCTTTTAATATCTAAAACGAGACAGGGACTTCAGTTAGCCCTGTCTAGGTTTGAACTGTTTTGCCGCGAACATGTGCTAGAGGTTAATGTGGCCAAGACCAAGTTCATGGTTCTACGGGGGAAGAGCCCAATTACAGCTAGGGTAACAATGAGTGGGACTACCCTTGAACAGACTTCGGTCTTTACATATCTTGGCGTCACATTTAGTGACAATCTTAGCTGGAACCCTCAGATAGACCTTCATGCTTTAAAGCATGCCCAATTAAAGAACACAAATGTTCCCAAACAAAACCCATGTACCCACTCATGAAGATCTACGGCTCAAAATTATTCCCATCAGTGCTGTATGGCGCAGAGCTTTGGGGTTATAGTAAGTGGTCCAAAACAAATTTCTTAGGGCAGCTATAGGCCTCCCGCAATCTACACTATGCCAGAACTTTCCCTATATGCGAAAGCTCTGTTAGAAGTTAGGGATCTTCAGGGTTCTTACAGGATAGGCTGGATGAGAGATCTAAGAATTACACTGTTTGGTATGGGGCTGGGGGAACTCTGGTGTAATCCAGACACAGCTTCCTTTCCCCCGGAAAAGTTGTTGAGAGATCTGTACTGGGGATGGGCCATCTCTAAAAGACATGCCTCATTGGTAGACGGCTCATTGACGGCATCCTTTGTGTTGGTGAAGGATGTCTGTCACCTTGAAAACTACTGAAATGTCATCACTAGGCCCCTGGATCATAAGCTATTCCATCAGCTTAGAGTAGGGACACTAGCGCTCAGGGGTCTAACAAAGTCCTGGGCCAACAGTGGTAATGGATATTGTCCAATGTGTGCAGAGCTGGAAGAAACAGTTGACCACTTTCTCTTCGTCTGCCCTGTGTACCATGCTCCTAGACATAAGTGGTTACGCCCAGTCTGTAGGACACTGGGTACACGTTCGGCGAAGACAGCTAGTAGAATCCTAAAGACCGATACCTCACTACTGGTGGTAATTGGAGTCAATACATTTATTGGTTGGGCCTGGATCCTATGGGCAAGGTTGATTAATTCCTTATTAACTGCCCCTTAATATGTTAGATTATGCACAGGTTTGACGTACCTAGGAACGATATGTTGTACTTTAAAAGTTTTGTTTACACGGGTCCCTTACTGTAAATGAAGTCTTGCATACTGTGATTTAATGCTATTTTAGTCTGTTCTTAATCCAAATTAATTTATTGTCTAAAACCGTTGTATACATTTTTAATCACATTTGCGGATTTGCACTGAAGGGTACTGTACCCATTTTAACTGGTTATTTTTATGGGCTGAATTGTTTTATGGTTGATCTGTGTAGTATGTCTTTTATGATGAAATATCGACTTCTTTGACTTGACTTGAAATAAGGCACTGCCTAGGACCACCGAGGCTTCAAGGACTGTCGAAGCCCACCCTGCATATTTAAATAATGCCCCAGAGTGTGGTGATTCCCGGACTTCAGTTGGCCTCGTACCCCCGAACAATTAGTAAGCAACATTTGGATGTAGTTATGAGCCTTCGTCGGCTCGACTGACCTCCAAGGTTTCCGGTACCTGTAAGGGAAAAGGTACACTTACTTTTAACTAGATTTAGGCCATTCCGTTTCCAGAACTACATCCAAATGTAACTTCCCGAATTACAAACAAATAACGCAAACCGCCATTATGTTTTCTTTTGTCCTGGAACGTTAGGATTATTCTGAAGGGAGTCACCGCCTCCCCGATCCCCCTACCCCGCCCCTCGAGAGACCATGAAGTGCGAGTAGGCACTTTGACAAGTAATTAACCAAATACTATATGTTTTGTGTGCTAAATACTGTGTATGTCTGTACTGTCATATAAAGTCCTGTGTTATGTTTATGTGTGAATTCACGCAATAGATCACCATGAGCATTTGTTACTCAGCACATCACCGGACTCTGTGAGTTTGCACGCACCAATATGGAGCAAAATTTCACCCATATTTTACGTGCGGCATGAAGGAAGCTATGTACCCGGACTCTGATGAGAGAGGGGAATGTATCTCTAATGTTTTCCTTATTTTATTACAAACCTACTGCGAGGAATAGGAATCGTATGTATATGTATTTTCACGCATGCTTTTATTAGTAGCAGCGTTCATTTATTTTGTATATATTTGTTTTCCTATTAGGGTTTAAAAAGGAGTGGCATACACAGGGCTGGTCCCTGTGTGGTCCTGAGGAAAAGCTAGGGGAAGCTTGAAACATGTTGACCTAAAAACACTGGTTCCATCTCCATTACAGCTGTTACATAGTGTTATACCCCATTTTTAAATCATAGCAACCTAGGAGCAAGAATACAATTGTTTAGGCCCACTAGCACGGTATTTCTAAACCACTTACACCCACTCCACTACACTGTGCACCACACATAGTCCTTCACAAAATAGTGCTCCTACGTAGTTCGCAAGTCGTAGCACGCCCCAGTTCGTGGCCCCAATGATGAAGCATGTCACCGCGGGGCAACCCCGGTGAGTGAGGGGACTCAAGAAAGAAATTTTTCTTTCTTTTTGGGCTCTGTCTGACCACATTGGCCGGTAGCCCAGCCACAAGCTAGATCTCTTAACCCAAGACCTTGGGTTTTGTTTTTCATGATAGTATCCTTCAGCACCCAGAGCCAATCATTTTACAGCAATCAGCTCAGTTTGACCCCCGAGTCTTCACACCGGTAGACGTGAGTACTTCATTTCCCACTTCCGGTATAGTATAAACGCACAATGTATGTATGTATGTATGTATGTTTGGATTTATATAGCGCTTATAACCCAGGGGTCTCTAAGCGCTTTGCCTTGGTAACCCGTCCTGGCTTTTCCCTGTGAGATAGCCCCTAGAGGGCATCCCCAAGGTGAAAGCCAGGCATCCCGCCGCGGGGGGCCGTTGTGGAGATTAAGCAAGCTTAATGCCCAGAGTTGCAGAGTGTGAACCCATGATTAGGTCAGGCACCGAAGCGAGAATTATCGAGTCCGTGGACATTTTGAGCTCGAGACCCTGCCGCGTCGGGAATTGAACCCTGGTCCCGGGTCTGACCTCTGCTTCAGGGTCTGCCCGCTCTAACCAGTGAGCCACACTTCTCCACACAATACCAGACAGTAGTTCACTTCCCACTCCCACACTGTGGAAGAGGTGTGGTGCAGTGGCCAGGGTGCTGATTCCAGACCACAGGGTTCACGGTTCGATCCCCGGCTCCGGTGGCAGGTTAGCCTAGCACCATGTGACTCTGGGCAATAGCTTGCTTAATCTTCCCGCCGGCCCCCAGCGCCGGGATACCTCTGTCGGAGGTAGCTATACGCTTTACAAATGCTGGCATTTACATTTTTACATTTACTCCCTGTATGGTATAAACGCCTACTAACACTACTTGCACATGTATACTACAGCGCCCAGAGCCCATCCTTTTACAGCAATCACCTCAGTTTCATCCCCAAGTCTTCACACCGGTAGGCATAACTACTTCACTTCTCTTTTCCTGTATACTATCAACACACAGTAGCGGTCAGTAGTTCGCTTCCCACTCCCTGTATGGTATAAACGACTACTAACACTACTTGCACACGTATGCTACAAACACCAGACAACATCACTTTACAGCAATGACCTCATGGTTTAGGGTCTCGATTTCATACCCGAGTGTAGCACCATATCATATCAGCACCATGTCACTCTGAGCAACACAGCACTTTCAGACCGGTAACAGTGACTACTTTGCTTCTCACTCCCCCACAAAGCTTAAAGGGCTCCTACCCTCCTTTCCTACTTTTTCACCCTTTTTTCCCCTTACTCGCTTCAACGGAATCACAAAATGGCAGCCAACGCTTCCTAGTTACAACACCATCACAGCCAATAAGCAGCAAGCTCGTGCTCGTAATGCCTCAGCCAATCAGATGGCAGAATTCCAAAATATCGATATCTATAAATTTCGATATTTCTCAAAAACTACTGAACGGATTTAAACCAAATAAACAAAAGAGTGCTTTCTACCAAGGCCCTTCTCCCTGCCAAAGTTGGGGTAATTCTGTTCACCCATTCGACCTGTAGCCTTGTCTCAAGTTTCCTATGGAAATGAACATGGAGAAAACACATTTTGGGACCCCCCTTTTTTCTCAGCCTCCCCTTGACGAATTACCCTCAAATTTTGAAAATAGTAGCTGATATCAACAAAGACTCTTTTTGAAAATTTTGCGAAGATTCGTCCATCAGCGTCACAGTTATTGGGAATAGAATGTTGCGATTATCCTATGGTAACTAGGTCCTAACTATAACCACCTACTGGTGACAGCCAGTATGTAATATAATACAGCAACAACCTAAACAACCAAATCATCGTTCTTCTAGAGCAGAGACTGAAAAAGTAAAGAGCCTTGTACCTCATAAAGAGCTTATTCTCACCACCTCTGCAGTTAACCAAGAGAGAAGCAATTATTCAATAGCTAACCGGAAATGAAATGAAATGAATTCGTACTTGTATAGTGCACTTATACCGTGAGGCATCTTGGCACTGTGCGCATATTTCCCTGTGAAATGCCCACTCCTGGGCACCCCCAAGTTGAAGCCAGGCATCCCAGCGCTGTTGGGGCCGTTGTGGAGATTAAGCAAGCTATTGCCCAGAGTTGCAGATTCTTCAGTGGTCTTAGTGCAAAGTAGATCGTCGAAGGTCCAGAGTTTTGTTTCAGAGTTTCAGCCAGGATAAATCCAAAGTATTGGGACTCAGCTCCTACCTATACACCAAATTTAGGGGCTGTATTACCTGCTAGGTCCCTCCTATGGGTGGGATTAGGGAAGGGGGTGGTTACACCCCTTTCCCTTTGTCCAGTTTTGTGCCAGAGCTGGGGCTGGAGTGCCCCAGCACCGTTTTGAACTGGACTATGCATGACACCTTGTGTGCCCCAGGCAGTGTTTAATTTCATTCAGCCCTCCCTGCCCCAATACTCTATATCCTGTCTGGGGTGGTGCTAGCACCTCCCAAGACAGGAAACCTATTTTCCAAGCCTCCCTCGCTGGAAGGGCTCCCAGCAGCAGGAGGTCAGACTTGTGTCTGTGGCAGCAGCATCCATTTTGTGATGCTGAGGCTCTGGTTAACTTTAACCGGGATTAGTAGGAACAACATGTCTTCTCCCTCTAGAAGGGTGGAATGCTACCCCCTCTCTACAACTGGCGAGGGGGTAGTATTCCAAAGCGTATGGCACCTTACACTACATGTTTTGATAAAGCCAAACCAAAGTTAGCAAAAACCGCGAGGATTATAATGCACTTAAGAGTATATGGTATGGCTATATCATAGAACAGCTAAAAGGACATGGTTCCGAAAGCTGCAAACAGGCTCAGCTCATGCTAGAACACCATCTCACATAAAACCAAGCACTCTGCCTTCAGGATTGTTAAGGCCTGCCATAGGAGTGACTTATAGGTGCATATGTGTCTATATATAATGGTAGGTATAGGAATACTATACCTAAGCAAGGGGTGATTACACGGCCTTGCCCCAGCTGAGTGATCAGCCAGTTGTGTCAGTTTGGATGGCCAGCCTGGGGTGGCAAAAGATATGCTGCAGCCCCTGGTAGGCCTTGGGTGCACCTATGGCCTGGGTACCTATAGTGCACTGTACAGGGACTCACAAGAGTGACCCAATATCCAATTAGGTATGTGCCTAAGGTACATGGAGTCCACTTTATAGAGAGAGTAGATAGCCTGGGCCCTGATTAGCAGGATCCCAGGCAAACTAAGTTGAAAACCAGCTAAACTCAAGGCAAAAAATTGGGGGTAACCATAGTCAGGTATCCACTTTCCTACAAGCACAATGTACGTTGAGCCACAGGGGCTTACCAAACCATACACTAAGAAAGTAGTATAAGAACCACGACTTGACTAGGCACAAGGCCTAGATCCTGTAGAATCGCTTGGCCCGCAAGGAACCACCCAAGGTAGTGACACAGGGGACCCACGGGGGATGTGTGCAGTGTGAGAACACAGCCACGACACCATGTTAGCTTCTATGGGGAAAGTCGCAGTTGGAAATTTAAAGATTAAGGACACTTAGGAGAGGACTTTGAGCAAATCCCTTTATGCTTAAGGGGTTTTAGGGCCAATGCCCATGGGAGCACTTGGGTACTCGAGTTACCTCACCCAGGGAAGCCGGGTGAATAGGTGTCTTTTGGTGTTGGGAATCGTTGTTGATTTCAATGGCGATCTGCTGCAAAGTGCTGCTGCCATTGAAGTGTCCGGTGTGACCCTAGCCTGGATCAAAGATGGGAAGAACCTGAAAGCAGAGGTGCCTAGTGGCACGATAGTTGAATGCCCACCGTTGTCGGTGATTTCAGGTTGAAGAGGTGAAGCTTGACTCTGCATCCACGAGGACCAGGAGGCGTCCATGATGACCAGGAGCTGGATTCAAGCTGTCCCACAAAGGATGTTGAGTGCTGCAGCATCGGTGACCGGATGGAACTCAACAAGCCTTGGCAACAGCAACCCATGCAGGAAGTGAAGAAATGCTTCAGTTTGGACTCCAAGGTCCGAGGCACTCACCAGGTGGTGGAGAGTCAGGGAACATCTGGAGCAATCAGTGAAGCCCAAGGAAAATCAGAGTTGCCTTCACAGGGACCCACCAGTCGACAGACCAGGGATCGTGAAGAGGCCTTGTGTGGAAACATATAGAACAGGCTCATGGAACACTCGTCGAGTGCAGGCCAGCAATCTTCAGGACAAAAGGAGCTTGTGGCGTGGGCCACAAGTAATCCAAAGCATAGCCTCAAAGAACATTGAGAAGCTGATGCACTTGCAAATATCCACGTTGTACAGGAGTTCCGATTCCACATCACTCACAAAGGCTATGGGTCTCAGCTTTGCTGGGGACTCGGGTTTGCCTCTGAGAAGTCTGGAAATCTACCTCCTTGGCTGCAAATACTTCGGAGTCCAGTGCAAAGTTCAGAAATGCAGCCCGGCAAATGCTTTGTTGGTGCCTGCCAAGCAGGGGAGTAACTCCTTTACTGCAAGGGAGATTCTTCAGTCATCTAGTCATGTAGGTCATCGAAGTTCCAGGATATCTGTAGCAGAGTTTCATCCAGGTGTAATCTAAAGTCCTGTATTCAGAGGTTCCTTTCTTATACCCAAAGAAGGGCTTGGACTAACTCTGGGGACCCGCCTATGGGAGGGTTTGGAAAAAGGGGTGGCTACACCTATTTCCTTTGTCCAGTTTCATGCCAGAGCAGGGGCTGGTAGCCCCTGCAACCGGTTTGAACTGGGCTATGCACAGAGACACCAAATGTGACCCCAGTGCAGACTTCAAAGCACACTTGGAGTTCACCCCCCCAGCCCCAATACAAAAAATCCTGTCTGGGAGGTGGTCACACTTCCCTGTGACAGGAAACCTATTGTCCAGGCCTCCCCTGCCGGAGTTTTGTCCAGCAGCAGGAGGCCAGACTTCTGCCTGTGGCTTCAGCATCCATTTTGTGATGCCAGAGCTCTATAAACTTGGTACCTGCTACACCGGTGTGTATATGTCTCTCCCTCTAGAAGAGTGGAATTCTACCCCTGCTGCCAGGACTGATGGGGGGGGGGGTAGGATTCCAAAGTGTTTGATACCAAACATGACATTTTTCCATGCCGCCATTCCAAACTTAGCATTTACAGCGAGGCTATAATGCACTTAAGCGTATATGGTCCAGCTGCATCACAGAAGAGCCCCAGAGAGATAAGGTTCCAAAGGCTGCAGAGGTGCCCTGCTCATGCATGGGCAATATCTCACACAAAACCCAGCACCCTGCCTTCAGGATTGATAAGGCCTGCCATAGGGGTGACTGATAGGTTTATATATGTAGTATTTAGGTAGATGTAGGTAGCCTATATCTAAGTAAGGGGTGCATGCACCACCTTACCCAAGCTGCAGTAGCAGTCCTGTGGTGTCATTTTGGAAGGCTTCCCACGGGTGGCATAATACAGGCTTCAGCCCCATGTAGGCTTCTTGTGTACCTATGCCCTTAGTTCCTAAGGTAAATTTACTAGGGACTCATAAGGGTACCTCAGTAACCAAACTGGAGTACACCTAAAGTACTTGGAATCAATTTAGAGAGGTAGCAGCTAGGCTGGGGTCCTGGATAGCAGGGCCCCAGCCAGACTGAATTCGAAAAACAGTGAAACATCGGCAAAAAGTGGGGGTAACCATAAGAGCAGATCCTACTCTGCTACATGTCCCATTCCCCTTTCCCCCTCACTGGTGTCGGAGATAGATGTTATATTTCTGTTGGCCTTTTCCTCAGGACTAAACTGTTGGCCTTTCTTTCCATGTGCACACATTTATTGTTCGTGTTGTCCTTCTCTTTAGAGTCCCTTAATGCTCATTTCACTACTTTTCCAATCTCCATAGCCTTATATACAGTAAATGTGTACTGCTCTGTAAATGTTACTTCCCTTATCTTATTTTATTTAATCCTGAACATATGATTATAACCTTGCGCTTGATTCTGTAAAGCACTCCGATACCTCAGTTCCAGCCTTCACAGCGTTTTATGGTCCCTCAATTGTTAATTTGTATGCCCTAATTTGAGTAATTCTATCTTTCCAGTAACTACAATTGTATCTTTGTGTACATTATTGTGTCCTCCTCTGCTGAGTTTGGTTCCCTTACTTTATCATTGTATGTAACCTTGCACCAATGATTATTGCCTTCCTCATCACTCTGTAAAGTGCTCCCATACCCGTGGGTCTAGCTAGCAATATTTTTAAAACCTTAAATAAATAAATAAATCAGGTAGTATTATTTATGGCTCCAAGACTAGGAACAAATTCCTTTTCCCCGATAAGAATATACACATTTTTATGATGCTTCATTAAATGTATAAATCACACTCAGAACCAATGTACTTTGAGACTGTCCTTACACCCCGACTCTTTTTTTTTTTTTTTTTTAAGTTCAAGAAATTTTATTGGAATAATTATACACAAAATAAGCAAAATACATCTGCAAAACAAGTACATAGTAATGAGCTTAAATACTTGAATGAAAAGAAAAAGGTGTATAGAATTCTAAAAGGAGAGAAGAAGAAAAAGAAAAAGGGAGAACATGAAAGAGAGAGAAAAAAAAGATAAATATTACATACTATAAACATGACTAATAACTGTATCAAGGTGTACCTGAGAAGCTATGTAAAAATGTGAAACTTACAATATAAGAAAACCATTGTCTAAGTACAAAACACAAATGTACGATATGCATTATAGTAGACAATGCGAAACATCAAGGTACCTTCATGGAGGCTTGGAAACTTCTTGTTGCAAAGGAGAAATCGGCAAGGAATGTCTGGCACTGTCATCAAACAAGGAGGTAACAGGTTCCCACAAAACTTTTCTTTTCGACTCTTTAACTGTGCTCATAGCCATAGCATGTAATTAAACCAACTGTTCCTGGTTTGTCAAATGTCTCTTGGTTTTTACTTTTTTAAGGTACATTCACATTCAAGCACCATTGGCATGACCAAAGGTTAGCACTGGTTGAGTACCAACCGGGTCTGTTGGTTTGGGTGTTAGAGCCTGCGGCTTTCAGTGTCCTCGAGGACAGGTGGACTGGGCCTTATCCCAGTGTGACAAAGAAAGGAGAAATCACCTACTTAGCAGATTTCGGCACCCGTAGGAGTCCTCCATGCAAATTGCTTAAAGTCCCATCAAGACAGAGCTGAAATGACAATGCTCCCCCGACCTACTGTCAAACAACCCAAAAGATGGTTCAGTCGAGGGTGTTGTGTTTTTAGACTCCCTTACTGCACAATAGCAATCTGTTTGCGAGCAAGTCCTAAATCACTTTGCTGGGATCTTTTCTTTGACCCCTGGACTGACTAATGTCCATGATGCGGGCACTGCTGACAGCCTCCCTTTCAAAAACAAGATTTCCAGACTATCTGACCAAGTTGAAGTCTGCGTCAAAGCGGAGGTCAGCAAGATGCTAGGGGTGATAGAACCCTCTGACAGTCTCTGAGACAGGCAAGTACTTCTTGTCCCAAAACATCTCTCCAATGGTGGCAAACCAGAGATAAGGGCTGGGTGGATTGCAGGGGTTTAAATTCAGTCACTGCACTTTTTAGTCTATCAAATTAACGAGGCCGGCGCTGGAAACTGGAAGGCAAGAACGAGGTTTATTTACTGTAGAGGAGAGCACGTGTACCGCACACACAGGGATGTCTCTCAGGGAGGTGTTCTAACTTCAACTCTTCAACAGGCTGCTTTTATACAGTGTTTCGACAATACAATCTTTATGAGCGGTGTCATGTAAGCTTGGTACCCCGCCCCGGACAAGATGCCATTCATTACCGACAAGTTGGTTCGTACCCTCCCAATAATAAACAGTCGGACATATGATGTTTATCAGGCAGCTGGCCATTGCCTCAGGGTCGGGATCATGTAAGACTGGTCAGGGTTTAACGTCCTTTACTTTTGATAGGAAAACAAGTTCCATTGTCCATCGGGAGGTGCATTCTTTGGGGTGCAATAAACTAGGTTAGTGCGGGACCTTTTGGTATCTACAATCTTTGGTTACATGCATAGGGATGGGGAGGAACAAGGAATGCAGAGGTTTGCAGCGGTAATAGAATGTCGTTCTTAAACTAACATCAAACGTGGGCACGTCCGCTAGATTATGACCCTTAGCACAAATACCGAGTCGGTCAGAAGGTTATAGAGATACTTGAGGAAGTGCAGGTGAAACAGGGGTGAACAACAGAACACAAAATGGCCGTGGTCGATCAAAACGGCTGCAGCCTATGGGTGCGCAAAAAGGGGGCCATGGGGCAAGATGGCACAGGTAATGTTCACGATTATCGGCCCAGGTTTCACAACAGGCCCTGCAGCAGGCAGACCTAACTATCAAGGATGGTAAGAGCCAGATAAAGTTCAGTTGTTTGCTTAGGCCACCTTGTAGGTGCAACCTCTCAAACCCAAAATACTATTATGGAGTGGGAGATTCCCAAGACCCAGAATCAAGCCAGGGCTCTCTTTAGCTTGATTGGGTCCCACAGGAGTTTTGTGAAGAGTTTTGGGACCATTATGCCCCCATCCACTCATATCAACTCCAGGAACCAGCCTAAGAAGTTCATCTGGACCACAGGATACTAAAAGGCATTTGACGCCCCGAAAGAGGCTTAACGCTTACCACCTGTCTTGAAGGAACCAGACTATTTAAAACAGTTTATTGTTGAAACAGATGCTTCTGAACATGGGACTGGTGTAATTTTATCACAAATAAATAAGCCAGGAACTGCCAATTGCCTACATTAGCAAGTGACTGCTCCTTAGAGTACAGCATTAGAGTGCCTTTGAGAGAGAAGCATTTCCTGTGATTTTGACCCTGCAGAAGCTGAGACCATATTCATTTAAGATTCACTTTAAGGTTCAAACTGACCACAGGCCTTTCAGATTGCTGATGTAGATGAGAGGGCAGAACCCAAAACTGATGAGGTGGCCCATTTATTTCCCTACAGGGATGGACTTTACAGTGGAACACAGATCTGAGACTGACCATGCCATAGTACGTAGCCTTTCTAGATTTTTCCACTTAGATTAAGAAAACTACTAGGGTGTGGACTAGTTGCTCATCACCTTTCGTCTGGAGATGGGGCATGTGATAAAGCGCCCTTTTTTTAGAGTCACTGCCACACTTTTTGCTCCAATGCTGATGGTTATGACTCTGAAAGTGCACTTGATCCCGTGCCCAGTCCCCAGTGCAGTGTTCTCTCCCTAAAATCGAAACATGGGACTTAGTAACCCCAAATGGCAACTACTTTAACCCCCTTATAAGATGCTGGTATGTGGTACCAGTGGTACCTAGAGTATGGGAGATACAGGGGTCACCAGGGCCTGGAGCACTGATTGTGCCAAGCTGAGTCACACAGGTTTACAGATGACAACAGTTCTGCTTTTGCAGACTGCATGAGCAGTGCAAATGTCTCAAACTAGACTTTGCCCTAACCATGTGTGGCAAGGTGAAAGTAATATTTTAATATATGCCATTCACCCCTAAGGTACGCCTCCTGAACTCAGGAAGCTGGTTGCATATTATTAAAGGGTTAAACATATACGTGCAAGCTTATATGACCCTATAGTAGCCTCTTCCCATTAAGGGCTACTCTGAATGATCAGGGAGTTATAGGATAACATGGGCTGGCACCGGGCAGACGCTGAGGTTACCATCTCCATTATGGTCACACTGAAATATGTCATGTTTGGTATCAAACAACTTGTCTCCTCAAACCTGATTTGATTCCCATGTTGGATTTGAAGTGGCATGTACCCAAGTGGCTACCTTACAGGTATCTGACCCCCTGCCAGAAAGTATGACCACCCCATGAGTCAAAAACAAAGGCCTGGACGGGAAGGTGACACCTCCCTCCATAACAGGTTGGCTAATGAAGTGGCACATACAGTCAGTGATGTTCAAACCTTTGACCCCCTCTGATATGCATCCAGGCTGCCTCCCAGGGGGATGCAGCTCTCCCCTTATCCCCGGCCACATTTGCTCCCAGGCAGGTGGGAAACATTAGGTAGTCATGAGCTGTACACCCCCAAAAAGGTAGCCATACTCCTAGGGGTGGGTTACCTGGAATGTACAGCCAAAGAAGGTGTCTGCCATTTTTAAAAGTGGCAGAATAGAGGGTTCTGGGTAGCAAAGGTGGCACAAATTCCAGCATGTGGTCACCTCATGGGTGGATTAGCTACAGGGGCTAGTAGCCCATTGGCTAATTGCACCCAAACCCCTAGCTTCCCTAAATCTAGGATTCAAGTGGAACTCATTAAATCCTATTGGTTCAAGAAATGTTCATAAGCTGATGACACACAATTGATCATCTCATTTGGCCAAGATATAAACAGCATTAAACAAAAATTCCTCACCTGCGTGAAAGAGATTGCTACTTGGATGTCCCCTGATTGCCTCCAACTTCATGCAGGAAAGACAGAAATCATATTGTTAGGCAAAGTATATGGAATGCTGACGGGTGACCAGCACAAGTGGGCTCTGATCCCCGGTTCACTAGAACCACAAAACATCTAGGTATAATCTTAGACGATCAACTATCAATGCAAATCCAGATCGCCACTGTATGTGGCACATGGTTTGACACCATGCGTTGGCAAAAAAATAATATTTAGATGGCTACCACCGAACCCACAAAAGACTCTTATCCAGCCGCTAATAATTTGTAGACTGGACTATAGAAATGCTTTGTTTTGTGCCTCCAGCAAATTCCTTCTGGCAAAATTACAAGTGGTTCAAAATACTGCAGCAAGTATGGTTAATAGCCTGTCCCCTAGAACCTCTTCAGCCCTCATACTTGAAGATCTACATTGGCTTCCTGTCTGAAAGAGATCACTATTTAAATTGCTCTGCCTGACTCTAACGAGTTCCCCATTGACGATTGTGAGCATAGAGATGTATCCAAGATGGTGACGGATACGTGCCGAGCAGGAGGTAAAGGAGGTGGTCTAGACCACCAGTCACGTTGTGAGAATGTAACCGCAATCAGCGAGGAACAAAAAGCAACACCCAATGCAAATACGGGTTGTTGGCGGACGGAGCTCGGAGAGGAGGAGGAGCGGTGGCATAAGAGAACTACCAGAGAAGAGGATGGGAGGTCTAAAACTGCAGAGGAGAGAGATGAAGAATTCCCAAAGGTTGTGGAGGGTTCACAAGAGCGGAAGGAGACCGTGGACTGCGAGAGATGCTCTCAGAGCACTATGACATAGACTAGCACTCAAATGGGAAAGAGGAGGCTGGATCTCCCTCATCACGGCCAGGAAGGGTTGTTGACTCAGGTAAGTGCCAGCTGCACATTTCTTTTCTTTAAAGGGTAGGTGGTCAGGGTTACGAGCTACACCAATTTAAGCACACATAATCCCTCACCTAGGCACTTCACAATTAAGGCACGGGTTGAGGTAGACAAACCCCAGCCCCTACGACTAAAGAAGGGCAGTGGCCTGAGCTTGTTTTGTTTTCTTTGTTGGTTCCCCTCGGTGTCTCGTCAACCCTCCTGAGGGCTACCTTTTGGATGGAAGAAAAAAGCAGGAGGAGAAATGGATACACTGCCTGTGTATATTGAATGACAACCTTAAAAACCTAAGACTATCATATAGTTTGAAAAAAAGTCACCTTCATACATTGCTGACATATATCATTCAATTAAAAGATCCAAATCCTAACAGTGGCCTACAGCTATCTTTGTTTAAGGGAGGGTTCAGGGATGTCCATACAGGCCCATGCTAGGACATTGTCATACAAGTCTTTACCAAAATCAGGACCAAAATACCTATGCATAAGCTGCCCCCTTATATTTCAAATAGAAAACTCCAATCTAGGGACCTATTTCTCTTATGCTGTAGACATATTCGCTCAACCAAATATGGAGGCTGTGCCCTCTCCTATCTTGTCCCACATCACTGGAATAAACATTCTCTTTCCATTAAAACATGCCCAAGCTTAGTGGACTTTAAGAAAAGCCTAAAAACCTGGCTGTTCAAACCACCTCTTTTTCTCACTGTCCACCCTACAGCACTGAGATGTGCCTCCGGAGATGAGCCTTGTGCTATATCAAGAATCAAATAACATAGCATAACACCCCTTGTTCCAGAACCTCTGATCAGATTTGATTTGACTTCAACAAAAGACAAAGAAGAGACTCAAGACACAAGGACCTGCAAAAAACAAAGTCATAATACTCTTACCCTGTGGGAACCACCATGCAATTGCATGACTGCGATTCGTTCTGGACCAAAGACTGATTCCCCTCAACAGAGGGACCCCTTGGAAAGCCAAAGGCAATTCTAGACTACCTTGGACTAATGTTGCTAGTCCCCTACAGCCCACAGGTAAAAGCACACCTCCAGAACCAAAGAATCACTAGGCATCGGATCGACCAAGGAATCGCTCAAAATTTGATAGTCCAGTTCATTGTAGGAAACGTAGATCTGACCTCCTGCAAGTTTCTTGGTGGCTACCTTTTTCTCCTAGACATCTGGACATCAAAATAGCTTCACAATGATCTTACCACTGCCAAGGCTTTTTGGTGGCAATTCCGAACACCACTACATTCACTATATGCTGCAACTTGAAGGAACACCACAGAACCTGGTCCTGTTGTTGACTTTTTGCATCCGTTTCCTCACCAACACTGTCTGAGCAGTAAAACCAGCTTCCCCAGAGCTCCTGCTTCAGCACCATGGACAGCCAGAGCAACTCTGCACCCGGACCCTACGAGCCAGGTAACATTCAACTGACTGTCGTGGACTGGTCCTGGGAGCAGCTTCACCGTAGCCCTCAGCGTGTTCTGTGCAACTTGACTTGCAAGTGGCCAATTGTCACTAGTGCTTTTTGCCATTGACTGCAATGTTCACGTTCTGCACTATTGAATTGCAATGATTTGTTTTTCTTTGTACAATTCATAACTACTGTTATATTCATCTGATTGTCTTTGTTTAGGTGTTTAAATGTATATAAAAAGCTGCTTTATTTGTATAAATTGGGCTGAGTTTGTGATTTATTATAGGGAATTCAAAGTTATTCAAAGTATTACATACATATTCCACCTTCCTACACTCTGATCTGCTTTTCCTGACTCCCACATTTCTGAATCAGACATGGTGATGCAAGCACTGTGTGTCTGCTGATAAACTCACATCCACCTCAAAACAACAGAGATATCTTAGTGTTATTGTTCCTGAATCAAGCCAGTGCCAGAATATCAGCCTCTCTTAGCGAAGGAACACATTAAAGGTAAAATAGTGCCAAAAAGCTGTTTGCTCAAGTCACTCTTTATCCTCTGTGGCCACCATTCCTTAATTATTTAAAAAAGGTTTTATATAGCCCTGGCTAGACCCGGAGGTATCAGAGTGCTTTACAAGGGTAGATGGGTATCAGACAATAAATTGTAGGTTACTGCTTTACAAAGGTTACACAGTTATTAGAGCATGGCAATTTTAGTTACAAGTAAGGTTAAGACAAACAAAAAGGAACATATAGGTAGGGGATAAAGCTGGCAAGTAGACAGAGTGGAGGAGGGAAAGAGGAGGGGAGGGTTAGAGACACGCATGGCAAGAGGAGGGGGAGGGTGACAGGGACACAAACTGGTAGGCGAGTCTAAGCTGCGCCCAAAGTCCAGAAGCTGTGATCCCAAGGGGGAGTGGTATAATTTCCCCGTCTCTGTTGCGAGAGGCTCCCTAAGCGCAGTGGACTCTCTCAGAGGGGTCTCTGAGACTCCAAGGCCTATTTACTTTATCCTTCCCCAAAAAGGGTAGAAGGAGTGCTTTGGCAAGAGGTGCCATGCCATACCTCAATTGTGAGTGGCTCCCTTGGCGCTGTGGACTCTCTCAGCGGGTATGCTGAGACTCCAGTGTATATAACTTTGATCTTTCCCTAAAAAGGGGAGAATCAATCATAGTAGTTGTAAAGCGGGCTACTTACCCGTGAGGGTCTCAAGGCTCGGAGGGAAGGGGGTGGTGCTACTGCTCGAAGAGCCAGGTCTTGAGGAGTCTTCTGAAGGCGAGTAGGTCTTGGGTCTGCCGTATGTGGGTAGGGAGGGTGTTCCAGGTCTTGACGGCAAGGTAGGAAAAGGATCTGCCACTGGAGGTTGTTTGTTGGATGCGGGGAACAGCGGCGAGGGCGAGGCTGGCGAGCGGAGCTGGCGGGTGGGGGTGTAGAAGCTGAGTTTGCTGTTCAGGTAGGCTGGTCCTGCGTTGTGGAGTGCTTTGTGTGCATGGGTGAGGAGCTTGAAGGTGATCCTTTTGTCGACCGGGAGCCAGTGTAGGTCTCTCAGGTGGGGGCTGATGTGGCTGTGGCGGGGGACGTTGATGATCAGTCGGGCGGAGGTGTTTTGGATGCGTTGTAGTCGTCAAAGGTATTTGGCTGGGATTCCTGTATAAAGTGCATTGCTGTAGTCTAGTCTGCTGCTGAAGAGGGCCTGTGTCACCGTTCTTCTTGTTTCGGTTGGGATCTACTAGTAGATCCTTGGAGCATGCAGAGGGTGTTGTAGCAGGAGGAGGAGATGGCGTCGACCTGTTTAGACATGGAGAGGGAGGAGTCGAGGATGAATCCTAGGTTGCGTGCATGGTCGGTGGGTGTCGGTGCTGTTCCCAGTGTGGTAGGCCACCAGGAGTCATCCCAGGCTAAGGGGGTGGGTCTGAGGATGAGTACCTCCGTCTTGTCTGAGTTCAGCTTCAGACGGCTGTTCCTCATCCAGTCGGCGACGGCCTTCATTCCCTCGTGGAGTTTGGTTTTGGCGGTGTGCGGGTCCTTGGTGAGGGAGAGGATGAGCAGGGTGTCATCAGCGTAGGAGATGATATTGAGGTTGTGTTGGCGGGCCACGTGTGCGAGGGGAGCCATGTAGACGTTGAACAGCGTCAGGCTGAGAGACGATCCCTGGGGGACGCCGCAGATGATGTCGGTGGCCTCAGATCGAAGGGCGGGAGGCGGACGCTCTGGGTTCTGCCGGAGAGGAAGGACGTGGTCCAGTCAAGGGCCTTCTCCTGGATTCCGGCTTCTAGGAGGCGTGTCTTTAGAGTGCGATGGCAGACTGTGTTGAAGGCGGCTGACAGGTCCAGGAGGATAAGAGCTGAAGTTTCGCAGTTGTCTAATTGGTGCCTGATGTCATCTGTGGCGGCGATGAGGGCTGTCTCGGTGCTGTGGTTTTGTCTGAACCCAGACTGGGACGGGTCCAAGATGTTGTCTTCCAGGTGGCGGGCCAGTTGCATGTTGACAATTTTCTCAATGACCTTTGCCGGGAACGGGAGCAGGGAGATGGGCCGGAAGTTCTGGAGGTCCTTGAAGTCCGCCTTGGTCTTCTTGAGGAGGGCGTTGATTTGAGCGTGTTTCCAGCTTTCCGGTAATGTCGCTGTTTTGAAGGAGATGTTGATGACCTTCTGTAGTTGGGGTGCGATGGCAGCGTCTGCTTTGTTGAATACGTGGTGTGGGCACGGGTCTGATGGAGATCCTGAGTGGATGGAGTTCATGACCTTGCGTGTCTCGTCGTCGTTGACGATGGACCAGGAGGTCAGGTGGTTGGCACTCGTGGTGTTCACTGGGGTGGTGGGGTCTGGCGTAGTCGGGGCGGTCATGCTGTTGAAGCTGTCATGGATGTCAGCGATCTTGCTGTGGAAGAAGATGGCCAGTGAGTTGCACAGTTCTTGTGAGGGCGGTATGTCTTTGGCGCTGGGGTTGGAGAGTTCCTTTACGATGCTGAAAAGCTCTTTGCTGTCGTGTGCATTGTTATCTAGGCGGTCTTTGAAGGAAGATTTTTTGGCTAATCTGTTGAGTTGGTGATATCTGCGGGTGACGTCCTTGCGGGCTGTGCGGTTGTCCGGAGTGCGTTCGAGCAGCCATATCTTCTCCAGTTTCCTGCACGCGTGTTTTGAGGTCTGCAGCTCGTTGGTGAACCAGGTGTCTCTCTTGCTGGTGTGGTTGTTGGAGGGTTTCTTGAGTGGGGCAAGGGTGTTGGCGCAGTCATTGATCCACTGTCTGAGGTTACGGGCTGCGGTGTCTGCTTTGGTGGGGTCGGTGGGTGGGTTTTGGGCGAGGGTGGTGATCAGCTGGTCTTTGGTGACTTTGCTCCAGCAGCGGCGAGGTAGCTGCTGGGTGCGGTGGTGCGTGGTTGGTTTATTGAAGGTGAAATGGATGCAGCGGTGGTCGGTCCAGTGGAGTTCAGTGGTGTGGTCGATGGTGATGTGGGTGCCTGTGGAGAATACGGGGTCTAGCGTGTGGCCAGCGGCGTGGGTGGGTGCGGTGACGAGTTGTCTGAGGCCAGGTTGGCGAGGTTGGCGATCAGGGTGGCGGAGTTGGCGTTGTTGTTCTCGAGGTGGAAATTATGGTCCCCTAGGAGGATGTAGTCCGTGGAGACGAGTGTGTGGGTGCTGGCGAGGTCGGCGATGGAGTCGCTGAATAGAGCTTGGGGTCCGGGAGTCTGTAGATGAGTGTTCCTCTGAGGGTGGTGTTGGGGTTGGTGTGGATCGGGAAGTGCAGGTGTTCGGCGGTATTGAGGGTGTCATCAGCATGGGTGGTGACCTTGAGCATGGACTTGTGGACGATGGCTATTCCTCCTCCAATTCCGTTGGCACGATCCCTGCCGGTGATCTTGTGCCGTCCGGGATGGCTATGGTGCTGAGGAGTTGTTCCACCAGGTCTCGGTCAGGAAGGCCACGTCTGGGGCGGAGGTGTCGAGCAGATCCCAGAGCTCGACGGCATGTTTGCGTGCGGAGCGGGTGTTGAAGAGTAAGCAGCGGAGGTGGTTGGGTCCAGTCCTTGGAGGTTTGGTGACTCTGTTGCAGGTGAAGCTGCAGGTATGGCAGGAGAAAGGTCCGTGAGTCCGTTTCAGGGCAGCTTGGAAGCAGTCGTGGTTTTGTCCGGCATTGAGTGCATAGAGGGTGCTGGCATCGTAGCGGAGTATGGTGTTGGGGCCTTTGCAGGGTCCAGGGGTTCTGGCGCTGGGCGCGGTCCAGGCGTTAACGGGCGCAGACGGGCTTGCCTTTGGCGAGCCAGCAGCACGCCCGCTGCGTGCGGCCGCTGCGCGCGTCCTCTATAAGCGGGGTATTGGGAGGGAGGAGCAGCAGGGAGGCAGGAGTGGGGTGGCCAATGGGGAGCAGGGGGGCAGGGCCGCAGGGATGCAGCGGCGGGAAGGAACAGGAAAGGGCGGACGGCAGGGAGCAGGTACAAGGCAGCTGGCAGCCGTGTGGCGGCGTGGGGAGCGACCTACCTGTGAGCATGGTCAGAGGTCGCTCAGTGCTTAGGAGTGCTTAGTCACAGGGCACAAAAGGACAGGGGGCTAGGTGGTGAAAGCAGGCAAGGGGAGATATTCCGGGGAGTGGGAGGATAGGAGCAGGGGAAGTAGAAAGAGAGTGGAGAGGGAAAGAGGAGGGTAGGATTAGAGACATGGCAAGGCAAGAGGAGGGGGAAGGTGACGGAGACACAAACCGGTAGGCAAGTCAAAGCTGCGCCCAAAGTCCAGTAAGCTGTGAACCCAGGGGGAGTGGTATCATTTCCCCATCTCTGTTGCGAGAGGTTTCCTTTACGCAGTGGACCTTCTCAGAGGGGTCTCTGAGACTCCACTGGATCCTTCCCCAAAAAGGGGAGAGGGAGTGCTTTGGCAAGGGGTGCCATACAATACTTCAATTGTGAGTGGCTCTCTTGGCGCAGCAGACTCTCTCAGCGGGTTCACTGAAACTCTAGAGTATAAAAATGTGCTCTTTGCCCAACAAGGGGAGAAAGAGTGCTTAGTCAAAAGGCCCAAAGGACAGGGGGCTAGGTAGACTAGCAAGCAGTCTTGTAATGCTAAGTCATGCACAAAAATATACATGGACTTTGAGAGAAAGAATCATGTTTTGTAACTTGAAGGGACCAACTTGTATTTAAGATAAGAGTAAAATAAGACCTAGAATCAGAGGTATAAAAAATTATTCTAGTCACAAACTCTCTGATTCTGAATTTGCGACTAGAAGGTATATTCTCTCATCAAAAATTCAAGAGTATGTTAACAACTGACAATTGTGTTCAATGTCCACAAACTTCACAGACTTAAAGACTTGGGACCTCCACAGTACTCCACGGCTAAATAACTTTTGCACAGCCCTTCTAATCCTTCAGAAAAGGAGAAGGAGTTGAAGTCTGCAGGAAAAGAACATTGTAAGATGGAGCAGAGAGTGAAATCACAAGTCCTCTCATACAATTGGATGAGATTTCTGCCAAGGCCACAAATGTGAGCCTCTGGGATATGTCATGTTATGCGTATTTTTGGAAAGCACAATCACATACCAGGGACATAGGGTCTGACCCATCAAAGAACAGGACTCTGTGTCTACAGGAAAACGTGTCAGTACATTATGGCCAAACTCACCTGAATATTCCACTCACTGCCCAGATAGCCAAAGCCGAAGCTAAAGATGTTCGGAGTCTCATTGACCATAGTCATGCAGTAGTTCCCCATGGTGGAAGAGCGTCTTCACGCCTGCGGTGCTCCAATGGACCCTGTGAGTCCTAAAGATGTGAGGTGCCTGAGGGAACAAGACGACAAACAGGATGGTTGAGTTAGAGGGCGAGGCAATAGATTTGAGAAGAAAGTAAAATGACAGGCAAAAACATGAGGGGATAACAGGATAGCAGTTGACGTGGTACAAAAAGTAACAACCAACAAGCTTAAGAGTGAAATTAATCTTTAATTATTTATATATAAACATGTTCTTAAGTATCAAAGCAGCATTTACAACCAGCACACAAACAGCAAACTGAGCATGACTGACAGTGGACAACAAGCGATGCTTTGCAAGCATAGTAAACTGTTGAGGAGGAGGAGAGGATCACAGAGATTGGAAGCTGAAGAGTCACTGCTAGGGGTTTCATGGCCGTTGTTATCTGCAAACAATCAACATTTTAAGCACATTCAATCAGCACGTATGATGGAGGATTTTCCAGAGAGTCAACTAGGGCATAGCCACAGAAGAGTCTGTTTTATGTAGCCTTGCTAGGCCACAGTAGAAGCGATAGAAGTAATTGAAAGTGGAGTAAATGTATGTGAAATGTTCATTGAGATGTGTGTGGTGTGACACCAGTAGGACCAACAGTGATCATCTTCCTTACATTACTTACTGGCACTCCTCATTACTCTGAGCCCAGGTCTTCCTCTCCACAGTATAGTTTCCCACGCCTCACTGACCTGTTGTAGCTGGCTTCATTTTTCGGTTGGTGGCTTTTGGTAAACGGAGGGGCTTTGGCTGGGCTTCCTTTTAAGTCATGGACGAGTTATGGAAGTCGGCCATATTGGAGGGATGGGAGTGTAGTGTAGTTCCTATATCCCTGAGAGGCTCTGCACATTGGAATAATATACACTATAGTTTTGACATAGGACTGAGGTCAGTATGTCTCTATCGAGTACATTAAACTTAATTACTTGTGTGTGCCAGCTAACTCAGAGGTCACTAGAAACTTCTCAAATGAACAAGAAGGGTTTCGTTTCTGACAACCGCATAAACATGACAACTTTGTTTCCCTTAGAGTCGGAACAATCTCAGAATTGTGGAAACAACAGATAACCATTTCACTCATTCAATCGTGCATGCTTCGTTTCTACAGAGTTTGCACAGAAATAGGGAGACGGGCGTTTCAATAAAAATGGTTTATTGAACAATCTTATTTCTCATGCAAGAGATATGAACCGCTACAATCGTAATACAGAATGCGAAGTATAATACGTACAGCGTTAGCAGTAAGATGAAATAATACTGCAAGAGCATGACTTGTAGCTATGACATATATTCATAAAAATACATACATAAAATAACACAGGCTAAAATACTCCTCTGGTGCTTCTAAAATAACCCTCCCCATTGTACCTAAGCTAAGTGTACTATGAGGGAAGAAGTAGGTGCTGTTTAGCTATCGCCTAGTTTAGCTATAGTTGCCAAGATTTGCCAAAAGCCCCTCTAGTTTCTAGTCCATTCCATACCTTAGAATGAGTGAGGTTGGAATCTCTTTCCGGGTCTCGATCTCTAACACCCCGCAAGGGGCGTCAGAAACACTGGAGCTGAATTCTCTGCGAGGAGGATGACAGTGTCTGGTCAGTGCATCAGTTGGGGACTCGACTTCCTTCTGAACTTGCCGTGGCGAGCCGTGTCATGCAAGTAGGCACCCGAACCGTGGACCGTGATTCACCATGGCAAGTTAAGGTATATTTATACCTTGTAGGTGTTTAGGAATGCCAGTATTGATGTAAAAGTCGGGCAGAAGAACGTTATGAATGAACCCCTAAGATATAGCTGTTCATGCATAATAAATGAGTTCTTGGAGAAACCAATATCCAAGCAAGGGGAAGTCCTAAAATCTTAAGAGTCTGGTTTACTAAGAACTCGTTGAGATGTAGATGAACGGATGTAGTTGATCATGCATGTATTTGGTTAGCATGGAGAATGTCTAAATAAGGGCTGGATTTCTATGCCTAAAAGAGGGCAATGTGAATTGTACCTATATAAGGGCATGAATTGGGAAATCAATATACGGTATCTAAATGGACACACAACAGGAGGCTAGTGCGCTAACTTTTTAACTAGTGAGTTTCTGTAGGGAGACTAAATCTCATTGAGTAATTACTGTGGCGAGGAAGACCCGGACTCGGAGTAATGAAGATTACCAGTAAGTAACCGGGGCATTCATCCTCCATCATCTCCTGACTCCTGTCAATCACAGTCTCCACATTCTGAGGCAGGTGGAAACATCAAGTCATCAGATGGTGCACGTCTGGCGAGTACAAGCATGAGAAGCTTCTATTCTCTAGAAGTCTTTAGAAATGCGTTGCACAATGCAGACATGGAGGAGGGAAGTGGAAAATATAGACAAATGTCTAAGAGTGAGCAACGCCCAGTACTATGGATCCCTGATCTTGTCAAGGGAGGAATAATGCTGACATATCAATGTGTAAGAGAGAACTTTGTCCAAACATTGTAACCCAGATCACAGTAGGACTTCTTCCTTCTTCAACCTACAGGAGAATGGGTTGGTAAGACTGACTGCCAGGTGTGGCACCGGCAGGTGTAAATCTCTAAACTCCTTCTTTTGACCATTTTGTATCAGATAAGATTGGCGGAGTCCACCGTGAGTATTGGCCATGGACATCTAACCATCCTGCTAGCTAGGACTGTTTGTCACACCATTATGGAGAGCAGGTGCCTCTCAACTATGAAGGAGAAGATGCAGAGGTGAATGGAATGTTGCAAGCTTGTATGTAGGTGGTATTTGAATAGAGAAAGGTTACATAAAAGGCAGCAGAGGGTGCACAGAGTACAATGCAAGTATTCTGTAGATGTCTGATAGGAGACATATCTGGGTTCTGAAAGCAGAAGAGTATGGTCACTACATCATGATGCAGTGTTGTGGAACAGTCCTGGATACAGTGATGTAATCCAGACATTGTGCACATAGCTGGAAGAGGTCTCAGTCATATTTACAAGGAGGTAACACCAACAGAACATAACTTTTTGCGATGTTCTAATGCTGTTAAATCCTTCCCCTTATTTACAAGCCGGTGTTAAGCCATGTTAAGTGGCTTAACAGCGCCTTATAAATGAGGACCCTTTTCATGCAGCTCCTAGCATGAAAGGGGTACAAAAGGGGGTGGTGATGGACGTCCATCACCACCCCCTTTTGTACCACTTTGTTCACCATAAGTTGGCAGGGTATGCTCAGACGTGAGTCCCTTGCTCACTTTGCCACTCGATTCAAGCAAGCCGGGCTGAAGACGGCTGAAATGCCAGAAAACGGTCCTCGGAAGCTTGTTTTCGGTCCAGGGAAGGCATGGCTTGGCAGTTCGGGCTGGACTGTTCCCATGAGGCACAGGGTCAGACTGATTTGCATATGGCCATGTCTGAACTGGGGTGGCAGAGTGGGCTAAAGAACGGTGATGGATTAAACCCAGATCTGTTGACTGGGTGTGAGTGATTGATTGGTTCAGATGCTCCGTCCATCACCACCCCCCTTTTGTACCACCTAGCATGAAAGGGGCATGCAATGGGTCTTGCATTTGGTGTTCCGCCATAATGCGTATAGCTGTTTGGTGCTGCCCCATTTACGAGGCATAGGGCTGTGCCAAAAATACAGCCAGGGAATACCTAGTCCAAGTGTGCTGCAGCCAGACCATATACTTTTAAGCCTCAAGGTAAATGCTAACTGTTGAATGGCTGCACAGAAACATGTTGTGTTTGGTGTCAAACACTTTGGAATCCTACCCCCCCCCCCCGCCAGTCCTGGGGGCGGGAGTAGAATTCCACCCTTCTAGAGGGAGAGACATGTACACACACATATACACGGTACCAGTATAAAAGAGCCCTGGCATCACAAAATGGATGCTGCAGCCACAGACATGAGTCTGGCCTCCTGCTGCTGGACGAAACTTCAGCAGGGTAGGCCTGGACACTAGCTTTCCTGTCACAGGGAGATGTCACCACCTCCCAGACAGGCTTTAGTGTATTGGGGCTGGGTGGGTGTACTCCAGGAGTGCTTTGAAGTCTGTACTGGGGGCAACTTTGGTGTCCCTGTGCATAGCCCATTTCAAACCGGTTGCAGGGCTACCAGCCCCTGCTCTGGTGTGAAACTGGACAAAAGAAATGGGTGTAGTCACCCCTCTTTCCAAACCCTCCCATAGGTGGGTCACCAGAGTAAGTCCAACCCATTACTTGGATATAAGAAAGTAACCCCTGACTACAGGACTTCAGATTACAACTGGATGAAACTCTGATACAGAAATACCAGAACTTCAGCAATCTACACAACTAGATGACTGGAGAATCTCCCTTGGAGTAAAGGAGTAACTCCCCTGCTTGGCAGGCACCTAAGACGTATCTGACCAGTCTGCATCTCCAAAGCTCCCGCCGGACTCCAAACTAATGTCAGACCAGAAGGTAGATTTCCAGACTTCTACGAGGCCAACCTGAGTCCCCAGCAAAGCTGAGACCCACAGCCCTCGTGAGTACCGTGAAACCGGAACTCCTGGACACTGTGCACATTTGCAAATACATCAGCTTCTCGACGTCCCTTGAGGCTGTGCATTGGGTTACTTGAAGCCCAGACCCTGAGCACCTTTTTCACTGAAGATTGCTGGCCTACACTCCACAAGTGTTCTGTGAGCTGGCCCTTTGTGTTTTCGCTTGAGGTACCTTTGCGATCCCTGGTCTGTTGACTTGTAGGTCCCTGAGAAGGCAACTTTGTCTTTCCTTGAGTTTTCCTGTTAGCTCTAGACGTGCCGTGACTCTCCATCACTTGGTGAGTCCCTCAGACCTTGCTGGTCCCCACCGTACTATTTCTTCTCCTCCTGCGTGGGTTGCTGTTGCTAAGGCTTGTTTGGTCCAATCTGGGAACTGACACTGCAGCACTCAAACTCCATTGTGGGACAGTCGTAATCCAGCTCCTGGTTGTCGTCGACACCTCCTGGTCCTCGTGGCTATAGAGTCAAGCTTTACCTCCTCAACCTGAAATCACCCTACAATGGTAGGCATTCGTCTATCATGCCCCTGGTCACTGACAAGTGATCCAGACTCTGTCCCCTCTGTTTTCAGGTTCTTCTCATCTTTGATCCAGGCTTGGATCACACCAGACACTTTCCACTTTGACGGCAGCAGCACTTTGCAGCAGATCGCCATTGAAATCAACGACGATTCCCGGCATGAAAAGTCACCTATGCACCTGGCTTTCCTGGGTGAGGTAACTTGAGTACTCTGGTGCTCCTGTGGGTGTTGGCCCGTAGAACCCCTTAAGTCTAAAGGGGTTTGCTCAAAGTCCTCTCCTAAGTGTCCCTAATCTTTAAATTTCCAACTGCGACTTTCCCCATAGAAGCTAACAGCGTCTTGTGGCTGTGTTCTCACACTGCACATGTCCCCCGTGGGTCCCTTGTGTCACTACCTTGGGTGGTTTCTTGTGACCTCAGAATTCCTCATACTCTAGACCTTGTGTCAAGTCAAGTTGTGGTTCTTATACCACTTTCTTAATATAAGGTTTGGTACGCCCCTAGGGCTCAATGTATATTGTGCTAATTTACTGTGATATATTAAGTGTAACATATGTCTTTTGGCCTCTAGCCTCATAAAGAGACTAGTACAGTGTGTTCAGAATAAATACATATATTTTATATATATACCAGGTGTGGTTCTCCTTTCATTTGGTCATTCAAGAGATTATAGATTGGTGAAACTGACGTACGACTACCGACAGATCCACATCGATCCACAGAGGCTGCAGCTACGATATGACAGAGAAGCCGCGCAGGCTGCAGCGCTCTCCCCCGCTCTCCCCCGCTCTCCCTGGGGCACTGACGGCAGAGGCAGCGGACAAAGTGGACAAAGCAGGTGGTGGGGAACAGCGTCTGAGACTGCGTTGGTCTGCGGTCTGCCGGGACGAAGGGCAGAAGCTGCAGCGCTGTAGCGTTGTAGCATTCTTCCTCGGGGGGCAGACTGCGGCTGTGGCTGCGTGTGGCTGTGTGTGGGCAAATACAACGGGAATGTGACTGTGTTAGTGCTTCTCGATATGTCGCCCGCATTCGACACGGTGAACCATCTAATCCTGCTGGAAAGACTGCAGAATTTGGGAGTGAGGGGGCGGGCACTGCAATGGCTACAATCCTACCTGGCAGGATGTCATCAGGTGGTAACACTGGCTTCTTTCACTGCCAGGGAAACATCAGTAACCCATGGGGTTCCACAGGGGTCTGCAATTAGTTAGATCTTATTTAATATTTATTTGCAGCCCTTGCTCCCCATTATAAAGTCTGCCGGAGTCTGCATAGTTAATTACGGGGATGATACACAATTGGCATTCTCATTGGAGGGTGCCAATGCTGTTTCCCTTGATCTGTTCCAGGAATGTATGCGGAAGACAGCTAACTGGCTTAGTAGGAACTCCCTACAGTTTAACGCAGGAAAAACCCAGGTGGTTTATTGCTCCTCGGTTAGGCCACCTAGACAATTTCCATCTGAATTTAGGCTGACTCCAGAGGAGGAACCACTGATTCCGGTGAGCAAAGTACGTAACCTGGGGGTGCTGATTGACAAGGACCTCCAGTTGGAATCACAGGCTAATAAGACCGCCAATGTCTGCTTTGCTCTGTTACGCATGCTGCGTAAAATTCTTCCCTTGCTGCCTAAAGAGGCACGCCCACTGGTAGTAAGTAGCATAGTGGGTAGCAGGCCGGACTACTGTAACTCGCTGTACTTGGGGGCCCCGCTATATATTCTACAAGGGCTCCAGAAAATCCAGTCTGCAGCAGCAAAACTTGCCCTTGGTTGGCAACGCTGTTCCTTGACAACAATGGCCTTGAGGGAGCTGCACTGGCTACCTGTGACGGAACGTATTCGCTTCAAGTCCCTGTGCCTGGTTTTTAAAGCGATACATGAGCTAGGGCCAGTCCCTTTGCAGGAAAGGTTCTCTAGGTATCAACCCTCCAGGCAGCTGCGATCATCTAGTGCCTCGCTACTCACGGTGCCTAGGTTCAAACGGGCCAGGCTAGGAGGTCGAGCATTTAGTGTAGCTGGCGCTCAGCTGTGGAATGGACTTCCCCAGAGCCTTAGACAGATCAGTGCCCTGCTAGAATTTTGCAGGAACCTGAAAACCTATCTCTTTCCCAAAGCCTAGTAGGAATTTCCTTTTTAGGTTAGGGCTGATGTGATCTATTTATTCGTGATTCAGTTCTTAGTCGGAAGCGCAAGGATACCCTTGGGGTGACAGTAAGCGCTATATAAGTTTTAAATCAATCATCAATCAATCAATACCCTTGCCTGCAGTTTCCCCAAGCAGCTCACGTGGAAGGAAACAGCCCTGTCCTTCTTGCTCCAGTCCAGGCTTTGCGGGTGGCCGGAGCAGGAGCAGGAGATAGACAGTGGCTGTGGCTGAGTGCAGTTGTGCAGTTTCCCCAAGCAGACAAGCAGATTCGCAACGTCTGGGGACATTCAGGGTACATTGCAAAACATTGCAAAACACCTGCAAAATACCCTCAAAACGTACTTTTGAAGGAAACTTACGTAGAGGGATCAGCCCCGTCCTCCTTGCTCCAGTCCAGCCTTTGCAGGTGGCCGGAGCAGGGGCAGGGGCAGAGATGTTCCAGCAGTAACAGCGGTGGCAGCAGCAACGAGGCAGTGAAGAGGAGAATCAAAGCAGGAGTTTAGCTGAAGGTGGCTGGAAGGAGGCGGGGGTACAGCGGCCAGCAAAGCGCAACCACTAATGTGAACCCAGAGTAGCTCAACCAAATCTCCATGGAAGCAAGGAAATGCACTAATTCCATCCATATATTACATTTTCGGCTCAATGAACTCAACTGGCAAATTTACATTCTTAAAATATCTAGCTGCCGCAATCTATTCAATGCCCGAAAAGGTAACTGGACCACAAAACCATTGACGCCGTACAAATGAAATCCCTCTCAGATGGATGACAAAACAGCTAATATGGCACCCGTACCACCGGTGCAATCCGTGAATGGTACACCATATATTACTGTAAAAGAAGGGCCAGACATGAGCAAGTCAACACCACAAGAGGGCGAAAAGTCACTCAGTTTGGGTAATAAGAAGCAAACAATTCAAATACAAGCACAAGTACACATAAAACCGGGAGACAATAGTCAAGAAGGTCATGTATATGAGCAATTACAGTATAAGAGTCCAGACAGTATCTCGGACAGTATACCGGCTAACATCCTGGAGAATACAACCACAAATACAAGTCAAGCTAGAGTATTATTAATATCTACATTACCATCAGCATCAATTGTGCAAAATAAACAATTGGCGTTAAAAGGCAGACAGCAAACAATAATTGAGATATCATGTTTGTCAGAGCAGGCAGAGCAAATACATACTGAACCTTTTAACAAAATACCCAATAAAAAGGAAACAATCCCGGAACAGAGGGCCCATATGGACATGGATAATATGGAGAAAAGAAAAAAGGTACAGTTAACCTGCATAATTATAACACCGAGTGGGGCCATCTAGCAGATAACAACGTTACTCCATATCCAACAGAGGGAAGACAGGTCTTAAATTACAATCTGGAATCCCTTACAAATTGACATGATGTTCTAGTTAAAACATTAGAAACATAAATTAAAACCTTGAATATGCAGTCGGATAAACTCGACATCCAAATAAATCTAATGAACATATTCGCCGAATACATCTCAGACATAAACAACAAACTTGATATGACAAATTTATTTTTAAACACCCAGGACGGAAGCTTCCAACTGCCCTATATTGGCATCTTACATGAATGCAAACGTGCAAATTGTTCATTGGAAAACAAGGTACCAAATGGCAAAAATGGTAGAATTGAAGAAAAAAATACTGCCACAAATAATTACATAAACAATGCAGAAAATGATAAAGTGATAAAGTCGAGCGAAACAAGTTCTCAAAATGCTGCTTCAAGTAAAATAGTAGAATAGAACAGTGCAACCCACAAAAAACCGTAAAAAAAGCAAAAAGCAGGGGACTCAACTGAGGACGTAATTATAGCAGACCACCCAATGTTAGAATCAATCAAATGTAGACATGTTCCTTGTATCGAAGCAAACCAACAAATGTATAAACAAACAAACACAACAAACAATCCTCCACCCGCCTTAACAAAACGACAAAAAAACGAGCTACGAAAGCTAGAGTCTGCACACCGGTAAAATATCAAATAAGAATGCACCGGATAATTTTCCAATTTTTAATCTACCCGATGGCAATTGGAGATCATCATTAACATCAGGAGAGCATCAAAAACAAATCAAGGAAGAGCAAGAAAACCTACTAGATCAGTCAGTATCAACTGAAGCATCGTGCCGATAGAAAGAAGCTCTGCCAATAGCAAATAGTTCAGTGGTGATAAACCGGAACCTCAAGTGCAGTAACCAGGATTTAACCGCAATACACACACTTAAGGGGAGCAGCATAAATCGGAGCCTCGAGAGTAGTGATCTTGATTCACCGACAATAAATACACCCAAGGGAAGAACAAGGGGACAAATCAAGGGCTCTGGAAATAAAACAAAACAACCTGCCAAGTCATCAAAGCTCAAACAAGAACAGACCCTGATCGCACAAGTAAATGGCGATCTTCTAGACGGAGATATCAAAAAAGATAAAAAATCAGGGGTGTGCAAACAAGGATCCCAAGGGAAATAATAAACAAATTCAAAAATCCCAGAGGAATATTAAGCCTTGCTCATCCACTCACAAGAAAATGACCCTTCATACAGGAATTCCAGCGCCACCTTACAAGTCTGCAATAGTGACATGAAACAAGATAAGCAATTCATAGTGAAGGAAGATCAGAGCTCGAGAAACAAGAAGGAAGATTTGCTATTGATCAACATAAAAACGGTGTATGACGACGCAAATAGCAATAGAACAACCGAAAAGGGAAAAAACTCAAGGCCCTGTCAATTGATAACATCTTATCAGCAAGGACAAAACAGCATTATGCGAAGCAGTAAGAGAGGCGACAGAAAAGTTAATTTGAAGACAGATCAGCCTCTAGAAAACACCGAGAAAGACCACTGTCTGATTAACACAAAACGGCAGTGTTATGATACAAACAGCAGGTACAAAGAAGAGTTAAGAGGAAATCACACACCACCTTCTCACAAGCAAATACAAGAGAACATAACAAAAATAACAAATAGGATCCTATTTATGCCACATTATCAGTCACAAGGTCCGCAAGGTTATCTGAACAGAGGAAACATCTTACGCCTCATGGCAGAAATCCCAACATTACAACATCTGATGTCTGCAGATTTAATAGCAATATAATTTGTTAATCTTGGAAACAATATAGGAAATGATAGCACCCTAGCAACATGGAGGAACAAAGAAATAGTACAGCCATCCTGCAAGAAACCATAAAATTCGAGGCCTGGGGAATATCAGTCACAAGCCCAGTAATACAATGTTATCCATCTCCATTTCAAACATTAAACATTTCCCAAGTACAAACCTTAACAAAAAATATAGTCCCCTCGGTACTGTGAGGTGCCAAAGGTGCAGATGGCACAAACACAGAGCAACAGAGGAAAACATACTTAGGACTGCCCACCACCGGGTGGACGGGAGAATGAAGCTATAGTATATTTGGCAAGACAGAGCTCTCCCCCATAAAAATTCTATCCTGGAAAATCGCAGGAGCAAAAGGAATCCTACAAGACAGCGAAAAGATAGAGTCCTCGAATAGACACAAAATAATTGTGCTCCAAGAAACCTGGCTGACAGCCCCAGTTGGGGTTCCTGGTAGAATAGGCTATCACGTGAATGCAGCAAGAACTCAGCAATACGGAAGAGCTAAGGGGGGCCTTGCTGTTTATATCTCTACAGCACTAAAAATTAAGTCAATACAGCTGACATCAACAACTTCAGTCATGCAAATAATATAAATGGAACTGGGCACATTCTCAGGGGTAAGCACCATTATACTTATCAATATCTTTGCACACCCGAAATCTAAAATAAAAAAAGATCTTTTTAAGACAGCCACTGATGTCGTTGCCGAATCTCGCTTGGAACAGCCAACTTGGGAAATATTCCTTACAGGAGATTTTAATGCAAATCTAACACATAATCAAGAAGAGGAAGACAACGGCATCGCAGTAAACGAAATTTGGGCGGTAGAAACACAGCTGTTTCCCGTTCAAAAACACAATGACAAAGTAGGCCAGCAATTTATAAGGGACCTCGAACATCTAGGTATGTCCGTATTAAACGGGAGAATAAAACAGGATAAACCTGCCAACTGCATTTATAGTGGCCCCTGCTCAAGTTCAATCCTGGACTGCACAATAGTAACCCTCCCTCTTTTAGGGCAAATAAAGAGTATTCAAATCAAATGCTCACCCGACAGCGATCATTCATCCCAGCATATCGAATTAAAAATAATATTGTTCAAACATCAAGAGGCTCAAGCAATAGAGGGGGAAAGCTAGAGGTAAGCTCCTGAGGCGGAAAGCCGGGAGCGAGGCACTATATTTTAAAACTTTGTTTCACAGAATACTTCTGATTTTAAAACTTTGTTTCACAGAATACTTGTGTTTTTAAAACTGCTGTTGTTACTATTTTCCTTGTGCTCCAGATAACAGACTGCTTGTTATCTTTAAAACTTACCTCCCAGACACAGTCAGTGCACGCAGCGGAGCCAGCGCTGACGCTGCACGCTGGTCGCAGACTCCCCCTCGCGCCCTCCCGCCACGAGTGGAGGCCACGCCCCCTTTTTTAGGCCACTCCCCCAGCCAACATTGCTTAAATCTGTCGCTGGCTGAACACTTGCAAAGCTAGAGGTAAGCTCCTGAGGCGGAAAGCCGGGAGCGAGGCACTATATTTTAAAACTTTGTTTCACAGAATACTTGTGATTTTAAAACTTTGTTTCACAGAATACTTGTGTTTGTAAAACTGCTGTTGTTACTATTTTCCTTGTGCTCCAGATAACAGACTGCTTGTTATCTTTAAAACTTACCTCCCAGACACAGTTAGTGCACGCAGCGAAGCCAGCGCTGACGCTGCACGCTGGTCGCAGACTCCCCCTCGCGCCCTCCCGCCACAAGCGGAGGCCACGCCCCCTTTTTTAGGCCACGCCTCCTCTATCCCCTGCCCAGAGCAGCATAAATTATGTGCATATATCGATCGCGCAGCGGGCGAGCGCAGCGGGCGCGCCTAAGGCAAGCCCGTCTGCGCCCGTCCGCGGCCGGGCGCGGTCCAGGGCCATAACCCCTGTCCGTTCTCCCACTAACCCCATAACCTACAACAAACAGGCCCTATGGAACCTATGCCCGACAATAAATGAATGCTGCAGGCACAAAATGGAGGCCATTTCCTCTATCAAATGCCAACACTGCCCTTTTCAAACGCGTATACAGTTAGGCGACAAAGAACGGACCAAGTGCCTCAGAGGAGGTCTGTTAAACTGTCGTTCCCTCCCGAACATGCTCCTAGAAGAGGACCTCGATCTACTCTTTCTGACAGAGACATGGTTAGGGGTTGATTCTGACCCTGAGATCATCGAATCCCTTCCACCAGACTTTAGCATAGCCAGGGTAGATCGACCGTTAGGCCGAGGAGGTGGCATCGCGATTATCAGCAAGGCCCCCCTGGTTTGTTCCCTTGAACCTCTTGGTATAGAAAACTGTGAAGCCGGCAAATTTGCACTGAAACTTGGCCCTCAGGATCATATCTCGGGTGTCCTCCTTTATAGACCTCCTGGGACCCAGGGAAATTTTAAACCAAGTTTACAAGAACATCTTGCCCATTTAGCGCTGAGACACAGGAAGGTCCTCCTCCTGGGCGATCTAAATATTCACTTTGATGGTATCCAGTTAAAGGAAGTCACCGATATGAAGCAGGAATTACAAAATACGAATCTTATTCTAAAAACCCTAACACCCACTCATATTCATGGCCATCTATTTGACCCGGTGTTCGCCAACTGGGAGGGCATAACTACGAATAATCCTAATCCACTTCCCTGGACAGACCATTTTCTAGTCCCTTTTGAAATTAATACGGTAAGCAAGCGTGCCCCCCAATTGAGTGGCAATAATAGCTATCCTTACCGCAAATGGAAAAAAATTTCCCAACCCATTTTTAACGAGACGCTAAGCTTAGGTGGGATGCCGGGAGGCTCAGATAGTGAAAGTGCAAATCTAAACTTAGATACCCAAATCCTTGATGCCCTGAACAAGGTAGCCCCTTTATCTACGGCCAAAAAAGGAAACAGAGCAAAGAGATCGGCACCATGGTACAATATAGACCTGCAGTCGGTCAGAACAGAGTGCAAAAAGCTAGAAAGATTGTGGCGTAAGGATAAGAATGATTGCACTAAACTTCAATACAGAACAGCCCAGAGAACCTATCAAAAACAGGTCAGAGCTGCTAAAGCAACCTTCTATGGAAACAGAATTAGCGAAGCAGACTGCTCATCTAGAGAACTCTTCAAAATCTATAAAGAAATCTCAGTCGTCTCACTCTCCAATTCTCCGGAAGCTGATTCTGTCATGGAATGTAACAAGGTGGCAGAATATTTTGCCAACAAGGTTAAGAAAATATACAGCTCTTTCTCCACACATCCTGTGGCTGGAGAAACCTTCACTGAACTGAAGGAACTAGAGTTGGCAAATTCTAAACCAAGGTTAGAATGCTTTACCGTACCACCCAGTAAAGTACTTGCAACCGTCTGTACTAGCATAAAATCGGGCTCTCCACGTGACCCCGCTCCTCCAAAGGTTCTGGGCGCAAGTATAGCTACTTTAGAACCATACATCCGCCATGTCCTTGCAACATCCTTTGACTCCCAGACTCTGCCTAGAAACTGGAAAAAGGCAATTGTACTACCTATTAGGAAAAAACCCAATGTTAGTCATAATGTCCTGGAGAACCTAAGACCTATTTCTCTGCTACCCTATACCGCTAAAATTGCTGCGAAAATTGCAAATGTGCAATTGATGGCATTTGCGGAGAAGAACAATCTCCTACACCCCTCACAATCGGGGTTCCGAAGAGGCTTCTCTACTGAGACGGCCCTACTAAGAGCCACCGAAACTCTACGTCAAGGAGCTGACGCAGGCCTAACCATGGCATGTTGGAATCTCCACGCACGAAAAGCAAAAAGATACCCCTTAATATACTCTCCTCCATTCTGAAGTAGTAATCTTGCACATCATATGGAAAAGTCGGATTGATAGCGCACCAGGACCCAAAGGTGTGCCACAGGCAATCTACAAACAAGATCCCATTTACTGGCCAAGCAAGATCTGTAGTTTGTTCCAGTTAATCAGCAGCACTACCAGTCGTATTCCGGAAAGCTGTAGAGGTGTGAATATTAATCCGATATATAAGGGCGGGGAGCGCACAGATCCAGCAAACTATCGCCTGATCGTGTTGATAGATGCGGAGGCTAAATATTATGCATCGCTGATCCTAACTGATTTAGTAAACTGGTGTGATGAGAATAAAAAAATCCCAATAAACCAGTCAGGCTTCCAGCGTGGCACGGGCACAATTGAAAATGTATTAGCAATAGGGTTAATCGCCGAGAAAAGTCTACGACAGCGACAGGGACTCCATCTATGCTTCGTGGATTTCAAGGTGGCCTTTGACCGTGTAAGCCGACACACACTATGGGCTAAACTGAAACTCCAGGGTCTACCAGACACAATTTTAAACCCAATCATGGATCTTTACACTAACACTTGAATGCAGGCTAAAATCGTCAATGGCCAAAGGCTTACAAGGAAGATCCTCCCTAACGAAGTGTTAAAAAAAGGCTGTGTCTTGGCCCCGCACTTGTTTAATCTATTCATGGCCGATCTAACACCAAGGCTAGATGGGGTCAATTCACATCCGCCATGGCTGGTCACGCTGCCACTAACACACTTGTCCTATGCAGATGATGTGGTTGTTCTAAGTCAGACGAGAATCGGACTGCAACAATTAATACATGAGCTAGTTGATTTCGCAAAAAAAAACCTGATGGAAATAAATATAAAAAAAGAAAAGTCATGATCATAACACATTGTCGCCCCAAACAGCCGAAATTTTTATTTGGACCGAAGGTTCACATTCGCCACGCATTATGAAATAATTTAAAAAAAGGGAACCGCTCTACTGTTTGCATTCTGCAGGATATCAAAACAGTTAAAAGGCCCAATGTTCACCCCACTTTTGGCAGTTATCAAAGCAAAACTACTTCTAACTATTGCCTATGGAAGCGCGGTGCACTATGGAAACAGTGCACCAATTCTAGATAAAATAAAATGTGTACAAAAGAGTATTTCGCTTGCCATGTGATGCCTCAGCAGCTCAGGTACATCTAGAGTTCCGATTACAGCCTCCAATAAGGTATGAGACAATTACATTTGGTCAATCGTGACCTAGAAATCAACTTGGCACTCTGGGAAGCCTTGCAAAACGATCCAAAATCGGAATATGCAAAGTACCTAAATGCCTTGTTAAAATTAACAAAGATGGCAGATATCTGGCAAAGGAAATTACCATTGACATCATTCCAGCTGATCGTGAAAAAAGCAGCAAACTCACACTCTCTAATTGAAGATAAAGCAACTTTAAGGTGACATGCGCACCCAAGAATGGGTTTACAATCCTATAGAAGGCTTGAGCCAGCGGCATACTTAGGCCTCGCTTTTTCCCCGCAACTAAAAATGAAGTATTTGGAGATGCACATGGGGAAATTGCCCTCCAAGGCTGATCAACCTAATTGGAGGACCCCTGGCCCAGAGGATTGTAACTTATGTGGAGCATCAGTTCAGGACTTTATACACCTAATATGCATTTGCCCGGTGTTAGAGTGCCATCGCCGGAATCTACTTAGGAGGAAGTTTAATGAAAGAGGCATCCGCACCTGTCGATCAGCAATACTAAAAAACCCTGGACTCAGAGGACTCACAATTAATTTGTCAATTACTTACATTTTGTACCTATTTTGAGAATTTATTGAAAGAATAATATAGGTCATATTTATAATTGAGCAATTCATGCTTGTTTTTAATAATGCACATATTATGTAAATTGAATTCAAATTTTAAATGTGGTAATAATTGTTTATATCGATCAAAATACGTGAATGAAATAAAAAAAATTATGCTTTGAAATATCGTAATGGTTTTAATTAACGATACAATAAGGATTTTTTTTCACTTTCACTGGTAAAACAAGCTGCTTTACATTCCTTCAAGACTCAGCCTAAGGGCTGCTCTCCATAGCTACCACTAGGATAGCTTTCAAATAAGTGTTACAATATCCTAGCACACATAAACCCGTTTCATCATGTGCATAACATTTATATACACAAAACAGCAGCAATTGTTCTTCTCAATCTTTTTTTCCTTTATTTATTCCAGTTGTTCCTGCCAACACGTGTTTCGTTGCTAGTTGGGTTGGTCACCCGCAACTTCGTCAGGGCTGTGTAACTGGTGTGTAGGGCATTTGGCCTTCCTGCCGGTTGTGCTTCCGTCCCGGACAATGTAGTGGCCTGGGTGAGGAAAAGATTCAGTTGTCCTATTCAGTATATTCAGTAATCTTAAGTACGTCGTCACTAAGTCTCCAAATATGTAAATTAGAATTAGGCGACCCACATGATAACACGTCGTCTTCCCCGGCAGCAGTATTTGCTAAGTCCAAATGCCTTATCTTAATTCCGATAACGTCTTCGGTCCTGAATTCGAACCTCGCGAGGTTCGAATTCGGGACCGAAGACATTATCAGAATAAGTGCATAAGTGCAGACCTCCTTGTTGAATGCTTGCTTGGCAATAATTTAGAGACTTCAGCTTGGGCTGAAGTGGAGCTCAGGACCCATGCAGAAATGTTAGGAATCCCTGCACATGTGTTTGCTGTGACCAGGTCACGGGCCAAAATGTCAAAAACTGAACAAGCCCTGGATCCTGGAAGAATGGACCAGGTGCCTTCCAAGAAGAGTGCCTTCCAAGAAGAGGAGCAGTAGGGTTAAGGTAGTGCCTTCCCCCTTGACTCAGAATACAGATCAGTCTCTTGAGGGAGGTGATTTTAGTCCTGAAGAAGGAACTGTCCCAAATGAGTTTGAGGCTGATCAGGTTGAGTTCTTGGAGACAGGGGGCCCTTCCAGGGCAATCTGAGTCAGGAGCAGCTGAGCTGTCCCTCTCTTGAACCCCTCAGACAGCAAGCAGACCTAAAAAACAGCATCTAGAGCAAAACATGGGGAGTAAACATGTCAAAGAAGCCATTTTCTAACAATCATGACCCACATCATCGTTGACATCATAGATGACATCACACATTTATTTTGTAAGCGAATAGTACGGCCCTCAATGCGTAAGGTATATGCAGGAAAGTGCCCTTTCTCTATGTATATCCCCCGCTTTTTCCCCCAATGCTGATGGTTATGGCTCAGAACGTGCATTTGAGCTGCTGCACAGGCCATAGTTCCAGTGCTCTCTCCCTAAAGCAGAAATGTGTGAACTAGTTACCCCAATTGGCAATGGCCTTAACCCCTTTATAAGTCCCTAGCATATGGTACCTGTTGTACCCATGGCATGGGTGCTGATGGGGTCACAAAGGCCTGAAGCTCTGTTTGTGCCACTCTGAGTGATCCAAGTGAACTACTGACAGCAGGCCTGCCATTACAAACGGCAGGAGCAGTGCTAACTGCTCAAACTCAACATTGACATTACCACGTGTGGCAAAGTCAATGCAATATTTTGAATATGTGCCTTTCACCCCTAAGTAAGGCCTCCTGAGCCCAAGAGGCAGGGTACCTTAATTTAAAGGTGAGGACATATCATTGCTAGCTTATGTGGACATATAGAGGCCTCTACCATTATTGGCTAACAAAACTTTTAGGTGGTCCATAGGACAATATGGGCTGGCAACCGGGCAAACTCAAGGTTGTCAGCTCAATTATGGTATCGCCAAAATATTTCATGTTTGTCATCAAGCAATGTGCCTCATCACCCCTGATGTGAATCTTGTGTCAAGAACGATGTGGCATCAATCAATCAATCAGTCATTACATTTGTAAAGCGCGCTACACACCCGTAAGGGTCTCAAGGCGCTGGGGGGGGGAGGGCTGCTACTGATCAAAAGCCAGGTCTTGAGAAGTCTTCTGAAGGCCAGCAGGTCCTCGGTCTGTCATAGGCCGGTAGGGAGAATGTTCCAAGTCTTGGCGGCAAGGTAGGAGAAGGATCTGCCGCGGGCGGTGGTTTTCTGGGTGCGTGGAACTATGGTGAGGGTGAGGTTGGCAGAGTGGAGGCTGCGGGTGGGGGTGTAGAAGCTGAGTCGGTCGGTAAGCTAGTCCGGCATTGTGTAGGACTTTGTGTGCGTGGATGAGGAGTTTGAAGGTGATCCTCTTGTTGACGGGGAGCCAGTGCAGGCCTCTCAGGTGGGGTGTGATGTGGCTGCGTCGGGGGACGTCGAGGATCAACCGTGCCGAGGCTTTCTGGATGCGTTGCAGCCTTTTTAGGAGCTTGGTTGTTGTTCCTGCATAGAGGGCGTTCCCGTAGTCCAGTCTGCTGGTGACAAGATCCTGGGTGACGGTTCTTCTCGTGTCGGAGGGGATCCACTTGAAGATCCTGCGGAGCATTTGGAGAGTGTTGAAGTAGGAAGCGGAGACGGCGTTGATCTGCCTGGTCATGGAGAGGGCGGAGTCGAGGATGACCCCCAGGTTGCGTGCATGGTCGGTGGGTTCTGGGGCTGTTCCTAGTGATGTTGGCCACCAGGAGTTGTCCCAGGCTGAGGGGGTTGAGCCGAGGATGAGGACCTCCGTCTTGTCTGAATTCAGCTTCAGCCTGCTGTCCTTCATCCATTCGGCGACGGCCTTCATTCCTCTGTGGAGGTTGGCTTTGGCGGTGTGGGGGTCTTCGGTGAGGGAGATGATCAGCTGGGTGTCGTCGGCGTAGGAGCTGATGTTGAGGCTATGTTGTCGTGCGACGTGGGCGAGTGGTGCCATGTAGATATTGAACAGCGTCGGGCTGAGGGATGATCCCTGGGGAACGCCGCAGATGATCTCGGTGGCCTTGGAGTGGAAGGGTGGGAGGGGGACGCTCTGGGTTCTGCCAGAGAGAAATGATATGGTCCAGGCCAGGGCCTTCTCTCAGATTCCGGCGTCGTGGAGGAGTGCTGTTAGGGTGCAGTGGCAGACCGTGTCGAAGGCTGCTGATAGGTCCAGTAGGATGAGGGCAGCTGTTTCTCCTTTGTCCAAAAGGATCCTGATGTCGTCGGTGGCGGTGATGAGGGCGTTCTCGGTGCTGTGGTTGCTGTGGAAGCCGGACTGGGATGGGTCCAGGATATTGTTGTTTTTCGAGGTAGTGGGTTAGCTGCCTGTTAATGATCTTCTCTGTGACGTTTGCCGGGAAAGGGAACAGGGAGATGGACCGGAAGTTCTCGAGGTCCTTGGGGTCCGCCTTGGGTTTCTTCAGTAGGGCGTTGATTTCTGTGTGCTTCCAGCTCTCTGGGAAGGTTGCTGTCTCGAAGGAGATGTTGATAGTTTTCCGGAGATGGTGTGCAATGGTGGTGCTGACTTTGTTGAAAACGTGGTGAGGGCATAAGTCGATGGGGAGTCGGAGTGGATGCAGTTCATGGTCTTGATGGTGTCTTTGTCGCTGACGTTGGACCAGGTGGTCAGGCGGCTGGTGCGCATGGTGGTTGCAGGGGTGGTGGTCTCGGCGGTGGAGGTGGGGGTGGTGGTGTTGAGGCTGTTGTGGATGTGGTTGAAGCTGTCGTTGATGTCGGTGATCTTGCGGTGAAAGAAGGTGGCCAGTGAGTCGCACAGGTATTGTGATGGTGGAATGTCGTTGGTGTTGGAGCTGGGGTTGGAGAGTTCTTTCACGATGTTGAAGAGCTCTTTGCTGTTGTGTGCGTTGTTGTCTAGGCGGTCCTTGAAGGTGGTCCTCTTGGCGGTCCTGATGAGTTGGTGGTGTCTGCGTGTGGCGTTCTTGTGGACTGTGTGGCAGGTGTTCGGTCGTGGAGCCAGCTCTTCTCCAGCTTCCGACAGGTGCACTTGGAGGTCCGGAGGTCTTCGGTGTACCAGGCGGCTTTCTTGTTAGTGTGATTGGTGGCAAAGGTCTTGAGTGGGGAGAGGGTGTTGGCGCAGTCATTGATCCACTGTTTGAGGTTGATGGCGGCGGTGTCGGGGTCTGTGGGGTCAGCGGGTGGTTCCAGGGCAAGGGCGGTGGTCAGTTGGTCCTTGGTGACCTTGCCCCAGCATCGGCGTGGTATCTGTTGGGTGCGGTGGTGTGTGGCGGGTTTCTTGAAGGTGAAGTGGACGCATCTGTGGTCTGTCCAGTGGGGTTCGGTGGTGTGGTTGAAGGAGACGTGGGTACTTGCGGAGAAGATGGGGTCCAGTGTGTGTCCAGTGGCGTGGGTGGGTGTCGTCACGAGCTGTTTAAGTTTGAGGTTGGCGAGGATGTCGATCAGGGCGGTGGAATTGTTGTCGTTGTTGTTTTCGAGGTAAAAGTTCAGGTCCCCGAGGAGGATGTAGTCCATGGAGGCGAGGGCGTGGGTGCTTATGAGGTCGGCAATGGAGTCGCTGAACTGTGGCCGGGGTCTGGGTGGGCTGTAGATGAGTGTTCCTTTGAGGGTGGTGTTGTGGTCGGTGTGGATCTGGAAGTGCGTGTGCTCGGCGGTGGTGAGGGTGTCGTCGGTGCTGGTCGAGACTCTGAGGGTGTCCTTGTGGATGATGGTGATTCCCCCTCCCATTCCGTTGGTGCTGTCTCTGTGGGAGATTTGTAGCCTTCTGGTATGGCTATGGCAATGTCTGGTGCCGAGGTGGTGTTCATCCAGGTCTCCGTCAGGAAGGCGACGTCGGGGTTGGTCGAGTCTAGGAGGTCCCAGAGTTCGATGGCGTGTTTGCGAGCGGAGCGGGTGTTGAGGAGGATGCATCGGAGGTGGTTGGGTTCTCTGTTTGATGGTTTGGCGGGCCGCATGCTGGTGAAGCTGCAGTTCCGGCAGTTGAAGGGCCCTTGGGTGCGCTTCCGGGTTGCCCTGTAGCAGGGGTGATCTCGTCCGGGATTGAGTGCGTGAAGGGTGCTGGAGTTGTAGTGCAGTCTGGTGTTGTGGCAGCCTCGAGTTCTAGGGGTTCTGGCGCTGGGTGCGGTCCAGGCACGGACGGGCGCAGACGGGCTTGCCTTTGGCGCGCCTTCGGTGCGCCAACGGTGCGCCGGCTGCGCGCGTCTGATGCGCTTCCGCGCGGCGTCATCCATAAGAGGCGAAGTGTGAGGGAGGAGCAGCTGGGAGGCGGGAGCGGGGTGGCCAATGGGCATGGGACACGGGGACAGGATGGGAAACAGAAGGCAAAGGGGGCGGAGCCACAGGGGTTCAGCGCCGGGAAGCTGAGAGCGGGGGGTACAGCAGGCAAGGGGCGCTAAGGGTGCCTACAATACAGCAACACAAATAAGAAAAGACAAGAAAAGACAATTCATACAGAGAAAATACAATACAGCAACACAAATAAGAAATACAATTCAAACAGAGAAAAATGCAGTAAGGCACAGGCAGTCACCAGATCACGGCCACAGGAGCACACCAGTGGCGAACTCTCGGCGGCAATAGCAGGGGCAGGAGTCACGGTGCACAGGGGGAGCCGTGCAGCGTGGGGAGCGACCCAACCTGCGAGGTCGAGAGCATTGTCGACATCTTCCTCCTCGCATGGGTGTGCCCGGGGATAGCTAACTTCTGGACACAGATTTTTAAATAGCTCCGGGACATCATTGATAAGCCATTGACCCTAGAACCCATGCTTGTTCTGCTTGGTTACTCCAAACCTTTGGCCAAAGCCATAAGGAGATTAACTGATATGGGGTTGCTGATTGTGAGATGTAGGATTGCAGTTTGCTGGTTCGGTGGCCCACTTCTCACAGTAGCTAGTTGGTCAAAAGATATGCTGTACTGTAGCACACAAACCAAAAAATACTGGGAGCTGATCCCTCTGAGCAATCGGCTCAAAAACCTTTGGGAACTGTCCAAAATGTACCTCACCACTAAGGAAGATGATGTTGTTAACGAGGCGCCTCCATTGCCTTGGCAAAAGATCTGAGATGAGACAGCCTACCATGGGGTCTGGATGCCTTACGGGGGTTGGGCCAAGGATCCACTCAGCTCCAATGCCCTCTAGAGCTTGTTGGCTGTTGTGGTAATTGCCGCTCTGATTAATTCATAAATATCCTGTATGATTTGTGTTGCCTTTTGCAATCTGCTGCCATAACCTTTCTTTCAGCATTTCGAGACTCAGACGACATGACGATGCATAGTTAGGTTCCATGAGATTCACCATAAGACATAGAAGGTAATCTCTAATTGTTAGATTTGGGGGTCTCTAGTTGGCACAGGTAGGTACTTGTGACAAATAGGGACCATCTCCTCTAGTCAAGACAAGCGGATTACACTCCTAAAATAACCCCTGCTCACCCTCTAGGTTGAGTAGCGTGAGCAGTCAAGGCTTATTTCAGAGGCGCTGTAAGTTAAGCAGTTGTGACCACATACAGTAACCCAGTGACAACACTACAAATGGACACCACACAGGTTTAATATAAAAAATAAGTGTACTTTATAAAGAGTTACCAAAAGACCATAAACGACAAAAATACACTCTAGGATTACTTTAAGATGGTAGATTTAAGCTTAGTTCAGTTCAGTTCTTTGATGCGACACTCTGCGTCAATGTACCTTAAGTTGCATTGCGCTTCAACGACAAGCAATGTCGCAGTGATGGGAAATGTGGCAAAGTTCAGATATAAAGAAAGAAAGATGTGAAGATCTTACAGATGTGGCACGCTTCTCAGGGATGCGAGAAGTTCTCGGTTCGATGCGTGGACTGCAGCGGCGACACCCTTACGATGCGACGGCAACAGCTCCAGCGGCCAGGCTCTTCTCCCACGATGTGTGAAGCTTCCGCTTGATGCGATAACTACAGCTGCGGCATCCAAGATGTGACACTCCTGTGGCAACCGTCCGGGAACTGCATGGCTGCGACTCGTTGGGAGGAAAAGCTTGATTTTCTCCCAAACAAAGGGACCCATTTGAGAGCAAAAGACAACTCCTGACTCCCCTAGAATAGTGGCACTGGTCGCCTGTTCACTGCAGGTAAAAACAACGCACTGGAACCAAAGAATCGCTGGCCATCAGGCTTTCTGAGGGATCCCCCAAGAGTAGATGGTCCAGTGCATTGTGGAAAATATAGTCCTGACCTCCAACAAGTTTAAGGTGGCTAACGTTTTCCTCAGTGCGTTGAAATAACGTTCTGCTGAGCTTACTGCTGCCAAGGCTTGTTGGTCACCAGTCTGGCAACCACCACCTTTACTTGATGCAGCACCTCAAGGGAACCCTGCCAAATCTTCATCTGATGTCAGCAGTAGCTTCGTTGCTGACTTTTTGCACCCATGTCCCCATCAGCACAACGATAGCTGTAAAACCAGCTCCCAACCAGCTCCCACCTCAGCACCATGGACAGCCAGGACAACTCTGCACCGTGGCTTTATGAGCCAGGTAAAATCAAACGGACTGTCATGTCCTGAAACCTGCATCACATTTACACTCCTTGGGTTCCACGCAACTCAACCTGTAAGTGACCAATTGTCTTTAATGGGTTGTACAATTAACCACAATGCAAACGTGTTGTAGTATTGTTTTGCAGTGATGTATTGCTTCTTAAATCCATATAACGTTGCACTTATCTGATTTACTTCATTTTGGTGTCTATATTTAAATATAAATCTTCTTTTTTTTTATAAATTAGTCTTGGATTTCTTTTGCGTCGAGTCAATTACTCAACGTTTCCATTTTCGTACTTTGAAATTCTTAACACATGTTCCTCTAGTAAAGCCTGACTGCTCTTTGCCACGGATGTATGACATTACAACGCATGCTTTTACATCGCATGCCTTTACAACGCAGTTTTTACAACGCATAGCGCTTTGGGGTGCTGGATAGTGAATAGTTTAATTTACTATTCCAACTCCAGTCCCAGTGGACACTAGGGAAGGTGTTGGATAGTAAATTAAACGTATTCCCTATCCTAGACCGCCCCCCAGCGCAATGCGTTGTAATGGTTTGCGTTGTAAAAGTTGCGTCGTAAAGGCACTGCGTGGTAAAAGTTGCGTTGTAAAGGATGTTTCCCCTTTGCCACTCTACCAGAACTGAGCTAAGGAATTATTATTTTGAATCCAAGGACGATCTTTGGGGTATTATGAGAGTATTGCATAGTGAAGCCTAACCAGCCTTACTGTACAATACTCCACCTTCTACACTATACAAAAAGTGATGGATGGAATGTTATGTTATGTTAGTATGAATTTGTAGAGCGCACGTTCACCCCAGGGTTTCTTGGCGCTGTGTGCCGCTGGGGAACACGTCCTGGCTTTCCCTGTGAGATGATCCCTATTGGGCATCCCCAATCTGAAGCCAGGCATCCCCGGCAGCGAGGGGGCCGTTGTGGAGATTAAGCAAGCTATTGCCCAGAGTTGCAGCGTGGGACCCATGGTTAGAGAGGCACCGAGGCGAGATTTATCAAGCCCGCTGACATTGGGTCCGTACCCTGCCGCGTCGGGAATTGAACCCTGGTCCCGGGCCGACCTCTGCTTCTGGGTCTGCCGCCTCTAACCGGTGAGCCACACTTCTCCACTGGTTGAATTAATCTCTGCCACTGGTAATCACTCGGGCCGCATCCCAATCCATCATTATTATGCTCACTATGCCATCTCAGTTGGGACCCAGCTATATACAAATCAGTCTTGACCCTGCTCCAGTGGGAACAGTCTGGTATGCCCAGACATGGGTCCCATACACACTGTGTCACTGGAACCAAACTGTACACGTCTGATGAGCCCATAACCAGCTCAAAACTGGTCCTGGGTTGCTTGTGTTCCGATTCTGGGAGGACATGACTTGGCAGTTTACGTTGGACTATTCCTATTGGAGGAGGTCAAGACTCTCTTGCATATAGCTGGGTCCAAACTGAGGTGGCATGGTGGGGGAAATTAATGATGTATTTCATCCATCACTTTTATGCATTCATTAGTCAGCGCATAAGGGAAAGTACTACTAAGAAATCATGCAGAGCAGTGCAACAAGGCCACTTGTTCACCATGTTGCGCGAACATGAGAGAGCTGAAAAGAGACTTATTTACAAAGATACGGCAGTCTTCAGCTATCTCCTAGCTCCGGCACACTAGTGGCTTCCTTGCGCCATGGACACCTACGTGCACAAAAACAATCCAAAGATAGGAAGAGGGAGTATGGAGAAGAAACACACAGATTTCTCGCTGTAATGCCTCTTGATGGTAGGCATACTGATTTCACACATTTCCAGCTTTACAAACCTGGTGAAATCCATGGAAGGATACACAGAAGTGCCCATATTCCACCAATGTGCTACATTTCTTTACAAAGCCGCACCAGGCCACGCAAATTAGGCCTTAAGTGGCTTTGTAAATTCAAAATAACCCCTTGCATTCCTCTACATCACTGTCAGACCTGGCATCTTTTGGCATGCTTCCCCTGTCTATTTGCCTTCTGACCTCCTGTTTTTAATGGTATAATGGACTCCTTTTTTGAAGGGTTAGTGCCTCTGCAGACATTTTCCCTGCTATCCAGTGCTATAATGCAAGTGTTCCTACTGTAAATTGTGTTGTGATTGGTTTTCCATGATTAGCTTATTTGATTTACTAGTAAGTCCCTAGTACAGTGCACTATATGTGCCCAGTGCCTGTAAATCAAATGCTACTAGTGGACCTGCAGCACTGGTTGTGCCACCCAATAAGTAGCCTTTCAAATGTGTCTCAGACCTGCCACTGCAGTGGCTGTGAATGCAGTTTGACTGCCATGTCGACCTGGCAAGGGCCACCACTTGCCAGGTCCAAACCTTCCCTCTTACTATGTATAAGGCACCCCTAAGGTAGGCCACATTTGCTCCATAGGCAGATTGCAATATATGTAATAGATAGAACATGTACTGAGGCTCGGTACATGTATAGATTGTGAAATAATGCCCATTGCTTGTTTCACTATTGGAAGGACTATCTCTCCCGTAGGCTATCATTGGAGCTGCCTTGTAACATATTATAAGTGTAACATTTAATTGGGAAGAGATAGAGATTTCAAATTTGAGCTCCCTGAGCTTAAGATTTAAAAATACATATTTAGGAAAAGATTATTTTTCAATCGTGGATTTAAAAATGTCACTTTTAGAAAGTGCAAAAACAACAGTTGATGGACAGTCTGGTTTTAGACTGAAAGGGTCTGTTTCTCACACAAAGGGAGGTGAAGTGTGTCCTGCATATGCTGATGAGGCATTCTCAGTTAGAGTGGTGGCAGGAGTCACTAACACCTGAATAGGTTGTGGCTGCCCTGCACAATGCTGTCTCTATCCCATGTAGTGTGGGTAGACCAAAGAGGACAGAACTGGTTTTGCTGAGCAAGAGAGACACTCTGAACAAAGACTTCTAAGGGGAAAAAGGGGTATAAGTGTTAGACCTAAAACTCAAAAACTTTAGAACTCTTTTGGACTACAGACTTGCCAAGAAGATGAACTGGAAGAGCTGCTAGGAGAAGCGCTGTCTCTTTGCTGTGTTTTGCTTTGTTAGGTTGGCCTGCAGTTGCTGATTCTGACTTGGGCAGTGAATGGACTGGACTGAACATCCTATAACTTATTTCCTGACTTTCCACAAGTGCTTGAGGTAGAGCTAGCCCCCTGTTGAAGAGGTCTCAGGAACATCACAGACTTCATTGTTTTTTGTACTTCAACAGAACAAAAACCACTACAATGCCATCAACAGTGCCGCTTCTGGCTCAGTGATCTGAAGGCACCGCAGAGAGCCCCGCCCTGTTTCCCACTGCGACACTGGTTTCACTGACAAAACTACCTGATGCTGCCACTGAGCCACGGCTTGCACCGTGACCCGACGGCACTGCACTTCACACTGCCTCACTAGAAGGAAGGGTCCCTACTTGGACAGTGTAACAACCATTTCTAACAATCTCTTTGTGCGCCACAAGTGTAGTGCCATGGAGGGCTAGATGTTCTTAATACCAAATGCTAATGACGTCAGACTGTACTAACACAAACGGCCCCAAGATGGCAGTGTATTCCAAGAATGAACAAAATGTTGTCTTGTTGGTAAGGACTGGAGTCCTCAAGCAGCAAAGTGGAACTGTGCCTCAGGCTCCAGACTCTAGCATATGATCTGGTAGTTACAGCTGCTAGTAATTCATTTGTTCTGAATCTTAATTATGGCTGCAAGCTCGCTGTCCCATTATTTACATATATATCTACTTTCAATGTTAACTGGCACAAACACAATCTAGTACTGAAAAGAGAGAACCGCTGAGACTTTAGTGACGTAACTGATGATGGTAATGCTGACATGTTACGGGATGTCATCAGTAATGCAACTTTCGATGCCTTCCACATAACCATCTGTGGGGTCAAGAGGCTTTCTCTGGAACGTTTTATCTGCACAGCTCAACATGACAAGAAAGTTAATCTTTAAGCTCTCAACACTAACACCCTTTTACGTGAAGGCTTTCAAGAATATTTTTAAGGTTGGTTTTCAATACTACAATCTCACAGCACATAATGTCTGTTTTTGAGGGACTGTTTTTGGCTTTACAAGGTTTTCCTTGATCTTGTTTTCACAGCATCCACAGAGCCCTGGGCAGGAGCGTGACCTTGCCAGTGACCCTTGGTTACAGAGCGTGGCATTAGAATTTGTTCTCCATCTTACTTCTGTGACCCAAGAGCTGTCCAGCAGCCTCAGGGCTCGGGGCATGTTCCAAGGATAACTACAGCTGGCCACAGCCCACCCTCTCTTAGCGTCACACCCCTGGGCAGTGCTGTGACCTTGCAGTGGGCATGGGGTACAGCACATGGCCTTAGACTATGTTCCCCATCTTATTACTGTGACCCCAGAGCTTACCAGGAGCCCCAGATTATGTTCCTCTGGTAACTGCATGTGCCCACAGCCCTCCCTCAGAGGCCGCTGGCTTGGACAAGAGGACCCCCCATGCTCCCGCTTCCCTACACTGGCCCCCTTGGACCCAGCACTGCCATGCCCGGTGCCCAGGACCCAGCACTGACATGCCTGGTGCCCAGGACCAAAACTAAGTCAGCCTAATCCTTTTCTCTCTATTATTCAGTCCAGGCTGTAACAGATCGAGTATTGTCAAGATTGTCATCGGATTCTAGGAGGCAGGACACCCATTCCTCTGAACGGTCTTATTACCCCCTACAGACCAGAGCGAACGCTTAGATCCTCCGACACTGGCCTGGTCACGGTTCCTAAAATCCGCAGAGCCCGTATGGGTGGAAGATCGTTCCGTTTTCTTGCAGCCAAGAACTGGAACTCACTGCCGATTGAACTACGTCTCGAACCCTCCGAGTCTTTGTTCCGCAGAGCCCTCAAAACCCACCTGTTTCGCCTAGCACTACCCTAGATCCACCCCCCCACTCTCCTCATTTTCAGCAATTCAGCGCAGGGACACGCCGGTGAGCGTAACTAGCGCTTTATAAAATTCCTAAATAAATAAATAAAGAGGGCGCTATTGAGCTACAGAGAGAGCAGCCGGAGCAGTTGGAGCAGAGAGCGGAAGCGAGGAGCAACAAGCAACGTGGCTGAGGCTGAGGCGAAGCGTAAGGAGCTGGGACAGGCAAGGGAGCCTTTACCCCCAAAAGTCGGAAGCCGATCTGAGCTGTAGAGACCCTGAGCCAAATTGAGCCAAATTGAGCTGGGGCACCCAGTGTATGGCGCTCGGTGTTGGTGCCTGTGGCGTCTTGCAGAGCGGTGAGCGCCGTGCGGTGAACGCGGGCAGGAGAGTTTTTGTGGTTCTCTGTGACTCCTTGCTCGCTCACGGCCGCGATCCTTGCCCCGCTCTGCCTGCCTGCCTGCTCACCTCTACACACGGCACCCGGCGCTCGGTGCTTGTCATCGGGGGCACCCTTGGATAGCGAGAGGAGTGGTGGGCAATGAGCAGTGGGTGCGGGTGAGCGTGTCTGCTCGTGTCCCCCGAGCCCCACCTGCCCGCTCTTCCTTGTTACGGCTCTACTGCCTAGGGTCAGACCAGCAGCCGGGAAAATGAGACAAGCAGGAGTGAGTTTGTTCTACTCTTCCCTTGTGCACTTCCCTGCCAGCCGCCCAAAATACAATGCACCAAGCACAAAAACAACCAAACAACCAAAACAAATCCTCGGGGAAAGCGAGATCGTGAGACAAGCAGAAGGGGGCTTGCTTCACTCTTTCCCTTGTGCACATCCCTGCCTGCCATCCAAAATAACAAAGGACAAATAAAGGACACTGCAATCAAAGCAATCAAAACAACCAAACTCAAACCAAAACTCAAACTCAAGCCCAGCTAGGTAATCAATATAATATAAGTCTCGCGGCTCGAGGTTGCCGTTGTTGGGACTGCGGGAGGTCTGGAGGACATTCCGCCCACTGCGGGTGCGGCGGCCAGGGACTGCGAGTACCAGCATTCCCTCCATCTACCTGCAGCTGGTACTCTTCCCCGGCCGGCCCCGCCTCCTGCTAGCTGTTCGTGAAAACCTCTCGCCACCCCCGCTTCGCGGGTGCGACTCGCGGCTCGAGGTTGCCGTTGTTGGGACTGCGGGAGGTCTGGAGGACATTCCGCCCACTGCCAAGCCACTTTGCTTCATTTGCTTTCCGTGTGGGGAACCGGCGGGTGCGGCGGCCAGGGACTGCGAGTACCAGCATTCCCTCCATCTACCTGCAGCTGGTACTCTTCCCCGGCCGGGCCCGCCTCCTTGTCCTAGTCCTACTTCAACTGAACCTGATCCCGTCCCGCGGGACGCGCGCGGGCCAAAGCGCGGGGCTAAGCCCGGGCAAAGGGCGGGCCCTCTACGGCCCTCAGAGGCCAGAGGAGGACGGGACGGGCCACCTCACTTGACTCTTTCCAAGGAGGAGGTATAGAGTCGCTCTAATCCCATATCTATCTCATATCGTACTGCCTATTGACGCTTTTGGAGTTCTTTATTCTATTAACCATGTCCATCTGGGAGGAGCTGAATGCCCTGTGTGGCACAAAGTATGTCCCGGACGTATCAACCCCCCCCTATAATGGGTGGAGTCGCTGACCATCTAAACGGCACTCCACGGGATATACCTCTATCTCCCAATAAAGATTATTCTCAAGTCCACACACTGTCCCGGGGTTTAAACTGCAAAAGGAAGCATGATGAGGAAAAAGACAATGAGAATCAATCTAACGCTCACAAAACGTGCACCAGCCCATCATCATCTCCCTCTAACCCAATTATATTAATGTCGGATATAGAACATACAACCCTGTATCACCCCTCCAATTGACCTTACTGGCTCAGTTTGAGCAATTGTTAATATCTGCAATATCACCTCTGGTGACAAAAATTAATGATCTAGGGGACAGGCTGACCAGCATTGAAAAAACACTTAAAAGGAACTCTCTACCAATTGAAAAAACTGCAATACCTATTTGCCCTAATCCTCCCATCAACCACGAAAAGCCTAAGTCCACTGCATGCAGGAAAGTCCAAACTCTTGAATCCCCTCTTATTACACCTATTCTAACTGGCCCTAACGTTACTTTTAATCCCGCAATCGTACCTCACAGAGCGCCCAGGGACGCTCTAGAAAGAAGGCACCGCATTAATCTACCTCCCGAAGCTGCCCCATACGTGACTGTCCTCTCTGGGGTCCCTGCACTGACTTTGACTTTGAAGTCTAAAAATATAAGCCTAGCAAAATTAAACCCCTCACCACTTGCCACCACCTCTCCCCTGTGGCCCCCTTGAGGCGAGGGGGAGAAACAGAGACACGAGACGCAAGACGCGAGCGTGGCTGCCGGTAGAGGCGGCCGCGAAGTAAGAGCCTGCGGGGTCGACTGGAAGGCAGCTCGACTAGATCCAGCTTGTCCGTGGTCCTCTCCGTGAGCACCGCTCGCCACCATTTCCATCTTCCTCGCGTGCCCCCTGCCAGCATCTATAATTGACAAAACTCACCACCGAGTCGCTGAGCCACGAGTTTCGTGAAAGGGAGGAGCAGTGGAGCACTTCAAAAACTAAAGATCGAGGGCGTAGAAGCTAAGAGCCAGGACCTAGAGGGGTTATTGCAGGGCCAATAGGTCAACAAGCCAACAAGCTCTAAGCCATCAAAAGCTTATGAAAACCTCTCTGCACATAGCTGTACACTAATAATCCAAACACAAAAAAACAAAAAAAACAAAAAACGAGGACCTCCTCAAGCAAGAATTCCCGCTGTAGACCCTAACAGGAGGGTTTCGCAAAAGGGGGAAAAAGTACAGTGTGCCTAGTTTCTAAAAATAAGAACAACCTGATACAACAAGGGGGGGAAAAAAGCAGTGCAATGAGATCAGGCAGAGTTAGGCAACTACCACTCAAACCAAAATCCAACTCTAAGCCTAAGTCTCGGAAGAGGAAACTGGAGCCAGCGCTGTCATTACATCCGAACAATTCGCAGGAAATCAATCCGAACGTCCACAACAAAAACACAGAAGGCTCAACTACGGAAATTATGGACACTTCAATGTCAGTAACAACTCAAAATCTAACCTCGACTCAAACCCCAAATAAAAACGGCAATGCGAAGGACAACGCTGCATCATCTTCACTAATTATAGCTCTTCAGCAATCACAGAGACCCACGCAACCCTCAACACCCCCAGTATTAAAATCGTTACCGACGGACTTAAATAATCTCATAACTATTGATGGATCACCTGCAAAGAAAAAGACATGCTCCCATCAACCGAAGATAAATACAAAGTTCCCCTTTTTAAAAGACCCTGGGACAGCTATTTTTTCAAAGACAGGGAATATCAAAGGTCTCCCCACACCGCTTCTATCTAGCAAACCTGGCTGCTGTGGCACTATTAGCAACCCAGAAGGTTCACCCCGGCAGCCGGGACCCTCAATTCATCCAGCACTGAGGCAGCCGCTGCAATACAAACATCAACATCGCCTGAAGTAAGAAGAGTGGCAGCAATCACCTATTTAGAAGGCCAAGAAGCTACCAACTGCAATGTTCTGGAAAAGGCATCTTTCAGTAAAATTACCGCCAAAGATTGGAGTCCATCAGAGAAAGCTGAGCCCATAGACGTAATAATCCACTCACACTCAGCCAGTCAGATTAAGAGTCATCCTAGAAAATCCAGCTCACCGCATTTTGGTAGTCAAGAGGCGTCAGTGAAAGTTATGGCCCAGATCAACAACGAGGAGGAAAGAGAAGATCTACTTTCTCCTCAACTACTTAGAAGTTTGCCAAATCTAACGAAGGCAACCGTACACATACAAACAGAACCACCAACAGTAACTGAAGAGCAGGAAAGTAAAATGCAACTTCTCCTATCATCTAACACTCCTTCGACTCAAACTAAGATACCTCAAGCAAAATACAACAGTATCTGTGAACAAACAGCATCAAACAACCGACCAGCAGTACAAACGCCAGCCCAACACCACATTTTTCCATCGTATAATAACTCCCAATCCATCAACAACTCCATAAATAATGATATGTCCTCCATAGCGGCACAGGAATGGGAAGAACTAGTTGCTACTTACAATCTTAAACCATCCGAAGGCAATCTACTCACGGACGCATCTCCAAGACTGGATAGGAGCAACAATTTTGGAAAACCAGTCCCTGAATCCATATGGGTAACAATTCTAAACACTCTGCAGCATTCGACCGCAGCTCTAGAATTCCAATCCCAAAAAATGGACTTGCAGCTTTCTGTCCTGCAGACAATGGCTGATTCTATTTCAGGAATTGACTGGAAAATCTCAGAACTAAATGGACTCATAATGAGAGGCCAAGACGCCGTCTCTGTGGCTCAAACAATTCAACCACAAACACTACCCTGCGATCTGATCTTAGAAAAATTATCATCCTTACCAACTATGTTAGGGGACCTGATAAGCGACTTAAAATCAACAGTCTCACAAATCTCGATCCCATAAAACTTGGATGTTCCTCTAGAACTCCCAACGGTGCAAACAGGCCTCGTAACCGAGCAGCCGTCTGAGCAGAGCTTAGCAATCATCTTACCCTCAGCTCAAACATCATTGCCTGGATCACTGGAAACTGAGCCTAAGATCACCACAGTAACTACAGTTGAATCAACTTCAATAAACATCCAGACTTCAAACAGGATCCGTAGGAAGAAAAAAAGGAAAGGAGGAACTCGGCTGTTAACAGATGCAAGACATAACATAGAAGCCCAATCAAACTCCTCTCTTTCACCAGCGATTTATGACCAGAAACCAAAAGGCATTGAACAATCGCCACCCCTGCACAAGGGGCCAGATAGTACTCCTTTATCGTCCCCAGCACCAAGCGCAAAACTGAAAACTATTGCCACCAAGAAATCTTTACTGAAAGAACTAAAACAAAAACTTCCTCAACCCATATCAACCCAACCAGCACACAATACTAATAATTCTGACTTAACAGCACTTGAATCTATTGAAATAATGGAAATTGAGGATAACACCATTGCCGTCAACGCGGAGTCACCTCAGCAATCAAAACGAAAACCGAACAGTAACAAAAGTGATCTGATGATAGACAACTATCAAAGTGAGCAACCAAATTACTCAGACAGAGCACCCCTAACTCGCTCCCTTCAGTCTACTCAACTTGACAATGTGAGATCACTAGCTAATCCAGCAACACCCCAGCATCCGGCGTCAATCCTCTTCACTCCTGAATATACATCCCGAGGTAGGCACGATATACTGAACAGAGGAAACATAATATGGCTTCTGCACTCGGTTACAAGCCTGGGAAACATCAGTTCTACTGAACTAATGCAAATAGAGTTTCAGACAAATACTGAGTCGCATCGCCCAGACATAACAAAAGCAACCTGGAACTCCTTTGAGATAGCAAACAAAATTATGAAAGAAGAAGCAAAATTCCAACAATGGGGGATAGAGCTGAGACTCGAAAAGCGACCTCGCTATCCGACACCTTTTTTACCTCTCATCAGGCCCTTGGCACACAAAAGCACCAATTCAGTACTAAAGGGAGCTAGAAGTACTTCCCCAAGGATGAACTCCCAAGATAAAAAAAGACTTCCACCTGGACAAAACCAATGCCACAATAGCCATCCTCAACTGGAAGTCAATTCAACGTACAATCAGAACAACGACTGGCGCAAATTGACAAACAGGGAAAGAATTGGTTAACCGCTCAGACAAGACCAGGGAAATCAGAATTTGCTCCTGGAATATCTACGGCCTAGCCAGCAAAAGCAACGACCCTGAGTTCCTACAATATCTAAATACATTTGACCTCCTACTGCTTCAAATAACTTGGGAAGGAAAGGTATTTGAGCTGCAAGGGTTCACTTCATGCTGTATCCCGGCAAATAAAAACTCCACCTTTGGACGAAGATCAGGAGGCTTGATGTTCTTTGCTTCAATACCAACATTAGGCGAAATCACAGCAATAGACTCTCACATACCTCCCCCAAGTGCTATACAGGCAGTAAAGATTTCACTTTGGCTGCAGAAGCAGCCCCACGAGGTAATAATATTTAACACCTACATCCATCCCAAACAGAAACAAAAAGCAGCTATAGACTTAGCAAAGGCCCTGGAAAAAATAATGGAAGAAAAGGACTCCGATTTAATCATCTTGGCGGGGGACCTCAACATGCTCCTCATCAGCAAAGACCAAGACAACGACCTCATTCAAGAATTGAATGCAGCATGGGGCGTGCCAACACAAGGTCCGACAAAAAACACTAAATCAACGAAGTATTCAACACATTTACTTTGATACCTGGAAGATCTTAACCTAAGGGCCCTGAATGGGTGCTATGTCGAAGACGACCCACCTGTTGCTACCTTCCACTCCAATAAACAATCATCCCACCTAGATTACATGTTCACATCCTTAAACATGTTTCCCTGGATAACTACGTTCAGAATAGGGACGAGTGACCTCAGTGACCACCTGCCTCAAGAGGCTACAATAAGAGTCAACTCCTGATTCCAAACCAAACCACACACGGGCCTTGCCACAGAAGTCACGTCAAATCTAAGGTGGCTACGATGTAACGTCAATAATATTGACTCCATAGGCTCTACGACGAAAACTCTTTTCACCCAAATTGCCAGCTCCTCAACGAAGATGTCAGAAGTCTGGCAAAACTTCATCCAAACTATCAGTGAGACACTGATAAAAACTTCGCCAAATAACTCACGTCAAGGGAAGGGAACCTCAAGTAAAAATCAACTAACCCCAGAAATGAAAACACAAAAACGGTTAATAAATCAAACGGTGAAACATATGCAAAAGGATCAAACAAATCATAGCCTGCAAATTATTTTACAGAATGCAAAGAAACAGCTAAAGCGGATGAAATGGGAAAAACAGAAACTAGGAAATGAAGATCTATGGGTAAAACTTCTTTATGAAGGGAAGCAGAAAAATAGCTCTAAGTTCTGGCAAATGGTCAGAAGAATAAAGAATCCAGAACATCTAGGCCAAAACTCCCACATATCAGAGGAGGTATGGACAACATACCTATTGAAGCATTTTAATAACGAGGAAACCATAGAGGACGCGGCAACAAACAACCCATGCACAAGAGTCACGGGGATTAAAATTGAAGGAAAAAATAATTGCTATGCGGCAGCAAGGATCAAGGAAACGCGCGAATATGGGGCCATGACCCCATCAAAACTCGACAATTCAGTACCGGAAGCAAGCTCCCCGAAGTCTGACGTACCCGGGCGAAAGACAACTGTGCCAGCGGACATCAAGCGACAAATAACAAGGGGGAGGCCCACTGGAGCCCCGGGGTCTAATGGCATCCACCCATGCTGTACAAATTGGATGCGGAGTTTTGGAGTGCAACACTAACACCAATTTGTAATGGCTTAAGGTATACCCTGGCTCTCCCTGACTCCTGGCATGGGTCAGTCATCAGCCCGATTTATAAACAAGGTAGGAAGAAGCATCCAAACAACTATCAGCTTATTGCCCTACTAGACATGGAGGCTAAATATTTCGCAGGTACCATCTTGGGGGAGTTAACGCTATGGGCATCTGAAAACTCCATCATCCCGATCAACCAAACGGGTTTCTGCAGAGACCAAGGGACCACAACTAACATCATGCCCCTATCCTTGTTGATGGGAGCAGCAAAAGAGGCTAAATCACCTTTATACCTCTCGTTTATTGACTACACTGCCGCATTTGATCACGTGGACCGCAACAAACTCTGGCAGAAACTGGATATCTGGGGAATACCGAAACACCTCCTGGATGTGCTAATACTACTCCATTTAAACACCTGGATTAAAATCAAACTCGGAGCAGGCACACATCTCTCGAAACCCATTAGGACAACAAAAGGGTTAGAACAGGGGTGTGTATTAGCACCAATCTTATTCAACCTCTTCCCAGCCAATCTACCGGGGGTACTTGACAAATGCCCTAATCATGCACCGAAACTTGGGACCATCATCCTCTCCAATCTGCTATACGCAGACGACTTGGTGTTGATAAGTCGAACGCCAACAGGCCTTCAGCATCTCCTGAATGTAGCTTATACTTTTTCAGCAAAGAATGCTCTGCAAATAAACTTCAATAAATCAAAGGTCAGGGCTGTGAATTACAGGAAAAAAGGAGAATTTGCTGGCACCTGAACGGAGAAAAGCTGGATGTGGTTACCACCTACAAGTACCTGGGAGTAATTTTGGATTAAAAAAATACATCTAAGGCACAACTTGATTCCTTACGAGGGAAGGTGACTATCACTTACCTGGCTATAAAATCACTAAAGGCCAAACTTCTTGATCTCTCACTTAAACCTCTCATCCAAATCTTGCGTGCCAAACTACTGCCAACCCTTGCATACGGGAGTGAATCGCTCCATGGGAAGGATGCCGCATTATTGGACATAGTCATAGCCAATTCATACAGGGTAATTTTTAATCTCCCAAAATGCGTTTCTCCTGCCCAGATCCGGCTATAATTCGGCATCCTTAAACAAACAATAGAAAGGCGGTGCGCGTATGTGGCCAGCTGGCATAAGATATGTACTGCAGAGACTGGCTCTTTAAGTTCCAACGTATGGAAAGAGGTACTTCGGCACCGCAAGTCTTCGGCAAGAGATTATCTATTTGAATCACAGTTTTAGGACTGACCGAAGTCTGAGAAACCGCAATAGACCTCTTGTCCTTCAAAAAAATAGCAAAAAATCTACACGTATCATCTTAGCAATCGCAGACAAGAAGGAATTAGCAAACAGAGCACATGGCTGGATAACGCTGGGGGATTAAGAAATAATACAACCACAAGCATACCTCAATATTGGCATGAAAATAAAAATCAAAGAAAAATTTCTAAAATTACGCCTGGGAGTAATCCCTGTACTCCCACACCTGCCGGCCTGGGAGAGAAACAACTTCTCACAGCAATTTCGCCTGTGTAAAAATGGCAAGGAGGACATCATTCATGCGATCTGCATCTGTCGTAAACTAAAGGACTTGAGGTACAACTTTTTACGACCATCCTTCAAACTTCATAGTGTTCAGACTTGCAGGCAGGCTGTAAAACTGTGTTTCAACCCTAACTACATCAAATTGAACTGCCAGGTTGTAAAGTTCTTTGATTTAACAGGAAAAAGACTTAAGAGCCTGTGATGACATTGTAATGTTGTAAGGATAACTAAGAATTGATCTTAACTAAATTTTATTCTTATGTACAAATTAACTTTTACACGTATCTACTGATGTTTTTATCCTTTGTAAAGAGTTTAATTAATCATGTACACATAAATGATAACTTACTTGCTTACTGGTGCCCAGGACCCAGCACTGCCATGTCTTGTCTCTTGTTTTGAAATGGGTATGCTCTCCTGGCAGTATGGTAATATCCCTACATGCGCTGACTGCTCTGATGGCTCAGTCATGCCACAGCAGCCTCTGGTGGACACCATCTGAGTCTTAATAAGACGTTCACAGCCTGGACAGGGTTATATACCCCTGACTGAGGGCACGGGCCAGAGTACAGGGGTAAAGAAAGTGCATTAAAAGACCAGGACCATCGCATGGGATGGATGACGCCACACTGAATATCCATGACCGAAGACACATGAATGATGAAAAACCAAGGAAATACTGCCAAGAAGAGAAAGAGTAAACAACACTGTTTATTCATTGGACAAATGATACTAAGAATGGACACAATCTCTTGTATTAGGACTGAGCATCAGAGCAGTGCATGTAGGGACCTCTCTCCCAGCCATGAAGAATGCATCTTTTTCACTTCATCCCTACGCCCAAGATCACAGGGCGAGACCCTTCTGCACCCAACCAACTTTCATTAAGGGACTACATCTCAACCACACTTATTTCATAAATGAGTCCATCTGTAACTTACCTTGTCTCTTGTGTCCTCAGGTATCAAGGACTCCCAACTTTTGGGCACCCTGCAACTTCCTTCATCTTTGTATCCTCTCTACAGCAGCAAGAAACAGTCCAGAATCCGTGGTAGGGACACCACCAGGATCAGGGCTGCACCACGGGGTCTTTACTTCTAGCTGTTCTTCCGCTCTGCCCGACTCCACGTTTTAATTCTATTCAGAGTTTGTTTTAATGCTACTAATGTTAATGGACTGACTGTCTGCAGACACACCTTGTTTCACCACTTGGTTACGAAGCAGAGAGCGAAAGCTTACAGAGCTGTAAATTAAATAAGTCTCATTCATAGGGGTCGATTATAATGCTGTTTAGAAAGCATTCTGACCGAATTGGTCTCGGAGTGCTTTCCGACCGACTCTGATCGAGGGAGTCGACCGAGCGATTATGATGCATCCGGATGCATCTAGATACAATTCGGTTTCAACCGAATGCACAGGCTACCATGGAAGAAAGGGGTGGCTGGGGAAAATTGTGCGCCCTGTAGCGGGCACTCCTTGGTACCTGCCACACTGTGCATGGTTGGAAAGGGGGGTGCCTTGGGTACCCTCACAGGCCTGATTCAGATGTCGCCGGAAGAAGTGGGGCCTGCTACAGGGGATGTATGACATTACAACGCATGCTATTACAACGCATGCCTTTACGACGCAAGTTTTACAACGCAACTTTTACAACGACTTGCGTTGGGGGACGCTGGATAGTGAATAGTTTAATTTACTATTCCAACTCCAGTCCCCGTGGATAGTAGGGAAGGTGTTGGAAACTATTGCCTATCCTAGGGCACCCCCCAGCGCAAGTCGTTGTAAAAGTTGCGTTGTAATGGTTGCGTCGTAAAGGTACTTTGTTGTAACAGTTGCGTTGTAAAGGATGTTTACCGCTACGGGCCCCCAAAGTCAGATTCCGACTGCCAAATCTAACATCGTAATCACTCAGTAGAAAAGTTTCTGAGCCATTCGGAAGCGTGACCCCTAGACACACACGTTTCTACTCCGACCGAATAATACTCATCGAATGCCGCTTGGTTTGGATTTTTAACCAATTCTGAAAGTCCAAACACCGTAATAGGTCGTTCGGGAAGGTTTCTGAATCAATTGGAAGCAGGGCTTCTGAATCCAATTCGGCAAACCCGAATCCGATTCGGAGCCCTTCCAAATGGCATTGTAATTAACCCCTTTGTATGGCAGCAAATGGAAACAATGCATTTATTTTATATGCCAGATGAGAGGAAAAGAAAATGTTTGCGAGGAAACTCAGCAATTGCAGATGATGCAGATATTGTAAAATGGTAGGACTAAGATAAACAAACAAAACTAAGGGCTCTTGTAGAGTTTGATGGGGGGATCCCCGCTCCCTCTCTGCTAGTTCAATGACTCCCACACCTCACTCTGAATTAGAAGATGCGCTAGGTTTCTAATGGCAGAGTCTCAGTTGACCCGCGCTCTGTCTGGCTCATCAGCTGCAGGATTAAGGTATCATATACTACGAGGCATCTTTTTTAGGTCTGGCCTAGAACCATTTTATTTATCTTAACTGTCCCATGTAATACAAAATCATATATCTATATATTCTTATAAAACACATGGTACTTACAGTGCTTTTTTCTATGGCCACTGCTTCAGCCTGGAGCCTCCTGTAGGTGAGAAAAGAAACAGTTTTTTTAGAGGCAGGCAGGCTGGGAGGTGTTCTAGAGGCAGGCAGGCTGAGAGATGTTCTAGAGACAGGCAGGAGGAGAGATGTTCTAGAGACAGGCAGGCTGAGAGGGGTTCTAGAGACAGGCAGGCTGGGAGGTGTTCTAGAGTCACACAGGCTGGGAGGTGTTCTAGAGATAGTTAGGCTGGGAGGTGTTCTAGAGACAGGCAGGCTGTGAGTTGTTCTAGAGACAGGCAGGCTGAGAGATGTTCTAGAGTCAGACAGGCTGGGAGGTGTTCTAGAGGCAGGCAGGCTGGGAGGTGTTCTAGAGTCAGACAGGTTGAGAGATGTTCTAGAGACAGGCAGGCTGGGAGGTGTTCTTGAAACAGGCAGGCTGGGAGGTGTTCTAGAGTCACACAGGCTGAGAGATGTTCTAGAGATAGTTAGGCTGGGAGGTGTTCTAGAGGCAGGTAGGCTGAGAGATGTTCTAGAGACAGGCAGGCTGGGAGGTGTTCTAGAGTCACACAGGCTGAGAGATGTTCTAGAGATAGTTAGGCTGGGAGGTGTTCTAGAGGCAGGTAGGCTGAGAGATGTTCTAGAGACAGGCAGGCTGGGAGGTGTTCTAGAGACAAGTAGGCTTGGAGGTGTTCTAGAGGCAGGCAGAATGTGAGGTGTTCTAGAGGTGGCAGGTTGTGAGGTGTTCTAGAGGTGGCAGGTTGTGAGGTGTTCTAGAGGCAGGTGGGCAGGAAAGAGTTCTAGAAGCAGGCATACTGGGAAGGGTTCTAGAGGCAGGCAGGCTGTGAGGTGTTGTAGGGTCAGGAAAGCTGTGAGGTGTTCCAGGGGCAGGCATACCGGGAGGAGATTTAGAGGCAGACAGGCTGGCTAGGAGGTACTCTAGAGGCAGGCAGGCTGTGAGGTGTTCTAGAGACAGGCTGGCTGCAAGGTGTTCTAGAGGCGTTCACGCTGCAAAGTGTTCTAAAGGCAGGTAGAAGGTGAGGTGTTCTAGGGGTGGCAGGTTGTGAGGTGTTCTAGAAGTGGCAGGCTGTGTGGTGTTCTAGAGGCAGGTGGGCTGGGAGGTGTTCTAGAGGCAGGCAGGCTGGGAAGTATTCTAGAGGCAAGCAGGCTAGGAGGTGTTGTAGAGGTGGCCGGCTATGAGGTGTTGTAGAGGAAAGCAGGCAATGAGGTGTTGTAGAGGCAAGCTTGCTGTGAGGTGTTCTAGAGCAGGAACGCTATGTATGAGGGTCTGGCGCAGGCAGGCTGTGAGATGCTCTAAAGGGCAGCTGTGAGGTTTTTTAAAGGGAACCTTTTTTCCTCCCCTGGTAGAGGTCGCCACCCCCCTCTGCTGCAGTGGCAGCTAGGAACCACTCCTATCCCTCCTTCCTTGCTGCACGGAGGTTTGAGACTCCTGCCAGCCTCTGGCTGCCTTCGTACCGCACTGACCTAGGCGATTTCCCTGCTGTCGTTGTGCCTGGTTTTTATCTCTATTTTGTTCTTTCTTTTTCCATATTTTATTAGGCTTCATTTTTTATTTTTTTGTTGTTTTCCCTCTGTGTGACTCTCCCTCTTTAATCCTCTTCCCTCCAGTCGTCCGCTCTCCGTCTCTGCGGCAACCAGGTAATTTTGGTTCCTCGTTCCCGCCTGCCCTCCTGCCGTCCTGACTGAAGTGACCCACGTCCCAGAGCTATATAATCGAGGCCATAGAGCGGGCATGCCGCGGGTGCCTGTCTGAGCCTAAACTGCGATTAGCACCCCTCAGGGATCATGGAAAAAGTACAGTTCTACTTGCTCAGTCACTCTTGCTCTCTTTTTATCAGGGAGATAAACAGAATAAACGATGGAGACGTTTTCAGTAACCATATATTGAACCAGCATCATTCCCCGCCTCGGCAGGTCTTGAGCTCAAAAATTCCACGGACCTGATAATTCTCGCCTCAGTGCCTATTCCAATCATGGAGTCCCACTCTGCAACTCTGGGCAATAGCTTGCTTAATCTCCACAACGGCCCCCACAACGCTAAGGATGCCTGGCCTCCACCTTGGGGGTGCCCAGGAGTGGACACCTCACAGGGAAAGCCAGGATGGGTTCCACAGCGGTATTCGTACAAGCGAGGGATGTCAGACAGCTGCGTGCTGGAGTATCTGCATGCAGGGACTTCAGCATCTCATGTCAGCATGGAAAATTTCTCCTCTGGCTTGCCCAGCGAAGATGTGATATTTCTATACCCAAAAGGTACCCTCAGGGGATCTACCTAGATGTGTAAGAGTACTGTGGGCATATCATCGAAGAATGACAATAGTGGTGACCCTTGTACATAGTTCTTATGCAGAAGATGGTAATCCTGCTGTGATACTGAGAATCCTCACGGATAATAAATGAGGCTAGTTTTCAGATGAAACCACACAACATTTATTCAGCACCTAACTAGGTAAAGGTCAGCAACAAAACCGTTATGTAGAACAATTGCAGGACAGATGTAGGTAAAGGGTCTTGCAACATCCTAGGCCTATATGGGGGGACATTGAGGTTCATAACACCTGGACCTAGAGCTCACCTCCAATTCTCCTCCAACAAGATCCACAACCTCAGACACAAATACCCCACCACCAACTGCCACATCGCCTCACCACTCTCCACTAGAGGACCCCTCACCTGCCACCACTGCCGTTTCTTGAATGTGAGTACCCCTACGATCACCACACATCAGACACCCAGCCACATGCCTCATCCTCACTGCACTCCACTCAATGTCAGATCACTTCGCAAGCACGCTATGGAAATGTGGGACATCATATCTACCCTTGCCCCCAACATCATGTTCATAACAGAAACTTGGCTCACACCCGCGTCAGTACCTAAAATTGCCACCCCAACTCCCTCGGATACAAGATGATCCACTACGGTTGCCCAGACATCACCATCATCTACAAGGACTCCCTCAACTGCATCACAGACAACACCACAACAACCATCAAGAAATACCTCACGTCCAGATTAGACCCAACGTCAACACCACCATCAATAGAGCCCTCACCTACAGACCTCCTGGCTTCTGCAAATACATTCTGAACATCATAGCCCCTTTGACCATCAACTTCAACCCCTACATCTTCCTGGGTGACCTGCACTTCCACTTAGAAGACCCTGATGACTTCAACTCCACCACACATAACATAACATAACATAACACAACGTAACATAACATAACATAACATGTGTATTTGTAAAGCGCACGTTCACCACTATGGGAATCTTGGTGCTGAAAGACAGATATTTTTTGTTAACCAACTCAATGGTACTCATCAAAAACATGCACATCATCAGCCTCTATCAACTTGTCACCACCCCCAAGCACAGAGGCAGTCACACGCTGGACCACATTTTCTCCACCTTCGACAGAGCAAAATTTTCCTACACCACTGAATTGACCTGGACAGAACACAGCATCATCCATTTCAATATCGACGGCCCATAACATCATCCGACGAGACTCATGACCCCCCTTGCCACAACCAGAGTAAGTCCACAGAACCCCTCTGGACCACTGACATAAAAGTAACAAGACCTGCCCCTTATAACTCCCTTGAAGAGGACATTCAGAAATTCTCCAGCTAGATCTCCTCAGCCACCAATACCATCGCCCCCCTGAAGAACACCATCAACAACCGACCCATCAAACAGGCCCGTTGGTTCCCCCAGGAGCTATTGACCTTCAAGCGACAATGCAAGAAATTAGAAAGACACTGGTGATCGATCAAGCCCCCCATCAACGTATACTCCTACAGATCCACCCTCCACAACTACCACAACCATGTAGGAGAGACTAAGAAAGGAGCCCCCAGCACCCGCATCAAGTAAAGCACCAATTTTACCAAAAAATTGTTAAGCATCATCAGAGAATTGTCCTGCCCCTCTGCTACAGAGAACATGATCCTTTCCTCCCAAGCCCTCTGCGACGACTTGGCAGACTACTCTTGCCACAAATCACAGACATCTACTGCAACTTTGATCCCCCAACCCACCGACCTTAACCACCTCAGCACCCCAGCCTGGCTTTCCCACGACCCAGGACCACTGACTTGAATCAGCTCTCCACAGAAGATACCATCTCTATAATGATCTCCATACACTCTGGATTCCAACTGACCCTGCCTGCACCACATCAAAAACTAGGAAGAGGTGCCATTGCATGCCCCCTCACCAAACTCCTCAACCTTTCCATCATCAAAGTCACCATACCCAATGTCTGGAAGCACACAGAGATTAAGCCCCTCCTGAAGAAACCCTGTACCACCCCCAAAAAAATCAAAAACTACCACTCAATCCTATTCCTCCTCTCCCCAGTCTAAGAAAACGCCACCAACCACCAGCTCATGGATTAAGTTGAAACCAACAACATGCTCGACCCTTCCCAATCTGGGTTCTGACCAAACCACGACATCAAGACTGCCAGAGGCTGGTACAGAGGCGTTCTAGAGTCAGAGGCTGGCACAGATGTGTTCTAGAGTCAGATGTTGGCACAGATGTGTTCTAGATTCAGAGGCTGGTACAGATGTGATGTAGAGTCAGAGGATGATACAGAGGCATTCTAGAGTTAGAGGCTGGTACAGAGGTGTTCTAGAGTCAGAAGCTGGTACAGAGGCGTTCTAGAGTTAGAGGCTGGTACAGATGTGTTCTAGAGTCAGATGTTGGCACAGATGTGTTCTAGATTCAGAGGCTGGTACAGATGTGATGTAGAGTCAGAGGATGATACAGAGGCATTCTAGAGTTAGAGGCTGGTACAGATGTGTTCTAAAGTCAGAGCCTGGTACAGAGGTAACCAAGAGTCAGATGCTGGTAAAGAGGTGTTCTAGAGTTAGAGGCTGGTACAGATGTGTTCTAGAGTCAGATGCTGGTAGAGAGGTGACCTACAGTAAGAGGCTGGTACAGAGACGTTTTAGAGACAAAGGTTGGTACAGATTTGTTTTAGACTCAGAGGCTGGTACAGAGGTAATCTTGAGTCAGAGGCTGGTAAGATGTGATCTAGAAACAAAGGCTGGTACAGAGGTGACCTAGAGTCAGAGGTTGGTAAAGAGGCGTTCTAGAGTCAGAGGCTGGTACAGATGTGATCTAGAGTTAATGGTTGGTACAAATGTGTTCTAGAGTCAGAGGCTGGTACAAAGGTTTTCCAGAGTCAGAGGCTACTAACAGGAGGCTCTAAAGTCAGAGACTGATGTACCCTTGTTCTTGAGTCAGAGAATGGCACAGAGGTGACCTAGAGTCAGAGGCTGGTATACAGGTGTTCTAGAGTCAGAGGCTGGTATAGATGTGTTCTGGAGTCAGATGCTGGTATAGAGGTACTCTAGAGTCAGAGGCTGGTACATAGGGGATCTAGAGTCAGAGGCTGGCACAGATGTGTTCTAAAGTCAGAGGCTGGTACAGAGGCGTTCTGAAGTCAGAGGCTGGTGCAGATGTGTTCTAGAGTCAGAGGCTGGTACAGAGGCGTTCTAAAGTCAGAGGCTGGTGCAGATGTGTTCTAGAGTCAGAGGCTGGTACAGATGTGTTCTAGTGTCAGAGGCTGGAACAGAGGTAATCTAGAGTCAGAGGCTGGTACAGATGTGATCTAGGAATAAAGGTTAGTACAGATGTGTTCTAGAGTCAGAGGCTGGTACAGAGGTCACCTAGAGTCAGAGGTTGGTACAGAGGCGTTCTAGAGTCAGATGCTGGTACAAAGGTTTTCCAGAGTCAGAGGCTACTAACAGGGGGCTCTAGAGTCAGAGGCTGATGCAGACTTGTTCGTGAATCAGAGCATGGCACGGAGGTGGCCTAGAGTCAGAGGCTGGTACAGAGATGTTCTAGAGTCAGAGGCTGGTAGAGATGTGTTCTAGAGTCCGATGCTGGTACAGAGGTAATCTAGAGTCAGAGGCTGGTACATAGGTGATATAGAGTCAGAGGCTGGTACAGATGTGTTCCAGAGTCAGAGGCTGGTACAGAGGCATTCTAGAACCAGAGGCTGGTGCATATGTGTTCTAGAGTCAGAGACTGGTACAGATATGTTCCAGTGTCAGAGGCTCGTACAGAGGTAATCTAGAGACAGAGGCTGGTACAGAGGTAATCTACAGTCAGAGGCTGGTACAAAGGTAATCTAGAGTCAGAGGCTGGTACAAAGGTTTTCCAGAGTCAGAGGCTACTAACAGGAGGCTCTAAAATCAGAGACTGATGTAGCCTTGTTCTTGAGTCAGAGAATGGCACAGAGGTGACCTAGAGTCAGAGGCTGGTACACAGGCATTCTCGAGTCAGAGGCTGGTATAGATGTGTTCAGGAGTCAGATGCTGGTATAGAGGTAATCTGGAGTCAGAGGCTGGTACATAGGGAATCTAGAGTCAGAGGCTGGCACAGATGTGTTCTAAAGTCAGAGGCCGGTACAGAGGCGTTCTAAAGTCAGAGGCTGGTGCAGATGTGTTCTAGAGTCAGAGGCTGGTACAGAGGTAATCTAGAGTCAGAGGCTGGTACAGATACGATCTAGAAATAAAGGTTAGTACAGATGTGTTCTAGAGTCAGAGGCTGGTACAGAGGCGTTCTAGAGTCAGATGCTGGTTCAAAGGTTTTCCAGAGTCAGAGGCTACTAACAGGGGGCTCTAGAGTCAGAGGCTGATGCAGACTTGTTCGTGAATCAGAGCATGGCACGGAGGTGGCCTAGAGTCAGAGGCTGGTACATAGGTGATCTAAAGTCAGAGGCTGGTACAGATGTGTTCCAGAGACAGAGGTTGGTCCAGAGGCATTCTAGAACCAGAGGCTGGTGCAGCTGTGTTCTAGAGTCAGAGGCTGGTACAGATGTATTCCAGTGTCAGAGGCTTGTACAAAGGTAATCTAGAGACAGAGGCTGGTACAGAGGTAATCTACAGTCAGAGGCTGGTACAGAGGTAATCTAGAGTCAGAGGCTGGTATAGATGTGATCTAGAGTCAGAGGCTGGTACAGAGGTGTTTTATAGTCAGATAGGAACTCTAGAAGGAGAGATTGATAGAAAGGTGTTCTTTCAACAGAGAGACTCAGAGAGGTGGTCTATCCTCGAAGAGGATGGGAATTATGTTTTTCTCAGAGACACGCAGAGGTGCGCTCTAGAGTCAAAGAGAGCAGTAGGAGTCCTCCAGACCCAGAAACAAGAAAATGCCTGTTTTACAGGTGGTAAAGTTTCAAAGGCAGATAGATGTGCTGTAAATTCAGAGATATGCACAGAGCCACTCTTACCTTGGAGCGAGGCAGCAGAGAGGTGATCTATCCTCGGAGTCAGGCAGAGACGTGGTCTATCCTCAGAGTCTGGCAGAGAAGTATTCTGTCCTCTGAGTCAGGCAGAGAGGTGCTGTCCCTCCCACAGTGTGAGAGATGTGCTGTTAGATGGAGAGGGGCTGATATTTATTCCTATTTCTCAGTCACCCCCCTGACATGTGGCATAGTTCTTGTGCTTGAATATGATCCTCCCCCAGCTTGGACCCTCCCTCAGATGATCCTGCTGCTGATGCCAAGGTGCTGCTTGGGTCTGGCACGGGTGCAGCCCTGTAGTGGAGTTCCCCGCTGAACCTCATTTAGTGCACACCTCATGATGCACTGCCTCAAGGCATGTCAATATTTGGTGTTACTGTTGCCCAGCACAAAATTCTTATTTTTAACCAAGATCAGAACATTTGAATTGGCCCGGTCCAGAATCCATAGGTCACTGACAGGTACCCTTGGCTTGGTAGGCAGGCTACAGCCAGGTACATTCTAGTTACAGGAATGTCACAGACGAGATACTGGCATGATATGCTAAAGTTACACGTAGGGTGCATGTGCGGGATGCACAGAAGTTGCATACACTTTAAATGATAGTTACATGCAAGTTACATAGTGCTAATATTTAAGTCACAAGTTGACTGTTTCCCGAGTGTCTGCACGCTACATGCAGGCTGATAACACATTGCATGTGATATCAATTGACTAAACACTTGACTGGGTTTAAAGTCTGGCTAGACACATGTTATTAGAAACATGCAAGTTATGTAAAGATTACACGTGTTACATTTCAGTTGCGGTTACATGCAAGTTACACACTTTGTACTCAAAGGTTACTTCCAGGTTACATGCAAAGTACTTGTAAGCAAAATATAGGGTTCAGAAAGACTACACAGTGGTTACATATACATTACATGCAGCTTGCAAACAAATTACATTCAGGGTATTCTGTTTATACGAATGCTTCACACAAGTTACAAGCCAATTGCATTTGTTAATTTGTTAATATATTTTGTGTAGCGCCCCATTACCCGAGACTGTCTTGGCGCTGCCTTTGAAGGATCTATATTGCTGAGAGAATATGGGACAGAGGACACGGTTAGTGATTGTAAAGCCATGTTTTCAAAGCCTTTCTAAATTGAAATAAATATTGTGATTCTTTTGAGATTAGGGGAAGGTGGTTCCATATTTTTCTATGCTAAAAACAAATGTTTTACCGCCCCATCAGGCTTTCCAGAAGACGGGGACTGTCACTTTTTTTAAGGTAGTGTAACAGAGGGATCTAAGAAGGCATGCACCAGCAAAATGTTTGAATAAAATTATCTGGTCAGAGTTCATCAGATCCTTAAATACAATGCACAAGGCCCTAAAAGTGATTATTTTCTTATAGGCAACCAGTGGAGTTTGTGGAGTGCGTTCGAGGCTGAGTGATGTTTGGGAAGACCAACAGTCAAGCGTACCTCTACATTCTGTAAGATCTGGAGTTTTCCCAATCAATCAATCAATCATAACATTTGTATAGCGCACTACTCACCCGGAGGGGTCTCAAGGCGCTTGGGGCAAGGGGTCCGCTACTGCTCGAACAGCCAGGTCTTGAGTTGTCTCCTGAAGGCGAGATGGTCCTGGGTCAGACGAAGGTGGATGGGGAGGGAGTTCCATGTCTTGGCTGCCAGGTAGGAGAAGGATCTTCCTCCGGCGGTGGCTCTTCGGATGCGTGGTACGGTGGCGAGGGCGAGGCTGGTAGACCGTAGCTGGCAGGTGGGCGTGTAGAAGGTCAGGCGGTCGTTGAGGTACTTGGGGCCCAGGTCGTGGAGAGACTTTTGTGCGTGGGTGAGGAGCCGGAACGTGATCCTCTTGTTGACGGGGAGCCAGTGCAGGTCTCAGGTGGCCGGAGATGTGGCTGCGTCGGGGGACGTCCAGGATGAGTTGGGTGGAGGCGTTCTGGATGCGCTGGAGTCTTTTCTGTAGCTTGGCTGTGGTTTCAGCGTAGAGGGCGTTTCCGTAGTCCAGTCAGCTGGTGACGAGTGCCTGGGTGACCGTCTTCCTGGTCTCGGTCGGGATCCATCGGAAGATCTTGCGAAGCATGCGCAGGGTGTGAAAGCACGATGAGGAGACTGCGTTGACTTGTCTGGTCATCGAGAGAGAGGAGTCCAGGATGAAGCCCAGGTTGCGTGCATGGTCTGTTGGCTTGGGTGCGGTGCCCAGGGCGGGTGGCCACCAGGAGTCATCCCAGGCGGAGGGCGATGGTCCCAGGATGAGGACTTCCGTCTTGTCTGAGTTCAGCTTCAGGTGGCTGTTCCTCATCCACTCGGCGACGTCTTTCATCCCTTCGTGTAGGCTGGTTCTGGCGGTGTCGGGGTCTCTGGTGAGGGAGAGGATCAGCTGGGTGTCGTCGGCGTAGGAGATGATGTTGTGGTTGTGTTGGCGTTCGATGGCTGCAAGAGGTCTCATGTAGACGTTGAAGAGGGTGGGGCTGAGTGATGATCCTTGCGGTACGCCGCAGATGACTTCGGTAGCCTCGGATCGAAACGGGGGGAGGTGGACTCTCTGTGTTCTTCCGGCAAGGAACGAGATGATCCGCTCCGGTGCCTTCTCTTGGATGCCGATGACGCTGAGGCGTTGAACTAGGGTGCGGTGGCAGACAGTGTCGAACGCTGCGGAGAGGTCCAGGAGGATGAGTGCCTCTGTTTCCCCGTTGTCGAGCAGGGCTCGGATGTCGTCGGTGGCTGCGATGAGGGCGGTCTTGGTGCTGTGGTTGGCTCTGAAACCGGACTGCGAGGGGTCGAGGGATCCGTTCTTCTCGAGGAAGGTGGCAAGCTGTCTGTTGACGATCTTCTCGATGGCTTTAGCAGGAAAAGGGAGGAGAGAGATGGGGCGGAAGTTTTTAAGGTCGGTTGGGTCTGCTGTTGGTTTCTTCAGTAGGGCGCCGAGCTCGGCATGCTTCCAGCTCTCCGGGAAGGTGGCGGTGTTGAAGGAGGTGTTGATGATGTTCCGGAGTTGGGGTGCGATGGTGGATTCGGCCTTGTTGAAAACGTGGTGGGGGCAGGGGTCGGTCGGAGATCCGGAGTGGATGGTGTTCGGTGGTCACTGTGGTCCAGGTGCGGAGGGTGGGGGTGGGGGGCATTGGTTCGACGGTTGGGTGCGTGGATGGTGCGCTGAAGCTGTTGTGGTGTCGGCGATCTTGCGGCTTCCCACACCTTTTTGCTGCATGTTCACGTATATTGTCCATTGCAGTAATCTAATTTGGGTAAAATCAGTGGCATGACAATGGACTTTTGAAGATAGGAGGGGATGTAAGGAAGAATTTTCCTCATGATCTTTAAAAGATAGAAAACGGAGGAAGTGATTTGGTTCACCTGATTTTCGAATTAAGCCATTTGTCGAAAACAACACCAAGGTTTCTGCCTTTGTCAACCGGCGTGGGAAGAGAACCTAAGTCCTGTGGCCACCAATATGGGAACCAAAAGGTGATGTTATTACCGAAAAGAAGAACCTTAGTTTTTCCTGAATTAAGTCTGAGGGCCCGATTCCGATCTCAGTTTGAAGGCCTCCCAATCGGATTCGGGTTTCGCGATTCCAATTTGTAGCCCTTGTTTCCGACTGAATCGGACACAGTTCCGAACGACTGAGTACGATATGTGCAACGCCTTCACGCTGACTGAATCGATCACAAACAGCATTCGTACAGAACGAGCCATTCATAGCCAATCCGTGCAGCTCTGTGGACATGCTTTCTGAACAAGCAAGTACAATCACCGATTCGGAAAGCCTTTACGATTCGGGATGCCCGGAACTAAAAGGCTGTCGGAATCGGCCTTTGGGGTCCCTGGCAGGCCCTCCAGCACCCGGGGCCTCTGAATTGGTCTTGTGGGGGTACCTACGGGACCACCCCTTTCCATGCATGCATAGTGTGGTAGGCACCATGGGGAGCCCACCACAGGGTGCAGGCTTTTCTGCAACCAACCCTTTTTGCTATGGGAGCCTGTGTACGGGTTTGTTATACATGGTCCCATGGAGTTCAATGGCTATCTGAGCGAACCGAGTCCCTCACTATACGGATTTGTCGCAATCGCTCGCTTGGACTACCGTGATCCAATTCGTACTGAAAGCATCCCGGATCAGATTTGGACGGGATGCTTTCTGAATGAGATCGGAATCGACCCCTTAGGCAGTTCTCACTCATCTATGCACTTAAGTTTCTCCACGCATTTCCGGAATTGTAGAGCTGTCCAGGAAGGTATGCCTGATACAGAGACAATGATTTGTGTTTCGTCAGCAGATGATACCACTAAGAAACCAAATGATTCAATACGTTTAGTTGAGGGACTAATATAAAGATTAGACCGTGTGGGGCCCAAGCATGCTCCATGTGGAACAGCGCAGGGTATAGTGAAGGACAGAGTGAAGGACAGTACGAATGCAAGTAAGGGAGGGGAAAAAAACTAGACAGGATGAATGCAAGAATGGGAGGGGCAAAACAACTAGAAGCAACGAATGCAAGAAAGGGGGTACGACAACCAGACAAAATGAATGCAAGAAAGGGAGGGGCAAAACAACTAGACAATACAAATGCAAGAAAGGGAGGGGCAAAGCAACTAGACAGTACGAATGCAAGAAAGGGAGGGGCAAAAAAACTAGACAGGATGAATGCAAGAACGGGAGAGGCAAAATAACTAGACAGTACGAATGCAAGAAAGGGGGGCACGATAACCAGACAATATGAATGCAAGAAAGGGAGGGGCAAAACAACTAGACAATACAAATGCAAGAAAGGGAGGGGCAAAGCAACTAGACAGTACGAATGCAAGAAAGGGAGGGGCAAAACACCTAACAGTTTGAATGCAAGAAAGGGAGAGGCAAAACAACTAGACAGTACCAATGCAAGAAAGGCGGGCAGGACACCTACACAATACGAATGCAAAAAAGGGAGGGGCAATACAACTAGACAGTACGACTGCAAGAAAGGGGGTAGGACAACCAGACAGTAGAAATGCAAGCAAGGGGGGTAGGATAACCAGACAGTATGAATGCAAGAAAAGGGGGGGCAGGACAACCTGACAGTAGAATTGCAAGAAAGGGAGGGGCAAAACAACTAGACAGTAAGAATGCAAGAAAGGGCGGGGCAAAACAACTAGTCATGACCAATGCAAGAAAGGGGGGCAGAACAACTAGACAATATGAATGCAAGAAAGGGGGGCAAATCAACTAGGCAGTATGAATGCAAGAAATGGAATGGCAAAACAACTAGACAGTACTAATACAAGAAAGTGAGGGGTAAAACAACTAGACAGTACGAATGCAAGAAAGGGAGGGGCAGAACAACTTGTAGTGTAGTTGCTATATTCTCAATAGGCTCTGTGCATTAGAATAATATATCCTTTAGATGTGACGTAGGACTGAGGTCAGTAGGTCTCTAACGAATATACTAAGCTTTATTATGAGTGCCAGCTAGCTCAGAGGTCACTAGAAACTTTCTCGAATACACAAGAAGGGATTATTTTCTGACAACCGCATAAACATGACAACTCTGTTTCCCTTTTTTTAATTTTTTTTTTTATTAACAACACAAGCAATCAATCATTACAAGAGTAATTCATTACTAAATATGGAACATTAACAAAAAGTTCCAAAATTCATAAAGTACTAAGGGCCAGATGTAGGTAATTTTATTTTACCACCTCTTAAATACCGACTCATACCGAATCGGTATTTAAGAAGTGGTAAAATATAAGTACCGAGATGTAGGTAAATACAGAAGCCCATAGGAATGATTGGGCATTTACCGGTCGGTATTTACCGAATCGGTAAATACCGAATGTCACCAGGGTGCAGGGGGTGTCACTTTGACACCCTCTGGCACCCCCAAAAGAGGCTCGGGTGCCATGTGGCAGGCATACCTGCCCTAAGGGCAGGTCTGTGTGTCATATGGCATAGGTGTGCATGCACACATGTGCATGCACACCAGAATCGGTATTTTACCATCAAATAGTATTTGATGGTAAAATACCGATTTTTTAATGCTTGTGGGACTCAGAAGAGTCCCACCTACATATCAATTTTCCTGAATCGGTAAAAATACCGACTCGGTATTTTACAGACTCAGTAAATTTACCGATCGGTAAATTTACCGATTCTGTAAAATACAGGGCCCTACATCTCAAATTGCATTTACCGGTCGGTAACGGCCGAATTCGCCCGTTACCGACCGGTAAATGCCTACCTACATCTGGCCCCACGTCATATACCGGTTAGCAGAAGAAATCATTCAATACACAAGTAAGGGCGTATCACTTATTGAAAAATAAATAAATATCAACTCATACAAGGAAACAATATTCCGCAAATTTTGTCAACTTTCTTAAGTGAGCGTTCGCCTCATATTATAAGTAAGGGAAAGTTCCATATCAAAAATTTCTTACACCAACCTCCACCATTCGGTTATATGAGGTGGTTTATCCGAGATCCATGCCCTTGCTATGACCAATCTAGCACAAGATATAAAATAAACAACAAATGCTTAAATGGAGCAGTAATTGGTTGCATTCCTAAAAGTATCATCTCAGCTGATAATGAAGCATATGTAAATTGTTTCTGTTTCAGAATGTTTTCCACATTATCCCAAAATAGGGCATGAAACAATCATATGCTCCAGGTCAGCCGCGAGCAGGTCACATTTTGGACGGTCGTAGGGAGTGTTATTTCCTGACCACTTAGAAATATGAAGCGGAGTGTAATACAATTGACATACAGTCTTATAGGCTTGAAGCTTCAAACTGGATGAATAAACCAAAATATTACTATTATGTAAAAATGTAGAAATGTTGTTTGGAGATATACACATTCCTAATTTAGAACCCCATTTCTGTGCCAATTTAGGGCAGTCATCCGTTTTAAATTGACTAAAGCATTTATACCCCAAACTAATTATAGCTTTATTTTTTTACCTTGATTAGCCCAAATTCTCCCCACGGAATCGCTAAAAATCTCGGGTAAACCCGGATTTTTCCACTATGTAAACTTAGGGTGAAAAAATGAGGTTTTATCAATAGCCATTATCATATTCCAAATGCGAACAGCGTCTTTAGCAGTCTTAAACTTGACTTTCTTAAAAAAATTTGGATTGTTGGTTCTCGCTAAAAATTGTATGGATTTAAGACCTAACATAAATTGGTGAAAGTAATATGGATTATTAGAAATAAAGAGGCTGCGAATTCGGCCCCGAAAAGAAGCATAAAAGTAAGTTTTGAAATCCGGGAAATTTAGACCGCCTTTAATAGATGTTCGTTTCAAAAGGGAAAGCGCTCTACGATTTTTTTCATGGCCCCAAATGAAGCTACCAAAAATACCATCCAATTTTCTAAAAAATAAGTTGTTAATAAGCAGCGGAATAGACCTAAATAAATAAATAAATTTAGGTAAAATATTCATTTTAATAAGGTTTATTCGTCCAAGCAAATTTAGGGGAACCTTATGCCATTTTTTCAGAAGTACTGTTGTATCCCTTAGTAAAATATCATAGTTTAGTGCCTTAATATCCCTAATATTTGATGTAATTTTAATGCCTAAATAAGTGGTTGTGTGGCATATACCAGTGACTGGGACCTGTATTTATGGTTTACAATAATTTGCGTTTTGTTTAAATTTAATTTGTATCCTGAAACCATACCCAAAATCATCGGCTTCTTTAATAATCCCAACCATGGCTTCTGCCACATCAGTAGTATAAATTGCAAGGTCGTTGGCATAAGCTGTAATTTTAAGAGATTGGACACCATGGATAAAGGGTTTAGGGCCAGATGTAGGTAGCCCAATACCGGTCGGAAATGGCCGAAAATTCCGATTTTCAGGCGTTTCTGACCGGTATTGGGCTATGGAGATGTAGGGGCGTAAAAAACATACAGATTCAGTAATTTTACCGAATCGGTAAAATTACAGAATCGGTAAATTTACCCTTTCTGTAAATTTTACCGTTTAGGTAAATTTACCGTTCGGTAAAATTACCGAATCTATTTTCAGATGTAGGTAGCACTTTTAACAGTGCTACAGGCCTTTCAGGATTCGGTATTTACCATGTAATACAATTGCATCGTAAATAACGAATCCCTGTGTACATGCACATCTGTGCATGTACACCTGTGCCATGTGGCACACAGACATACCCTAAGGGCATGTATGAGTGTCACATGGCACACAAGCCTGAAACAGGGATGCAACAGGGTGTCAAAGTGACACCCTGTTCCCCTTGTCAATTCGGTAATTTTACAGATTCGGTAATTACCGAATCGGTATTTGCTATTGATTCCTATGGGCTCCAAAGCCCATAGGAATCAATGGCAAATACCGATTCGGTAATTACCGAATCGGTAAATACCGAATCCTACCGAATCGGTAAAAATTACCGAATTTTTACCTACATCAGATTTACCGATTCATAAATATTGAATCGGTAAAATTCGGTATGTATGAATCGGTAAATCTGATTTTCCTACATCTAGGCCTTAATGCGTTCTTGAGCCTGTATTGCATTAATGAATGGCTCCATAGAGAGAGCAAATAAAAGTGGAGACAAGAGGCACCCTTGGCGAGTGCCTCTTAAAACTGGGAGGCTCGGGGATATTAAATTAACATATCCTATTTTCGCATTTGGACAATCATAAAGTGCTTGGATTCTTGTTAGAGATTGTGTCCCAAAGCCAATCTCCCTGAGGGTTGCCCAAAGATAGGCCCACCCCACTCGGTCGAATGCTTTTTCAGCATCTAGTAGCACCATGCCGAGTGGGGAGGAGTTAGTAGAAGCAACATCGAATGCTGTGATGGCCATGTTAACATGTGCAGTCGTATCTCTACCCATCACAAAGCCATGTTGTTGTTGACTTACTAATTTTGGCATAAGAGGAGCTAGTCTCATAGCTAATATTTTAGCGTATGCTTTAGCATCAGCGTTTATCAAGGAGATGGGCCTATAGGACCCACAATGCAATGGCGTTTTATCCTTTTAAAAAAATATATATATTTTAGCAGTTTTCCACGAATTAGGTGCTTTGCCTGATTCTCCTATTTGATTAATCACAGAGCACAAAATAGGTAACAGTTCTTCGCTGCAACTTTTATAAATTTCAATGGGGAGCATGTCATCTCCCGCAGCTTTCCCCAGAGGAAGGGAAGAAATAGCCAATTGTAATTCTGTAAGAGAAAAATTGCTTTCCATTTCTTCCTTCATTTCTGTTACCTTTTCTAATGCCCAATTGTTTCTTATATATCTCTGCAAGATATCTTCCGTAGGTGTATTCTCAGGGGTATAGAGTTTACTATAGTATGTAACAAATTGTTGTAGAATCTCTCCTGGTTGATTATAGATAACTCCGTCAACCCCTTTTATATTTTTAATTAGAGAATTAGCTCTGTCCTCCACTACCTTATAAGCAAGAATCTTACCAATTCTATCACCACCTTCATATTGCGATATCTTATATTTATGTCGTTTCAAACTCACTCTTTCTCTTAAAATTTTTTTAGTTTCAGATCGTAAAGTAATCAGTTTGAGTTCTAGTAGAGATTTGTTTTGAGTAATGCGTACCCCTATATTCTCTTGTCTGATAACTTCTGCTAGGTGTTTTTCCAGTGAGCGAATATTGGAAGTCACTTCCCATATCTCGTTTTTTCGTTCTATGTTTTGCTTGATAATATATTGTTGGGCAAACCCTCTAATACTTGCTTTACAAGCATCCCATACATGAATGAGTTGAGCAGAGTCTACATTAAACTACAGAACTTCTTTTATGTGATTTTTCAATTGAGTAACAAATGATGTATCTGTTAACAAATATCTTAGAAATGAAAATAACCTGACTTCTTGTTTTTTAAATGAAATATTAAACCGTAGAAGGATGGGATTATGGTCCGATGTTACTCTAGGGCAGATCTCCATTTTACACCCGTCCAAAATATTATCAGTGGCCCAGGCCATGTCAATGCGAGAGCACATTTTGTGAGGAGCTGAATAGTATGTGTATCCTGCTAACATGGGATAAAGATTCCTCCATACATCTTTTAAATTATGAATACGAGATAATACGAGGATAGCGGCTCTTGTTTTTCGCATCTGTTGAGATGGGTGGAGCTTCGTAGTGTCTTTCGTATAGTTCATAACGCAATTAAAATCGCCCATGAGCTCCCCTTCCCAGTCTAATAATTCTATATTAAGATGGTCGAAAACCCCCGAGTCATCAATATTTGATCCGTACAGGGCACATAATACATGTTTGGAATTTGTTAAATTAAGTTGAACAATAGCCCACCGACCAGCATTATCGGAAGCAACTCTAAGTACATCAACCTTAAATGCTTTCTTCTTAAGTATATCCACCCCCCTTATTGATGCATTCAAAGCTGTACAAGTTATCAATTCATATCCCCCTTGTTCCATCTTTTTTACGGTCCTGAAAATGAATATGAGTCTCATTTAAAAGTGCAAAATGAGGATTGTACATTTTAAGTTCTTCAAAGACTAGTTGTCCTTTACTTCTATTATTAAGACCTGAGACATTCCAGGCTAAACAACTTATTTGATACATTTCTTCTGGTTATTCAACTTCAGCTGAAAAAAAATACTTTTGATCTCTATGTAACTAAACTCATCTGTGCTTGTGTTGTCAGTTTTTCCCCTTTGTCCCCTCCCCCCACCCTCTCTTCCTAAACCTAACCCCTAACCCTTAGGATCCCCCCCAGTACCTACCCGGAAGCCTACCTCTATCTTCTGCTGCCGCTAAAAGGGCAGCCAGTCAGAGAGGTCTCCCCAGAATCCCCATCCCTCCGTATTAGCCTCATACGCAAAAATCAAAAACCAAAAGAAGGTGCCCAAGTGGATTACCATTAAACATAACAAGTTAATCTTGACATTTTTTTTAAGTATTTGAATCAATTTTTACAAGGAGTTGCTCAGCCTCTTTTACATAAGTGAAAAAATAAGTATTTCCGGATTTCATAACTTTTAGGCGAGCAGGTTCTTGAAGGTATACCGTTGCCCCCCGAGACTTAAAAGGATCAATCAGTTTACGCAGCCCCCATCTTTTATCCATAGTAATCTTACTAAGGTCAGATTTTACAAAAAAAGTTACATTATCTAATGTCACAGGGGTATTTGGTCTAGCTTTAATTGAGACCGCTTGTCTTAGCAAATAGTTGCCGAAGTAAATCATGATAGGTCGTGGGTATTTACTCTCCTTATTTCTGGAAATTATAGGCAATCTGTGTACCCGCTGGAGTTGGGAGTCCCAATCCCAGTCGGACAGGTCCGGGAATGCCCTTTGGAATAATTTAACCAAATCAGTGTAGTATATCCAATAGACGGTGTAATACCGGCGGAGGCTGCAGTTGAAGGTACGTCCAGTAGTTCTAGATCTGGATCGGGATCTAATAAAAGCACATTCTTAGAGGGAGTATTTTGCACATTTTTTGAAATGTCTCCTTCTGTGGGGGTGGTTCTCGATAAACACAAAGCCATATTCTTCACGCCCCCTCTAGCTTGCATCCACTCAAGCAAAGGGGTCTGGTCTCTGGTCGGTTTCCCTCTAGTAGTTATTGCTATTAGTGTAGTAGATAGAACTATAGGATTCATGTTACTCACCCCTTTCTTTGCTTTACTTTTTACATTTTCCCACTTCTTGAGGCCCAATGATTTACTGTCCTTTACTTGGGTAGTAACATGTTCTCTCTTTTCGCATCCATCCCCTTCCTCGATCAACTCCTCAATTCATCATTGGAATTATTCTCTTGTGTTTCTTTTAACACCTCAGCACCGTCACTATCTACTCTCTGTTCTACCAGAGTCAAATCTGGTGCTTGTAACTGAAAAGTTTGTAGCTGAAAAGTTTGGGGGGGCGGTAGAGCAGCTTCCGTAGTTTCCGTAGCCGCGGCCCCAGCCGCCGCTGCAGTTGGTCCTGCAGTAACATTGTTGCCAGATTGGGAAGTACCAGTTGCTGGGGATACCTCCAGCTCAAGTTCCTCAACCAGCGCCCTGTTCGCCTCCCCTGGATCACCTAGGTCCTTCATAAACACCACAGACACCACACTCAGGCTCTCGTTAGGGGCAATAGTCTCCAATGATTTATTAGTATCCGTCTCACCAACGGACACAAAGCTGCCTGCACCATCTGAAACCCCATTGTTAATAACAGCCTTATTTACCGATAGGTCTTTTATTTTGTCTCTATTTTTGGGGGTTGCCGGGGTATTTTTGTCTTTGTCTTTATAAGGCGTAGTAAAAGGAAGAGGCTGAGGGTGAGTAGTTTGTGGCTTACCAACTTGTTTCTCCGTATTGCCGGATCTCTCAGAAGCGTTCGTAGTAGAACGCGGCATCCTCGCGACTACCGCTGATGAAATCGGTTTAAATACCAGTGTGCCTCCTTCTTCTGCGCCTTTCCCCAGGGGGGTACCTCTCGTCGCTCTATTCTGCCACGCCGGGTTCTTGGGCACCATCGGCACTGTTTCTCTCCGCCTCCTCGCTCACCGCAGCAGCGAGCCTCTCTCCCTCTGTCACAACTCTCTCCCTCTGCTGTTAGTCCTCACCAATCGAGCACCGTCACTATAAACACCTAACTGCAAACACCTCACCAGCACCGCACCGTCGGCACCGTCGGCTCTAGCCTGCCACAGGACTCCCTCAGGGGTGCCTCCACACAGACGTGCAGCCGTGCAGCCTCCGTACAACCTCAGCACAGCAGCAGTGCAGCGGATCTGCTCCGAAGCATCTCACAGGGGGTCTCACGCCTTCAGAATCCTGGTAATTATAACCTTCTGTCACCTTCCAAGGCCCTTCTCATCAAAGGACCATTCATTTGTGATTTAGTCAGCGAAAAACACCAGTATCCTCGGAGTTCAGGGGTTCCTGCAGAGACGACTTCTCCATGGCGTCTTCAATCCGCCATCTTGCTTCCGCTGTTCCGACAACTCTGTTTCCCTAGGACTGGAAAATATCTTTAGAGCAGTTGAACAGATAACTATTTCACTCAGTCAATCGTGCATGCTTCGTTTCTAAAGAGTTGCAGAGAACTAGTGAGATGGGCGTTTTCAATAAAAGGTTTATTAAAAAGTCTTCTTTCGCATGCAAGAGAGGTGAAGTGCTACAATCATTAGACAGAATGCAAAGTATAATGCGTACAGCGAGTATAGTATTATAAAATATTACTGTAATAGCATAGTCTAGTGCTATGACATATAGAAAATACATACATAAATAACACAGGCTAAAATACTCAACTGGTGCTTCTAAAATATGCCTACCATTGTACCTCACCTAGGTCTAGTCCCAGGGAAGCAGTAAGTGCTGTTTAGCATAGGTTTAGTTTTTGCCAAGAACTGTCAGAGGTTTCTCTAGGTTCTAATCAGCTCCATACCTTAGAATAAAGGAGGTTGGTATCTCTGTCTCTGGACTCTATTTCATAACACCCCGCAAGGGGAGTCAGTAACACTGGAGCTGTATTTCTCTGCAGAGGAGGGCAGCTTCCTCATCAGTGCGTCAGCTAGAGAGTCGGCATCCTTCAGCACTTGCTGTAGCGAGCTGTGTTGGGCAAGTAGGTAGTCGAACTGCACCATGCTTTGCTATAGCAAGTGAAGGTATATTTATACCTTGAAGGTGTTTAGGCATGCCATGTTTGACATAGAGTCGGGTATATGAACATCATGGATGAACCCCTAAGGAGTAGTTTTTCATGCATACTAGTGAGTTTCCTGGAGAAATAAATATCCAGGTGAGGGGAAGTCCCTTCTGCTTAAGAGAAACAAGAAATCATTGTGACGTTGATGAACGGATGGAAGTAGCCATGCCTGTATTTGGGTAGCATGGGCTATGCCTAAGTTAGGACTCGATATCTATTCCTATATAAGGGCAATGTGAATTGTACCTATATAAAAGAATGAATCGGGAAAATGCAAACGAGTTTAAATCACCCCACAACATAATAGACAGTACGAAGGTAAAAAACAGTGAGGGGCAAAACAACTAGACAGTACAAATGCAAGAATGGGTGGGGCAAAATAACTAGACAGTACGAATGTAAGAAAGGGAGGGGGCAAAACAACTAGGCTGTACGAATGCAAGAAATGGAAGGGCAAAACAACTAGACAGTACAAATGCAAGAAATGGAGGGAAACACAAATAAACAGTACAAATGCAAGAAAGGGAGGGGCAAAAACTCTAGACAGTACAAATGCGAGAAAGGGGGGGGGCAAAACAACTAGACAGTACGAATGCAAGAAAGGGATGGGCAGAACAACTAGACAGTATGAAAGCAAGAAAGACAGTACAAATGCACGAAAAAGGGGGGTAGGACAAGCAGGCAGTACAAATGCAAGAAAGGGAGGAGCAAAACAACTAGACAGTACGAATGCACAAAAGAGAGGTGCAAAATAACTAGACAGTATGAATGCAAGAAAGGGAGGGGCAAAACAACTATACAGAACGAATGCAAGAAAGGGGGGCAGGACAACCAGACTGAACAAATGAAAGAAAGGGAGGGGCAAAACAACTAGTCAGTACGAATGCAAGAAAGGAAGGGACAAAACAACTTGACAGAATCAATGCAAGAAAGCGAGGGGTAAAAGAACTAGACAGTACGTATGCAAGAAAAGGAGAAACAAAACATTTAGACAGTATGAAAGCAAGAAAGGGAGGGGCAAAATACCTAGACAACACTAATGCTAGAAAGGGACGGGCAGAACAACTAGACAGTACGAATGCAAGAAAGGGAGGGGCAAAACAACTAGACAGTACAAATGCACGAAAAAGGGGGGTAGGACAACCAGGCAGTACGAATGCAAGAAAGGGAGGAGCAAAACAACTAGAAAGTTCGAATGCACAAAAGAGAGGTGCAAAATAACTAGACAGTATGAATGCAAGAAAGGTAGGGGCAAAACAACTATACAGAACGAATGCAAGAAAGGGGAGGGGCAGGACAACCAGACTATACAAATGCAAGAAAGGTAGGGGTAAAACAACTAAACAGTACAAATTAAAGAACGGGATGTGCAAAATAACTATACAGTACGAATGCAAGAAAGGGAGGGGCAAAACAACTGGACAGTATGAATGCAAGAAAGGGAGGGGCAAAACAACTAGACAGGACGAATGCAAGAAAGGGAGGGCCAAAACAAATAGGCAGTACAAATGCAAGAAAGGGGGGGCAGGACAACCAGACAGTAGGAATGCAAGAAAGGGAGGGGTAAAACAACTAGACAGGAAGAATGCAAGAACAGGAGGGGCAAAACAATTAGACAGTACGAACGCAAGAAAGGGGGGCAAAACAACAAGAAAGTGACAATGCAAGAAAGGGGGGCAGGACAACTAGACAATACGAATGAAAAAAAGGGAGTGGCAATACAACTAGACAGTACGAATGCAAGAAAGGGGGTAGGACAACCAGACAGTATGAATGCAAGAAAAGGTGGGGGCAGGAAAACCAGACAGTACAAATGCAAGAAAGGGAGGGTCGAAACAACCAGAAAATTAGACAGTACAAATGCAAGAAAGGGGGTAGGACAACCAGACAGTATGAATGCAAAAAAAGGGTGTTCAGGACAACCATACAGAACAAATGCAACAAAGGGAGGGGCAAAAAAAAAAGATAGTACGAATGAAGGAATGGGAGGGTCAAAACAACTAGACAGTACGAATGCAAGAAAAAGAGGAGCAAAACAATGAGACAGTATGAATGCAAGAAAGGGGGGTAGGACACACCCCAGACCGTACAAATGCAAGAAAGGGAGGGGCAAAACAACTAGACAGTACAAATGCAAGAACGGGATGTGCAAAATAACTATACAGTACGAATGCAAGAAAGGGAGGGGCAAAACAACTAGACAGTACGAATGCAAGAAAAGGAAGGACAAAACAAATAGACAGAATGAATGGTTGTCCTGAACCCCCTTTTTTTCTCTTCTTCATTTTTTCTTTATGAGTACCACACTACATTCCACTATGAATGCTCTGTGTCCCTATTATCGACTAAACAGTGCTGTATGAGTGTATACAAAGAAGATTTTAATATATTTATAGGTATAACTTATGTGTGTTATGTGATATTGATGACCAGTTTCCCTCCCCCTTATTACTACTGAAATTATATCTTTTACCCCTTTTTGCCCACAGAAACGCCACGCCTTGCAGTCTATTGCCCAGAAAAATTGAAATGAAAATGTAACATACCTTCACCTGCGCCCTGATGAAGGAATACTGAATACTGGCACTTTTTCCGAAACGCGCGTCGGCGCTTTTTTCCCCCTGTTTTCCGGTCTTAAATGTGTCCACAGTTTTCTGTTTTGATATATATGATGATGGCTGTATGTGTGTGTGCCTGAAAGTATGAGTGTTGTTTGTACATAATGTTTTATTGCTTTATGTGCTGGGCAAATATTGTTATGTACCCTATTGACTTTTGAAAAAATTCTATTTGAAGAAATGAAAAATATTTTTTATGAATGCTTTTTTAGCAAGAAATATATGAAAATAAAATAAAATGATTTGATACCCTACAACGTTTCTGTGGGCAATTGTCAAAATGTTTTTGAACGCCTCAGTCCTTTAGAGTTATGGGAGCTTCATGTTTTTTGTTGTGACAGAACAACTAGACAGTACAAATGCTAAAAAGGGAGGGGGAAAACAACTGGACAGTATGAATGCAAGAAAGGGAGGGGCAAAACAACTAGACAGGACGAATGCAAGAAAGGGAGGGGCAAAACAAATATGCAGTACAAATGCAAGAAAGGGGGGGCAGGACAACCAGACAGTAGGAATGTAAGAAAGGGAGGGGTAAAACAACTAGACAGGAAGAATGCAAGAACAGGAGGGGCAAAACAATTAGACAGTAGGAACGCAAGAAAGGGGGGCAAAACAACAAGACGGTGACAATGCAAGAAAGGGGGGCAGGACAACTAGACAATACGAATGAAAAAAAGGGAGTGGCAATACAACTAGACAGTACGAATGCAAGAAAGGGGGTAGGACAACCAGACAGTATGAATGCAAGAAAAGGTGGGGGCAGGAAAACCAGACAGTACAAATGCAAGAAAGGGAGGGTCGAAACAACCAGAAAATTAGACAGTACAAATGCAAGAAAGGGGGTAGGACAACCAGACAGTATGAATGCAAAAAAGGGGGTTCAGGACAACCATACAGAACAAATGCAACAAGGGAGGGGCAAAAAAACAGATAGTACGAATGAAGGAATAGGAGGGTCAAAACAACTAGACAGTACGAATGCAAGAAAAAGAGGAGCAAAACAATGAGAGAGTACGAATGCAAGAAAGGGGGGTAGGACACACCCCAGACAGTACAAATGCAAGAAAGGGAGGGGCAAAACAACTAGACAGTATGAATATAAGAAAGGGAGGGTCGAAACAATGAGACAGTACGAATGCAAGAAAGGGGGGTAGGACACACCCCAGACAGTACAAATGCAAGAAAGGGAGGGGCAAAACAACTAGACAGTATGAATATAAGAAAGGGAGGGTCGAAAGAACTAGACAGTACGAATGCAAGAAAAGGAGGAGCAAAACATTGAGACTGTACGAATGCAAGAAAGGGGGGTAGGACACACCCCAGACAGTTCAAATGCAAGAAAGGGAGGGGCAAAACGACTAGACAGTACAAATGCAAGAAAGGGGTACAGGACAACCGCACAATACAAATGCAAGAAAGGTAGGGGTAAAAAGACTAGATAGTAGGAATGCAAGAAAGGGTGGGGCAAAAGAACGAGAGAGTACTAATATAAAATGGGAGTGGCAAAACAACTGGACAGTAAGAATGAGAGAAAGTGAGGGGCAAAAAAACTGGACAGTATGAATGCAAGAAATGAAGGGGAAATACAACTAGACAGTATACATGCAATAAAGGAATGGTCAAAACAATGAGACTGAACAAGTGCAAGAAAGGGAGGGGCAAAACAACCATACAATACGAATGCCAGAAAGGGAGAGGCAAAACAACAAGACAGTACAAATGCAAGAAAGGGAGGGGCAAAACAACTAGACAGTACGTATGCAACTAAGAGGGGTAGGACAACCAGACAGTACACATGCAAGAAAGGGAGGTGTAAAACAACTAAACAGTACGAATGCAAGAAAGGGAGGGGCAAAACAACTAGACTGTACGAATGCAAGAAAGGGAGGGGCAAAATAACTAGACAGTACGAATGCAAGAAAGGGAGGGACAAAACAAGGAGACATAATGAATGCAAGAAAGGGAAGTGGCAGGACAACCAGAATATACAAATGCAAGAACGGGATGGGCAAAACAACTAGACCTTATGAATGCAAGAAAGGGAGGGGCAAAACAACAAGACAGTACAAATGCAAGAACGGGAGGGAAAAAACAACCAGGCAGGATGAATGCAAGAAAGGGAGGGCCAAAACTAATATACAGTACTAATGAAAGAAAGGGAGGGGCAAAACAACTAGACATTACGAATGCAAGAGGGGGCAATCAACTAGACAGTATGAATGCAGGAAAGGTAGGGGCATAAAACCTAGACAGGACGAATGCAAGAATCGGAGGTGCAAAACAAATAGGCAGTAGGAATGCAAGAAAGAGAGGGCCAGGAAGACCAGACAGTAGGAATGCAAGAAAGGGAGAGGCAAAACAACTAGACAGGACGAATGCAAGAACAGGATGGGCAAAACAACTAGACAGTTCCAATGCAAGAAAGGGGGGCAGGACAACTAGACAATACAAATGCAAGAAAGGGAGTGGCAATACAACTAGACAGTACAAATGCATGAAAGGGGGGTAGGACAACTAGACGGTATGAATGCAAGAAAGGGGGGTAGGACAACCAGACAGTATGAATGCAAGAAAGGGAGTGGCAATACAACCAGACAGTCCACATGCAAGACAGGGAGGTGTAAAACAACTAGACTGTACGATTGCAAGAAAGGGAGGGACAAAACAACTAGACAGTACAAATACAAGAGAGGGAGGGGCAAAACAACTACAAAGTACGAATGCAAGAACAGGAGGGGCAAAACAAATATACACGATGAATGTAAGAAAGGGAGGGGCAAAACAACTAGACAGTACAAAAGCAAGAAAGGGGTGGCAAAACAGCTAGACAATACAAATTCAAGAAAGGGGGGCAAGACAACCAGACAGTACTAATGAAAGTAAGGGAGGGGCAAAACAACTAGACAGTAGGAATGCATGAAAGGTAGGGGCAAAACAACTAGACAGTATGAATGCAAGAAAGGGAGGGGGAAAACAACTAGGCAGTATGAATGCAGGAAAGTTAGGGTGAAATCAACTAGAGAGGAAGAATGCAAGAAAGGGAGGGGCAAAACAAATAGGCAGTACGAATGCAAGAAAGGGGGGTCAGGACAACCATACAGTAGGAATGCAAGAAAGAGAGGGGCATAACAACTAGACAGGATAAATGCAAGAACAGGAGGGGCAAAACAACTAGACAGTACGAGCGCAAGAAAGGGGGGCAAAACAACTAGACAGTACCAATGCAAGAAATGGGGGGCAGGGCAACTAGACAGTACGAATGCAAGAAATGGAGTGGCAATACAACTAGACAGTAGGAATGCAAGAACGGCGGTAGGGCAACCAGACAGTAGGAATGCAAGAAAGTTGGGTAGGACAACCAGACAGTATGAATGCAAGAAAAGGGATGGCAGGACAACCAGACAGTATGAATACAACAAAAGGGTGTTCAGGACAACCATACAGTACAAATGCAAGAAAGGGAGGGTCAAAACAACTAGACAGTACGAATGCAAGAAAAGGAGGAGTAAAACAATTAGACAGTAGGAATGCAAGAAAGGGAGGGTCAAAACAACTAGACAGTATGAATCTAAGAAAGAGAGGTGCAAAACAACACGACAGGACAAATGCAAGAAAGGGAGGGGCAAAACAACTAGACAGTATGTATGCAAGAAAGGGGGGTAGGACAACCAAATAGTACACATGCAAGAGAAGGAGGTGTAAAACAACTAGACAGTACGAATGCAAGAAAGGAAGGGGCATAACAACTAGACTGTACGAATGCAAGAAAGGGAGGGGCAAAATAACTAGACAGTACGAATGCAAGAGAGGGAGGGGCAAAACAACCAGACAGTACAATTGCAAGAAAGGGACGGACAAAACAACTAGACATAATGAATGCAAGAAAGGGGAGTGGCAGGACAACCACACTATACAAATGCAAGAAAGGTAGGGGTAAAACAACTAGACAGTAGAAATGCAAGAACTGGATGGGCAAAAGAACTAGGCCTTATGAATGCAAGAAAGGGAGAGGCAAAACAACAAGATAGTATGAATGCAAGAAAGGAAAGGACAAAACAACTAGGCAGTATGAATGCAAGAAAGGGATGGCCAAAACAACTAGACAGTACTAATGAAAGAAAGGGAGGGGCAAAACAACTAGACAGTATGAATGCAAGAGGGGGCAAACAACTAGACAGTATGAATGCAGGAAAGGTAAGGGCATAAAAACTAGGCAGTACGAATGCAAGAAAGAGGGGGCCAGGACTACCAGACAGTAGGAATGCAAGAAAGGGAGAGGCAAAACAACTAGACAGGACGAATGCAAGAACAGGAGGGGCAAACAAACTAGACAGTTCCAATGCAAGAAAGGGGGGCAGGACAACTAGACAATAGGAATGCAAGAAAGGGAGTGGCAATACGACTAGACAGTACAAATGCAAGAAAAGGGGGGTAGGACAACTAGACAGAATGAATGCAAGAAAGGGGTAGGACAACCAGACAGTATGAATGCAAGAAAGGGAGTGGCAATGCAACCAGACAGTCCACATGCAAGAAAGGGAGGTGTAAACCAACTAGACAGTACGAATACAAGGAAAGAAGGTGCAAAACAACTGGAAAATACGAATGCAAGAAAGGGGTGGCAAAACAGCTACACAGTACAAAGCAAGAAAGGGATGGCAAAACAGCTAGACAGTAAACATTCAAGAAAGGGGGGGCAGGCCAACCAGACAGTACTAATGAAAGAAAGGGAGGGGCAAAACAACTAGACAGTATGAATGCAAGAAAGGGAGGGGGAAAACAACTAGACAGTATGAATGCAGGAAAGGAGGGACAAAACAACTAGAAAATACAAATGGAAGGACAGGAGGGGCAACGCAAATAGACATTATGAATGTAAGAAAGGGAGGGGCAAAAAAACTAGACAGTACAAAAGCAAGAAAAGGGTGGCAAAACAGCTAGACAGTACAAATTCAAGAAAGGGGGGCAGGCCAACCAGACAGTACTAATGAAAGAAAGGGAGGGGCAATACAACTAGACAGTATGAATGCATGAAAGGTAGGGGCAAACAACTAGAAAGGAAGAATACAAGAAAGGGAGGGGCAAAACAAATAGGCAGTATGAATGCAAGAAAGGGGGGCAGGACAACCAGACAGTAGGAATGCAAGAAAGAGAGGGGCAGAACAACTAGACAGGACGAATGCAAGAACAGGAGGGGCAAAACAACTAGACAGTACCAATGCAAGAAATGGAGGGCAGGGCAACTAGGCAATACAAATGCAAGAAATGGAGGAGCAAAACAACTAGACAGTATGAATGCAAGAAAGGGGTGTAGGACAAACAGACAGTAGGAATGCAAGAAAGTTGGGTAGGACAACCAGACAGTATGAATGCAAGAAAAGGGGTGGCAGGACAACCAGACAGTATGAATGCAACAAAAGGGTGTTCAGGACAACCATACAGTACAAATGCAACAAAGGGAGGGGCAAAAACAACAGATAATACGAATGCAGAAAAGGGAGGGGCAAAACATTTAAACAGTACAAATGCAAGAAAGGGAGGGGCAAATTAACTAGACAGTACAAATACAAGAAAGGGAGGAGCAAAACAACTAGACAGTACGAATGCAAGAAAGGGAGGGGCAAAACAACTAGACAGTACAAATGCAAGAAAGGAAGGGGCAAAACAACTAGACAGTACGAATGCATGAAAGGGAGGGGCAAAACAATTAAACAGAATGAATGCAAGAAAGGGGGAGCAAAACAACTAGACAGGATGAATGCAAGAAAGGGAGGGGTAAAACAACCACACAGTACAAATTCAAGAAAGGGAGGGGCAAAACAACCAGACATTACGAATGCAAGAAAGAAGGGGCAAAACAACTAGACAGAACGAATGCAAGAATAAGAGCAGGCTAAACAACTAGACAGTACAAATGCAAGAAAGGGTGTGGGCATGACAACCAGACATTACGAATACAAGAAAGGGAGGGGCAAAACAACTAGACAGTACGAGCGCAAGAAAGGGTGACAAAACAACTAGACAGTACCAATGCAAGAAATGGGGGGCAGGGCAACCTGACAATACGAATGCAAGAAATGGAGTGGCAATACAACTAGACAGTATGAATGCAAGAACGGGGGTAGGACAACCAGACAGTAGGAATGCAAGAAAGTTGGGTAGGACAACCAGACAGTATGAATGCAAGAAAAGGGATGGCAGGACAACCAGACAGTATGAATACATCAAAAGGGTGTTCAGGACAACCATACAGTACAAATGCAACAAAGGGAGGGTCAAAACAACTAGACAGTACGAATGCAAGAAAGGGAGGGGCAAAACAACTAGACAGTACAAATGCAAGAAAGGAAGGGGCAAAACAACTAGACAGTACGAATGCATGAAAGGGAGGGGCAAAACAATTAAACAGAATGAATGCAAGAAAGGGGGGCAAAACAACTAGACAGGATGAATGCAAGAAAGGGAGGGGTAAAACAACCACACAGTACAAATTCAAGAAAGGGAGGGGCAAAACAACCAGACATTACGAATGCAAGAAAGAAGGGGCAAAACAACTAGACAGGACGAATGCAAGAAGAATAGCAGGCTAAACAACTAGACAGTACAAATGCAAGAAAGGGGGTGGGCATGACAACCAGACATTACGAATACAAGAAAGGGAAGGGTAAAACAACTAGACAGTACGAGCGCAAGAAAGGGGGACAAAACAACTAGACAGTACCAATGCAAGAAATGGGGGGCAGGGCAACTAGACAATACGAATGCAAGAAATGGAATAGCAATACAACTAGACAGTAGGAATGCAAGAACGGGGGTAGGACAACCAGACAGTAGGAATGCAAGAAAGTTGGGTAGGACAACCAGACAGTATGAATGCAAGAAAAGGGATGGCAGGACAACCAGACAGTATGAATACATCAAAAGGGTGTTCAGGACAACCATACAGTACAAATGCAACAAAGGGAGGGTCAAAACAACTAGACAGTACGAATGCAAGAAAAGGAGAAGTAAAACAATTAGACAGTAGGAATGCCATTAAGGGAGGGTCAAAACAACTAGACAGTACGTATGCAAGAAAGAGAGGGCCAGGACAACCAGACAGTAGGAATGCAAGAAAGGGAGAGGCAAAACAACTAGACAGGACGAATGCAAGAAAGGGGAGGGACAGGACAACCAAACTATACAAATGCAAGAAAGGTAGGGGTAAAACAACTAGACAGTACAAATGCAAGAACGGGATGTGCAAAATAACTATACAGTACGATTGCAAGAAAGGGAGGGGCAAAACAACTAGACAGTACGAATGCAAGAAAGGGAAGGACAAAACAAATAGACAGAATGAATGCAAGAAAGGGAGGGGCAAAACAACTAGACAGTACAAATGCAAGAAAGGGAGGGGCAAAACATTCAAACAGTGAAAATGCAAGAAAGGGAGGGGCAAATCAACTAGATGGTACGAATGCAAGAAAGGGAAGGGCAGAACAACTAGACAGTACAAATGCTAAAAAGGGAGGGGCACAACAACTGGACAGTATGAATGCAAGAAAGGGAGGGGCAAAACAACTAGACAGGATGAATGCAAGAAAGGGAGGGCCAAAACAAATAGGCAGTACAAATGCAAGAAAGGGGGGGCAGGACAACCAGACAGTAGGAATACAAGAAAGGGAGGGGTAAAACAACTAGACAGGAAGAATGCAAGAACAGGAGGGGCAAAACAATTAGACAGTACGAACGCAAGAAAGGGGGGCAAAACAACAAGACAGTGACAATGCAAGAAAGGGGGGCAGGACAACTAGACAATACGAATGAAAAAAAGGGAGTGGCAATACAACTAGACAGTACGAATGCAAGAAAGGGGATAGGACAACCAGACAGTATGAATGCAAGAAAAGGTGGGGGCAGGAAAACCAGACAGTACAAATGCAAGAAAGGGAGGGTCGAAACAACAAGAAAATTAGACAGTACAAATGCAAGAAAGGGGGGTAGGACAACCAGACAGTATGAATGCAAAAAAAGGGGGTTCAGGACAACCATACAGAACAAATGCAACACAGGGAGGGGCAAAAAAACAGATAGTACGAATGAAGGAATGGGAGGGTCAAAACAACTAGACAGTACGAATGCAAGGAAAAGAGGAGCAAAACAATGAGACAGTATGAATGCAAGAAAGGGGGGTAGGACACACCCCAGACAGTACAAATGCAAGAAAGGGAGGGGCCAAACAACTAGACAGTCCAAATGCAAGAACGGGATGTGCAAAATAACTATACAGTACAAATGCAAGAAAGGGAGGGGCAAAACAACTAGACAGTACGAATGCAAGAAAGGGAAGGACAAAACAAATAGACAGAATGAATGCAAGAAAGGGAGGGGCAAAACAACTATACAGTACAAATGCAAGAAAGGGAGGGGCAAAATATTCAAACAGTGAAAATGCAAGAAAGGGAGGGGCAAATCAACTAGATGGTATGAATGCAAGAAAGGGAAGGGAAGAACAACTAGACAATACAAATGCTAAAAAGGAAGGGCCAAAACAACTGGACAGTATGAATGCAAGAAAGGGAGGGGCAAAACAACTAGACAGGACGAATGCAAGAAAGGGAGGGCCAAAACAAATAGGCAGTACAAATGCAAGAAAGGGGGGTAGGACAACCAGACAATATGAATGCAAAAAAAGGGGGTTCAGGACAACCATACAGAACAAATGCAACAAGGGAGGGGCAAAAAAACAGATAGTACGAATGAAGGAATAGGAGGGTCAAAACAACTAGACAGTACGACTGCAAGAAAAAGAGGAGCAAAACAATGAGACAGTACGAATGCAAGAAAGGGGGGTAGGACACACCCCAGACAGTACAAATGCAAGAAAGGGAGGGGCAAAACAACTAGACAGTATGAATATAAGAAAGGGAGGGTCAAAACAACTAGACAGTACGAATGCAAGAAAAGGAGGAGCAAAACATTGAGACTGTACGAATGCAAGAAAGGGGGGTAGGACACAACCCAGACAGTTCAAATGCAAGAAAGGAAGGGGCAAAACGACTAGACAGTACAAATGCAAGAAAGGGGTACAGGACAACCGCACAATACAAATGCAAGAAAGGTAGGGGTAAAAAGACTAGATAGTAGGAATGCAAGAAAGGGTGGGGCAAAAGAACGAGAGAGTACTAATATGAAATGGGAGTGGCAAAACAACTGGACAGTAAGAATGAGAGAAAGTGAGGGGCAAAAAAACTGGACAGTATGAATGCAAGAAATGAAGGGGAAATACAACTAGACAGTACACATGCAATAAAGGAATGGTCAAAACAATGAGACTGAACAAGTGCAAGAAAGGGAGGGGCAAAACAACCATACAATACGAATGCAAGAAAGGGAGAGGCAAAACAACAAGACAGTACAAATGCAAGAAAGGGAGGTGCAAAACAACTAAACAGTACGAATGCAAGAAAGGGAGGGGCAAAACAACTAGACTGTATGAATGCAAGAAAGGGAGGGGCAAAATAACTAGACAGCACGAATGCAAGAAAGGGAGGGACAAAACAAGTAGACATAATGATTGCAAGAAAGGGGAGTGGCAGGACAACCAGACTATACAAATGCAAGAACGGGATGGGCAAAACAACTAGACCTTATGAATGCAAGAAAGGGAGGGGCAAAACAACAAGACAGTACGAATGCAAGAAAGGGAGGGACAAAACAACCAGGCAGGATGAATGCAAGAAAGGGAGGGCCAAAACTAATATACAGTACTAATGAAAGAAATGGAGGGGCAAAACAACTAGACAGTACGCATGCAAGAGGGGGCAATCAACTAGACAGTATGAATGCAGGAAAGGTAGGGGCATAAAACCTAGACAGGACGAATGCAAGAATCGGAGGTGCAAAACAAATAGGCAGTACGAATGCAAGAAAGAGAGGGCCAGGACAACCAGACAGTAGGATTGCAAGAAATGGAGAGGCAAAACAACTAGACAGGACGAATGCAAGAACAGGATGGGCAAAACAACTAGACAGTACGAATGCAAGGAAAGGAGGAGCAAAACAATGAGACAGTATGAATGCAAGAAAGGGGGGTAGGACACACCCCAGACAGTACAAATGCAAGAAAGGGAGGGGCAAAACAACTAGACAGTACAAATGCAAGAACGGGATGTGCAAAATAACTATACAGTACGAATGCAAGAAAGGGAGGGGCAAAACAACTAGACAGTACAAATGCAAGAAAGGGAGGGGCAAATCAACTAGATGGTACGAATGCAAGAAAGGGAAGGGCAGAACAACTAGACAGTACAAATGCTAAAAAGGAAGGGCCAAAACAACTGGACAGTATGAATGCAAGAAAGGGAGGAGCAAAACAACTAGACAGGACGAATGCAAGAAAGGGAGGGCCAAAACAAATAGGCAGTACAAATGCAAGAAAGGGGGGGCAGGACAACCAGACAGTAGGAATGCAAGAAAGGGAGGGGTAAAACAACTGGACAGGAAGAATGCAAGAACAGGAGGGGCAAAACAATTAGACGGTACGAACGCAAGAAAGGGGGGCAAAACAACAAGACAGTGACAATGCAAGAAAGGGGGGCAGGACAACTAGACAATACGAATGAAAAAAAGGGAGTGGCAATACAACTAGACAGTACGAATGCAAGAAAGGGGGTAGGACAACCAGACAGTATGAATGCTAGAAAAGGTGGGGGCAGGAAAACCAGACAGTACAAATGCAAGAAAGGGAGGTTCGAAACAACCAGAAAATTAGACAGTACAAATGCAAGAAAGGGGGGTAGGACAACCAGACAGTATGAATGCAAAAAAAGGGGGTTCAGGACAACCATACAGAACAAATGCAACAAGGGAGGGGCAAAAAAACAGATAGTACGAATGAAGGAATAGGAGGGTCAAAACAACTAGACAGTACGAATGCAAGAAAAAGAGGAGCAAAACAATGAGACAGTACGAATGCAAGAAAGGGGGGTAGGACACACCCCAGACAGTACAAATGCAAGAAAGGGAGGGGCAAAACAACTAGACAGTATGAATATAAGAAAGGGAGGGTCAAAACAACTAGACAGTACGAATGCAAGAAAAGGAGGAGCAAAACATTGAGACTGTACGAATGCAAGAAAGGGGGGTAGGACACACCCCAGACAGTTCAAATGCAAGAAAGGGAGGGGCAAAACGACTAGACAGTACAAATGCAAGAAAGGGGTACAGGACAACCGCACAATACAAATGCAAGAAAGGTAGGGGTAAAAAGACTAGATAGTAGGAATGCAAGAAAGGGTGGGGCAAAAGAAAGAGAGAGTACTAATATAAAATGGGAGTGGCAAAACAACTGGACAGTAAGAATGAGAGAAAGTGAGGGGCAAAAAAACTGGACAGTTTGAATGCAAGAAATGAAGGGGAAATACAACTAGACAGTACACATGCAATAAAGGAATGGTCAAAACAATGAGACTGAATAAGTGCAAGAAAGGGAGGGGCAAAACAACCATACAATACGAATGCAAGAAAGGGAGAGGCAAAACAACAAGACAGTACAAATGCAAGAAAGGGAGGTGCAAAACAACTAGACAGTACGTATGCAACTAAGAGAGGTAGGACAACCAGACAGTACACATGCAAGAAAGGGAGGTATAAAACAACTAAACAGTACGAATGCAAGAAAGGGAGGGGCAAAACAACTAGACTGTACGAATGCAAGAAAGGGAGGGGCAAAATAACTAGACAGTACGAATGCAAGAAAGGGAGGGACAAAACAAGTAGACATAATGAATGCAAGAAAGGGGAATGGCAGGACAACCAGACTATACAAATGCAAGAACGGGATGGGCAAAACAACTAGACCTTATGAATGGAAGAAAGGGAGGGGCAAAACAACAAGACAGTACGAATGCAAGAAAGGGAGGGACAAAACAACCAGGCAGGATGAATGCAAGAAAGGGAGGGCCAAAACTAATATACAGTACTAATGAAAGAAAGGGAGGGGCAAAACAACTAGACAGTACGAATGCAAGAGGGGGCAATCAACTAGACAGTATGAATGCAGGAAAGGTAGGGGCATAAAACCTAGACAGGACGAATGCAAGAATCGGAGGTGCAAAACAAATAGGCAGTACGAATGCAAGAAAGAGAGGGCCAGGACAACCAGACAGTAGGAATGCAATAAAGGGAGAGGCAAAACAACTAGACAGGACGAATGCAAGAACAGGATGGGCAAAACAACTAGACAGTTCCAATGCAAGAAAGGGGGGGCAGGACAACTAGACAATACAAATGCAAGTAAGGGAGTGGCAATACAACTAGACAGTACAAATGCATGAAAGGGGGGTAGGACAACCAGACAGTATGAATGCAAGAAAGGGAGTGGCAATACAACCAGACAGTCCACATGCTAGACAGGGAGGTGTAAAACAACTAGACTGTACGATTGCAAGAAAGGGAGGGGCAAAACAACTATAAAGTACGAATGCAAGAACAGGAGGGGCAAAACAACCAGACAGTACAATTGCAAGAAAGGGACGGACAAAACAACTAGACATTATGAATGCAAGAAAGGGGAGTGGCAGGACAACCACACTATACAAATGCAAGAAGGGTAGGGGTAAAACAACTAGACAGTAGAAATGCAAGAACTGGATGGGCAAAACAACTAGGCCTTATGAATGCAAGAAAGGGAGGGGCAAAACAACAAGACAGTATGAATGCAAGAAAGGAAAGGACAAAACAACTAGGCAGTATGAATGCAAGAAAGGGATGGCCAAAACAACTAGACAGTACTAATGAAAGAAAGGGAGTGGCAAAACAACTAGACAGTATGAATGCAAGAGGAGGCAAACAACTAGACAGTATGAATGCAGGAAAGGTAAGGGCATAAAAACTAGGCAGGACGAATGCAAGAATCGGAGGTGCAAAACAAATAGGCAGTACGAATGCAAGAAAGAGGGAGCCGGGACAACCAGACAGTAGGAATGCAAGAAAGGGAGAGGCAAAACAACTAGACAGGACGAATGCAAGAACAGGAGGGGCAAAACAACTAAACAGTTCCAATGCAAGAAAGGGGGTCAGGACAACTAGACAATATGAATGCAAGAAAGGGAGTGGCAATGCAACTAGAAAGTACAAATGCAAGAAAGGGGGGTAGGACAACTAGACAGTATGAATGCAAGAAAGGGGGTAGGACAACCAGACAGTATGAATGCAAGAAAGGGAGTGGCAAAACAACCAGACAGTACACATGCAAGAAAGGGAGGTGTAAAACAACTAGACAGTACGATTACAAGAAAGGGAGGGGCAAAACAACTAGACAGTGCAAATACAAGAGAGGGAGGGGCAAAACAACTAGAAAGTATGAATGCAAGAACAGGAGGGGCAAAACAAAAAGACATTATGAATGTAAGAAAGGGAGGGGCAAAACAACTAGACAGTACAAAAGCAAGAAAGGGGTGGCGAAACAGCTAGACAGTACAAATTCAAGAAAGGGGGAGCAGGACTGTGAGAAGTTGGCCTGGTATATGATGCTCACTAGTTCTAGTGATCACCTTGTACCATGCCAAGCAACCCTTATGGTGCAGGTTGTAAAGTCAACCTTATAGACAAGCTATCCTAGGGGTAGCATGGACTAAGCAGTCTTAGGCTAAACTCTGTAAAGGCATGTGAAGCAAGCTGTTTTGAAAATGAAAGGACACAACACAGATATATATTGAAAATATATATAGATTTATTACTACAAATATCCCTGATACTCTTTATGAGCACAGAAGCAAATGCGTTAAAACAAAACACAGTTAAAATACACAAAAGTTGCACAATTATGGATTAGCCCTAGGGGCCACCTAAACCATATACTAAGAAAGTGGTATAAGAACCACTATGGGGAAAGTGAAGAGGCCTAGGGCCTGGGGAATCGCTGGAGCTGTTCGGGACTAACAGTGAAGAAGTCGGGAAAGGCCCGCGGGACTCGGGTGCAGTGTTTAAAGTGCACGCACTCACCAATGCAAAGTCTATGGTGCATAAAAAGTACAAAGTTAGTTAGAAAGGAACCTTCCGAGTGACCTAGAAAGCTGAAACTTTAGACACAGGCCCTAGAGGTGTGTACCAGTGTGGGAACACCGGCGGAGCTGAGTTACCTCACCCAAAGGAAGCGGGTGCATAGGGTCGAAGTAGTGTCGGGTTTCGTCACGCAGGTCGATGGTGCTTGGAGCTGAAGATGCTGCAGGCGGCTCGACGTGAAGAGTTCCGGTGGATCCAAGGGTGGATCTGAAGAGGTGAAGACCTGAAAGCAGAGGGGACAATGTTCAAAGTCACTAGCCAGTGACTACCGTGGAACCAGATTGGAACCAGGCAATGTCGGGTGCAAACAGGCGTCGAGGTGTAGCTTCTCTCTGCAGCCACGTGGACATGAAGGGTCGAAGACGTCCAGGAGTCGGTCACGAGCTGTCCCACGCAGGCTACTCGCTGTTGGCGGTGTTGGCGACTTGATAGAAGCAAACAGGCCTTGGCTAATGCAAGCCACACTGGAATCGAAAAAGGCTTGATACTCGGACCAACAAGGTCAGAGCAGGTGCTCCTTTTTACAGGAGCAAGAGCAAGTCTGGAGCAACCAGACCTGCAGTGAATGTTGTAGGTTTCGTCGCCAAGATGGCCACTAGCCGCATGGCAAGTGGACAGTTAGGCGCATCGAGTGGCACACTGCAAAAGGGCCCCACACAGATCGTGGAGATGCTGGGGGGCTGATCTTCGGTGCAAGGGCTGCTCGAGGTTGGGGCTTCTCAAACCCCAAAACACAGCGTCAAGGGTGCCTCTGATGCTGCGCAGTCAGCGTTTCGGGGGTCTTCCAAGAGGTCCGGTCGCACGTCTCTCAGTGCCTCCACGGGTCCCTTCTTTGCAAGGACTGTGGATCGGGCGGTGAGAAGTCTGGGAGTCTGGGTCTTGTCAGGCTCTGGGCTCGGGCTCCGGCGGGTGGCGGCGGCAAAGCAGACGTTGAGTTGCTGGTTGGTGCCTGTATTCACAGGGTGGTCACTCCTTGGCAACAAGGGAGATTTTCTTCCGTCTTCTGTGCAGCAGAATGTCGAAGTCCAGTCTTCTTCTGTATTTCAAGTTGATTCAGGATGATCTGAAGTCTCAGGACACAGCTCCCACTCTTATTCGAATCTGGGGGGCCGGATCACCTGCTAGGTCCCTCCTCTGGGTGGGACCAGGAAGGGGGGTGGTTACACCCCCTTTCCTTTGTCCAGTTTCGTGCCAGGACTGGGGCTGGAAAGCCCCAGCACCGGTTTGAACTGGCCTATGCACAGGGACACCTTGTGTGCCCCAGGCATGTCTGATTCTATTCAGCCCTGTCCTACCCAATACACAAAATCCTGTCTGGAGTGGTGCTAGCACCTCCCCAGGCAGGAAACCCTTTGTCCAAGCTGCCCTCGCTGGAAGGACTCCCAGCAGCAGGAGGTCAGACTTGTGTCTGTGGTGGCAGCATCCATTTTGTGATGCTGAGGCTCTGTTTAACTTTAACCGGGGTTCAGGCTAGGTACATGTCGTGTCCCTCTAGAAGGGTGGAATGCTACCTCCGTCGCCAGAACTGGCGAGGGGGTAGTATTCCAATTCGTATGACACCTTACTCGACATGTTTTGATAAAGCCAAACCCAAGATAGCATTTAACCGCGAGGTTCATAATGCACTTAAGAGTATATGGTATGGCAATATCATGAAACAGCTAAAGGACATGGTTCCGAAAGCTGCAGACAGGCTCAGCTCATGCCAGAGCACCATCTCACATATTTCCAAGCACTCTGCCTCCAGGATTGATGAGGCCTTCCATAGGAGTGGCTGATAGGAACATATTTGTCCATTTTAGGTTAGGTATAGGCATACTACACCTAAGTAAGGGGTGGTTACACCAACTTACCCCGGCTGAGTGATCAGCCAGTGGTGTCAAATATGGAGGCCAAGCCAGGGGTGGCACAATACATGCTGCAGCCCCTGGTAGGCCTTGGAAGCACCTATGCCCTGGGTACCTGGGTACACTGTTACAGGGGCCAATAAGGTGAACCAGTTCCAATTTCGTTATGCACCTAAAGTACATGGGTAACAATTTAGAGAGAGAACAGCAGGCTGTGGGTCTGATTAGCAGGCCCACAGCCACATTAAGTCATAAACCAGTGAAGCAAAAAGCAAAAATTTTGGGTGACCATAGGATAGCAGACCCTACTCTCCTACAAGGACAACCAGACAGTACTAATGAAAGAAAGGGAGGGGCAAAAAAACTAGACAGTAGGAATGCAAGAAAGAGAGGTGGAAAACAACTAGACAGTATGAATGCATGTAAGGTAGGGGCAAAACAACTAGACAGTATGAATGCAAGAAAGGGAGGGGGAAACAACTAGACAGTATGAATGCAGGAGAAGGTAGGGGCAAAACAACTTGAAAGGAAGAATGCACGAAAGAGAGGGGCAAAACAAATAGGCAGTACGAATGCAAGAAAGGGGGGCCAGGACAACCAGACAGTAGGAATGCAAGAAAGAGAGGGGCATAAAAACTAGACAGGACGAATGCAAGAACAGGAGGGGCAAAACAACTAGACAGTACGAGCGCAAGAAAGGGGGGCAAAACAACTAGACAGTACCAATGCAAGAAATGGAGGGCAGGGCAACTAGACAATACAAATGCAAGAAATGGAGTCGCAATACAACTAGACAGTATGAATGCAAGAAAGGGGTGTAGGACAACCAGACAGTAGGAATTCAAGAAAGTTGGGTAGGACAACCAGACAGTATGAATGCAAGAAAAGGGGTGGCAGGACAACCAGACAGTATGAATACAACAAAAGGGTGTTCAGGACAACCATACAGTACAAATGCAACAAAGGAAGGGGCAAAAAAAACAGATAATACGAATGCAGGAAAGGGAGGGGCAAAACATTTAAACAGTACAAATGCAAGAAAGGGAGGGGCAAAATAACTAGACAGTACAAATGCAAGAAAGGGAGGGGCAAAACAACTAGACAGTACGAATGCAAGAAAGGGAGTGGCAAAACAACTAGACAGTACAAATGCAAGAAAGGAAGGGGCAAAACAACTAGACAGTAAGAATGCATGAAAGGGTGGGGCAAAACAATTAAACAGATTGAATGTAAGAAAGGGGGGCAAAACAACTAGACAGGATGAATGCAAGAAAGGGAGGGGTAAAACAACCACACAGTACAAATTCAAGAAAGGGAGGGGCAAAACAACCAGACATTACGAATGCAAGAAAGAAGGGGCAAAGCAACTAGACAGGACGAATGCAAGAAGAAGAGCAGGCTAAACAACTAGACAGTACAAATGCAAAAAGGGGGTGGGCATGACAACCAGACATTACGAATGCAAGAAAGGGAGGGGCAAAACAAGTAGACAGTACAAATGCAAGAAACGGGGGCAGATTTAATTCCAAAGCCAATCGTGTCAGCTTGTGGAAAGTGAAAGGCTTAACCACGCTACAATGGCACACACCAACTATGCACAGTATCTGCTGTAGTGCTGTACAATTCTTTCAGGCGTGACACTAATTATGGCACAGGCAGCAATTCACCCTACCTTGCACACTTAAACATGTGTGACATGCACAAGCAGTGAGCACACCCACATATATTTAACAATATCTGAATAGGCAACAGCATTGCAAGCTCTCCTTACACACACACAGACCAGATGATTTTCAGACAAAAAATATCGAGCTGGACATATCGACTTAGCAAAATTATTGACTCAGACATATCGCCAGGAAGAGTATCATTGTCAAGAATTTAAATTTTAAGGTAAGTAATATTGATTTTCAAAATATTGAAGTAGTTAATATCGATTACAAAATTATATTTGTTATAATAAAATGTACACAATATTTACATGTATTTTGGTATATATTTAAAATGTATATGCTGTTAATGGTTTGTAACATTATTGTTTGTGTTTTGTGATATATTTGTAAAGTTTTACTAGTTATTACATTCAATGTAAGTAATTTTTGTTATTTTTAGTGGGTTGTAGGTGGGAAGTAATTTAATTATAATTAATTAATGATGTTAATTAAAATTAATTTTTAATTCATAATTAATTATATTAATAGTGCATTAATTTTTTACTTTTTATGTGTGGTTCATGGGATTTATAATGATACAGGGTTGGAAGTATTTTAATTTTAAAAATGTAATAATTAATCAGTAATTATTAGTAAATATTTAATTAATACAAATTATGTTAATATTTAATTTAAATATACATTTAAATTGTGGGTTGTGGATTTTCTAGGAGTACAGGGTGGAAGTAATTTAATGGTAATTAATTAATAATTAATTATTAATTATTTAATTGATAATTAATTATGTAAAAATAGGTGTGGGCTGTGGGGTTTAGAGGGGTACAGGGTGGGAAGTAAAACCATTCTAAGCAATGAATATTAATGTTTTTATTTAATACTGATTATTTCATTAATAATGTATTATGTTAATTATATAATTGTATATTTAACAAACATTTTAGGTGTGGGTTCGGTCTTTGCTGGGGTATAAGCTAAGAAGGAAATTGAATATTTATTAGGTTAGAGCAAATTTTTAATTGATAATAATTATTAAAACAAAAATGTATTATGTTATTTGTGTAATTAATCTTTTAGTAAATATTAGGAGTGTGTTGAATTTTTGAGTGGGTATGTTGTGTACCGTATATTAAATGTAATTAAAGAATATTTTTAGTTATTTATTGATAATCATTTGATAAATATTTATGTTAATAGTGTAAGTTAGCTTTTAAAAGTTAAGTGCTAGATGTTGCTTGTAGCGTTTGTAGGGGTACATGAGTCTTAACTAAAATAAAAAGTATGTAATACATTGTTTTTGTTAATTAATAGTTTTTAAATACTATGTTTTACCTAAAAATTATTTTTGGATTATATTTTAATAAGGTTTGTAAATATTTATGGTATGTATTTAATATTACAATATATATTTATTTTAAATACTTTTTTATAGGAACTATATTTGGTCTTTTTTAATGTTTGTATTTTAAGTTTTTTAATTTTTTCATTTTTTTAAAGTTATTTTATTGTTTCGTAGAGAGTTTGTTTGTTTCTAATGTATTATTGACTGCAACAGGAATATTAAATTGACTGGAGTGAGAAAAGTAAATGTTATCCCGCCGTAATCCAGCACTTTCTATACTTTTGCACTTATGGGAGTGGAAATACTAAACTTTAGCCCTCCACAATCCAATACTTTCCCTACTGTTGCACTGACGGGAATGGGGATGTTAAAGTTACCCCTATGCAATCCAAAACTTTCCCTATAGTTACAATGATTAGAGAGGGAATAGTACATTTTATCTCTCTGTAATCTAACATTTTTCCTAATCGTAGTGAGAATAGTACATTTTAGTACTTCGCAGTACAATATTTTATCTAATTTAGCATTTTTTATACTCAAAATAGAACGTTTTACATTTGTGTGACGTAACATTTTATTACTGTTGTATTGTGTGAGGTTGGAGTAGTAAAATGTATATATTATTAGTATAAGAATTTGTCTAAATTTTAGTGGGAATCTTTTATGTGTACACTTTAATATTTAATAATGTATTTTATATTATATCGTTTTATATTGTTTTAATTGATATCATTATGTTTTAGTTATTTAAAATAATAAATAGGAATATGTATCATATTTTATTTGTAAAATATTGTTATCAAGTTGTAAATAATGTTTACTTTTTTTATTTTGACTGATAGAGGGTTTACTTCATTTAATGGTATATATATATATATATATTCACTGAAAAAACCATAGGTTTCAGGCCTTACATAGTTAGGAATTAGCATTTAAAAAACCTTTAAAATTCACTCAAAAAACTAAGTTTTAGGGGTGTTATAGTTAGCTGGACATTTCACTCATACAAAACCATTGAAATTGCTCCATATAGTTAGTTGTACTAACTATATTTCGCGCACCCGCAATCCACTGCTGATGATGTCACATATTACATCATTCATGACAAGGTCAGTGACATCACTGATGACATCTCAAATGACATCACTGATGACATCACTGATGACATCATCCAGTGAATGTGGTTTGCTTCGTTATTTAAATATGCATTATATATATAGCAATTTGCATTGAAGAATGAGTGGATATATAAAAATAAATATTTGGATGTAGGATTTAGTAGCAGTGTAATTGACTGTTTACTTGACCAATTTATAGTGTCTCACTAAATATAGTGGATATTGACTAAACTGTTTGAATATCTGTATCACTTTGTCAGTTGTTGTGTAAACTGGTTCTCCAGTTGGTTACTAGCTATGTGAAAGTCTGTATTAGTTATTGATTAGTTAACTTAGTATTTGTATGGGAGAGTGAATGTGTGTGTGGTTCGGTGGGGGTGTGTGACTGCCCAAAGATGTGTGTATAGTTGATTCACTAGATATATGAAGGTAAAACTACATGTTCTAACAGTTGTTTGGGTGAGTGAATATCTTTATGGGTGTGGTGATGAGCAAATATATTTCTCAAATGGTACATGTCCAACAAACTAGAAAAATAAAAGGCAGTGTATGTGTCAGTTGTATATTAATAAGTATACATAAGACTCAATGATTGTGTGAGTGACTGTATGGATAACTTTATACTTGTAATAATGATTTTATAATTCACTAAGTATGACTTACTATCTAAATGAATAGATGAAGTTGTGTTTGTATAAGTGTGTAGCTAAGTAAATATGTAAGTATGATCCATTGTTTGCATAAGTGAGTAGGATGACTTCATATGTGAATAGGATGTGTGCTGGTGTTTAATGTCGATTTAGGTGTATAAGTATTTTTGATAGTGTTCTATTGTTCATTGACAGCATGTATGAGTGAATCTACTGGTAAGTGATTAGATATGTGTATACATCTAAAATCACTGAGTTGGTTTTTAGATACTTGTATTGCTATAACAATGGATTCAAATATGATACTCTTTATTTTACAAAGAGTGATGAAAGATTTTACTAGTGTATGAAAAGGTGTATGTGATTGTCACGTGGATGATGTCATCAGTGATGTCATCAGTGATGTCATTTGAGATGTCATCAGTGATGTCACTGACCATGTCATGACTGATGTACTATGTGACATCATCAGCAAAGGATTGCGGGTGCGCGAAATATAGTTAGTACAACTAACTATATGGGAGCAATTTTAATGGTTTTGTATGCGTGAAATGTCCAGCTAACTATAAAACCTCTAAAACTTATAGTTTTTTGAGTGAATTTTAAAGGTTTTTTAAATGCTAATTCCTAACTATATAAGGCCTGAAACCTATGTTTTTTTTAGTGAATTTCAAAGTTTTTTTAATGCTAATTCCTAACTATATAAGACCTGAAAGCCCACCAGGAATCTCCAGTATGCGCCAGGGGACTGCATTGCAGAGAGGTGTAATGAAGCCACGCCCCTTTTTACACATCTCTGCAACGCAGCCCATGTGCATGTTTGTAGAGGGGGACCTAATTCCCCTTGCATACTGGGGGCCCCTGGGGGCCAACTAGCCCACCTTGAACCTCCAGTATGCGCCAGGGGGCTGCATTGCAGAGGTGTAATGAGGCTATGCCCCTTGTTACACCTCTCTGCAACGCGGCCCCCTGGCACGTTTGCAGAGGGGGAACTAATTCCCCTTGCATACTGGGTATCCCTGGGGGCCAACTAGCCCACCAGAAGCCTCCAGTATGCGCCAGGGGGCTGCATTGCAGAGAGGTGTAATGAGGCCACACCCTTTTTTACAACACTCTGCAATGCAGCCCCCGTGCATGTTTGAAGAGGGGAACTAATTCCCCTTGCCTACTGCTCACCAGGGAAGTCTGCTGCTAATCATACTTTCTATGGCAAAATGAACCCCCTCATTTTGTTCCTTTTTAAATTAAATGTTTTTAGACTTACCACTTCATTCCAATCAAGATGTCTTCTGGTGTGCCATACTTTTGTCATAAGTAAGACTGTTAGCGCTCTAGTTGTTCTTTAGAACACTCTGGGACATTCTGTCATTGGGCTATACTTGGGCTACATCTGGGTGATATTTGGGCTACATTTGGGCTCTTTTGTCTCTGATGGCCATCTTGGAAGACTGCATGTCAGAATTTTTTAATGAAATAGAAGAGGATTTGGGAAGTCACTCAAAATGTGCCCTAATTTTTCTTTTGATTCAAAAAAGGGGGGTGGTGATGGACAGAGTATCTGAATTAAGCAGAACACTCCTACCCAGTCAAAAGATCAGGGCTTGATCCATCACCGTTTTTTAGCTCACTGCACCATCCCAGTTCAGAACCTGGCTACATGCAAATTAGTCTGTCCCTGGCCCAGTGCATCATGGGAACAGGGCAGACCAAACTACCAAGCCAATTCTTTACTGGAAAGGAAACAAGATTCCGGGGACCGGTTTCTGGCATTACAGCCGTCTTCGGCCCGGCTTGCTTGAATCCTGATGTGCAGTGAGCAAGGGACTCACATTTGAGCATACCCTTCCACACCTGTGGTGGCCAAAACAATTCAAAAAGGGGGGTGGTGATGGACAAAGTATCTGAATTAAGCAGAACACTCCTACCCAGTCAAATGATCAGGGCTTGATCCATTACCGTTTTTTAGCTCACTGCACCATTCCAGTTCAGAACCTGGCTACATGCAAATTAGTCTGTCCCTGGCCTAGTGCATCATGGGAACAGGGCAGACCAAACTACCAAGCCAATTCTTTACTGGAAAGGAAACAAGCTTCCGGGGACCGGTTTCTGGCATTACAGCCGTCTTCGGCCCGGCTTGCTTGAATCCTGATGGTGCAGTGAGCAAGGGACTCACATCTGAGCATACCCTTCCACACCTGTGGTGGCCAAAACGATTCAAAAAGGGGGGTGGTGATGGACAGAGTATCTGAATTAAGCAGAACACTCCTACCCAGTCAAAAGATCAGGGCTTGATCCATCACCATTTTTTAGCTCACTGCACCATCCCAGTTCAGAACCTGGCTACATGCAAATTAGTCTGTCCCTGGCCCAGTGCATCATGGGAACAGGGCAGACCAAACTACCCAGCCAATTCTTTACTGGAAAGGAAACAAGCTTCCGGGGACCGGTTTCTGGCATTACAGCCGTCTCCGGCCCGGCTTGCTTGAATCCTGATGGTGCAGTGAGCAAGGGACTCACATCTGAGAATACCCTTCCACACCTGTGGTGGCCAAAACAATTCAAAAAGGGGGGTGGTGATGGACAGAGTATCTGAATTAAGCAGAACACTCCTACCCAGTCAAAAGATCAGGGCTTGATCCATCACCGTGCATGCATGCAAATTAGTCTGACGATTCAAAAAGGGGTCTGTCCATCACCACCCCCTTTTCTGAATCGTTTTGGCCACTATAGGAGTGGCAGGGTAGGCTCAGACATGAGTCCCTTGCTCACTGCACCATCAGGATTCAAGCAAGCCGGGCCGAAGACGGCTGCAATGCCAGAAACCGGTCCCCGGAAGCTTGTTTCCTTTCCAGTAAAGAATTGGCTTGGTAGTTTGGTCTGCCCTGTTCCCATGATGCACTGGGCCAGGGACAGACTCATTTGCATATAGCCAGGTTCTGAACAGGGATGGTGCAGTGAGCTAAAAAACGGTGATGGATCAAGCCCTGATCTTTTGACTGGGTATGAGTGTTCTGTTTAATTCAGATGCTCTGTCCATCACCACCCCCTTTTCTGAATCGTTTTAGCCACTATAGGAGTGGCAGGGTATGCTCAGACATGAGTCCCTTGCTCACTGCACCATAAGGATTCAAGCAAGCCGGGCCGAAGACGGCTGCAATGCCAGAAACCGGTCCCCGGAAGCTTGTTTCCTTTCCAGTAAAGAATTGGCTTGGTAGTTTGGTCTGCCCTGTTCCCATGATGCACTGGGCCAGGGACAGACTAATTTGCATGTAGCCAGGTTCTGAACTGGGATGGTGCAGCTAGCTAAAAAACGGTGATGGATCAAGCCCTGATCTTTTGACTGGGTATGAGTGTTCTGTTTAATTCAGATGCTCTGTCCATCACAACCCCCTCTTCTGAATCGTTTTGGCCACTATAGGAGTGGCAGGGTATGCTCAGACATGAGTCCCTTGCTCACTGCACCATCAGGATTCAAACAAGCCGGGCCGAAGACGGCTGCAATGCCAGAAACCGGTCCCCGGAAGCTTGTTTCCTTTCCAGTAAAGAATTGGCTTGGTAGTTTGGTCTGCCCTGTTCCCATGATGCACTGGGCCAGGGACAGACTAATTTGCATATAGCCAGGTACTGAACTGGGATGGTGCAGTGAGCTAAAAAACGGTGATGGATCAAGCCCTGATCTTTTTGATGGGTATGAGTGTTCTGTTTAATTCAGATGCTCTGTCCATCACCACCCCCTTTTCTGAATCGTTTTGGCCACTATAGGAGTGGCAAGGTATGCTCAGACATGAGTCCCTTGCTCACTGCACCATCAGGATTCAAGCAAGCCGGGCCGAAGACGGCTGCAATGCCAGAAACCGGTCCCCTAAAGCTTGTTTCCTTTCCAGTAAAGAATTGGCTTGGTAGTTTGGTCTGCCCTGTTCCCATGATGCACTGGGCCAGGGACAGACTAATTTGCATATAGCCAGGTCCTGAACTGGGATGGTGCAGTGAGCTTAAAAACGGTGTTGGATCAAGCCCTGATCTTTTGACTGGGTATGAGTGTTCTGTTTAATTTAGATGCTCTGTCCATCACCACCCCCTTTTCTGAATCGTTTTGGCCACTATAGGAGTGGCAGGGTATGCTCAGACATGAGTCCCATGCTCACTGCACCATCAGGATTCAAGCAAGCCGGGCCGAAGACGGCTGCAATGCCAGAAACCGGTCCCCGGAAGCTTGTTTCCTTTCCAGTAAAGAATTGGCTTGGTAGTTTGGTCTGCACTGTTCCCATGATGCACTGGGCCAGGGATAGACTAATTTGCATATAGCCAGGTTCTGAACTGGGATGGTGCAGTGAGCTAAAAAAACGGTGATGGATCAAGCCCTGATCTTTTGACTGGGTATGAGTGTTCTGTTTAATTCAGATGCTCTGTCCATCACCACCCCCTTTTCTGAATCGTTTTGGCCACTATAGGAGTGGCAGGGTATGCTCAGACATGAGTCCCTTGCTCACTGCACCATCAGGATTCAAGCAAGCCGGGCCGAAGATGGCTGCAATGCCAGAAACCGGTCCCCAGAAGCTTGTTTCCTTTCCAGTAAAGAATTGGCTTGGTAGTTTGGTCTGCCCTGTTCCCATGATGCACTGGGCCAGGGACAGACTAATTTGCATATAGCCAGGTTCTGAACTGGGATGGTGCAGTGAGCTAAAAAACGGTGATGGATCAAGCCCTGATCTTTTGACTGGGTATGAGTGTTCTGTTTAATTCAGATGCTCTGTCCATCACCACCCCCTTTTCTGAATCGTTTTGGCCACTATAGGAGTGGCAGGGTATGCTCAGACATGAGTCCCTTGCTCACTGCACCATCAGGATTCAAGCAAGCCGGGCCGAAGATGGCTGCAATGCCAGAAACCGGTCCCCGGAAGCTTGTTTCCTTTCCAGTAAAGAATTGGCTTGGTAGTTTGGTCTGCCCTGTTCCCATGATGCACTGGGCCAGGGACAGACTAATTTGCATATAGCCAGGTTCTGAACTGGGATGGTGCAGTGAGCTAAAAAACGGTGATGGATCAAGCCCTGATCTTTTGACTGGGTTTGAGTGTTCTGTTTAATTCAGATGCTCTGTCCATCACCACCCCCTTTTCTGAATCATTTTGGCCACTATAGGAGTGGCAGGGTATGCTCAGACATGAGTCCCTTGCTCACTGCACCATCAGGATTCAAGCAAGCCGGGCCGAAGACGGCTGCAATGCCAGAAACCGGTCCCCGGAAGCTTGTTTCCTTTCCAGTAAAGAATTGGCTTGGTAGTTTGGTCTGCCTTATTTCCATGATGCACTGGGCCAGAGACAGACTAATTTGCATATAGCCAGGTTCTGAACTGGGATGGTGCAGTGAGCTAAAAAACGGTGATGGATCAAGCCCTGATCTTTTGACTGGGTATGAGTGTTCTGTTTAATTCAGATGCTCTGTCCATCACCACCCCCTTTTCTGAATCGTTTTGTCCACTATAGGAGTGGCAGGGTATGCTCAGACATGAGTCCCTTGCTCACTGCACCATCAGGATTCAAGCAAGCCGGGCCGAAGACGGCTGCAATGCCAGAAACCGGTCCCCGGAAGCTTGTTTCCTTTCCAGTAAAGAATTGGCTTGGTAGTTTGGTCTGCCCTGTTCCCATGATGCACTGGGCCAGGGACAGACTAATTTGCATATAGCCAGGTTCTGAACTGGGATGGTGCAGTGAGCTAAAAAACGGTGATGGATCAAGCCCTGATCTTTTGACTGGGTATGAGTGTTCTGTTTAATTCAGATGCTCTGTCCATCACCACCCCCTTTTCTGAATCGTTTTGGCCAATATAGGAGTGGCAGGGTATGCTCAGACATGAGTCCCTTGCTCACTGCACCATCAGGATTCAAGCAAGCCGGGCCGAAGACGGCTGCATTGCCAGAAGCCGGTCCCCGGAAGCTTGTTTCCTTTCCAGTAAAGAATTGGCTTGGTAGTTTGGTCTGCCCTGTTCCCATGATGCACTGTGCCAGGGACAGACTAATTTGCATATAGCATGGTTCTGAACTGGGATGGTGCAGTGAGCTAAAAAACGGTGATGGATCAAGCCCTGATCTTTTGACTGGGTATGAGTGTTCTGTTTAATTCAGATGCACTGTCCATCACCACCCCCTTTTCTGAATCGTTTTGGACACTATAGGAGTGGCAGGGTATGCTCAGACATGAGTCCCTTGCTCACTGCACCATCAGGATTCAAGCAAGCCGGGCCGAAGACGGCTGCCATGCCAGAAACCGGTCCCCGGAAGCTTGTTTCCTTTCCAGTAAAGAATTGTCTTGGTAGTTTGGTCTGCCCTGTTCCCATGATGCACTGGGCCAGGGACAGACTAATTTGCATGTAGCCAGGTTCTGAACTGGGATGGTGCAGTGAGCTAAAAAATGGTGATGGATCAAGCCCTGATCTTTTGATTGGGTAGGAGTGTTCTGCTTAATTCAGATACTCTGTCCATCACCACCCCCCTTTTTGAATCGTTTTGGCCACCACAGGTGTGAAAGGGTATGCTCAGATGTGAGTCCCTTGCTCACTGCACCATCAGGATGCAAGCAAGCCGGGCCTAAGACGGCTGTAATGCCAGAAACCGGTCCCCGGAAGCTTGTTTCCTTTCCAGTAAAGAATCGGCTTGGTAGTTTGGTCTGCCCTGTTCCCATGATGCACTAGGCCAGGGACAGACTAATTTGCATGTAGCCAGGTTCTGAACTGGAATGGTGCAGTGAGCTAAAAAACGGTGATGGATCAAGCCCTGATCATTTGACTGGGTAGGAGTGTTCTGCTTAATTCAGATACTTTGTCCATCACCACCCCCTTTTCTGAATCGTTTTGGCCACTATAGGAGTGGCAGGGTATGCTCAGACATGAGTCCCATGCTCACTGCACCATCAGGATTCAAGCAAGCCGGGCCGAAGACAGCTGCAATGCCAGAAACCGGTCCCCGGAAGCTTGTTTCCTTTCCAGTGAAGAATTGGCTTGGTAGTTTGGTCTGCCCTGTTCCCATGATGCACTGGGCCAGGGATAGACTAATTTGCATATAGCCAGGTTCTGAACTGGGATGGTGCAGTGAGCTAAAAAAAACGGTGATGGATCAAGCCCTGATCTTTTGACTGGGTATGAGTGTTCTGTTTAATTCAGATGCTCTGTCCATCACCACCCCCTTTTCTGAATCGTTTTGGCCACTATAGGAGTGGCAGGGTATGCTCAGACATGAGTCCCTTGCTCACTGCACCATCAGGATTCAAGCAAGCCGGGCCGAAGACGGCTGCAATGCCAGAAACCGGTCCCCGGAAGCTTGTTTCCTTTCCAGTAAAGAATTGGCTTGGTAGTTTGGTCTGCCCTGTTCCCATGATGCACTGTGCCAGGGACAGACTAATTTGCATATAGCATGGTTCTGAACTGGGATGGTGCAGTGAGCTAAAAAACGGTGATGGATCAAGCCCTGATCTTTTGACTGGGTATGAGTGTTATGTTTAATTCAGATGCACTGTCCATCACCACCCCCTTTTCTGAATCGTTTTGGACACTATAGGAGTGGCAGGGTATGCTCAGACATGAGTCCCTTGCTCACTGCACCATCAGGATTCAAGCAAGCCGGGCCGAAGACGGCTGCCATGCCAGAAACCGGTCCCCGGAAGCTTGTTTCCTTTCCAGTAAAGAATTGTCTTGGTAGTTTGGTCTGCCCTGTTCCCATGATGCACTGGGCCAGGGACAGACTAATTTGCATGTAGCCAGGTTCTGAACTGGGATGGTGCAGTGAGCTAAAAAATGGTGATGGATCAAGCCCTGATCTTTTGACTGGGTAGGAGTGTTCTGCTTAATTCAGATACTCTGTCCATCACCACCCCCCTTTTTGAATCGTTTTGGCCACCACAGGTGTGAAAGGGTATGCTCAGATGTGAGTCCCTTGCTCACTGCACCATCAGGATGCAAGCAAGCCGGGCCTAAGACGGCTGTAATGCCAGAAACCGGTCCCCGGAAGCTTGTTTCCTTTCCAGTAAAGAATCGGCTTGGTAGTTTGGTCTGCCCTGTTCCCATGATGCACTAGGCCAGGGACAGACTAATTTGCATGTAGCCAGGTTCTGAACTGGAATGGTGCAGTGAGCTAAAAAACGGTGATGGATCAAGCCCTGATCATTTGACTGGGTAGGAGTGTTCTGCTTAATTCAGATACTTTGTCCATCACCACCCCCTTTTCTGAATCGTTTTGGCCACTATAGGAGTGGCAGGGTATGCTCAGACATGAGTCCCATGCTCACTGCACCATCAGGATTCAAGCAAGCCGGGCCGAAGACAGCTGCAATGCCAGAAACCGGTCCCCGGAAGCTTGTTTCCTTTCCAGTAAAGAATTGGCTTGGTAGTTTGGTCTGCCCTGTTCCCATGATGCACTGGGCCAGGGATAGACTAATTTGCATATAGCCAGGTTCTGAACTGGGATGGTGCAGTGAGCTAAAAAAAACGGTGATGGATCAAGCCCTGATCTTTTGACTGGGTATGAGTGTTCTGTTTAATTCAGATGCTCTGTCCATCACCACCCCCTTTTCTGAATCGTTTTGGCCACTATAGGAGTGGCAGGGTATGCTCAGACATGAGTCCCTTGCTCACTGCACCATCAGGATTCAAGCAAGCCGGGCCGAAGACGGCTGCAATGCCAGAAACCGGTCCCCAGAAGCTTGTTTCCTTTCCAGTAAAGAATTGGCTTGGTAGTTTGGTCTGCCCTGTTCCCATGATGCACTGGGCCAGGGACAGACTAATTTGCATATAGCCAGGTTCTGAACTGGGATGGTGCAGTGAGCTAAAAAACGGTGATGGATCAAGCCCTGATCTTTTGACTGGGTATGAGTGTTCTGTTTAATTCAGATGCTCTGCCCATCACCACTCCCTTTTCTGAATCGTTTTGGCCACTATAGGAGTGGCAGGGTATGCTCAGACATGAGTCCCTTGCTCACTGCACCATCAGGATTCAAGCAAGCCGGGCCGAAGACGGCTGCAATGCCAGAAACCGGTCCCCCGGAAGCTTGTTTCCTTTCCAGTAAAGAATTGGCTTGGTAGTTTGGTCTGCCCTGTTCCCATGATGCACTGGGCCAGGGACAGACTATTTTGCATATAGCCAAGTTCTGAACTGGGATGGTGCAGTGAGCTAAAAAACGGTGATGGATCAAGCCCTGATCTTTTGACTGGGTATGAGTGTTCTGTTTAATTCAGATGCTCTGTCCATCACCACCCCCTTTTCTGAATCGTTTTGGCCACTATAGGAGTGGCAGGGTATGCTCAGACATGAGTCCCTTGCTCACTGCACCATCAGGATTCAAGCAAGCCGGGCCGAAGATGGCTGCAATGCCAGAAACCGGTCCCCGGAAGCTTGTTTCCTTTCCAGTAAAGAATTGGCTTGGTAGTTTGGTCTGCCCTGTTCCCATGATGCACTGGGCCAGGGACAGACTAATTTGCATGTAGCCAGGTTCTGAACTGGGATGGTGCAGTGAGCTAAAAAATGATGATGGATCAAGCCCTGATCTTTTGACTGGGTAGGAGTGTTCTGCTTAATTCAGATACTCTGTCCATCACCACCCCCCTTTTTGAATCGTTTTGGCCACCGCAGGTATGGAAGGGTATGCTCAGATGTGAGTCCCTTGCTCACTGCACCATCAGGATTCAAGCAAGCCGGGCCGAAGACGGCTGTAATGCCAGAAACCGGTCCCCGGAAGCTTGTTTCCTTTCCAGTAAAGAATTGGCTTGGTAGTTTGGTCTGCCCTGTTGCCATGATGCACTAGGCCAGGGACAGACTAATTTGCATGTAGCCAGGTTCTGAACTGGAATGGTGCAGTGAGCTAAAAAACGGTGATGGATCAAGCCCTGATCATTTGACTGGGTAGGAGTGTTCTGCTTAATTGAGATACTTTGTCCATCACCACCCCCTTTTCTGAATCGTTTTGGCCACTATAGGAGTGGCAGGGTATGCTCAGACATGAGTCCCATGCTCACTGCACCATCAGGATTCAAGCAAGCCGGGCCGAAGACGGCTGCAATGCCAGAAACCGGTCCCCGGAAGCTTGTTTCCTTTCCAGTAAAGAATTGGCTTGGTAGTTTGGTCTGCCCTGTTCCCATGATGCACTGGGCCAGGGATAGACTAATTTGCATATAGCCAGGTTCTGAACTGGGATGGTGCAGTGAGCTAAAAAAACGGTGATGGATCAAGCCCTGATCTTTTGACTGGGTATGAGTGTTCTGTTTAATTCAGATGCTCTGTCCATCACCACCCCCTTTTCTGAATCGTTTTGGCCACTATAGGAGTGGCAGGGTATGCTCAGACATGAGTCCCTTGCTCACTGCACCATCAGGATTCAAGCAAGCCGGGCCGAAGACGGCTGCAATGCCAGAAACCGGTCCCCAGAAGCTTGTTTCCTTTCCAGTAAAGAATTGGCTTGGTAGTTTGGTCTGCCCTGTTCCCATGATGCACTGGGCCAGGGACAGACTAATTTGCATATAGCCAGGTTCTGAACTGGGATGGTGCAGTGAGCTAAAAAACTGTGATGGATCAAGCCCTGATCTTTTGACTGGGTATGAGTGTTCTGTTTAATTCAGATGCTCTGCCCATCACCACTCCCTTTTCTGAATCGTTTTGGCCACTATAGGAGTGGCAGGGTATGCTCAGACATGAGTCCCTTGCTCACTGCACCATCAGGATTCAAGTAAGCCGGGCCGAAGACGGCTGCAATGCCAGAAACCGGTCCCCGGAAGCTTGTTTCCTTTCCAGTAAAGAATTGGCTTGGTAGTTTGGTCTGCCCTGTTCCCATGATGCACTGGGCCAGGGACAGACTAATTTGCATATAGCCAGGTTCTGAACTGGGATGGTGCAGTGAGCTAAAAAACGGTGATGGATCAAGCCCTTATCTTTTGACTGGGTATGAGTGTTCTGTTTAATTCAGATGCTCTGTCCATCACCACCCCCTTTTCTGAATCGTTTTGGCCACTATAGGAGTGGCAGGGTATGCTCAGACATGAGTCCCTTGCTCACTGCACCATCAGGATTCAAGCAAGCCGGGCCGAAGATGGCTGCAATGCCAGAAACCGGCCCCCGGAAGCTTGTTTCCTTTCCAGTAAAGAATTGGCTTGGTAGTTTGGTCTGCCCTGTTCCCATGATGCACTGGGCCAGGGACAGACTAATTTGCATATAGCCAGGTTCTGAACTGGGATGGTGCAGTGAGCTAAAAAACGGTGATGGATCAAGCCCTTATCTTTTGACTGGGTATGAGTGTTCTGTTTAATTCAGATGCTCTGTCCATCACCACCCCCTTTTCTGAATCATTTTGGCCACTATAGTAGTGGCAGGGTATGCTCAGACATGAGTCCCTTGCTCACTGCACCATCAGGATTCAAGCAAGCCGGGCCGAAGACGGCTGCATTGCCAGAAGCCGGTCCCCGGAAGCTTGTTTCCTTTCCAGTAAAGAATTGGCTTGGTAGTTTGGTCTGCCCTGTTCCCATGATGCACTGTGCCAGGGACAGACTAATTTGCATATAGCCAGGTTCTAAACTGGGATGGTGCAGTGAGCTAAAAAACGGTGATGGATCAAGCCCTGATCTTTTGACTGGGTATGAGTGTTCTGTTTAATTCAGATGCTCTGTCCATCACCACCCCCTTTTCTGAATCGTTTTGGACACTATAGGAGTGGCAGGGTATGCTCAGACATGAGTCCCTTGCTCACTGCACCATCAGGATTCAAGCAAGCCGGGCCGAAGACGGCTGCCATGCCAGAAACCGGTCCCCGGAAGCTTGTTTCCTTTCCAGTAAAGAATTGGCTTGGTAGTTTGGTCTGCCCTGTTCCCATGATGCACTGGGCCAGGGATAGACTAATTTGCATATAGCCAGGTTCTGAACTGGGATGGTGCAGTGAGCTAAAAAAACGGTGATGGATCAAGCCCTGATCTTTTGACTGGGTATGAGTGTTCTGTTTAATTCAGATGCTCTGTCCATCACCACCCCCTTTTCTGAATCGTTTTGGCCACTATAGGAGTGGCAGGGTATGCTCAGACATGAGTCCCTTGCTCACTGCACCATCAGGATTCAAGCAAGCCGGGCCGAAGACGGCTGCAATGCCAGAAACCGGTCTCCAGAAGCTTGTTTCCTTTCCAGTAAAGAATTGGCTTGGTAGTTTGGTCTGCCCTGTTCCCATGATGCACTGGGCCAGGGACAGACTAATTTGCATATAGCCAGGTTCTGAACTGGGATGGTGCAGTGAGCTAAAAAACGGTGATGGATCAAGCCCTGATCTTTTGACTGGGTATGAGTGTTCTGTTTAATTCAGATGCTCTGCCCATCACCACTCCCTTTTCTGAATCGTTTTGGCCACTATAGGAGTGGCAGGGTATGCTCAGACATGAGTCCCTTGCTCACTGCACCATCAGGATTCAAGCAAGCCGGGCCGAAGACGGCTGCAATGCCAGAAACCGGTCCCCGGAAGCTTCTTTCCTTTCCAGTAAAGAATTGGCTTGGTAGTTTGGTCTGCCCTGTTCCCATGATGCACTGGGCCAGGGACAGACTAATTTGCATATAGCCAGGTTCTGAACTGGGATGGTGCAGTGAGCTAAAAAACGGTGATGGATCAAGCCCTGATCTTTTGACTGGGTATGAGTGTTCTGTTTAATTCAGATGCTCTGCCCATCACCACTCCCTTTTCTGAATCGTTTTGGCCACTATAGGAGTGGCAGGGTATGCTCAGACATGAGTCCCTTGCTCACTGCACCATCAGGATTCAAGCAAGCCGGGCCGAAGACGGCTGCAATGCCAGAAACCGGTCTCCGGAAGCTTGTTTCCTTTCCAGTAAAGAATTGGCTTGGTAGTTTGGTCTGCCCTGTTCCCATGATGCACTGGGCCAGGGACAGACTAATTTGCATATAGCCAGGTTCTGAACTGGGATGGTGCAGTGAGCTAAAAAACGGTGATGGATCAAGCCCTTATCTTTTGACTGGGTATGAGTGTTCTGTTTAATTCAGATGCTCTGTCCATCACCACCCCCTTTTCTGAATCGTTTTGGCCACTATAGGAGTGGCAGGGTATGCTCAGACATGAGTCCCTTGCTCACTGCACCATCAGGATTCAAGCAAGCCGGGCCGAAGATGGCTGCAATGCCAGAAACCGGTCCCCGGAAGCTTGTTTCCTTTCCAGTAAAGAAATGGCTTGGTAGTTTGGTCTGCCCTGTTCCCATGATGCACTGGGCCAGGGACAGACTAATTTGCATATAGCCAGGTTCTGAACTGGGATGGTGCAGTGAGCTAAAAAACGGTGATGGATCAAGCCCTGATCTTTTGACTGGGTATGAGTGTTCTGTTTAATTCAGATGCTCTGTCCATCACCACCCCCTTTTCTGAATCATTTTGGCCACTATAGGAGTGGCAGGGTATGCTCAGACATGAGTCCCTTGCTCACTGCACCATCAGGATTCAAGCAAGCCGGGCCGAAGACGGCTGCAATGCCAGAAACCGGTCCCCGGAAGCTTGTTTCCTTTCCAGTAAAGAATTGGCTTGGTAGTTTGGTCTGCCCTGTTCCCATGATGCACTGGGCCAGGGACAGACTAATTTGCATATAGCCAGGTTCTGAACTGGGATGTGCAGTGAGCTAAAAAACGGTGATGGATCAAGCCCTGATCTTTTGACTGGGTATGAGTGTTCTGCCTAATTCAGATGCTCTGTCCATCACCACCCCCTTTTCTGAATCGTTTTGGCCAATATAGGAGTGGCAGGGTATGCTCAGACATGAGTCCCTTGCTCACTGCACCATCAGGATTCAAGCAAGCCGGGCCGAAGACGGCTGCATTGCCAGAAGCCGGTCCCCGGAAGCTTGTTTCCTTTCCAGTAAAGAATTGGCTTGGTAGTTTGGTCTGCCCTGTTCCCATGATGCACTGTGCCAGGGACAGACTAATTTGCATATAGCCAGGTTCTGAACTGGGATGGTGCAGTGAGCTAAAAAACGGTGATGGATCAAGCCCTGATCTTTTGACTGGGTATGAGTGTTCTGTTTAATTCAGATGCTCTGTCCATCACCACCCCCTTTTCTGAATCGTTTTGGACACTATAGGAGTGGCAGGGTATGCTCAGACATGAGTCCCTTGCTCACTGCACCATCAGGATTCAAGCAAGCCGGGCCGAAGACGGCTGCCATGCCAGAAACCGGTCCTCGGAAGCTTGTTTCCTTTCCAGTAAAGAATTGGCTTGGTAGTTTGGTCTGCCCTGCTCCCATGATGCACTGGGCCAGGGACAGACTAATTTGCATATAGCCAGGTTCTGAACTGGGATGGTGCAGTGAGCTAAAAAACGGTAATGGATCAAACCCTGATCTTTTGACTGGGTATGACTGTTCTGTTTAATTCAGATGCTCTGTACATCACCACCCCCTTTTCTGAATCGTTTTGGCCACTATAGGAGTGGCAGGGTATGCTCAGACATGAGTCCCTTGCTCACTGCACCATCAGGATTCAAGCAAGCCAGGCCGAAGACGGCTGCAATGCCAGAAACCTGTCCCCGGAAGCTTGTTTCCTTTCCAGTAAAGAATTGGCTTGGTAGTTTGGTCTGCCCTGTTCCCATGATGCACTGGGCCAGGGACAGACTAATTTGCATATAGCCAGGTTCTGAACTGGGATGGTGCAGTGAGCTAAAAAACGGTGATGGATCAAACCCTGATCTTTTGACTGGGTATGACTGTTCTGTTTAATTCAGATGCTCTGTACATCACCACCCCCTTTTCTGAATCGTTTTGGCCACTATAGGAGTGGCAGGGTATGCTCAGACATGAGTCCCTTGCTCACTGCACCATCAGGATTCAAGCAAGCCAGGCCGAAGACGGCTGCAATGCCAGAAACCGGTCCCCGGAAGCTTGTTTCCTTTCCAGTAAAGAATTGGCTTGGTAGTTTGGTCTGCCCTGTTCCCATGATGCACTGGTCCAGGGACAGACTAATTTGCATATAGCCAGGTTCTGAACTGGGATGGTGCAGTGAGCTAAAAAACGGTGATGGATCAAGCCCTGATCTTTTGACTGGGTATGAGTGTTCTGTTTAATTCAGATGCTCTGTCCATCACCACCCCCTTTTCTGAATCGTTTTGGCCAATATAGGAGTGGCAGGGTATGCTCAGACATGAGTCCCTTGCTCACTGCACCATCAGGATTCAAGCAAGCCGGGCCGAAGACGGCTGCATTGCCAGAAGCCGGTCCCCGGAAGCTTGTTTCCTTTCCAGTAAAGAATTGGCTTGGTAGTTTGGTCTGCCCTGTTCCCATGATGCACTGTGCCAGGGACAGACTAATTTGCATATAGCCAGGTTCTGAACTGGGATGGTGCAGTGAGCTAAAAAACGGTGATGGATCAAGCCCTGATCTTTTGACTGGGTATGAGTGTTCTGTTTAATTCAGATGCTCTGTCCATCACCACCCCCTTTTCTGAATCGTTTTGGACACTATAGGAGTGGCAGGGCATGCTCAGACATGAGTCCCTTGCTCACTGCACCATCAGGATTCAAGCAAGCCGGGCCGAAGACGGCTGCCATGCCAGAAACCGGTCCCCGGAAGCTTGTTTCCTTTCCAGTAAAGAATTGGCTTGGTAGTTTGGTCTACCCTGTTCCCATGATGCACTGGGCCAGGGACAGACTAATTTGCATATAGCCAGGTTCTGAACTGGGATGGTGCAGTGAGCTAAAAACGGTGATGGATCAAACCCTGATCTTTTGACTGGGTATGACTGTTCTGTTTAATTCAGATGCTCTGTACATCACCACCCCCTTTTCTGAATCGTTTTGGCCACTATAGGAGTGGCAGGGTATGCTCAGACATGAGTCCCTTGCTCACTGCACCATCAGGATTCAAGCAAGCCAGGCCGAAGACGGCTGCAATGCCAGAAACCTGTCCCCGGAAGCTTGTTTCCTTTCCAGTAAAGAATTGGCTTGGTAGTTTGGTCTGCCCTGTTCCCATGATGCACTGGGCCAGGGACAGACTAATTTGCATATAGCCAGGTTCTGAACTGGGATGGTGCAGTGAGCTAAAAAACGGTGATGGATCAAACCCTGATCTTTTGACTGGGTATGACTGTTCTGTTTAATTCAGATGCTCTGTACATCACCACCCCCTTTTCTGAATCGTTTTGGCCACTATAGGAGTGGCAGGGTATGCTCAGACATGAGTCCCTTGCTCACTGCACCATCAGGATTCAAGCAAGCCAGGCCGAAGACGGCATTAATGCCAGAAACCGGTCCCCGGAAGCTTGTTTCCTTTCCAGTAAAGAATTGGCTTGGTAGTTTGGTCTGCCCTGTTCCCATGATGCACTGGGCCAGGGACAGACTCATTTGCATATAGCCAGGTTCTGAACTGGGATGGTGCAGTGAGCTAAAAAAACGGTGATGGATCAAGCCCTGATCTTTTGACTGGGTATGAGTGTTCTGTTTAATTCAGATGCTCTGTCCATCACCACCCCCTTTTCTGAACTAATTTTTTCTTTCTGCAGCACTAATCATACTTTCTATGGCAAAATATAACCCCTCATTTTGTTCCTTTTTAAATTAAATGTTTTAAGAGTTACCACTTTATTCCAATCAAGATGACTTCAGGTGTGCCATACCTTTGTAATAAGTAGGACTGTTAGCGCTCTAGGAGGCTGCAGTAGAACACAAAGGAATCAACTGACAGTCTCTGTCCTTGTTGGATGTACATGTTTTACTGAGAATGTCAGACTTCATGCTCACATGACTGAGAAAGGTAATGTGAATTTACAGAAAATATGCTTTCAGTTTAGCTTATAGATCCCCTTCCAAACCACTGTGGGAAAAGCATGAGATAATAATTTTCTTACAAACATGATTCATGATATCCCAGCAGAAGGCTTTTTCACATGGTAAAATCACCTTAGAACACACCACAATTCCTAAAATGATGAGTATGGTACCATCAACAAATGATTTATAATGTAACTAAAGTCCTAAAACCCTCTATTAACTACAATGCTTTTTAATGAGGTGCTATCATGTATATTGGTCCCAAGATGGCTGCCAACACTTCTTGGATGAAGTGCTGACAGCCAATCAGATCTCACGATGAGATGTGTGGTTAGGCTCCGCCCAGATATATATGTGTTTTTGAAGTTAATTTTCATAAAAACCACTGGAACAATTTTCCCCAAATATAGCAAAGGCATTTCTGCGTACCAGTCCCTACAATTTTGCCAAGTTTGGTGTAATTCCGTTCAGCGGTTCGGGCTGTAGCCGTGTCAGAAAGTCCTATGGAAATTAACATGGGGAAAACACGTTTTAGGACCCCCCCTTTTTTCTCAGCCCCCACTTCACGAATCCCCCCGAAACTTTCAGGGACGGAGCGCAGCAGAGCTGGCCAAAATTTTGGAAAATTACACGCAAATTCCTCAACCGGCGCCAGTCATTCCCAATAGAATGTTGCGGATTTCCCATGGTAGCCAATCCTAACTATATATACCCACTGGCTATCGCCAGTAGGTAATATATATATATATTCACTGAAAAAACCATAGGTTATACACCATATATAGTTAGGAATTAGCATTTTTAAAACCTTATTTTACTCACACAAAACCATTGAAATTCCATATATAGTTAGTTGCACTAACTATATATCGCGCACCCGCAATCCACTGCTGATGATGTCACATATTACATCATTCATGACATGGTCAGTGACATCTCTGATGACATCACTGATGACATCTCAAATGACATCACTGATGACATCACTGATGACATCTCATTTGACATCAATGACCACATCACTGATGATATCATTCATGTGACAATACAATGCATCTCCTCACATTTTAATATAACCTCTGTTTCACCCAGTGTTAAATACAGAGTATAATTTTTGAAACCATTGACACACCAATACTAGTTACTACATATGTACTCACTGATTCCTACGTCTACACACACATTCACTCATTCACCCATACAATCATTCATACATACAATCACTCATCTTTACAACACTATCATATGCACTCATACACCTATACAGACACTCACACTCTGCCACTCATCCATGGAGTTACTCACACACCTAGTCAGTCCTGTAAAGAATCAATCACACTTCCATTTTCTTGTCTATACAGTTAAACATAGAGCACCTTACATTTTCAAACATATACTAACACATACTTACCTTGTTATACAATCATTGATATAAGTACACATTGATCTTCACAGAGTCACACACCTCCCAGCCAGCCACACACACACTCAGTCTCCCATACAAATACTTGGACAATCAATCAATAACCCATATAGTTACTCATATAGCTACTGATCAACACATGCAGCAGTTTACAGAACAACAGACATAATGATGCACAAATTAAGACAGTTTAGTCACTAACCCATGCACTCAGTGAGATACATTTAATCACTCACTCATACAGTCAGTCATGCACCTACTAAATCCTTCGTCCAGGCACTTATACATCCACTCATTCTTCAATATGTAAGACATATTTAAACTTTACAGAAACATAAAATCACTGGATGTTGTTATCAGTGATGTCATCAGTGATGTCATTTGAGATGTCATCAGTGATGTCATCAGTGATGTCACTGACCATGTCATGAATGATGTAATATGTGACATCATCAGCAGTGGATTGCGGGTGCGCGATATATAGTTAGTGCAACTAACTATATATGGAATTTCAATGGTTTTGTGTGAGTAAAATAAGGTTTTAAAAATGCTAATTCCTAACTATATATGGTGTATAACCTATGGTTTTTTCAGTGAATTTTCAAGGTTTTGTAAATGCTAATTCCTAACTATATATGGTTTATAACCTATGGTTTTTTCAGTGAATTTCAATGGTTTTTTAATAGCAAATATCTATAGCTGTAAAATGTATTCTTATTTAAATCCAAAAATATATTTTATATGTTTATTAATAATTTTTTTAAAATATTTTTTTTGTTTCGCTCCCGGTCCGCGGACCGGGAAGCTTCCCGTTAGCTCAATTTGATGCCGCGACCCGGTCCGCGAACCGGTAAAAAATCAACATAGTGACGGTATCGCGTTGCCGCGTAATGCGTCTTATGACGTACTGCGTTAGCGCACCCGGAAGTGCCCCGGGGCGCGGACCGAGGCGCGAAACGCAGCTCTCAGGAAGCGATCCGCGGCGCGTCGCGAAAACGCGACGTATCGCGTTGCCGCGTAATGCGTCTTGTGACGTACCGCGTTAGCGCACCCGGAAGTGTCCCGGGGTGCGGACCGGGGCGCGAAGCTTAGCGACCCGGAAGCTAACCGGGGCGCGTTCCGCAGCGCGTAACATGAGCGTGAGAGGTCATGTGACTTGTTAATAAAACTTTTCATTGGTTCATTTCACTTTTGGTTTCATAATGATGTAAGGCTAGGTCAGGTGACCTAAAAATAACACTTTTCATTGGTTGAGAAGTATTGTTTTTCCCAAATGATGAAAACCCCTCCTTCTTTCCTCACTCTGACTTTCATCATTGTGAGAGGAAGACCTATTTTGCTTGTTGGAAAATGGCTTCATTGGTAGCTTCAGCTGGTGGACCCCCACCACCACCTCCACCTCCTCATGGGAAGAGAGGACCACCTCCCCAGGTCATTACCAACACTGAGGAGGAAGATGAAGAAATGGATGAGGAGGGAGAAGAACCACAGTTCTTAGAAGAGGTGCCCCGGGTTTCCAGAAAGAAAGCCAGTTTCATCTGGCAGTTTTATTCGATCCCTCGTGGCCAAAAAAAAGTCAATGCGAGGTATGTCACCTTCCGCATATGCAAAGAACAATTATCAAGAGGGACGGACAAGAAATATAGCTACGGAAATCACACAATGCACAGGCACATGACAAGGAAGCATCCACTAAATTACAGCCGGGCGGAAATAAGGGATATGCAGGACAATCCAAGACCAACTCCTGTGGCCAGACCAACATTACCAATTGCATTAACACCAGAAGAGGCACGGGAAACTGTGCCAAATATTCAAGAAAATTTTGGGCACATGATTCACTCTTGTATGCACTGTCGTGCATTGTTAGCTTGTGGCAACATGAGCATAAATGCTATAAACCTAGCATATGAACACCATGATTGCCCTAACCGCCCCCAGTAATTTTTTTTTTGCTCCTGTTGAGCCCTTTTCAACGCCTGTTTTTTGTTGTTTCCCCCCCCCCAAAAAAACCAAAAAAAATATAAAATCGTTCAAAAAATACAAAAAAAACAAAAAAAATTCAAAAAATAAAAAAAAAATATAAAACAACAAAAATATTTTAAAAAAGTTCTTTTCAGAACTACCTTCCCTTTCAAAAAAAATTGCTAGAATGTTTAGCACTCTGGCAAGCTCTATTTCTTTTGGTTTGCTCCCGGGTTAGCTTCCCGGTACGCGGACCGGGAGCTAACCCAAAACATTTTTTTTTTAAAAAAAGAGTAAGTATAAGGAAAGTAAACAGAGAGTGATGTTAAAAGAAAGACAGCTATAGGGAGTAAAGAAGAGATACTGTTTAATAGATCTATTTACCGAAGAAAAGACGGAAGAGGGTATAATTGTGAAAAACAAAATATATAACGAAGTGAAAGAAAAAAAAGAGAGTATAACATTAACAAAGAAGAGTTTCTTGGAGAATGTGAGTGAATGTTCAAAATAAGATTAAAACATGAGGAATAACAGAGAGAAAAAATAGAAAACAGAAAACAAAAAATAACAGAAAAAGATTAATTGAAACAGCAAAGAAATGTAAGTAACATAGAGCCATATCATCAACATAGGCAATAAAAGTTTTGCAGCTTTTATTGGCAGAAATGTGTCGCTAAAGCTGCTTTTGCGGCAGAAAACTGCCGCTAAAACCACTTTTTAACCAGTTTTCTGCCAATAAAAAGAGCAATAATTTTATTGGCTGTGTTCATAATATTCCCCTTAGTGTGCTTCAACTACACAGAGAAAGCATTATGAACAAGTAGTGATAGAGTGATCAGTCAAAGACACTAAGAGTAATAGAGACGGAGTGAGTGAACAAGAGTGAGGAACTATGAGAAGAGAGGGACTGAGAAAAAGAGTGGAAGGAGTTGAGTAAGTAGGTAATAGAGAAACGAATGAGGGAAGTAGCAAAGGCAGGAAACTGAGGGTTAAAGAAATGAAGCAGTGGAACTAATAGTAGGTGAATGTGATAGAAATGTAACGAAAAGAGTACAAAGCTTTTACCTTATAATTGTCGTTAAATTACTCACTTTTTGTTTTTATACTTTCAATCTGTGAAAGAGAGAACAAACATTTCAAAAATATTAAAACATGTATTTAAAAATTACAAAAGACAAGGGAAAAGATTGAAGGACAAACAGTTTTTCAACAACTTTGACACTTACAGAAGCTTCTGCTTCTCCAGGCCCCCTACACAGTCCTAAAGATATACATTTTAAACTAACAGTATCTTGATGCAGATGAAGTGAGGCCTATCTTAAAACATGGTGCATCTTTTGCATTGCTGTTGTCTCAGAAAAGTGTCGCAAGACACTAACATTTTAAATAATTGCTTCAGGATGCCAATAAGATGTGTCCTATCCAGAGGTTTGTTTGAGGTGAGGCCTACTCAGGGTTGCAGATGAAATTTCGAGTTGTTGAAGAGAATAGAGGACATAATACATGTAAAGGTCTACCAATGAAGTGAGTCATGTGCACTGCACTCTTGAACAAAGTCCAAACCTCCTATGTTTCCCTGGACAGACCTAAACTTGATCTGCACAATGTGATTCGTAATGATAGGAAACACAGGTGATGTAATTGAAATACGTGCAATTTATTTTGCTCATTTCACAATCACATCACTTGTGTTTCCTTTGCTTAGGTATCTCATTGTGCAGATGTAGTCTAGCATATGAAAGAATACGCAGAAGTGCAGCACTGCATGCAACAACTTTGACACTTACAGAAGCCTCACCTTCTCCATGCCTCCTACACAGTTCTACATATACATCATAAATGCAAACAGTACAGAATTAATTATACATGTTAAATGGTTTATTTTTGCTGTTCTCAGAATGTATCAAAATTCACTAAAAACAGTGACTTGAAGGTATTCATCATATAACAGCGGGAAAAAAAAAACACAATCAAAATGATTGTGTTTAAAAAACCCATACAACATAAGAAATCAGAATTCAGAACTCCTTAAAGTTAACTTACTTTCCATGACGTCAAAGGATGTCCTATGAACAGCTTACACTCTTTTGTGCTGTTATTACTTTCAGCCCGCCACTTTCTGAAAGAAAATCTCCATCGTTTTTAAAAACATGTTACATGCAATAAATGACTTCTTGCTCTCTACCACAAGTTTCCACAAGGCCAAATCTTGTCAGACCCATCTATAACTCTTGGATTTCTTGTAAGCCAATCCCGTCATTTCGCATTTCCGCAACTTTCAGAATTAAAATGTTGAAGATCATTTTCACAATCCTGGAATAGTAATATCTTCCCCTTCTTGCTCAGTCATGTTCTACATTTCCTATGACACTGATACTGCTTACTATGAAGCAGACTTACACTAACTATATGACTACTACAATTATTTAATTCTCTACATCACTTTCAATCACAAAGCAATGTAAAACAGTAGACAGCGTTGCAAACTTACATTCCCTCTACTCTATGTTTTGATTGGCTGCTTCAATTAGCTTATAAAAAGAAATAGTTTTTCTGAACTCATTCAAAGTGCACTTATTTCTCCATGACGTCCAGTCTTATGGTTAGAAGTTATGTCTCTGAACTACACTTATCCTCAAGGCCAAATTGTGTAGGAGCCATTAGAACTTCTTGAAATTCCACAGAGCACATCCCAAGATTATTTCCCTAAAATTTTGGTTTTAAAAACACCAGGTATGAGTTTTTAAGGTCATACGGCAATTTTTTTTTGAAAATTAAAACAGAATCGTTGCAGAATGACCAGCCATTTCTAGACTTTAAATAAGCTGTGTAATGTCCTGATGTTATTGAAGGGCCGTCATGATATATAATTGCTGCAGTTACAAAAGTCCTTCCTGATATTGACAACTGCGAAGCTACAAAATTTTTAATTAAAGTTGTCAATTTTGTTCCATCAGGCCTACATCGTTGGAACATTAAAATGACATACTGGCCATATGTTCGTATAAATAATGTGGACATCATTTCAGATTTACATTGGCTACACTCCATGTTGTGATCAGCTGCTTTTACTAGCTTATTAAAGGAGACTGATTTACTGTCTGGCAAAGTTAAATATATAAATCTTTCTGAGTCTACACTAGTAGTACTTGATACCATACAGTTCTCGCAGTCATGCTGCCATTGATAAGAAAGCCCAAACAGCTGATCTACATCTACACCTTCAGCATGCAATACATCAAGCATATACATTAAAAACTCCTGACAATCTTGCTGAATATTTTGAGAGAATTGTGTTTGGCCTGAACATCTGTCTAACAGATTTCGAATTTCAGACACACTTTCTATGTTTCTTCTATCAGTGCTACATTTCTCTAACACAGAATTTAACAAACTGCAAAATCTTTGATCAGAATTGACCACAATCTCTTCTTTTACATTTTCTAGAGAAAACAAAACATTAACCACTACATTAGCATAGCAGTTGACACCAGAACTGTTTTCAAATTGAAAACCAACAACATCTTCAACAGAATCCTTTTTGTTTCTGCTTGTAATTTTAGGTTCATCGACTTTTCGTCTTTTTGCTACAACCTCCCCAGTATTGGTCACATTTCTTCGTTTCCGGCCTACCACACGTTTCTCAAACAAAGGATACTGAGGCAAATGTGACGCATACTCTCTTCTTAACCTATTGTATTCCTTAACACAATCTAGATCCGCACAAATGTTTGTGACATCACACTCAATCAAGTACAATCCCGATAAAGTTCTAACTCGTGACAATGCCACGTATGCCATACCCTCCTTGAACACAGAACTGCCAATATTCACCAATGCACAGTCTACACTTAAACCTTGCGATTTATGGATTGTCACCGCATATGCCAAGCAAACAGGAAACTGCTTACGGCGAACATATAAGTCTTTTACAAGCAAAAATCTAGCAGAGCAACGACCAATTAGCTGTACTTCCTCAATGCCATCAAATTTAATTTTTAAAAATTCAATTCCATCTCTATTTCTGTATTTTACAAAATCAACAACATTACCCATTGATCCATTTACCAGACCTCTTTCAACATGTAAATTCCTTCTTAAAATTATACGGCAGTTCAAGCACACATTCAGAGTCTTTTCAAAACCTGCAGTTTTAGATATACTCTTCTCTAATGAATCCAATTTTGTTTTCAGATTCTCAGACAAAATAATTGTTGATCCCATATGCTCTACTCTGTCAATAGCTTCCAGTTTCACAATCTCTTGCTTTTCTAAATGCAACATTTTGTTGTTGAATTTGGCACATTCTGCAAGAGTTGGCATCAAACATATTCCAGATTTCTTATCAGTAATTTTCTGAAAAATATTCTCAGGCACAACATCTTGTTCTGGATATAAATTTGACAGTAATCGTGCATGTAAAGCTTCTTTCCCATGCTCGGTCACTTTTCCAATTCTAACATCTTGTAGAATAGTCTTGTAAACTTCATCCTTCGCCTGACGCATATTTTCATGCAGTTCAGCATAATTGAAGTTTAACCATATATTGACGTTGCCAATGCTGCCTAGGCACTTCCTGGTATCTTCATGCGTGAGCATTTTGAACACAGGTTGCCCTTTCACTGGTGTCAGCTGCAGAAGATCTCCGAAAACAATGATGTGTTTGCCACCAAATAACACATCATACTCTGTTTTGAGAACTTCTTGCATTCTCAAATGCACAAAGGCAAGCATGACATTGGAAACCATGCTTACTTCGTCAATGATAAGAAGTTTCATTTTCCTCAAGATTCTTGAAACTTCAAAACAAGCATCTCCAGATAGCTTGTGATATTGTAATTTGTTGTCATGCTCCACTGGCAGCATCAGTAAACGATGTAAAGTAATCCCTTTAATGTTATGTGCTGCCAGTCCAGTTGGAGCGGTGACAACACAAGACAGCGATGACTCTGTCCTTTCCTGCAAATAGCATGAAATTGCTTTAATGAGGAAACTTTTTCCAGTTCCCGCTTCTCCACTCACGTACAGTCGGACAGGCTTCAACGACGTACATGAGCACTCTTTCTTGTCATGACTTAATCCATGATCAATTTGCATGGTAACTTCGTCATATATTTTCCTCTGCTCAACGTTGAGTTGTCTTTCCAACTCTTCTAAGTTAACCGCATCCTCCTGAGCATGTGCCATGGCTCTTTCCACTTCATTCATGGCAGTGGCAGCTTCATTTTCGATAACAGGTCCTCCTAGTGGATCCTGACTCAATGAAGCAGAACTCTGACTGTCCTGAGAACTGTCTCTGGCAATCTCGGCTGCAATCGTTGCTTCCTGCTCAATTTCCGCATTCAACATTTCTACATATTTGGGAAAAGCAGGACATTCTATGGTCTCCTTGGCGGCATTGAAAGAGTCTTCATAACAGAGGAAATCTCCAAGCAGTTCCTCTTCTGCACGCCAAGGCTTGAAAAGTTGCAAAAGTGCTAAATAGAAAAACTCCTTTTTTTCAGGAGATTCGCCACTCAATTTTCGATGGTTTACCAAGTGGCATTTTCTTTGCTTGACCAGACATCCCTCACTTCCTATTACAGCATACACTCCTTTCTCAGTATCTTCTTTGATGTTCCTCTTGAATATGTAATTTTGAAGAACCTCATACAGACAAACATTGTCGAGGTGACTGCTTCTATTTGGATAATATGTATCCAACATGTTGGTCTTCAAAATGTCGGTACTGTTTGGCTCCTTTTCCGCCAAATACTCAATTTCCCGCACAGGTTTCAGAACTCGATTACGCGTTGCAGCAAGACCAAGACTCGCCCAAACGATACTCCTGGACTTGGCATAGAGACTTGCTGAAGACAACCGGTCAGAGCATTCGTAAGCTCCAATTTCTCGATGCGACAACATCTTCAGACTGAAACTGTACAACTTCTTGCTGAGGCTCTTTTCATGGGAAATGTCCTCCCACATATCCTTCAATTCTGTCTTCTCTTTTTTGGTGATGTAAGACGTCACATACCGAGCCACAGCCATACAGTTATCAGCCACAAACTGTATATCCATGTTAGCATTCCACATGGACAAAATCACCGGGTTGTAGTCGTTGATGTACTTGGACTCTTCGTTCCTCTTCAAATTGTATGTGTTTTTAGGTGATTTCTTCATGACATTATGTCGCAGCGAAGACATCAAACTGTTTACTCTTCCTTTAGAAATCACCGGTCGTGGAAAACCGAAACGACATTTGGTGTAGAACTTGTCCTTGTTTCAGAATTTACGACGGCAGTACTTTCCACATCGATGGCTTTGGAAACGCAGAACTTTTTCTCTTAGGCTTTTCTTCTCCTTTGCGTTTGGAACAGCACACGTAGAATACTGTTGGATGAAACTCATCACTAAGTCTTCTGGATCCGTTCCAAATTTAGGTGCATCCTTGATCCACAGCAACATATGTATATGAGGAGCACCTCTTGCTTGGTACTCCTTTCTCCAGAAGAAATCCAACACCTCTCCAAGAGGTGGATTCTTCTTATTCATGATGAAAGACATCATAGCTTCAAATCTATGATTGAAGTACCTACATACATTGACTGGATCCAAAGAGCACAGTTCTCCGGGTGTCTTGAATTCGATGTTATCTACGTTAGCATTTGCCTCTCGTAGAAATTCAAGTAAGTCTTCCCAGCCATACTCGGCACAGCTCAGATTGAGGAACCATGTGGGAGTACCTAAGTTCCTCAGCATACATTTTAAATCACCATGACGACGGTACCAGTACTCATTAGTACCACGCTGACACGCCATGAGATTAATCAGGTGAGAATCCAAAATACTGTCTTGGACATTGACTTTATCCATAAAGTCACTTGCCGAGATGTTTTGCATGTGTATACCACTTTTCAAGATGTGGTTCACTGCATATGACAGTCCAGACAGATCGCTTTCAAACAGGAGATGAAACAAATAGGGAATGCATTGTCGAAACCTAGCATCTCCTGCATACAATCGCAAAGTCCGGTATTCAGAAGCAGGAATTTGATGAGGTCGCTCATCATATCTTCCTCCCTGACCTGTTGGAAAAAGCTGTGGGAAACACAGAGCTTCCAAACTTTCCTCCCAAACACTAATGGGACTCCCTTTGGCTTGTTTCATTTGAAACAACTCAATAGCATTCCCCATGACTTCCTTGGAATGCAAAGGATGAACACTATAATGTTCATATATTTCTTCACTAGTAGAGGGTTCTACTTTCTCAATTTGACCAGCACACAAATCGCTATCCTCTTCCTCACTTACTTCCTCTTCTGCAACATATACATTCTTATAGTATTTATTATTTTTTTTCAAATACAATGTTGCCTTTTTAACTTTCCTAACATCTACTAAATCTTGCCATATTTTCTTATTCTTTGTCGGAACCCCATTAACTAAGATAACCAGAGGTTCCTCTTCCACTTTTTCTACTCCAATTGTGTTAATGTTTTTCTTCAAATCTAGAGGCAAATAAACAACTCTTCCCTTTAATCCTCTCTGTAAATCTGATGGAGGCAATTTCCCTGTCTTTGGCTCCATTCTTACAATAGCCTGAAAGGGATGGATACTTTGAATCAAAATAGATTCATAAGTATTTAAATCCTTCAATTCAGAAGGAATCTCAACCAATTCCAGATTATTATGAACTGCTCTAGCAGGCATCTGGTTTTGATTTAATTTGCAACAACAATAAGTACACACACGTTGATCAAATCCCAAATCAAAACAATTTTCTACCATCAAGTATGTTGCAAAATCCTTCCATTCACTATTATTTTCCCTTTCACTTTTTGCATATAAATCCACTAACTTAGTCTGATTCTTATAATAAGTGCGTCGACAACACACACAAGTGAAATTAGGCCTCTCACTTGATTTCACCTGAAACGTCGCAATTTCCCTCTGGAAATTATCTGTACTGGAAACCTGTACACTATCTTCCACATTACCCTCTTCTTCTGGGTCAATTTCAACATTCTCCTCTTTACTTCCAAAGTAACAAAACTCAATTTCTTCACATATGTTCTTCACATCTATTTCATAACCATGCAAAAGAGCAGCGCATAATTGTTTAAGCATAATTGCTGGACTCTTAGCATAATACAACATTCTAACTAATTTCCTCACTTTATTATGATGCACTGCTAGCATCCTGAAATGATGAAAAACACTCTGGCATACTCTCCTGGAAAGACAAGCCAGTGAATGACCATGCAAACCTGTCACTTCTCTCACTCTGCAAGGATCTAATTCTTACAACAACTTCATTTTCTGCTTCAAACTTTTCTTATTAAATGACCGTACAAAATCACAAAGCAAATTGATGGAATCCTGTCGCACACTGCAAATACTACTACACTTCCAGGTGTACACAGGACCCTTAGCACGTCTTCCTAAAACCTCATTACCTAACACCTCTTCTGCCTCTGTTGTCACAAGTTTTTCTTTTTCAACTGGACAACCATCTTTCACTTCATAAGCACGACCACTGGTGTCAACTGCATGCACCAAATCATTATCCTGGAAATAACTCTCCTCATTAAAAAATGCCTCACAGCTTGAACTATGCATCCATTCTCCAGAAAAAACTTCACAAAAATTACTACGATTAACTATTCTCTTCCATCTACTATTTCTTTTGAAATCATAAATTGCCTTGTTTAGCTTCCTAATTCTATTGATTATCAAAATAAATAACTTAAGTTTAATTTCAAATGCCTGATCAATAACTTTCTCAACTTTTTTTTTCTCTTATAAAAAACCAGTTTCTGTTGACCTTTCTTAATATTTTTTAACAAATTGCCAATTATCCTGTTGCGGAACATTCGTTTACGAATGTCCCTAAACTGTTGTTTCCTTCTACTATCATGCACAGAGTTATCTCTTGCTCTAGCAGTAACATTTTTGATTGGCCTTTCCTTTCCATTTGATTTGCTTATCTTTTTATGGACTGAAACATTTTCTGTAGTAAAATTTTTTTTACTACACATATTTCTTATGAAATATTTTGTGCTCTTACCCGGTGCTTTCTTCGTGACTTGACAAATCTTTTTGTTAGAGGACTGCTGCTTATTTTGTTTCACCTGCTGTCTTTGACGTTTTGCAGCCTTTCTCTGTCTTTCTATTGTTGGCATGGTGAAATCTTGAAATGATCTGCAGTTGAATCTGTGGTAAAATATAATAAAAAATGTTATTAACCACTATTACCAAACAGTAAATCAATAACAATGATCAAAAACTTAACACACTACTTGACATTTTAAATAGAAGATTTTTTAGTCCTCGGCAAATTTACAATACAGAAATAGCAGAAAAGAAATGACATTTATATTTATGTTACCTGTGCTATTTTATATGTGAATCTGATCTAATTTTATGAGCATATTTTAATATTTTATTGAAGACACTACACATAACCTGTTTTTGAAGGTGTCTTTATTTTTAAATTAAACGGTTTACATTTTTACTTTTTATTAATTATACATTTTAAAAATAAATGTTTATATTTCCATAGGCTCAAGCAGGTCAGCTTCCCACCCTATGTCATATAATTCGGACAAATCTGCATCCTCATCACGCTCTTCTTCATCCTCAGAATTTAAATCATCCAATGGATCAACATCCACTGATGTTTCAATTACAAGTTCAATGATGAGGTCAAAATCAACTGATTGCAGATTGTCACTCATGTTGATGTTGTCTTTATCTTTAAAGAAAGATAACAACAATGAGATGTTGCAGAGTAAGAGACAAATCTCAGAGATTATAATAGTAAAATTGTTTAACAAGAGTAATATTTTGCAGCTATTATTTAGCCATGTCCAGCAATGCTGATCAGGTGAAGACTATGTCTAATTTTTCAGTGAACAGGACTCATCTCTTCTTAACCTTGGATAAGCCTCACCAACTCTGTGTCCCCTGCACATAATTAAATGTAAAGGGGCAGATTTATGTTAAATGGCACATCCCCAGGCATGCACCAGTTAACGTGCACCGCTGCTCTGCCACCCATGGTGTGCCGTATTTACAATCAGATAGGAGAAAACTGCGTCAAAACCCTGCGCCTGCTTTAAGCAGGCATAGGTCTTGACGCAACATTGTGGAGATGGGGCACCCCTGAGCCTTGCTTGAGCTGCATCGCACTTGCGATACAACTCCAGCAATCACTACCTTTACATCACAGATACATCACGCATCTGTGCCATTTTTGCCCCATGATGCCCCGCATTGTAAATGCAGCACACCATGGGTGGCGGAACAGCGGCACAGGATGACTGACACATCCCTGGTGATGCACCAGTCATCATAAATCTATCCCTAATCTTCTTATCTTGTTACAGATGAACCGCCATATGTACCATCAAACTATTTTGCATTTCCTAAATAGCGAATTTTAAGGAATAAATAGCGATTCTTTACCATTCCTAATTTGCAATGAGCAAATTGCTAATTGCAAGTTACCCATTCATTTCCATGGGCTAGGAGCCTCATAGGAATGAAGGTTTAATTTGCGATTAGCAATTTGCTCATCACAAATTAGGAATTTTTCCAAGGGTGCAGGGGTGTCTCAAGAACACCCTGCTGCACCCCCTGAAAAAGAAATTTGGGGGCATATGGCGCACATACATGCCCTAAGGGCATGTATGGGCGTCATATGGCACCTTTTGTTTTTTGGAAAAAAAGCTTTTTGAAAAGAATTCACAAATTACCACCAACTAGAAGTTGGTGGTAGTTTCCAAATCCTTAATGTCATTTTTTTACATATTTTTTGTTTGATACATTGCATTTAAGTAATCGCAAAATTTGCAAATCCTTCAGTGCAATCGCAAAATAAGGAATAGCAAATTTTGCTATTCCTTCTTTTGCATCAAACTTGTTTGATATATACCATTTGTCTAATTAGCATTCGCAAAGGCCGAAATTCGCAGAATTTTGATCTTTGTGAATGCTAATTAGCTTGATACATATGGCCCCAAGTGAGGCCTGTCTTGCAACATGGTGCATCTTTTGCATCACTGCTGCATCGGTTTCATGTGGTACGTTTTTTTTACACCATGACATATCTGCCTAAAAGCATCAATTTGTAATTTTGTCGCCTCATAGCAAATCTTTTGCACCGCCGCTGCATCATAAAAGTGACGCACAGTGGCGCAAAAGAGGCATACACCTATCATAAATCTGTCCCTAGCATTTTAAATGATTAATTCATGATGACGATAAGGTGTGGCCTATCCAGAGGTTTGTTTAAGGTGAGGCCAACTCAGGATTGCAGATTAAAGTTACGCTTGATGAAGAATACAGAAGAGATAATACATGTAAAGGCCTACCAATGAAGTAAGTGATTTGCACTTTATTTCGCCAGTCAACATAAATGTATCCCTAAGCTTCTTATCTTGTTACAGATGAACCACCATATGTACCATCAAACTATTTTGCATTTCCTAAATAGCGAATTTTAAGGAATAAATAGCAATTCTTTACCATTCCTAATTTGCAATGAGCAATTTGCTAATTGCAAATTACCCATTCATTTCCATGGGCTAGGAGGCTCATAGGAATGAAGGTGCAATTTGCGATTAGCAATTAGCTCATCACAAAATAGGAATTTTTCCAAGGGTGCAGGGGTGTCTCAAGAACACCCTGCTGCACCCCCTGAAAAAGAAATTTGGGGGCATATGGCGCACACACATGCCCTAAGGGCATGTATGGGCGTCATATGGCACCTTTTGTTTTTTGGAAAAAAAGCTTTTTGAAAAGAATTCACAAATTACCACCAACTAGAAGTTGGTGGTAGTTTCCAAATCCTTAATGTCATTTTTTTTACATATTTTTTGTTTGATACATTGCATTTAAGTAATCGCAAAATTTGCAAATCCTTCAGTGCAATCGCAAAATAAGGAATAGCAAATTTTGCTATTCCTTATTTTGCATCAAACTTGTTTGATACATACCATTTGTCTAATTAGCATTCGCAAAGGCCGAAATTCGCAGAATTTTGATCTTTGCGAATGCTAATTAGCTTGATACATATGGCCCCAAGTGAGGCCTGTCTTGCAACATGGTGCATCTTTTGCATCACTGCTGCATCGGTTTCATGTGGTACATTTTTTTTACACCATGACATATCTGCCTAAAAGCATCAATTTGTAATTTTGTCGCCTCATAGCAAATCTTTTGCACCGCCGCTGCATCATAAAAGTGACGCACAGTGGCGCAAAAGAGGCATACACCTATCATAAATCTGTCCCTAGCATTTTAAATGATTAATCCAGGATGACGATAAGGTGTGGCCTATCCAGAGGTTTGTTTAAGGTGAGCCCTACTCAGGATTGCAGATTAAAGTTACGCTTGATGAAGAATACAGAAGAGATAATACATGTAAAGGCCTACCAATGAAGTAAGTGATTTGCACTTTATTTCGCCAGTCATCATAAATGTATCCCTAAGCTTCTTATCTTGTTACAGATGAACCACCATATGTACCATCAAACTATTTTGCATTTCCTAAATAGCGAATTTTAAATAATAAATAGCAATTCTTTACCATTCCTAATTTGCAATGAGCAATTTGCTAATTGCAAATTACCCATTCATTTCCATGGGCTAGGAGGCTCATAGGAATGAAGGTGCAATTTGCGATTAGCAATTAGCTCATCACAAAATAGGAATTTTTTCAAGGGTGCAGGGGTATCTCAAGAACACCCTGCTGCACCCCTGAAAAAGAAATTTGGGGGCATATGGCGCACATACATGCCCTAAGGGCATGTATGGGCGTCATATGGCACCTTTTGTTTTTTGGAAAAAAATGCTTTTTGAAAAGAATTCGCAAATTACCACCAACTAGAAGTTGGTGGTAGTTTCCAAATCCTTAATGTCATTTTTTACATATTTTTTGTTTGATACATTGCATTTAAGGAATCGCAAAATTTGCAAATCCTTCAGTGCAATCGCAAAATAAGGAATAGCAAATTTTGAATTAAGGACATTTTAAGTCATTTCCACATGTGCAGTGTTTTCAAATTATGATTTGAAAATCGTTTTTGGGGAAAAGTAATGGTTTGCAAATTTATGACAAGGACATAATGGTGTATGCTTCTCTATAAGGCATTTCAGTGTCTCTGATGTCATTTTTCCCATATTACATTATAAGACCTTTCCCCATGGAGCACATTCCTTGTAAATATGCTCCCACCTGTGCATGGTGAATTTAGATTTTGACTGTTTGAGTCACATAGCCATGTTAAAAGTGACCCAAAAAAATTGCAAACGCTTTAAAAAAACACATTCATGTGTCTTAAGGACATTTTAAGTCATTTCCCCATGGACAGTGTTTTGTAAGTGGCGCAAAAGAGGCATACACCTATCATCAATATGTCCCTAGCATTTTAAATGATTAATTCAGGATGACGATAAGATGTGGCCTATCCAGAGGTTTGTTTAAGGTGAGGCCTACTCAGGATTGCAGATTAAAGTTACGCTTGATGAAGAATACAGAGGACATAATACATGTAAAGCTCTACCAATGAAGTAAGTGATGTCCACTTCATTGCGCCAGTCATCATAAATGTATCCCTAAGCTTCTTATCTTGTTAGACATCAACCGCCATATGTATCATATAACTATTTTGCATTTCCAAAATAGCGAATTTTAAGGAATAAATAGCGATTCTTTACCATTCCAAATTTGCGATGAGCAAATTGCTAATTGCAAATTACCCATTCATTTCCATGCGCCAGGATGCCCATATGAAAGAAGGTGCAATTTGCAATTAGCAATTAGCTCATCGCAAATTAGGAATTTTTCCAAAGGTGTAGGGGTGTCTCAATAACACCCTGCTGCACCCCTGAAAAAGAAATTTGGGGGCATATGGCGCACATAAATTTTAACAACATTCCTTTACCTCAAAAACGATTTTCAATTCATAATTTGAAAACACTGCCCACAGGGAAATTACTTAAAATGTCCTTAAGACACATGAAAGTGTTTTTTTATTGCCTTTCCAGCATGGTTGGGTCACTTTTAACATGGCTATGTAACACAAACATTTAAAATCTAAATTTGCCATGCACAGGTGGGAGCATATTTACAAGCAATTTGCGCCACAGAGAAAGGTCTTACATTAAAATGGGAAAAATAACATCAGGGACAGTCAATTGCCTTATAAAGAAGCATACACCATTATGTCCTTGTCATAAATTTAAAAACAATTCCTTTTCCCCAAAAACGATTTTCAAATCATAATTTCAAAACACTGCACATGGGAAAATTACTTAAAATGTCCTTAAGACACATAAAAGCGTTTTTTAATTGCCTTTGCAGCATGTTTGTATCACTTTTAACATGGCTATGTAACACAAACATTAAAAATCTAAATTTTCCTTGCACAGGTGGGAGCATATTTACAAGCAATTTGCGCCACATAATTCATAATTTTCTCCTTAAAGCACACTATTCTCTATCTAAATTAAAGAAATATTTTCTCACCTTAGCAAATACTTTGAGTTTGAAAACAGTCTCAGAAACACACCAATTTGTCTTCAGCAGAGCAAAAGGTATGCACTCCAGAGTCTGCAGCTATCAAAAGCACAGAAATGCTGTAATTCTTCACACATATCTCTCATGTCACCCAATCAAAACTCTTCCCTCACTTTTTTTCAAATGAAAACCCTTCCCCCCTCTGCCATTTCATGCCTTTTCTGCATAGCAACCACCTCTTGGAAGACTTCTGGTGTTTGCAAGTTCACACAACAATGTTGCAATTGAACTCTGAACTCTCAGTGCACCTGCATATCCAGTGCATTCTTTCATTTAATGATTTTTTATTGACCATTCAAAATACATCTTTCAAATAACTCATCCGTGCACCCTAACTTTCTGTTTTCAGCAATCAAAATCCACCAATCACTGTTACTGCTTCATGAACACAGAAACTCCACAGTTTTTTTCATTTTAAACTCTCATTTTTTCAACTGCCATTTCATTGCCACACTTCATCTGACTGCAGGAGAACCTTCTCTCACCATGTTTTCTGTCTGGATTGTTGGACATAGTTATATTCACTGGGCTCAAAGGTACACTGAAAACAGGAATTTACCTAACCTCAATTTACAAGATGTGGAAATTAAGTGGTTTGGCCACAGAGGATTAAAATGTCACCAATTGATACCATTGGTGAAAACCTTTATGCATTTGCCCAAACCTGACCTGTTAATTGTGCACTGTGGAGGTAATGACTTGGGCACTTTGACTGGTGTAGGTCTGGAAATGCTTTTAAAGGACACCTTTGAGCAATTAATGGCACTTTTTCCTCAGACTGCCTTGGTATATTCAAATATATGCCAAAGACAGAAATGGAGGTGGTCAAACCAATTTTGTCCACAAATTGAGAAGTCGAGGAAGCATGTAAACAAATCTGTTTCAGCTTACATGAGAGACCATGGAATGGGCTCCCTGTACAACAATAACTTGCGTTACTACATGCAAGATATCTACAGAGGAGATGGAGTTCACTTCTCAGATGAGGGCAACAGAATTTTCACTCTGAATTTAAGAATGTGCATTGGTACCTACTTATAAGTACCTAAATGTACCATAAACCCAAAAACTCTTCTCAGAGCTACCCTACATCTGATCACTCACAATTATTATTTTACTCTAACATTTTTCACTAATTTTCAACAAAGTACGCTCCCTGGGGCGCTACCCGGTACGCGAACCGGGAGCTAACCTCGCGAAATTTTTAAAAAAAATGTTTTTTTTTCGCACATATGGGCCTCCTCAGCCACCCTCACAAAACCTAGGGGGTCAAGATAAGTCTACCGTGCCCCCTTCTACCCATTCTGAACATTATTTGCCCTCCATCTTGTATCTTAATTCGACCGAAACACAAAATGGTGGACTCCCGTTACGCTTAAGGTTCGCGAACCGGGGCGCTCAACGGTTCGCGTACCGGGTCGCTCCCTGGGAAGCGCACCATCAAAAAAAGTGGGAAAGTAGTTCACAGAAAAGCCACTGGAGACAATTTCACCAAATATAGACTAGCTCATACTACATACCAATCCCTACCATTTTCACAAATTTGATTGGAATTCCATTTAGCCATTTAGCCTGTAGACCTCTCTAAATACCGTGAGGTAAATTACTTCACAAAACACATCTGAAGTGTTGGAATTGACAACCAATTAAAATGTTACTTTCATTTTCTACTTTTTTTACCTGACATTTGATTGGTTATATACCTGAATATATATACAGGAAGAGAAGAAAGCACAGCCATTTTGACTACTACTTCTTGGTGTACATTTCAATAGGATTTTCACTAATTCCTTCAACTTCTATCTAAAGGTAAGTTTTTATTTTTAAAACTGAAGTATATTGTGCACTATAAGTTAATATGGTAAACTTTTTCTGATAGTTATATACTATCCCTCTGTAGTAGTTATAGATTTAGATAGACTTCTCTGTTATAGTTATGGATGGAGTTAGGCTTCTCTTGTATAATTATGAATTTACTTACGTTAAATCACATACACTTTTTTATATTCCTACTTCCACTCTGATACTATACACTGCCCAAAATTAATCCCAACAGTGCCCTATCTCTACTAATATATATTTTTTTAATCTAAATTTCAGGCAAAATGGAAGGCGAACAGAAAGTTGAATTTCAAATTGTCCTGCAAGAGAGCAGCCAAGAAATCAATGATGAAAATGATATTGAATTTTTCGATGAAACTTTAGACAAAGAACTACTGCAATGTGTACAAGCAGTAGATAACCTCCTTGAAAATGAGGACATTTTACACCCTCAGAGACTACAATGTATATTCAATGATAATTATGAAATTTCTGACAATGAAATGTTAGAAAGTTTAATAAATTAAATTATGAAGCACAATCACAATAAAAAAAAATGCTTAAAAAATAAAGAAAATAAAAAATAATCAACAAAAACAACAATCAATTAACATACAGCATTTGAAAAGTCTATCATTCATTTTTCATTGCAGTACGCTGCCCAGAACGCTTCCCGGTTCGCGGACCGGGCGCTCCCCACGCAAAAAAAAACAAAAATTTTTTTTGTTTTTTTTGCCCCGCGGGGCCCTTTTAAAACCTCCACATTAAACCTAGGGGGTCAGGGAGGATCTAGTATGCCCCCTTATGGTCATTTTCGCCTTTGTTTTGGCCTCCTCTTGTCTCTCAATCCTACCGAGAGACAAGATGGCGGCCGCTCCGGACTGTTTAGAATGTTGACAGACACCGGAGAGCCAATCAGCTTAGCTACGCGAAGTTCCGGTACGCTTAAGGTCCGCGGACCGGAGCGCTGCCCAGAGCGCGCTTACAGATATATATCTTTTTTTAAACGTTAATTTCTCAAAATCCACTGGAGCACATATATTGAGACCTAGAAAAGGCACATCGGGCTACCAGTCCCTACAATTTTGCCAAGTTTCATGCAAATCCATTCAGCCGTTCGGGCTAAAAGTGAGGCTAAAAGTGAGGCCAACCGCCCTATGGAAAACTCAATGTTAAAAACACGTTTTGGGACCCCCCTTTTTTCTCGGCCCCCCCTTGACGAAACCCCCCCATTTCCAAGGGCTGCTCAGAAACAAAATGTTCCATTTTTCAGAAAATTTCAGCCAATTCCGTCCACAAACGCCAAAGTTATTAGACATAGAATTTTCAAAAATCCCATAGGGAAAAAATCCTAACTATATATACCTACTGGCGACCGCCAGTAGGTAATATATATTTTATATATATATATATATATATATATATATATATATATATATATATATATATATATATATATATATATATATTACCTACTGGCGGTCGCCAGTAGGTATATATAGTTAGGATTTTTTCTCTATGGGATTTTTGAAAATTCTATGTCTAATAACTTTGGCGTTTGTGGACGGAATTGGCTGAAATTTTCAGGAAAATGGCACATTTTGTTTCTGAGCAGCCTTTGAAAATTTGGGGGGGGTTCGTCAAGGGGGGGCCGAGAAAAAAGGGGGGTCCCAAAACGCGTTTTTCCCATGTTAATTTCCATAGGGCGGTTGGCCTCACTTTTAGCCCGAACGGCTGAATGGATTTGCACGAAACTTGGCAAAATTGTAGGGACTGGTAGCCCGATGTGCCTTTTGTAGGTCTCAATATATGTGCTCCAGTGGATTTTGAGAAATTAACGTTTAAAAAAAGATATATATCTGTAAGCGCGGACCGGGCAGCGGCCTAGGACGCGTACTTTTCGCGCAACGGAGCTTTGTGAAGCGAAGCTGATTGGTTCTCCGGCGTCTGTCAACATTCCAAACAGTCCGTAGTGGCCGCAAACAGTCCGTAGTGGCCGCCATCTTGTCTCTCGGTAGGATCGAGAGACAAGAGGAGGCCAAAGCGAAGGGGCAAATGACCATAAGGGGGAATAGTAGATCCTCGCTGACCCCCTAGGTTTGATGTGGAGGTTTTAAAAGGGCCCCGCGGGGCAAAAAAAAAAAAATATAATAATAATCTTACGGCTGAATGGATTTGCACGAAACTTGGCAAAATTGTAGGGACTGGTAGCCCGATGTGCCTTTGCTAGGTCTCAATATATGTGCTTCAGTGGATTTTGAGAAATTAACGTTCAAAAAAAGATATATATCTGTAACAGCGGACCGCTTCGCGTACTTTTCGCGTTACGGAGCTTTGCGAAGCGAAGCTGATTGGCTCTCCGGTGTCTGTAAACATTCCAAACAGTCCGTAGCGGCCGCCATCTTGTCTCTCGGTAGGATCGAGAGACAAGAGGAGGCCAAAGCGAAGGGGCAAATGACCATAAGGGGGCATAGTAGATCCTCGCTGATCCCCTAGGTTTGATGTGGAGGTTTTAAAAGGGCCCCGCGGGGCAAAAAAAAAAAATAATAATAATAATCGAACGGCTGAATGGATTTGCACGAAACTTGGTAAAATATTAGGGACTGGTAGCCCGATGTGCCTTTGCTAGGTCTCAATATATGTGCTTCAGTGCATTTTGAGAAATTAACGTTCAAAAACAAGATATATATCTGTAACAGCGCTCCGCTTCGCGGAGATAAAATTATATCTGTATTACGTAGCTGTTGCTAGCACCAGTTAGCGACGGCTAGTAGGAGATAGCGACCATCTTGGGCCCCACTTTGCATGTGAGTGATATTTATCACTAATGACATGCAAAGTGGGCATGCCAAGATGTTAGCGACTGGAAACAGTCGCTAACATCGCTATCTCCTATTATCAACTTTTGGAAATATTCGAGATAAGCGCGAATATCTCCAAAAAGTAACAGCTGCCCTGAGCAGTTCTTAGCCATGTTATCCAATGGGAGATGGATAACATGGCTAAGAGCATTAGCTCGGTAATGCATGAATATCGCGGAGTTTTCAGCGATATTAATGCATTGCGCTCGTTTTTTATCGTATTTGCGATAAACCTTGATAATAGCAAGGTTTATCTGCGATAATTTCTGACGGTAAAAAAATCTTTGCAATGCATCGTTAGGGATAAATATCGCTTAACTTTGGTAATATGCCCCAACGTCTGTTAACGTTCGATTCGAAGGAAATCAGGAATTGTTGAAAAACATTGTGTGCGCCATCTTGTCTTTTTTCAAATGCCACACTTTTGTCGTGCACGGCAGCCATTTTAGATGCCTTGACCAGATCCACTCTGTGCACGCTGTCGATCCTTAGCATGGCTCCCCACCCTCGCAAGCATCTCCCCCAGGCAGTGGTCACCCCCGCTCTCTGTTTTATGCATGGGTAATAAACCTCCCCCCATCTGCGCTGTTCTTCCCTGAGAATCACACCCTGTGCCCGCCCGACACCTCCCTTTCGCCCTATTCACTACCGCACCCTCTGACACTCCTTTTCCTCTGTGTCCGATTGTCCAGGCCGGTCCTAGGCTATCAGCTAGCCCTGCAGATGTAGTTTATAGCCACAGCTGTAAAGAATCACCCGTCTTCAAAGGAGTTATAGTAGATCAAGGCCCACACTCGATGAGATCCGTCACAGCAGAAGCGTTGCTATTATCTGAAAACCATCCTGTATTGTGATTGGGGAGGGGACCGAGCGTGAAGCGGAAGATTCCAGGGATGACTCTTTGTACATCAAAGTTTTTACAATTATGTGTCACATTAAAAATATATAGCACTCCGACAAAGTAGTAAGATTATAAAACTTTAATAATTTATAAATATATACAAGAAAACAAAAATAGTAATAACATATAAACATTTTTAGAGAAAAACAACGAAGTAGCGGTCGGCTGTGCGAATAGTCCCAACGCAGCACAACGTCCAGATTTCCGGCGTGGGGCGTCGCGGGGGGTGGGTGATCAGTAGCAAACTGTTGTGCGAATAGTTCCAAGGCAGCAGAACGCGCCGAAATCTAGATGACACAAAAGTGATGTCTAGTAAGTTGCCACCCAGCAAATAACGGCGTGGGGCGTCGCGGGGGGTGGGTCATCAGTAGCAAACTGTTGTGCGAATAGTTCCAAGGCAGCAGAACGATGGCACCAAGGTGATGTCCAGTAAGTTGCCGCACTGGTTTTGGTATCCTACAATGCTGCTCCGAATAACGGCGTGGAGCGCCCCGGGGGAGGCGGCGTGAACGGGCCTCTCCAGGTGGAGTCTCGTCTGTTGTAGTGGGGCGCCCCTTTACCGTTTCAGTTGCCATTCCGTCCGCTTTTGGTCCACTGTGTCAAAATCCGCCATTCAGCTGAGTTGCGCCCACTCTTGCGGTGCAGCGATAGGCGGCTGTCACAGGACTCTCAAAATGGCGGCAGGCTGTTTCCTTTTTGGGCCTGGTCCACTGAAATGGCCCTGGGACACCTTGGAAATCGGACGCTTGTCTGCTAGGTCTTGGACCCCATTCTCGAAAGCGTCCCCTCCGCCTTGAGAATTCATCAAAAGTTTTGGGGGCCCCGACTCCTGCAGGCTTCTGGTGGGGAGCGGCTGCCATGATTGCTCGCGGAATGACCACGACGGAGCTACGAGATGGTGGTGCTCTCATGGTGACGCCAGCTTCAGTCTGAAACATCCAGAAACAAGGTGGGGCTTTCATCGTTTGGGGGAAAAAAAAAGTTTTCATCCAATGAAAAGTGTTGTTTTTAGGTCATATGATCAAGCCTTCCATCATTAGGAAACCAAAAGTAAAATGAACCAATGAAAAGTTTTATAAACAAGTCACATGACCTGTTATGCGGCATAGGGTATAAAATGCGGAGAAAATACGTTGGCACGTGAGGCGGCGTCAGTAGCGGACCGATGTGCGAATAGGCCGAAGGCAACACAACGCGCCAAGATCCGGATGGCATCGAGGTGGTGTCATAGTTGAGAGTTCTGAGCAGCGGTTGTAACACTGTCTGAAGCTTATTTGCAGCTGCTGCAGCTTCACTACGCGCCAAGATCCGGATGGCACCGAGGTGGTGTGTAGGAAGTTGCCGCACTGGTGTGGCCATCCTACAATGCTGAAAGTCGGCGTGGGGCGCCCCGTTGGCCTGTGAGTTTGCGTCAGTAGCGGACCGATGTGCGAATAGGCCGAAGGCAGCACAACGCGCCAAGATCCGGATGGCACCGAGGTGGTGTCTAGTAAGTTGTCGCACTTCTGTGGCCATCCTACAATGTTGAAAGTCGGCGTGGGGCGCCCCGTTGGCCTGTGAGATGGTGTCAGTAGCGGACTGATGTGTGAATGGGGCCAAAGGCAGCGCAACAATATTTTCTACTATATTTCCGGTGTAGAAGAGACCACAAGGCGCTGAGATGCCAAGATCCGGATGGCACCGAGGTGGTGTGTAGCAAGTTGCCGCACTGGTGTGGCCATCCTACAATGCTGAAAGTCGGCGTGGGGCGCCCCGTTGGCCTGTGAGATGGCGTCAGTAGCGGACCGATGTGCGAATAGGCCGAAGGCAGCACAACAATATTTTCTGACTGACACCACAAGGCGCTGAGATGCCAAGATCCGGATGGCACCGAGGTGATGTCTAAGTTGCGGACTGATGTGCGAATGGGGCCAAAGGCAGCGTAACAATATTTTTTGTATGGAAGATACCACTAGGCGTTGAGATGCCAAGATTCGGATGGCACTGAGGTGATGTCTAGCAAGTTGGTGTGGTCATCCTACAATGCTGAAACTCGGCGTGGGTCACCCCATTAGCCTGTGAGATGGCGTCAGTAGCGGACCGATGTGCGAATAGGCCGAAGGCAGCACAACGCGCCAAGATCCGGATGTCACCGTGGTGGTTTCATAGTTGAGAGGCACTTCATCTGCAGTGGGGCGCCGAGATCCGGATGGCACCGAGGTGATGTCTAGCAAGTTGCTGTACTGGTGTGGTCATCCTACAATGCTGAAACTCGGCGTGGGTCGCCCCATTAGCCTGTGAGATGGCGTCAGTAGCGGACCGATGTGCGAATAGGCCGAAGGCAGCACAACGCGCCAAGATCCGGATGTCACCGTGGTGGTTTCATAGTTGAGAGGCACTTCATCTGCAGTGGGGCGCCGAGATCCGGATGGCACCGAGGTGATGTCTAGCAAGTTGCTGTACTGGTGTGGTCATCCTACAATGCTGAAACTCGGCGTGGGTCGCCCCATTAGCCTGTGAGATGGCGTCAGTAGCGGACCGATGTGCGAATAGGCCGAAGGCAGCACAACGCGCCAAGATCCGGATGTCACCGTGGTGGTTTCATAGTTGAGAGGCACTTCATCTGCAGTGGGGCGCCGAGATCCGGATGGCACCGAGGTGATGTCTAGCAAGTTGCTGTACTTGTGTGGTCATCCTACAATGCTGAAACTCGGCGTGGGTCGCCCCATTAGCCTGTGAGATAGCTGTTCTTTGGATTTGGGCCTGGCTCGTCTGCTGTAGTGGGGCGCCCCTTTACCGTTTCAGTTGCCATTCAGCTGAGTTTCGGCTGCTCTTGATGCTACAGCGACAGGCGGCTGCAACAGGACTCTCAAAATGGCGGCCTGTTCTTTGGATTTGGGCCTGGTCCACTAAAATGGCCCTGGGACACCTTAGAACTCGGACGCTCGATTTTTTTTTCCTTTCCTGTACATGCAAAAAAAGGTAAATGCCCGGTACGTTACACGCTTCATCTGCCACGATGAACTCTCCAGAGGAACCGAAAAAAAATATAGTTGTGGTAACTATACCATGCATCGTCATATGGAGAGGTGGCACCAATTAATTATAGTGCTGCATAAAAGAGAGATTTGGAGGAGAACCCCTGGCCTGCTAGTACATTCATCAAAGAAGTGGCACTGAGAGCTTCAGAGGCAAGGGAAACGGTCCCAAATTTTTAGAAGAACTTTGGAAAGATTAAAATGACATGTTTAGATTGTGGCAAATTAATTTCATGTGGACAGATGAGTGTTACTCTAATAAATACAGCATATGAACATCATCATAGTCGATGGTTGGTAGAGACATTTTGACTATATCCTGGACCTGCCCGTCCTCGCCCAAAATGGCGCCGGAATAAATGGGACTCGTAACTCCTTGTTGTGTACTGGTTGCAGAACCTTGAAATCACGAGATACGTATGCAGTTTTGAAGCACATGGCGGGCGGGGACGAGAATTGATTGAATATTTCGACATCCCTATTGATATTAAGTTCTGATGTGTTATTGATTACTGTACTGTTGAAAGTTCGAATTAACGTCACCCATGGTACTTGCCCGCAAATGTATATCTAGATAATTTTATTGTAACTGGCCCTGTCGTATTTTAATTATAAAATGTACGTCCACCGATTCCGTAACTGTTAGACACCTTAGTTCTTGCAACCTAATGGCCCGCCCGTTACGTTCCTCTACAGTGTAAATGTCTACTCATCACATACGATTACAGTTTGCTCCGTGGCCGGCCCACGTGGTTATAGGCTCGTATTTGTATAATGAAATTTTCACAATAAAGGTTTTTAAAAGAAAACATGGTAGTAGTATATACATTGGTAAAGTTTGTAATAATAGTCACTGTTTTAGAATCATTAAAAGGCAAGTGAAATAAAGCAGACCAATTACATGAAGGGTAAAAGGTATAATACGAAGGAACGCAGTAAAGATAAATGGTCAAGGGCTGTTGTGTTTTCTATTCCTGCAACATAAAGTGATCGATAAGAATCTCATATTCAGGCGTATCGGCGACTAAGACAGCAGGTCGACCCTCTTTTGCTCAACGGCTCCATCATGGGACGAAGAAACGCTCTTTTTCTCGAAAAAAGAATATATTTTACTTGCAGGACAGTTGTAAAATTTCCGGGAAAGTACATTAGTCTGGAACATTATAACATATATTTAAGAAAAAATAATGTTCGGAAGTAATGAAAAGCGTAATTTTTAGGTCATATGACCAAGCCTTTCATCATTACAATAAGAAAAGTAAAATGAACCAATGAAAAGTTTTATTAACAAGTCACATGACTTGTTATGCTTACGTTACGCGCTGCGCGCCCCGGATGACTTCCGGATGCGCTAACGCGGCGCGTCATATGACGCATTACGCGACAACGCAGGTCCAGAATATAGTCAAAATGTCTCCACCAACCAGCGGTCGGAACACAACCCCTTTCAGCAGGCTAAATAGTTCTGTTAAATGACAACAGAAGGGACAGGCAACAAGAACCATCAGTCAAAGAGGGGAGGGCTAGTTCTTCTCTACCGGGTTACATTGGGGCGCTACCGGAACTGATCGAATTGGTAGTCTACAGTGTTTCTGGATGTTTCAGACTGAAGCTGGGGTTAGCATGAGAGCAGCATCATTTCGTAGCTCCGTCGTGGCCATTCCGCAACCAATCATGGCAGCCGCTCTTTATCGTTATTTTGGGCGGGGTGGGTGGCGGAGCCGAGCTGTTTTGCAGCCATCATTGTGTGGAGTTCAGTTCATCTCACTAGTTTTGTATTTGTCATGAGGGGTTGTTCCTAATGTTTCTATTTTAGCGAGGTCAAAAAGAGATCCCATTAGTGGCCTACTGATTTTGCTCGATTCCTTTTCTTTTTTTTACACGATTTTTCGTTATCTGCAAAGACTAAACAGAGTATTGCGACTCTGTGTTTGTTTGTAAATAGAGAATGAACCAAAGAGAACTAATTCTAAAACAGTAAATACTTGGATAACAATCAATCAAATGGAGAGAGAAGCAGGCACGACGGATTACAACGGGGGCAAAGGCCTGCGTTAACTACCTTTCACTATCTGCAAAGAGAGAGTACTCCTAATAGAAATGAGGGGGGGGGGCACCATTCAAAGCAGATCAGTGTGCATAAACACGAAAATGTTTTCACTTACCACGTACTTGACATTCGACAGCTTATGATATTTGCTATTAAAAAACCATTGAAATTCACTGAAAAAACCATAGGTTATAGACCATATATAGTTAGGAATTAGCATTTACAAAACCTTGAAAATTCACTAAAAAAACCATAGGTTATAGACCATATATAGTTAGGAATTAGCATTTAAAAAACCTTATTTTACTCACACAAAACCATTGAAATTCCATATATAGTTAGTTGCACTAACTATATATTGCGCACCCGCAATCCACTGCTGATCATGTCACATATTACATCATTCATGACATGGTCAGTGACATCACTGATGACATCACTGATGACATCTCAAATGACATCACTGATGACATCACTGATGACATCTCATTTGACATCAATGACCACATCACTGATGATATTATTCATGTGACAATACAATGCATCTCTTCACATTTTAATATAACCTCTGTTTCACCCAGTGTTAAAAACAGAGTATAATTTTTGAAACCATTGACACACCAATACTAGTTACTACATACGTACTCACTGATTCCTACGTCTACACACACATTCACTCATTCACCCATACAATCATTCATACATACAATCACTCATGTTTACAACACAATCATATGCACTCATACACCTATACAGACACTCACACTCTGCCACTCATCCATGGAGTTACTCACACACCTAGTCAGTCCTGTAAAGAATCAATCACACTTCCATTTTCTACTCTATACAGTTAAACATAGAGCACCTTACGTTTTCAACCATATACTAACACATACTTACTCTCTTATACAATCATTGATACAAGTACACATTGATCTGTACAGAGTCACACACCTCCCATCCAGCCACACACACACTCAGTCTCCCATGCAAATACTTGGGCAATCAATCAATAACCCATATAGTTACTCATATAGCTACTGATCAACACATGCAGCAGTTTACAGAACAACAGACATAATGATGCACAAATTAAGACAGTTTAGTCACTAACCCATGCACTCAGTGAGACACATTTAATCACTCACTCATACATTCAGTCATGCACCTACTAAATCCTTCGTCCAGACACTTATACATCCACTCATTCTTCAATATGTAAGACATATTTTAACTTTACAGAAACATAGTCACTGGATGTTGTCATCAGTGATGTCATCAGTGATGTCATTTGAGATGTCATCAGTGATGTCATCAGTGATGTCACTGACCATGTCATGAATGATGTAATATGTGACATGATCAGCAGTGGATTGCGGGTGCGCAATATATAGTTAGTGCAACTAACTATATATGGAATTTCAATGGTTTTGTGTGAGTAAAATAAGGTTTTTTAAATGCTAATTCCTAACTATATATGGTCTATAACCTATGGTTTTTTCAGTGAATTTTCAAGGTTTTGTAAATGCTAATTCCTAACTATATATGGTCTATAACCTATGGTTTTTTCAGTGAATATATATATATATATATATATATTACCTACTGGCGGTCGCCAGTAGGTATATATAGTTAGGATTTTTTCTCTATGGGTTTTTTGAAAATTCTATGTCTAATAACTTTGGCGTTTGTGGACGGAATTGGCTGAAATTTTCTGGAAAATGGAACATTTTGTTTCTGAGCAGCCACTGGAAATTTGGGGGGAGTTGGTCCAGGGGGGGCCGAGAAAAAAGGGGGGTCCCAAAACGTGTTTTTAACATTGAGTTTTCCATAGGGCGGTTAGCCTCACTTTTAGCCCGAACGGCTGAATGGATTTGCACGAAACTTGGCAAATTTGTAGGGACTGGTAGCCCGATGTGCCTTTTGTAGGTCTCAATATATGTGCTGCAGTGGATTTTGAGAAAATAACGTTCAAAAAAAGATATATATCTGTAAGCGCGGACCAGGCAGCGCCCCGGTACGCGTACTTGACGCGTAACGGAACTTCGCGTAGCGAAGTTGATTGGCTCTCCGGTGTCTGTCAACATTCTAAACAGTCCGGAGCGGCCGCCATCTTGTCTCTCGGTAGGATCGAGAGACAAGAGGAGGTCAAAAGCGAAGGGGCAAATGACCTTAAGGGGGCATAGTAGATACTCCCTGACCCCCTAGGTTTGATGTGGAGGCTTTAAAGGGGCCCCGCTAAGCAAAAAAAAAAAAAAAATTTTTTTGTTTTTTTTCGTGGTTAGCGCCCGGTACGCGAACCGGGAAGCGTACTGGGGAGCGTATCACAATAAAAAATGAATGATAGACTTTTCAAATGCTGTATGTTAATTGATTGTTGGTTTTGTTGATTATTTTTTTTTTTTTAAATTTTTTTTATTGTGTTTCATAATTTATTAAACTTTCTAACATTTCATTGTCAGAAATTTCATAATCATGGAATATAGATTGTAGTCTCTGAGGTTGTAAAATGTCCTCATTTGCAAGGAGGTTATCTACTGCTTGCACACATTGCAGTAGTTCTTGGTCCCATGTTTCATCCATAAATTCAATCTCATTTGGATCAATGATTTCTGTGTTGGACTCTGGAAGGACAATTTCAAATGAAATGTTTTGTTCACTTTCCATTTTTCCTGAAATTTGCATAAAAAAAATATATATTAGTAGAGGTAGGGCACTGTTGGGATTAATTTTAGATAGGCAGTTTTTATCAGAGAATTTATCTTTGGGCAGTGTATAGTATCAGAGTGGAAGTAGGAATATAAAAAAGTGTATCTAAATTTATAAGTACTACAGAGGGATAGTATATAACTAACAGAAAAAGTTTGCCATATTAACTTAAAGTGCACAATATACTTCAGTTTTAAAAATAACAACTTACCTTTAAAAAGAAGTTGAAGTTATTAATGAAAATCCAAATGAAATGTACACCAGGAAGTAGTAGTCAAAATGGCTGTGTTTCCTTCTCTTCCTTTATATATATTCGGGTACATAACCAATCAAATATCATGTAAAAAAAGTAGAAAATGAAAGTAACATTTTAATTGGTTGTCAATTCCAACACTTCAGATGTGTTTTGTGAAGTAATTTACCTCACGGTATTTAGAGAGGACTACAGGCTAAATGGCTAAATGGAATTCCAATCAAATTTGTGAAAATGGTAGGGATTGGTATGTAGTATGAGCTATTCTATATTTGGTGAAATTGTCTCCAGTGGCTTTTCTGTGAACTACTTTCCCACCTTTTTTGATGGTGCGCTTCCCAGGGAGCGACCCGGTACGCGAACCGTTGAGCGCCCCGGTTCGCGGACCTTAAGCGTTCCGGGAGTCCACCATTTTGTGTTTCGGTCGAATTAAGATACAAGATGGAGGGCAAATAATGTTCAGAATGGGTAGAAGGGGGCACGGTAGAGTTATCTTGACCCCCTAGGTTTTCTGAGGGTGGCTGAGGAGGCTTATATGTGCGAAAAAAAAACATTTTTTTAAAAAATTTCGCGAGGTTAGCTCCCGGTACGCGTACCGGGTAGCGCCCCAGGGAGCGTATTTTGTTGAAAATTAGTGAAAATAGTTAGAGTAAAAAAATAATTGTGAGTGATTAGATGTAGGGTAGCTCTGAGAAGAGCTTTTGGGTTTATGGTACATTTAGGTACTTATAAGTAGGTACCAATGCACATTTTTAAATTCAGAGTGAAAACTCTGTTGCCCTCATCTGAGAAGTGAACTCCATCTCCTCTGTAGATATCTTGCATGTAGTAACGCAAGTTATTGTTGTACAGGGAGCCCATTCCATGGTCTCTCATGTAAGCTGAAACAGATTTGTTTACATGCTTCCTCGACTTCTCAATTTGTGGACAAAATTGGTTTGACCACCTCCATTTCTGTCTTTGGCATATATTTGAATATACCAAGGCAGTCTGAGGAAAAAGTGCCATTAATTGCTCAAAGGTGTCCTTTAAAAGCATTTCCAGACCTACACCAGTCAAAGTGCCCAAGTCATTACCTCCACAGTGCACAATTAACAGGTCAGGTTTTGGCAAATGCATAAAGGTTTTCACCAATGGTATCAATTGGTGACATTTTAATCCTCTCTGGCCAAACCACTTAATTTCCACATCTTGTAAATTGAGGTTAGGTAAATTCCTGCTTTCAACGTACCTTTGAGCCCAGTGAATATAACTATGACCAACAATCCAGACAGAAAACATGGTGAGAGAAGGTTCTCCTGCAGTCAGATGAAGTGTGGCAATGAAATGGCAGTTGAAAAAATGTGAGTTTGAAATGAAAAAAACTGTGGAGTTTCTGTGTTCATGAAGTAGTAACAGTGATTGGTGGATTTTGATTGATGAAAACAGAAAGTTAGGGTGTAGAGATGTGTTCTTTGAAAGATGTATTTTGAGTGGTCAATAAAAAATCATTAAATGAAAGAAAGCACTGGATATGCAGGTGCACTGAGAGTTCAGAGTTCAATTGCAACATTGTTGTGTGAATTTGCAAACACCAGAGTTTCTCCAAGAGGTGGTTGCTATGGAAAATAGGCAGAAAGGGCAGAGGGGGAAGGGTTTTCATTTGAAAAAAAGTGAGGGAAGAGTTTTGATTGGGTGACATGAGAAATATGTGTGAAGAATTACACCATTTCTGTGCTTTTGATAGCTGCAGACTCTGGAGTGCATACCTTTTGCTCTGCTGAAGACAAATTGGTGTGTTTCTGAGACTGTTTTCAAACTCAAAGTATTTGCTAAGGTGAGAAAATATTTCTTTACTTTAGATAGAGAATAGTGTGCTTTAAGGAGAAAATTATGATTTATGTGGCGCAATTTGCTAGTAAATATGCTCTCACATGTGCATGGAAATTTTTGATTTTGAATGTTTCTGTTATATAGCCATGTTAAAAGTGACTCAACCATGCTGGAAAGTCAATCAAAAAATGATTTCATGTATTTTAATGACATTTTAAGTCATTTTCTGATGTGCAGTGTTTAGAAATTATGATTTGAAAATCGTTTTTGTGGAAAAGGAATTGTTTTTAAAATCATGACAAGGAAATAATGGTGTATGGTTATTTATAAGGCAATTGACTGTCCTTGATGTTATTTTTCTCATTTTATTGTAAGACCTTTCTCTGTGGCGCAAATTGCTTGTAAATATGCTCTTACATGTGCATGAAAATTTTAATTATCAATGTTTGTGTTACATAGCCATGATAAAAGTGAACCAACCATGCAGGAAAGCCAATAAAAAAACGCTTTCATGTGTTTCAATGACATTTTAAGTCATTTTCTCATGTGCAGTTTTTTGAAATTATGATCTGAAAATCGTTTTTGGGAAAAAGGAATTGTTTTTAAATTCAAGAGAAGGACATAATGGTGTATGGTTCTTTATAAGGCAATTGACTGTCCCTGATGTTATTTTTCCCATTTTAATGTCAGACCTTTCTTTGTGGCGCAAATTGCTTGTAAATATGCTCCCACCTGTACATTGAAAATTTTGATTTTGAATGTTTATGTTACATAGCCATGTTTAAAGTGACCCTACCATGCAGGAAAGCCAATCAAAATACGCTTTTATGTGTCTTAAGGACAATTTAAGTAATTTTCCCATGTGTAGTGTTTTGAAGTTATGATTTGAAAATCGTTTTTGAGGTAAAGGAATGTTGTTAAAATTTATGTTCGCCATATGCCCCCAAATTTCTTTCTCAGGGTTGCAGCAGGGTGCTCTTGAGACACCCCTGCACTTTTGGAATAAATTCCTAATTTGTGATGAGCAAATTGTTAATCGCAAATTGCACCTTCATTTATATGAGCCTCCTAGCCCATGGAAATGAATGGGTAATTTGCAATTAGCAATTTTCTCATCGCAAATTTGGAATGGTAAAGAATCGCTATTTATTCCTTAAAATTCGCTTTTTTGGAAATGCAAAATAGTTATATGATACATATGGCGGTTGATGTCTAACAAGATAAGAAGCTTATGGATACATTTATGATGACTGGTGCAATGAAGTAGAAATCACTTACTTCATTGGTAGGCCTTTACAATAAATTATCTCCTCTGTATTCTTCATCAAGCATAACTTTAATCTGCAATCCTGAGTAGGCCTCACCTTAAACAAACCTCTGGATAGGCCACATCTTATTGTCATCCTGATTTAATCATTTATAATTCTAGGGACAGATTTATGATAGGTGTATACCTCTTTTGTGCCACTTAGAAAACATTGTCCATGGGGAAATGAATTAAAATGTCATTAAGACACATGAATGTGTTTTTTTTAAACGTTTGCAATTTTTTTGGGTCACTTTCAACATGGCTATGTGTCTGAAACAGTCAAAATCTAAATTTGCAATGCACTGGTGGGAGCATATTTACAAGGAATGTGCTTCATGGGGAAAGGTCTTATAATGTAATATGGGAAAAATGACATTAGAGATACTGAAATGCCTTATAGAGAAGCATACACCATTATGTCCTTGTCATAAATTTGCAAACCATTACTTTTCCCCAAAAACGATTTTCAAATTATATTTAGAAAACAGTGCACATGTGGAAATTACTTAAAATGTCAATAATTCAAAAATTGTGATTCCTTAAATGCAATGTATAAAAAAAAAATATGTAAAAAATGATATTAAGGATTTGGAAACTACCACCAACTTGTAGTTTGTGGTAATTTGCGAATTCTTTTCAAAAAGAATTTTTTTTTTTAAAAAAAAAAGGTCCCATATGACGCCCATACATGCCATTAGGGCATGTAGGTGTGCCATGTGCTCCCAAATTTCTTTTTCAGGGGTGCAGCAGGTTGTTCTTGAGATACCCCTGCACGCTTGAAAAAAATCCTATTTTGTGATGAGCTAATTGCTAATCACAACTTGCAACATTAATTCCTATGAGCCTCCTAGCCTATGGAAATGAATGGGTAATTTGCAATTAGCAATTTGCTCATTGCAAATTAGGAATAGTAAAGAATCGCTATTTATTCCTTAAAATTTGCTATTTATAATATGTAAAATATTTTGATGATACATATGGCAGTTCATCTGTAACAAGATAAGAAGCTTAGGGATAGATTTATGATGAGTGGCGCATCCCCAGGGATGTGACAGTCATCCTGCGCCACTGTTCCGCCACCCATGGTGTGCTGCATTTACAATGCGGCGCAGCATGGGGCAAAAAAGGCACAGATGTGTGACGCATCTGTGCTGTAAAGGTGGCGCATTGCTGGAGTTGTATCGTAAGTGCGATGCAGCTCCAGCAAGGATCAGGGGTGCCCCATCTATACAATGCTGCGTCAAGACCTATGCCAGCTTCAAGCAGGTGCAGGGTTTTGAAGCAGCTTTCTCCTATCTGATTGTAAATGCGGCACACCATGGGTGGTAAAGCAGTGGTGCACATTAACTGGTGCATGCCTGGGGATGTGCCATTTAATATAAATCTGCACTTTAACATTTGAGTATGTGCAGGGGACACAGAGTCGTTGAGGCTTATCCAAGGTTAAGAACAGATGAGTCCTGTTCAGTGAAAAATTAGACATAGGCTTCACCTGCTCAGCATCGCTGGACATGGCTAAATAATAGCTGCAAAATGTTACTCTTGTTAAATAATTTTACTATTATAATCTGTGAGATTTGTCTCTTACTCTGCAACATCTCATTGTTGTTGTCTTTCTTTAAAGATAAAGACAACCTCAACATGAGCGACAATCTGCAATCAGTTGATTTTGACCTCATCATTGAACTTGTAATTGAAACATCAGTGGATGTTGATCCATTGGATGATTTAAATCCTGAGGATGAAGAAGAGCGTGATGAGGATGCAGATTTGTCCGAATTATATGATATAGGATGGGAAGATGACCTGCTTGAGCCTTTGGAATTATAAACATTTATTTTTAAAATTTATAATCAATAAAAAGTAAAAAGGTAAACCGTTTAATTTAAAAATAAAGACACCTTCAAAAACAGGTTATGTGTAGTGTCTTCAATAAAATATTAAAATATGCTCATAAAATTAGATCAGATTCACATATAAAATAGCATAGGTAACATAAATATAAATCTCATTTCTTTTCTGCTACTTCTGTATTGTAAATTTGCAAGGACTAAAAAATCTTCTATTTAAAATGTCAAGTAGTGTGTTATGTTTTTGATCACTATTACTGATTTACTGTTTGATAATATTTTTTTATTAACATTTTTATTATATTTTTCCTCAGATTCAACTATGCCTACAAAAATAAGAGAGATGAAGGCTGCAAAACGTCAAAGACAGCAGGAGAAAAAAAAAATGCAGCAGTCCTCTAACAAAAAGATTTCTCAAGCGATGAAGAAAGCACCGGGTAAGAGCTCTAAATATTTCATAAAAAATATTTCAAATAAAAAAAATATTAGTACAGAAAATGTTTCAATCCATAACAACACAAGTAAATCAAATGGAAAGAAAAGGACAAATGAAAATGTTACTGCTAGAGCAAGAGATAAATCTGTGCATGATAGTAGAAGGAAACAACAGTTTACGGAGATTCGTAAACGAATGTTCCGTAACAGGATAATTGGCAATTTGTTAAAAAATATTAAGAAAGGTCAACAGAAATTAGTTTTTTATAGGAGAAAAAAAAAAGTTGAGAAAGTTATTGATCAGGCTTTTGAAATTAAACGTAAGTTATTTATTTTGATAATCAATAGAATTAGGAAGCTAAACAAGGCAATTTTTGATTTCAAAAGAAATAGTAGATGGAAGAGAATAGTTAATCGTAGTAATTTTTGTGAAGTTTTTTCTGGAGAATGGATACATAGTTCAAGCTGTGAGGCATTTTTTAATGAAGAGAGTTATTTCCAGGATAATGATTTGGTGCATGCAGTTGACATCAGTGGTCGTGCTTATGAAGTGAAAGATGGTTGTCCAGTTGAAAAAGAAAAACTTGTGACAACAGAGGCAGAAGAGTTGTTAGGTAATGAGGTTTTAGGAAGACGTGCTAAGGGTCCTGTGTACACCTGGAAGTGTAGTAGTATTTGCAGTGTGCGACAGGATTCTATCAATTTGCTTTGTGATTTTGTACGGTCATTTAACAAGAAAAGTTTGAAGCAGAAAATGAGGTTGTTGCAAGAATTAGATCCTTGCAGAGTGAGAGAAGTGACAGGTTTGCATGGTCATTCACTGGCTTGTCTTTCCAGGAGAGTATGCCAGAGTGTTTTTCATCATTTCAGGATGCTAGCAGTGCATCATAACAAAGTGAGGAAGTTAGTTAGACTGTTGTATTATGCTAAGAGTCCAGCAATTATGCTGAAACAATTATGTGCTGCTCTTCTGCATGGTTCTGAAATAGATGTGAGGAATGTATGTGAAGAAATTGAGTTTTGTTACTTTGGAAGTAAAGAGGAGAATGTTGAAATTGAGCAAGAAATAGAGGGTCATTTGGAAGATACTGTACATGTTTCCAGTACAGATAATTTCCAGAGGGAAATTGCGACGTTTGACATGAAATCAAGTGAGAGGCCTAATTTCACTTGTGTGTGTTGTCGACGCACTTATTATAAGAATCAGACTAAGTTAGTGGATTTATATGCAAAAAGTGAAAGGGAAAATAATAGTGAATGGAAGGATTTTGCAACATACTTGATGGTAGAAAATTGTTTTGATTTGGGATTGGATCAACGTGTGTGTACTTATTGTTGTAACAAATTAAAACAAAACCAGATGCCTGCTAGAGCAGTTCATAATAATCTGGAATTGGTTGAGATTCCTTCTGAATTGAAGGATTTAAATACTTATGAATCTATTTTGATTCAAAGTATCCATCCCTTTCAGGCTATTGTAAGAATGGAGCCAAAGACAGGGAAATTGCCTCCATCAGATTTACAGAGAGGATTAAAGGGAAGAGTTGTTTATTTGCCTCTAGATTTGAAGAAAAACATTAACACAATTGGAGTAGAAAAAGTGGAAGAGGAACCTCTGGTTATCTTAGTTAATGGGGTTCCGACAAAGAATAAGAAAATATGGCAAGATTTAGTAGATGTTAGGAAAGTTAAAAAGGCAACATTGTATTTGAAAAAAAATAATAAATACTATAAGAATGTATATGTTGAAGAAGAGGAAGTAAGTGAGGAAGAGGATAGCGATTTGTGTGCTGGTCAAATTGAGAAAGTAGAACCCTCTACTAGTGAGGAAATATATGAACATTATAGTGTTCATCCTTTGCATTCAAAGGAAGTCATGGGGAATGCTATTGAGTTGTTTCAAATGAAACAAGCCAAAGGGAGTCCCATTAGTGTTTGGGAGCAAAGTTTGGAAGCTCGGTGTTTCCCACAGCTTTTTCCAACAGGTCAGGGAGGAAGATATGATGAGCGACCTCATCAAATTCCTGCTTCTGAATACCGGACTTTGCGATTGTATGCAGGAGATGCTAGGTTTCGACAATGCATTCCATATTTGTTTCATCTCCTGTTTGAAAGCGATCTGTCTGGACTGTCATATGCAGTGAACCACATCTTGAAAAGTGGTATACACATGCAAAACATCTCGGCAAGTGATTTTATGGATAAAGTGAATGTCCAAGATAGTATTTTGGATTCTCACCTGATTAATCTCATGGCGTGTCAGCGTGGTACTAATGAGTACTGGTACCGTCGTCATGGTGATTTAAAATGTATGCTGAGGAACTTAGGTACTCCCACATGGTTCCTCACTCTGAGCTGTGCCGAGTATGGCTGGGAAGACTTACTTGAATTTCTACGAGAGGCAAATGCTAACGTAGAAAACATCGAATTCAAGACACCCGGAGAACTGTGCTCTTTGGATCCAGTCAATGTATGTAGGTACTTCAATCATAGATTTGAAGCTATGATGTCTTTCATCATGAATAAGAAGAATCCACCTCTTGGAGAGGTGTTGGATTTCTTCTGGAGAAAGGAGTACCAAGCAAGAGGTGCTCCTCATATACATATGTTGCTGTGGATCAAGGATGCACCTAAATTTGGAACGGATCCAGATGACTCAGTGATGAGTTTCATCCAACAGTATTCTACGTGTGCTGTTCCAAACGCAAAGGAGAAGAAAAGCCTAAGAGAAAAAGTTCTGCGTTTCCAAAGCCATCGATGTGGAAAGTACTGCCGTCGTAAATTCCGAAACAAGGACAAGTTCTACACTAAATGTCGTTTCGGCTATCCACGACCGGTGATTTCTAAAGGAAGAGTAAACAGTTTGATGTCTTCGCTGCGACACAATGTCATGAAGAAATCACCTAAAAACACTTACAATTTGAAGAGGAACGAAGAGTCCAAGTACATCAACGACTACAACCCGGTGATTTTGTCCATGTGGAATGCTAACATGGATATACAGTTTGTGGCTGATAACTGTATGGCTGTGGCTCGGTATGTGACGTCTTACATCACCAAAAAAGAGAAGACAGAATTGAAGGATATGTGGGAGGACATTTCCCATGAAAAGAGCCTCAGCAAGAAGTTGTACAGTTTCAGTCTGAAGATGTTGTCGCATCGAGAAATCGGAGCGTACGAATGTTCTGACCGGTTGTCTTCAGCAAGTCTCTATGCCAAGTCCAGGAGTATCGTTTGGGCGAGTCTTGGTCTTGCTGCAACGCGTAATCGAGTTCTCAAACCTGTGCGGGAAATTGAGTATTTGGCGGAAAAGGAGCCAAACAGTACCGACATTTTGAAGACAAACATGTTGGATACATATTATCCAAATCGAAGCAGTCACCTAGAGAATGTTTGTCTGTATGAGGTTCTGCAAAATTACATGTTCAAGAGGAACATCAAAGAAGATACTGAGAAAGGAGTGTATGCTGTAATAGGAAGTGAGGGATGTCTGGTGAAGCAAAGAAAATGCCACTTGATAAACCATCGAAAATTGAGTGGCGAATCTCCTGAAAAAAAGGAGTTTTTCTATTTAGCACTTTTGCAACTTTTCAAGCCTTGGCGTGCAGAAGAGGAACTGCTTGGAGATTTCCTCTGTTATGAAGACTCTTTCAATGCCGCCAAGGAGACCATAGAATGTCCTGCTTTTCCCAAATATGTAGAAATGTTGAATGCGGAAATTGAGCAGGAAGCAACAATTGCAGCCGAGATTGCCAGAGACAGTTCTCAGGACAGTCAGAGTTCTGCTTCATTGAGTCAGGATCCACTAGGAGGACCTCTTATTGAAAATGAAGCTGCCACTGCTATGAATGAGGTGGAAAGAGCCATGGCACATGCTCAAGAGGATGCGGTTAACTTAGAAGAGTTGGAAAGGCAACTCAACGTTGAGCAGAGGAAAATATATGACGAAGTTACCATGCAAATTGATCATGGATTAAGTCATGATAAGAAAGAGTGCTCATGTACGTCGTTGAAGCCTGTCCGACTGTACGTGAGTGGAGAAGCGGGAACTGGAAAAAGTTTCCTCATTAAAGCAATTTCATGCTATTTGCAGGAAAGGACAGAGTCATCGCTGTCTTGTGTTGTCACTGCTCCAACTGGACTGGCAGCACATAATATTAAAGGGATTACTTTACATCGTTTACTGATGCTGCCAGTGGAGCATGACAACAAATTAGAATATCACAAGCTATCTGGAGATGCTTGTTTTGAAGTTTCAAGAATCTTGAGGAAAATGAAACTTCTTATCATTGACGAAGTAAGCATGGTTTCCAATGTCATGCTTGCCTTTGTGCATTTGAGGATGCAAGAAGTTCTCAAAACAGAGTATGATGTGTTATTTGGTGGCAAACACATCATTGTTTTCGGAGATCTTCTGCAGCTGACACCAGTGAAAGGGCAACCTGTGTTCAAAATGCTCACGCATGAAGATACCAGGAAGTGCCTAGGCAGCATTGGCAACGTCAATATATGGTTAAACTTCAATTATGCTGAACTGCATGAAAATATGCGTCAGGCAAAGGATGAAGTTTACAAGACTATTCTACAAGATGTTAGAATTGGAAAAGTGACCGAGCATGGAAAAGAAGCTTTACATGCACGATTACTGTCAAATTTATATCCAGAACAAGATGTTGTGCCTGAGAATATTTTTCAGAAAATTACTGATAAGAAATCTGGAATATGTTTGATGCCAACTCTTGCAGAATGTGCCAAATTTAACAACAAAATGTTGCATTTAGAAAAGCAAGAGATTGTGAAAGTGGAAGCTATTGATAGAGTAGAGCATATGGGATCAACAATTATTTTGTCTGAGAATCTGAAATCAAAATTGGATTCATTAGAGAAGACTATATCTAAAACTGCAGGTTTTGAAAAGACTCTGAATGTGTGCTTGAACTGCCGTATAATTTTAAGAAGGAATTTACATGTTGAAAGAGGTCTGGTAAATGGATCAATGGGTAATGTTGTTGATTTTGTGAAATACAGAAATAGAGATGGAATTGAATTTTTAAAAATTAAATTTGATGGCATTGAGGAAGTACAGCTAATTGCTCGTTGTTCTGCTAGATTTTTGCTTGTAAAAGACTTATATGTTCGCCGTAAGCAGTTCCCTGTTTGCTTGGCATATGCGGTGACAATTCATAAATCGCAAGGTTTAAGTGTAGACACTGCATTGGTGAATATTGGCAGTTCTGTGTTCAAGGAGGGTATGGCATATGTGGCATTGTCACGAGTTAGAACTTTATCGGGATTGTACTTGATTGAGTGTGATGTCAGAAACATTTGTGCAGATCTAGATTGTGTTAAGGAATACAATAGGTTAAGAAGAGAGTATGCGCCACATTTGCCTCAGTTTCCTTTGTTTGAGAAACGTCTGGTAGGCCGGAAACGAAGAAATGAGAACAATACTGGGGAGGTTGTAGCAAAAAGACAAAAAGTGAATGAACCTAAAATTACAAGCAGAAACAAAGAGGATTCTGTTGAAGATGTTGTTGGTTTTCAGTTTGAAAACAGTTCTGGTGTCAACTGCTATGCTAATGTAGTAATGAATGTTTTGTTTTCTCTAAAAAATGTAAAAGAAGAGATTGTGGTCAATTCTGATCAAAGATTTTGCAGTTTGTTGAATTCTGTGTTAGAGAAATGTAGCACAGATAGAACAAAAATAGAAAGTGTGTCTGAAATTCGAAACCTGTTAGACAGATGTTCAGGGCAAACACAATTCTCTCAAAATATTCAGCAAGATTGTCAGGAGTTTTTAATGTATATGCTTGATGTATTACATGCTGAAGGTGTAGATGTAGATCAGCTGTTTGGGCTTTCTTATCAATGGCAGCATGACTGCGAGAACTGTATGGTATCAAGTACTACTAGTGTAGACTCAGAAAGATTTATATATTTAACTTTGCCAGACAGTAAATCAGTCTCCTTTAATAAGCTAGTAAAAGCTGCTAATCACAGCATGGAGTGTAGCCAATGTAAATCTGAAATGATGTCCACATTATTTATACGAAAATATGGCCAGTACGTCATTTTAATGTTCCAACGATGTAGGCCTGATGGAACAAAATTGACAACTTTAATAAAAAATTTTGTAGCTTCGCAGTTGTCAATATCAGGAAGGACTTTTGTAACTACAGCAATTATATATCATGACGGCCCTTCAATATCATCAGGACATTACACAGCTTATTTAAAGTCTAGAAATGGCTGGTCATTCTGCAATGATTCTGTTTTAATTTTCAAAAAAAAATTGCCGTATGACCTTAAAAACTCTTACCTGGTGTTTTTAAAACCAAAATTTTAGGAAAATAATCTCGGGATATGATCTGTGGAATTTCAAGAAGTTCTAATGGCTCCTACACAATTTGGCCTTGAGGATAAGTGTAGTTCAGAGACATAACTTCTAATCAAAGGATTGGACATCATGGAGATGTATGTGCACTTTAAATGAGTTCAGAAAAATTGTTTCTTTTCATAAGCTAATTGAAGCAGCCAATCAAAACATGGAGTAGAGGGAATGTAAGTCTGCAATGCTGTCTACTGTTTTACATTGCTTTGTGATTAAAAGTGATGTAGAGAATTAAATAATTGTAGTACTCATAGAGGTAGTGTAAGTCTGCTTCATATTAAGCAGTATCAGTGTCATAGGAAATGTAGAACATGACTGACCAAGAAGGGGAAGATATTACTATTCCAGGATTGTGAAAATGATCTTCAACATTTTAATTCTGAAAGTTGCGGAAATGCCAAATGATGGGATTGGCTTACAAGAAATCCAAGAGTTATAAATATCTCTGACTAGATTTGGCCTTGTGGAAAATAGTGGTAGAGAGCAAGAAGTCATTTATTGCATGTAACGTGTTTTTAAAAACGATGGAGGTTTTCTTTCAGAAAGTGGCGGGCTGAAAGTAATAACAGCACAAAAGAGTGTAAGCTGTTCATAGGACATCCTTGGACGTCATGGAAAGTAAGTTAACTTTAAGGAGTTCTGAATTTTATTTTCTGATGTTGTATGGGTTTTTTAAACACAATCATTTTGATTGTGTTTTTTTTTCCCCGCTGTTACATGATGAATACCTTCAAGTCACTGTTTTTAGTGAATTTTGATACATTCTGAGAACAGCAAAAATAAACCATTTAACATGTATAATTAATTCTGTACTGTTTGCATTTATGATGTATATGTAGAACTGTGTAGGAGGCATGGAGAAGGTGAGTTTTCTGTAAGTGTTAAATTTATTGTATGCAGTGCTGCACTTCTACGTAATCTTTCATATGCTGGACTACATCTGCACAATGAGATACCTAAGCAAAGGAAACACAAGTGATGTGATTGTGAAATGAGCAAAATAAATTGCACATATTTCAATTACATCACTTGAGTTTCCTATCATTACGAATCACATTGTGCAGATCAAGTTTAGGTCTGTCCAGGGAAACATAGGAGGTTTCTACTTTGTTGAAGAGTGCAGTGGACATGACTCACTTCATTAGTAGACTTTCACAGATATTATCTCCTCTGTACACTTCAACAAGTGTAAATCTCATCTTGAACTCTGAGTAGGCCTCACCTCAAACAAATCTCTGGATAGGAGACATGTTATTGGCATACTGAAGCGACACTTTTCTGAAACAAGAGCAATGCAAAAGATGCACCATGTTTTAAGATAGTCCTCACTTCATCTGCATCAAGATACTGTTAGTTTAAAATGTATATCTTTAGCATTGTGTAGAGGACCTGGAGAAGCAGAAGCTTCTGTCAGTGTCAAAGTTGTTGAAAAACTATTTGTCCTTCAATATTTTCCCTTGTCTTTTGTAATTTTTAAATACATATTTTAATTTTTTTTTAAATGTTGGTTCTCTCTTTCACAGATTGAAAGTATAGAAATAAAATGTGATTAATTTAACAGCAATTACAAGGTAAATAGTTGTACTCTTTTCGTTACATTTCTATCACATTCACCTACTATTAGATCCACTGCTTCACTTCTTTAATCCTCAGTTTCCTGCCTTTGCTACTTTCCTCATTCCTTTCTCTATTACCTATTTACTCAACTCCTTCCACTCTTTTTCTCAGTCCCTCTGTTCTCATAGTTCCTCAGTCTTGTTCACTCACTCCATCTCTATTACTCTTAGTGTCTGTGAATTACTTTCCCAACTTTTTTTTTTTGGGGACCGCTTCCTGGGAAGTTGCCCGGTTCGCAAACCAGCAGCGTTATGGCAGTCCACCATTTTGTGTTTCGTTCGAATCAAGATACAAGATGGAGGGCAAATAATGTTCAGAATAGGTAGAAGGGGGCACGGTAGATGTATCTTGACCCCCTTGGTTTTCTGAGGGTGGCTCAGGAGGACCATAGTTCTTCACTCTTGTTCACTCTCTCTGTTTCTATTAATGTCACTGTTTATGACTGATCAAAAAAATGTTTTTTAAAAAAGAACAGTAACTATAAGGGAAGGAAATAGACAGTTATGTTAAAAGAAAGACAGCTAAAGGGAGTAAACTAACGATACTGTTACCTACAATCCACTGCTGTTGATGTTACTGACCATGTCATGAATGATGTAATATGTGAAATCATCAACAGTGGATTGTAGGTAACAGTATCCTTATTTTACTCCCTAGAGCTGTCTTTCTTTTAACATAACTGTGTATTTCCTTCCCTTATAGTTACTGTTCTTTTTTAAAAAATATTTTTTTGGTTAGCTTCCGGTACGCGTACCGGGTAGCGCTCCGGGAGCGAACTAAGAGAAATACAGGTTGGCAGAGTTCCAAATTTTCTACCAATTTTTTTATAATGGGGAGTTAGTTCTGAAAAGAACTTTTTTTTTTATGTTTTTGTTGTTTTATATTTTTTTTAGTATTTTTTGAACATTTTTTTACTTTTTTTGTATTTTCTGAACGTTTTTAAAATTTTTTTGGTTTTTTTGGGGGGGGGGGAAACAAAAACGATCCATTATAAAGGGCTCAACAGGAGCAAAAAAAAAAAAAGAATTTATTTTTTGGTGCGTTTTGTGCAAACATTAATATGATTTTGAATTGCTCGCAAAATCAAAGTGATGCTACTTTCTCTGTAGCAGATGAAAGCGCCACATTCCACGCACACTTGTTTTACGTGACCAAACAACATTTGGATGTTTGCAATCACCTCCCTCGCCTCTGGTCCCGACACCTCTGGAACCACCGATCTTCTTGCCATTTGGAGGGGATGTTGTTGTTGGTCACGTAGCTGGGCAGCACTATAGTTATTTGGGTGCCACCTACTCATATGCCGATGCATAGTATGATTCCCATAACTATATTTTTTATCGGTGCCCCTTGACAATCTGTCACCGCATATGCGGCAAAACACGTAACGAGCATTCACTTTCTTTTGCCCCTCAGGAATTCTGTAGAATTGCCAGATATAATTCTCCTGTCGATTGTACCTCCTGGGCTCCTCTGGCAAAAACTCATGCTCTTCCTCCTCTTCCTCCTCTTCCTGTTCTTCCTCTTCTTGCAGAATTACTTCTGCAGGTGGTCCTCTCTTTCTTGGATTTGGTGGAGGTGGTGGGCTAGCACCAGCTGAAGCTACTAATGAAGCCATCACAAAGTCTCAATAAAGGGTCTTTCTCTCACCAAGATGAAAGTCAGAGTGATGAAAGAAGGAGGGGTTTTCATCATTTGGGAAAAACAAAAGTTCTAAACCAATGACAAGTGTCCATTTTAGATCACATGACCTTGTATTACATCATTAGGAAACCAAAAGTGAAATGAACCAATGAAAAGTGTTATTATCGAGTCACATGACCTGCTATGTTTACATTACGCGGTCGGCGCCGCGCCGCGGATCGCTTCCGGTTCGCGTACCGGTGCGCTTCCGGGTACGCTAACGTAGCACGTAATATGACGTATTACGCGAGAACGCGAAACGTCATGCTGACGCGACGCGTCACGATGTTGTTTTGTAACGCGAGAGGTGCGCTAAAGGAACGTTTACCAGTTCGCGTACCGGGTCGCGCCTCCGGATTGAGCTAACGGGAAGCTAACCGGTACGCGTACTGGGAGCGAAACAAAAAAAAATAAAAAAAAAATTGTATAAAAAACATGTAAAAAATATTTTTCTTTTTAAAGAATAATACATTGTAAAGGTTTTGATATTAGCTATTAAAAAACCAATGAAATTCACTGAAAAAACCATAGGTTATAGACCATATATAGTTAGGAATTAGCATTTACAAAACCTTAAAAATTCACTGAAAAAACCATAGGTTATAGACCATATATAGTTAGGGATTAGCATTTAAAAAACCTTATTTTACTCACACAAAACCATTGAAATTCCATATATAGTTAGTTGCACTAACTATATATCGCGCACCCGCAATCCACTGCTGATCATGTCACATATTACATCATTCATGACATGGTCAGTGACATCACTGATGACATCACTGATGACATCTCAAATGACATCACTGATGACATCACTGATGACATCTCATTTGACATCATTCTTGTGCTAATACGATAAACCTCTTCAGACTCTAATATAACCTTAGATACACTCAGTGTATACAGACACTCACACACTGCCACTCATCCATGGAGTTACTCACACACCCAGTCAGTCATGCAAAGAAACAATCTCACCTCCATTTCTTCAACTATACAGTTAAACACACCTTACTTATTGAAACATATACTAACACATATTTACTCTCTTATACAATCCCTGATACAAGTTCACAATGATCGATACAACTACTCACTCATTCAGTGGCTCTCATGCACAGTTATTTATATATGCCAACTCTCACATGTACTGTGTTTTACATATGTACTTACTATGACATGTAGCATTGAGATATCCATTCACTCATCAATACACTCATGCACACAGTCAACTGCCCATGTAGCTGTTTCCACATGCCCTCTTGAACTCATACACCTAGTGAATAAACTGCTCACACATCTATGCATAGAGTCACACACCTTCCAGCCACCCCTACACAAACTCAATCTCCCATAGAAATACTTGGGCAACCAATTAATAACACATATAGCCTCTCGTATAGCTAATGATCAACACATGCAGCAGTTTACAGAACAACAGACATAATGATGCACAAATTAAGACAGTTTAGTCACTAACCCATGCACTCAGTGAGACACATTTAATCACTCACTCATACATTCAGTCACGCACCTACTAAATCCTTCGTCCAGACACTTATACATCTACTCATTCTTCAATATGTAAAACATATTTAAACTTTACAGAAACACACAGTCACTGGATGATGTCATCAGCGATGTCATTTGAGATGTCATCAGTGATGTCATCAGTGATGTCACTGACCATGTCATGAATGATGTAATATGTGACATGATCAGCAGTGGATTGCGGGTGCGCGATATATAGTTAGTGCAACTAACTATATATGGAATTTCAATGGTTTTGTGTGAGTAAAATAAGGTTTTTTAAATGCTAATCCCTAACTATATATGGTCTATAACCTATGGTTTTTTCAGTGAATATATATATATATATTTATTCACTAAATAATAGTTAGGCAAACATTTGCCTTCATAGTTAATTGGGCTAATTATAACTTGTGTGCCCACAATTCACTGGTGATGACGTCACATATTACATCACTCATAACATGGTCAGTGACATCACTGATGGCATCACTGATGACATCTCAAATGACATCACTGATGACACCATCCAGTGAATGTGTGTTTCTGGAAAGTTTAAATATTTTCAATATATATCTATGTCAAGGTGTATTGAAGAATGAGTGGATTTACAAGTGCCTGAATGGATAATTAAGTAGGTGCGTGATTGACTGTATAAGTGAGTGATTGAATGTGTCTTACTGAATGCATGGGTTAGTGACTAAACTGTGTGAAAGTCTGTATTAGTCTCTCAGTTGGTGTGTAAGTGGCTGCATGGGTTGGTGATTAGCTACATGAGTGTCTATATGGGTTATTGATTTGTTCTCTGAGTATCTGTATGGGTGCTTGAGTGTCTGTGTGGGTGGGTGGGTGTGTAAGTGTGACTCTGTGCATAGATGTCTGAGTGGGTGATTCACTGGTTGTATGGATTCAAAAGTGCATCTGGGAAGGTTTGTATGGGTCAGTTAGTGTGTATATGGGTGTGTTGGTGAGTGAATGAATGTCTCAGTGGTATATGTGTGAGTAACTACATATGTTTTAAGGCAGGACATCTGAGTGTTTGAATATATAAATGACCATACGTGAGAGTAAGTTATTTGAAGCGTGTGTGTATAAATGAGTGTCTTCTTCTATTAGTGATTGTATGAGACAGTAAGTCTGTGTTAGTATCAGCATAAATAAGTGATGTAGTGTGTGTATAAATAACAGAGTTGGTGTGCATAACTGTATACGTGAGTAAATTGGTATAAGATTGATTCTTTGCATGACTGACCAGGTGTGTGAGTAACTCTATAGATGAGTAGCAGAGTGTTACTGTATGTATAGGTGTATGAATGCATATTATAGTACTGTATTGATGAGTAACTGCATGTACAAGTGACTGGATGTGTGTATAGACCTAGGAAACAGTGGTCGGTATGTATTATCTGGCATTGTTGTGTGTATGGTTTCAAAAATAGTACTCTGTATTTTATAGTGTTTGTTTATCAAACTTTATATTAGGTCATCAGTATATGCATCAGATTTTCACATGGATGATGTCATCAGGGATGTCATGAGTGATGTCACTGACCATGTCATGAGTGATGTAATATGTGACCTCATCACCAGTTCATTGCGGGTGCGCGAGTTATAGTTAGCTCAACTATCTATAACAGGTGAAGTTTTCTGGTTTTAGATGAGGCCAATGCTCAGCTAACTATAACGTCCCCGAAATCTATGGTTTTTTCAATGCTAATTCCTAACTATAATGTGTGTAATACCTAAGGTATTTTCAGTGAATTTCAAACGTTTTTTAAATGTTAATTTCATATTTTAATCTTTATAAAACCTATATTTTTTCTATTATTTTCTAAAATATTTTGTAACTCTATTAAACTTCTTTTTTTTATAAAAAACATTATGTAATGTTTTATATCTTCCCCCAAAAATATGTATCTCTTTTTGTTGAAGATTACTGCACACCCATACCGGTAGCATACCAAGCTCCATCACCACGTGAATCTGAGCCACCATATTGCTGAACTCGTAAATGATGCGCATTTCATATCCAACGGGTTTGTGACACCGTGTCCCATTTAACATCATATACGCATGAAGTTTGAGCCAGCTGCTACTTTGGTATGTGACTGGTATGCAGTACCACGCCACGCGTTACGTCATGTACATATGGGTTTGCACCCGCTGCGCGTTAGCGTATGTGAGGAGTGCACACCGCCAGGCCCTGTGTTATGTCACAGATGTATAGTGTCCCGCCAGGTACACCATTTCCTCTTTTTTTGTCTCAAAAATATATCGAAATAACTTTAAACAGTATTTAACAGCCATGGATAATCTCAAATATTTTAAACATTTATATATTTCTAACTGTAATAAACTGTTATGGTAAATATATTTTCTTAAAATCGCGTCGGGTGCTGCCCCCTCGCACGCTCGGTGTGTCATTGCCATGTGACCTTAAAAAAAAGCATTTGATTGCTTCATAACATTTCCCATTGTAACAGTTAGACAACCCCATCCTTTTTAGTCATTCTCTCTACAGCGTTTGATGAGAGACACCTCGTCACCTTAAACAGCTTTTTTTTAAAGTTTTTTGCTATATATACTTATACAACACACAACATGCAACAATCATCTTGATCAATATTCATGCCCTGTACATCAGCCTTCCACGTGTGATGGCCATGCATCTCAAACGTAACATCAAAAAACAAATGTGTGTTACACGATGCCCCTGGTGTGTGTGTGCACATTATTGTGCTGCCTTTTGACCTTGGTATTGGCGGCTCCAAGAAGTATCATCATCCACGGGCACATCCTAGATCACATGTGACAAACAATAATGTGTAGATTTGTATGGCTGTACGCTCTGTTTTCAGGCTTCATCAATATAGTAGTGTGTTATATGTGAGACTTTCAGATTCAAGTTTCACATACATTACTTGACTGTAATGAGTGTTAACACTGTGTATGACATAGCCTCACTGCTGTTCCTCCCTCCATCGAGCACATTCTCATGTGTACGCTTAGCAATAGCAACACTTTACCAATACATGATACATAAATGTAAGTTGCGCATTCTGCAATGTAAAAACTGCAAAAGAACCACACATAAGTACACTTCCTGGCCAGGCAGGAAAAGAACAACACCCAGATCCCCGCAACAATTATTCACACGTCTACGATGGACCGGCGTAAGCAAGCCCAGCCCACTTAGCATACATATAAATATGATAACCACGACGCCACATGTCCCAGTTCTTCCTCACTGCCTCAGGTGAAATGGCCGCATCCCCCTCACATATCACAATGCGCAATAAAAAAAGGATCCATGAGGTGTACACCATCCTGCCAATCAACACTGGTTCTAAACTGTGAATCCTACTGCCCGTCCTCTTTTCATAGGAATCCATGAGGTGTACACCATCCTGCAATTAACACTGCAACTGAATTGTGAACACTGATGCCCGTAGTGTTTGCGCACACAACAATGATGGCAGGTGAGCAGTGGGGCCTGGGTGCACAGTGGCTCCAATTGAGCGCGGTGCTGTGGGAGGGGTAGGCTGCATCAGTATGAGTGCACAGGTGCGAACAAGTGAAGTTGCCTTGCGTAATGCTGTGATCTCTGACCTCATTCAGTCACATACATGTTTCATTTTAAAGACCTGCTGGACCGTACTGTAGGCCTGAGCCACTGATGGTGGCAGGTGAGCAGTGAAGTCTCGGTGCCCAGGACCTATAATTGAGTACAGTGCGGGGGAAGGTGCTGGGGTGCAGCCCCCTAGGTTCACAGGTGCAAACAAGCGATGTTATCGTAGCTAATATTCTAATCCCCGGCCGTACTGTGGGAGGGGTTAGGTGCATCAGCCTGGTTGCGCAAGTTCGAACAAGCAATGTGGCTGTCCATAATGATGTGATGTCTGACCTCATTCAGTCATATCTCGACCTGCTGGGCCATACTGTAGGCCTGAACCAGCAGGCAGCGCTACCCTACAGACATGTGTAGAGCGCAGTGCTGTGGGAGGGGTTGGGTGCATCATCCTTGGTGGGCAGGTGCAAACAAGCGATGTTGCCGTGCGTAATGATGTGATCTCTGACCTGATTCAGTCTCATCTCTGTCTCATTTAAAGGACCTGCTGGACGTTACTGTAGGCCTGAGCCAGCAGGCAGGGCTGCACTACAGACATGTGGCATTGGCTTTTAGGGCACTGCAGTGAGCTCATTACTAAGTGTACATGCACACAGGCTTCCGTCACTGCATTACACGCGCACATTATGCTTCTAGCATGCACTCTGTTCGTTTGTATATAAATGTTAGCATAGCATATTATTATTTAACCTTGTGCACTCTCGTGCACTCCAACTCCACTTTGAACCACGATTACCACTAACAGTTGGCAGATCGTAGTTCAAAAATGAAGGATGCACTCAACTGGTGTTTTCTATTAACCTTGAAATAAACCTTCATTTACATCTAGACGTTTCCACCATTAAATTATTTCTCCCTTTTCAGACACTCACACTGTCATGATGGCCTCGATATTCTGACGCCTCCCATGGTGGTATCAAGACACTGTCACCGACTGGAGACCTGCTCTCCCACCCTACAAAAGTAGTTCAGACTCGGAGCTTGCACCGGCACATCGTTGGACACACCGATGGTGGCAGGTGAGCTGTGAAGCCTCGGTGCGCAGGACCTACAATTGAGCACAATGTGGGGAAAGGTGCTGAGGTACAGCACCCTGGGTGCACAGGTGCAGACAAGCGATGTTCCCGTAGCTAATTATCTAATCTCTGGCCATACTGCGGGAGGGGTTAGGTGCATCGGCCTGGGTGCGCAAGTGCGAACAGGCGATGTAGCCGTCCGTAATGATGTGATCTCTGACCTCACTTAGTATCATCTCTGTCTCATTTTTATGACCTGATGGACTGTACTGTTAGCCTGAACCAGCGGGCTGTTCCTTAGTATGTAACCATTAGCATAACATATTATCGTACTTCAAAAATGAAGGATGCACTCAACTGATGTTTTCCATTTAACCTTGAAATACACCTTCATTTACCTCCAGACGTTTCCACCATTAAATTATTTCTCCCTTTTCAGACACTGAATTTATTGAGCCAAAATGGGCAGAGCGGGTGCTCACCCCGTCATGATGGCCTCGGCATTCTGACGCCTTCCATCGTAGTATCAAGACACCGTCCCTGACCAGAGACCTGCTCTTCCACCCTACAAAAGTACCCCAGAGTCGGAGAATGCACTAGCACGTCGTTGGACACAACGGTGAAGTCAAGTGAGCAGTAAAGCCTCGGTGTGCAGGACCTACAATAGAGCACAGTGCAGAGTATGGGGCTGGGGTGCGGCACCCTTGGTGCACAGGTGCAGACAAGCGATGTTCCCGTAGCTAATAATGTAATCTCTGGCCTCATTCATATGTTTCATTTTAAGGACTTGCTGGACCACACTCCTTCTCACAGACCCCAGAGTCCTAGACAAACGGGTGATGGAACGTAAACACCGAGGGCTGGGTGCAGGAGGCCGACGCTCTGTCTCCTCCTCCCTCTGTTCCTTTGACTCTCCCTCCCCTTCTCCCTTCCACCCACTCCCTCTCCCTCCGATTTTCACTATCTTCCTTTCATTCGGACTACTTTTATTTTCCTCTTCCACATGGCACACATACTTATGTTTCATTTTTATCTTTCAGGTTTTGTAAACTGCTTCCGGAGGAGTGTCACCCATGTATTTCATGTTATACTTTTGTTTGTTCTAATAAACTTGTGTTTCCATTTATTTGTGCCGTTTTAATAAAGGTTATTTTTTTCCAATAAATAAGTGAGTGTATACGTCTTCTTTTTCTGACAACACTTGTCTGTAGTTTATTGTGAAAATCGTCTGTTTCTAGGAGGTTATGAAGGAAAACATTTGTAATTTTGCAGTGCACCTACCAAATATAAACCAACAGACTATTACAAAATGAAGACTGGGTAATTCTACAATTGCAAGGGTTCTATGAGTGTATCAGTTTTTTAACACCATCAGTACTGCCCGTGTGATTACAGAAACAATAAGGCACTGCCTAGGGCCACGAAGCTTCAGGGACTGGTGAGGCCCACCTTGCATTTTTAAGTAAAACCCCGGAGGGTGGTGATCCCCGGACTTCATTTGGCCTCAAAGGCCCCCGAACAATTAGTAAACAATACCCGGGAAGGTGGCAATCCCCTAGGCTGCAAAACATCTCTGTGCCCTTCCGCATCTACTTTGGATGTATGACGTTACAACGCATACTTTTACCACGCATACCTTTACAATGCGGTTTTTACATTGCATACCATTACAACGCATAGCATGGCGCTTTTGGGTGTTGGATAGTGAATAGTTTAATTTACTATTCCAACTCCAGTCCCCGTGGACACTAGGGAAGGTTATTGGATAGTAAATTAACCTATTCCCTATCCTAGAGCGACCCCCAGCGCAATGCGTTGTAATAGTTTGCGTTGTAAAAGTTGCGTTGTAATGGTAGGTTGTTGTAAAAGTTTCGTTGTAAAGGTTGTATACCGTCTACTTTACATGTGACATTAATATCCCCAGTCCTACAGAGACCCCACAAAAGAATAATAGGATTAGCCAGGGAATATTACCCACCAGGATCCTAATTGAAATCAACGAGTCAGACCCCACTTTTTTTTCTCCATTTTTACCATCTGGATATGGTCTATTAAAGCGATAAGAGGTTTTCCTCCTCTCGCTTCAACTAGTCAAACAAGGATTTGCTATCACACGGTGTAAGTCATGCACCCGTCCTCTTATAGCAAACATAAATGTCCCGTGGATGCACACCCCGGGACATTGTATGAGCTGCGCCTGGGAGGTCGCGCTCCCTAGGACCACGATGCATTGGTTAGTATAAGCGCATACTAACACAACTTACACAAATGTATTACATGTATTACAGTGACCAGAGTGTAGTGAAGAGGCAGAGGAAGCGCAAAATCTAAAAATATAAATCCTACCAGAGGTCGGATGACATATTTCAATGAGCCGACGACCCTGGGATGAGCTACACGAAGAAAACAGCACAACTTTGAAATATTGATGAGTGCTGCCTTCTTTTTACCTTCTCCCGCTCGTCGCCAAATTTATGTAGTGAAGAGGTAGACAGCAGTGGATCCGGTAAGTAGATTTATTGCAGGAAAACAAGACACCTTAAACACCCACCAACAGGAGCAGACAGCAAGGCAACCATCTTCTCCAGCACCGTGTACAAACTCCCCAAGGTTCACCTCATGACAACTCTACATTCTAACATTACATACTTATATTCTAGTAAAATTACATACTAACACTCTACTATGTCTTACATTGGAATACTACACAGAGCACATGACTTTACAGCAATGAGCTCATGGTTTTATCCAGGAGTCTTCAGACCGGTAGGGGTGAGTAGTTTGCTTCCCACTCCCTGTCTTAAATAAATGCAAACTAACACTACTTCCACAGGTATACTACAGCGCCCAGAGCACATCACTTCACAGCAATGAGCTCCCGATTTAGGCGCACGGTTTAATCCCCGAGTCTTCAGACCAGTAGGAGAAAGTAGTTTGCTACCCACTCCCTATATACTATAAACGCATGCTAACACTACTTACACAGTTATACTATAGTGGCTAGTATCCTACAGAGCCCAAAGGCCATCACTTTACAGCAATCAGCTCGGTTTCATCCCCTAGTCTTCACACCTGTAGGCGTGAGTACTTCGCTTCAGGTATAGTATAAACACACAGTAGCGGTCTGTAGTTCACTTCAATCAATCAATCAATGACACTTGTAAAGCGCGCTACCTACCCGTAGGGTCTCAAGGCGCTGGGGGGGGGGGGGGGTGCCGCTACTGCTCGAACAGCCAGGTCTTCAGCTTCCTCCTGAAGGAGAGGTGGTCTTGGGTCAGGCGCAGGTCGGGAGGGAGGGAGTTCCAGGTCTTGGCGGCCAGGTAGGAGAAGGACCTTCCTCCTGTAGTTGCTCTTCGGATGCGGGGGACGGCGGCGAGGGCGTGGTTGGCTGATCGAAGGTGGCGTCTGGGAGCGTAGAAGTTGACTCGGCTGTTGAGGTAGCTCGGGCCTTGATCGTGTAGGGCTTTGTGTGCGTGGGTGAGGAGGCGGAAGGTGATTCTTTTGCTGACGGGGAGCCAGTGCAGGTCTCTGAGATGTCCGGAGATGTGACTGGTTCGTGGGATGTCGAGGATGAGTCTGGCTGAGGCGTTCTGGATCCGCTGGAGTCTCTTCTGGAGCTTGGCGGTGGTACCGGCGTAGAGGGCGTTGCCGTAGTCCAGGCGGCTGGTGACGAGGGCCTGGGTGACGGTCCTCCTGGTCTCGGTGGGGATCCACCAGAAGATCTTCCGTAGCATGCGTAGGGTGTTGAAGCATGCCGAGGAGACGGCGTTGACTTGCCTGGTCATGGAGAGGGAGGAGTCCAGGATGAAGCCCAGGTTGCGTGCATGGTCTGTCGGTTTGGGTGCGGTGCCCAGGGCGGGAGGCCACCAGGAGTCGTCCCAGGCGGAGGGTGAGGAGCCCAGGATGAGGACCTCCGTCTTGTCCGAGTTCAGCTTCAGGCGGCTGGTCGTCATCCACTCGGCTACCTCCTTCATCCCTTCGTGCAGGTTGGCTCTGGCGGCGGCGGGGTTGTTGGTCAGGGAGAGGATCAGCTGGGTGTCGTCGGCGTAGGAGATTATGCTGAGGTTGTGTTTGCGTACGATGGCCGCGAGGGGGCTCATGTAGACGTTGAAGAGGGTGGGGCTCAGAGATGATCCTTGAGGGACGCCGCAGATGACTTCGGAGGCCTCTGACTTGTACGGTGGTAGGCGGACTCTCTGTGTTCTTCCGTCGAGGAAGGAGATGATCCATTCCAGCGCCTTGTCCTGGATTCCGACGTTGCTGAGGCGCTGCACTAGGGTGCGGTGGCAGACCGTGTCGAATGCCGCGGAGAGGTCTAGGAGGATGAGGGCCGCTGTTTCTCCATTGTCCATCAGGGCTCGGATGTCATCGGTGGCGGCGATGAGGGCGGTCTCGGTGCTGTGGTTGGCTCGGAAGCCGGACTGTGAGGGGTCGAGGGATCCGTTTGTCTCGAGGAATGCGGCCATCTGCTTGTTGACGGTCTTCTCGATGACTTTGGCTGGAAACGGGAGGAGCGAGATGGGGCGGTAGTTCTTGAGGTCGGTGGGGTCCGCTGTTGGTTTCTTGAGTAGAGCGCTGAGTTCGGCGTGTTTCCAGCTCTCAGGGAAGATGGTGGTGTCGAAGGATGTGTTGATGATGTCTCGCAGATGGGGTGCGATGACAGCGTCGGCCTTGTTGAAGACGTGGTGAGGGCAGGGGTCGGTCGGCGATCCGGAGTGGATGGAGTTCATCGTGCGGATGGTGTCTTCGGTGCTGATCGGGGTCCAGGCGTGGAGGGTGGTGGTGGGGGGTGGTAGTTCGGTCCTGGTGTGCGTTGGTTGGTTGTTGAAGCTGTTGTGTATGTCCGCGATCTTGTTGTGGAAGTATGAGGCGAGGGAGTTGCAGAGGTCTTGCGATGGGGTGATGTCGTTGCTTCCTGCGCTGGGGTTGGAGAGCTCTTTCACGATGTTGAAGAGTTCCTTGCTGTTGTGTGCGTTGTTGTCCAGCCTGTCCTTGAATGCTGTTTTCTTGGCGGCGCGGATCAGCTGGTGGTGTTTCCGGGTGGCAAGCTTGAAGGAGGTCCTGTTGTTCGGTGTCGGATCCCTTCTCCAGACTTTCTCGAGGGCTCGGCAGTTCTTCTTGGAGCTCTTGAGTTCGTCGGTGAACCAAGGGGCCTTCTTGCTGCCGGGTCTGCTAGGCGGGGTCCTCAGTGGGGCGAGTTCGTCCGCGCAGTTGCTGATCCACTTTGTGAGGTAGTCGGCGGCCTGGTTGGGGTTCGCTGAGCTGGCAGGAGGGTGCTGGCTCAGGGAGGTGGCGAGCTGGTCTGCTGTGATCGTGTTCCAGCTTCTGCGGGCGGCCTGTTGTTGGTGGTGGTGGGTCGTTGTTCTCTTGAAGGTGAAGTGGACGCAGCTGTGGTCCGTCCATTGAAGCTCTGTGGCGTGGCTGAAGTCGATGTCTGTGCTGGAGGAGAAGACGGCGTCGAGTGTGTGTCCGGCGAGGTGGGTGGGGGTGGACACCAGTTGCTTGAGTCCCAGGTTGGCGAGGTTGTCGAGCAGGGTGCTGGTGTTGCGGTCGTTGTTGTTCTCCAGGTGGAAGTTGAGGTCTCCTAGGAGGATGTAGTCAGCGGAGGGGAGGGCGTGTGGGCTGACGAAGTCGGCGATGTCCTCGCTGAATTGTGTGCGTGGTCCAGGGGGTCGGTAGATCAGGGTGCCTCTGAGGGTGGTGTTCGGGTTGGTGTGGATCTGGAAATGCAGGTGTTCGGCGCTGGTCAGGGTGTTGTCGGTGCTGGTCGTGAGACGGATGGTGTTCCTGTGGATGATGGCGATGCCTCCTCCCATCTGGTTGGCGTTGCGGTCCCTCCGGACGATCTTGTAGCCCTCTGGGATAGCGATGGCGATGTCGGGAGCTGAGGAGGCGTTCATCCAGGTCTCTGTGAGGAAGGCAACGTCAGGGGCTGTGGTGTCGAGGAGGTTCCAGAGTTCGATGGCATGTCTGTGGACGGAGCGGGTGTTGAGCAGGATGCACTTGAGGTGGGTACTGCTGGTGTTCGATTTGGCGGGTGCTGGTGCGAGGATGGTCCGGATGCAGGAGAACTTGCAGGCGTTGCAGCTGAAAGGTCCGTGGGTACGTCGTGGAGTGGGTTGATGGCAATCTGGGTGTCGGTCGGTGTTGAGAGCGGTGAGGGTGGCGGAGGAGTACGTCAGGCGGGTCGGTCGGGCTCTTCGGGGGCCAGGGGTCCTGGCACTGGGCGCGGTCCAGGCGTGGACGGGCGCAGACGGGCTTACCTTTGGCGCGCCTTCGGCGCACAAACGGCGCGCCCGCTGCGCGTCAACGCTGCGCGTTCGCACGGTCGCCATTTAAGGCGAAGTGCGCGGGTGGGCGGAGCAGCTGGGAGGCGGGAGCGGGGAGGGAAACAGAAGAGAAAAAGGGGCGGGGCTAATGGCGGTGGCGGGAAGCGGGAGCGGGGGGCGGCGAGGTGGGCGGGGAAGCAGGAAGGGGACAGGCACAATTAGCAGAGGAGTGCAAAACACGACGGGGACGGCAAATACAAAAGGACAAGCACAAATTCAAGAGAAAACGGGGGAAAAGACTGTAACACACGATCTGGGGCACAGGGAGAAAAACAAGCACAAATACCAGTAAAACGGGGAAAAAGACTGTCACACACGATCTGGGGCACAGGGAGAAAAACAAGCACAAATACCAGTAAAACGGGGAAAAAGACTGTCACACACGATCTGGGGCACAGGGAGAAAAACAAGCACAAATACCAGTAAAACGGGGAAAAAGACTGTCACACACGATCTGGGGCACAGGGAGAAAAACAAGCACAAATACCAGAAAAAACGGGGAAAAAGACTGTCACACACGATCTGGGGCACAGGGAGAAAAACAAGCACAAATACCAGTAAAACGGGGAAAAAGACTGTCACACACGATCTGGGGCACAGGGAGAAAAACAAGCACAAATACCAGAAAAAACGGGCGAAAACCAAGGAGAGCGCTCAGGGCGGCAGCGAGGCCGGCGCTGAGGCAGAGGCAGGCACTGGGGGCACACGCAGCAGCTGGTGGCCGTGCGGCGCGGGGGTGTCCCACAAGTGGGTCACACACTTCCCACTCCCTGTATGGTATAAACACATACTAACTCTACTTACACAGTTATACTACAGCGGCTAGTATCCTACAGCTCCCAGAGCCCATCCCTTTACAGCAATCACCTCGGTTTGATCCCCAAGTCTTCACACCGGTAGGTGTGAGTACTTCGCTTCCCGCTTCCGGTATAGTATAAATGCACAATAGTGGTAAGTAGCTCACTTTCCACTCTCTGTAAGGTATAAACGTCTACTAACACTACTTGCACACCTATGCTACAAAGACCAGAGCACATCATTTTACAGCAATGAGCTCACGGTTTAGGCTCTCGGTTTCATAGCCGAGTGAAGCAGCATATCATCTTAGCACCATGTCACTCTGACCAACACTGCACTTTCAGTGCTCCTACCCTCCTTCCTTACTTTTTTCGCCCTTTTTTCCCCTTACTCGCTTCAACGGAATCACAAAATGGCAGCCAACACTTCCTAGTTGCAACCGCTCTCAGCGATTGCAACCAATAAGCACCAAACTAGTGCACGTAACCCCTCAGCCAATCAGATGGCAGAATTCCCAAATATCGCTATCTGTACATTTTAATATTTCTCCAAAACTACTGAATGAATTTACACCAAATAAACAAAAGTGTGCTTTCGAGACAAAGACCCATCTCCCTGCCAAATTTGGGATAATTCTGTTCACCTGTTCGACCTGTAGCCTTGTCTAAAGTTTTCTATGGAAATTAACATGCAAAAACACATTTTGGGACTCCCCTTTTATCTCGGCCCTCCTTGACAAATCACCCAAAAAAAAGTTCTTCCAGAAATTGATAGTTGAGAAGCCACAAAAATTTTAATTGAAGTTGACAATTTTGTTCCATCAGGTCTGCATCGTTGGAGCATTAAAATTACATACTGTCCATATCTTCGGATAAATAATGTTGATAACATTTCTGAGTTACCTTGAGAACAGACCATGTTTTGATTTGCTTCTCTAACTAGATTATTGAAAGACACTGCTTTACAGTCTGGTAATGTTAAATATATAAACCTTTCAGTGTGTATGTCAGTACTACTAGAAAACGAACAATTGTCACAGTCATGTTGCCATTTATAAGAAAGGCCAAAAAGACTATCAATATCTACACCTTCATCTTGTAAAACAGCAAGCATATACATTAGAAATTCCTGACAATCTTCCTGAATATTCTGAGAAAATTGATTTAGTCCAGCACATATGTCTAAAACATTTCTAATATCAGAAACATTTTCTATTTTAGTATTATCACTGCTACATTTCTCAAACACAGAATTCAATAAACAACAAAATGTTTGGTCCCGATTTTCAACAATCTGTTGCTGTAAAGTTTCAAGAAAAAAAACAACATTAACCACTACATTTGCATAGCAGTTGACACCAGAAATGTTTTTAAACTGAAGCCCAACAACCACTTCAGTAGTATCCTTTTTCCTTTTGCTTCCAATCACAGGTTCATCTACTTTTTTTCTTTTCTCTACCACTTCACTACATTTTTTCTCATATCTTCTTTTTCGACCTACCACACGCCTTTCAATTAAAGGATATTGAGGTAAACTTGGAGCATATTCTCTTCTTAACCGGTTGTACTCCTTCACACAATTTAGATCTGCACTAATCTTTGTCTCATCAAAATAAATCAGATACAATCCAGATAAAGTTCTAACTCGAGATAAAGCAACATAGGCCATACCGTCTTTGAACACAGTACTTCCAATATTTACCAAAGCACTATCTACACTTAAACCTTATGAATAGTCACCGCATATGCCAAACAAACAGGAAACTGTTTTCGTCGGACATATAAATCTTTCACAAGCAGAAATCGATTTGAACAACGACTTAATTGTTGTACCTATTCAATCTCATCTCTATTTGGGGAATTCACAAAACCAACAACATTACCCATTGCTCCATTCACCAAACCTCTTTCCACTTGTAAATTTCTTCGTAAAATAATCTGACAATTTAAACATACATACAGATTCTTTTCTAAATCAGCAGTTTTAGATATTGATTTCTCTAAAGAATCCAATTTTAACTTCAACCTTTCTGACAAAATAATAGTACTTCCTTCATGCTCTATTCTATCTTTAGTTTCCAGTTTCTTAATTTCTTGATTTTCTAACTTTAACATTTTTTCATTGTAGATTGAACATTCTTGTAGAGTTGGCATCAAGCATATAACTGACTTATCTTCTGCCACTTTACTATATATATTCTCTGCCACAACATTTTCATTTGGAAACAAATTTGAAAGTAATCGTGCCTGTAAAGTTTCTTTGGCATGTTCACTTAGTTTTCCAATTCTTATACCTTTAAGAATATTTCCATAATCAGCATCCTTTGCCTGTCGCATATTTTGAATGAGTTCTGTATATTTGAAATGCGACCATATATTAACATTCCCAATACTTCCCAGGCACTTTCTGGTGTCTTCATGTGTAACAGTTTAAAACACAGGTTGTCCTTTCACAGGAGTTAGCTGCAGTAGATCTCCAAAAACGATGACGTGTTTGCCTCCAAATAACACATCATACTCTGTTTTAAGAATCTGTTTGCATTCTTAAATGCCCAAAGGCAAGCATTACAGTTGATACCATGCTTACCTCATCAATAATGAGAAGTTTCATTTTTTTAAGGACTCTAGAAACTTCACAACAAGCTTCTCCAGATAGCTTGTGGTATTCTAATTTATTTTCATGTTCTACTGGCAGCATCAATAAACGATGTAAAGTAATCCCTTTAATGTTGTGTGCTGCCAACCCAGTTGGAGCAGTGACAACACAGGAGAGTGACGACTCAGTTCTTTGCTGTAGATATGTTGCAATTCCTTTAATTAGAAAACTTTTACCAGTTCCGGCTTCTCCACTCACGTATAGTCGGACAGGTTGAAATGACATACATGAGCATTCTTTTTTCTCATGACGTAAACCATGCTCAATCTGCTCTGTCACTTCATCATATATTTGCTTTTGCTCAAGATTTAGTTGTTTTTCCAATTCTTCTAAGTTTATTACATCCTCTTGAGCTTGTTCAATTGCTCTTTCCACCTCATCCATGGCAGTGGCTGCTTCATTTTGGATAATTGGTTGTCCTAGTGGATCTTGACTCAACGAAGCAGAACTTTGACTGTCTTGAGAACTGTCTCTAGCAATCTCCGCTGCAATTGTTGCTTCTTGCTGTATTTCCGCGTTCAACATTTGCAGATAATTACTAAAAACAGGACATTCTATACTATTTTTAGATGCGTTGAATGAATCTTCATAACTGTCAAAGTCTCCAAGTAGTTCCTCTTCTGTACGCCATGGCTTAAAGAGTTGCAAAAGAGCTAAATAGTAAAATTCCCTTTTGTCAGGAGTTTCGCAACTCAGTTTTCGGTGATTAATCAAATGTCCTTTTCTTTGTTTCACCAGACATCCTTCACATCCAATCACAGCATATACACCTTTATCAATATCTTCTGTAATATTCCTTTTAAAAGTGTAGCTTTGCAGTACTTCATACAGACAAACGTTTTCAAGCTGATTACTTCTTTTTGGATAGTATGTATCCAACATGTTTGTCTTCAGAATGTCAGTACTGTTTGGTTCTTTCTCTGCTAAATATTCAATTTCTTGAACAGGTTTCAAAACTCGGTTTCGTGTTCTTGCAAGACCTAAATCACCCAAATGATTGTTCTAGATTTCGCATATGGACTTGCAGATGATAATCGAAGGGAACATTCATATGCTCCAATTTTTCGATGAGACAACATCTTCAAACTGTAGCTATACTATTTCTTACTTAAGCTCTTTTCATGAGAAATGTCTTCCCACATTTCCTTTAGTTCCGTCTTTTCAGATTTGGTGATGTAAGACGTTACATATCGAGCCACAGCAATAGAGTTGTCTGCAACATATTGAATATCCATGTTAGCATTCCACATGGACAAAATGACTGGGTTATAGTCATTTATGTATTTTGACTCTTCACTTCTTCTTAAATTGTAGGTATTTTTTAGTGATCTTCTTGTAACAGTATGTCGCAAAGATGACATAAAATTGTTCACTCTTCCTTTTGAAATTACTGGTCGTGGAAATCCAAAACAACATTTGGTATAGAATGTATCCTTTGATTTGAACTTTCGTCGACAGTATTTGCCATAACGATGGCTTTGAAATCGTAAGACTTTTCCTCTTAAGTCCTTATCTTTTGTACTATTGGGTATATCACATGTTGCATATTCTTCAATGAAAGACATTATTGTGTCATCTGAGTCTGTTCCAAATTTGGGAGCATCCCCCAAGCTCCACCCAAGCTCCTTGGGTGGAGGAGTGTGGCTCAATGGTTAGAGCATGTAAAAATAAAAGGAACCCAGTCACTATTTATTTCTACTGCTTTATTTTATTTGGAGCAGATTCCACCCAACTCTTTTTGAATTCGTGGGTGTTGTGATTTATTTATTCATAACCACGGTTACAAGTTATTTCACTTGAATGAGCTAGTGTCTTAGTCCGAGGGTTTTTTTTGTCAAACACCAGAGGCTGATGTTTTATATACAATTTGTACAATAAACATTCAAACAAACAGTTTAGACGACAATACTATGCATTACTATACAAGTTTACATATATTTACATACAATGTACAAGAAACTACTGTTAGACCCTACTAACACTTTTTACTACCAGACCGTTACTATATTACTTTAATGTAATTGGGGACTGGTTGCGCCAGGGCATGCCTTTTTTATACACCCTTCTGTGTGAATTCACAACATTCAACTAGTGGCCCTTAGCGCATTAAATGTTCAGGAGCGAATCAAGTACTAAACAAGCCGACGCGTTTCCAAGCCTGTGTGTTGCTCGTCAGGCTTTTCTTCAGGGCTTTTGTCAGTTGGGTACCTAAAAGATTGAGGGGAAATCTTATTTACAATGGGACCTTGCATATGCATCAGTTTTGTGCTTAAAACCAATTGCTCTGGTATTACCTTTATGGGCTTTGAGTAGAATCTATCATGGTGGGAGCTGCAGGGCATTCAATGATTCTGTGGGGGTGAGAGAAATGTATTATATCCATAATCTAGATTTGTGCAACCAGTTGTCACGATAATTAAAGGCAAAAAAAGAGACTTACGTTTTTGAAAACTCGTTCTCTATATTAAAGAAAGGAGTCTGTTTTTCTTTGTGCTTTATTTCGTTTTTCTGGGCCGCTGCGGCAGTGTCTATTTTAAATGAGACGTGTGGAACACCCTTTAGTAATCAGTTTATATATTTTCAAATCATAAAGCGGTAGCCTTGTATTTAGACTTGCTTACTTGTGGGTTTAGTCCACAGTTCACCGCCGCCTTTTTCGAATACACGGTGCCGCCTATGGCTCTGTTTTCATGTGGCTCGCGTGTAGCTGGAAGATATATATGACAGAGAAATTTGTTTAGAATTTATCACATATTAACGCCTCGTTTGCCCCGCGGTTGAGTACCCTTACCTTTGAGTCTTATAGACGCTCATAGTTTTCCTGCCTGCTTCCGTGACAAACTGGTGTTCAGTGGTGTTTGGTCACATGACCACTTCTATTTAATTCTAGTCATGTGACAAGGGAATTCTGGGAGATGTAGTCCCAAGTTAAAGTTTGTGGATCAGTGTCTTTACAGCGGACATCAGTGTTCATTAAAATTTCGAATTGTTCGTTCATTCCTGTATTCACGCAGTTGAACTTCGCAATTAAGAATGCTTCTCTTCTCAGTAACAGATTTTCCACATTTCCCCCTCTTGGAGGAATTTTTATTCCTGATAGGACAGACCAACGTAGGTCTTTTTCAGTATGTTTTTTTTCTACGAAATTTTGGACCATTGGTGCTGTCATCACTTTCTGCTTTATTCTGGAGCGATGTTGGGCCAATCTCTGTGTGATTTGTTGGTTGGTTTTGCCTACGTATATTTTGTCACAAGGACAAAGTATTACGTAAACAATATTTTTGCTTTTACAGTTGGTGAACTCGTAGGGGTTCCATCTAATGGAGTTGTGTTCAAATTTAGTCCCCTCTATTGTGCTTGCACACGAGATACAGGTGCCACATTTGTGGTGGCCCTGTATTGGACTCAAATTCCATAATGTGCGTTCACTGTTGAGACCCCCAAGTCCGCTCTTATTAGTTGTTGACCCAGATTTTTATTCTTTTTTAGGGCAAACATTGGTCTTGCGAATGGGGCTTCTAGATTTGACAACATGTGCCAATTTTTAAGCACAATTGACTTGAATTTGTTTGTCAGGGGACCATATGTGGAAACACACACTAGTTGTTCAAGAGGTTTTTTTTGTTTTTTTGTTAACAACACCTCTCTTGGGGTAAACCATGCGCGTTTAGTTGCATGTTTCAACATTTTTCTCGGATAGCCTCTCGCTCTTAGTTGCTCACAGAATATCTCAGCATGTGCGAAATAGTCCTCTTTCCTTGAGCAATTACACCTGATTCTTAATAGTTGGCTGTACGGTAGATTTTCTTTTAAACTCTGTGGGTGGAAGCTTTGGTAATGCAAAATGGTGTTTTTATCTGTTTTTTTGCGGTGTAGTGTAGTAACTAGTTCATTATTGTTAACGAAGACCTCGACATCCAAGAAAGTTAAGCGGGTATTGCTGTGTGTCATACTGAATTTGATGTCTGGATGCCTGTTATTCAACCAATCATGGAACTGGACCAGATGTTCTTGGGTTCCACTCCAATGGCACCAGACATGGTCTATGTAGCGATACCATTTTAGGATATGCTTCCTGTATGGATTGTTTAGATAGACAAACCTCTCCTCGTACAGGGACATGAAGAGCACCGCCATCTCCGGCGCATAAGGACACCCCATGGCGGTGCCCTTCACCTGCACGTAGAAAGTATCCATGAATCTAAAAAAGTTTATTTTTAGTGCTAAGCTGGCCAAGTCTCTTATGAATTTGGTGGGAACTCTTTGTGGTTGTGGTCTGGTGTCTAAGTAAAACTCAATGGCTTCAAGTCCCTCCTCTTGAGGGATCTGGGTATACAACAAATTAACGTCGAACGCCACCATTATTTCTTTTTTATCATCAAAGGGTAAGTTTTCAACCTTATTGATGAAATCTCCGGTATCTTTAATGTAAGATTTAACCTCACTCAAAAATGGTTTTTAAAAAACGTCCACATATTTGGCTAGTGGTTCTAGGATGGAGTCACACCCGGAGACTATCGGTCTTCCGGGCGGATTTTGCAGGTTTTTATGCACCTTGGGCAGGAAGTAAATCACTGGAGTTCGAGGTTTTTTTTTGTTCATATATTCAAACTCTTTTGGGCCCAATATGCCCTCATCTAATCCTTCCTTTAATATGATTTGAATCTCTGCCTGGATCCTATCAGTAGGATCATCTGTTAGTTTTCTGTACCATTCTGTGTTGTCTATTTGGCTTGTCGCTTCTTTGATGTATTTATCTTTTTGCCAAACCACTAGGGCTCCCCCTTTATCGGCCGGCTTCACAACAATGGTTGTGTCCTCGCTTAGATGTTTTATTGCTGCCTGTTGGTCCTTCGAAATATTTCTCCTGACGAATGTCTTGTGTTGGCCCAACTGCGTGATTGAGGAAAGAACGGCTTGTTCAAATGCCAATATTTGTTTGGGAACCATTTGTGATGTCGGAGTAAAAGACGACTTGTTTGATAAATTAGATGGTTCTGGTGATATTGTATTTTCTTTGTTGTGAAAAAAAGATTTTAATCTGATTTTCCTGAACAGGTCTTGGGCCTCTATTTTTAAGTTGATTATGTCTGTTTTGACTATTGGGACAAACTTAATGGTTAGAGCGGCAGACCCTGATGCAGAGTTCTGGCCCGGGACCAGGGTTCGATTCCCGCCTCGGCGGGGTCTTGGGCTCAATTTCCTCAGACCTGTTAATTCTCGCCTCAGTGCCTATTCTAATCACGGGCCCCACGCTGCAACTCTGGGCAATAGCTTGCTTAGCCTCCACACCGGCCCCAACAGCGCTAAGGATGCCTGGCTTCACCCTGGGGGTGTCCAGGAGTGGACACTTCACAGGGAAAGCCAGGAGGCGTTCCACAGCGGTATGAGTATCAGCGCCAGGAAACCGCATAGTGACAGTGCGCTCTATAAGTACGAGGACATTTACATTTACATTTACATTTACATTTACATAATAGCATATGAATATGAGGAGCACCTCTCCCTTGATACTCTTTTCTCCAGAAGAAATCCAGAACCTCGCCAAGAGGAGGATTTTTTTTGTTTGTAATAAAAGACATCATAGCTTCAAGTCTATGATTAAAATACCTGCATACATTAACTGGATCCAAAGAGCACAGTTCTCCAGGTGTCTTGTACTCTATATTTTCTATGTTTGCATTTGCATCTCAAAGAAATTCAAGTAAATCTTCCCAAACATACTCAGCACAGCTTAGAGTAAGAAACCATGTAGGACGTCCTAAGTTTCTTAGCATACATTTCAAATCCCCATGACGACGGTACCAATACTTGTTAGTACCACGCTGACATGCCATGAAATTAATTAGCTGAGATTCCAAAACACTGTCTTTCTGTTGTACTTTATCCATAAAGTCCTTTGCCGAAACATTTTGCAGATGTACTCTACTTTTTAGTATATGGTTCACTGCATAAGAAAGTCCAGACAAGTCACTCTCAAACAGAAGATGAAACAAATATGGAATATATTGACGGAACCTCGGTTCTTCTGCATATAATCTTGATGTCCGGTATTCAGATGCAGGAATCTGCATAGGTCGGTCATCATATCGTGCACCTTGACCTGTTGGAAATAACTGAGAAAAACAACGAGCTTCCAAGCTTTTTTCCCATATACTAATGGGACTTCCTTTTGCTTTTTTCATCTGAAATAATTCAATAGCATTCCCCATTGCTTCTTTGGAATGCAGTGGATGAACACTATAATGTTCATAAATTTCTTCACTTCTGGACACATCCACTTTTTCAATTTGTCCAGCTGACAAATCATTATCCTCTTCTACAATTGTTTCCTCTTCTCCTACGTATACATTTTCATAGTATTGATTGTTTTTGACCAAATACAACGTTGCCTTTTTGACTTTTCTAACATCCACTAAATCTTGCCGGATTTTCTTACTCTTTGTAGGCACACCATTAACTAGAATAACTAGAGGTTCCTCTTCCACATTTTCAACACCAATTGTCTCAATGTTTTTCTTTAAATCAAGAGGCAAATATACAACTCTTCCCTTTAATCCTCTCTGTAAATCTGAAGGATTCAATTTCCCTGTCTTAGGGGCCATACGAACAATAGCCTGAAATGGATGTACACATTGAATCAGAATAGTCTCATAGGTATTTAAATCCATCAGTTCAGATGGAATATTTACCAACTTAAAATTATTATGTACAGCTCTAGCAGGCATTCTATTTTCATTTAATTTATTATAACAATGTTTACAAATACGTTGATCGGAACCCAAATCAATTCAATTTTCTACCAACAAATAAGTTGCAAAATCTTTCCACTCACTATTATTTTCCTCTTCACTTTTTAAATATAAATCAACTAACCTGGTTTGATTTTTGTAATGAGTGTGTTGACAACACACACAAGAAAAGTTCGGCTTTTCACCTGAAATGACCTTAAACTTTGTTATTTCTTGTTCAAAATGTTCTGTATTAAAATTCTGTACATTTTCTACCACATTTCCTTCTATTACTGTATCAGTCTTCTTCTGGACCAAAGTAACTAACCTCAATTTCTTCACAGATGTTCTTAACTGGACTTTTTGCATAATACAACCTTCTCACTAATTTCCTCACTGCGGTATGATGCACTGCTAACATCCTGAAATGGTGAAAAACACTCTGGCATACTTTTTTAGAAAGACAAGCCAGAGAATGTTTTTTCTCTCACTCTGCAAGGGTCTAATTCTTGCAACATTTTAACCTTTTGTTTAAGACTTTTCTTAGCATACTACGTAAGAAATTGCGAAAAAATCAATTGAATCCTGTCGGACACTACAAATACTACTACAATTCCAAGTGTACACTGGAGCCTTAGGACGTCTCCCTAAAACTTCATCATCTATCACCTCTTCTGCATTTCTAGGCACAATGTTCTCTTTTTCAAAAGGACAACCGTCCTTCACCTCATATGCTCGACCACTGGTGTCAACTGCATGCAACAAATCATTACTCTAAAAGTAACTCTCTTCATTAAAAAATGGCTCACAACTTGAACTATGCTTCCATTTTTCAGAAAAAACATTACAAAAATTACTTCTATTTATTTCTCTTTTCATTTTACTCTACCAGTAGGTAAAATATATATATATATATCATCAGTGAGCAAGGGCACGGACGTGCCCGAAACGCGTCTGATGGCATTTTTTTACCCACTCGTTGCTATGAAATAAAAAAAAGTAACTTTACACCACCTTGCCTTGAAGTGCTGATTTGGTTGTCTGCGTGCCTTTCCGTGTGGCATGCACATTGGTGAAAAGCTGGATTGTCATATATATATATATATATATATGTACGCTCCAAGGTGCCCTGAGGTGAGAGAGCACTCTACTGCCAGTTTGTAGGTAAAACGGCTTCAGTTGCACCGATGCGTCTTCCAGCTCCATCGTCTCTCAATGCCTGACGCGTTTCAGTAAACCCTTCCTCGGAGGCTCAAGATGTTGGAAATAGGTGCACAGCAGACGTACGTCCTTTTATCCTCGTGACACGCCCTGAACCACAGGATCTATGATGGCGACAGTAGGTAGTTATAGTTAGGACCTAGTTTCCATAGGAAATCCACAACATTCTATTGGGAATAACTTTGGCGCTGGTGGACAGATCTTCACGAATTTCTTCAAGAAAATGGCCTGCTCCACCCCGCTCCTTCCCTGAAAGTTTGGGGGTGATTCGTCAAGCGGGGGCTGAGACAAAAGGGGGGTCTTAAAAGGTGTTTTCCCCATGCAATTTTCCTTAGGGACCTTTAGCCAGGGCTACAGCCCCAATGGCTGAACGTAATTACATTAAATTTGGCAGAGAGGTAGAGTTTGGTTCGTAGATTGTGCTTTTTCTTAAACGGTGTAAATCTGTTCAGTAGTTCCTGAGAAAATCAAAAGTAAAGTCATAGCGATATCTAGAGACGAAGTACAGCACGCGTACGGAAATCCGTACAATTATGAGCATGAGCTGCATGCTGATTGGATATCAACTGTCTGTCAACACTCTAAACCATGAAGTGTTGGCAGCCATCTTTTGCCTCGGTAGCACCGAGTCACAAGAAAACAGTAAAATAAAGTTGAAAAATAAGTAAATGGGGTAGGGTAGAAACATGTTGACCCTCTAGGCCTGCTCAGGGGGTCTCACATGGATGTTTAGGCGCAATTTCTTTTTTTTAAATAAACAAAACGCGTTGTACGCGTATTGTACTCGTACGCGGTAGAAAAGGAAAAAAAATAGAAGTTCGTTTTATTCCTAATTAGCTCCCAGGGGGGGGGGCAAATTCCGGGGGCGAGTATTTTCCCTAAAAGGGGGGGCTTGGTAGTGTCCAACAGGAAGAAAAGAATGAACAGAAATTAATGTCGAGGACAGTGATGTTCCTGCTTTCTGCGTTTTATCAGGTCAATAGACTGTTTCCCATAACACAAAAGTTTATTGCAATAAATGTATAGAATTTTAACTTGAGCAAAATCAGGGTGAATTTGTATGCGTGGACTGTTTGCTGAAAATGCTGGTGCAGCAGTTGATGTGCTTGGTGCAGTAGCAGGTAGGTTGTCCTTCAACCTCCGTGTTACAGCTCAAGCAAAGTTGTGGGGGTGTAAGTTCTTTACGGGTCGCTCCATATTTGCTGTGCTAAAGGAGTATTTTTGAGATGGATCACCCCTTGAAAGAGTTTGGAAAATGTTACAGGTTACTTTTGGAGAATTAACCTTTTTTTGCCCTTCTGGAAAAGTAAAAAACTGCCAAATTAGATCTTCATTCTTCTTCTTTGGAGTTTCTTTAGGAATGAAATATTCTTCTGAAGAATGGCTGGAAGATGAGTCCATTGCTGTTAATATGGTAAACTTCGTTCTATTTGACAAGATTCTCAGAAGAGATGTTTCTTTTTAGAAAGTCAAAGTAGAATTTTTAAAATGGGACGGAAGTGTCAACAGTTGTAATAGGAAGTGTAATGAACCAATGAAATTTCTTCTTTTACAGTCACATGGCTTTGCATATGGTTACGCTGTTATTAGGGTGTACTTAGGATGCGAGTACGCATGACTTTTCACCGCGATTGGTGTAATTGATTTTAAAAGTAATGTAGGATTATTGGAACTTGAAAAAAAAATGTTTTCATAATTTTCCTAGATAATGTGTTCTGTTAGTATGTTCAATAAATACATAAATATATGTTTTGAAACAATTAAAAACATTTGCGTCTTTGCGTACAGGGCGCCGTACATGACATCTCACGGAAGCTTTGATGCGACGCGTGATTAGCAGTACAAACTATGGTGCGATCACTCTCTCACTTTCAAATCAGAGCACAGGGCGCGCTATGAGAATGGTTAGAAGTGGTCACTCATTGGAAATCCGAATCAGCTGTGTGGCTTATCCACGGTATCATAAAGCTACTTTTTAGCCTGTTTAAGTTTGAGGTTTGCATGTAATACTATGGTATAGGCAGATATGGATGTTTAGGCAGCGCTTATCTCCATTAAGCTTGGTTATTATCATTTACATATAGGTGTCTGAGGGAGGGAAAAAAAGTCTATGTGAATGTCGAGGATTGTACAATAGCACCACATCACTCCTTAATTTGTAGACACATACAATTGCATGGCTCTTGTAACACAATAGTCAAAAAACCACCCGACGCGTTTCGGTGCAGCCGCACCTTGGTCACAGGTAAATCTGTTTTGTGAGTATCACCATTATAAAGTGTTTGAACATAAACATAAAAATAGGACTACCTGTCCCAACACTGCTGTTTTGACATAAACAACGGCAGACATCTCTAAATTACCACCGATATTCATCTGAATAGAAAAATAAACATTGTGGTTATTTAGTACCATAACTTTCACAAATTAATAACTGTTACCTCACAGTTTGTTTGTTCCCTCCTTTACCTGCGCCAAGTACATTTTTAAAGTGTATTTTTAAGAGTACGTTTTTCAAGCGTTCCGCCCAGGTCGGTATTATTTATTCAGTATTGTTCAACTTAAGTCTCTGTGGGCTTCTTTACCCATGAAAGTTCATTATTGTCCAAATTAAGTCTCTGTGGGCTTCTTTACCCATAACAGGTAATTCTGCCCCTGTGGGCGTTTTGATGAAAAGGAATGCAAATCTATTACAATTCTGCCCCAGTGGGCTGACAAATTCATATATCATGTGAAATGCAACTAAACCACATTCCTGAACATAGAACATTCGGTGTATTTAATCGAGTTGCCGCTAAGTTTCCATTCCAGCAGTGTGCGGACTATACTGTCTCCTACAAAAAATAATAACATGTGCAATCACTATAAAGTTTAGTGCATATTAAAACTAATACTTCACATCATATATAGAATCATGTTACATCTTAACTGTCATGCGTATATTTATAAATTCATCCTAACCCAGGTGTACTTCCATCTCCTCATCCTTATTAGGACCCTTAGTTTGTACTGTGTCATACTTGATTATAAATCTAGATTCTAACTGGCACAACTGTCTAACTCTGTCCCCACCCCTTTCAGAGATCAAAACCCTGTCTACGGCACAGAATTGTAAAAGGCCAACATCCTTACTATGGCAATGGGATAGTTTTTGTCTTCATTCGTTATGGCCCTGGCATGCTCAAGGACTCTCTTCTTGACCTGGTGTATCGTACTCCCAATATACACTAACGGGCATGGACACCGTAAAGCGTATACACAGTAATCCGATTTACACGTCAAATGTTTCTGTATTAAAAAGGGTTTCTGGGTATCGGAGATCCTTAACTCTTTTCTGTTTACACTGTTTTTACATGCTTTGCATGCTCTGCACGTAGAGAAACCCCTAATTGCATTTACATCATTTTTTCTTTGGGAGTATTGCTACACAACACATCCTTTAAAGCCGTACACTTTCTAAATGTGATCTGTGGATGGCTACCTACGAAGCTCTTCAATTTTGGATCCAGATTTAGTACTTGCCAGTACTTTTTTAAACTCCTCCTTACTTGCCATGACTGGTTACTGTAAGCTGGAAGGAACCTTATGGGTTCGTTATCTTCCTGGATTTTCACCTTTGGATGTAACAGCTCTGTTCCTTCAATGGTTCTTACTTTCAAACAGGCTTGTTCGACCACTTTATCAGAATACCTCTTTCTTTAAAGCGTGCTTTCATGTTCAACATTTCATTCTCAAAGTCCCTGTCTGTACGGCAGTTACGCTTGGCCCGCAGTAATTCTCCAAACGGGATGCTACCAATCAATTTCTGTGGGTGGCAACTTGCCGCGTGTAATAGGCTATTGCCTGCAGTTGGCTTGCGGAACAACCTGCTCCTTAGCTTGCCCTCCTCCGCATATAGCACTACATCCAAAAATTCCAACGAATTTTTGTCTATATTACAAGTGAATTTCAAGTTACACTCATTCACATTTAAGTCGTCCACAAATTGAATTGCATCATCTCTACTGCCTCTCCAGATACAGAAAACGTAATCTATATACCAAGCCCAGAGGACCACGTTCTGGCAAAAGGCCAAGATGTTAACGGCCACCTGCTCCTCCCACCAGCCCAGGAACAAACCCGCGTAACTGGGGGCAAAGCAGGTTCCCATCGCGGTCCCCCGGGACTAGAAATAGATGACATGGTTGAGCAGGAAGTAGTTGTGTGTGAGACAAGTCTGCATCATGCTTAATAACATGTTTGTGTGTGAAGAGTGTCAGCCTTCACGTTGTTGCAAAAAGTGTTGATTAGCCAGCAGTCCTAAGTTGTGTGGTATAGAGACTGTTGACATCTAGTGTCAACAGCCACATATCGTCTTCCCACTGAATGGGTTCAATGATTCCCAGAAAATCCCTTGTATCGTGCAGATACGACGGTCATTTCTGAACAAATGGGCGTAAGAAGTGGTCAATGTATCTGGAAGTGTTTTCGTATGTACTCCCATTAGACAAAACAATTGGTCGTCCCAGGGGATTCAAGGCATTTTTGTGAAGCTTCGGCAATAATTAATAATACCGGTAGCTTAGGGTGATCACATTTAAGGAATTTGAATTCTTCAGCTGACACTAGTCCTTCTTCTTTCCACTCCAACAACTGGCCTTGATATTCACAATTAATCTTGTCATAACTACTTCTATTACTCAGAACATAGCTATCTTTATCGCCTAGTCTGTGGCCTTCATTGAGGTACATCTCCAAGGCCCACACCACCACATTCCCGCCCTCGTCCGACATTTGTATGACAATGTCACTGTTAGTTTTCAATTCTTGCAGGGCTCGGCGTTGTTTGACTTGAAGATTGTCATGTGTCATTTTGCTGGTTTGATTAAGTTTCTTGAATTCCTTAATCATGCCCTTTTCAAAAACGTCTATAACCTCACTGTGAATCTGTGGTTGAAATCTAGATTCTGATTTAAATCCGCTATCATTTACAGTGTATAGATTCCCTTCCTCATTGCTTAAACTATCAGCACTGTCCATACCTCTTGCCGCCACATCCATATTAATGTCTGTCAAATCCAGGGGATTAGTGATAGTTGTTGTGGTCCCCTCTGTATGCTTGACTACTGCCCCACCTTTTGTATTGCCAAACCATTTTTTCAATTTTAATTTATGAATATAATGAAAGAGATCAATCCTCCCCTCCGTATGGTTAAATTGGCTAGATTGGCAAAATGTTAATTCCAAGGACAAGACTTCAATTTGATCTGCAGTTAGAATAAAATTGGATACATTTCCCACAGTGTGGGTGTCCTTCATTTTTTGGCCGTGCTGCCTCTTGTTCTGACTCCCACATAGGCATCCAGCAGACCTTGTTTTTTTGTGCCTCTAGTGGTTCCTCCTCTGGCGCCTCTTCTTCGACCTCGATTTGGCGATTCCTGGGGCCCTGGGCAGGCTAGCACTTGTCTGCCCTGCACCATTAGTGAAAATTCCTTTAAAATTTTGTTTTTTACTCCTTCGCCTCCATTAGGTGTTGCACCTGTGACTTCAACAACCGTGCTTGTCCCTGGTGTCTCTTCATTGCTGATAATTACATTTGGTGCATTGGGTGAAATTCCCCTTTGTTGGTTAGGAGTTGTTAATTTTTGCTTATTTAATTCTCGTAGGTGATCAAACTCCTTCCCAAATGTAAAGATCTGACCCCTTTCATAATCTAATTGGTCCCGGTGGAACTTGGTCTGTTTTTTCAATTTTATTTCTTCTTCCGCTTTAAGCAGTCTTGTCGTTAGTTTTTTCATTTTGGTTTCAAATTAATTTTCCGAATGATGTTCTTTAACCAAATGCGCGCTAGCGGTTTTCCCGCTGCGCGCTGCGATTTAAAAAATCCCACGTTACGTGACAAGGTCAGCTCGTCATCCGCGTAGCGCAGGTAACGCTCATGACGAGCGGACCTTGTCATGAGCGTAGAAGGGGTTAAGTTGTGCAGTGTCTATTTCTATTTGTTACGCTAAGCGTACAGTGTCCTTTAATGCATACTTGATCAGCAGCTTCAACATAACGGTTGAACATTCGTGATTATTCTGGACCCACTCCTCAATGAGCTCCGGATCTGGATCAGTGAAGGTCGGGGTTATGAAAATTCGCACACCTCTCGGTACACGTCTGTGCTCAATATATTTCTGAAGAGTGGTGGCCTCCCACCACTTCACTTGTTCCAATTTGACAAGTTTCCATAGTTTGTCCCACAGTTCTCTCTTAGTAATCCTATCTTGGGCTATAGCTTCGCCCGGTCTGTTTGATGTACTTGATTCCGAGTCGAACGATACAAACAGCATTTCTGCCGCTTCCCGTTGTGAAGTGTTCCTATTTGACAAATTCATTGTGTTTGTATATAGAGAACTCACCGGCCGGGAGTCTCACAGCTTTACACTCAAGCTGCTTCACGTAGTTCCTCGACAGCGACCCTCTCACAGATCACGCTGGTTCCGTCAGCCTTTCCACACACGCCAGGCAATCGACCCCGTTGAAACAAAGTATCCACTACACGGAGCCTGGCTTCTGCAGCCCTGTTCCGTTGATTGGTTCCTTCGGGTTTCTCTTTGCCAATCAGAACGCCCACACTCCTTCCGGGCACAACTCCATTATCGGGGACCCTTGCACTGTGTGTGATTTCTCGTGGGTAGGCGGGCCGGGAAATTTTCTCTCGAAGCCCGCCGTCATTTGGAGGCCGAAAGATTGGCAAACTTTAACCAAGGATATATATGTATATATATATATATATATTCACTGAAAAAACCATAGGTTTTACACACGTTATAGTTAGGAAGTAGCATTTAAAAAACCTATGAAATTCACTGAACAAACCATAGGTTTTACACCAGTTATAGTTAGCTGAAAGTTTTACTCGCATAAAACCATTGAAATTCCCACGTTATAGTTAGTTGGACTCACTATAACTTGCGCGTGCAATGCACTGCTGATGACGTCACATATTACATCACTCATGACATGGTCAGTGACATCACTCATGACATCACTGATGACACCATCCAGTGAATGTGTGTCTTTTTGATAAATAAATATTAGTGAGTAATGTTTAAATATTTAAATATATGTATTAGTGTTTCACTTTGAGTATAAGTGGCTGCATGGGTTGGTTGATTAGCTACATGTGTATGTATATGGGTTATTAGATGTTTTTTTAGTATCAGTATGAGTGTCTGTATGGTTTGGTGGGGGTATTACTTAGCACATAAATGCATGAATGACTAACTCTCTCTTTGTATCTGTTTTGAAGACAGCATATGTGCAGGACTGTATGGGTGGATGAGTGTGTATATGTGTGTGTAAGTGAGTGAATGACTGTCTCACTAGTGTCTTTGTTAATAACTACATATGTTTTAATTTAATTTAATCTAGTATATGTGAATATTGATGTATATAAGTGAGTATATGTGAGAGTGAGGGATTGTAAGAGTTCCTGTTTAAGTTAGTATGTGTTTCTATAAGTGATTATTTAAGAGAGTAAGTATGTGTAAGTTTCCTCAGAAGAAAAGTGGTAGTATGTGTATAGCTGTGTATGCAAATAAATGGATGTTCAATAGTTTATTTGCATGTGTGAGTATGTGTGTCTATAACTTTTGAATGACTGTCGGTGTGTAACAGGGTGTATAGGTATATCACTACATATGATGAGTAAGTATATGTATGAGTGACTGTATAGAACTGTTGGTGAATGAGTGGATGTGTATATTGATGGTGGTATTACTGAATTGGTTGTTGTAACTGGTATGGGTATCTTTATTTTTTTGAAAATTTTAGTTTCTATTTTTGAATATGTGTTTCAAGGGTTACATTACAGTGAAAAGAGGTATCTCACTCTGTCACAATGATGATGTCATCAGTGATGTCATGAGTGATGTCACTGACCATGTCATGAGTGATGTAATATGTGACGTCATCAGCAGTGCATTGCACGCGCAAGTTATAGTGAGTCCAACTAACTATAACGTGGGAATTTCAATGGTTTTATGCGAGTAAAACTTTCAGCTAACTATAACTGGTGTAAAACCTATGGTTTTTTCAGTGAATTTCATAGGTTTTTTAAATGCTACTTCCTAACTATAACGTGTGTAAAACCTATGGTTTTTTCAGTGAATTTCATAGGTTTTTTAAATGCTAATTCCTAACTATAACGTGTGTAAAACCTATGGTTTTTTCAGTGAATTTCATAGGTATTGTAAAGGCTACTTCTTAACTATAAGCTGTTTATAAATTATATTATTTCATTATGTTACTTAGGTTGTAATATTTTGGGAAATATAAAATATTTTTTAATATATTCTAGATTTATATTTTAGATTATCAAGAAATACTTTCATAGCATTTTAAACTTTTCTTCACTGTCAGAATTGCTTCAGACCTCCATGCAAGTCTCAAAAGCTTTACAAAGTCTTCACCTTAACTTTATTTTACCGTTTTCAGATTTGTCACATGTAGTAAAACGTACCGGGGTGCGCGACAGCGTGCGCGCATCCCGGTATTTTGAAACAAAAAAAAAGGTTTGATATTTTATCGGCATTGTTCTAGTGACCCCATATGAAGGTATTTAATATTTGACAATATATATCTTTCCTCATTTTCACATTTTAAAACTTCATTAAATTTGACCGATACTTCTAAGTCACGTACGTGTCCGGATTCCGTCACTGTGTACACGTCCTAATACGCGCATGTCAAATCATGTGACTTGAAAAAAACAATTCCTATTGGTTCATAGTAGTTTCTATTCCGCAATTTTTGCAGAAACCACCAACTTCCCTCACTATCTATTTGGCGCTGAAGCGAAAACAACCTTTTTCATCTTTCCGGACACTTTCCAGAAATGGCGACTGCACGCAATTCTTCAGATTAACGTTCTTTCATTGTCTCATAAATTTTACACAGCAATATTTTAATTAACATATTCAACAATTCCATGGTTACTGCTTTTGAACTTAAAGGTACTAGCACCTATTCTGAAAGGCAATAGTCTTTGCTTCTTCTTTGTATGAAAGTATTTGTTAAATTACATATCTACATGCAATAAGACATACAACATACCTCCAGTCGCGCCCCACACTATACTTCACGCATATTTGTAGTTTAGGTGCTTTCATCTGCATACAGAATAACATCCAACAACTTCTTTAAAAAAACTCCTTACTTTTATAAAATAGTGCTGAAAGTCAAGGGCGGATTACCAAAGTAGGCATGCGGACATGGGCCGAAAGGCCAGTGCCTCGTGACCCTCTGTAGGCCGTTTTTTTGTCCCCTGCCCCAGTCCACTTAGAGTACACTTGAAAAGGGGAGAAAATAAAAAGCCGACCCACAGAGTACACAGAGACAGACTGCGAAAATGAAAGCAGCCTCCCTGTGCGACCGAACACCCCTGCCCTACCAAACAATGAAGCTGATGCTGGGCTGGGGAGAGCTCATTGTTACCAAGAATCAACCTCCCTGGGGGGCAGTTGTTTCTGAGACCTTTCAGACATTTTCACCTTGGCCCTCCTGGGGCTCAAGCGGCCCATGCAGCAAGTTTCTAAAACAAACAAAAGTGAGAGGTTGCATACACTGTGATGCCAACAAAAAGTGAAGTGTACTAGTAACAAAAGAGTACTATCCACAAGTACATAGATAATACTACATTAAATGGTAAACACTCAATTTGCCACAACACACTGGGAGGGCACTTCCCATGCACTTCAACTTTCCCCTGCCTACCTGACTGTGTTTTGTGCTCCCCTGCCAGGATATTTTGCCGAGCCCTGGAGGCCTAATTAATTAACTAATTGCTGGAGCCTTACCTCTCTTCAAGTACTTCTAAGCTGAAGGCCTAGAAAGGACTAAGTCGGTTAGTAATAGCACCGGCTTCTTTGCTTTTCAAATGCTTCTGTGTTAAAGGGCTGAAATAATTTTGTGACAGTAAAGGGCCTTGCTATTTGTTTTAGTTGCTCACCATGTTACCATTGTCACCTTGGTCTTGTGTCCTATGGAACAACAGTTTCCTCCCACTTTCATGCCTTGTATATGCAAATGGTGTTTCATAAAAGGGCACGCCCCTTGAATGTGGACCACACCTATTAAATATGGACCACGTCTCATGAATTTGGCCCACTTTTTTTGTCACTGCCCGGGCAGATATGAAATCCCAATCCGACCCTACGTAAAGCCATGAAAACAACAACACTTACATTCACATTTTGCAATGTTATCTTTATATGTCAATTATATTAAATTTCACAGACAAACAAAGCAAATCCCAATATAGTTATTATCTATAATAAATTGTCATTAACTGGTGTTAGCATCAGCTACATACTACTGAGACAATTTTATTTGCACTATCTTGCCTTTTAAAATTAAAAATGCAGAATAAAACTCCCTTGATAATTTCCTGAAAAGTTCTGTAATACATTACATTTACCAGCAATTTTTTTACACATCAACATTAGTAAACTGAGTGACTGAAATGTTGCTCATTTCTTACAGTAATTTGGTTAGACACTCCTTGTAACTGTGCAGCTGATCCTCCATGGAAATGCTTACATAAAACACAACACTAGTATGACCAGGATACTCAAAGAAATAACACAGGGTTTAAAAAGTATTTTTATTATTTATACTTACCTAAGAAATAGTAATAAATGAAAAATTTTAAATATTTGAAAAACATGGTATCTGTGAATGAAAAGTAAAAATATGGTTATAGTGTTATTTCATTAAACAAAGCTAAGTAGAATTGATTTAACCAAAAAGTGAAAAAACAAAAAACAGACGGACAGAAAGAGACCGAGACAGAATATTTTGAAAGAAATAAAAGCACTCAAAGAATCACAGTCTGAAGCAAAGTAAACTGATAGCCAAAATGAGAGTATGATTAGTGATAATACACAAACCAAACAATCTCTGAAATAAACAGAGTAAGAGTACCTAAATATCTTAAAGAGAAAGATAACATAAAGAATCAACACTAAGAGAAAAAGAGTCAAAAGGTAGAGTAACAGAAGATGAATAAAATACAAACAAACATGTAGTATAACAGAGACATATAAACAAAAATAAAGTAGGGTGAGAAAACTAAACTATAGATTTTAGATTGGAAATTATTCATAAATAAAGATAGCAGAGTAAGGGAAAAAATTGTAAGATATAGTAAGACAAAGAAATTAAGATTCAGGAAAGAAAGCCAATAAAAGATCAATGAAGGTGACTCTCTGTAAAGCAACGTAAGTTAGAAACTGAAGACATAGAAAGACTGAATAGAATGCTAACAAAAAAGATGTAAAAGTAAAAGCATGAGTTAAAGAAAATAACCATATCTAAACACCATTATCAAAGGAAGAGGATGAAGAAAATTAGAGTAAGAGATAGATACCCAAAACTTTCAGATATGATTAGTTGTGCTTACCTTAAAAATGTAATTTCTGTGGAAGACAATAAAGAAATCTGTTATAATACATACTTCTAAATCAAATGTAACAAAATATCTTAAATAACATATTTACTGGTTTATTTTTGCTGTCTTCAGATAAATTGATTTTCACTATAAACAGTGATTTCAATAGTAATCATCATGTAACAGCGGGGAAAAAAAACACAATCAAAATGATTGTATTTAAAAAACCCATAAAAGATCTCTATACATACTATAAATACCTAGAAAAAAACATGTCTTAAATGTTTTTCACTAATTCGCAATTTCTTGAGTAAGTACACCACATATTCCACAATTATAAACTAACTAAAGTATAGCAGTTACTTTAAAATACCACTCCACAAATAACCGTGCATCTATGTTCTTAAAACATTTATCTGAAGTCAACATTTTGATTTCTCATTATTTTCCACATGTCCAAATACTATCAGATAAGTCCTTTTTTTTTTTGAGTACCTGTCAACAAACTCGCGAGTAAGTATGTTCTAGAAACATTTATCTGTATTCCACATTAATATATCTCATACATTTCCGCAAGGCCAAATGGTATGAGTTAAATCGTTTTTTTTTAGTACATCTCCACAAACTTCCAAGTAAGTATACTCTAAAAACATTTATCTTAAGTCAACATTTCCATATCTCATTGTTTTCCGTATTGCAAAATAGTATAAGTTAATTCCAACGTCTCCTCTTCCAGAAACATTAATGAAACCTTACCTGATGCTATCACTTTGTCACATAATAGTTTCATTTCCATATTTGAACACCCTTAATCACATCATATTTCTAAAGGACACATTTTCATATCTTTACAGTATTACTCTGAGTCGACCAACTAATTTCACAGAAATTTTGGTTGCAAAAATATCAGATAAGAATTTCTTAACTCAGAAGGCAAACGTTTCTTAAAACTTAATTGACTATCATTGCACAGCGTCCAACCAGTTGCACTCTTCAAATAAGCTATGTAATGTCCTGATGATATAGATGCCCCTTCATGAAAAATAATTGCTACAGTTACAAATGTTCTTCTAGAAATAGATATTTGAAAAGCCACCATTTTTTTTATTAAAGTTGACAATTTAGTTCCGTCAGCTCTGCATCGTTGAAGCATTAAAATAAGATATTGTCCATATCTATGAATAAATAACGTAGATAACATTTCTGAATTACATTGAGAACAGACCATGTTCTGATATGCATCTTTAACTAGTTTATTAAAGGACACTGTTTTACAATCTGGTAATGTTAAATATATAAATCTTTCTGTGTTTATGTCAGTACTACTTGTAAATGAGCAATTATCACAAATATGTTCCCATTTATAAGAAAGGCCAAATAGACTATCAATACCTACACCTTCTTCTTCCAAAACTGTAAGCATATACATAATGAATTCCTGACAATCTTGCTGAATATTCTGAGAAAATTCATTTAGTTCTGCACATATGTCTAAAACATTCCTTACTTCTGAAACACTTGCTACTTCACTATTACCACTAGTACATTTTTCAAGCACAGAATTTAAAGAACAACAAAATGTCTGCTCCTGATTTTCTCTAATCTGTTCCTGTAACCTTTTTAGAAAAAAAAACACATTAACCACTATATTTGCATAGCAGTTGACACCAGACCTATTTTCAAATTTAAATCCAACAATCTCTGTAGAACTTATGTTTTTCTTACTCTTATCAATGACAGTCTCATCTTTCTTCTTTTCTCTAATACTTCACTACATTGTTTCTCATTTCTCCTTTTCTGACCAACTATACGCTTTTTAATTAAAGGATATTGAGGTAAATGTGGAGCATATTCTCTTCTTAACCTATTATACTCCTGTACACATATTAAATCTGCACTGATCTTTGTCTCATCAAAATCAATTAGATAAAGCCCAGATAAAGTTATAACTCGTGATAAAGCAACATATCCCATACCCTCTTTGAATACACTATTTCCAATATTTACCAAAGCACAATCTACACTTAAACCTTGCGATTTGTGAATAGTCACTGCATATGCCAAACAAACTGGAAATTGTTTCCAACGGACATACAAGTCTTTTACAAGTAAAAAACGACTTGAGCAGCGACTGATTAGTTGAACTTCCTCAATTTCATCAAATTTTATTCGTAAAAATTCAATCTCATCTCTATTTGGGTAATTTACAAAACTAACAACATTACCCATTGCTCCATTCACCATACCTCTTTCTACAAGTAAATTTCTCCGTAAAATAATCCGACAATTTTAACATACATACAGATTCTTCTCTAAACCAGCAGTTTTAGATATAGATGTCTGTAGACTATCCAATTTTAACTTTAACTTATCAGACAAAACAATAGTACTTCCTTCATACTCTATTTTATCTTTTGCTTCCAGTTTCTTAATTTCTTGATTTTCCAACTTCAACATTTTCTCATTGAAAACTGAGAATTTTTTTAGAGTTGGCATCAAGCATATAACTGACTTATCTTTTACCTCTTTACTATATATTTTTTCTGGTACATTTTCTTCATTGGGAAACAATTTACATATTAATCGAGTTTGTAGAGTTTCTTTTGCATCTTCAGTTAGTCTTCCAATCCTTATATCTTGAAGAATATCTCCATATTTAGTATCCTTTGCTTGTCACATATTTGGAATCAGTTCAGTATATTTGAAATGTGACCATATATTTACATTTCCAATACTGCCAAGGCACTTTCTGGTGTCTTCATGTGTCACAGTTTCAAATACTGATTGTCCTTTTACAGGAGTTAGTTGCAGTAGATCTCCAAAAACTATGACATGTTTCCCTCCAAATAAAACATCATAGTCAGTTTTAAGTATCTGCTGCATTCTTAAATGTACAAAAGCAAGCATTAAATTAGATACCATGCTTACCTCATCAATAATAAGAAGTTTCATTTCTTTAAGAACTCTTGAAACTTCATAACAAGCATCTCCAGATAGCTTGTGATATTGTAATTTGTTTTCATGTTCAACTGGCAGCATCAATAAACGATGTAAAGTAATACCTTTAATATTATGTGCTGCCAATCCTGTTGGAGCTGTCACCACACAAGATAATGATGACTGAGTTTTTTGCTGTAGATATGCAGTAATTCCTTTTATAAGAAAACGTTTCCCTGTACCAGCTTCTCCACTTACATATAGTCGAATAGGTTGAAATGACATACATGAGCATTCTTTTTTCTCATGACGAAAACCATGCTCAATGTGCTCTGTCACTTCCACATATATTTGTCTTTGCTCAAGATGAAATTCCTTCTCCAAATCTTCTAAGTTTATTACATCCTCTTGAGCTTGCTCCATTGCTCTTTCCACCTCATCCATGGCAGTGGCTGCTTCATTTCGGATAATTGGTTCTCCCAGTGGATCCTGACTCAATGTTGCTGAACTTTGTGTTTCTTGTGAACTTTCTCTAGCCATCTCCGCTGCAATTGTTGCTTCTTGCTCTATTTCGTCGTTCAACATTTTCAGATAATTACTAAAAGCAGGACATTCTATACTACTTTTAGATGCATTAAAAGAATCTTCATAACTTATAAACTCTTCAAGTAGTGCCTCTTCGGTACGCCATGGTCTAAAGAGTTGCAAAAGAGCTAAATAGTAAAATTCTCTTTTGTCTGGATTTTCGCAACTCAGTTTTCGGTGATTAATCAAATGTCCTTTTGTTTGTTTCACCAGACATCCTTCTTGTCCAATTACAGCGTAGATACCTTTTTCAACATTTTCTCTAATATTCCTTTTAAATGTGTATTTTTCAAGAACTTCATACAGACAAATATTTTCTAGCAGAGTACTTCTATTTGGATAGTATGTATCCAACATATTTGTTTTCAAAATGTGTGTACTATTGGGTTCTTTCTGTGCTAAATATTCAATTTCTTGCACAGTTTTCAATACACGGTTTCGTGTTCCTGCTAGACCTAAACTCACCCCCAGGATACTTCGAGATTTCGCATAAAGACTTGCTGATGACAATCGATCACAGCATTCATATGCTCCAATTTCTCGATGTGATAACATCTTCAAACTGTATGTATACAATTTCTTGCTTAGGCTCTTTTCATGAGAAATATCTTCCCACATCTCCTTCAATTCCACCTTTTACAGATTTTGTGATGTAAGACGTTACATATCGAGCCACAGCAATAGAGTTGTCCGCAACATATTGTATATCCATGTTGGCATTCCACATGGACAAAATGACAGGGTTGTAGTCATTTATATATTTGGACTCTTCTCCTCTTCTTAAATTATAAGTATTTTTGGGTGATCTTCTAGTGATGTTATGTCGCAAAGATGACATCAAATTATTCACTCTTCCTTTTGAAAGTACTGGTCGTGCAAATCCAAAACGACATTTTGTATAGAACTTATCCTTTGTTTTGAATTTGCGCAGACAATACTTTCCACAACGATGTCTTTGAAACCGTAACACTTTTCCTCTTAAGTCTTTATCACTTGTACTGTTAGGTATGTCACAAGTGGCATATTCCTCAATAAAAGACAGTACAGTTTCATCTGAGTCTTTTCCAAATTTGGGAGCATCCTTGATCCATAGTAACATATGAATATGTGGAGCACCTCTAGCTTGATACTCTTTTCTCCAGAAGAAATCCAAAACTTCACCAAGTGGTGGATTCTTCTTGTTTGTAAGAAACGACATCATTGCTTCAAATCGATGATTACAAAATCGGCAAACATTAACTGGATCAAACGAACACAATTCTCCTGGTGTCTTGTAGTTTATATTTTCAATATTTACATTCGCCTCTCGAAGATATTCAAGTAAATCTTCCCAGGCGTACTCTGCACAGCTTAGAGTTACAAACCATGTTGGTGCTCCCAAGTTTCGTAGCATGCATTTTAAATCTCCATGACGACGGTACCAATATTCATTAGTACCACGCTGACATGCCATTAAGTTAATTAGATGAGCATCCAAAACACTATCTTTCTGATGCACTTTATCCATGAAATCCTTAGCTGAAACATTATGTAGATGCACTCCACTTTTTAAGACATGGTTTACTGCATAAGAAAGACCAGATAAGTCACTCTCAAAGAGAAGATGAAACAAATATGGAATACATTGACGAAATCTGGGATCTTCTGCATATAACCTTGTTGTCCGGTACTCAGATGCAGGAATCTGCATAGCACGATCATCATATCGCGCACCTTCACCTGTTGGGAATAAGTGTGGGAAACAACGACCTTCCAAACTTTTTTCCCCACACACTAATAGGACTTCCTTCTGCTTTTTTCATCTGAAATAACTCAATTGCATTCCCCAATGCTTCTTTGGAATGCAGTGGATGAACACTGTAATGTTCATAAATTTCTTCACTTCTGGACATGTCGACTTTTTCAATTTGTCCAGTAGAGAAATCATTATTCTCTTCATTACTTACATCTTCTTGTTCTACATACATATTTTTATAGTAGTTATTGTTTTTAACTAAATACAACGTTGCCTTCTTCACTTTCCTAACATCCACTAAATCTTGCCAGATTTTCTTTGTAGGTACACCATTAACTAGAATAACAAGAGGATCCTCTTCTACATTTTCAATACCAATTGTCTCTATATTTTTCTTTAAATCAAGTGGCAAATATACAACTCTACCCTTTAATCCTCTTTGTAAATCTGTAGGATTTAATTTCCCAGTCTTAGGCTCCATACGAACAATAGCCTGAAAAGGATGTACACATTGAATCAAAATAGTCTCATAAGTATTTAAATCCTTCAGTTCCGATGGAATATTTATCAACTCAAGATTATTATGAACACCTCTAGCAGGCATTTTATTTTCATTTAATTTATTATAACAATATTTACAAATACGTTGTTCAAAACCCAAATCAAAATAGTTTTCTACCAGCAAATAAGTTGCAAACTCTCTCCACTGGGTATTATCTTCATCTTCACTTTTTAAATATAAATCAACTAACCTAGTTTGACTTTTGTAATGAATGCGTCGACAACACACACAAGTGAAATTTGGTTTTTCACCTGCAATGACCTTAAATTTTGTTATTTCCTGTTCAAATTCTTCAGTATTAACATGTACAAAATTTTCCAACACATTTCCTTCTATAACTACATCAGTTTGTACATTCTCTTCACCTCGACCAAAATAACTTACCTCAATCTCTGCACAAATATGCTTCACATCTAATACACATCCATGTAAAAGAGCACTATTTAACTCTTTCAATTTAAGTGCTGGACTTTTTGCATAATACATATTTCTGACTAATTTTCTCATTTTGGTATGATGCACTGCTAACATCCTAAAATGGTGAAAAACACTCTGGCATATTTTTTTTGAAAGACAAGCCAAAGAATGTCCTTGCAAACCTATTTTTTCTCTCACTCTGCACCGATCTAATTCTTGCAACAGTACAATTTTTTTCTTTAAACTTTCCTTAGTGTACTTACGTAAGAAATTGCGAAAGAAATCAATTGAATCCTGTCGCACACTGCAAATACTGCTACAATTCCAACTATAAACAGGAGCATGAACAGATCCCTGTAAAACTTCTCCACCTATTTCCCCTTCTGTATTTCTGACCTCAATTTTCTCTTTCTCAATAGGACAGCCATCCTTTACTTCATACGCTCGACCACTGGTGTCAACTGCATGCAACAACTCGTTACTTTGAAAGTAACTCTGTTCATTAAAAAATGGCTCAGAATTTGAAGTATGCATCCATTTACCAGAAAAGATTTTACAAAAATTACTTCTATTTATGTGTCTCTTCCATTTACTCTTAGCTTTTAAAACTCTAATTGCCTTATTTAGTGTATTTATTCTTTTCAGCACTAAAATAAACAATTTTCTTTTCGTCTCGAACGCATCATCCACAACGTCCTCTATATATATTTTTTTCTTATAAAAAGCAGATTTCCTTTTAGAAACTTTTTCCTTTTGTAATAAATTCATAACAACTCTCTTATGAAACATACGTTTCCTTCTTTCCCCAAATTGATTTGTACGTCTTTTACTGTACATATTTTCTTCACCACTCTTTTCCAACACAGTTTTCTTTTTTTGTCCATTTCTCCTTGTAGATCCTGAAAACTGTTTTTCCTTAGCAATATTATCCAATTGACTTTTTCTCTGACACAATTTTTTTAAAAATTCCTTACTGCTCTTACCAGGAGCACTCTTGTTTTTGTCCGTCCTTTGTTGTGTACGTAAATCTTGTCCCTCTTTTCTCTTCAAATGGTATGTCTTTTTATACAGCTTTCTTTTCTCATTTCTCGTCGGCATACTGATTGATGTTTCTGATGTCAATGATAATCTGTTTTGAAAAAAGTTAAAAAATATTATAGACCCCTACTTCCATATACCATACAAATTATAAGCAATACTTGATTTTATAACTTGAATAAAGACAAAGAAACAGTCTCTGGTCAGAGTAGAATATCCTAAATTGAATATTGTTTCTAAATTTGTGACACTCCATATCTATGTTATCCTTACACATGTTTTGTTTTATTTTATTTTTTTTGAGACATATAAGTACTATTCTGACTTTCAAGCATTGTCGATGTTGCTAATACTTTTTATTTTTATAACTTTAATCTTTTATCCACCTTTGCACAACTTTTACTGTCATTCTTAAAAAAGAGAATACTAATTAAGAGTACAACAATAATATTTTTATTTTATTTTTTATTTAATCATAAATATTTTTATCCATTTAATAATTCATATTCTAGAATCACATTTAGCATTATTTCATCTGATATTTCATTGTTATTTTCCTCTTCCACATTCTCTTCTTCCACCATCTCTAAGTATGCACTGTCAAATGTGCTGTCCAAAAAGTCCTCATTTTCAGATAAAATCTCATCCTCAAATACTCCTTCAAGTATTTCTTCTAGGACTTCTTGTGCCATTTCAAAATTGATATTCTCATTTTCATTCAAATCTTCCATGTTTTTATTAATTTTCTATCTTCTCTCTCCTTTTAAAAAAATATAAAGACTAAAATATATTTTTTTTATAATTAGTTAACCAATGATTACCTTGAGTAATCTTTTCACTACATACCCTTTCATACTTTTAAAGTCATTAACTACAATACTACCTTCATCTTTATTTTATTAAGAAACAGATACTTTTATCCTAGAGATTAACAGGTTTCTATTTAATTTTGTAAATTACAATTGTGCTACAGAAATACATTTCACTGTGAAATTTGCTTTCTGCATTTCAGGCTGTAGAACTATTTAAACACTTTCTAATTTTATTGTACAGATCTATTTTTAACTTTACCACTATAAACTGTCATTCAAACTGTATGCAAAGTGAAAGAATAACTCACAGTATACCAATTAAACAATCACTAAACCGATTGCTACTTCCCACAGAGGCAGTTGCTTTTACCTTTAACAACATACTCGTCATGTAAATTTCATCTAATGTAAAACATTTCATCATAATCATATGAAACCACAATGAGTCGCAACTCGTGGAGGCAATTATGGTGCGTCAGGGAGACAAAGAGGGAAAGATCTTTGCTGGAGGGACCTAAAAACCAGGATACAGATAATATGTAGTAAATACATAATTTAATTATTTAAATGAATTTTGCAGTGTGCACTACATTCCAAATTGCGATGCTGTGTACACTGGAAAAATTATTTTATTTTACTTTACAGAAACATACAGTCACTGGATGTTGTCATCAGTGATGTCATTTGAGATGTCATCAGTGATGTCATCAGTGATGTCATTTGAGATGTCATCAGTGATGTCATCAGTGATGTCACTGACCATGTCATGAATGATGTAATATGTGACATCATCAGCAGTGGATTGCGTGTGCGCGATATATAGTTAGTGCAACTAACTATATATGGAATTTCAATGGTTTTGTGTTAGTAAAATAAGGTTTTGTAAATGCTAATTCCTAACTATATATGGTCTATAACCTATGTTTTTTTCAGTGAATTTCAATGGTTTTTTAATAGTAAATATCAAAAGCTTTAAAATGTATTCTTCTTTAAATCGAAAAATATATTTTATATGTTTTTAATACAATTTTTTTATGTATTTTTTAAATATTTTTTTTTTGTTTCGCTCCCGCGAACCGGGTAGCTTCCCGTTAGCTCAATTTGCTGCCGCGACCCGGTCCGCGAACCGGTAAACGTTCCGTTTGCGCAACTGCCGCGTTAGAAAACAACATGGTGACGCGTCGTGTCGCGTAACCGCGACGTATCGTGTTGTCGCGTAATGCGTCATAGGACGCGTCGCGTTAGCGCACCCGGAAGTGCTCCGGTACGCGAAGCGAGGCGCGAAGCGCAGCTTCCCGGAAGCGATCCGGGACGCGGCGCGGAGCACGTAAGGTAAGCATAACAGGTCATGTGACTTGTTAATAACACTTTTCATTGGTTCATTTCACTTTTGGTTTCCTAATGATGTAAGGCTAGGTCATGTGACCTAAAAATAACACTTTTCATTGGTTCAGAACTATTTTTTTTCCCAAATGATGAAAACCCCTCCTTGTTTCCTCACTCTGACTTTCATCTTTGTGAGAGGAAGACCTTTTTTCATCACTTAGCAATGGCAAGTGTTGTAGCTTCAGCTGGTGCACCCCCACCACCACCACCACCTCCTAGGAAGAGAGGACCACCTCCTCAGGTAATCCTCAATCAAGAGGAGGAAGAAGAGGAAGAAGAGGAAGAGGAGCAAGAGAGGAGGCAGTTTTTGCAAGAAGAGCCTAGGACGTCCCGTGTCAAAGAGAGTTTCATTTGGCAATTTTTTAAATATCCCCGGGGCCAAAAAAAAGTGAATGCCCGGTATGTAACTTGCCTTATATGCAAGAAAGATCTGTCCAGAGGGACAAATAAAAAATACAGTTATGGCAATTATACGATGCATCGCCATATGGAGAGGTGGCACCCTATCAACTACAGTGCTGCGCAGCTACGTGACCTGCAGGACAACCCCCCTCCTGTGGCCCGAAGATCAAATGTAGAGGAAGTGACGGGACCAGAGGCGAGGGACATGGTCCCAAATATACAGATGAGGTTCGGGACAATCAAACAAGTGTGCGTGCGTTGCGGTCAGTTGATTTGCTACAGAGAAAGTAGCATCAATTTAATCAACTTAGCAATTGATAATCATGATTGTCCGAAACGCCCCAGAGAATAAATTCTTTTTTTTTTTTGCTCCTGTTGAGCCCTTTACAATGAATCGTTTTCGTTTCCCCCCCAAAAAAACTAAAAAAATATAAAACCGTTCAAAAAATACAAAAAAAGTAAAAAAATGTTCAGAAAAATAATAAAAAAATATAAAACAACAAAAATAATTTTAAAAAAAGTTATTTTCAGAACTACCACCCCTTTATAAAAAAATTGCTAAAATGTTTAGCACTCTGGCAACCTCTATTTCTTTTGGTTCGCTTCCCGGTTCGCTCGCCGGTACGCGAACCGGAAACAAAACAAAATAAAAAAAAATAAAAAAAAGAAGAGTAAGTATAAGGGAAGGAAACAGAGAGTAATGTTAAAAGAAAGACAGCTATAGGGAGTAACACAGAGATACTGTTTAATAGATCTATTTACCGAAGAAAAGATGGAAGAGGGTATAATTGTGAAAAACAAAATAGATAAGGAAGTGAAAGAAAAAAAGGAGAGTAGAAGAATAATAAACAAGAGTTTCTTAGAGAATGTGAGTGAATGTTCAAAATAAGATTAAAACATGTGGAATAACAGAGAGAAAAAACAGAAAGCAGAAAAGAAGAAGTAACAGAAAAGGAATGATTGAAACAGCAAAGAAATGTAAATAACATAGGGGCATATTATCAACATAGGTGATAAAATTTTCGCTGCTTTTATCGGCAGAAATCTGCCGCTAAAGCCGCTTTTGCGGCAGAAAACTGCCGCTAAAGCCGCTTTTGCGGCAGTTTTCTGCTGATAATCACTGCTTTTATCGGCAGAAATCTGCCGCTAAAGCCGCTTTTGCGGCAGAAAATTGCCGCTAAAGCCGCTTTTGCGGCAGTTTTCTGCCGATAAAAGCAGCGATAATTTTATTGCCTGTGTTGATAATATGCCCCTTAGTGTGCTTGAACTACAGGGAGAAAGCATAATGAACTATTAGTGAAAGAGTGATCAGTCAGAGACAGTGAGAGTAATAGAGACGGAGTGAGTGAACAGGAGTGAGGAACTATGAGAACAGAGGGACTGAGAAAAGGAGTGGAAGGAGTAGAGTAAGTAAGTAATAGAGAAAGGAATGAGAGAAGTAGAAAAGGCAGGAAACTGAGGGTTAAAGAAATGAAGCAGTGGAACTAATAGAAGTTAAATGTGATAGAAATGTAATGAAAAGAGTACAAAACATTTACCTTATAATTGTCGTTAACTTAGTCACTTGTTATTTTTATACTTTCAATCTGTGAAAGAAAGCACAAAAATTTGAAAAATATTAAAACATGTATTTAAAAATTAGAAAAGACAAGGGAAAAGATTGAAGGACAAACAGTTTTTCAACAACTTTGACACTTACAGAAGCCTCTGCTTCTCCATGCCCCCTACACAGTCCTAAATATATACATTTTAAACTAACAGTATCTTGTTGCAGATGAAGTGAGGTCTATCTTGCAACATGGTGCATCTTTTGCATCACTGCTGCATCACATAAGTGATGCAACAACGGCACAAAAGAGGCGCACGGCCATCATAAATCTGCCCCTAACATTTTAAATGATTGATTCAGGATGCCGATAAGGTGTGGCCTATCCAGGGGTTTGTTTGAGGTGAGGCCTACTCAGGGTTACAGATGAAATTTAGACTTGTTGAAGAGTACAGAGGAGATAATACATGTCCATGCCTACCAATGAAGTGAGTCATGTCCACTGCACTCTTTAACAAAGGCCAGACCTCCTCTCTCTCCCTGGACAGGCCTAAACCTCATCTACACAATGTGATGCGTAATGTTAGGAAACACAGGTAATGTAATTGAAAAACGTGCAATTTCTTTTGCTCATTTCACAATCACATCACTTGTGTTTCCTTTGCTTAGGTATCTCATTGTGCAGATGTAGTCTATCATATGAAAGACTACGCAGAAGGTGAGCACTGTATGCAACAACTTTGACACTTACAGAAGCCTCAGCTTCTCCTTGCCTCCTACACAGTTCTAAATGTATATCATAAATACACGGGGGAAAACATGGCGGCCGCGAGTTAGAGCGGCTCGCACGCAGGTGATGGTCTCTATCCCTGCAGACTGATCGAGACGCAGTAATACCTGCATTTTGGAATCTTTCCGTTTTTGGAGCAACCGGCAGCTCTGCCTATCCCTTTTTCGCTCTCACTCTCATTGGGGGTCGATAAGCATTCACTTTCCGACTGATTTCCACTCGAAGGCGGCAGGGGAGGATAGGACGCGGATGTGTGCGATCGCGTCTCCAGCTCCAGCCCCGGCGTCATCCGCCCCTCCCACCACCTTGCAACAGTGGTTCCGTGCAGCCGTGGAGCTGCGGCGAGGACGCCGGGTGGCGGCCCGAGGTTTCCTTAGATCTACAGGGGGCACAGAAGGTTGTGAGAAAGCACTTCCGATGACGGTGACGACGGTGCCCACAGTAACCACACGTTCACGCACCCAGTCAGGAAAGGGAGAGCTCGAAGCTGTGAAGACGGCTGCTAGAAGGCTGAAACTGAAAGCGGCTGCACTACATGAGGAGTCTGCCCTCGGGTTTAAAACAGCAGGCGAGGACAAAGATAAGGACAAAGATAAAGACAACTCCTACCGTGAAAGTAAGGAGGAGGGTTGGACTGCTAACTTAGAGGGTGGCGGTGGGTTAAAAGCAGCCCCGATACTTGACAGTAAACAGGGTCCGAAATCATCAAAAACCATTAGTCACAGCAAGAAGAAAGAAGACTTGAAGAAAAAGGGTGGTAAAGGAAAGAGGAAGGGAGCTAGTCCAGGGTATAAAGATCATTGATTTAAAGGTACACTACCTGGCTAGGGTTAAGGCGTATCATAGAGCTGTCTGCCGGGCCCGGGCTGACTACTATGCTGGAGAGTTCCAGGCTAGCTCCAATCCATCCAAACTGATCTTCAAGGTCTTGAAGGAGCTCACAGCGAACAGACTTCCCACTACGGAGATTTGCTCCCTTGCTCACTGTGAGTTGTTAGCTAGCTTCTTTGTGGAGAAGGTAAACACCATTTATCGCTCTTTTCCCAAGGATGTTTCTGACAGTACGACCTTTACATTGCGTACATCACAGTGCTTGGCCACGCTTCCCATACCATCAGAATTGGAGTTTAATATCCTAGCGGCCAAGGTTAAGTCTGGTTCGCCGGATGACCCTTTGAGACCGGCACAGTTTCTGGACTCGGCGTCTATTTGCCTCCCACCGATTCGACAACTGGTGGATCAATCCCTTACCACCGGATCAGTGCCACCTAGCTGGAAGGCGGCCTGTGTCATGCCCATCATTAAGAAGCCGGGACTGGATCCAGTGAAGCCGGAGAGTTATCGACCTATCTCCCTCCTTCCATGGGTGACAAAGATCACAGAGGCCCACGTGAATAACATCCTAACAAAACATCTGACCTCTGCACACCTACTGGATCCCACACAGAATGGTTTTAGACCTGGCCATAGTACAGAGACGGCACTCCTATATATGGTGGAACATCTCCGTTCTGTACTAGATGCAGGTCAAACGGCGGCACTGGTCTTATTAGACCTTAGTGCCGCCTTCGACACTGTATCCCACACCATTCTTGTCCGCAGGCTTGGTGAGGCTGGCATATCAGGCCAGGCGCTGGATTGGTTCCAATCGTTTCTTTTGGAACGATCATTTCAGGTAGTAGTGCCACCGTTCAGATCAAAACCTCACGCCATTACTCAAGGAGTTCCGCAAGGTTCGGCGTTGAGCCCCACTCTTTTCAACTTATATGTCCAACCTTTGGCGGCGGTTGCGAAGAGTTGGGGTCTCACAATGGTATCTTACGCCGATGATACTCAATTGGCAGTGGTTCTCAACGGGGACTCTGACCAAGCAGCATCTTACTTTGCGGATGGCTTGAGGGCTGTTGCTGGCTGGCTCACTACCAACTGCCTACAGCTCAACGCCCTCAAAACCGAGGTGATGGTGTTAGGGAAACATCCAGATCTGTGGGGTGCGAGCTGGTGGCCCAACGAGTTGGGACCCCCCCCCTAAACCGGTCGCCGAACTTAAAAATCTCGGCGTGTGGCTGGACTCTAAACGTACCTTCTCGTGTCATACTAAGAAGGTGGCATCCACATGCTTTGTAATCTTGCGTGGTCTGAGGCCTATCCTTAAATTTTTTGATGCCCCCACCCGCCAGTTGGTGATTCAAGCCAGCATTGCATCAAGGCTCGACTACGCGAGTTCACTGTTTTTGGGTGCCAATCAGGCGGAGGTCCTGCGACTCCAACGGGTGCAGAACGCGGCTGCCAGGGCTCTGGTAGGCCTGCCACGGTTTTGCTCAGCCCGCAGCACAATTTGTAAACTACATTGGCTGCCAATAATCAGGCGCATAGAGTTTAAGACTCTGTGTTTTACGTTCAAAATCCTTAAAACTGACACCCCTACCATTCTCCAGCATCTTCTGACCCCGTACACGCCATCTCGTAGCCTGCGCTCTGCGGGTCAAAATTTAGCACTTGTTCCGCGTTTCAAAAAAAGTAGACTGGGTGGTCGTTCTTTTACTGTGTTGGCCGCCAGGCTGTGGAATGCGCTTCCTGCGCATATTCGAGCCTTAGAAGATCTCTTAGTTTTCAGGAAGGCAGTTAAAACGTATCTCTTTCCCTTGTCTTATTAATATTCCCTGACCTTTTCAATCTGTGAGTTATGTTGCCTTTTCAGCTATAGCGCCGGGACGCCCCTTCGCTGGGGCAGCTGTGCGCTCAAAAAACTAAGTAACATAACATAAGTAACATAACATTGTGTGGGGGGTCCCCTAGAGCTGAATGACCTGAGTGACAAAAGTGGTGGTTTTAGAGAAGGGACAGCTAAAGATATCATTGGGGAAACAAGCGGCAATATAGAGAAACTTGGGGTACCTGGACAGGGAGATAACAAGGTCCCTGTTTCTAACACACAGGCAAGGGGGGAAGACAAGAAGGTATCAGTCTTGAGAATAACTCCCTCGCTCCATACCTTTTTTAAGGTGTTGCCTCAGGTTTTAAAGGTCACCCACAGTCCTGACAGCCTTGTTAGACAAGTCCCTGAAATATCCACACGGAAGATGGCAGAGCAGAGGGGTCCAGAGGGAGTCACGCAAGAAGTACCTGTACAAGTACATGCGCCTGAGGTAACAATGTCATCAATAGAGGCCTCTGGTGAGGTGGTGGAGAGGGATACTAGTGGTGGAGAAGAGGGAAGAACAAGGTATGTGGAAAAGGAGAAGGAGAAGGAGAAGGAGGTGGGGGAGGAGCAAGGAGAGCAAGGAGGGGCTACCCTAGAGGAGCTGTTAACTGTCATGAGAAGGGAGATAAAGTTGGGTTTTGCAGAATCCAAACAACATCAGAACGAGATCAGGTCAGCCTGTGACACCCTGGAGCGAAAAGTAGACGGGCTCTCGGAGAGAACAGAGACACTAGAGGGATCGGTAGGGGAGCTAAAAGCTAATTTGGAGACAGCACAAGTCAGGATCCAGTCCCTAAGGAAAGAGGGGGACGAGTTGAGGGAAAGGGTCGAATCTTTAGAGAACTTCTCTAGAAGAAACAACTTACGAATCTTAAAGGTTCCTGAGGCAAAGGAAGGGGGGGACCTTAAGACTTACGTAGTATCTCTATTAAAAGGCGCCCTCAACTTAGAAGAAACTGAGAAAGAGTTGGCCAAAGATATTCAGAGAATCCACAGGGACCCATTTCGCCTCAACTCTGGGAGAGTGAAGCCAAGGAAAATTCTTATGAATTTCCTGACATACTCCCTGAAAGAGAAGATTCTCAATCTTGCCCTGATGGCCAAGCCATTAAATGCTCCGGACTTTTCATTTGAGGTGCGGTCAGATCTATCAAAGGTCACCTTAGAAAGGCAGTGGGAGTTAGGGCAAAGAATGGATAAGTTCAGGGCAGTGGGGGCAACAGTACAAAATGAGTACAAATGAGGTTTCCTGCCTTCCTAAAAATAATGTACAACAATAAGATGTACAATATCCGCTCTCCTAGGGAAGCAGATGAGTTAATTCTCTCCATCTCTGAACACGCGGGGAGAACGAAGCTCTAGGAACAGGAAATATACCTTATAGTCATTCGGCGGGGGTGAAGTACTAGTCTCTAAAGGAAATAGTGGAAATAAGGAGTAAAGATCCTAAAACATAAAATGTAGCACAAATGTAAGGGAAAATAGTAAAAATAAAAAAATAAAAAATAAAAATAATAAAAAACAAAAAGATCAAAAGTGAAGGTATAAGGTATAAGGTTATAGAGGGAAAACATAAACGTTAATCTAAAAACATATTAAACATTAAAAATAAAAACAAAGGATACAAATTTAATAAAAACCCCTTCCTTTCTCTTATTTACTCTTATTTAAAGGGGGATATGGAAGATACCACTTCTAAAATTAAACATAAATAATATAGAAAAAGAAGGAGGTAATCAGTCTCACCGTTAGAGGGTAGATGGGGTAAGAGACCAACACACCTACGTAAACCTGGCAAACCAACACGCCAGGAGAAGTGAGGGGGGGTTTCTAAGGGTGGGGGGTGGGCAGGGGGGGCAATGAAAAAACTTCAGATGCCTGTACTCAGTTTCTTCTTTACAATCACAACTTTAAGTTCGCTCACAAACAACATCTATTGACATTAACTAATATCACAATGCCACCTCGAGAGAGATTAAAAACTGTACTAAAGGAAGGGGGATATAAAGAGTCGTGTAGGCTCAGAAGAGGAGAAAAAATATGACAGAAATACACTTTCTATCTTGGAACATCAATGGGCTGCGTGTGAAGGGCAGGAGACATAGAATTTTACAATATTTCAGGGATTCCCCGGCCCAGATAATAGTGTTACAGGAGACACACCTGCTCAAACAGGAAGTAGAAATAGTACTGAAGACACAGAAGTGGGTTGATTTATTTATTTGTACAAATCAGTCCGCCAATATCCGTGGGATTCTCATTCTGTTTAAAAAATCAGCGAAAGCACAAATTTTGGCTTATGAGGAAGATCTCAGTGGTAGGTGGCTGGTTTGTAAAATAACGTTAGATGGTCAACATTATACACTTGTAGGGTATTATGGTCCGAACCAGGACGACCCATCCTACCTCCAAAAAATCCAAGGGGCATTAGTCACATCGAATCATCCTATCCTTTTATATGGGCGGGGGACTTTAACATCGTCCTAAACCCCAAGCTTGATAAGTCTCCAAACTCCAGAGCGCTGGTACCATCTAAATCAAGACAGGTTATGCTGTCCATAATGTCGTCCTTAGGATTGGCAGATGTATGGAGAGACAGGGCTGGGAATGCTCTCGGGGTTTCGTATAGGAACCTTAAGTATAAACATGGTTCAAGGATCGATTATGCTCTCTTTATTTACAGTATTCAAGAGATGGTGAAGGGGCTACGGTATTTACCCCCACACCTCTCAGACCACTCAGCAATAATGTTCTCTTTGACACTCACGCGACAAAAACTTTTTTCGTCATGGTCATTTGATCGGACGATACTTTTAGATCAGGTGGAGACCGACCTGTTGGCAGAAGAAGTGTCAAACTTCCTGGAAATAAACCTGGACTCTGCGGAAATAAGTATAGTATGGGAATCCCTCAAAGCTTTTTTAAGAGGGCATATTACAAATCGTGCATCATTTAGAGGCAAAGTTTACAGGGAAAAAATCAGGAACTTAGAAAGGGATCTGGTTAGTCTAGATAGGATTTGTGGGTCCTCTGGGGGTACCTCCGCAGAGCAGGAAGAACGAAATAAACTGAAGCAGGAACTGAATAAAATTCTACAGGAAAGAGTAGAGAAGAGGTGGGAGGCAAGCAAGATTTCGAACTTTGAATACGGAGAGGCGGCGGGTAAGGTTTTAGCCTTGAAAGTCAAAACAGATAAATCTAAAAAGTTTATAAAGGGCATCCGTAAGGAGGGAGACACTACTGTTAGGAACACCAATACCGAGATCGGTAGGGCTTTTCAGGAGTTCTTCCAAAACATATATACTGAAGATATTGAAGACGACCACCAGGCAAGAAATCTATGGTTGGATAGGATTCAACTACCTACCCTCTCTGGAGATCAGATCGATCGCCTTGATAGGGAGATATCAGAAGAGGAAGTGAGTAAGGAGATAGGTCAATTAAAGCAGGGGAAGGCGGCAGGGCCAGATGGCCTTCCAGGGGAATTGTACCGGGTTTTGTGTTCAAAGTTAGTAAAAACATTGACTTATTTATTTAACAACATCTTTACAAAAGGGTTAATGCCTCCTGCATCATGGAGCGAAGCAACTATAGTCCTTATACCAAAACCAGGTAAAGATCCAACTGACTGCGGGTCCTATAGGCCGATCTCGCTGCTGAATATAGATTATAAGATCTTCGCTGCAGTTTTATCAGCACGTTTGGCAAGCGAGATCGGCTCTATAATCCATGAAGATCAAAAGGGCTTTATCAAGGGACGTCAGATGGCGGATCTAACCAGGGACTTGGTTGCGGCGAAAAACATCGCCACAACTTTTTCCTTACCCTTGGCCACCCTAACATTAGATGCCACAAAGGCCTTTGATAGGGTCAACTGGCTCTATCTGACAGCTGTATTAAGAAAATTCCAACTAGGCGAGAAATTTTGCCGTACTATCCAGCTTCTATACAGAGCTCCTACCGCTAAGTTACTAGTGAATGATACTGAGCCATTTAAGATTTCACGAGGAACTAGGCAGGGCTGTCCCCTTTCCCCGCTTCTGTTCGATCTTTATATAGAGCCCTTCGCGCAGATAATAAGAGAAGAACAGAGTATTATCCCCTTTGAGTTCAGTGGGTGGGTGAAACGTCTGGGCATGTATGCAGATGATATCCTGATATATACGTCAGATCCCATTCAGGCATTTCCAACAGTTGTCAGGAGAGCAGAAGAATTCGGGGAAATCTCGGGATACCAGATAAACGCGGAAAAAACTGAAATAATGGAGTGGAATATTAACAATTCACAATTGGTCACAACCTCCTCAATGCGCTATCTGGGAATTACGATCACCCAGGAAGTTAAGAATTTAGCTCAAGTAAATCTGAATCGGATATCCCGAGAATGTCGGGCGCTTCTTAAAGCATGGACATTCCTCCCACTGACGATCTATGGGAGGGTAAGTCTTATAAAAATGTCAATTATACCGAAGCTTACATTTATATTTAACAGCATTCCATTAGCATTTGATTCAAAACAAATCAAGAAGTGCCAACAGGACATTAACTCGTTTGTGTGGAATTACAAAACAACTCGGATAGCATGGAAGAAACTGAGGAGGAGGAGGGAAAAGGGTGGGCTCTCCCTTCCAGACATACAATACTACGCCTGGGCCTTTCAGCTATCATTCTCAAGAATGCTACTGAAGACACCAACGGACTCAACAGTAGGGAGAATGTTTAAGGCCATGTTAACTGGAACGGGTCTGCCAATGGACGGGTTTTTATTCAAATTTGGAGAACAGAAATTTTTCAAGAAGGTGAGGTTGAAGGTCTTGCAATCGTTGGCCAGAGCCTGGACATTGATTAAGAGGTCAACAAGGCTTGCCTACTATTCAAACTGGGCTCCAATGTGGGGTTCCCTGGGGCTCCCACCATGTTTGGGTGACAACCTCTCGATGCCATTAAGAGAAGGGGGAATCACGAGATGGGGGGACTTGTTAGCTGGTGGGGCATTAATATCATGGGATAATTTGCTTGAAAAGGTAGGCCCAGGACTATCAAGGTTTAAATACATGCAACTAGTAAGCTGGTCTAGAGAGCTCCTCAAAAAGAACGCCTTGGTGGGGAGGTGTAGCATGTTAGAACAACAACTGGTGGAGAAACCACAAGGAAGCAAAGAAGTGGCACATTGGTACTGGGTAATTTCGGAGGAGGTGGATGGAGACTTCGACCTTCCTGATGAAAAATGGGCGGAGGATATGCTCCCTCAAGGAGAAGATTGGTGGATAAGATCATTCACACTTTTATATAAAACTGTCAAACCGGCATGGTTAAGGCGAAACCACCTCTTCACACTACACCGAGCCTATTGGTCACCACAAAAGCTGGCAAAATTCCAAGCTGGTAAAGGTTGTAATAAATGCGGTCTTCAGGGTGCATCGGACGTTCACATGTTTATGGACTGCCCACTAATTAAGACTTTCTGGGCGGAAGTCCTGGATACACTGGGCTCGATACTTAAAGTATCCTTAACCTGTTCATTAACACTGATAATTTCTGGAATGGCGGATAATGTGACTGGTACAGCAAGGCCGTTACTGTTTTATGCAATTTTACTTGCCAGACGTCAGATATGTAAATTCTGGGTGGACTCAAAGGCGCCAATACATGCCAGCTGGCTATCATCTTTAATTGAAACATCAAAAGTAGACCTGGCTAGATCTTGCAGTAGACAAAACCTCTCTTTTTGGAATTTGTTATCTTCTTGGTGTTAGAGTACCGGGGTTTTTTTTTTTTTCCCGGTCCTATGATTATGCCTCCAAACTTCAGAGTCCACTGTGGCGGTTCGGTTAGACAAGAAAAGGACCTCGTGGTAGTCCCTACCTTGATGGAGTCTGTGTCGGGTATGGCTGGTCGCCACTCTTCACGAAATACCTCAGTAAACCCAGATTCGGTCTACCGCCAGAATATTCTCCAAAGAGGTGTAGATTGTGAGTGTGTGCTATCCCGAGTTGCACGAATAGGTGGTTGGCTATAAAGTCTGCGGGTAAGAGGTACAGGCAAATGAGGACAAAAACAAACCAAAAAAATAAATAAATAAATAAATAAATACAAAAAGTACAGAATTAATTATACATGTTAAATGGTTTATTTTTGCTGTTCTCAGAATATATCAAATTTCACTAAAAACAGTGACTTGAAGGTATTCTTCATATAACAGCGGGGAAAAAAACACAATCAAAATGATTGTGTTTAAAAAACCCATATAACATAACCAATCAAAAATCAGAAGTCCTTAAAATTAACTTACTTTCCATGACGTCGAAGGATATCCTATGAACAGCTTACACTCTGTTGTGCTGTTATTATTTTCAGCCCGCCACTTTCTGAAAGAAAAGCTCCATTGTTTTGACAAATATGTTACATACAATAAATGACTTCTCGCTCTCTACCACACTTTTCCACAAGGCCAAATCGTGTAAGAGCCATTTATAACTCTTGGAATTCTTCTAAGCAAATCCCGTCATTTTCTTTTTCCGCAACTTTCAGAAAGAAAACGTTCAAGATCACTTTCACAATCCTGTACTAGTAATATCTCACCCTTCTTGCTCACTCATGTTCCACATTTCCTATGACACTGATACTGCTTACTATGAAGCAGACTTACACTACCTCTATGACTACTACAATTATGTAATTCTCTACATCACTTTTAATCACAAAGCAATTTAAAACAGTACATAAAATTATATCAACCCCTAGAATCATTATAGGCCAGCTACCTACCCTACATTCTTTCTTCTGAAAACAGAAAGTAAGAATATTTTTAATAAGATGTGTAATAAGTGTATGTTGTCAAAGGACCATCATGTCATATAATAGCTGCAGTTAGAAATGTTTTCCTAAAATCAAGGAGTGTGTAGCCACAACATTTGAAATTAAAGTTGAAAACTTATTTTCATCAGGTTTATATAGTTGGAATTTTTAAATGACATTATAACCAAAAGTTTGTTCAAAATATGTTGACAGCATTGCAGACTTACATTACCTCTACTCCATGTTTTGATTGGCTGCTTGAATTAGCTTATTAAAAGAAACAGTTTTTCTGAACTCATTCAAAGTGTAGTTATTTTTCCATGACGTCAAGTGTTACGGTAAGAACACCGTTTGCTTTGGGAAATACTCTGTTGTCCTTTAACTAATCCGTGCCCACCACTTTCTGTAAGAAAACCTTCTTTTTTTTCAGGAACTACTTAAAACTGAAAAATAACTTTTGACGCTGTACTACACTTATCCTCAAGGCCAAATAGTGTAGGAGCCATTAGAACCTCTTGAAATTCCTCAGAGCAAATCCCGAGATTCGTTCCCTAAAATTTTGGTTGTAAAAACACCAGGTAAGAATTTTTAAGGTCAAAAGGCAATTTTTTTTTTAAAGTTTAAACAGAATCATTGCAGAATGACCAGCCGTTTCTAGACTTCAAATAAGCTGTGTAATGTCCTGGTGTTGTTGAAGGACCGTCATGATATATAATTGCTGCAGTTACAAAAGTCCTTCCTGATATTGACAACTGCGAAGCCACAAAAATTTTAATTAAAGTTGTCAATTTTGTTCCATCAGGCCTACATCGTTGGAACATTAAAATGACAAACTGGCCATATGTTCGTATAAATAATGTGGACAACATTTCAGACTTACATTGGCTACACTCCATGTTGTGATCGGCTGCTTTTACTAGCTTATTAAAGGACACTGATTTACTGTCTGGCAAAGTTAAATATATACATTTTTCTGAGTCTACACTAGTAGTTCTTGATACCCTACAGTTCTCGCAGTCATGCTGCCATTGATAAGAAAGGCCAAACAGGTGATCTACATCTACACCTTCATCTTGCAATACATCAAGCATATACATTAAAAACTCCTGACAATCTTGCTGAATATTTTGAGAGAATTGCGTTTGACCTGAACATTTGTCTAACAGATTTCGAATTTCAGACACACTTTCTATTTTTGTTCTATCAGTGCTACATTTCTCTAACACAGAATTCAACAAACTGCAAAATCTTTGATCCGAATTGACCACAATCTCTTCTTTTAAATTTTCTAGAGAAAACAATACATTAACCACTACATTAGCATAGCAGTTGACACCAGAACTGTTTTCAAATTGAAAACCAACAACATCTTCAACAAAATCCTTTTTCTTTCTGCTTATAATTTCTGGTTCATCGACTTTTCGTCTTTTTGCTACAACCTCTCTACTATTGGTCACATTTCTTCGTTTCCGGCCTACCACACGTTGCTCAAACAAAGGATATTGAGGCAGATGTGGCGCATACTCTCTTCTTAACCTATTGTATTCCTTAACACAATCTAGATCCGCACAAATGTTTGTGACATCACACTCAATCAAGTACAATCCCGATAAAGTTCTGACTCGTGACAATGCCACATATGCCTTCACCCTCCTTGAACACAGAACTGCCAATATTCACCAATGCACTGTCTACACTTAAACCTTGCGATTTATGGATTGTCACCGCATATGCCAAGCAAACAGGAAACTGCTTACGGCGAACATATAAGTCTTTTACAAGCAAAAACCTAGCAGAGCAACGACCAATTAGCTGTACTTCCTCAATGCCATCAAATTTAATTTTTAAAAATTCAATTCCATCTCTATTTCTGTATTTCTCAAAATCAACAACATTACCCATTGATCCATTTACCAGACCTCTTTCAACATGTAAATTCCTTCTTAAAATTATACGGCAATTTAAGCACACATTCAGAGTCTTTTCAAAACCAGCAGTTTTAGAAATAGTCTTCTCTAATGAATCCAATTTTGATTTCAAATTCTCAGACAAAATAATTGTTGCTCCCATATGCTCTACTCTGTCAATAGCTTCCAGTTTCACAATCTCTTGGTTTTCTAAATGCAACATTTTGTTGTTGAAGATGGCACATTCTGCAAGAGTTGGCATCAAACATATTCCAGATTTCTTCTCAGTAATTTTCTGAAAAATATTCTCAGGCACAACGTCTTCTTCTGGATACAAATTTGACAGTAATCGTGCATGTAAAGCTTCTTTCCCATGCTCGGTCACTTTTCCGATTCTAACATCTTGTAGAATATTCTTATAATCTTCATCCTTCGCTTGACGCATATTTTCACGCAGTTCAGCATAATTGAAGTTTAACCATATATTGACGTTGCCAATACTCCCTAGGCACTTCCTGGTATCTTCATGCGTGAGCATTTTGAACACAGGTTGTCCTTTCACTGGTGTCAGCTGCAGAAGATCACCGAAAACAATGATGTGTTTGCCACCAAATAACACATCATACTCTGTTTTGAGAACTTCTTGCATTCTCAAATGCACAAAGGCAAGCATGACATTGGAAACCATGCTTACTTCGTCAATGATAAGAAGTTTCATTTTCCTCAAGACTCTTGAAACTTCACAACAAGCATCTCCAGATAACTTGTGGTATTGTAATTTGTTATCATGCTCCACTGGCAGCATCAGTAGACGATGCAAAGTAATACCTTTAATGTTATGTGCTGCCAGTCCAGTTGGAGCGATGACTCAGTCCTTTTCTACAAATAACATGAAATTGCTTTAATGAGGAAACTTTTTCCAGTTCCTGCTTCTCCACTCACGTACAGTCGGACAGGCTTCAACGACGTTTATGAGCACTCTTTCTTCTCATGACTTAATCCATGATCTATTTGGTTGGTAACTTCGTCATATATTTTCCTCTGCTCAAAGTTGAGTTGTCTTTCCAAGTCTACTAAGTTAACCGCATCCTCCTGAGCATGTGCCATGGCTATTTCCACTTCAATCATGGCAGTGGCAGCTTCATTTTCGATAACTGGTCCTCCTAGTGGATCCTGACTCAATGAAACAGAACTCTGACTGTCCTGAGAACTGTCTCTAGCAATCTCGGCTGCAATCGTTGCTTCCTGCTCGATTTCCGCATTCAACATTTCTAGATATTTGGGAAAAACAGGACATTCTATGGTCTCCTTGGCGGCATTGAAAGAGTCTTCGTAACAGAGGAAATCTCCAAGCAGTTCCTCTTCTGCACGCCAAGGCTTGAAAAGTTGCAAAAGTGCTAAATAGAAAAACTCTTTTCTTTCAGGAGATTCGCCACTCAATTTTTGATGGTTTTTGAGTGGCATTTTCTTTGCTTGACCAGACATCCCTCACTTCCAATTACAGCATACACTCCTTTATCAATATCTTCTTTGATGTTCCTCTTGAATATGTAATTTTGTAGAACCTCATACAGACAAACATTCTCGAGGTAACTGCTTCTATTTGGATAATATGTATCCAATATGTTGGTTTTCAAAATATCTGTACTGTTTGGCTCCTTTTCGGCCAAATACTCAATTTCCCGTACAGGTTTCAGAACTCGATTACGCGTTGCAGCAAGACCAAGACTCGCCCAAATGATACTCCTGGATTTGGCATAGAGACTTGCTGAAGACAACCGGTCAGAACATTCGTAAGCTCCGATTTCTCGATGCGACAACATCTTCAGACTGAAACTGTACAACTTCTTACTGAGGCTCTTTTCATGGGAAATGTCCTCCCACATATCCTTCAATTCTGTCTTTTCTTTTTTGGTGATGTAAGATGTCACATACCGAGCCACAGCCATACAGTTATCAGCCACAAACTGTAAATCCATGTTAGCATTCCACATGGACAAAATCACTGGGTTGTAGTCGTTGATGTACTTGGACTCTTCATTCCTTTTCAAATTGTACGTATTTTTGGGTGATTTCTTCATCACATTATGTCGCAGTGAAGACATCAAACTGTTCACTCTTCCTTTAGAAATCACCGGTCGTGGAAAGGCGAAATGACATTTTGTGTAGTACTTGTCCTTGTTTCTGAATTTACGAGAACAGTACTTTCCACAACGATGGCTTTGGAAGCGTAAAACTTGTTCTCTTAGGCTTTTGTGTTCCTTTGCCTTTGGAACAGCACATGTAGAATACTGTTCTATGAAACTCATCACTAAGTCATCCGGATCTGTACCAAAATTGGGTGCATCTTTGATCCACAGCAGCATATGTATATGAGGAGCACCTCTTGCTTGGTACTCCTTTCTCCAGAAGAAATCCAACACCTCTCCAAGAGGTGGATTTTTCTTGTTCATGATGAAAGACATCATAGCTTCAAATCTATGATTGAAGTACCTGCATACATTCACTGGATCCAAGGAGCACAGTTCTCCAGGTGTCTTGAATTCGATATTTTCAATGTTTCCATTTGCCTCTCGTAGAAATTCAAGTAAATCTTCCCAGCCATACTCGGCACAGCTGAGAGTGAGGAACCATGTGGGAGTTCCTAAGTTCCTCAGCATACATTTTAAATCACCATGACGACGGTACCAGTACTCATTAGTAACACTGAGATTATTCAGGTGAGAATCCAAAATACTGTCTTGCACATTGACTTTATCCATAAAGTCACTTGCCGAGATATTTTGCATCTGTACACCACTTTTCAAGATGTGGTTCACTGCATATGACAGTCCAGACAGATCGCTTTCAAACAGTAGATGAAACAAATAGGGAATGCATTGACGAAACCTAGAATCTTCTGCATACAATCATAAAGTCCGGTATTCAGAAGCAGGAGTTTGATCAGGTCGCTCATCATATGTTCCTCCTTGACCTGTTGGAAATAGCTGTGGGAAACACCGAGCTTCCAAACTTTCCTCCCAAACACTAATGGGACTTCCTTTGGCTTGTTTCATTTGAAACAACTCAATAGCATTCCCCATGTCTTCCTTGGAATGCAAAGGATGAACACTATAATGTTCATATATTTCTTCATTTTTAGAGGCTTCTACTTTCTCAATTTGACCAGCACACAAATCGCTATCCTCTTCTTCACTTACTTCCTCTTCTGCAACATATACATTCTTGTAGTACTTATTGTTTTTCTTCAAATACAATGTTGCCTTTTTGACTTTCCTAACATCCACTAAATCTTGCCAGATTTTCTTACTCTTTGTCGGAACCCCATTAACTAAGATAACCAGAGGTTCCTCTTCCACTTTCTCTACTCCAATTGTATTCATGTTTTTCTTCAAATCTAGAGGCAAATAAACAACTCTTCCCTTTAATCCTCTCTGTAAATCTGATGGAGGCAATTTCCCTGTCTTTGGCTCCATTCGTACAATAGCCTGAAAGGGATGGATACTTTGAATCAAAATAGATTCATAAGTATTTAAATCCTTCAATTCAGAAGGAATCTCAACCAATTCCAGATTATTATGAACCGCTCTAGCAGGCATCCGGTTTTGATTTAATTTGTTACAACAATAAGTACACACACGTTGATCCAATCCCAAATCAAAACAATTTTCTACCATCAAGTATGTTGCAAAATCCTTCCATTCACTATTATTTTCACTTTCACTTTTCGCATATAAATCCACTAACTTAGTCTGATTCTTATAATAAGTGCGTCGACAACACACACAAGTAAAATTAGGCCTCTCACTTGATTTCACCTGAAACGTGGCAATTTCTTTCTGAAAATTATCTGTACTGGAAACCTGTACACTATCTTCCACATTACCTTCTTCTTCTGGGTCAATTTCAACATTCTCCTCTTTTACTTGCAAAGTAACAAAACTCAATTTCTTCACAAATATTCTTCACATCTACTTCAGAACCATGCAAAAGAGCAGTGCATAATTGTTTAAGCATAATTGCTGGACTCTTAGCATAATACAACATTCTAACTAATTTCCTCACTTTATTATGATGCACTGCTAGCATCCTGAAATGATGAAAAACACTCTGGCATACTCTCCTGGAAAGACAAGCCAGTGAATGACCATGCAAACCTGTCACTTCTCTCACTCTGCAAGGATCTAATTCTTGCAACAACTTCATTTTCTGTTTTAAAGTTTTCTTATTAAATGTCCATACAAAATCACAAAGCAAATTGATGGAATCCTGTCGCACACTGCAAATACTACTACACTTCCAGGTATACACTGGTCCCTTAGGACGTCTTCCTAAAACCTCATTACCTAACACCTCTTCTGCCTCTGTTGTCACAAGTTTTTCTTTTTCAACTGGACAACCATCTTTCACCTCATAAGCTCGACCATTGGTGTCAACTGCGTGCACCAAATCATTATCCTGGAAATAACTCTCCTCATTAAAAAATGCCTCACAACTTGAACTATGCATCCATTCTCCTGAAAAAACTTCACAAAAATTACTACGATTAACTGTTCTCTTCCATCTAATATTTCTTTTGAAATCATAAATTGCCTTGTTTAGCTTCCTAATTCTATTGATTATCAAAATAAATAACTTTCGCTTAATTTGAAATGCCTGATCAATAATTTTCTCAACTTTTTTTTCTCCTATAAAAAACCACTTTCTGTTGACCTTTCTTAATATTTTTTAACAAATTGCCAATTATCCTGTTGCGGAACATTCGTCTACGAATGTCCCTAAACTGATTTTTCCTTCTACTACCATGCACAGAATTATCTCCTGCTCTAGCAGTAACATTTTTGATTGTCCTTTCCTTTCCGTTTAAATTGGTTCTCTTTTTCTGGACTAAAACATTTTCTGTAGTACTACTTTTTTTTCTACAAATGTTTCTTAGGAATGATTTTGATTTTTTATTGTAGAGGACTGCTGCAAGCATTTAGTAATCTGCTGTCTTTGACGTTTTGTAGCCTTTTGGTTTCGTTCTTTAGATGGCATTATGTACTTTTGAAATGATCTGCAGTTGAATCTGTGGTAAAATATAATAAAAAATGTTATTAACCACTATTACCAAACAGTAAATCAATAACAGTCGTCAAAAATTTAACACACTACTTGTCAATTTTACATACAATAATTTTTAGTGCATTGGCAAATTTAGTAGTCACAAATAGTAGCTAAGAAATGGAATGCTTCTACATTTGACCTGTGCTCTTTTATATGTGAATCTTAACTAATTTCATGAGCATATTTGACTATTTTATTAAAGACACTACACACAAGCTGTTTTTGAAGTTGTGTTTAATTTTAAATGAAACGGTTTACATGTTTACTTTTCATTTCCAGTAACTTTTAAAAAATAAATGTTTATAGTTCCATAGGCTCAAGCAGGTCAGCTTCCCACCCTATGTCATACAATTCTGACAAATCGGCATCCTCATCATGTTCTTCATCATCCTCAGGATTTAAATCATCCAAGGGATCTACTTCCACTGATGTTTCAATCACAATTTCAATGATAATATCGAGATCAACAGATTGCTCATTATCACTCATGCTTGATGTTGTCGTTATCTTTAAAGAAAGAGAACAACAATGAGATGTTGCAGAGTAAGAGACAAATCTCAGAGACTATAATTGTAAAATTGTTTAACAAGAGTAACATTTTGAAGATATTATTTAACCATGTCCAGCGATGCTGAGGAGGTGAGGCCTATGTCCAATTTTTCAGTGAACAGGACTCATCTCTTCTTAACCTTGCACCATTTTCCATCACTTTTAACATGGCTATGTAACTCAAAGAAACAAAATCTAAATTTGCCAAGCACACATGGGGGCGTATTTACAAGGACCTTGCACCACGGGGAAATGACTTAAATTAAAATGGGGAAAATAACATCAAAGGGACTCAAAGGCCTTGTAAATATGCCCCAAGCAACCTATGAAACAAAGCAACATTTTAAATACACAACTTTCTTCATAATTTTCTCCTTAAAGCATACTATTCTCTATCTAAATTAAATGAATTTTTTCTCACCTTAGCAAATACTTTTTGAGTTTCAAAACAGTCTCAGACACACACCATTTTGTCTTCAGCAGAGCAAAAGGTATGCACTCCAGAGGCTGCAACCAACAATGGCACAGAAATGCTGTAATTCATCACACATATCTCTCATGTCACCCAATCAAAACTCTTCCCTCACTTTTTTCAAATCAACACCCTTCCCCCCTCTGCCCTTTCTGCCTTTTTTCCATAGCAACCACCTCCTGAAAGACCTCTCATGTTTGCAAGTTCACACAACAATGTTTCAATTGAACTCTGAACTCTCAGTACACCTACATATCCAGTGCAATCTTTCATAAAATGATTTTTTCTTGACCATTCAAATTACATCTTTCAAAAAACTCATCCATGCACCCTAACTTTCTGTTTTCAGCAATCAAAATTCACCAATCACTGCTACTGATTAATTACCACAGAAACTCCACAGTTTTTTTCATTACATACTCCTACTGTTTCAACTGCCATTTCATTACCACACTTCATCTGACTGCAGCAGAACCTCCTCTCACCATGTTTTCTGTCTGGATTGTTGGACATAGTTATATCCACTGGGCTCAAAGGTATGCTGATAACAGAAATTTGCACAACCTCAATTTACAAAATGTGGAAATCAACTGGATGGGCCACAGAGGATTAAGATGTCACCAATTGATACCATTGGTGAAAACCTTTTTGCATTTGCCAAAACCTGACCTGTTAATTGTGCACTGTGGAGGAAATGACTTGGGCACTTTGACTGGGGTAGGTCTGGAAATGCTTTTAAAGGACACCTTTGAGCAATTGATGGCACTATTTCCTCAAACTGCCTTGGTATATTCAAATATATGCCAAAGACAGAAATGGAGGTGGTCAAACCAATTTTGTCCACAAATTGAGAAATCGAGGAAGCATGTAAATAAATCTGTTTCAGCTTACATGAGAGACCATGGAATGGGCTCCATCTACAACAATAACTTGCGTTACTACATGCAAGATATCTACAGAGCAGATGGAGTTCACTTCTCAGATGAGGGGTACCAGAATTTTCATCCTCAATTTGCTACATCAGCCACAGGACCCAAAAGCTCTTTTCAGAGCTACCCTACATCTGATCACTCACAATTATTATTTTACTCTAACTTTTTTCACTAATTTTCACCAAAGTACGTTCCCCGGAGCGCTACCCGGTACGCGCACCGGACGCTAACCGCGCGAAAATTTGAAAAAAAAATGGGTTTTTTTCGCACATATGGGCCTCCTCAGCCACCCTCAGAAAACCTAGGGGGTCAGGATACGTCTACCGTGCCCCCTTCTACCCATTCTGAACATTATTTGCCCTCCATCTTGTATCTCAATTCTACCGAAACACAAAATGGAGGACTCCCGTAACGCTGCCGGTTCGCGTACCGGGGCGCACACCGGGAAGCGCTCGCTCAAAAAAGGTGGGAAAGTAATATACAGAAAAAACACTGGAGACACTTTCACCAAATATAGATTAGCTCATACTACATACCAATCCCTACCATTTTCACAAATTTGGTTGGAATTCCATTTAGCCATTTAGCCTGTAGACCTCTCTAAATACCCTGAGGTAAATTACTTCACAAAACACATCTGAAGTGTTGGAATTGACAACCAATTAAAATGTTACTTTCATTTTCTACTTTTTTTACCTGACATTTGATTGGTTATGTACCTGAATATATATAAAGAAAGAGAGAGAAACACAGCCATTTTGACTACTACTTCCTGAACTACATTGCAAGATCATTTTCACTGACAACTTAAACTTGTTTTTAGAAGGTAAGATGTTATTTTATAAATTTGAAAACATTTTCAGATAGTTATTTATTATAATTATGGATTGATTTAGGTTTCTGTGGTATAATTATGAATTTACTAAGGCTTTTTCACAGGCACTTTTTAATAGTACTACTTCACGCCTGAAAAGTACCTGTCTGAACTTAAACCCAACAGTGCCCTATCTCTACTGATATATTTATTTTTTATGCAAATTTCAGCAAAAAAATTGAAGGAGAACAGAACGTTTCCTTTGAAATTGTCCTAGAGATGAACAATGAGGAAATCATTGAACCCATTGACTTGGAATTCATGGATGAATCACGAGACCATGAACTTCTACAATGTGTAGAATCTGTGAATTTCTTACTTCAATATGAGGACGGTCAAATGTGGGAAGTTATGTTCAGTCAAAAAGAAGACATATCGGACAGTCAAATGTTAGACGTTCTATTAAATTTTGAAAAAGAATCAGAAAAATAAATTTATATTTAATAATCAAAAATTGTTCGAGTCTTTAATCATTTTTATATCTAATTCATAAACTAGTACAAAATTGATTATAATGTAAAGTCAGACTTATAGTATACTGTGCAACTTTATATTATCTCCAATGTGTATTTAACATCTCTTTATCATCTCCTGCCTCCATATTGTTTCTGCTTTCCTGACACACTATGGTATGAATTCCATATTCCACAATAACTTCTGAAACAACATGCAAGATATCTACAAAGGAGACGGTGTATATAAATTTTTTGACTCTGCATTGGTACCTACATATTGCTACTTAAATAAAAAAAACGAGAAAAAAAAACAACACAACGAACAATCAATAAATATACAATATTTAAAAAGTCTATCATTCTTTTTTCCTTATAATACGCTCCCCGGACCGCTTCCCGGTGCCCGTACCGGGCGCTCCCCACGCAAAAAAAATGAAAACATTTTTTTTTTTTTCCCCCGCGGGGCCCTTTTAAAGCCTCCACATCAAACCTAGGGGGTCAGGGAGGATCTGCTATGCCCCCTTATGGTCATTTACCCCTTTGTTTTGGCCTCCTCTTGTCTCTCGATCCTACCGAGAGACAAGATGGCGGCCTCTCCGGACTGTTTAGAATGTTGACAGACACCGGAGAGCCAATCAGCTTCGCTTCGCGAAGTTCCGTTACGCGTCAAGTACGCGAACAGGGGCGCTGCCCGGAGCGCGCTTACAGATATATATATTTTTTTAACGTTAATTTCTCAAAATCCACTGGAACACATATATTGAGACCTACCAAAGGCACATCGGGCTACCAGTCCCTACAATTTTGCCAAGTTTCGTGGAAATCCATTCAGCCATTCGAGCTAAAAGTGAGGCCAACCGCCCTATGGAAAATTGCATGGGAAAAACGCGTTTTGGGACCCCCTTTTTTCTCGGCCCCCCCTTGACGAAACCCCCCCAAATTTTCAGGGGCTGCTCAGAAACAAAATGTTCCATTTTCCTGAAAATATCAGCCAATTCCGTGCTCAAACGCCAAAGTTATTCGACATAGAATTTTCAAAAATCCCAAGGGGAAAAAATCCTTACTATATATACCTACTGGCGACCGCCAGTAGGTTATATATATATATATATATATATATATATATATATATATATATTACCTACTGGCGGTCGCCAGTAGGTATATATAGTTAGGATTTTTTCTCTATGGGATTTTTGAAAATTCTATGTCTAATAACTTTGGCGTTTGTGGACGGAATTGGCTGAAATTTTCAGGAAAATGGCACATTTTGTTTCTGAGCAGCCACTGAAAATTGGGGGGGGGTTCGTCCAGGGGGGGTCGAGAAAAAAGGGGGGTCCCAAAACGTGTTTTTAACATTGAGTTTTCCATAGGGCGGTTGGCCTCACTTTTAGCCCGAACGGCTGAATGGATTTGCACGAAACTTGGCAAAATTGTAGGGACTGGTAGCCCGATGTGCCTATTGTAGGTCTCAATATATGTGCTACAGTGGATTTTGAGAAATTAACGTTTAAAAAAAGATATATATCTGTAACAGCGGACCGGGCAGCGCTCCAGGACGCGTACTTTTCGCGCAACGGAGCTTTGTGAAGCGAAGCTGATTGGTTCTCCGGCGTCTGTCAACATTCCAAACAGTCCGTAGCGGCCGCCATCTTGTCTCTCGGTAGGATCGAGAGACAAGAGGAGGCCAAAGCGAAGGGGCAAATGACCATAAGGGGGAATAGTAGATCCTCGCTGACCCCCTAGGTTTGATGTGGAGGTTTTAAAAGGGCCCCGCGGGGCAAAAAAAAAAATAATAATAATAATCCAACGGCTGAATGGATTTGCACGAAACTTGGCAAAATTGTAGGGACTGGTAGCCCGATGTGCCTTTGCTAGGTCTCAATATATGTGCTTCAGTGGATTTTGAGAAATTAACGTTCAAAAAAAGATATATATCTGTAACAGCGCACCGCTTCGCGTACTTTTCGCGTTACGGAGCTTTGCGAAGCGAAGCTGATTGGCTCTCCGGTGTCTGTAAACATTCCAAACAGTACGTAGCGGCCGCCATCTTGTCTCTCGGTAGGATCGAGAGACAAGATGAGGCCAAAGCGAAGGGGCAAATGACCATAAGGGGGCATAGTAGATCCTCGCTGACCCCCTAGGTTTGATGTGGAGGTTTTAAAAGGGCCCCGCGGGGCAAAAAAAAAAAATAATAATAATAATCGAACGGCTGAATGGATTTGCACGAAACTTGGTAAAATATTAGGGACTGGTAGCCCGATGTGCCTTTGCTAGGTCTCAATATATGTGCTTCAGTGCATTTTGAGAAATTAACGTTCAAAAACAAGATATATATCTGTAACAGCGCTCCGCTTCGCGGAGATAAAATTATATCTGTATTACCTAGCTGTTGCTAACACCAGTTAGCGACGGCTAGTAGGAGATAGCGACCATCTTGGGCCCCACTTTGCATGTGAGTGATATTTATCACTAATGACATGCAAAGTGGGCATGCCAAGATGTTAGCGACTGGAAACAGTCGCTAACATCGCTATCTCCTATTATCAACTTTTGGAAATATTCGAGATAAGCGCGAATATCTCCAAAAAGTAACAGCTGCCCTGAGCTGTTCTTAGCCATGTTATCCAATGGGAGGTGGATAACATGGCTAAGAGCATTAGCTCGGTAATGCATGAATATCGCTGAGTTTTCAGCGATATTAATGCATTGCGGTCGTTTTTTATCGTATTTGCGATAAACCTTGATAATAGCAAGGTTTATCTGCGATAATTTCTGACGGTAAAAAAATCTTTGCAATGCATCGTTAGGGATAAATATCGCTTAACTTTGGTAATATGCCCCAACGTCTGTTAACGTTCGATTCGAAGGAAATCAGGAAGTGTTGAAAAACATTGTCTGCGCCATCTTGTCTTTTTTCAAATGCCACACTTTTGTCGTGCACGGCAGCCATTTTAGATGCCTTGACCAGACCCACTCTGTGCACGCTGTCGATCCTTAGCATGGCTCCCCACCCTCGCAAGCATCTCACCCAGGCAGTGGTCACCCCCGCTCTCTGTCTTATGCATGGGTAATAAACCTCCCCCCATCTGCGCTGCTCTTCCCTGAGAATCACACCCTGTGCCCGCCCGACACCTCCCTTTCGCCCTATTCACTACCGCACCCTCTGACACTCCTTTTCCTCTGTGTCCGATTGTCCAGGCCGGTCCTAGGCTATCAGCTAGCCCTGCAGATGTAGTTTATGGCCACAGCTGTAAAGAATCACCCCTCTTCAAAGGAGTTATAGTAGATCAAGGCCCACACTCGATGAGATCCGTCACAGCAGAAGCGTTGCTATTATCTGAAAACCATCCTGTATTGTGATTGGGGAGGGGACCGAGCGTGAAGCGGAAGATTCCAGGGATGACTCTTTGTACATCAAAGTTTTTACAATTATGTGTCACATTAAAAATATGTAGCACTCCGACAAAGTAGTAAGATTATAAAACTTTAATAATTTATAAATATATACAAGAAAACAAAAATAGTAATAACATATAAACATTTTTAGGGAAAAACAACGAAGTAGCGGTCGGCTGTGCGAATAGTCCCAACGCAGCACAACGTCCAGATTTCCGGCGTGGGGCGTCGCGGGGGGTGGGTCATCAGTAGCAAACTGTTGTGCGAATAGTTCCAAGGCAGCAGAACGCGCCAAAATCTAGATGACACGAAAGTGATATCTAGTAAGTTGCCACCCAGCAAATAACGGCGTGGGGCGTCGCGGGGGGTGGGTCATCAGTAGCAAACTGTTGTGCAAATAGTTCCAAGGCAGCAGAACGATGGCACCAAGGTGATGTCCAGTAAGTTGCCGCACTGGTTTTGGTATCCTACAATGCTGCTCCGAATAACGGCGTGGGGCGCCCCGGGGGAGGCGGCGTGAACGGGCCTCTCCAGGTGTAGTGTCATCTGTTGTATTGGGGCGCCCCTTTACCGTTTCAGTTGCCATTCCGTCCGTTTTTGGTCCACTGTGTCAAAAGCCGCAATTCAGCTGAGTTGCGCCCACTCTTGCGGTGCAGCGATAGGCGGCTGTCACAGGACTCTCAAAATGGCGGCAGGCTCTTTCCTTTTTGGGCCTGGTCCACTGAAATGGCCCTGGGACACCTTGGAAATCGGACGCTTGTCTGCTAGGTCTTGGACCCCATTCTCGAAAGCGTCCCCTCCGCCTTGAGAATTCATCAAAAGTTTTGGGGGCCCCGACTCCTGCAGGCTTCTGGTGGGGAGCGGCTGCCATGATTGCTCGCGGAATGACCACGACGGAGCTACGAGATGGTGGTGCTCTCATGCTGACGCCAGTTTAGTCTGAAACATCCAGAAACAAGGTGGGGCTTTCATCGTTTGGGAAAAAAAAAAAAGTTTTCATCCAATGAAAAGTGTTGTTTTTAGGTCATATGATCAAGCCTTGCATCATTAGGAAACCAAAAGTAAAATGAACCAATGAAAAGTTTTATAAACAAGTCACATGACCTGTTATGCGGCATAGGGTATAAAATGCGGAGAAAATACGTTGGCACGTGAGGCGGCGTCAGTAGCGGACCGATGTGCGAATAGGCCGAAGGCAATACAACGCGCCAAGATCCGGATGGCACCGAGGTGGTGTCCAGCAAGTTGCAGCACTGGTGTGGCCATCCTACAATGCTGAAAGTCGGCGTGGGGCGCCCCGTTGGCCTGTGAGTTTGCGTCAGTAGCGGACCGATGTGCGAATAGGCCGAAGGCAGCACAACGCGCCAAGATCCGGATGGCACCGAGGTGGTGTCTAGTAAGTTGCCGCACTGGTGTGGCCATCCAACAATGCTGAAAGTCGGCGTGGGGCGCCCCGTTGGCCTGTGAGATGGCGTCAGTAGCGGACCGATGTGCGAATAGGCCGAAGGCAGCACAACGCGCCAAGATCCGGATGGCACCGAGGTGGTGTCTAGTAAGTTGTCGCACTTCTGTGGCCATCCTACAATGTTGAAAGTCGGCGTGGGGCGCCCCGTTGGCCTGTGAGATGGCGTCAGTAGCGGACCGATGTGCGAATGGGGCCAAAGGCAGCGCAACAATATTTTCTGACTGACACCACAAGGCGCTGAGATGCCAAGATCCGGATGGCACCGAGGTGATGTCTAAGTTGCGGACTGATGTGCGAATGGGGCCAAAGGCAGCGTAACAATATTTTTTGTATGGAAGATACCACTAGGCGTTGAGATGCCAAGATTCGGATGGCACCGAGGTGATGTCTAGCAAGTTGCTGTACTGGTGTGGTCATCCTACAATGCTGAAACTCGGCGTGGGTCGCCCCATTAGCCTGTGAGATGGCGTCAGTAGCGGACCGATGAGCGAATAGGCCGAAGGCAGCTCAACGCGCCAAGATCCGGATGTCACCGTGGTGGTTTCATAGTTGAGAGGCACTTCATCTGCAGTGGGGCGCCGAGATCCGGATGGCACCGAGGTGATGTCTAGCAAGTTGCTGTACTGGTGTGGTCATTCTACAATGCTGAAATTCGGCGTGGGGCGCCCCATTAGCCTGTGAGATGGCGTCAGTAGCGGACTGATGTGCGAATGGGGCCAAAGGCAGCGCAACAATATTTTCTGAAGAGAAGACACCAAAAGGTGCTGACATTCCAAGATCCGGATGGCACCGAGGTGGTGTCTAGCAAGCTATGCAGTTGAGTTGTGTGCGCACTTGCGGCGAATAGGTCGAAGGCAGCATAACAATGTTTTTTGAATAGAAGACACCACAAGGCGTTGAGATTCGGTTACCACCGAGGTGATGTCTAGCAAGTTGCCGCACTGGTGTGGCCATCCTACAATGCTGAAAGTCGGCGTGGGGGCGCCCCGTTGGCCTGTGAGATGGCGGCAGTAGCGGACCGATGTGCGAATGGGGCCAAAGGCAGCGCAACAATATTTTCTGAATAGAAGATACCACAAGGCGCTGAGATGCCAAGATCCGGATGGCACCGAGGTGGTGTCTAGCAAGTTGCCGCACTGGTGTGGCCATCCTACAATGCTGAAAGTCGGCGTGGGGCGCCCCGTTGGCCTGTGAGATGGCGTCAGTAGCGGACCGATGTGCGAATGGGGCCAAAGGCAGCGCAACAATATTTTCGGAATAGAAGACACCACAAGGCGCTGAGATGCCAAGATCCGGATGGCACCGAGGTGGTGTCTAGCAAGTTGTCGCACTGGTGTGGCCATCCTACAATGCTGAAAGTCGGCGTGGGGCGCCCCGTTGGCCTGTGAGATGGCGGCAGTAGCGGACCGATGTGCGAATGGGGCCAAAGGCAGCGCAAGAATATTTTCTGAATAGAAGACACCACAAGGCGCTGAGATGCCAAGATCCGGATGGCACCGAGGTGGTGTCTAGCAAGTTGCCGCACTGGTGTGGCCATCCTACAATGCTGAAAGTCGGCGTGGGGCGCCCCGTTGGCCTGTGAGATGGCGTCAGTAGCGGACCGATGTGCGAATGGGGCCAAAGGCAGCGCAACAATATTTTTGGAATAGAAGACACCACAAGGCGCTGAGATTCGGTTAGCACCGAGGTGGTGTCTAGCAAGCTATGCAGCTGAGTTGTGTGCGCACTTGCAGCGAATAGGTCGAAGGCAGCACAACAATGTTTTCTGAATAGAAGACACCACAAGGCGCTGAGATTCGGTAGGCACCGAGGTGGTGTCTAGCAAGTTGCCGTACTGGTGTGGCCATCGTACAATCCTGCTCCGAATAACGGCGTGGGGTGCCCGAAGGGGGGGGGAGGCGGCGTGAACGGGCCTTCCTAGGTGGAGGCTCGTCTGCTGTAGTGGGGCGCCCCTTTACCGTTTCAGTTGCCATTCAGCTGAGTTTCGGCCGCTCTTGATGCTACAGCGACAGGCGGCTGCAAGAGGACTCTCAAAATGGCGGCCTGTTCTTTGGATTTGGGCCTGGTCCACTAAAATGGCCCTGGGACACCTTAGAACTCGGACGCTCGAATTTTTTTTCCTTTCCTCTACATGCAAAAAAAGGTAAATGCCCGGTACGTTACACGCTTCATCTGCCACGATGTACTCTCCAGAGGAACCGAAAAAAAATATAGTTATGGTAACTATACCATGCATCGTCATATGGAGAGGTGGCACCGATTAATTATAGTGCTGCATAAAAGAGAGATTTGGAGGAGAACCCCCGACCTGCCAGTACATTCATCAAAGAAGTGGCACTGACAGCATCAAAGGCAAGGGAAACGGTCCCAAATATTTAGAAGAACTTTGGAAAGATTAAAATGACATGTTTAGATTGTGGCAAATTAATTTCATGTGGACAGATGAGTGTTACTCTAATAAATACAGCATATGAACATCATCATAGTCGATGGTTGGTAGAGACATTTTGACTATATCCTGGACCTGCCCGTCCTCGCCCAAAATGGCGCCGGAATAAATGGGAGTCGTAACTCCTTGTTGTGTACTGGTTGCACAACCTTGATATCACGAGATACGTATGCAGTTTTGAAGCACATGGCGGGCGGGGACGAGAATAGATTGAATAGTTCGATATCCCTATTGATATTAAGTTCTGATGTGTTATTGATTACTGTACTATTGAAAGTTCGAATTAATGTCACCCATTGTACTTGCCCGCAAATGTATATCTAGATAATTTTATTGTAACTGGCCCTGTCGTATTTTAATTATAAAATGTACGTCCACCGATTCCGCAACTGTTAGACACTTTAGTTCTTGCAACCTAATGGCTCGCCCGTTACGTTCCTCTACAGTGTATATGTCTACTCATCATATACGATTACAGTTTGCTCCGTGGCCGGCCCACGTGGTTATAGGCCCATATTTGTATAATGGCATTTTCACAATAAAGGTTTTTAAAAGAAAACATGGTAGTAGTATATACATTGGTAAAGTTTTTAATAATAGTCACTGTTTTAGAATCAGTAAAAGGCAAGTGAAATAAAGCAGACCAATTACATGAAGGGTAAAAGGTATAATACGCAGGAACGCAGTAAAGATAAATGGTCAAGGGCTGTTGTGTTTTCTACTCCTGCAACATAAAGTGATCGATAAGAATCTGATATTCAGGCGTATCGGCGACTAAGACAGCAGGCCGACCCTCTTTTGCTCAACGGCTCCGTCATGGGATGAAGAAACGCCCTTTTTCTCGAAAAAGGAATATATTTTACTTGCAGGACAGTTGTAAATTTTCCGGGAAAGTACATTAACCTGGAACATTATAACATATATTTAAGAAAAAATAATGTTCGAAAGTAATAAAAAGCGTAATTTTTAGGTCATATGACCAAGCCTTTCATCATTAGAATAAGAAAAGTAAAATGAACCAATGAAAAGTTTTATTAACAAGTCACATGACCTGTTATGCTTACGTTACGCGCTGCACGCCGCGCCCCAGATCGCTTCCGGGAAGCTGCGCTTCGCGCACCGGAGCACTTCCGGATGCGCTAACGCGGCGCGTCATATGACGCATTACGCGACAACGCAGGTCCAGAATATAGTCAAAATGTCTCCACCAACCAGCGGTCGGAACACAACCCCTTTCAGCAGGCTAAATAGTTCTGTTAAATGACAACAGAAGGGACAGGCATCAAGAACCATCAGTGAAAGAGGGGAGGGCTAGTTCTTCTCTACCGGGTCACGTTGGGCCGCTACCGGAACTGATCGAATTGGTAGTCTACAGTGTTTCTGGATGTTTCAGACTGAAGCTGGCGTTAGCATGAGAGCACCACCATTTCGTAGCTCCGTCGTGGCCATTCGATGAGCAATAATGCTAGCCGCTCCCCACCAGAAGCCTGCGGGAGTCGGGGGCCCCCAAGACTTTTGTAGAATCTTCAAGGCTGAGGGGACGCTTTCGAGAATGGAGCCCAATCTCTAGCAGACAAGCGTCCGAGTTCCAAGGTGTCGCAGGGCAATTTTAGTGGACCACGCCCAAATCTGAAGAGCCGGCCGCCATTTTGAGAGTACTGTGGCAGCCGGCTATCGCTGCACCGCAAGAGCGGGAGCAACTCAACTACATGGTGAGCGAGACGCTGTAGTCGAAAGAGCGGGCGGTAAACAGCTGAATAGAGGAAGAGGCACAGTGTAGCAAAAGCGGGCGGAATGGCAACTGAAATGGTAAAGGGCCGCCCACTACAGCGTGTCTTTAGGTGAAACGGATTGTGGGACAAGGTCAAGAATGGAAGAGTTACCAAAAGGCAAAAAGTTCCGCTTGATCCCGGGAGCCGGCCACCTATGTCGGGGGCGATCTCAGGCTACACCAGGAGAACACGACTTGGGGACGGAGCCGGAGCCAAGCGCCCCCTCTGAGTCCGCGCCATCACACCGCCCCTCGGGGGCCTCCGTCAAGCGGTTCAGGGTGGCACCGCATTACATTGTTCACAAATGCAGTCACGTCCTCAAAGAGCCCCCACTTTACTTTGAGAATAGTGAAGCTGAAGCAAGTGCAAATAGGCTTCAGACAGTGTTACAAGCACTCCTCAAAACTTTGAACCATCAGAGTGCATGAGTTTCATGCTCGATCGATTGAGCTAGCCGGATCGGGCAACAAAAAGTATAAAATAGTTATGTAAATAGTTGTTTAATAAAATGTTTTACCCTGTTACTTTGCTGGTGTGTTGTATATATTTGTAATATTTGCATAGAGTTTATCGTTATTTTGGGCGGGGTGGGTGGCGGAGCCGAGCTGTATTGCAGCCATCATGGTGTGGAGTTCAGTTCATCTCAATAGTTTCGTGTTTGTCATGAGGGGTTGTTCCTAATGTTTCTATTTTAGCAAGGTCAAAAAGAGATCCCATTAGTGGCCTACTGATTTTGCTCGATTCCTTTTGTTTTTTTACACGATTTTTCCCTATCTGCAAAGACTAAACAGAGTATTGCGACTCTGTGCTTGTTTGTAAATAGAGAATGAACCAAAGAGAACCAATTCTAAAACAGTAAATGCTTGGATAACAATCAATCAAATGGAGAGAGAAGCAGGCACGACGGATTACAACGGGGGCAAAGGCCTGCGTTAACTACCCTTCACTATCTGCAAAGAGAGAGTACTCCTAATAGAAATGAGGGGGAGGGGGGGCAGCATTCAAAGCAGATCAGTGTGCATAAACACGAAAATGTTTTTACTTACCACGTACTTGACATTCGACAGCTTATGATATTTGCTATTAAAAAACCATTGAAATTCACTGAAAAAACCATAGGTTAGAGACCATATATAGTTAGGAATTAGCATTTAAAAAACCTTGAAAATTCACTGAAAAAAACATAGGTTATAGACCATATATAGTTAGGGATTAGCATTTAAAAAACCTTATTTTACTCACACAAAACCATTGAAATTCCAAATATAGATAGTTGCACTAACTATATATCGTGCACCCGCAATCCACTGCTGATGATGTCACATATTACATCATTCATGACATGGTCAGTGACATCACTGATGACATCACTGATGACATCTCAAATGACATCACTGATGACATCTCAAATGACATCACTGATAACATCTCAAATGACATCGCTGATGACATCACTGATGACATCTCATTTGACATCAATGACCACATCACTGATGATATCATTCATGTGACAATACAATGCATCTCCTCACACTTTAATATAATCTCTGTTACACCCAGTGTTAAATACAGAGTATAATTTTTGAAACCATTGACACACCAATACTAGTTACTACATACGCACTCAGTGATTCCTATGTTTACACACACATTCACTCATTTACCCATACAATCATTCATACATACAATCACTCATCTTTACAACACTATCATATGCACTCATACACCTATACAGACTCTCACACTCTGTCACTCATCCATGGAGTTACTCACACACCTAGTCAGTCCTGTAAATAATCAATCACACTTCCATTTTCTAATCTATACAGTTAAACATAGAGCACCTTACATTTTGAAACATATACTAACACATACTTACTCTCTTATACAATCATTGATACAAGTACACATTGATCTGCACAGAGTCACACACATCCCAGCCAGCCACACACACTCAGTCTCCCATACAAATACTTGGCCAATCAATCAATAACCCATATAGTTACTCATATAGCTACTGACCAACACATGCAGCAGTTTACAGAACAACAGACATAATGATGCACAAATTAAGACAGTTTAGTCACTAACCCATGCACTCAGTGAGACACATTTAATCACTCACTCATACAGTCAGTCACGCACCTACTAAATCCTTCATCCAGACACTTCTACATCTACTCATTCTTCAATATGTAAAACATATTTAAACTTTACAGAAACACACAGTCACTGGATGATGTCATCAGTGATGTCATTTGAGATGTCATCAGTGATGTCATCAGTGATGTCACTGACCATGTCATGAATGATGTAATATGTGACATCATCAGCAGTGGATTGCGGGTGCGCGATATATAGTTAGTGCAACTAACTATATATGGAATTTCAATGGTTTTGTGTGAGTAAAATAAGGTTTTTTAAATGCTAATCCCTAACTATATATGGTCTATAACCTATGGTTTATTCAGTGAATATATATATGTATATATTCACTGAGAAAACCATAGGTTTCAGGCATGTTATAGTTAGGAATTAGCATTATAAAAACTTAGAAATTCACTGAAAAAACCATAGGTTTCACACATGTTATAATTAGCTGGGCATTTCACTCATACAAAACCTTTGAAATTCCCCAGTTATCGTTAGTTCAGCTAACTACAAAATGCACTGCTGATGACGTCACATATTACATCACTCATGACATGGTCGGTGACATCACTCATGACATCACTGATGACATCTCAAATGACATCACTGATGACATCACTGATGACATCATCCAGTGAATGTGTGTCTATATGTGTATCTAAAGGTCGATGGAAGAATAAATGCTTAAATAAGTGTCTAAATGGATGTTTTTTTTGTAAATTTAATTGTATAACTGACTTATTAAGTGTATCCTAGTGAATACATGTATTAGCGAGTAATGTTTAAATATGTAAATATCTGTATCAGTGTCTCACTTTGTGTATAAGTGGCTGCATGGGTTGGTGAGTAGCTACATGAGTGTCTATATGGGTTATTAGTTGGTTTTTTGAGTATCAGAATGAATATCTGTATGGTTTTGTGGGGGGTATTACTTAGGGCACAGGTGCATGAATGACTGACTCAATGTTTGTATGTGTTTTGAAGACAGCATGAGTGCAGGACTGTACGGTTGGATGAATGTGTGTATGGGTGTGTTAGTGACTGCCTCAATAGTGTCTTTATGAGTAAGTACATATGTTTTAAACTAGTATATGTGAGAATTGATGTATATAAGTAAGGATATATGACAGTGACAGATTGGAAACGTTCCTGTGTAAATAAGTATGTGTCTCTATAACTGATTGTTTGAGAGAGTAAGTATGTGTACGTTTCTGTAAAAGTAAGTGTAGTGGTGTGTTTATAGCTGTATATGCAAATAAATGAATGTTTAATAGCTTATTTGCATGTGTGAGTATGTGTGTGAGTAACTCTATGGATGAGTATCGGTGTGTAACAGGATGTATAGGTGTATGAGTACATATGATGAGTGAATACATGTAGGAGTGAATATATAGAACTGTTGTTGAATGAGTGAATGTGTATGTATATGTTTGAATTACCTAATAGGTTGTTGTAACTGGTATTGGTATCTCCATTTTAAAAAAAATGATAGTTTCTATTTTTGAATGTGTGTATCAAAGGTTATATTAGGGTGAGAGGAGGTCTGCCACTCTTTCACAAGGATGATATCATCAGTGATGTCATCAGTGATGTAATTTGAGATGTTATCAGTGATGTCATGAGTGATGTCACTGACCATGTCATGAGTGATGTAATATGTGACGTCATCAGCAGTGCATTGCGGGCGCGCGAGTTATAGTTAGCTGAACTAACTATAACGGGGGAATTTCCAAGGTTTTGATTGAGAGAAATGTTCAGCTAACTATAACGTGTGTGAAACCTATGATTTTTTCAATGAATTTGCAAGGTTTTTTAAATGCTAATTCCTAACTATAACGTGTGTGAAACCTATGGTTTTTTCAGTGAATTTCAAAGGTTTTGTAAATAATAATTTATAAATGTATTAATTATTATGTCTTTCTTTTTATACTAATTTCTTATATTTGTATTATAAATATTTATATTTATTTCAATTTTTAGATTATATTTCATATTCTTATTATAAAATAATAACAAAACTAAATTGCAAAATATGTTTGGGAATAATTATTGCTTGACTTCGGTTGCAAGCGTATCACAGCTCCAGCAATGCTCTTGGGGCCCTATGCTCACAATGCTGTATCAATCCTTACACCTGCTTCAAGCATGTGCAAGGTTTTGATGCAGCATAAGCTCAAAAGTGACTGAATGAAATGTTATACATTTCACTCAGTCACTTTTAGGAGGCGTTGCTGCACCCCCTCCTGCACAGGAAAGTCTCCTTCTGGCGCAGGCCTTTACAATGTAATGCACCCTCCAGATGCGTCACATTCTTAATAGCACACACCATGGCACATCTTTTGCACCACTGCTGTGTCACAAAAGTGACGCAACGGCTGTGTAAAAGAGGCCCAAGAGGATTGTAAATCCGCCCCTAACACACACAAATTCACCCAGGCACTTTCACAAGCAGCGCAAATTGAAGCATAGACTTGTACTATTTATGTACATATGTTACATTCAAGTGCTTCGGACATAGTACAGTACACTATAGGTAAACACCTTATAGATTTATGCTATAGCACTTCCTTATAATTCTGCACTTTCACATTCTTCATACACTAGTAATATATTCATTCATTCATTTATGAACTACACATTCATTCTAACAAGCCTTTACACACTAACATAGAAATATAGTTCTTTCTTTGACCAGGTGAAGGTAGTTCTAAAAAGAACTGTTTTTTTTGTCTTTTTAGTTTTGTATTTTTGTTGTGTTTTCTCAACAAATTCCAAGCGGAACAAAAGAATGAAAAGAAAAAAACAACTAATGTCGAGGACACCAATGATCCTGCATCCTGTGTTTTATCAGGTCCGTAGAATGTTCCCCATAACACAAAAGTTTATCGCAATTAATGCATAGAATTTTAACTTTAGCAAAGTCAGAATTAATTTGTGGGTGTGGTCTGCTTGCTGAAAATGCTGCTGCATCAGTTGATGTGCTTGGTATAGCAGCAGTTGGGTTCTCGTGCAACCTGCGCCTTGCAGCTCGAGCAAAGTTGTTGGGGTGCAAGTTCTTCACATGTCGCACCATAACTGCTGTGCCAAAGCAGTATTTTTTACATGGATCACCCATTGAAAGAGTTGTTTGGCAAATTTTACAGGTTAATTTTGGAGCATTAACCTTTTTTTGCCCTTCTGGAAAAGTAAAAAACTTCCAAATTAGAGCTTCTTTCCTCTTCTTTGGAGGTTCTTCAGAAATGAAATCTCCCTCTGAAGAACTGCTGGAAGATGAGTCCATTGTTCTTACTATGGTAATCTTCCTTCTATTTGAGAAGATTCTCAGAAGAAATGCTTCTTCTTAGAAAGTCAAAGTCGAATGATTATAATGGAACAGAAATGTCAACAGTCGCAATAGGAAAAGTTAAGAACCAATCAAATCTCTACTTTTAAAGTCACATGGCTTTCCGTACACTTACGCTGAGCTTACGGTGCTCTTACGATGCGAGTACGCGTGATGTTCTCCTGTGATTTGTGTAATTGTTTTTAAAAGTAATATATGATTGTTAAAAGTATGAAAAAAATGGTCATAGTTATCCCAAATAATGTCTGCCCTTAGTATGTACATTAAATACATAAATAAATGTTTTAAACCAAGTAGAAACATTGGCGCCTTTCGCGTACAGAACGCCGTACATGATGTCACACGGAAGCTTTTATTGCACTTCGTAACGTCAAAGCATATTCGTCCTGTATGCGCGATTACACGCTGAGAATGATTAGCAGTACAAAGTATGGTGCGATCACCGTCTCAGTGACAAATCAGAGCTCAGGGTGCGCTAAGGAGAATGATTAGAAGTGGTCACTCATTGGAGATCCGATTCTGGGCCTGCCTCTGTGCACATTATAACACCGCCCCCATCTCTCTCTGTTGTTAATTGTTAGTGCACACACTCACACTTGCACATGCGCGGTGCACGCCCGCCCACACTCCCCACATGCCACCACCTAGCATGCTTGCTATCACTAAGCCTGTAAACCAAAACATTAACCAATGGGATGTCCCCCATCAATATTATACACCGCGAAAACTCTACCAATGATGGCCCTGGGCTTGGTTTGGTCAGCCCCCCCGGTTCCCATATAATGCGGGCACTGACGTGAGCACGCTCTCTTTTGCCCCCCCTGTGCTGCGGTGACAGATAGAGTGTCATTATTGATTTTACTATGAACTGATTGCTCGAGCGGAGGAGCACTCCTGACACTCGACGTGGTGTCACTGCTGCTGCCGCCCAGCCACAATACCATAGGCGCGGAGGCGGCAGCGCCCCCACCCAAAACACCCCAGACCCAGAGAAACTGCAGCCTTTGAAGACACGACAAAACACGACAGAAGCAAAGGTAAGAGAAGCCGTCACAACATCAGCCTCCGCTGTAAATTGTATATGCATGATGCTATTTTTTTCTCCATCATATGGCTTTCCTACCCCTCAATGGTTTTAAATTGTATGCACATAGTATGAAAGTTTCTTTCTGCGTAACGACTTCCTCCAGACTAAGCATGGGCGGATTTTGCGAATTGGCAATCCGCGAAATTGCGTATTTATGGATTCGCAATCTGCAAAATCCGCGAAATCTCGCGAATTTGCGGATTTGTTTTTTTTTGTGTTCGCAAGGATTTCTGCCAGTTCACGAGGATTTTGTACCAGTTCGCAAACGCGAACTTACTTTTCGGGTAGCAACGGTCGCGAACATGTTGTTTCTACATCTGGTTCATCACAGCACCCTCTGTTTCACCACTGCCACCCTCTGTTTCACCACTGCCACCCTCTGGCTCACCCATGCCACCCTCTGGCTCACCCATGCCACCCTCTAGTTCATCACTGTAGATTATGGGTGGAAAAGCACACCTGCCCTGTCTCAACTGACATAAATGAATTAGGGGCTGAATAATGTGTTACTGAATTTGAACTTCCTGGCTGGAACCTGCTTCCTTATCTGTAATTGCTTTCTCTGAGCCTGCTGTGAGGGTCAGAGCAGGGTCATAGAATAGTTGCAAGTAGGCAACTGAACTCTGGAGGGGCCCCTGAGGAAGCACTACAGGGAATGGTTACTAATGATAAGATTGAACTTTTGCACCTGCTGAGTGCTTTCAGTTTTGCAAAAATCCAAATATCCAGCAGCATCCACAAAAAGTAATCCTTCCAGGTCAAGATCCCTGGCACCTGCTTCCTTATCTGTAATTGCTTTCTGTTGCAGTGTAATTTTTTTAACGGGACCTTTGTTGTATACTTGTAGCTATTCTCTGAGCCTGCTGTGAGGGTCAGAGCAGGGTCATAGAATAGTTGCAAGTAGGCAACTGAACTCTGGAGGGGCCCCTCAGGAAGCACTACAGGGAATGGTTACTAATGATGAGTTTGAACTTTTGCACCTGCTGAGTGCTTCCAGGTCAAGATCCAAATCAAAGTGACCAGCACATGAAGAAAGCACTGAGAGGAGCCTGCTGGACAGGAACAGGAAGTTGGAGACTGTGGGGCACTTCCTTCCTCCCACCCCCCCCCCCAAAATGGACTCCTTGCAAAAAAAAAGTGCCGGCAAATGTCAACCTGAGGAGTTATCTAATAAAAATCATAATTTTCAAGGTTTATGCTGCCTGCTGGTGGATTTCTTGTGCGAAATTGCAAATTTTGCAATCTCGCAATTGCGAGATTGTCGCTGCCCGCCGCATCTACGTTTTCGCAAGTGTTTACTCCCGCGTAATTGTATAGTATTCTAGTTGGCAAGTGCGACCAAGCAAAAAAATCCGCTTCGCACGGAATTACGAATTTTCGGTAAGTTCGCGAGAGTTCGCGGATTGCGAATTTACCGAAAATCCGCAAAATCCGCAAGCGGAACGGATTTTACGCTCATGCTTACTCCAGACCTCTATTTTTATAAATTGTGCGTGCATCAATTTCTGTGTAGTATTTCTGTAGCACGCCCCGAGCTTCGGCCTCTATTATTAATTGTGCGTGCATGATGGTATTTTTTTTTCTGCGTCACAAGGCCGTCCCAGGCCTGTATTCTTATTGATCTTCCTTTGTTGATCCTAATATTTCCTTCTGTGTCACGGAGCATGCATGAATTTCTTTTTCGTATTTCTGTAGTACGCCACATGCTAGGCCTCTATTATTAATTGTGCGTGAATGATGGTATTTTTTTTTCTGCGTCACGAGGCCGTCCCAGGCCTGTATTCTTATTGATCTTCTTTTGTTGATAATAATATTTCCTTCTGTGTCACGGAGCACTCGCAGTCCTCTTTTTTTATGAATTGAGCGTGCATGAATTTCTGTGTCGTATTTTTGAAGAGTGTCACATGCTTTGGAATCTGTTCTTTTGTATGTACATGATGGTATCCTTTTCTGCATTACGTGACCCTCCTACCCCTCAATAGTTTTAAATTGTGCTTAACATAATTGAAATGTTTCTTTATACATCACGAGGTCCTATAGACCTCTAATTTTAAAAATTGTGCGTACATACATTTCTGTGTCATATTTCTGTACTACGCCACGTGCTTAGGCCTCTATTATTATTAATTTTGAGTGCATGATAGTATGTTTTTCTGCGTCTTGAGCCCCTCCCATGCCTCTATTCATATTCATCTTCCGTTCATGATCGTAATATTTACTTCGGTGTCACGGAACACTCCCAAGCGCGATGTCATCTAACTCCAAATTAATATAGCAACAATTACCAATCATAACATCTTTCTTTTAATTTCTTTTAGATGTACAACTTCACAATGTATTGTGTAACAAGAACGACTGCAATAGCGCAAGGTGATCAAAGTAGCTTGTTTCTGAAACAACAAGTTATCTGTAAAAGGAGAGAATCTATAATATGCAGCAGGCGCCCAAAACACACATTGGACTAAGGAGGCTTCAGCTAGAATGACATACCTTCCTTCGCCCACACACAGTCGCACCTGAGTACGTCACAGGTCTTTTAAAGACATTTTGCATGTTAATGAGGCTCTGATGTCCCCTGCAGCTCTACTCTTCTTTTTGCTTGAACTTAAGCCCCCCCCCCCCGAAAATTTTGACTGTGGTTGCGCCTCAGGCTTCACTAACACCCCCCCTGTCGTGTGTCTACCACATTTTAATATCCTTTTTTTCTCTTTCTCTTTCTTACTCTCTCACATCGTTTCTCTTTCTTTTTTAAACTTTTGGATGCTACTATCTCCACTCTGCTGTATACAACCTTATATGAATTGAAGTAGTTAACTGTATTGATTACAGTGAATACTTCTTCCACACGTAGAGCACCATCTTTCAATCACCCCGATGGCACTAGGTGACAAAGAATTGAGGGCTATATCATCAAGCTAGGGCGATACATTATTGCCGTTTTTATCGGCAGGAAACTGCCGATTAAGCGGTGATATTGGGCTTGATAATATGCCCTTGTGAATTCCCATAGCACCCCAGGTTCTTGTGTTAACCTGGGCTGCTATGGGAATTCACAAGGGCATACTACCAAGCCCATTATCGCCGCTTTATCAGCAGTTTCCTGCCGATAAAAGCGGCGATAATGTATCGCCCTTGCTTGATAATATGACCCTTTATTTCCGAAACAACAACAAATTATTTGTGAAAGGAAAGATAGGTACTCTGCAGCAGCTTCACTGTGTAGAAATGTATAATTACCTCCGACAAGTAACAACAGATAGGTTACAATATTCTGACAAACAGATCTACAAGCTTATTACGCCATTTTTGAGTCACTTGTAACATCGGTAAAGTGACGCAAAGAGCTTGGACATGTATGTCTGACTTTTCAAGAAAAAATCTCAACTCCAGACTCTGCGACTCAGTGTTAATGTTGTTTTCTCTCTCTTTCTCTCTCTTTCTCTCTCTCACTCTCAGTGACATCATTTCTCTTTCTCTCTTAAACTTATAGACACTGCTGTCTGCTTGCACATTTACAAGAACAGCCCAACTGAAGTTGTGAATTCCACTGGCTGAAGTGTTTGGCCGCAGTGTTTATACAACGGTAAGCACAGAGGCCTAGATCTACAAAGCCTTCTTAGCAATGCATTAGAAATAAGTTGGCATATTTACAATCCCGTTATGCCACTTTTGCATCAGTAGCGCAGTAGGCACTTCCATATAGACTCCACTTGAACGCAGCACTATTACAAGTGAAATGTACCAGGCACACTGCACTCGTAAAACCGTAGTGATACCTTTATTTGTGAAAGGAAAGAGTGCGTAGTGTACAGCAGCTTCTCTGTGTAAAACCTATAATTACCTCCAAACAGTGACAACAGATAGGTTACAACAGTCTGACAAACAGATCTACAAGCTTAATACACCACTTTTCTGCCACTTTTAACATGGGGAAAGTGACGCAAGGAGCTTGTAAATCTACGTCTGACTTTTCAAGAACAAATCTCAGCACCAGACTCTGCGAGACAGTTTTAATGTTCTTTTCTCTCTCTTTCTCTTTCTCACTCTCTGTGACATAATTTCTCGTTCTCTCTTAAACTTATAGACACTGCTGTCCACTCACACATGTCGAAGAACAGCCCAACTGAAGTTTTGAATTCCACTGGCTGAAGTGTTTGGCCGCAGTGTTTATACAACGGTAAGCACAGAGGCCTAGATCTACAAAGCCTTCATAGCAATGCATTAGAAATAAGTCGACATATTGACAATCCCGTTATGCCACTTTTGCGTCAGTAACGCAGTAGGCACTTCCATATAGACTGCACTTGAACGCGGCACTATAACAAGTGAAATGTACCAGGCACACTGCACTCGTAAAACCGTAATGTTACATTTATTTGTAATGCTTCAGCTCATTTACTCACATCGATTCAGAAAAGGGGGTGGTGATGAACAGAGTGCCTGAATTAAGCAGACCACTCTTACCCAGTCCAAAGATCAGGGCTTGATCCATCACCGTTTTTTAGCTCACTGCACCATCCCAGCTCAGAACTTGGCTATATGCAAATTAGTCTGTACCTGTCCCAGTGCATGATGGGCACAGGGCAAACCAAACTACCAAGCCAATTCTTGTACTGGGAAGGAAACAAGCTTCCGGGGACCGGTTTCTGCCATTTCAGGCGTCGTCGGCCCGGCTTGCTTGAATCCTGATGGTGCAATGAGCAAGGGACTCACATCTGAGTATACCCTTCCACGCTTATGGTGGACAAAATGATTCAGAAAAGGGGGTGGTGATGAACAGAGTGCCTGAATTAAGCAGACCACTCTTACCCAGTCCAAAGATCAGGGCTTGATCCATCACTGTTTTTTAGCTCACTGCACCATCCCAGCTCAGAACTTGGCTATATGCAAATTAGTCTGTACCTGTCCCAGTGCATGATGGGAACAGGGCAAACCAAACTACCAAGCCAATTCTTGTACTGGGAAGGAAACAAGCTTCCGGGGACCGGTTTCTGCCATTTCAGGCGTCGTCGGCCCGGCTTGCTTGAATCCTGATGGTGCAATGAGCAAGGGACTCACATCTGAGTATACCCTTCCACGCTTATGGTGGACAAAATGATTCAGAAAAGGGGGTGGTGATGAACAGAGTGCCTGAATTAAGCAGACCACTCTTACCCAGTCCAAAGATCAGGGCTTGATCCATCACCGGTTTTTAGCTCACTGCACCATCCCAGCTCAGAACTTGGCTATATGCAAATTAGTTTGTACCTGTCCCAGTGCATGATGGGAACAGGGCAAACCAAACTACCAAGCCAATTCTTGTACTGGGAAGGAAACAAGCTTCCGGGGACCGGTTTCTGCCATTTCAGGTGTCATCGGCCCGGCTTGCTTGAATCCTGATGGTGCAATGAGCAAGGGACTCACATCTGAGTATACCCTTCCACGCTTATGGTGGACAAAATGATTCAGAAAAGGGGGTGGTGATGAACAGAGTGCCTGAATTAAGCAGACCACTCTTACCCAGTCCAAAGATCAGGGCTTGATCCATCACCGTTTTTTAGCTCACTGCACCATCCCAGCTCAGAACTTGGCTATATGCAAATTAGTCTGTACCTGTCCCAGTGCATGATGGGAACAGGGCAAACCAAACTACCAAGCCAATTCTTGTACTGGGAAGGAAACAAGCTTCCGGGGACCGGTTTCTGCCATTTCAGGCGTCGTCGGCCCGGCTTGCTTGAATCCTGATGGTGCAATGAGCAAGGGACTCACATCTGAGTATACCCTTCCACGCTTATGGTGGACAAAATGATTCAGAAAAGGGGGTGGTGATGAACAGAGTGCCTGAATTAAGCAGACCACTCTTACCCAGTCCAAAGATCAGGGCTTGATCCATCACCGTTTTTTAGCTCACTGCACCATCCCAGCTCAGAACTTGGCTATATGCAAATTAGTCTGTACCTGTCCCAGTGCATGATGGGAACAGGGCAAACCAAACTACCAAGCCAATTCTTGTACTGGGAAGGAAACAAGCTTCCGGGGACCGGTTTCTGCCATTTCAGGCGTCGTCGGCCCGGCTTGCTTGAATCCTGATGGTGCAATGAGCAAGGGACTCACATCTGAGTATACCATTCCACGCTTATGGTGGACAAAATGATTCAGAAAAGGGGGTGGTGATGAACAGAGTGCCTGAATTAAGCAGACCACTCTTACCCAGTCCAAAGATCAGGGCTTGATCCATCACCGTTTTTTAGCTCACTGCACCATCCCAGCTCAGAACTTGGCTATATGCAAATTAGTCTGTACCTGTCCCAGTGCATGATGGGAACAGGGCAAACCAAACTACCAAGCCAATTCTTGTACTGGGAAGGAAACAAGCTTCCGGGGACCGGTTTCTGCCATTTCAGGCGTCGTCGGCCCGGCTTGCTTGAATCCTGATGGTGCAATGAGCAAGGGACTCACATCTGAGTATACCCTTCCACGCTTATGGTGGACAAAATGATTCAGAAAAGGGGGTGGTGATGAACAGAGTGCCTGAATTAAGCAGACCACTCTTACCCAGTCCAAAGATCAGGGCTTGATCCATCACCGGTTTTTAGCTCACTGCACCATCCCAGCTCAGAACTTGGCTATATGAAAATTAGTCTGTACCTGTCCCAGTGCATGATGGGAACAGGGCAAACCAAACTACCAAGCCAATTCTTGTACTGGGAAGGAAACAAGCTTACTCACATCTACATAATTCTAAACTCTAATTTTCTTTTTTGTTTTGCAGATTACCAATCGGACATCTTCTGAAGTCCATCTAGCAATTTGTTTATAATATTGTTTTTTGTTAAAGTTATTTTTCAAGTTGCTTCTAATATAGTTATAATTAAGTGTTGTTTACAGTTATTGTTTTAATAAAAGTTAATAAAAAAAAACTACATACTTCTTTTATTTTGTGGGGGGGTATGATGATCCACAATAAAAAATAATGTTGAAATACTATAGTAAGATGTTAAGATGCGATGCAGGGCGTGGAACGAAATTCCTTTTATCAATGTAATTGTTTACTTACCTGCAATCATCCAGATTCAGTTGTTTATCACCCCCACCCTGCCACTCCCCAGCCTGCCTCCCCACCGCAGCTCCCTCCACGGGCCGTGGCTGGCACTGTCTATTGGGGGGAAACAGCCATTACAATGCGGTCATAACCACTCGGGATCGTCACCGCGAAGCCATTAGCACACATATAGCTTTACCTCGCATGCCTTTATCACGCATGCTTTTACAACTAGTATGCATTTACCTCGCATGATAAACGCATAATCTTAATAATGTCTTTGTGTTGACGAACACGCGTTGTAATGGCTGTGGCTTACGTCGTTCAAATTAGTTTTCAGGTATACGTGTGACCAACTCTGATAACATCAGAGGCCAAAGACAAACACCGTGGTGTCTGTGGTTGGAAATCTCATCGATCACAGAGAAGATAAGCCGAGGGTAAAATGAAAGTAACAGATATAATAAAAATAACGGTGAAAAACTACTAAAATGGTGGTGGACGGAGTACGTAATCAACGTTTGGCACCTCGGCACTATGTTTCAAATAAATATAGATAAAATATGATTATTAATATATTACAAAAGTACAGCAGCGATGACACACACGACCCGGGAAAAGAAAGCGGCAAATTTAATACCTGAAATAAAGAAAGGTTTGCGTGTATGAGAGTACAACTGCTGCACACAAAAAAAACAGAAAGTTTTACATACTGTCATAGAAAAATAGCTCTTTCTTTGACCAGTAAACTTAGATGCATATTATCAAGGACCGGTGTTAAAATTATCGCCGTTTACGATAAACGGCCAGTAGGTAATATATATATATATATATATAATATATATATATATATATATATATATATATATATATATATATATTCACAGAAAAAAACAAAGGTTACAGGGACGTTATAGTTTGGCCGATATTTAACTTGTAAAAAACCTGACAAAGGCAAACTGCCGAAATGCGTTTGTTGTGATGTATGAGTAAATCTTAATTGGATTTGTCTCTCCAGTGAGTGTTTGTAGCACTAAGATAAATATGAGCCTGCCCTCGTGCGATGGAGCACCCGCTAGTGAGTGCAGCGGCACTCAGCATGGAACGGAGCTAAGATATATAAATATATCCCTTCACTTGGTTCCCATTTTACCGGGCAATGCAGCACTCCTCGCGGGTTCTATTCCCTGCGGCAGAACCAAGCCGCTTCATATATAAACACAATCCCTCCAGGACGATCGTGAGCAAGGTATAGTGGTATACCGAAACGCGTAGATCTAACTTTGACAACATCCCGCTATTGAAGGAGTAAAGGAATAATAAAAAAAAAATTGCAAAAAGGATTACTAGAGTTTGTCCCATTTATCTCTCTGTCTGGAGGGATTGTGTTTGTATATATAAATATATATATACACACACATTTATCTGTCACGATTTTGTAGGTTGATATTTTCGACCTTGAAATGTTGTCAGTGACCCAGACCAGTTACATCTCACTAGCAGGAGGAGGAGAAGTGCAAGTTCTCCTTAGAAACAGAGCAGCTACAGCCCACTAGCACCAGCAGCATCAGTGCAAGCACCCCTTACACACACATAACAGTTACAGCACACTAAGACCAGAAGGAGCAGTGCAGGCTGCCCTCAGACACACAGAACAGTTAGAGTACACAAGCACTAGGAGGAGCTGTGATACCTTCCCTTATGCACACAGAACAGATACAGTGCAATAATGCCAGCAGGAGCAGTGCAAGCTGCCTTAGCACTATCAGAAGAGGTACAGCACAGACATGAGGAGTGCACGTTGTCCTAGCTCTTTCAGAAGAGGTAGAACAACAACAGGAGCAGTACAAGCTCTCACACACACACACACACTGAACAGTTACAGTACACTAATACCGGCAGGAGCAGTGCAAGCTTTCCTAGCACTATCAGTAGAGGTACAGAACAGACAGGAGAAGTGCAGTTGTCCTAGCTCTCTCAGAAGAGGTACAATGACAACAGGAGCCATGCAAGCTCTTCTTACACACACACACACACACAGAAGAGTAACAAAGCACTAATAACATCAGGAGTAGTGCAAGTTTCCATTGATCATGCAGAACAGTGACAGTGCATGAGCATCAGCAGGGGAAGTGCAAGCTCGCCTTGCACACACCAAGAACAGCCACACTACACTAACACCGACAGGTACAGTAGAAGCTTCTCTAACACACTCAGAAGAGTAACAGTCAATAAAAAAACAACAGGCACAGTGCAAGCCTCTCTTATACAGTCAGATCATTTACACTGCTCTAGCACCAGAAGGATCGGTGCAAACTCCCTTAACATACACATAGAACAGACACACTGGACTACCACTGGCAGGAGAAATGCAAGCAGCCATTATCATTCAGAGCAGTTACAGTGCACTAGCACTATCAGGAGCAGTGAAAGCTCCCCTTACACACTCAGAAACATTTAAATGCACTAACACCAGCAGAAGCAGTGCAAGCTCCCCGCACACACACATAGAACAGTTACACTGCACTAACAATGACAGGAGTAATGCAAGCTCCCGTTACACACTCAGAAGTTACAGTTCACTAACACCATCAGGAGCAGTGCAAGCTCCCTTACACACGCACATAGAACAACCACACTGTACTAACACCAGAAGGAGCAGTGGAAACTCCCCCTACATACAAACTTAGAACAGGTACTCTGCACTGGAAAGATCAGTGCAAACTCCCTTTCCACACACAGAACAGTCACACTGCACTAACACTGACGGGAGTATTGAAAACCCCTCTTACATAATCAGAACAGTTGCAGTGCACTACCACCAGCTGGAATAACGCAAGCTCCCCTTACACACTCTGAACAGTTACAGTGCACTAACACCAGCAGGAGTAGTGCGAGCTCCTCTTACACAAACACATAGAACAGTCACTCTGCCCTAACATTGGCAGGAGTAGTGCAAGCTCCCCTTACACACTCACATAGACACCGACACCGACACACACACACAGGAGAGTTACAATGCACTAATACCAGCAGGAGTAGTGCAGGCTTCTGTTGAACATACATAACAGTGACAGTGCATTAGCATCAGCAGGGGAAATGCAAGCTCACCTTGCACACATATGGAACAGTCACACAGCACAAATGTATGACATTACAACGCAAACATTTACAACACATGCCTTTACATTGTGGTTTTCATATCACAGCTACCAATAAAATGCATGATTTTACAACGCATTCCATTACAACGCATTTTTGGAAACTACATTTACAATTCATTGCATTACAATGTATACCATTACAACGTACAATACTTTTAGGCAACAGTAACTATTCACACTCAAATGAGTGCAAAATGAGGGTAAGTGTTTGATAGCGAAGGAATTAAATTTACTATTCCAACTCCAGTGAGTGCAACAGTAGGGAAAGTGTTGGATAGTGGAGGAGTGAAAATTACTATTCCCACTCCAGCGAGTGCAACAATAGGGAAAGTGTTGGATAGTGGAGAGGTAAAAATTACCATTCCCTCTCCAGCGGGTGCTAGAGTAGGGAAAGTGTTGGGTAGTGGCGGGGTAAAAATTACTATTCCCACTCTAGAGAGTGCAACAGTAGAGTAAGTGTTGGTTAGTGTAGGGGTACCAAATACTATTCCCATGTACCCCAAAACCCATACCCAACCTAAAACTTAAAAAATCTCCATTACATGGCTTTAACGGTGTTGTAATGGCATGCATTGTAATGGCATGAGTTGTAATGACATGAGTTTCTTGGCATGCGTTGTAATGGCTGTGTTGTAATTGCATTTGATGTAAAGGCAGTGCATTGTAATGACTGCATTGTATTGGATGTTTCCTGGTACAGTGCAAGTCCCCTTACACAGTTAGAACATTTACACTGCACTAACACCAGAAGGATCAGTGCACACTCCCTTAGCTTACACATAGAACAGACACACTGCACTGCCACTGGCAGGAGCAGTGCAGGCTCCCCTCACACAATAATAACAGTCACAGTGCACTAAAACCAGCAGGAGGAGTGCAAGCTATCATGCACACACACACACTCAATACTGTCACACTGCACTAACACCAGCAGGAGCAATGTCATCCCCCACTTACACAGACACTCAGAACAAATACACTGGACTAACACTGGAAGAAGCAGTGGAAGTCCCCCTTCACACATACTCAAAACAGTCACACTGCACTAACACTGGAAGGATCAGTGTAAACTACCTTTACTCACACATAGAACAGTCACACTGCACTAACACCAGCAGGAGTAGTGCAATCTCCCCTTATACAAACACATATGGCCCAATTCACAGAACTGACTTAGGACAAAGTCCTAAACTTGCTACTCATGGTATTCACAGAATGCACTTACGACTGTCCTAAGTTTACGTCCGCACTCAGGCCGGAATTTCCGCACCCGAAGTGTAAGCCCCGCACCAGGGGTGTTATCTCCACACCCGAAGCGGCATTTCCACCGTTGGGCCGGAATCTCCGCTTCCGGGCCGGAATACCCTATACTATATCTGATGCATTGTGGGTATTCCGGCCTTGAAGTAGAGATTCCGGCCTGATGGTGGAAATTCCGCTCTGGATGTGGACCTTACCCTCCATTAGCATGAGCAGTGCAAGCTTCCCTTACACACACACTCAGAACACTTAGAACAGTCACACTGCACTAAAATCAGCAGAAGCACGTGAAACTCCCCTTACTCACTTAGAACAGTCACACTGCACTAACACTGAATGGATCAATGCCAACTCCCTTCACACACACATATAACAGTCACACTGCACTAACAATGACAGGAGTAATGCAAGGTCCCCTTACACACTCAGACGTTACAGTGTACTAACACCAGTTGGAGGAGTCGAGGCTCTTCCTATGCGCATACTCAGTCACGCTGCTCGAACACCGGAAGGATCAGTTCAAACTCCCTTTACACTCACATAGAACAGCCATACTGCACTAACACTGGCAGGAGCAGTGCAAACTCACTTTAAACACTGAAACAGTTTCAGTTCACTAACACCGGCAGAAACAGTGCAAGCTCCCCTTACACACTCACACACACACTAACACACATAGAACAATCACACTGCACTAACACAGGCAAACTCCCCTTGTACTAGCAGAAGAGTTACAGTGCGCTAAACCTGGAGTGTTATTTTGACACTGGTTTATTCAAATGTTGAGTTTGCTTAGTGGGTGCCATCTCAACTGTGCTAACTCAGTGATCTTTTTAGGAGTATACTTCCAAAGTGATAGTTTTTTCCTGAAAGGCAATATATCAATGACCCCGGCATGCATGGAGTTTTCTCCCAGCAAGCAAGTTCTGAGAAGTAAATCCTTGTGACATTTGCGCCCTCTACAGTGTAGGTCAATCATCACCACCAACGACTCAGGGCCAGTGACCGCTCAGCCCTCCACAGGGCTTGGTCGCCCCACTCACTGCTGCCGCTCCTGCCTGCCTTTGCCGCCTCCTGCCTGCAGATTCCTTCGCTCGCTGCCCGCTGATCCTGGAAATTTCCCGCTGCTCCTGGGAATTTCCTGCTGCCCGCTGCTTCTTGGAATTTCCCGCCGCTGCCTCCCTGCGGCCCGCCCCCCTGTGATTCCATTTGCCTCCCCGCTCCCGCCACCCAGCTGCTCCTCCCTCCTGGCTCCTTACTTAAGGGGACCACAGAGTGTGACCGCTCAGCCCTCCACTGGGCTTGGTCGCCCCACTCACTGCTGCCGCTCCTGCCTGCCTTTGCCGCCTCCTGCCTGCAGATTCCTTCGCTTGCTGCCCGCTGCTCCTGGGAATTTCCCGCTGCTCCTGGGAATTTCCCGCTGCCCGCTGCTTCTTGGAATTTCCCGCCGCTGCCTCCCTGCAGCCCCACCCCCCTGTGATTCCATTTGCCGCCCGCTCCCTCCACCCAGCTGCTCCTCCCTCCCGGCTCCTTACTTATGACGCCCCCAGAGCGACCGCGCAGCCGACGCGTGCAGCGGGAGCGCCGATTGAGCGCCGAAGGTGCGTCAAAGGTAAGCCCGTCTGCGCCCGTCCGCGCCTGGCCCGCGCCCAGCGCCAGGACCCCTGGCCCTCCACCTGGAGGCAAGACGACCCGACTGACCTATGACGCCGCCACTCTCAATGCACCTGCAAGTTCACCTGCCTCCGAACCTGCCCCGCACCCGCCAAGACAAACACCAGCAGCAACCACCTCAAGTGCATCCTGATCAACACCCGCTCCGTCCACAGACACGCCGTGGAACTCTGGAACCTCCTCGACGCTACATCACCGGACGTCGCCTTCCTCACGGAAACCTGGATGAACGCCTCCTCTGCACCGACATCGCCATCACCATCCCGGACGGGTACAAGATCATCAGGAGGGACCGCATCAACCAGACCGGAGGTGGCATCGCCATCGTCCACAGGAACACCATCCGCATCACGACAGACGCCAACGACTCCTTCGCCGCAGCCGAACATCTACACTTCCAGATTCACACCGACCCTAAGACGACCCTCAGAGGCGCCCTCGTCTACAGACCCCCGGGACCACCGGGACCACGCACACAATTCAGCGAAGACATCACAGACTTCATCAGCCCGCACGCCCTCCCCTCCACTGACTACATCCTCCTCGGGGACCTCAACTTCCACCTGGAGAACACCTGGAGAACAACAAGGACCGCAACACCACCGCCCTGCTGGAATACCTCGCCAACCTCGGACTCAAGCAACTGGTCAACACCCCCACCCACTACGCCGGCCACACGCTTGATCCCGTCTTCTCTTCCAGCAAGTACATCACCTTCAGCCACGCCACCGGACTCCACTGGACCGACCACAGCTGCGTCCACTTCAGCTTCAAAAGATCCATGACTCACCACCACCCGCAACAGGTACCTCACAGGAATTGGAGCAAGATCACCACAGACCAGCTCACCACCTCCCTCAGCCAGAGCCCACCCGCCAACACAACGGACCCCGACGAAGCAGCCCGCAACTTCACACAGTGGCTGACCGCCTGCGCCGACGACCTCGCGCCACTAAAGAACCCTCCCAGCAGACCCAGAAGGAAGAAGGCATCCTGGTTCACCGACGACCTCAAGGACTCCAAGAAGACCTGCCGCACCCTCGAGAAAGCCTGGCTCCTCGACCGGACCACCGACAACATGACCGCCCTCAAACACGCTACTCGCAAGCACCACCAGCTCATCCGCACCACCAAGAAGAAATCCCTGAAGGAACGACTGGACAACAACGCCCACGACAGCAAAGAGCTCTTCACTATCGTCAAGGAGTTCTCCAACCCCAGCACCGGCACCAACGACATCACTCCGTCACAAGACCTCTGCGACTCCCTCGCCTCGTTCTTCCACCGCAAGATCGCCGACATCTACAACAGCTTCGGCGCCCCACCCACGCACCCAACCGTTGAACCAACGCCCCCCACCGCCACCCTTTGCACCTGGACCACGGTGACCACCGAAGACACAGCCCGCACGATGAACACCATCCAATCCGGATCACCGACCGACCCCTGCCCACACCACGTCTTCAACAAGGCCGACTCCACCATTGCACCCCAACTCCGGAACATCATCAACGCCTCCTTCAACACCGCCACCTTCCCAGAGAGCTGGAAGCACGCCGAGATGAGCGCCCTCCTGAAGAAACCTACTGAGGACCCCACCGATCTCAAAAACTTCCGCCCCATCTCGCTCCTCACTTTTCCTGTTAAAGTCATCGAGAAGATCGTCAACAGACAGCTGACCGCCTTCCTCGAGACGAACGGATCCCTCGACCCCTCGCAGTCCGGCTTCAGAGCCAACCACAGCACCGAGACCGCCCTCATCGCAGCCACCGACGACATCCGGACCCTGCTCGACAAGGGGGAAACAGTGGCCCTCATCCTCCTGGACCTCTCCGCTGCGTTCGACGCGGTCTGCCACCGCACCCTTGTCCAGCGCCTCAGCAACATCGGTATAAAAGAGAGGGCACTGGAGTGGATCATCTCGTTCCTAGCCGGAAGAACACAAAGAGTCCGCCTCCCCCCGTTTCGCTCCGAGGCCACCGAAGTCATCTGCGGCGTCACTCAGCCCCACCCTCTTCAACATCTACATGAAACCTCTCGCAGCCATCGCACGCCAGCACAACCTCAACATCATCTTTTATGCCGACGACACCCAGCTGATCCTCTTCCTCACCAGAGACCCCGACACCGCCAGAACCTGCCTACACGAAGGGATGAAAGACGTCGCCGAGTGGATGAAGGACAGCCGCCTGAAACTGAACTCGGACAAGACGGAAGTCCTCATCCTGGGATCTTCGCCCTCCGCCTGGGATGACTCCTGGTGGCCCCCAGCCCTGGGCACCGCACCCAAGCCAACCGACCACGCACGCAACCTGGGCTTCATCCTGGACCCCTCCCTCTTGATGATCAGACAAGTCAACGCCGTCTCCTCATCGTGCTTCAACACCCTGCGTATGCTTCGCAAGATCTTCCGCTGGATCCCGACCGAGACCAGGAAGACTGTCACCCAGGCACTCGTCACCAGCCGACTGGACTACGGAAACGCCCTCTACGCCGGAACCACAGCCAAGCTACAGAAAAGACTCCAGCGCATCCAGAACGCCTCCGCCCGACTCATCCTGGATGTCCCCCGACGCAGCCACATCTCCAGCCACCTGAGGAACCTGCACTGGCTCCCCGTCGACAAGAGGATCACGTTCCGCCTCCTCACCCACGCACACAAGTCTCTCCACGACCTGGGCCCCAAGTACCTCAACGACCGCCTGACCTTCTACACGCCCACCCACCAGCAACGGTCCACCAGCCTCGCCCTCGCAGCCGTACCACGCATCCGAAGAGCCACCGCCGGAGAAAGATCCTTCTCTTACCTGGCTGCCAAGACTTGGAACTCCCTCCCCATCCACCTTCAGCTGACCCAGGACCATCTCGCCTTCAGGAAACAACTCAAGACCTGGCTGTTCGAGCAGTAGCATACCCCTCCCCCCAAGCGCCTTGAGACCCTCCCGGGTGAGTAGTGCGCTATACAAATGGCATGATTGCTTGAGAACAAAAATGATGTCTAAACACAGAGGCAGCAGAGGCTGTCTTCAAAAACCAAGGAGCACGTTTACGATACTCTTGTGTAACGCTGGGCAGAAAGCAAGCAGAAAGCAAAGTTGTTGGGGTGCATTTGGTTGCTTGTAAGAGAGAAGGCAGAAATGCTCCATATTTGCACAGTGCAAAGGAGTCTGTGTTACAGGCAGGATTGCTTTTGCGAAAGAAGGGACACCTTCAAGCACAAAAATAATCCTGAGCGGCTATCTCATCTTTCTATTTGTGATTCAGAAAGAGAAATAATGCGGAGACATCTCGCCAGGCTTAGGAAGAAGTAGCATTTTGTTAGCACCCCAGGTTTATAAGTCTTTGTAAATATGGGGATCCGATAAATCCATGGGTGGAAGTATAGAAACTCCCCCACACACACTCATGGAATGAACCCCCCCCCCCCACACACACACACATGGAATGCCCACACACACACACACACACGGAATGCCCCCCCCCACACACACACACGGAATGCCCCCCCCCTCACACACACACACGGAATGCCCACACACACACGGAATTCCTTCCAAGATAAAATGTAACACAGCATTTCTTTACAAAGGCACGCAAGACCACTCGCATCAGGCTTTGCAATAATACCTAAATATGGCCCCCAGTGTTTTCCTCAGCCTAAATAGAGGGTGGGAACTGCTTGGTTGATGAGGAATGAGTACAGTCAGCTTACAGCAGTGCTCCTGCTCCACCAAAATCAGACTGTCCACAGCTTTTGTCTCCCTACGTATTGTGGTATAGTTCCAAGGAATCCCCAAGACCTGCGTGTTTTGAATGACCTAAACTTAGGGCTTGATGTCCACACCTACTCCGGACACCCACACAAGATATTTCAGCCATTCGACCAGCTAGCTCTACAGTGTCACTACCCCCTCCCTGTATTCTACAGTGATGTAGGTAGTTTCTGGCAACTACTGAACATGACAACCCTGATTCCCCAGGAAGCGTGGAAAACAGTACAGTACTTTTCACTGAGACAATAGTGCAGCTGACATCCTTAGCCTCCTCACTCTAAAAGATGGTAACCCCGACCACTTGCTCACCACCAAGGACCAGCTTTGCACTCAAGACACCACAACCATCATGAACTGCATCAACTTAGGAGCTTCTACAGACCTTGTCCCCACCCCATCTTCAACCACAGGAGGAAGATGATCAGCAACAAGCTCACCACCATCTTCAACACATCCATCACCACGATGAAAGGAAAAATGCAGAAGTCAAACCCCTTGTGAAAAACAATGCCGCTGACTCCAGCGAACTCAAGAATTACTGTTCCATGTCTCTGCTCCCCTTTCCAGCAAAATACCTTGTTAAAGCAATCTCAAGGAACACCTGCAGAACAACAATCTTCTGGATACCTCCCAATCCAGAGTATGTACCAGCTACAACACAAAATCCCCCTTGCTCATTGCCACTGATGACATCAGAACCCTCCTTGACTGGGGATAAATGGTGGTCCTGATCCTTCTTGACCTCTCAGCAGTGTTCAACACTATATCCCACTGTACCACTGAGGCTTCACCACATTGGATCCAAGGAGACACTATCAAATATATCGCCTTCTTCCTCATTGGAAGAACCCAGAGATTCAGCCTATTTTCTGGACCTAAGAACGTCACCTGTGGCATCCCTCAAGGCTCATTCCTCAACTTTACAGTGTTCAAAACCTACATAACCCCCTTGGCTAACATAATCAGAATCCATGGACCAGACATCATATCCTAAACCGACAACACACAGTTCATCCTCTCCCTATCAGAAGGCTCCTCCACCACGATGGCCAGCTTCGGCAGGTGAATGCCAATTGTCACCAAATGGATAAATGACAGCTGCCTAAAGCTCAACACTGACAATACAGAAGTACTGATCTTGGGGAACACAACCCCCCTGTGGAATGATTTCTGGTGGCCTTCTCAACTAGGACCCTCACCCACTCCGACAGATTGTGCCCGCAACCTAGGCATCATTCTGGGCAGCAATCTCACCATGAACACCCTGATCAACACAGTCTCCTCCGCCTGTTTCTTCAGTGTTTACTTGCTGTGTAAGATCTTCAAATGGCTCTCCGTCAACACAAGACGAACTGTCACTCAAGCTCCACTCATCAGTCAACTTGACTAAGGTAATGCACTCTACAAAGTTATCACTTCACGAATGCCTCCTTAAAAGACTGCAGATCATACAGAACTTAGCGGCCAGACTCGGCCTCGCCCTGTCTACGGTGACCCACATCACCCTTGTCCTAAATAAGCTCCACAGGTTCCCTATCCAGAAGAGACGTCAATCCAAGATGCTGACCGACACTTACAAAACCATTCACAATCAAGGACTGGCATACATCAACTACCGCCCGAATTTCCACCAACCCTCCAGACACCTGCACTCTACCTCCCTCTCCCTGGCTCAGACCCCCTGCATCCACTGAAACAACAATGGAGGACTCTCCTTCTCCTACCTCTCTGTTAAGTCTTGGAACAACCTCCCCCTTCACCTTCAGACCTCATCCTCTGCTGGAGTTCAGGAAATAACTCACTTTTTCTTTTATTGATGCTGAAGATCTGCATACCCACTCTGGATCAGTGGCGCAGATAAATAAATAGTATGTTTTGTTTCGCCTGGTGGCGGAGAGGTCCAATTTGGGGGCAGGTTATCCCTATCCTGCTCCCTATATGCTATGTTTTGACAGGACAGGGTAGTCCATGAGTCTTAAAATAGCTGCTGGGGGTTTGGCAGTAAATATTCACATTTAATTTTTCTGTTCATCACTGCCAGTTTTTTCCTGGTAGTAGCAGACAGAAAAAGGGACCTCAGATATTAGATAATCATCTAATAGGACAGACAGTGTAATGCCTTTACTTCAAAGGCTTGCACTCCATCAGGGCCCTGGAGTAAGCTTTCTGCCAATGTATTCAATGGAGGCACCATCAATGGGAAGCTGACGGTCTACCCAACAGAGGACCAAGGGTTTGGCAGGCAGGATAATCCATCACATGAAGACCGAGTACCCTATCCGCCAAACTCTAATAAGACCTAGGACTCTTGACATCCATGGGAATGTGTGCTGGGTTTGGCATAGCCCCACATTGGCCGGCTACTGCCAGTGCTCTTCATTCCTATGCAAGCCAGAAAGGGGTCTCTATCTTTCATAAAGGAGAACTTCAAATAAGGGGCTGGGATGGATTGTCTTGTGCATGGTGTACAGTTGTGTATCCTCCACTAAGTGACAATCTTTGAGCACCTTGTGTCCTTATTTTCTATATTTGGCTCCAGCCTCATGCTAACCTGTTATGGACCTGGATGGGGTGTGCCAAAAGTGATCTCCATAATGCCAGAGGACTACGATTCACAGCAGTGGTGGTCTACCCGCTCACTCCTATAACATTCCGCTGTTACATGTGAATCTGGTCTGTGTTATTACCCTGATCTCATATGTGTTTGTATGTATCTACATGCATCTCATGGGGAACCAAACTGAAGGAGGCCTGTGGGTTTGGAAGGCCCTGGACTATTCATGTGTACAATATGGAGATGAGGTTTGTTCCCGGGATCGTAGATAGGTATTGTTGACATTAATGAGAGCAGAGAGAGAGCTGCCAGCCATGCCAGCCAATTAATGTAATCCCTGATGTGTGCTATGAACAGGATGGATGCCTGGCCACCCTGATGTGTGCTTTGAGGAGGATGGATGCATGGCCTCCCTGATGTGTGCTGGGAGCAGGATGGATGCCTGGACTCCCTGATGTGTGCTGGGAGCAGGATGGACGTGTGGCCTCCCTGATGTGTGCTTTGAGGCCGATGTACGCCTAGCCTCCCTGATGTGTGCTGTGAGGAGGACGAACGTCAGGACTTCCTGATGTGTGCTTTCATCCAGATGTACATATGGCCTCCCTGATGTGTGCTGCTAGCAGGATGGCCACCTGGCCACCCTGATGTGTGCTGCAATCAGGATGGACATCTGGCCTCCTTGATTTATTAGCGGGATGGACCCCTGGCCTTCCTGATGTATTTGCAGGATTAACCTCCTGCCTCCCTGATGTATTAGCAGGATTGACCTCTGGCCTCCCTGATGTGTGCTGGGAGCAGGATTTACCTCTGTATGTTTTAGCAGGATTGACCTCTGGCCTCCCTGAAGTATTAGCAGGATTGACCTCTGGCCTCCCTAGTGTGTGCTGTGAGCAGGATGGACCCCATGCCTCCCTGATGTTTTTGCAGGATTGACCTCTGGCCTCCCTGATGTGTGCTGGGAGCAGGATTTACCTCTGTATGTTTTAGCAGGATTGACCTCCGGCCTCCCTGATGTATTAGCAGGATTGACCTCTGACCTCCCTGGTGTGTGCTATGAGCAGAATGGACCCCTGACCTCCCTGATGTATTAGCAGGATTGACCTCTGGCCTCCCTGATGTATTAGCAGGATTGACCTCTGGCCTCCCTGATGTATTAGCAGGATTTACCTCTGGCTTCCCTGATGTGTGCTGGGAGCAGGATTGACCTCTGGCCTCCCTGATGTATTAGCAGGATTGACCTCTGGCCTCCCTGATGTATTAGCAGGATTGCCCTCTGGATTCCATGATGTGTGCTGTGACTGTGAGCTGGCATGAGCCTTTGATGTGCACTCTTCTTCTGTCTGCTGTAGAGAGGATGGATGTGTTCACATCCACTGGTGCTCAGCCACTGCTGGTACATTTGACCCTCTTACACTCATTGGATTGGCAAAGCGCAGCCCCCACTACCGTCGCGGGGAGTGACCTAGAGAGCACTCCACCTCTGAGAGCTGTGCTCCTTTCCTCCTTGCTGAAAGAGTGAGACACACTCGGGGAGGGAAGGGCCAGTGTGCAGGGAACCTTTCACGCTCCACATGCACTAATGCAGACAACAATGCACATGGCTTTTCGAAACATGTTACAGATTACGAGGAAAGATTTGGTGCCAATTCATTAAACAAAACTAGAACTGAATGAAGGACTGAGATGTGAAAAGAAGGGCGATGCAAGAGGTATTGTGGGTGCTTGAGAGTTTTAGTGACCTCGAAACTGAGAGAACCGTTGATGCTCCAACCTGAGCTAGCTTCTATAAATCATTATCTTTTTTTAGATGTGAAGTATAACGGGATTCCTCCTTCCTCGTGGCAGGGTATGGACATCATTATATTTGTTAAAAAGGGGAATGCACCAGCACTGCCTGCCTCTTACTGTTTGATATATTCTGATGCTAAACTATATTCAAAAGTCCGGTCCAACTGGCTAGGGAGGATTATAGCCACACTCGTCTCACTGTGGCAGCATGGCTTTATACCGGGCTGGGGGACCACAGATCATATCCGATGAGTTATCGCTCAGTTGGATGTAGCTGAAGCTACGGGCCGAGATGGCTGTGATCATCCTAGATGCAGAGAAATATCTGTGGGTGGTTTTGACATTGAGCTGGTTTTGCCTTATCACCGCCATTCGAGCAATGTACTATAAACCCTTTGCTCGGCTGCAAATGATGGGTAATGCATCAGGGAAAGTAAAGGTGTACAGAGGGATGAGGCAGGGTGGCCCCTGCTCCCCAACTCTCTTTGCTATTTATAGAGACCCAATTATCAACCAGATCTTACGAAATCAAGCAATAAAACCAGTAACAACTAACGGGTATGATACCAAGTTCATGGCTTACCCGGATGATAATGCTATTATTACAGCAGAAAATGAGAAGTCAATTAAAGAGATGGAAAGCATGGCAGGGGATTTGGGAGGGAATAAAGGGAGCACTCATTTTCAAGATCTTTGCAACGTTGAATCAGCCATCTACCTGGGGGTCAAGATAAGCAATACCATAGATGCGATCTCGCCCACTAATATAGATCCACTACTTGATAATAAATGAAGACGCTTAGATAAACTACATTTTATAATTATAGGGAGATCCCAATGTATTAAAAATTATAGTTTTTCCTAAACCGTTGCATATATTTCACTCTCACCGCTTTTAGGTAGCAAATGTTACCATTAAAAAGCTGAATGCAATGTTTATACATTTCATATGGCTTTACCAGAAAACCCACAGGGCGCTAAAAACTCTGACACTCCCTTAAGAAAGAGGTGGTTGGGCATAGTGATCGTATGTATAAACCACGCATGCTTTATTAGTTGCAGTGTTTTCCTTATTATTTTTTTCATTTCCTGATTTGGGTTTAATAGGAGTGGCAAACACAGGGCTGGTCCCTCTGTGGTCCTGATGAAGAGCTAGTGGTAGGCTCGAAACATGTTGATCGTACACTGAACGGCTACGCATTACAGTTAGGTTTTCTCCGTGTAACACCACTTTTTAGATAGACCAAGCCAGGAGCGATAATAAAGTATTTAAACCCACTGGCAAGGTATTTTTAATCACTTTCATCCACTCCACCACATTCTGCACTACATATAGTCTTCCTTTTCAAGTGCTCCTCCGTATTTCACAGCTCGACCCAGTTCGTAGAAACTGAGATAGCCTCAATGATGAAGCATGTCACCGTGGAGAAACCCTGGTTTGTGAGGGGACTCAAGAAAGACATTTTTCTTTCCTGAAGGTTTTTCCTGATCACACTGATTAGAAGCCTTTTCCTTTGACTAGGTCCCTGAACCAGTGACCTCGGGTTTTCTTTGTATGAAATGGAAATATGTACATGAATATCAGCTAAGCCAAGTGGACAGAGTGATGTGCTCACCATACTATCTCATCTCAGTAACACTTATCAGTTTTACTAACTTTTTAAATATTTTATGCGAATGTTTTAATCTTCTCTTTTATAATGCGCCGTATATACATAGAGCCACACTGCATATTATCTAATGTATTCACTGTGTTTCAATTCTGCACGTATATCTATTTTAACTCTCCAGTCAAGATGTAATATTGTCAATATTATTGTGTCTTTTATGATCAGAATGATCTAAATAAAGACTGTTTTGACTTGACTTGACTTGACTTATGCACATGTGAAGCTAAATGTCTTGAAGAAGAGGGAAGTTGATAATTGCCCTAGGTGCCAAGTAGGGCCTGATGAAAGTATACCTATGTTCTTTTCATGAAACAAATGACTGCCTTCAAGAACAGCCTTTGAGGCCTTCTGGCAACAAACAACAACAAGGAAATCTCCATTAGCCCACTCTAGATGCTACTTGGGTATGATAGCGAGGCTGTTCTTGATGCAACACAACAGAATTTTATATTTATTTCAGTTGCCGTGGCCCGCTTATATATTCCTTCTGCATGGATATATACAGATACCCCTATGTATCAGTCTTGGTTTAACTGCCTCTTGAGTATTTATGTGCAAGAAACATGGTTGTATAAATGCAAGGAATAGAGGCTGAAAGATCTGGGCACCTCTGATGACATAGCTTAACAACAGGCCGGGATATGTCATTTAGGATATGAAGGGATTTACAGGCACATGCATCAACAGGAAAAGCGGCCGCAAACGGGCAGATTCTCAGGATCTGCCCCTTTACCGATGGTATTTTTGCATTTGGGATGCATCTTCCCAAATGCAAAAATAGCAATTTAAGTTATCTCTAAATTGCGATTGCATTTATGGAATCACAAATTGAGATTGCTTAAAAGCAATGCAGTAAAGTAAAAAAAAATGTTATTTTGCTAATAGGGACTTCATGGTAATTTGCAAAAACTTAGAAAATGCACTTTTGTGCATTTTTCAAAATTTCATGTTGCGCACACACATGCCCTTAGGGCATATGTGTGCACAACATATGTGCACAGTTCAATTTTAGGGGTGAAACAGGGTGTCCTTTTGACATCTTTGCACCCTGAAATTGCATCCGCAATTTGCAAGTAGCAAATAAGAAAAGTGTAGGAATCGCTATTATTACAGTGATTCCTACATGCATAGGCTTTTACGAGTATTTACTTGCGATTCCTTAATTATCGCAATCAAGGACTCGCAAAATCCTTCCTTGATGCATGTGCCTGATTGAGCCTTGTCATATGGTCTGCGGCGGGAACCCAGCTCTCTCCCTATGTGTGTTGTACCTAAGCGGTATCTTTGAAATGTGGTACACCAGGCCCTATCCAAGACGGACACACAGGGATCTAGCTAGTTGGACTTGGACATTTTTAAGTGGAGTGAGGGAGACCCTGGGGACGCGACACTGGGTAACCGACCGTACGCTTCCACAGGTTTCCCGACTCCCTACTCCTTTCTGTAGTTACTAACTTATAAGATCAAGGAAGCCATGTAGTTATCTATGTATTCATTTATTAATGTATGAATGAGGTAACTTATGTACTTTTTAAACAGCTATATATGTAATTTATTCTTTTTTGTATCTTTCTGGGCAAAAAAGAAAAGAAAAAAGAAACTGAGAAACCCTGCGTGCAAGTGCCTAGAAGTAATGTATGCAAGGTAGGAATCACATTATTGAACCAGTCAGATGTCATAAGCAGCCAGTCACTGCCATCAAATAGCCTGAATTTTCACTAAATGATCTAATCCCCTCTCTTCTAGCCCTAGTGTTGATTCTTGGCCTCTCAGATGTTGCATGCCTAACATTCACCCTTCAGTCACATCACGCCTTCCCAGGAGCTCTAGTGCAAAGATCTGTGTTTCAACAGTAAGTAAACCTGGACCAGAGTTAGATGCTTAATGACTGTAGAAAAATCAATTATCTCTGTTTGCTGTATAAAGCGTCCCCACTAAAACAAGCATTGCTCATTAAACAGCAGCGGGATCACATGGTTCATTTGACTCAGTCCCACATATCGTTTTTAGTTAAGCACACTTGCAGATGTTTGTCTTCTGGAAGGTCCCACGCGTCCTTAGCGCAATAGCAACGCGTCACCCTCACAGCCTGCAAGTTGATGACTTTGAGGCCAAACACAAGCTGAGGTGGTGCCTGGGGCCCAACTCCATGTGACATGAATTAATGAAACAATGCTCTGGTGCCTCGTGGGATAAAACTTACCTGAGAGCAGCCTGTGGCTACTATCACCCGGCCTTCACGAGGAGCCCCCGATGCCGAAGATATCTCTTGTTAAAGATCACTACATCACCATGCTGTTGCACTACTCCTCAGCTCCAGGGATGAGAATACTCAAGCAGAGTACCAGGAGAACCAAGATTTTATGAAGGACTAGGAGGCTAGCACTATGAGTAGTCCTTTAGGTTTCTACTCTGCAGGTTCTAAAGAACCGTCACACCATTAAAAATCTGTTATGAACAGAGTGAAAAATACTCTGTGTCCCATAGTTCACTCCTGCTCTCCACTCTTCCCCTTGTAGGTGCTGCAGAGACCATCTTCTTTTCAAAGCTGTAGATTTATTCTCCCAAATGAAACTTTGGCTTCCAGTTTCCTGGCTTCTAAATCTAAATTGAACGCATTTGAATAAAAGTACTAAAGCTTACAGAGCACATAACATTTATTACTAGTTCTCGGTCACCTAAATTACAAAACTTTCACAGTAAAATTCAAATTTATGAATCCAGCTAAACCAATCTACACCTGACACTGCCCCAGGAGAAGAGGGAGGGATGGTGCTTTCCATCTAGTCTTTATTAAAAAACTGAAACTCAGGTCACTTCGCTTGGAGAATTGCAATTTTATGACGCAAAAGAAGGCTAACATTATGTAAGTTCAAGACTTTTTATATGAGAGCCCATCAAATGCCCACACGATTAAAATAAAACCTACTGAAACCATCTGAGTAAGTCCAATCTACAGCTTTAAGGATGTCCTGTGACCACAAGACCTTCCTTTCGAGCCAAAATACTTCTTACTGAATGAGCTAAATGTTATGTATTACTGATTTTACGATATCTTTAATTTTATATGTCAATAAATTCGGTAATGTGCAATATTTCTGTAACAATTTATTTCTTGGAAATAAAGAACTTTGATTGATTAGAAAGAGCTATGAACTAATTTTTTTAACACACTTTATTGATGACCGCAGTACCATACATACATGCGGAAAAAGAATTGTCCAGATACGGTCTTTTTTGTTTTTCTCCCAGATTACCAATCTCATTACATGTTATACATAGCAGTTCGGTTTTCAGCATCCTGTATGGTAGAAGAGGCTTACAAAGGTCTTTCTCAAGACTAGCAATAAACATGCTGTATTCCAGCAGCCATTCAAAGTTGTGTATATTTTTTATTCTACTTTCTATTCTATTCTGTTCTATTCTATTTTCTATTTAGACTAGTGAGAACTCATGCCAATCACGTCACCAACCCTTCCAGCCCACCCTATCCCTCTCCTGGTCAGTCTTACTTTATCTTCCACAATTAGTACAGGGAGTCAGCACATAGGTACCCTCCCAAAGGATACCATGTACAGGACAAAATCATAATGTCTCTAGTCGATGGGGCGAATGACAAAGAAGAGCCAGGTGCTCCGCACGTTACTGAGATGCGGTGGTTTGTGTAGGGGACAGATCTAGTGTTTCCAATTCAAGTAACATGACCTCCCAATCTAATGAGATATGTTGCTTCCTCAATCCCTACGAAGAGCTGCACCCTCCACCCTCCTCCATTGAAGCATGTTAGTCTGCCAGACCGCAACCGCTGGACTTCTGGGAGACTTCCACATCATAGTTAGCACCCTGATCAAAAAAATTAGTGCAAGGTCCAAAAACTTTAACTGCACCTTCTGGACCTTTGAGCGCCTACGGAGTCCCATCAGGCAGGTTAGGGCCTCGCCTGGCACTGGGAGTTGTGTCACTATGGCTAGGGATTGGCGTACCCCTCCCCAATAACCCCGCAGGCGAGAACAAGACAATAGTGTGGTGGTGAGCCTCTGCAAGGCCTAACAGTGCAAGGGGTTTGCCCTTCTCTGCACAAGTCCTCAGACCAATCGGATAGAAGTTGGCACAGAAATTGGAATAGAAAATACAAAGTTTATTAACCTCATGAGGTGGAACTACATTCACACAACACCCTTCGGCAATGTATGAAGTAGCAGCCTGAATGGAAGGAGCGTGGTCTTTTTATACCCACACAGGCTCAAAAAAAGGCAGTACAAGTACAAGAAATAGGTTTTAGGCACATATAATGTCATACAGAAAATGTACAGTCAACAAGTGGGAGGAGCTAACAGTTGCTATTTCTCGTAAACACATCCTGACATTTACAGACTAACAGAAGCTGCAATGACAGCTGCAAGCTCAACTGAGCATGTGCAAAGTAGAAGAGGCTAAATATACCTGTCTCTAGGCAGATTTCAAGAGCAGACAACAGCAAGGTAGGACAGAGCACATGGCATACACGTGGCAGAACATGGCAAACAAAATGGCTGCCAGAAATACAAAATGGATTCAACAAAACAGACAAGATAGTCTCTAAATACAGGATGGCTTCTGCTAATGTAGAAAATAAAATGACAAATATGAACATTGCCGGCGCCATCTTGCTTAGTGAGGGACTTTACGTGCACGTAAGCAGCAACCATTTTAGACATAGCGGCCATTTCATACTCTGCTGGTCACCTGTGAGTCACCCCGACCTCGCTATCATCCCCCCGCGCTCTGACTAAGCCTGAACACATGTACCAGGGTCGTAAAACCTTGTCAGCATGACAATGCCTCGGAGTCACTTCCCTGCACCTGGCCACTCAATGCCAGGCACTAACCAACCCCTGTGGACATAGTTTATTACCCGCGCACGGCAGGGCTTGTTTCACCAACAAAGGGGCCTGATCTAATAAAAGACACAAACCCTTAGATCTGACTTATCCCACGTACTTTTAGATCCTGTCGGAATGTCCAGCTGCTAGATAGCAATCATCTGTTAGATCTTGGTGGAGGGAAGATTGGTGCTGTGTCTGTGTGGGAACTAGCTTGAGGTGGGGATTCCAAGGATGTTTGACTATGCCATAAACTGATGCCAGGAATGTTTGACCATGTAATAAACTGACTAAAAAGCATATAATAGACCATGCCACAGCGATGCAGTTAGAGCACCTCCTGACGATAGCCCCGGTGTCTGATGTGATGTGTTTTCCTCTGGAGAAATAAACCTGTTCTTCGCCTTCCAATTTCCTGTGCTTGCCTCGGTATTTTGATCGCTAATGTTAGGGTGAATTAGAGGTGGTTTGCACCAAGCGGTATCGAAAGTCTTGGTAGTTTCGCTGTTTTTCATCAATTGGCGCACCAACGTCGTGCCCATCAACGCCCCGTGGGTCCGGTGAGAGAGGTCCTAACGACGGAGTGAACATCTAAACGATCGGGAAGTGCATCTGCCTGAAAGAGACCCTCGTCTGGCGGCCGATCAACTGAACTTCACCGGTTCCGAACGGACCTCTCTCGAGTGACCTGCGGTCCTGACTGGGACCTTACAGGAACACCGCATTTTTGGAGTGAGAGGACAAACGGGCACTGAAAGGGGACGATGAAGAAACAGTCCATAACGATCCGGGTAAGGTCGTGATATACGACAAAACTGATTGTCTGATTGTATTGAAATTGTTTGCTCGAATACTAGTATTCCGTTCTTGAAGGTATTGGTAGTAATTGAGACATTCCCTGCTTGCAAACAACGTAGAATAGGAATATTCCCTCTTTGCAGGCAGTGAAGGGCAGGTAGTGCGAACCTTTGTCCACGACCTATTGAGATATTTATAATGACCGCTTGTACGTCATGCCTGTCTTCTCAAAATTGTTTGCTTGTTTTGGACCTGACCGTTTGTTAGAGGTCAGTCAAGCAGCACCGCGGAAGGTACACCTAACAATGACATGTATGTTAACTATGTAGTAGCCATCGTTGCTTATATAAAACTATGACACAAATACATGAGAAAGGACCGGGTAAATCAGTGGCTACTGACGGGATCTTTTGATCTCGCTAAAATAGAAATCTTAGAAATAGCGCTCCACAAAAAGAAAGCTACGCCAGCCATGCTTGACAACTTTGGTCTGTGGCAAAAAGAAGCAACCCAACAAAAGAGAAGAAACAAAGCTAGACTAGATAAAGAGATGAGAAAAGCAGCTCGCCAAGCATGTAAAAAGTTAGAAGAAGATATAAAAGAAAGAGAGACTGACAGAAATGAACAAGAATCGAAAATATCAGGCCAGTGCCCTGTTAGAACGCCTTCGACTCTTTACCCTGAGCTACCAACTAAACAGAAAGTAGATGATGATTTGTTATTAGGACCTCCGATCATCTACATGCCACCTCCTTATGCCCCTACACATCCTGTAATACAACGTCAGGAATCCAAAAGCGTAGTTGAAGGCAGCGCCATTGCCTTGACTCCCATAGCGCCAGCACCAACAGAGTCTCTTGTGCCTAATGCCTCATCAAAAGGCGGGTCAGTAGAAGCTGAATCAAAAGAGAAAGGGTTGCCGAGGATCCCACGATTAAGTAAAAAGGAACGAGCAGGTATCGATAAAATAGATAAAATGCTCATAGATAGGAAAGAGACCGAAGAGTATATAACCGACATACATTTGGGAAACAGAGGGGACCCCTACTTGTGATGCAATTGCTACACGTAGGGAAGTGTAAACATAAGTGGAAAAACGAAATGTAGCAAGCAAATCAATTCTTATATGCCATTGTCTATAAGGTGGACTACATACAATACACACAAATATAGAAAAAACACAAAATATCTGATATAAAAATATATATTCTCTATTTATTTTTTCATATTTTTGCTCTTTATGTATAAATATTTGATAACTATTTAAATACAGAGTGATAAAAAAAGTACAAGACTATACAGACACAAATACAAAAAACAATGTCAAATGACCAGTTGGTATTAGGACTATTGACGTTGGCAGTGCGGTGAGATGGAACACTACGCGCGTTTCGGCCACAGCCTTCATCAGGAGACCGTCATTTTCCACCAAACAACCCCAAAAAAAATTTTAAATTGTATTTCGAGTAAGAGGGGAAATATAACGTAAAATTATTCAAAATATGCTGACATCTTCTTATATTTGCTTTCGTAGACTGCGTAAATTGGCTGAGGTAGCTAGAGGATATGATCCAGAGTCATTGGTGCTTATATTGGTGTTGTGAATTCAATATTTGATATTCAAAAGATGTGATTGATAGCCTTTTATTAGAACTGAAACTGCTCTGTGGCAAAGCTCCCTCTATCGGTTGATTCAAAAAACGTCTTTATATAGTGAAAACCTTCTCAGATAAAACGCGAGGATCTGTCGTCAGAAATTGGTCTACTATATGCCGAAGCTCCCTCTAGGGGTTGATAGGAGAGACGTCTTCATAGAATAAAAACCATCTTCTATCTAGCGAGGTTCTATGGATAAAATAAATATTTCGATGTATTCGGGGTTCTGGTCAGAAATTAGTCTGCTATATGTCGAAGCTCCCTCTAGGGGTTGATGGGAGAGACGTCTTCATCGAATAAAAACCATCTTCTATCTAGCGAGGTTCTATGGATAAAATAAATAAATATTTCGATGTATTCGGGGTTCTGGAGGGACGCCCACACACGCATGCAGAGGGATGATACGGGCTACCCGGCTTGCCGAGGATCCCACGATTAAGTAAAAAGGAACGAGCAGGTATCGATAAAATAGTTAAAATGCTCATAGATAGGAAAGAGACCGAAGAGTATATAACCGACATATGCAGCTCCTATGTCAAAAACCATAAGCGACACTTCCTTGTACGCCTCTGTTACCACACACTCACTGCTTATGAGGAAAAGTACAGAGAGGTAGGGCTCGAGCGACTAATGGCTCTTTATAGAAAGGTAGATACGGGAGATGAAAATAACTGTGATGTAGCAGAACTCTTCTCGTACACACTAGAGGTATTCCGCCATCTCATAGAACAAGGACGGGTAGTTAAGTATAAGACATCTACAATGACAGGGCCCCCGATAGAAAAACCGAATACCATGATGCCAATAAAAGAAGCTGCCCCTTATTGGGTCCCCCTAGAGGACAAGGTAACAATGATGACATAAACCACCAGGATGCAAAAGGAAGGGTGGTCTACAATTGGGTGTATCAGCCATGGGACAGACAGGACATCCTGATGTTCCGTAAATCTCTTCTAGATTTGCGAAAGAATCCCACCGACTTTTACACAGAACTAGGTACTGCTCTGGGGTCCACAATAATGAAACTTGCTGACATTGACTTGTTCTTCGGGTTATGTTTGCCAGCCGATGTGTAGCAGCAGATTAGGAGGATAGACCACACAGAATTGCTCGGTCATACCTGGGAACAACTCAGCACATTCGATAAACAGCGGAATCCTGGCCAAAAAACAGTTAAAGCTCTATTGGACCTCCCTGATAAAATAGTGCAGAAGTTAAAAACACTGATACCAGAGAAAAAGATAGACTGGTCCATAGTAACAGCGTGCCGCCAGAAACGACAAGAGGATGTCTCCGAGTATTTCTCGAGATTCGAAACAGTGTTCTCCGATCACAGTGGACAGGACTTGTCCACAGCGACCGGACACCACTTATTCGTGCAAAATTACATCAAAGGACTGCTGCCGGAGGTAACACAGAAATTACAAACTAGCGAAAGTAGTTGGGCAGCCTCTAAGACAGCGGCTATTCTCCAAATGGCCCAGTAATATGAACATCAGAAAAACAAGAATGACAGAGCCACAGAAAAGAAAAAGAAGGACTTAAAGGAAAGAGTAATGATAGCCCAACTCCAAGGGGTGAATACAGGATGGGAATAATATAAAGGAGGATACCAACAGAATGTCCCTATAGTACAGCCTCCTAGAAATGACTCATTGACACCATATGTACGACGCCAGGACTTAGGACAGGATCAATGCGCATTTTGCAAAGAATACGGACACTGGAAATCCCAAAGCCCAGCCTTATCAGGAGCTAGTAGGGGCAGAGGGATAAGGGAAAAAACAAATGAACAGAAGGAAGAGGACATGGGAGAGGGTACGCAAGTGAAGCTACCGAAGGAAGGCCAGGAAGAGTGAACGCATTTGACCGCCCTAGACAGAACCAGTGTCAACAGACAGATTACGACAACATGTATGACTTTTCATAGGACAGCCAGGGGCAAGGGAGGGATCCAGTCGAGCTCTATGTTGATCAGCAAGGCCCTTATGTTACCGCAAAGGTCCTGGGCACAGAGTTGCCATTTTTGGTAGACACAGGAGCAACACGTAGTGTGCTATCCAAATGACTGATTCCAAGAGCACCCTTGTCTGGCTCACATATGACCTCAAGAGGATTTGACTGTACGCCCTCCACCAACCCTTTGTCCAGACCAATCCCCTTCAAACTTGAAAACAATGTTATCGACACAACGTTCCTTCTCTCATCCAACACTCCAGATGCCATTATCAGTGTCGATCTACTGAACAATTTCCGTGCGATTATCAGATGTTCGCCAGACGGAGTACAAGTCATCTTATATGACAATCACCAACACCCGAGAGATAATCCATCCCAACACATGTATCCCATTTCTGAGACAGACATATCCGTACTAGACACTTTACCCTCGCATCTGTGGGCTAGGGCTTATTTAGACGTAGGACGAATGATGATTGACCCAGTACACGTGACAACACGACAAGACGCAACCTTACCGAAAATACCCCAGTATAACATATTGCCAGAGGGCGAGAAAGCCTTGACCGAAATCATACAGTCACTACTAGAGGCAGGTGTGGTAGAAGAGGTAATGAGCAATGTTTGTAATAGTCCTATTTTCCCGATCATAAATAGACAGGGAGAGGGAGATGGAAAAGCCCACCGCTTCATCTTCAACCTGCGGGAGATAAACAAAATATTAGTACCACAGTACCCAGTAGTTTCTGACATCACCACCATCCTGACCCTTATTCCGTCAACTGCTACCACTTTCGCCGTTATTGATCTAAAAAATGCCTTCTTCTCCATACCCATTCATCCAGACAGTCGCTATCTGTTCGGATTCCCTCTAAGATCCCGCTCATATAGATTTTGTCGAGCACACCAGGGGTACACCGAGAGCCCGAGCATCTATAGGCAGGCGCTCAAAAGACAGTTAGATGCAGTTTAATTACCAGACAGGGTGATGTTGATACAGTATGTAGACGATATCCTCCTAGCAGCAGACACCACTCCACTAGCTGTCACAGCCACCATCCAACTCCTAAGCTTCCTTGCAGAAAATGCCCACAAAGTTTCTCGAAAGAAATTGCAGTTCTGCAAACCACATGTAACATATTTAGGTCACCTCTTATCAAAAGAAGGGAGGAAACTCACACCAGACAGCATCCAGGCAATTCTAGACACTCCCGTTCCCAAGAATCAGAAGCAAGTCCGCTCTCTGATAGGCCTCACCTCCTTCTGCCGACAGTGGTTACCGAACTTTAACCTCATTGTCAAACCCCTTCTCTCCCTCCTAGCCAAAGACACCCCATCACCTTTCCCCTGTACACCCGAATGCCAGTCAGCATTCAAAGAATTGCGAGATGCCCTTTGTTCAGCACCTGTTCTAGGAACCCCGGACTACTCCAAACCATTCTTCCTCTACACACATGAAAGGGAGGGATGTGCATTGTCTGTCTTAGTGCAATCAATTGGTCACAAACATCGCCCTTGTGCATATTTCTCTGCCACCCTCGACCCAGTAGCTAGAGCATTGCCAGCGTGCTTGCGCGCTGTGGCAGCTGCAGCAGTATCCATACACCAGAGCGAAGGAATAGTGCTCTCCAATCCAATCACTGTGTTAGCACCCCATGCAGTCAACACGCTACTAAACCAGACCAAAACCCAACACTTGACTAGCGCACGACTGACAGGTTACGAGTTGAAACTGCTAGCACCACACATTACCCTGAAGCGATGCACCACTCTCAAAGCAGCCACATTGTTACCCCTACCCGAAAATGACCGTGGTGTGACTCCACTGCACGATTGTGTGACCCTCACTGATGAACAAACAAAGAGTAGAGTGGATCTCAGAGACACTGCCTTTCCAGAGCCAGATGGGAAACTATGGGTAGACGGCTGGTGCATCAAACTTCCCGATGGCACCACCTCAGCTGCATATGCCGTCACCACAGCCCTAACCATCCTAGAGACAGCCCGCATTGCCCAGCGATCCGCCCAAGCAGCAGAGCTCATTGCCCTCACATGAGCATGTATTATAGCAGCTGGTACGACAGTAAACATATACACCGACAGCCAGTACGCCTTCGGGGTGGTTCACTATTTTGGGCTCCTGTGGAGAGAAAGAGGGTTCCTGATTTCACACGGCACACCCATCCTACATGGAGATCTAGTCTCCGCAATGACAGAAGCAGTCCTCCTCCCCAAGCAGCTAGCAGTGATTAAATGCCAGGCACATAAGAAAGTGACCAACCTCATTGGACAGGGAGACGCATTAGCCGACATTACTGCCCGAACCACAGCCCAGGACAGAAAAACGACACAAATGTATGTGACCAGGTCACAAGCAGAAGTATGGACTGACGCTAGAACGACTGTAAGGGACATACAAACGACAGGCATACAGGACAAACTGACTGAATGGGCTCAGGTGGGACTGAGAGACGAGGAAGGCTGCTGGAGGACAAAAGACGGAAACAAATGGCTGCTACCTAATGCCTATCTGATCCTCATATTGACCATGGCACATTTCCCCGCACACATAGGATCTGCCCCCATGACCGAACTGATCACCAGAGTATGGCATAACAGCAAGATAGCAGAATCAGCAAAACGCCTAGTACAGCAATGCATAGTATGCCTGCAACACAACCCAGGGAAAGGGACCGTAGGACCACGGGGAGGGTTTGGAGTCCCTGATCACCTGTTCAAAGTCCTCCAGATGGATTACATCCAGCTAGAGAGGTGCCATGGTCTAAAATACGTACTAGTGATCGTGTGCGCCTTTAGCAAATGGGTGGAGGCCTACCCCACCCATGACAACACCGCCTTAGCTACTGCGAAGCTATTACTGAAAGAGTTCTTCCCCCGATATGGCTTTTGTTGAGTTTTATGGAGCTACAATGGCCCCCACTTCATAGCAGAAGTTATACAGAACATACTGAAAGTGTTGGGGGTAAAGCAAAAGTTCCATGCCATTTTCCACCCCAGTCAGCGGGCCTGGTAGAAAGACACAACGCCACGCTAAAACTGAAGCTAGCAAAATTAGTCGCCACGACTGGTTTGAAATGGCCCGACGCCCTCCCACTGGCATTGCTGTCAATGCACTCCACCCCAACCAAACACCAACTGACCCCTTACGAAGTAGTCTTCAGCAGGCCTATGAACATTTGGGAGGCACCAAAGCCAACCTCCATTAATGATGTCCCGGACATACTAATGTCCGACTATTTGTACAAATTAACAAACGAACTAACACTTATCCGCCAACAGATGCAGCAAGCCATACCAGACGTATCCAGGGGCCCAGGACATAATATCAAGCCTGGAGACTTCGTGCTGACAAAGAGTCTGGAACCCAGGTGGACGGGCCCCTGGCAAGTCTTGATCGCCACCCGAATTGCTCTTCGAGTGGAAGGAAAGCAAAATTGGCTGCACGCACATCACTGTCCCCAACACTGACAACCTGTGAGGAAGTGGACATCCAAGAAGAGCTCCTGACAACGGATCGACCAGCCCTGAGTTGCTACCCACAAACAGAGTGTTAGAAGGGGCGATCCCAGTGGACCAGGATATGCTCTCCCGATCACTCCGTGACCCACCTCTCCCTGGAATACAGCCGAGTCCTACGGTGAGGTCCTCGCCGGGGAGGACTCCGGGTCTAAGATTGTACACACTGAGCTCAAACCACACTTATGTACGGACACCACACAGTGGGTTTCAGTAAGCAAGTTCTTTATCACACAGTAGAATTTGAGACAAAATGAACACGTATTTACAAGCGATCGAGGGATCGTAAAGTCTCGGTTGGAAGGAATAGGGTAGCGGGACAGTCTCAATATTAGGCCAGTATGAAGCGTACCCTGCGCACAGCTCTCAATCCTTGAGCCGGGGGATACGGGAGATGGAGGTCGTACTGGCTACTCTACTCACTTCTTCTCGAGTCAGATCGTGTTGGTAGCGTCGATGGTCCAGCCGGATCCGAGTACTCCTGGAGCCACGACGAGGTCAGCAGGGCTCGATCCGGAGTGAACAGAGTGTCTGTCAGTTCTTGAGGAGCCGCGACAATGTCAGCAGGGCTCAGGGTGTTCAGCGAAATGTCCTTAGAGGTTCAAGGATGAGCCGCGTCGAGGTCAGCAGGGCTCCGAGGTTCCAGTTGCTTCTTCATGAGGATGAGCCGCGACAGCGTCAGCAGGGCTCAGGGTGTCTCAATGAATGTCCTTAGATTTCAAGGATGATCCGCGACGAGGTCAGCAGGGCTCCGAGGTTCCAGTTCCTTCTTCACGAGGATGAGCTGCAAAAGTGTCAGCAGGGCTCGCTAAGTTCCAACGTCCAGTCTTCTCCCCGAGGGTTAAGCCGCGATCAGATCAGCAGGGCTCTCTTGTCCAGGATACAACTGCTCGCTAGTTCTTGGGCGGGCCTTGATATAGCACCGTGGCCCTTTGATGTCCGGACCCTCGCAGGCGGAGATCTCATGCCTCGGGGCTGGTCGCCATATTGTTTTTAGTTAAGCACACTTGCAGATGTTTGCCTTCTGGAAGGTCCCACGCTTCCTTAGCGCAGTAACAACACGTCACCCTCACAGCCTGAAGTTGATGACTCTGAGGCCAAACACAGGCTGAGGTGGTGCCTGGGGCCCAACTCCATCTGACATGAATTAATGAAACAATGCTCAGGTGCCTCATGGGATAAAACTTACCTGAGAGCAGCCTATGGCTACTATCACCCGGCTTTCACGAGGAGCCCCCGATGCCGAAGATATCTCTTGTTAAAGATCACTACATCACCATGCTGTTGCACTACTCCTCAGCTCCAGGGATGAGCATACTCAAGCAGAGTACCAGGAGAAACAAGATTTTATGAAGGACTAGGAGGCTAGCACTATGAGTAGTCCTTTAGGTTTCTACTCTGCAGGTTCTAAAGAACTGTCACACCATTAAAAATCTGTTATGAACAGAGTGAAGAATAGTGTCCCATAGTTCACTCCTGCTCTCCACTCTTCCCCTTGTAGGTGCTGCAGAGACCATCTTCTTTTCAAAGCTGTAGATTTATTCTCCCAAATGAAACTTTGGCTTCCAGTTTCCTGACTTCTAAATCTAAATTGAACGCATTTGAATAAAAGTACTAAAGCTTACAGAGCACATAACATTTATTACTAGTTCTCGGTCCCCTAAATTAGAAAACTTTCACAGTAAAATTCAAATTTATGAATCCAGCTAAACCAATCTACACCTGACACTGCCCCAGGAGAAGAGGGAGGGATGGTGCTTTCCATCTAGTCTTTATTAAAAAACTGAAACTCAGGTCACTTCGCTTGGAGAATTGCAATTTTATGACGCAAAAGAAGGCTAACATTATGTAAGTTCAAGACTTTTTATATGAGAGCCCATCAAATGCCCACACGATTAAAATAAAACCTACTGAAACCATCTGAGTAAGTCCAATCTACAGCTTTAAGGATGTCCTGTGACCACAAGACCTTCCTTTCGAGCCAAAATACTTCTTACTGAATGAGCTAAATGTTATGTATTACTGATTTTACGATATCTGTAATTTTATATGTCAATAAATTCGGTAATGTGCAATATTTCTGTAACAATTTATTTCTTGGAAATAAAGAAATTTGATTGATTAGAAAAAGCTATGAACTAATTTTTTTTAACACACTTTATTGATGACGCAGTACCATACATACATGCGGAAAAAAAATTGTCCAGATACGGTCTTTTTTGTTTTTCTCCCAGATTACCAATCTCATTACATGTTATACATAGCAGTTCGGTTTTCAGCAGCCTGTATGGTAGAAGAGGCTTACAAAGGTCTTTCTCAAGACTAGCAATAAACATGCTGTATTCCAGCAGCCATTCAAAGTTGTGTATATTTTCTATTCTACTTTCTATTCTATTCTGTTCTATTCTATTTTCTATTTATACTAGTGAGAACTCATGCCAATCCCGTCACCAACCCTTCCAGCCCACCCTATCCCTCTCCTGGTCAGTCTTACTTTATCTTCCACAATTAGTACAGGGAGTCAGCACATAGGTACCCTCCCAAAGGATACCATGTACAGGACAAAATCATAATGTCTCTAGTCGATGGGGCGAATGACAAAGAAGAGCCAGGTGCTCCGCACGTTACTGAGAAGCGGTGGTTTGTGTAGGGGACAGATCTAGTGTTTCCAATTCAAGTAACATGACCTCCCAATCTAATCAGATATGTTGCTTCCTCAATCCTCTCTCCTATTCACTACGAAGAACTGCACCCTCCACCCTCCTCCATTGAAGCATGTCAGTCTGCCAGACCGCAACCGCTGGACTTCTGGGAGACTTCCACATCATAGTTAGCACCCTGATCAAAAAAATTAGTGCAAGGTCCAAAAACTTTAACTGCACCTTCTGGACCTTTGAGCGCCTACGGAGTCCCATCAGGCAGGTTAGGGCCTCGTCTGGCACTGGGAGTTGTGTCACTATGGCTAGGGATTGGCGTACCTCTCCCCAATAACCCCGCAGGCGAGAACAAGACCATAGTGTGGTGGTGAGCCTCTGCAAGGCCTAACAGTGCAAGGGGTTTGCCCTTCTCTGCACAAGTCCTCAGACCAATAGGATAGAAGTTGGCACAGAAACTGGAATATAAAATACAAAGTTTATTAATCTCATGAGGTGGAACTACATTCACACAACACCCTTCGGCAATGTATGAAGTAGCACCCTGAATGGAAGGAGCTTGGTCTTTTTATACCCACACAGGCTCAAAAAAAGGCGGTACAAGTACAAGAAATAGGTTTTAGGCACATATAAGGTCATACAGAAAATGCACAGTCAACAAGTGGGAGGAGCTAACAGTTGCTATTTCTCGTAAACACATCCTGACATTTACAGACTAACAGCAGCTGCAATGACAGCTGCAAGCTCAACTGAGCATGTGCAAAGTAGAAGAGGCTAAATATAACCTGTCTCTAGGCAGATTTCAAGAGCAGACAACAGCAAGGTAGGACAGAGCACATGGCATACACGTGGCAGCACATGGCAAACAAAATGGCTGCCAGAAATACAAAATGGATTCCACAAAACGGACAAGATAGTCTCTAAATACAGGATGGCTTCTGCTAATGTAGAAAATAAAACGACAAATATGAACATTGCCGGCGCCATCTTGCTTAGTGAGGGACTTTACGTGCGCATAAGCAGCAACCATTTTAGACATCGCGGCCATTTCATACTCTGCTGGTCACCTGTGAGTCACCCTGACCTCGCTATCATCCCCCCGCGCTCTGACCAAGCCTGAACACATGTACCAGGGTCGTTAAACCTTGTCAGCATGACAATGCCTCGGAGTCACTTCCCTGCACCTGGCCACTCAATCATAGGCACTAACCAACCCCTGTGGACATAGTTTATTACCCGCGCACGCCAGGGCTTGTTTCACCAACAAAGGGGCCTAATCTAATAAAAGACACAAACCCTTAGATCTGACTTATCCCACGTACTTTTAGATCCTGTCGGAATGTCCAGCTGCGAGCTAGCGATCATCTGTTAGATCTTGGTGGAGGGAAGATTGGTGCTGGGTTCTGTGTGGGAACTAGCTTGAGGCGGGGATTCCAAGGATGTTTGACTATGCCATAAACTGATGCCAGGAATGTTTGACCATTTAATAAACTGACTAAAAAGCATATAAAAGACCAAGCCACAGCGATGCAGTTAGAGCACCTCCTGACGATAGCCCCGGTGTCTGATGTGATGTGTTCTCCTCTGGAGAAATAAACCTGTTCTTCGCCTTCCAATTTTCAGTGCCTGTCTCGGTATTTTGATCGCTAATCTTAGGGTGAATTAGAGGTGGTTTGCACCAAGCGGCCTCGAAAGTCTTGGGAGTTTCGCTGCTTTTCATCAAATGGCGCACCAACGTCGGGACCATCAACGACACGTGGGTCTGGTGGGAGAGGTCCTAACGACGGAGTGAACATCTAAACGATCGGGAAGTGCATCTGCCTGAAAGAGACCCTCGTCTGGCGGCCGATCAACTGAACTTCACCGGTTCTGAACGGACCTCTCTCGAGTGACCTGCGGTCCTGACTGGGACCTTACAGGAACGCCGCATTTTTGGAGTGAGAGGACAAACGGGCACTGGAAGGGGACGACGAAGAAACTGTCCATAACGGTCCGGGTAGGGTCGTGATATACGACGAAACTGATTGTCTGATTGTATTGAAATTTTTTGCTCGAATACTAGTATTCCGTTCTTGAAGGTATTGGTAGTAATTGAGACATTCCCTGCTTGCAAACAACGTAGAATAGGAATATTGCCTCTTTGCAGGCAGCGAAGGGCAGGTAGTGCGGACCTTTGTCCACGACCTATTGAGATATTTATAATGACCGCTTGTACGTCATGCCTGTCTTCTCAAAATTGTTTGATTGTTTTGGACCGGACCGTTTGTTAGAGGTCAGTCATGCAGCACCGCGGAAGGTACACCTAACAATGACATGTATGTTAAATATGGAGTAGCCATCGTTGCTTATATCAAACTATGGCACAAATACACGAGAAAGGACCGGGTAAATCAGTGGCTACTGATGGGATCTTTTGATCTCGCTAAAATAGAAATCTTAGAAATAGCGCTCCACAAAAAAAAAGCTACGCCAGCCATGCTTGACAACTTTGGTCTGTGGCAAAAAGAAGCAACCCAACAAAAGAGAAGAAACAAAGCTAGACTAGATAAAGAGATGAGAAAAGCAGCTCACCAAGCTTGTAAAAAGTTAGAAGAAGATATAAAAGAAAGAGAGACTGACAGAAATGAACCAGAATCGAAAATATCAGGCCAGTGCCCTGTTAGAACGCCTTCGACTCTTTACCCTGAGTTACCAACTAAACAGAAAGTAGATGATGATTTGGTATTAGGACCTCCGATCATTTACATGCTACTTCCTTATGCCCCTTCACATCCTGTAATACAACGTCAGGAATCCAAAAGCGTAGTTGAAGGCAGCACCATTGCCTTGACTCCCATAGCGTCAGCACCAACAGAGTCTCTTGTGCCTAATGCCTCATCAAAAGGCGGGTCAGTAGAAGCTGAATCAAAAGAGAAAGGGTTGCCGAGGATCCCACGATTAAGTAAAAACGAACGAGCAGGTATCGATAAAATAGTTAAAACGCTCATAGATAGGAAAGAGACCGAAGAGTATATAACTGACATATGCAACTCCTATGTCGAAAACAATAAGCAACACTTTCCTTGTACGCCTCTGTTACCACACACTCACTGCTTATGAGGAAAAGTACAGAGAGGTAGGGCCCGAGCGACTAATGGCTCTTTATAGAAAGGTAGATACGGGAGATGAAAATAACTGTGATGTAGCAGAACTCTTCTCGTACACACTAGAGGTATTCCGCCATCTCATAGAACAAGGATGGGTAGTTAAATATAAGACATATACAATGACAGGGCCCCCGATAGAAAAACCGGATACCATGATGCCAATAAAAGAAGCTGCCCCTTATTGGGTCCCCCCTAGAGAACAAGGGAACAATGATGACATAAACCACCAGGATGCGAAAGGAAGGGTGGTCTACAATTGGGTGTATCAGCCATGGGACAGACAGGACATCCTGATGTTCCGTAAATCTCTTCTAGATTTGCGAAAGAATCCCACCGCCTTTTACACAGAACTAGGTACTGCTCTGGGGTCCACAATAATGACACTTGCTGACATTGACTTGTTCTTCGGGTTATGTTTGCCAGCCGATGTGTGGAAGCAGATTAGGAGGCTAGACCACCCAGAATTGCTCGGTCATACCTGGGAACAACTCAGCACATTAGATAAACAGCGGAATCCTGGCCAAAAAACAGTTAAAGCTCTATTGGACCTCCCTGATAAAATAGTGCAGAAGGTAAAAACACTGATACCAGAGAAAAAGAAAGACTGGTCCATAGTAACAGAGTGCCACCAGAAACCACAAGAGGATGTCTCCGAGTATTTCTCGAGATTCGAAACAGTGTTCTCCGATCACAGTGGACAGGACATGTCCACAGCGACCGGACACCACTTATTCGTGCAAAATTACGTCAAAGGACTGCTGCCGGAGGTAACACAGAAATTGCAAACTAGTGAAAGTAGTTGGGCAGCCTCTAAGACAGCGGCTATTCTCCAAATGGCCCAGTAATATGAACATCAGAAAAACAAGAATGACAGAGCCACAGAAAAGAAAAAGAAGGACTTAAAGGAAAGAGTAATGATATCCCAACTCCAAGGGGTGAATACAGGACGGGAACAATATAAAGGAGGATACCAACAGAATGTCCCTAGAGTACAGCCTCCTAGAAATGACTCATTGACACCATATGTACGACGCCAGGACTTAGGACAGGATCAATGCGCATTTTGCAAAGAATACAGACACTGGAAATCCCAATGCCCAGCCTTATCAGGAGATAGTAGGGGCAGAGGGATAAGGGAAAAAACAATTGAACAGAAGGAAGAGGACATGGGAGAGGATACGCAAGTGAAGCTAGCGAAGGAAGGCCAGGAAGAGTGAACGCATTTGACCGCCCTAGACAGAACCAGTGTCAACAGACAGATTACGACAACATGTATGACTTTTCATAGGACAGCCATGGGCAAGGGAGGGATCCAGTCGAGCTCTATGTTGATCAGCAAGGCCCTTATGTTACCGCAAAGGCCCTGGGCACAGAGTCACCATTTTTGGTAGACAAAGGAGCAACACGTAGTGTGCTATCCAAACGACTGATTCCAAGGGCACCCTTGTCTGGCTCACATATAACCTCAATAGGATTTGACGGTACGCACTCCACCAACCCTTTGTCCAGACCGATCCCCTTCAAACTTGAAAACAATGTTATCGACACAACGTTCCTTCTCTCATCCAACACTCCAGACGCCATTATGGGTCTCGATCTACTGAAGCATTTCCGTGCGACTATCAGATGTTCGCCAGACGGAGTACATGTCATCTTATATGACAATCACCAACACCCAAGAGATAATCCATCCCAACACATGTATCCCCTTTCTGAGACAGACATATCCCTACTAGACACTTTACCCTCGTATCTGTGGGCTAGGGCTTATTCAGACGTAGGATGAATGATGATTGACCAAGTACATGTTACAACACGACAAGACGCAACCGTACCGAAAATACCCCAGTATAAGATATCGCCAGAGGGCGAGAAAGCCTTGACCGAAATCATACAGTCACTACTAGAGGCAGGTGTGGTAGAAGATGTAATGAGCAATGTTTGTAATAGTCCTATTTTACCGATCATAAAGAGACAGGGAGAGGGAGATGGAAAAGCCTACGCTTCATCATCGACCTGCGGGAGGTAAACAAAATAGTAGTACCACAGTACCCAGTAGTTTCTGACATCACCACCATCCTGACCCTTATTCCGTCAACTTCTACCACTTTCACCGTTATTGATCTAAAAAATGCCTTCTTCTGCATACCCATTCACCCAGACAGTCGCTATCTTTTCGGATTCACTCTAATATCCCACTCATTTAGATTTTGTCGAGCACCCCAGGGGTACACCGAGAGCCCGAGCATCTATAGCCAGGCGCACAAAAGACAGTTAGATGCCGTTCAATTACCAGACGGAGTGATGTTGATACAGTATGTAGACGATATCCTCCTAGCAGCAGACACCACTCCACTAGCCGTCACAGCCACCACAGGTAACATATTTAGGTCACCTCTTATCGAAAGAAGGAAGGAAACTCACACCCGACAGCTCTCTGATAGGCCTCACCTCCTTCTGCCGACAGTGGTTACGGAACTTTAACCTAATTGTCAAACCCCTTCCCTCCCTTCTAGCCAAAGACACCCCATCACCTTTCCCCTGGACACCCGAATGCCAGTCAGCATTCAAAGAATTGCGAGATGCCCTTTGTTCAGCACCTGTTCTAGGAACCCCGGTCTACTCCAAACCATTCTTCCTCTACACACATGAAAGGGAGGGATATGCATTGTCCCTCTTAGTGCAATCAATTGGTCACAAACATCGCCCTTGTGCATATTTCTCTGCCACCCTTGACCCAGTAGCTAGAGCATTGCCAGCGTGCTTGCGCGCTGTGGCAGCTGCAGCAGTATCCATACGCCAGAGCGAAGGAATAGTGCTCTCCAATCCAATCACTGTGTTAGTACCGCATGCAGTCAGCACGCTACTAAACCAGACCAAAACCCTAAAAACACTTGACTAGGGCACGACTGACAGGTTACGAGTTGACCCTGCTAGCACCACACATCACCCTGAAGCGATGCACCACTCTCAATCCAGCCACATTGTTACCCCTATCCGAAAATTACCGTGGTGTTGCTCCACTGCATGATTGTGTGACCCTCACTGATGAACAAACAAAGAGTGGAGTGGATCTCAGAGACACTGCCTTTCCAGAGCCAGATGGGAAACTATGGGTGGACGGCTCGTGCATCAAACTTCCCGATGGCACGACCTCAGTTGCATATGCCGTCACCACAGCCCGAACCATCCTAGAGACAGCCCGCATTGCCCAACGATCCGCCCAAGCAGCAGAGCTCATTGCCGTCACACGAGTATGTATTCTAGCAGCTGGTACGACAGTAAACATATACACCGACAGCCAGTACGCCTTCGGGTGGTTCACCATTTTGGGCTCCTGTGGACAGAAAGAGGGTTCCTGATTTCACAAGGCACACCCATCCTACATGGAGATCTAGTCTCCGCATTGTCAGAAGCAGTCCTCCTCCCCAAGCAGCTAGCAGTGATTAAATGCCAGGCACATAAGAAAGTGACCGACCTCATTGGACAGGGAAACGCATTAGCCGACATTACTGCCCGAACCACAGCCCAGGACAGAACCACGACACGAATGTATGTGACCAGGTCACAAGCAGAACAATGGACTGACGCTAGAACCACTGTAAGGGACATACAAACGACAGGCATACAGGACGAACTGACTGAATGGGCTCGGGTGGGACTGAGAGACGAGGAAGGCTGCTGGAGGACAAAAGACGGAAAGAAATGGCTGCTACCTAATGCCTATCTAAACCTCATATTGACCATGGCACATTTACCCGCACACATAGGATCTGCCCCCATGACCAAACTGATCACCAGAGTATGGCATAACAGCAAGATAGCAGAATCAGCAAAACGCCTAGTACAGCAATGCATAGTATGCCTGCAACACAACCCAGGGAAAGGGACCGTAGTACCACGGGGAGGGTATGGAGTCCCTGATCACCCTTCGAAGTCCTCCAGATGGATTACATCCAGCTACAGAGGTACCATGGTCTAAAATACGTACTAGTGATCGTGTGCGCCTTTAGAAAATGGGTGGAGGCCTACCCCACCCGAGACAACACCGCCTTAGCTACTGCAAAGCTATTACTGAAAGAGTTCTTCCCCCGATATGGCCTTTGTAGAATTTTATGGAGCGACAATGGCCCCCACTTCATAACAGAAGTTATACAGAACATACTGAAAGTGTTGGGGGTAAAGCATAAGTTTCATGCCATTTTCCACCCCCAGTCAGCGGGCCTGGTAGAAAGACACAACGCCACGCTAAAAATGAAGCTAGCAAAATTAGTCGCCACGACTGGTTTGAAATGGCCCACGCCCTCCCACTGGCATTGCTGTCAATGCACTCCACCCCAACCAAACACCAACTAACCCCTTACGAAGTAGTCTTCAGCAGGCCTATGAACATTTGGGCGGCACCAAAGCCATCTCCATTAATGATGTCCCGGACATACTAATGTCCGACTATTTGTACAAATTAACGAACAAACTAACACTTATCCACCAACAGATGCAGCAAGCCATACCAGACGTATCCAGGGGCCCGAGACATAATATCAAGCCTGGAGACTTCGTGCTGACGAAGAGTCTGTAACCCAGGTGGACGGGCCCCTGGCAAGTCTTGATCGCCACCTGAACTGCTCTTCGAGTGGAAGGAAAGCGAAATTGGCTGCACGCACATCACTGTCCCCAACACTGACAACCTGTGAGGAAGTGGACGTCCAAGAAGAGCTCCTGACGACGGATCGACTAGCCCTGAGTTGCTACCCACAAACAGAGTGTTAGAAGGGGCGATCCCAGAGGACCAGGATAAGCTCTCCCGATCACTCTGTGACCCACCTCTCCCTGGAATACAGTCGAGTCCTACCGTGAGTTCCTATCCGGGGAGGACTCCGGGTCTAAGATCGTACACACTGAGCTCACACCACACTTATGAACGGACACCACACCGTGGGTTTCAGTAAGCAAGTTCTTTATCACAAAGTAGAATTTGAGACAAAATAAACACGTATTTACAAGCGATCGAGGGATCGTAAAGTCTCGGTTGGAAGGAAGAGGGTAGCGGGACAGTCTCAATATTAGGCCAGTACGAAGCGTACCCTGCGCACAGCTCTCAATCCTCGAGCCGGGGGATACGGGAGATGGAGGTCGTACTGGCTACTCTACTCACTTCTTCTCGAGTCACATCGTGTTGGTAGCGTCGATGGTCCAGCCGGACCCGAGTACTCCTCGAGCCGCGACGAGGTCAGCAGGGCTCGATCCGGAGTGAACAGAGTGTCTGTCAGTTCTTGAGGAGCCGCGACGATGTCAGCAGGGCTCAGGGTGTTCAGCAAAATGTCCTTAGAGGTTCAAGGATGAGCCGCAACGAGGTCAGCAGGGCTCCGAGGTTCCAGTTCCTTCTTCACGAGGATGAGCCGCGACAGCGTCAGCAGGGCTCAGGGTGTTTCAATGAATGTCCTTAGATTTCAAGGATGAGCCGCGACGAGGTCAGCAGGGCTCGGAGGTTCCAGTTCCTTCTTCACGAGGATGAGCCGCGACAGCGTCAGCAGGGCTCGCTAAGTTCCAAAGTCCAGTCTTCTCCCCAAGGGTTGAGCCGCGATCAGATCAGCAGGGCTCTCTTGTCCGGGATACAACTGCTCGCTAGTTCTTGGGTGGGCCTTGATATAGCACCGTTGCCCTTTGATGTCCGGACCCTCGCAGGCGGAGATCTCATGCCTCGGGCCTGGTCGCCGGAATGTCTGTCGGCGGGCCCTTTGATCCTTTGGAAGATGCGTTCCGGGATTCCCAGACGACCAGCAGGGTCTGGAGCCCACTCTCGGGGATGCCAGAGGTGTGATTGAAACCAGCCACCAAGGGAAGGCCAGAGGTGTGAGAGAAACCAGTCTCCCAGGGGAGGCCGGAGGTGCAATCGAAACTCTTTGGTCCTATCTCACTCAGGGAGCCCCCTACCCCCCAGCGCGTCTGAAGCCTAGGTTTCGCTGGGCCCGGGGTCAGGCCAAGGCTATGGAGTCAGGGACCTCGGGAAGGGTAATGGCGGCCGGTGGCCCTGTGGGATGATGCAGGATCTGGGCGCCCGGTACCGGGAGGAGCATGCGGGGATGGTCGTCCGTTGGTAGGGTCATGTAGGGAGCGGGGGGGACAGGGGACGGGACGACCAGTGGTTGCGGGGTGCAGGGCTGAGCTAACGGGGCACTGAGGAACGGGGGAACCACGCTACGAGGCCAGGTCCAACACACGTCCCCCCCAGCTGGCAGGCAGAGAGAAGTACCCATCCCCTTGGGGGTTCTCTTCACTGAGGTGGAAGAATCTGGACAGGCCGTCCGCGTTGGCATGGTCAGCACCAGGGTGGTGCTCAACAGTGAAATCCATCCCCTGGACCAACGTAGCAGTTTGGGGTTCTCTCTTCTCATTTGCATTAGCCACCAGAGGGGCCGATGGTCGGTTTGGACCCGGAAGTGAGTACCGAACAGGTAGGGCCTCAACTTCTTGAGGGCCCAAACCACCGCGAAGGCCTCCCGCTCGATGGTGCTCCACCTATGCTCTCGAGGGAGTAACCTCCGGCTAATGAATGCCACTGGCTGGTCCAGGCCCTCTTCATTCATCTGAGACAGGACCGCTCCGATGCCACGCTCGGACGCATCCGTCTGGACCATGAACTCTCGGGAGTAGTCGGGGGCCTGCAATACGGGGGCAGTGCACATGGCGACTTTCAACGCTTCAAACGCCTTCTGGCAGGCGGGGGTCCTGTTGACTTCCTTCGGCTGCTTTTTGGAGGTCAATTCTGTGAGGGGGACTATGATGCTGCCATACCCCTTATGAATGTTCGGTAGTACCCAGTGAGCCCCAGGAAAGCCTGCACTTCCGTCTGGGTCGTGGGGGCCTCCCAGGCAATGATTGCATCGATCTTGGGTTGGAGGGGGGCCACTAGGCCGCTCCCGACCTGGTTCCCCAGGTAGACCACTGATCCTTGTCCGATCTGACATTTGCTGGCTTTGATGGTGAGGCCCGCCCGACGCAGGGCCATCAACACCTCCCAGAGGTGTTGTAGATGTTCGGTCCAGTGGGAGCTGAACACCGCAATATCATCGTGATATGCGACGCTGAATCCCTCCAACCCAGCCAGTACCTGGTTAACCAGCCTCTGGAAGGTGGCGGGGGCATTTTTCATCCCGAAGGGCATCACCTGGAAGTGGTAGTGGCCATCCGGGGTGGAGAAAGCGGATCTCTCCCTGGCCCCCTCCGTGAGGGCGATTTGCCAGTAACCGCAGGTCAAGTCGAAGGTGCTGAGATAACGAGCAGACCCTAGGCGGTCAATGAGCTTGTCTGCTCGGGGAATGGGGTGTGCGTCGGTTCTGGTGACTGCGTTGAGCCCGCGGTAGTCCACACAGAACCTCAGCTTGGGAACAGTGCCGGGGGCGGCTGCCTTCGGTACCAGGACCACGGGGCTGGCCCATGGACTGTCAGAGGCCTTGACCACTCCCAGGGCTAGCATCTTGGAGACTTCGGCCTTGATGCAGGCCCAGACTCGGTCAGGGACGCGGTAGGCTCTGTGCCGTACCGGAGGGCTGTCTCTGGTGTCCATATCGTGGACGCACCAAGACAAGAGAGAACAGGTCAGAGAACTGTCCCAGTAACTGGCGACAGTCTTCACGTTGCTCGGGGGTGAGGGAGGAGGAGAGACTCACTCCCTCTACTGAGCCATCTTTCTCCTTCGCACTGAGGAGATCGGGGAGAGGCTCCGTGTCTTCTTCTGCTCCATCGTCGGTGGCGAGGATCAAACTCAACTCGGACCGAACGAAGTGGGGTTTGAGGCGGTTCACATGGAGGACCCTCAAGGGGTTCCGGGGAGACTGCATGTCTATGAGATAGGTGACTTGGCTCTTGCGTTCCACCACTTTGAAGGGCCCGGTCCACTTGTCCTGAAGGGCACAAGGTTCCACCGGGGCCATCACCCAAACCTGCTGGCCAGGCTGGAACTCGACCAGAGTGGCATTCTGGTCATACCAACGTTTCATTTCTCCTTGGCTTGCTTCGAGGTTTGCCTCGGCAAGCTCCCGGAACCTCCGGGTCTGGTTCCGGAGGGCCAGAATGTATCAAAACACATCTGGGGTGTACCCGTGGGTGCCGCTTCCCAACCCTCCTTGACCAGGCTGAGGGGTCCCCGGATGGGATGCCCGTAGAGCAGCTCGAAGGGGCTGAACCCCAAGGACTTCTGGGGGACTTCCCGGGAGGCGAACAGGAGGCAGGGTAGGAGGACGTCCCACTTGCGCCTCAGGGGCTCCTCGAGATCCATGATCATTCCCTTGAGGGTACGGTTGAATCGCTCAACCAGGCTGTTGCCTTGGGGTGGTATGAGGTGGTGAACTTGTACGTCACCCCACACTGTGGCCACAGGGACTTCATGTATTTGGAAATAAAGTTCGTTCCTCGGTCGCTCACCACTTCTCTCGGGAATTCCACCCGGGAGAAGATCCCCATGAGGGCCCGCCCCACTACGGGGGCCATCGCCGTCCAGAGGGGAATGGCCTCGGGGTACCGGGTGGCATGATCCCCACCAAGACGAGGATGAACCGGTGGCCTAAGGAGGTCCGGGGGTCCAGGGGCCCCACGATGTCTATTACCACCCGTCCAAAGGGGTACTGACAAACGGGGAAGGGTTGGAGAGGAGCCTTTTTCTTCCCCCGCTCTTCCCCTTGCCCTGGCACGTGGGGCAGGACTTTCAGTGGGTCTCCACATCGGCGCACATACGGGGACAATAAAAATGAGTGACCAGGCGGTGATAGGTTTTGTCCTGTCCCAGGTGTCCCGCCAGGGGCACATCATGGGCCAGGTTCAGGAGGAAGCCGCGGAAGCGTAGGGGTACCACCAGCACCCGGGCTGATCCTAGCTCGGTGGACTTCTGTTTGCTATACAAGAGGCCATTTTCCCAATAGATAAAATGGGAGCCGGACTGGTCGCCGGAAGCCTGGGCGGCGGCCTGCTGCCGCGGCCCAACTACAGAAGGACAGGAGGTCTGTTCCAGGCAGAATTCCTCTCGGGAAGGTCCTCCTTCCTGGCGCCACTGGGCTAACTCAGGAAGGTCGTCCAAGTTCGGGGTCTGTTGGACGGGAGGGCCTAGGGGGCCTGCGTCGGGGTCAATTTCTTCGCAAGGGGGTAGTTCGAGGACCTCGGGTCGCTCGCTGACCTCCGGGTCCTCAGAGACCAGGCTAGGGCTATCTGGTTCCACCCCCCCGGGGGTGGACATTCTGGCAGTCATGGCTCGTGTGCTCACGCAGGCCCATTCCGGCAGGCCCACCATCTCTAGGTGAGTCCTTCGCTCCACCTGCTTCCACGGGGAGCTCTCCAGATCGTTGCCCAGTAAACAGTCCACGGGCATGTCGGCGCGGACCGTTACCCGTAAGTCACCGGAGACCCCTCCCCCACTCAAACAGGACCTGAGCTATTCGGCAGGTGCAGACGGAATTGTCGGCTGAATTCACCCTTCAGGAGGCGTGGGGGATAATCTGGTCTTCTGTGACTAGGTGACATCGCACTGCGGTGATGCTTGCTCCTGTGTCTCGGAGGGCCCCTATGCGGTGCCTGTTGACGGTCACCTGTTGGCGGTACTTCTCAGTGTTGTCGGGCAGGGGAGCTCCTGGGACCATCTCCGTATCCCGAGGGAAACTAAAGACATGGCTGTGGGTTCCCACCCCTCTGGGTCCTCTATCTCTTCCTCTTCTAGGGGGACTGTGGCTATCTGGCACGCGGGAGGACTCGCAGCAGTGGGTTTCCTGAGCGGGGGGCATTGGGGATCACTGGCATAATGCCCTGGTTGCTGACATCTGTAGCAGGCTATGCTGGCTCGGGGTCCCTGTCTGCTGAAGGGGGTCCTGCCCTAGTCATGGGAGGAGAGCTTCCGGACTGGTTTCTGGGGGGGCTACGCTGGGGCCCGGACTGGGACCCTCGCTGCCTACCTTGACCTTCCCCTCCTCTCTGGCGTAAAGCTCCTTGTTCATTTCGGCTATAGTCCCCCACGGGCCTCCTAGGGACTCGGGTGTTCACCCAACGATTGGCCTCGACAGCAAGCTTCCGTGGGTCTGTCAAATTGCTGTCCAGAAGGTGCTGTCTTAGTTCCACAAAACAGTTTGTGGATAGATGTTCATAGGCGATTAAGTCGAATAGTCCTTCGAAAGGGGGTAACCTTGCTGCCCTTGATCCACCCTTCCAAGGCCCGGCTGTGGAAATTCACATATTCTACCCATGTGGTGCCGGGAAGCTTCTTGCAGTGGGAACCGTTGCCGATATATCTCGGGAGTGAGCCCATATTGGGACAGCACAGCGTCCTTCAAATGTGTGTACAAGGTCATGACGGTGGAGGGCAGGTCCAGCATGGTGTCTCTTCCCTCGCTGAGGAAGCGTCCCCACAACCCGGCCCCCCAATCCTTTTCGGGCACCCGGTGGGCGGTCATGGCGACCTCGTATCCTTTGAACTACTGGTGGATGTCGTCTCCCTTGTAGTACTCTTTTACTACATCCTTGGGGATGTGTACTTTCGCCTCCACCGGGGAAGGGGTTTCACAGTTCCCCGGTGGTCGGGTCTCTTCACTCCGTGCTTTCAGCTCAATTTCCTTTAGGCTGCGCTTGTGCTTGAGCTGGAGTTTCTTTCCCTCATGCTCCCTCTGGAGCATCTTTTCCTCTAGTTCTCCCTGTAAGCGTAATTGCTCGACGGCCAACTTTTTCTCGGCCAGCTTGAGCTCTCCCGCTTTTTTGAGGCGTGCTAGTTCTAGCTCATGGATTCGGGTTCGCTCTCGGTCTGTCAGCTCCTCTGGTGACAGACCCCTTTCCGTGCTGGGACTCCGGGCCTGGGAGTCGGTTCTCTCACCTTCCTGGGCGCTGGGTTCGGTCTGTGGCCCCCCCTCTCCACCATCTCCTTCTGGTGGGGGGAGGGGAGCCCCGGAATCCACCCAGGCTGTTAGGGCTTTCTGGAAGTCTTCCTTGGTGTTCAAACCTGTGGTAGCGATGTGAAGTTCCTTGCAGAATTGTTTTAGTTCTCTGTGGGTGTAGTCCTCCAACAGGTCTTTTTGGAATGTGGGCTTCTAGCTCGTTCCGGTGGAACTCATGATTGCTCTTTTCTTGTGTCTTCGTTCAGGTAGTGTGGCAGTCGTTTTACTGTACAATCTCTAGACGTAGGCTCTTATGCCGTCGCTTGCCACCAATGTTAGAAGGGGCAATCCCAGAGGACCAGGATATGCTCTCCCGATCACTCCGTGACCCACCTCTCCCTGGAATACAGCCGAGGAGGACTCCGGGTCTAAGATAGTACGCACTGAGCTCACACCACACTTATGAACGGACACCACACCGTGGGTTTCAGTAAGCAAGTTCTTTATCACACAGTAGAATTTGAGGCAAAATGAACACGTATTGATAAGCGATCGAGGGATCATAAAGTCTCGGTTGGAAGGAATAGGGTGGCGGGACAGTCTCAATATTAGGCCAGTACGAAGCGTACCCTGCGCACAGCTCTCAATCCTCGAGCCAGTGGATACGGGAGATGGAGGTCGTACTGGCTACTCTACTCACTTCTTCTCGAGTCAGATTGTGTTGGTAGCGTCGATGGACCAGCCGGACCCGAATACTCCTTGAGCCGCGACGAGGTCAGCAGGGCTCGATCGGAGTGAACAGAGTGTCTGTCAGTTCTTGAGGAGCCGCGACGATGTCGGAAGGGCTCAGGGTGTTCAGCGAAATGTCCTTAGAGGTTCAACGATGAGCCGCAACGAGGTCAGCAGGGCTCCGAGGTTCCAGTTCCTTCTTCACGAGGATGAGCCACGACAGCGTCAGCAGGGCTCGCTAAGTTCCAACGTCCAGTCTTCTCCACAAGGGTTGAGCCGCGATCAGATCAGCAGGGCTCTCTTGTCCAGGATACAACTGCTCGCTAGTTCTTGGGCGGGCCTTGATATAGCATCGTGGCCCTTTGATGTCCGGACCCTCGCAGGCGGATATCTCATGCCTCTGGGCTGGTCGCCGGAGTGTCTGTCGGCTGGCCCTTTGATCCTTTGGAAGATGAGTCCGGGGATTCCCAGACGCCCAGCAGGGTCTGGAGCCCGCTCTCGGGGATGTCAGAGGTGCGATCGAAACCAGCCCCCAAGGGAAGGCCAGAGGTATGAGAAAAACTCATCTCCCAGGGGAGGCCGGAGGTGCAATCGAAACTCTTTGGTCCTATCTCACTCAGGGAGCCCTCTACCCCCAGCCGGGCATGGCGCGTCTGAAGCCTAGGTTTCGCTGGGCACAGGGTCAGGCCAAGGCTAGGGAGTCAGGGACCTCGGGAAGGGTAATGGCGGCCGGTGGCCCTGTGGGATGATGCAGGCTCTGGGCGCCCGGTACCGGGAGGAGCATGCAGGGATGGTCGTCCGTTGGTAGGGTCATGTAGGGAGCGGGGCGGACAGGGGATGGGACGACCAGGGGTTGCGGGGTGCTGGGCTGAGCTAACGGGGCGCTGAGGAACGGGGGGTACCACGCCACAAGGCCAGGTCCAACACAGAGACACTTGAATTGGCAGAGTTTCCCGACCCCACAGTACCATCCAAGAAAGGGTACAACTCTAGGTTGATGAAAGGAGGGTGCTTGGACAAGCAGGCCACTAACTGAGTCAAAACTCTCAGATCGGTAGCTAACACTACAAATGCTACCAGGAGAAACGCTAGACGAAAGTATGTGGTCCTGTGAGTCAACAAGCTCCTTGAAGGTGATGGAAGAACCCAGAAGACCGAAGAACTGCAGAAAAGACTCCAAAACTGCCAAATTGCACAGCACAAAGACAATAGCACTTGTAGCAGCATCTCTCGCCAGTTTCTTGCTAATGGTCACTGTCTGGATCATTGAAGAGAGTACTCCTGCATACAGAACAATGTCACCTACCATGCAACCCACCACCAAGAAAGAACACTATTTGGTGTCACTGTCACCATGCCTCTGAGAACGACGCAAAGAATTCTGGAATAATTCATTCATACAATTATTGCACCAACACAATCTTGCCGCAAATGCCACGAACTGTTGGATCTGTGGGTTGCAACGTCATGCCACTGAACATTCCATTTCTTTCATCCCCTCACCCTTTTCTGTTCATGGGTCTTGCCTCGCCTGGTTAATGCTCCTGCAAGAGAGCTACAAAGACAACGCCACATCCGATGGGACAATCAAACAATTTTACAATGAGTTCTGGCTGAACAAAATGGGAAGAACATCCGCTCCCTTTTGCCCTCTGACTTCAAACGCAACCTTGCCAATGAACATTCCCGCCAAAGAACGATTTGAAATGCAAGTGTACAACAATCCCACCAGACCTACCTTTTCCTGTCTAAAGAAAGGAACTGCCGCAACTCTGACAGTGGTCCTATCTGTGGTGAACGTCTCAGGCCTTGTCTGCATCGAAGGCCATGGGACTAAGATCGTGGGTCACAGCTCCTGCCAAATAAAGAAGACTCTGATCACTGCTGACCCCCCTTCATTTGTTGCATCACCCAACATGTACTTCATCTGTGTCACCAAAGCCTACACCTGGCTCCCAAAAGGCTGGGGGAGCATGTGGTACATCGCTTTTGTTCTGCCTCCAACCTACACAGCACCTGCAGATCACCACAGAGAAAGGTGTTCCAAAGATACAGAACAAGCAGACTCCGCCACATCACAGTTCCTCGACGCAGCAGAAGGACTCGTCCGGCTATGGGGTCCGATGGCAAACAGCCGAGCCATCCGGCACCTAACTCAAGCAGTTAAAACAGCCTTGAACGTCACTGCTGGCATACTCACCAAAAACACAGCTGAGCTTCAGGTGGTCCGCCTGGTGGCTTTACAGAACCGCATTGTTCTAGATGTGATACTAGCGGATCGTGGAGGAGCATGTCGCATCATCTGAGCCAGTTGCTATACTTACGTCCCTGACAACTCACCCTCTGTTTTCAAGGCAATTGAACACCTCCACAGGCTGGCGTCAGAAATCCATCAGGAGTCAGAGACTTGGACACTTGGAAGCTGGTTTTGGGGCATTTTAAAAGAATGAGGCTGGAAAATATTGATGATCCTCTTGGTTCCAATATTCATAATATGTGGTTGTTGTTTGGGGATACATTGTATACCACTTTTGTGCTCTATTTGCCTGATCTGCTTGCACCCTAAGACTATTGGCACTGAGCTCACGAAGATGAGAGTAATAAGAGATAGAGAGAAACAGGACATTATGGACATTGAAATAGACTAGCAAACTGGCGGGACTATGTTCAAAGGGAGGACTGTAGAAAATAAAACAACAAATATGAACATTGCCGGCGCCATCTTGCTTAGTGAGGGCCTTTACGTGCCCGTAAGCAGCAACCATTTTAGACATCGCGGCCATTTCATACTCTGCTTGTCACCTGTGAGCCACCCCTACCTTGCTATCATCCCCCCGTGCTCTGACCAAGCCTGAACACATGTACCAGGGTCGTAAAACCTTGTCAGCATGATAATGCCCCGGAGTCACTTCCCTGCACCTGGCCACTCAATCCGGTCCCAGGCACTAACCAACCCCTGTGGACATGGTTTATTACCCGCACACGACAGGGCTTGTTTCACCAACAAAGGGACCTGATCTAATCAAAGACACGAACCATTAGATCTGACTTATCCCACTTACTTTTAGATCCTGTCGGAATGTCCAGCTGCGAGATAGCGATCATCTGTTAGATATGGGTGAAGGGAAGATTGCTGCTGGGTCAGTGTGGGAACTAGCTTGAGGCGGGGATTCCAAGGATGTTTGACTATGAAATAAACTGATGCCAGGAATGTTTGACCAAGTCATTGTAGTATTCTGGGTTGTATATTTATGTTCCTGCATTTCAATGCATCTAGCTGCTCAGCCAGTGTGAGTGTTCCAGGTAAGAATGTTGGTGTGATTGACATGTATGGAATTCTTGGGTGCTTGGTTGGAGAGTTGGCAGTTAAAGATGGGCTGAGCAGCTAGGAGGCTGCTCCTGGTGGGGCTGCTTGTTCCACACTAAGACTATCTGTTCCTGATCTATACTTCCTGTAAATCTACTTATGGCTGAATAAACCAACTTCTTTATTCATCTACATCTGCCTCGGCTACATCATTATGTGTATGTATGGACCAACATACTACAGTAATAAACTGACAAAAAGCATATAAAAGGCCATGCCACAGAGATGCAGTTCGAGCACCTCCTGACGGTAGCCACGGTGTCTGATGTGATGTGTTCTCCTCTGGAGAAATAAACCTGTTCTTCGCCTTCCAATTACCAGCGCCTGCCTCGTTATTTTGATCGCTAATGTTAGGGTGAATTAGAGGTGGTTTGCACCAAGCAATATCGAAAGTCTTGGGAGTCTCACTGCTTTTCATCACTAATGCAAATTACAACAGACAACCCTTTTAGCGTTAGCTGAAGACATTCATTCATCTGGGGTAATATAAATATGCATCCTGTAAATTGATGCTCATCAGTTCAGTGACCTCTTTATTTAGCATTTGTTGTGCTTTCATTTCTGCAACATTTCTCTTAGTTGGTGTACAAGCAGTGATGCACATGGAGCAAAGCATATGAACACATTGTATACATGCACAGCATGTAAATAATATCACCAGCAGTATACATAAGATAGTCAAGAGTTTCCAGCCTCAAGTGGCGAAGAGTGTCCAGAACCAGGTCGAAAAAGTCCATGTACCAGTCTCTGGGTGAATCTCCGCAGCAATCTTATGTAGTTTAAAAATTGCATCATATACTGAAGGTGAGTGATCCGGTATGAATACGCAACAGCTGCTGCCGATGATACAACATGCACCACCTCGATCAGCCACAATCACATCAAGTACTATATGATTCTGGAGTGCTACAATCCTCGCAACTTGTAGCTCTTCTGTAATGTTCCAAAAACCATTGCTGTCTGATTGGTAACAGCTTCCTCAACACAAGTTAATCTGCTTACTTTTCTACTGTTCAGCGCAGCACCCACAAAGAAAAACAACCCTAAATTAAAATCGACATATTGTTGCAAAGTGGTGTCAGTCTGATCAACCTAATCTGTACTTATTGTTCTTTTGTATCTATTCTTGGAGATATCGTTGTACAGTTTCAAGTCCGGATGATACGATGGAGGGTCCAAGAACACAGTGGGCAAAATAAATGATACATAGCATACCCCGGACCATCCAATAGGGAGTTGATAATATCCATTATTACCGCATACAAAATACGTGTTATGTGACAATGTAAAACTACAATTATCAGCTCCTTCAATAGTTAAAGTCAAAATACATTCACTCCGTCCTACTGGAATTGTTCCATTACTTTCTATACATAAATCTGCTTTAGCTCTGGTCAAAGAAATTACAAATGGTCCATTGTTCTTGAGAGCTCTAGTGTTTGTGAAAACATATGGTACAGAGTTATTGTCCGGTCGATACTCCTCCCATTCCCATTTAGTTCCTTTAGCTTGCGGATAACCATCTTCATCAGGGTAACACGCTTTATTAAGATGATAGTTAATCCTTCCAACTGTCGCTTTATTTGAAGCAATCAAAAGGACAAACCAAACATGACATGAACCATTATGGGAAAAGGGAAGAGGAATACAAGGCACACCCCCTTTTTTTTGGTGAGCAGGTATCCTCCCACACACCCAACAATCGGTGGTATTTGTGGCATTATGCATATGATGTAACATCAGGATGAAGGCGTTATTTAGGTAGGATTGTCAATGCTTCTTCTCATGGTAGGGAAGAGTAAAATAGTGGTGCTCAACTGGAGCAGAAGTAGTGGCAATTAGCAATTGTCGAGCAGGATCCACATTCTCAACAACCCAAGTTATTGCTGCCATAGCCACCATAGCAACAACAAATCCTATGGCACAAATGATCTTCTTACTACATATCTTAGCAACAGTTGATTTTTCTGCAGCCATGATCACTTTGTTGTCAAAAACAATCATTGGAACTCTTATCCCTGGGCAGCCGTTGATTTCTTCACTGAGGGCCAAGACGGGTGTCACTTCGCAGTACCGATCCCCCCCTTGCCACATCGCCACTCCGTTTCACCAACCCAGAGCGGTAGCTCAACCAGTCCTTTTCGACAATGCAGGGTCTTTCCTTGGTCTCAGTTGGTATCGCGATGCCCCAGAAATCGTGTGGGCTGGGAAGACTCCCTCAGATTCGTCAGGTGAGATAGCGTTGCCCTTCTCCTTTTCGAAGATCTCTTGATGATCAGTCAGCACAGCAAGTTCCACCAAGGTAGGCGACACTCGCTTACAGTGAGTGCTATGGACCCAGTCCTTCCTGTTCGTCACTCGAACTGCTGTCCTCGTCGCAAGGAGCACTTGCTCTGGTAATCTCCATCTCGGCTCCAAACTGTTCGACCGCTCGAAGACCTTGACCATCACATGGTCTCCAGAATCCAGGATGGAGTTTTTACGCCTCATCTGTGGATCTGTCTGGAAGAGCTTCTCAAACATGTTGATGAATAGAGATCAAACTGTTGGTTAACTGTGCTAAATAATCATTCATAAGAAGACATGGTACATCATGTACAGGGCGTGGCTTAGGAACTCCCTAAATGTTCATCGGTCTCCCAAATACCACCTCATATGGTGTAAGGCCAGATCGGGAATGTGGCACCGATCTTATGGACAGCAATGCCAAAGGTAGTGCATCTGGCCACTTCAAAGACGTGGAAGACAGTATTTTCGCTAATTTCAGCTTTAGTGTAGCGTTGTAACTCTCCACTAATCCTGCTGATTGCGGGTGGAAGACTGCATGGAATTTCTGTTTGATCCCCAATCCTTCTAGGAAATGATCAACAATTTGCCCAATAAAATGAGGTCCGTTGTCACTCCACAAAAGTTTGCAAACACCATATCTAGAGAAAAACTCCTTTAGAAGCACCTTCGCTGGAGTGAGAGCTGTATTATCCTTTGTAGGGTATGCCTCTATCCATTTACTGAAGGCACATATCACCACTAGGACATACTTTAAGTTATTCCAGCGTTCGAGTTCAATGTAATCCATCTGCAAAACTTCAAAAGGTGCAGTCGGTGTAGCAAACCCTCCTGTAGGAGTTTGTGTCCCTTTACCAGGATTATACTGCCAACAGATCAAACAGGACTGTACTACTCTCTCAGCTGTGCTGGGAATTTCAGGATGCTCCCAAACTCGCGTAAGCAATTTCGTTATCGCTAGAGCTCCAACATGTGCCAGCTCATGTGCCATTTGAACCACAGGTTGTAAATAGGCTGTAGGCAGTTTCCACTTATCCATGTCTTTGTTGCACCAACAACCCTCATAGTCCAATATTTTTTCTTTGGCCCATTGCTCAAGTTCTGCTACCGAAGCAGATCTCTGTACATCTAGCACTTCCTGTCTAGCATCATGCCATTGCTCAGCTTGTGACTTCACTACGTACATGGAAGTAGTGCTTCGTTGCATTGCAGTCTCACGAGCTACGCGATCTGCAAAGGCGTTGCCTTGTCCTATCTTATCAATGACTTTCTTGTGTGCACTACACTTAATTATAGCAATTTTCTTTGGGTATGTAAGTGCAGTCAAAAGATTATGTACTAGTTCCCCGTGCATTATCTGCATCCCGTGGGATGTAAGAAAGCCTCTTTCCTTCCAGAGTAGGCCAAAATCTTGGGCCACTCCAAAAGCATAGCGGCTGTCTGTATAGATGTTCACACGCAGGTCAGTGCTAAATTCACACGCTTGTGTTAAAGCTATTAGCTCAGCTGCTTGAGCCGACTACTGTGGTATGCAAGCTGTCTCCACTACTGTCTTAAGTGTTGTAATTGCATATGCAGCTGAGGTTGTACCATCTGGTAACTTCAAACAGGACCCATCAACCCACAGTTCCCCATCTACATCTGAAAGGGGCGTATCTCGCAAGTCGACGCAACCCTTTGTCTGTTCCTCAGTAAGGAAGATACAATCGTGATATTCTTGTGACTGAGCCTGAGTCACTGTATATGGCAATAAAGTAGCTGGATTTAAAGTCGCACACCTCTTCAAGGTAATGTGGGGAGGCAAAAGTGTCAATTCGTATCTTGTCAGATGAGCTGTGGAAAAGTAAATGTTGTCATGTTCTATGTCCCTACGTGTCATCCATCATATGTTATGTGTGCATGACCAATATGCATATGTTATTCCCCATGTCCGATTCAAGACGCAATTATAGTTGTGTCCACCTCTGGTATGTCATTTCCCAGTCCTCATGAGTAATATGAGTATCAGGCCTATGTAAAGTTAAGTTTGCCACGTTTCCCAGTGTGCACGTTATTTCATTATAAAGTCCCCGTTTCTAGGCCTCAACAGGGCCCGGACATCAGATTCAGCTCCTGTCTCCCGAACCCTCGCTGAGGAGCGATCCAGCCCCCACCTGTATCCTCGACCTTTCGCTTACTTCCTGCCTCGCAGTGCCCGGTGCAGCTTGGCTCTGCCTCTGAGTCTGCCAAGACTATGTTATGATTCCAGCTATCAGTTTAGTCCTCCTTCTCTGCATTCCCAAGCTACTGAACTGCATCAATAGTTTCCGTCATTGTCTAGCCTATTCGGCCCCATGTTAAGAGAAATACTGTATTTAATGGTCATTTAATATTCTTCATCACGCACTACATGTAGAATAAATGCATGCTCTAGCCTTAGAGTCTGTTAGCTTTTCCCCTCATGACTTCTAGTTTATATCAACATGTTCCCTAAACATTAGATACCAGATAGGGTTTAGGTACATGTCGCTCCGACCCTCCAGACTTTAGTCTCTGCTCCTAGCACAGAGTTCATAGCCCCCAGCTTCTCCTAGTAACACGTCATTGCCAGTTTGCGCGCACCATCAGGTTAGAGGTCCCGGCTCCTTAGGTAGCCCCCTCCAATGTTTCCGCCCATTCATGACATATTCTGTTACATTTGCATCACATGTCTATGTGCACACCCAGTTACACCCTCTTTAGCCCTTATCTTTCGCGACTGTTTCGCGTCATGCCTCCACCCACTGCTACGCCCATTGCAATGCAATGCTATGTGTTGGCGTTATGTATATATGCTCATGTATTGTTATTAAAAAGTGTTCCCAGTCCCGATCCTGTTGGTGAGCCATTCTAGACCCTGACCACGGCAGCGCTGCCAGGCTTGCCATCCTATTCCGTGCAGGTTGTCCTGTTCCTGTCCTTATGCTGTAATAAACCTACAAAACTCCTACTACCTCGAATTTTGACTCTTATTTATTGAGCTATCTGTTATTCATTCATTCATTCAAAAATAGATCCGGTATTATTTATTTATATACCACATAATGGCGCCCGAATAGGGACTTGCCCTTTCCCCACGCGTCGGTGAAGCCACGCCGACCCCCTGACCCTCTGCAGTCGTGACGGAACTCTTCTGCGCAGTGGCAGATATTTCTGCTCAAGTATCCCTCAGACCCACGGAGAAGACGGAGGAGGCGGTCCAGCATCCAAACGAGACGGTGGAGGAACGCGGCGAGTCCCGACCAGAGCCCAAGCCAAGAGTACAAGGTCCGAGGTATCCGGAGGTCCACCCGTAACTGAAGTCCGAAGTTCGTCGTCATCGTCGTAGCAGTGCAGTCCAGTCCGAGGCCTTCCGTTCTTGCTGCCCGGTGAGTACCGTTACTGGGGTGGTATCTAGACAGGGTCAATTTAATTGACTCTGGTCTGTGGGTTGGTGGTACACAGTCCCACAAACGAAGTGTTCACTTCGGTGGATACGGGTCCTGACGTGTCTCTTTAAGAGACCGGTAAGTTTCGTACTGTTTCAGCAGTGCATCTAGTTTCTGCTCTAGTCAGTTCTGTTCTCGAGAAATTTCAAGTGTTCTGTTCGCAGTATTTCCAGGTAGTATTCTGTTCGAACTGTTATTTTAAATGTCCTTCATGTATTTTAATGTCGTGGTATGAATGGGGAATAAGTATCGTGTTTATTGTGTATTGTATTATGTCCAGATTATAGTCCAGTCATGCCGCTCTTCTCAAAATTACGTCAGTTAAAGACTAGAAAGGGTCTGCTGGAAGCAGCAGTTCCCGTCCCGCCTAGGGACAGTCCAGGTCACTTTATGTATCAGAAACATGGCATAAGCGCCATATTATATTTAGATTTATGGGTAGAGTATACAAAGGAGCTAGAAGAAAAGTATAGATGGCCCGTATCAGGTACGTGGGATGCCGAGTGCATCATGAGAGTAGAGGAGGCATTATGGAAAAAGAAAGCCAGACAATCACAGAAAGATGCCATCGAGCTATGGCGCAAAGAAGCTCATAAAAGAACCGAAAAAGAAATCAGAAAGTCAGAACTAAGTAGAGAATCCCAAGAACGAGCCCAAGAAAGAGAATTAATCGAGATAGGTGAACAAGTCAAAACTGAACAGAGAGACAGACAGAGGCATGCCCTTATTAAGGGTATGTATCCTCTTCTTGCCGAGGGCTTGCCAAAAGCGACCCCGGAGGCATCCAGTAATTTCCCGCCACCGTTAGTTCCGACCAAGCTATGTCACAAACCGACCGCAGCTGATATTTTCATCTCGTCCTATTTGGACGACACAGTCCCTGAATATGTAAATCCTGTCCGCGCTCCGCCAGTCCCTGTAAATCAGGTAATTCCTACTCCCCCAGACACCGGGGTGCCCTTAACAGCCCCCCCGGGTCAGCCCGCCATACAAGTCCAGCCCACGTTACAATTACCCACCCTGCCAGGACGAAAAGCATCAGTTGATGATTCTAGTTTAGGGGCTGCAGGAGGAGGTCTTCCTCAAACCCCGCCGCCATACAAGCGTTTATCAGCACTCGAATTACATGCTCAAGCATCACAGCGTACTCCTAAAAGTAATAAGTCTGTTGCAGAGATCAGGCAAACCCTTGGCGAATGTGTCTATGACCCAGTTCCAGGCGAGTTTAATATGGTTTTATATTCCGTACGCGTAAGGAGAGTGACCGAGTATCTAGTCACCCTACCGAATATGAAAGAAGATCTAGACAGGATATATCGTTTCATCCGTACAGGGGATGACCCACAAAGTATTAGTGATGCCATGTCTCAAAGGAAAGCCGAGATTCAGCGCATGATATTAAAGTTCTTAATTAACTGTCTAATAAGAGAACAGGATCATCCGTCTAAAGACCCGGAAGAAATGAAAACTCTAACAAAGTGGAGTGATAATATAGCCGAAGGAAAGCACAATACCATTGGTGCCATGGAAAGTATGTACAAGAAAATCCGTAGAGAGATAATAAAGATACACGAACAGCGTAAAGCAGCACAAGTAAGCGAGAAAGAAAGTACCTCTGATCCTGAAGAAGAAGACGATGAGAATACCGCCAGAATAGCGTATGTAGGAAAACCTAGATTTCCAGATCGCCATTTACGTCTAGAACACAAGCCAATTTCCCATCATTCAGCACCAGAACAAGGTTCCCTAGAACAAGTATTCCAAGCTACCGATCACATTCTGAAATCACGAATCGGTTATAGTGAGTTAAGTACCATGCATGAACAAGAAATAGTTCGGTCAGCAGTCCGATGGATTACTGATTCTACCACTTTTCCAGACAAAATAGTGGCACAAATGTTTCTGGAAATGCCCCCAGCCGAGCAGCGACTGGTGGGTATGTATATGATTCAGCACCTCATTACTCTGTATGAGGGTCAACATTCTGATCCAGGCCCGTTACATGATATCCTGAACGAGTTACTCCAGTACAGATGGAGAGGTCTAGGTACCGATTTAATTAGTGTCATTCTAGAACAACGCCATAAATATAAAATGTTCTTGAACCCGCATTTCGTTCATGTCTCACCCCCAGAAAGTAAATCATTCTACATAGACAGACAGAATCCGTTACGAGAAGTCCACCCAGTCAGAGGAGCGGGTGGCGAAATGCAGCGAGTGTTTGTATACACTCCGATCACAAAGATGGAACTTCTAGAGATGAAGAAATTAATTCCCTGTCATGACAAAGATCCAGCAGGGTACCATAGAGAATTAAAAGACATGCTCCGTATGGGAGAATACACATACCCGGATATAATTAAAATGTTAAAGGTTCTGTTGCCCGCAGGGGTGTATGAAAAGCTCAAAGAGAAGGAATGGGAGGTGGGAGAGAAAAAGATAGATTGGGCAGTCCTAGATGCAGAAGATAAGATACGTGTACCAGGTACTGGTCTAGGAGAGAAATGTAAAGAATTACCAGAATTATTGATTCAAGTTTTACCCAGACTATTAACAACGAAAAAGGAAGACTGGGATGCAATCTCAGCCTGTAAACAGAAACAAGATGAAGATATTAGTGATTTTTATTCTAGGTTTGAAAAGTGCTTTAGTATCAACAGTGGTCTCAAGACAAGTAGTGAGTCGTACCCTCACCTTTTCGTTACTAAATTAGTCGAGAATTCAAGTCCACCAATTAAAAACCGAGTTCTGAAAGTCGAAAGTACCTGGCAAGCTAATACTCCGTCCCAGATGCTCCAGATGCTCCAGTATCACCAGAATAGAATCAGAGAAGAACAAGAACACGAAAGAAAACGTATGAAAGACACGAAAATGAAAGTGCTAGTTGCACAATCTGTTCCTCACGACAGTCAGAAGAGGGGTCCGAATCAAGCCAGTCATCCTGCAGCACCCGTTAAAGGGAACTGCAATTATTGTAAACAGCCAGGTCATTTCATAAACGAGTGTACAGTTCTGAAACATAACATAGCTACTGGTAAGACTAAAGAAAGACCACGTCCGCCTAGACAAGAACAAGTTTCACAGACTCCTCAGTCACAGAATGCACCACAGACAGTTACAGCACCGCAGCCTATTGCTGCAACACAGCATGTTACATCGCAGATGTACCAGTATGCACAGTCTGAGTATCCAGAGTATCAGCAGTATTCATGAAACAGCCTAGAGAGGGAGGTAGGCTTGCCTCTCATCGAGATACCTGTAGATCAAGAGGGTCCCTATGTTCACAGTCAAGTATTAGGGAAAGACAGAAAGTTTTTGATTGATACAGGGGCAAGTAGGACCACAATTAGTCACGCCGAAGTTCCAGGGGCTCCGCTCTCAGGCTCTAGAAATGTTTCCCTTGGATTTTCAGGAAAGCCTATCGTAAATGAGATTTCAAAGCCAGTCACTCTAGAAGTAGGTCCATTGTCCCGCACTACTGATCTGTTACTTACTAAGTCATGTCCAGAAAATCTGTTAGGCATTAAGACATTGAAAGAGTTAGGTGCAGTTATATGTTGTTCCCCCGAGGGAATACGATTGTTCCTACGTGACTTTAAGGGTCACTATGTATTACGAGATTTTGATCCGAGATTGTCTAATGTCCCGCAGCATTTATGGGCGCAAGGTCCAACTGATGTAGGTTACATGCAAATCACACCCCATCGTGTGACTCTCAAACCAGGTGTAGTGTTACCACGAATCAGGCAGTATAGATTGCCACCTGAGGCTGTAGCAGCCTTATCCAAAATTATAGACGAGCTCATGGCTCAAGGAGTAGTTGTAGAAACTGACTCCAATGTATGTAACTCTCCGATCATTCCAGTCATGAAACGTACTGATCCAAATGCACCCCCAGTATATCGATTAGTGATTGATTTACGAGAACTTAACAAATGTATTATTCCTCAGTACCCAGTTGTCCCAGATATCTCTTCCCTATTGACAGCCATTGATTCCGAAGCCATGTTCTTTACAGTAATCGATCTTAAGAATGCATTTTTTAGTGTTCCCATCCATCCAGACAGCCAGTTTCTTTTCGGATTTTGTTTAAATGGAAGGAGCTATATGTTTACACGAGCTCCTCAAGGTTTCACAGAAAGCCCTAGTATTTACAGTCAAGCACTTAAGAGACAACTAGACAATATTCACATGCCAACTGACACTGCCCTGCTCCAGTATGTCGATGATCTATTGATCACAGCCCGTTCTGAACGTGACTGCGAGCGAGCGTCACTGACGGTTCTGTATTTCCTAGCCGAGATGGGGCACAAGGTGTCCCCTTCGAAGCTTCAATTCTGTGTCCAGCAAGTGGTTTACTTAGGACACTTGCTGTCCAAGAGGGGTAGGCAGTTGACACCCGATCGCATCCAGTTGATAGCGAGTCTTCCTCAGCCCAGGACCCAGAAGGAGGTACGTGCCTTTATTGGCCTTACTTCTTATTGTAGACAATGGATTCCTCAGTATGCGTTTCTAGCCAAACCACTGATACAGTTAACGACACAGGAGGCAGCCGCACCGACTGTCCTCCCTTGGACATCTGAACATACACTTAGTTTCAACGAGTTAAAGAAAGCTTTATGTCAAGCTCCAGTTCTAGCTACACCGAACTACAGTAAGCCTTTTACACTTTTCGTCACTGAACGCGAAGGTACAGCATTATCTGTTCTCACACAAGATCAAGCAGGACAGTACAAGCCGTGTGCTTATTTTTCTAGCACATTAGATCCAGTCGCCCAGGCTTTGCCCGCGTGCCTCAAGTCAGTTGCAGCCACAGCACTAGCTATCAGACAAAGTGATTCCATAGTTTTAGGACACTCCCTGACAGTACAAGTTCCACACTCCGTGGAAGTTCTTTTAAATAGAACACAAACACAGCACTTGACAATTGCACGTTTAACGGGTTATGAATTGACACTGTTTCAGCCACACATAGAAATCAGACGCTGCAACGTCCTGAACCCTGCTACACTGTTGCCATCAGCTAGTTCAAATTCTGCCGCACACAATTGTGTGGAAGTAGTCAACATTACGACAAAGCCAAGACAAGACCTGACAGACATTCCGTTACTAGATCCCGACCTGACACTTTATGTGGATGGGTCATGTATGAGAACTAGTACAGGAGATTTAGTTGCCGCGTATGCAGTGACTACTGACACTGAAGTTATTGAGACACACCGCATTGACACTCTGTCCGCTCAAGCAGCAGAGCTAGTTGCTCTGACACAAGCTTGTATACACGCCAAGGAAAAGAAAGTTAATATTTACACAGATTCACGCTACGCATTTGGAGTCGTTCACGACTTTGGAGTGCTCTGGCAGGAGAGAGGTTTCATGACTTCTCATGGAACCAAAATTCAGCATGGTTTCCTTATCCAAGCTCTGTTAGATGCAATACATTTACCGACATCCATTGCTATTATGAAATGCAAAGCACATACGAAAGTTACTGACATTATTTCCCAAGGTAATGATCTAGCAGATCGCACAGCCAAGCTTACAGCACAGACTCCAGACATTCAAGTTAATCCGACACAGACACAAACTCCAGATCTGACTACATGTATGACAGTTAAGGACCCCACCCAGGATGTCATAGATATCCAGTTACATGCTACTCCCGATGAAATCAAGAAATGGTCTGAACAAGGAGGGGTCCAGACAGATCAAGGATGGGTGACGAAGGGAAGAACCACATGGTTTCTCCCCGACTCTATGGTTCAAGTCATCATTAATACCGCACATAGTCCAGCACATTTAGGAGAAAAAGCAATGTTAGACAGTATCCAGAACATTTGGTTCAACAAGCATTTACGAGCTGCAGCCAAGCAGAAAGTCCGTACCTGTATGATATGTTGTCAGTTTAATCCAGGTAAAAGTGTCCCGGTGGAACAAGGGGGATTCCAGCCTCCTGACCACCCTTTTGAGGTCCTCCAGATGGATTATATTCAGATGGAGCGATGTCGAGGTTTCAAGTATGTTCTTGTAGTTGTATGCGCTTTGTCCAGATGGACAGAAGCATATCCAGTCCCAGATTACACAGCCGCGACCACTGCCAAGCAGTTGGTTCGTGAGTTTTTCCCTCGATATGGACTCCCTAGAGTCGTATATTCTGATAACGGTCAGCCATTCTCATCTGAACTCATGAAGCACGTTTCCCTGTTGTTAGGGTACCAGTGGAAGTTTCATTGTGTACGCCATCCTGAAGCAGCTGGTCTGGTCGAGAGACATAATCAGACTCTGAAAATCCGAATTGCCAAAATATGTAAAGAGAAAGGTGTGGACTGGCTAGTAGCTCTGCCAGTTGCTCTATTTTATATGCGCATGGTCGCACATTCCAGATCAGGTCTGTCCCCGTATGAGGTCGTTTTCGGCCGCCCCCCTAACATGTGGGGTACTCCTAGACCCCGAAGTATTACTGATGTTTCATGTAATATGCTGACAGATTACCTAGCTTCCTTGATGTCTGCCCTCAACTCATGTCGTTCACAGGTTGCCGCCGCATTTCCAGACAATACCGAGGTGGCCCCGCATGAAATCGTTCCAGGTTCAATGGTCCTCGTACGTAACTTCGACAGATCAAGTCCGCTGGAGCCACGTTGGAAGGAGCCCCGTCAGGTCCTCCTCACCACCCGTACAGCCGTGAAATTGGAAGGACGCCGCGGCTGGGTACACCTTTCGCACGTCAAGAAATTCTACGGATTAAAGCCGGTCTCTAAGAACATTTCCCAGGACTTAAAAACTTGTCAAAACATTGTTCCTAAGGACTGTCCCGCAAATGACATTGACACAACCCCTCCCCTGTTAGAGAAAACTCCGCAGCAGGAGTATAAGCAAAAGCTACGGTCTAGTAAAATAAGTCAGCCAGTTTGATTGTATAAGTCCTCCCCTAGGTGAAACGGTTAGACTGTTTCTGACATGTATAAAATAGACCCCCATAGTGAGAGAGTTAGTCAAAACTCAATCCGATGTATCGTTTTTCTAAGTTTCATATTATTTCTCAGCCTTTTGACTTCCTGCACTAGTTACGCATTTTATCTGTGTTTTCCAGTTCCTCATGTAAATAAGCATTCTAATGTTACAGTAGAGCACACGTTTAGTGATCTGCCTCCTCATGAATATTCATACCGCCTCGCTATGCGTAACAATACTTTTATCCGTATGTTGCATTATTCACACCAGACCAGCAATGCCACTAATTGTTGGGTGTGTGGTCGACTCCCCCCTTTCCAGACGTCAAAGGGAGTTCTGCCACTCTTTCCTTATCCTTTTTCCCATAATGGTTCGTGTGGAGCATGGTCCACGTTAACGTCATCCTCAACAGATATGTCTTTTCTTAACAGCACATGTTTCCCAGACAAGCATGGCCCCCCCCACAGAACAGGTTTAGATCTAGAAAATGAAGTGTACAATTTAGGTAACTATTCGTCGAATTTCATGGTCCTGAATGTTCAGTCTGATACTACTCCAGACTCACCTGCTATTTCAGTATTACCAGTCAAAGGCGAATTATGTGTCCGAAATTATGGTTCTGTACACGTAGGACATAGTGATTGTACTACTATTGTCAAGTATAGTGACAGTGGGAAATCTATTTTTAAAGCTTCACGTCATTCTTATTTTGTTTGTGGTCAAACTGCATATGTTCGTCTGCCCCTCGATTGGGAGGGAACCTGTTACATTGCCTTCCTACTGCCACCTGTTTTTCTAGCCCCACCTGACTACCATAGGAATTCCTACCTAGTACATACTAGACACAAGAGAAATCTCCCGATTGTCGACTATACTGAAACTGCTGCAGAGCAATTCATTGATATTGATAAAGGTGTTTTCCCTTATTTAGGTACAGTTGTAAATAGTAAGCTAATCCGTAGGTTAACAAGAACCCTTGAAGCTGTAGTAGATGAGACTGCCTCCGCTCTAGGTAACTTAACCGAAGAGCAATCCTTTATGAGAATTGTTGTGCTCCAGAATCGTCTCGTCCTTGACGTCATACTGGCCGATAGGGGCGGGGCCTGTAGACTCATCGGATCCAGTTGCTGCATTTTCATTCCAAATAATGCGCCGTCTGTTTATTCAGCTATAACCAGACTTCATAAAATTGCCCATCTGTTACACCAAGATCCAGGCACCTGGACATGGTCCGGTTGGTTCTGGAATATAATTTCCGCCTGGGGATGGAAAGTCTTGTCCTTTCTAGGTATCGCAGTAGCGATCATATTCAGCTGCTGCCTCTGTATACAATGTGGCCCTGCGATTTGCGGTATGTGTGCTACCTCTTGTATTCCTAGTCCCAAGCCCCGTTCTAAATCTCGTTCCAAGACAATTCGAGATGAACAAATGGTACTGTATGAAATGATAGATGGTATCATGAATATTGATGTTTCCTGATGGAAACGTAGTGACAAGGAGGGAATGTGGAAAAGTAAATTTTGTCATGTTCTATGTCCCTACGTGTCATCCATCATATGTTATGTGTGCATGACCAATATGCATATGTTATTCCCCATGTCCGATTCAAGACGCAATTATAGTTGTGTCCACCTCTGGTATGTCATTTCCCAGTCCTCATGAGTAATATGAGTATCAGGCCTATGTAAAGTTAAGTTTGCCACGTTTCCCAGTGTGCACGTTATTTCATTATAAAGTCCCCGTTTCTAGGCCTCAACAGGGCCCGGACATCAGATTCAGCTCCTGTCTCCCGAACCCTCGCTGAGGAGCGATCCAGCCCCCACCTGTATCCTCGACCTTTCGCTTACTTCCTGCCTCGCAGTGCCCGGTGCAGCTTGGCTCTGCCTCTGAGTCTGCCAAGACTATGTTATGATTCCAGCTATCAGTTTAGTCCTCCTTCTCTGCATTCCCAAGCTACTGAACTGCATCAATAGTTTCCGTCATTGTCTAGCCTATTCGGCCCCATGTTAAGAGAAATACTGTATTTAATGGTCATTTAATATTCTTCATCACGCACTACATGTAGAATAAATGCATGCTCTAGCCTTAGAGTCTGTTAGCTTTTCCCCTCATGACTTCTAGTTTATATCAACATGTTCCCTAAACATTAGATACCAGATAGGGTTTAGGTACATGTCGCTCCGACCCTCCAGACTTTAGTCTCTGCTCCTAGCACAGAGTTCATAGCCCCCAGCTTCTCCTAGTAACACGTCATTGCCAGTTTGCGCGCACCATCAGGTTAGAGGTCCCGGCTCCTTAGGTAGCCCCCTCCAATGTTTCCGCCCATTCATGACATATTCTGTTACATTTGCATCACATGTCTATGTGCACACCCAGTTACACCCTCTTTAGCCCTTATCTTTCGCGACTGTTTCGCGTCATGCCTCCACCCACTGCTACGCCCATTGCAATGCAATGCTATGTGTTGGCGTTATGTATATATGCTCATGTATTGTTATTAAAAAGTGTTCCCAGTCCCGATCCTGTTGGTGAGCCATTCTAGACCCTGACCACGGCAGTGCTGCCAGGCTTGCCATCCTATTCCGTGCAGGTTGTCCTGTTCCTGTCCTTATGCTGTAATAAACCTGCAAAACTCCTACTACCTCGAATTTTGACTCTTATTTATTGAGCTATCTGTTATTCATTCATTCATTCAAAAATAGATCCGGTATTATTTATTTATATACCACAGAGCACTAGTTAAATGTTGCGTTTTGGCCTGATTCTAAAGCGCATCTACTGCATTGGGTACTAGCACCAACAGTTTATCTGACAAAACTATCCCTTCACTCTGACGTATGGACACAGCTGTTGCTGCAACTGAATGGATGCACCCAGGCGATGCTCGAGCAACAGGATCAAGAACCGCTGAAAAATATCCACAGGGACGCTGCTTGTCACCGTGAGCCTGTACTAAAACTGACAAAGCACACCCATCTTTCTCGTGTACATAGAGTGTAAAAGCCTTTGTGTAATCTGGAGTGCCTAACATTGGTGCCGAACAAAGAGCTTGTCATAACTGACGAAAAGCATCCTGGCATTCATCTGTGCATGGAAGGGGCATTGGAGTGTGTTTAGTCAAAAGCGCTAGCAAGGGTTTAACAATGTGTGAAAATCCTAATATCCATTGCCTGCAGAACAAAGTCAAACCATGAATGCACGGACATCTTTCTGAGTAGAAGGTGCTTGTGTGTCTAAAATTGCTTGTATGCGATCTGGTGTAGGTTCACGACCCTCCTTAGACAGAAGATGACCTAAATAGGTTACCTTCGGTCTACAATATTGCAATTTCTTCCACGACACTTTACGGTTGTGTGTAGCAAGAAAAGAATGTAGAGACAAAGTACATTTTTCACACTGCTGAGGCATATCTGCTGCCAACAAGATGTCATCGACATATTGTATGAGAGCAACTTCTTCAGACAAAGTAAAGGAATCAAGTTGTCGTTTCAACGCTTGACTATAAATGCTCGGACTCTCAGTGTACCCTTGAGGAATTCTACATAATCTGTACAATCTATTTTTCAAAGTAAAACCGAACAAATATCGGCTATCAGGATGAATATGAATCAAGAAGAAAGCATTCTTCAAGTCAATCACAGAAAATGTAGTTGCTGTTGGAGGAACCAGAGTAAGAAGTATCGTAATGTCACAAACCACAGTGTATTGCGGCACTACAAGCTTGTTGACTTCTCGCAAATCAATGATGAATCTGTAAATCCTAGTGTCAGTATATTTTTTCAGAATGGGAAGGATAGGACTGTTACAGACATATTGGGAACTTCTTCTACAACCCCCACTTTAATCAAATCATGAACAATACGTATAAGTGCTTCTTCTCCTTCTCGAGAAATTTTATACTGAGGCAATCGTGGCAATGAAGCACCCTCCTTGACACTAATATGCACTGGCGGAATAACCATTTGCCCTACATCATTGTCTGAAGTAGCCCACAAAGTACTAGGGAGTGAAGCTAATGCAATGTCCTCTTTGAGAATACAGGATCTCTCCATCACAGGGTAGTTGTCATTCAAAATAACCCGTACTCATTCTGGAGAACATCGTATCGTAGCCCTGAAATGCTTGAGCATATCAAGTCCCACAATATTGTCCGGTGTAGTCGAGGAAAGCAAGAACGGACATGGGGCAGTAAACTTATCAACATGGAATGCAAGGAGTTGTGATAGTGGGCTAAGGGAAGGTGTTCTATCAAAAACCTATTGATGTAATAGTTAAGCCAGACAGGGGAGCCCTTGGAACCAAGTGTTTAGATAAGGTGCTACGAGTAGCTCCTGTATCAACCAGAAACTGATCAGCAGGACCCAAAACATGTGCTGTAACATAGGGACCCTTCTGATCTACTGGAACTTCAACTGATTCCTTACCCCATCCTAGGCAATCCTATGCATAAACAGAATCTTTGAAATCGGATGGCACATAATCAGACATTTGATACTGATTTTGTCTGTCAAAAACATTAAACCCATCCTGTCCATGCATGTTAGAATCAAACCTAGCACCATCATCCGTGCTTCCTCTAGACCCTGAATATCCTGAACGATTTCGCATATGTCCCCGACCAAGTGGATACTGCTGAGCACCTAGTGCCGGACAACCAGAAGCCCAAAGTCCAAATTTCTTGCAATACGCACACTGATCAACAGACAAATTTGAACGAGTATAAGAGGAAAAAGACGAACCATAAGATCCACGTCCACCTCTATCATTGCCTCTAGAAGGCGGCCCATAAGCCTGAGCCAACATAACCTTTGTTTTTAATTCTTTAGTCTTTTTATCCTCATTGCCTTTCGCTTCTAATTCCTGTCGTTCGTAATACTGAGCCATAGTTAAAAGAGAACCCGGAGAAGAGGTAGTCCATGAACTCTCCCTGACCTTTAGGCGACTAGCTATACCTGGCAACAGGTTTGCGACATATTTATCGAGACACAGATGGTTTCTGTGCGGGTTCCCTTTCTTCATCTAATTGTTCTAAATCTTTCCATAATGCCCCAAAAGTCGCACGATCATAAACTTTACGCACAGTTCTCCACATATCAGGGGGTAATATCAAACCGAAGAAACAGGTCAGTATCGGGTAAAGTCATAGTACAAGAGCTAATAGCACCCTCAACTTCCTCATAAAAGGCTGCTGGATTTTTACGTGGATCAGGTAATGCAGTTTTAAGAGCCATAACATCCGCTCTATTCCCAGGAGTGTAAACTCAATTATAAATAAAATAACCCTTTGCATCAGTAGAAGCCTTATCATCACTTGTACCCACTCCTTTAGGAGGAACATACAAAGGTGCGGACTCCCGCATAGGTTTTACATGCACTAGAACATTCTTATCTGTTTCAGGAGTAGAAGCTCATACCATGTTAATCCGGTATGTTTGTGCAGCTGCTTCTGCTGCCTTTTTCTCCTCTCGCAAATGGACTCCATCAGCACGCAGTTTAACCAAACGTCTGATTGTATCAGCCACCTGAAAGAAAACAAAAAGACCATGACGCAGTTGCTTATAATTATTTGCTATATCAACGGGCCCCAATTCTTCCGAATATTTTCTAAACCGCTCAAGGACTTCTGAGGCAAAACCTAGGTAAAATATATTTGCTCCCTTTCGAGCCAATCCTTTATGCTTTCTAATAGGTCAGAAGCAGGAGCAACACTACGAACGGTTTTACGAGCAGCAGCTCTGATCTCAGACGCCCGCTCAGCCGACAACATAGAACGACTTTCTCGTGCTTTGTCCTGGTCTGTAGGAGAGTCCTCATCCGAGTCATAAGGAGCTGAAAGAAGAGTATACAGAGGTGTAAAACGATCTAATAAGAGAGAATCATCTTTGGGTTTATTAAGAATAGGCTAAAGAGGTCTACGAACAGCGTATTGGCCATTTACCTGTAAATGAGGCTCCCTATCTTCTCTCTCTTTAAGTTCTTTCATTTCTTTATTTTTTCATTTCGAATGCTTTCGCATGAATGCTCTTAAGCTGTTCTTTTTCAATCAAGGCTTGCTCACGCGTCATTCGCTCACGCACTTCTTTGTCCCACATTCGTACACAGTCAAACATATCTTGTCTAGCCCTTCACTTAAACATTTGTTGTTCCACATACTGAATCTTTCGCAAATCAAATGACCCATGCATAGGCCAACGCAACTCAGGATCCTTCTGAATATATTTATTCCATAACATGCTGTACATTATAGAAGAAATACCATATTTAATATACTTGTCCCTATTAGGCGTCCCATCCGGGGGGGGGGGCGGTTGTGCTTCATCGAGTCTCAAATTGTTACCACTACAAAAGCAACACATCCTACGAAGTGTGCTAGAAACAGGCATGCCAGAAACAGTGCAGAATATGCAGTATTATAACCAAAGTAGCACTTAAGGTACTGTAGTACGTTGTGCTGTTCAAATCAATTTAAATAGAGAAAAGTCACCTCATTACCTGCCTATATAAATTGCAATTAATATATCAATCCCATACAACAAATCCAAAGTTGGCCAACACAAATTCCAAAATTCCAAAGCCACAGTAAGCGTTACTAAACTACCTTACCAATCCCAGGCATCAAAAACCAACACCAAGTGCCGCATAACGACTCTTACCAATCACTTGGTGTCCAGGTCCCAACTGCCAAGTTTTCATATTGACCAAATGGTCACTGCACGGCAAATCAACAGAAGAGATCTCAGTCGAGGACCGGCACCACCTGGAGGGTCAGATCAGAAAGAGAGGAAAAACGCTGTTGTTGCCAAGATGCGGGTCTCCTCGGGCTGTGATCGTCCGTTTCGACCACTCATTCGGGCATCCTAGTCGCCGATGAGCCCCACGTGTCGGGCGCCAATTTGTGTTTGTGAGCCTCAGCAAGGCCTACCAGTGCAAGGGGTTTGCCCTTCTCTGCACAAGTCCTCAGACCAATAGGATAGTAGTTGGCACAGAAACTGGAATAGAAAATACAAAGTTTAGTAACCTCATGAGGTGGAACTACATTCACACAACACCCTTCGGCAATGTATGAAGTAGCACCCTGAATGGTAGGAGCTTGGTCCTTTTATACCCACACAGGGGCTCAAAAGAAGGCGTTACAAGAAGTAGGTTTTAGGCACATATAAGGTCATACAGAAAATGCACAATCAACAAGTGGGAGGAGTTAACAGTTGCTAATTCTGGTGAATACATCCTGACATTTAAAGACTAACAGCAGCTGCATGGACAGCTGCAAGCTCAACTGAGCATGTGGAAAGTAGAAGAGGCTAAATATAACCTGTCTCTATGCAGATTTCAAGAGCAGAAAACAGCAAGGTAGGACAGAGCACATGGCATACACGTGGTAGCACATGGCAAACAAAATGGCTGCCAGAAATACAAAATGAATTCCACAAAACGGACAAGATAGCCTCTAAATACAGGATGGCTTCTGCTAATGCTAACCCAATCGCTGCCAAATTACAACAATAGCAAGTGGATAAAATCCGCCTCATCTTCTCTACACGGGGGGCAGCAATGGGGGAGTCTGGGAACATACGGTGTATCCGTTTCAGTGTAAGGTATGATCTACGGAGTATCATCGTCTGTATAAATTTGAGCCTCGCATTACGCAACACTTTTTTGGGGTGTTCCAGTAAACGTTTCCATGTGTGGTCCGTGATCTCCACGCTGGAGTCCACCACCCAGTGTGCTTGGAGGGAGGTGAGTGTGATTGCTGCGTGTGTCCGCACTCCAGTATATAGCCAGCGCACCAAATGTCCTCCAGGCCCCATGTACTATAAGAGATGTACTAGGGGTGTTGTGGGGGTTCAATCCTCTGTGGGGCCCAAGTGGTTCTGATGTAGTGTGTCAAAGTAGCGTGTAAGAGATACAGGTGCGGTGGTGCCCCAGTGGCCTGCAGAAAGGATTCGTGGTCCAGCATAGGGCCACCACCAAAGAAAGCCCCTACCTCCTCTATTCCATTGTCCATCCAGGCCCTGGTTCTGGTCCGTGTGAGTTTCTCCTGTGGAGTAGGGATACCTAATATGGGGATGTTTGCAGTGTAGGGGGTCGTCATGGATGTGTAGGATAGGGCCCTCCTCCAGCAGAGCAGGGCAGTTTGCAACGGGGGGCAATCTGTGGGGATCCTAGCCTTCGGCAACAGCAATGTGTGCAGTTCCCCTCAATCCAACCTCTGTGGCGTAAACCCGATTTCGTGTAAGTTCCTCCCTGCAGTCCAGTAGGAGAGCCACTGGAGCTGACTAGCATATTAGTAACCTCGGAAGTCAGGGACTCCCAGGCCGCCACTCTGTTTCACCAGCTGTAGCTTTCAAAGACTTATCCGTCTCCGACCCGCGCCCCAGATGAGGTTAGTCAGTATAGTGTTCAGCGTGTTAAAAATGGATTGCGGTAGGACCACGGGCAGATTCACAAAATTGTATAGTAGACGAGGGAGCAACACCATCTTTGAGATGGCGATCCGCCCCATCACTGATAAGGGTAGGGAAGACCAGAACCCCATACTGGCCCAGAGCCCCGCTATTGTCCATAGGATATTGCCCTCTATTTGGTCCTCTTGTGCTCTATATACTTGGATACCAAGGTACTTAAACGTGGTGGGGGCCACCGGTATTGTGTAAGTGGCGAATTGTAGGTGGGTCATATGTTGCATGTCTTGGAAAAAATAACTGGTCGATTTCTCCAGGTTTTTGGCTAGTCCTGATAAGCGTTCAAAGATGGTGAATATACCCGGGAGAGGGGCTTTGTCGGCAGTTAGGTCCTGCAGATACAGGAGTATGTCATCTGCATAGATAGATATTAGGTGATGTACACCGTCAATGCAGATGTCGAGCTGGTACGTTGATCTTCAAAGAGCCAGAGCGAAGGGTTCTAATGCCAGCAAAAGAGCAGGGGAGATAGCAGGCAACCCTGTCTCGTGCCCCTGTGAAGGTTATATTTGTCAGAGATATAGCTGCCCGTACTGGCCCTAGCTGTGGGGGATTTGTATAAGCGAACCTATTTAAGGTATGTGTCTGGAAACCAAAACCGCTGTAAAGTCGCGAACATGAAGTCCTAGGATAAAGAATCAAATGCCTGTCTAAGTGCAATGCATCCTGCGTGGCGGTAAGCTCCTGGGGTGGCCGTCATTACAGAATGTAGCCGTCTAGTGTTAAGAGAGGTGCTGGGATTTGGGAGAAAGCCTCACTGATCACTGTGGATAAGTGTGGTAAGATGAGGTTTTTTGTGATTAGCAAGGGCTTTACTTAGGATTTTGTATTCGGTGGCTCACATAGAGAGTGGTCTGTAATTTTACAGCTCTGAACCATCCCTTCCCGGCTTGGGTATAGATGTAACCAGCACCTGCATAGTAGATTCCGGTAGACAGCCTTCCTCCCAAGCCGTCTTGTAGACGGTCTCCAGCGTAGGCACTAAGGACTCTGCATATGTAAAATAAAATTTGTCAGGAAGCCCGTCCATACCAGGCATCTGTTTACGGTTTAGACCTTTAATCGCGGTACAGATTTCCTGCTGAGTAATAGGGCCATCTATATCTTTCTGCACCTACCCTGGTAATTCCGGGAAGGGGAGGTCTCGGAAGAAGTCAGTAATTAAAGAGCTGTCCAGTGGGGCACGGGGTGCATGGACCGTTTCTAAGTGATCGTGGAAGGCGGTGTTAATTTTGGCTTGTGTGTGGACCACGTGTCCTGCCAAATTGCGGATACTGGACACGATTGGTGGATCAGGTCTATCTCTGACTATGCGGGCAAGTAAAGTACCAGACCTTTCTGCCTCTGAGTACTTACGTTGGAGAAACGCTCTGTAATCTATTGTTCGCCATGTCTCTAGTGTCTCTGCATGATCAATGTGGGTGGATTGTAGCAGCTCTCGTTTGTCAGGGTCCATTAGTGCCTCCCTCTCCAGAACATTCAGCCTACACTCAACGTCCTTCAGTCGTTGGTGCATCTCCTGTCTGGCCCCCACCAACTGTCCGATCGTCGCCCCCCTCACCACTACCTTTAAAGCATCCCATTCGATCAGGTGAGAGGTCGCTGTGTTCCAGTTTTTGGCCAGATAATTGGTAATCGTGTTGGACAGGGTTGTGTGAAATGGGGAATCCTCTAGCAGATGTAGGTGCAACTTCCAGGTAGGCACCAGAGTGGGTACCATGCCCCAGCGAAGTATGAGCTCCAGGGGGTTATGGTCAGAGAAGGTCTTTGCCAGGTATGTGGAGCTGTGGATATTCGCGATAACCGAGCTCGAACAGAGGAAACTGTCAATTCTATTATCGAGGCTGTGTACCGGGGAGTAAAAGGAATATTCCTTATGAGTTGGCTAGAGGCATCGCCACCCGTCAGAGTGTCCTCCCGCTTGCCCATGTAGTAAATTGGTGTGCTAGCTTGCCAGCTGTAGTACCATGTAGAGGGGATGTGATTTGTCCAGTCCGGTGTCCAGTACTGCAGTATAATACCCTAGCAAATCCGAGGGGATCCCAACCCAATCCACCAAGACTCCACTCAGTTTACTCAGGAATTTGTCTTGATCAAAATTAGGGGCATAGATACTCCAAAGGATCACCAGTGAGCCATCAAGTGTGCCCTTCACAAGTATGTAGCGTCCCCGATCATTCACCCCGCGTTCCAGTTTAACAAATGGGACCCCATGTCACACCCAAATGGTCACCCCCCTAGCAAAGGCAGAATAACTAGTGGAGTAGATATTTCCTCTCCATTTTTTTAGCATATCTGTGTTTCCGAGTCAGTCAGGTGAGACTCCTGAAGGAACGCCACCTGTGTTTTGCGTCTAAGGATAAATGCGTGTATACAATGTATTTTCTGTATTGCTCCTAGGCCCCGTACATTCCATGTGAGCAGGTTGTACGACCCTATTATGTTAGCGGTCCCTGGCATGTTCCCTCGTGGAAGTGAAGCTCATCTTTACGTGGAGCTGGCAGGGCAGAGCTGACCAGGAGTCCCCATTCCCAAACTATTTTAACAAAACTTGGCACATCACCTAAACTGTGCTGGGCCCAACAATGGTGTACAAATAGTACAGAACAAATAACGGTGCATACGCCAAGATGGAGGTAGCCAACCATAAAGCCAAACATGGTCCTAAAATGGCCTGCAACCCGATGGCTCAACGGTACCCTGTCTCCTGGGGGGGGAGTGTGCATCGGGGTGGAGGGTAGTATCAACATGATTAATGATAATAATGGACATCCCAGATTCCCCCAGCAGGCAGCGCTGATTCTATATGTCACATATCACTGTAAAAATCAATATCAAAATGTACAACTAGCGCCCCTCACATCAACAGGTATACATAGGAGTGTGTCAGTTCACGTATGGCGTTATACAAATTAAAGTATACGATAGACTCTCTGGTGCCAGGGTCGTGCCCACGGTAAGGGCAGAATCGGCAGTAGTAGTCCCAAGTGTCCGTGACCCAGCTGTGCCGGTCAGTTGTCAAGCAGGTCATCAGCTGTTCTCGGCGTGATGGTGGGGACGAGGATCACACTATGTTCAGAGTCCGAGTGTAGAATACTGTCCTTCGAGTCCGTTGCAATTTTGTTCGAATCTTCGCAGAAGGAGCCGGAAACTGCCATTGCCCCTTCCTGGTCCCTTTGCTGCTGTTCTCGTGAGGGTCCTGTGCTTCCTTTGCCCCGATTAGTGTTCTGAGTTCGTGTAGAGGACCGCTTCAGGAGTGCATTCGAATCTTGTGAGGAGACACCCGAGTGGCTTGCTTGGCTGGAACCAATATCCATCACTTCCATCCATTCCTCAGCATCTCCTGGGCTTTCGAAAAAGTGAGTATTCCTGTCCTGTACTACCTTCAGTCGGGCGCGATACAGGAGGGGGTATTTGAGTTGTGCGGCCTGCAGGTTCTTCTTTACTTCCTGGTAGAAGGATCTCTGTCTCTGGACTAACACTCTGTAGTCGGGTATAAAGATATACAGTGATTTTCGTACTGGATGAGCGACTTTTACCTAGCCTTCTGCAATAGGATGTTAATGTTAATGTTAATGTTAATGTTAATGTTAATCAGCATTTATTGAGCGCTCGTACGCCCGGAGGCTTCATGGCGCTATAGAAAGGAACCAGGCGCGACAGTCAGTTAGTAGAGCTGGAGCAGCTCAGTAGTGTGCCTGAGAAAAGAGCCAGGTTTTCAGAGAATGTCTGAAGCTGAGGATGCTGTCGCTCAGCTTTAGGTGAAGGGGGAGAGAGTTCCAGAGGATGTCACAGTCCGTATAGTTAAGGATTTTCACGATCAGAGGGTGGGGCGGCACTCCCGATTTAGGTTGTTCCATCTGCATTCTATGTACCCTTTCCACGCAGAAATACGGGGAGAGCCACTATGGTGCCACATGCTCCCTGAACCATGTTTCCATGAAGTCGGCCGCTCCACTCCCTTCACAGCGTTCTGGCAGTCCAATACTGTGGAGGTTATTGCTTCTATTTCTACCCACCGCATCCTCTACCCGGTCCATGAGCGTAGATACTTGCTGTTGGAGTTGCTGTATGGAGGAAGAGTGTTCCGCCACTATAGGAGTGAGGTCCGCAATAGATTGGCTGTGGTCTTTAACTGTGTCCGCCAGTTTGGCATGGTCTGCCTTCAGCAGTGTCAGGCCGGTGGTGAGTGTGCCCATTTATAGATCCATCGCCGCTCTGAAGTCCTGAATCTCCTGCAGGATAAGGTCTAGATTGTACAGTGTCCGCTCTGCATGGTCGGGCAGGTTCGCCTCTGGTGAGTGGGGCTGGTTCGCCGGGCCCGGCATAGTGATAGGGGAATCAGGCCCTTGTTGTCTGTCTGTTGTGTTCACCCGGTTCCTGACCATTGTTAAATGTCGCCATCAGACCGCATGTTGGGCCAACCCCGCGGTCAGTCCCAGAAGGGCACCAGCCACTCCCCAAGTGGTAGCAGGGTACAGCAATGTTCTCCGGGTGAGTCCCAATGTGAGGGAGGGGAGAAATAAGAGGGGCTGTTTGTCTATTTGTGGGTCCAGGCAAATCTGAGGAGTGTGCCATAGTGGTCCGTAGCACCCTCGGCGGCGCGGTAGAAAGCGGTGCTTCATGTGTGAATGTGGATCTTCGTCTCCTCACCCCCCTCTCCCCATAGGGGTCCTTCTATCCTGTCCGTGCCCCGCACAACGAGTGGCAACTCCCAAGCTTCCTCACCTCAGTAGTGGGGTCCTCGGTGCATCCGTCTCCTAGAGTGCAGGGGAATTGCCGTGCAGCTAGCACAAGGGGTTCCCAACCTCAGATCGATACAGAGCGGGTCCCGCGACGTAGTCAACCAGGCCGTCGCGTTTCCCACAGGCCTCACTCCACCTCAAGTCCCGGCCCGCTGCAGCTCTGTTATAAATTACAGGCCTGGGTATCTCACAGTGTCTCGACGCGCCGCAGGCACTGTCTTGGCGGTACTTGCAACCCACAATCCCAGGGGGACCACAGAAATCTAAGCGGGGCCCCGTTGTCGACAGTTCTCCTATAGTAGGCCACTCATTGGTAGGGTCCCCAGGATCTAGTGTGCAACTCTCAAGCTTTCGTACCACAATGGTGGGATCCCCGGTGCAGCCGCCTCCCGGGGCACAGAGGGAGCGCCTTGCGGCCAGTACAGGGGACCCCGGCTGTAGATGTATCCAGGGTGGGCCTCACGATGCAGGGTGACCAGGCAATCACGCCTCTCACTGGCCCTCTTCTACCTCAAGTTCCGGCCTCACGGCAGCCCCGATGAAAATTGCCGGCTCAAGCGTCTCAGAGGGTTGTAATGTGCCGCATTCACTGCCCCCGTGGCTGTCTCAGTTCACAATCCCAGGCGGGCCACAAAAATCAGGTCGGTGCCACGCGGCCTCCTAGCCCGCTGAGCCGGATCCCGGCGCGCTCCCCCGGTGCTCCGCCGTTGATCGCGTGCTGATTGCAGGTCACCCACTGGCAGGTCGCCACCTCTCTGGGCAGCCCCCACCACCCGGCAGGTCCTCCGAGCTCCCGGCTGATAATTCACACTCTTGGGGGGGACAACTGCCGAAGCGTAGACCTAGCAGAGAAATCCGATGTCACTCGGTCTGCGGAGAGGCCCGGTCCCCAGCACCATTCGTTGGCCCTCAATCCGAAGCAGCTCCTGGCATCCGTCAGCGATGAGGGGCAGGTAGGCCTCAGATTGCGCCAGTTCTCCAGGGCCTCCCCCAGCACCTATCGATTTACCACACTGCTACTGGGGTCCTGTTCCATCTTCACCAAGCACCCTATATCAATTTCGGCCATGTAGGCGGCGTAGGATTATAGATTCCACCACGGGAGGGTCCGGAGCTCCCTCAAACTACGACCACCATCATTGGCGGCTAGCCACGCCCCCCTTCAGCTTTGAACTAATTTAAGTCCACATCATCCCCCTTCGGGTAGCTTAAATCGATCCAGCAATGATCTCCATACTCAGCCTCAAACAATTTAACATAAAAAATCAGTAAGTGACTCCCATGTGTGAAACATCCAACATAGCCTGGGTACCCCCAATGACTACTCCACACTTAGAGCTTAATATTACACTTCTTTATACTTCTGCGTGTAACTGAAAACTTTACATTCTAGCCCAAGCTTTCATTGAATTCCACACTAACACTGACATCACAGGTCTACTGAGTCCGGTAGGTACCAAAAGGGTTCCGTCATAAAACTGACAAGACACTACAGGCCAGATGTGTCAAGCCTTTTTGCGTTTGCAAACAGGTAGATTGGCAGAATCTGCCCTTTTGCGAATGCAAAAATTGCTTTTCCGATGTAGCAAACCCAATTTTGAGATTTGGTAACCTGTTACCGAATCGCAAAATGCGTTTGCGATTTGCTATTAGAAAGGGGCGTGTTTAGGCCATCACTTCCTAATACCGAATTACATTGGTATGTATAAAAGTTTTGGGACCTCATTTGCGAATTCGAATTTGATGAATCTTTGCAAAATTTTTAAAACTAATGGGGCGTTCCGGTCAGCTCCTGTCTTGAAAGTTTCGGGGTGATTCGTCCAGCGGGAGCCGACAAAAAAAGAGGGGTCCAAAATACGATTTCCTAAAGTTAATTTCCAGAGCAACTTTAGACAATGCGATAGCCCGAACTGCTGAATGGAACTACACCAAATAAAGGTAAGTCTTGGTTCAGAAAGTGTGCTTTTTTAAAAATGGTGTAAATCCCTTCAGTAGTTCCCGAGAAATTTAAAAAATTATATATCGATATCTGAGGGCCACAGAGGATTCACCAACCCTCCAGGGCACAAGCTTGATCCAGATTGGCTGTCAACACTCCAAACCAGGAAGTGTTGGCAGCCAACCAAGTCACAAGAAAACAGGAAAAAAAAGGAAAAAAAAACAAGAAAAGGGGGCAGAGTAGAAACACCCTGAACCCCTGGACCTGCTCAGGTGGTCTCCCAAGGACCCCCGGGCCAAACAAAGCATTGTTTTTTTAAACATATCGACCGAATTTGCACTGGGTGATTTTTAAAAAAAATATAAAGCGCAGGCTTCATTAATTTGTTTCTTTGAGCCCCTGGGGGGGCCAGGTCCCGGGGGCAATGTTCCGTTAATGTGTGGGGGCCTCATGGGCCCCCACAGCCCGGGGACTGCAACCTCCCCGAGGCTTAGTTTATAATGCGCAGAGGCACGTGGCCCCCTGCAGCCCCAGGGACAGCCACCTTCTCTGGGCTTTCTTATTCAAATGTGTGAGGGGCTCCTCCTCTCCATGCTGCCCAAGATAATTCCACTTCCCTGGGGCATTTAATATTTTAGGGAGGGGACCAATTCCCGGGGACCACCAACTCCAAGTGCTGAATACTTTGAATGCAGGAGGTCACGCGTCCCCACCGCAGCCCAGGGGACTGCCACCTCTACGGGGCTACAATTAAAAACTCTATGTGGGGGGCTTGAGCCCCCCCACACTGCCCCAGGGACCACCACCTCCCCAGGGCACACTTTAATTAAATATGGTGATCCGTTGCAGACCCCTGCCCCCGGGACCATCACTTCCCCGGGGCTTTAATCAGTTGTGAGGGGGGCTGCACTGCCCCTCTCCTGGAGCCCTCCTTGGCCCACGGGACCGCCAACCCCCAGGGCCAGCTCTAGCAATGTCCCGGGGTGCCCACCTGGGACATTACAGTTTGCTATGGTGGGGTAGGCGGCTTCCACCATGCCATAGCAAACACTACTTTGCTTCTTGGAAGCGAGAGGAAGAAACCTTCTTTCACTTCCAGGAAGCAAAGCAGAATTGCTTTTGGACAAGGGGAGCTGCATGTTAGCAGCTCCCCTTTCCCAAAAGCACTGCTAGCTACAGCAGGAGGCGGGGAGCCGCCTGTGACTACGGGGGCATTGGGACTCCCGACGCGGTCCCCATCAAGGAGGCCGGGTCCCAGAGATTGGGGACCCCGGGGCCAAAAGTGGCCCAGGGAAGGGGGACACGCGGCCCCCTCCCTTTTGTTATAAAAAAAATATATAATAAGGCTGGGCCCCCGATATGGTCCCTAGGACCAAATTTGGCATCAGGAGGGGGGCCTCCAATTTTTTTTAAACAGCAATACTGGCTCGGCCTCATCGCCCGAGGCAAAGAGAGGCCCAGGGAAGGGTGCCCCCTTCCAAAAAAAAATATTTGTCGGGACCCAGGGGCAGGGGTCCCTGGGGCTGAAATCAGCCTGGAGAGGGGACCCTAAGCCCTCCTCCCCTGTAAAAAAAAAGGAAAGACCTAGCCCCTGTGGTGAGGTCCCCAGAGCCGTACGCGGCCTCAGGAGGGGGGCCTTGCGCCCCCTTCTTTTGTGTAGTGTAGTTCCTATATCCCTAATAGGCTCTGCGCATTAGAATAATATACACTATAGTTTTGACATAGGACTGAGGTCAGTATGTCTCTATCGAGTACATTAAACTTAATTATTTGTGTGTGCCAGCTAACTTAGAGGTCACTTGAAACTTTCTCGAATGAACAAGAAGGGAATAGCTTCTGACAACCACATAAACATGAACACTCTGTTTCCCTTTAGGGTCAGAACAATATCTTCAGAGCCGTGGAAACAATAGATAACCATTTCACTCAGTCAATAGTGCATGCTTCGTTTCTACAGAGTTGCACAGAAATAGAGAGACAGGCGTTTCAATAAAAAAGGTTTATTGAACAGTATTATTTCTCACTCATGCAAGATATATGAGCTGCTATAATCGTAAGACAAAATGTGAAGTATAATGCGTATAGCATTAAAAGTAATATAAAATAATACTGTATTAGCATGGTCTGTAGCTATGACATATATAAAAATACAACGGCCAGGAACTGAAGTTATCTGACGTCTGTGGAGTACCGGCACCTCTAAAGGTTATTAATAAAACCCTCACACACCAACCTGGTTGGTGTCATGCTTCATCATCGGGTCCCAGCCAGATGGCCGAATGCCACATGGCTGTGCTACAACACCTGAATTACAGTGGAGCTGCTTCTTTTGAGGTGGAGTGATGTGTGACTAAGTGAGTGAATTAACCATTAAAAATACCTCCAGAATGCTGCCCGTTACTTTATTCTTGGAGTCCTGGGGTATGATTAAAATACAAAAAAGAGAGTAGATGATATCAGCAAGATCTATGTGTGATTGTGTATATCATCAGGTGGTCGACATGTTTCAGCCCAAGGAAAAAATAGGAAAGGCTTTCTTCAGGACCTCTCAAAACTAAGTGAATATAAAGTGAGTGATAAAAAATATATCACGTGAATTGGATATTTATACTCGCGCTAAGGAGTATGTATCATGCTTCCAGGACTGACCGCTTGGTAGTCCTCCGTAAAAATGTAGAATACATTTTGCCAGATTGAGAGTATCTCATCTTTGTCCTGGAGTAGGGGAAACAAATACGGTTGCCTATAAAGGATCAATTTTGGTCCTCATTATGTATACGCCGCGTCACCTAACTTCCGTGCTCCCGGGCAAATGCTGGAGTATATTATTTGGGACACGGACGGCTGTCTGATAGTCCTTACTCTCCATTTTGTTTATCAATATATAAAAATACATTCAGCAAAGGTAAATCACATTCACTTTCACTCCAGAAGCATTCACCCAGTCGGTTATATGTTATCCCTATTCATTTCCAGACTATCCACTGCTATTACTCATTGGCACACAAATTAAACCCCCAACAGAAATGTAATGCTTACATACTTTTATTTAAAAAGAGTTTTTCTCATCTCATATATATTTTAAAAATCTCGGAAAGATCCGCAGATAGACACTAAAACATCCAAAGTAAAAATCACAATTCATATAATGCAATATCATTAATCAACATATTAAATCACTGAAGAACACATAGACCCTAATGAGAAAACAGTCATGAATGTGTGTTCAAAATTAGTATGAACCAAATACAATACATGGTATGTGAGGGGCCTTTAGTAAAAAGGTTTATTTTTTATCTAAAATGTACCTTGTTTGTTTGGCTTCTTAGTTGATACAGAGGTTTCTCGTTAGGGTCTATGTGTTCTTTAGTGATTTAATATATTGATTAATGATATTGCATTATATAAATTGTGATTTTTAATTTGGATGTTAAAGATATATATGAGATGAGAAAAACTCATTTAAAAAAAATGTGTAAGCATTACATTTCTGTTGGGGGTTTAATTTGTTTGCCAATGAGTAATATCATTGGGTAGTCTGAAAGTGAATAGGGATAACATAGAACCGACTGGATGAATGCTTCTAGAGTGAAAATGAATGTGATTTACCTCCAGGGATTATTTTCTTTGCTGAATGATTTAAAGTGCTCTGTTCCCTGGAACGAGTTAGGTCATCTCTCTTTTTCTCCACATATATAAAACTACATACATAAATAACCAAGGCTAAAATACTTAACTGATGTGTCTAAAATAATCCTACCCAGTGTACCTAGCCTAAGTAAAGTACGAGGGAAGAAGTAGATGCTGTTTTGGCTATAGTTTAGTTTAATTTAGTTGTGCCACGAATTTGCCAAAGGTTTCTTTAGGTTCTAATCAGCTCCATACCTTATAATGAGAGAGGTTGGTATCTCTTTCCCGGGAATCGATCTCTAACCCCCCGCAAGGGGAGTCAGAAACACTGGAGCTGGATTCTCTGTGAGGAGGATGGAAGCGTCTGGTCAGTGTGTCAGGTGGAGAGTTGACTTCCTTCGGGAGTTGCTGTGGCGAGCCACACCCAAACCGAACCGTGCCTTGCATAGCAAATTAATATATATTTATACCTTGAAGGTTTTTAGGAATGTCAGTATTGACGTAAAGGTTGGGCATAATAACATCATGAACGAACCCCTAAGGAATAGATGTTCATGCATAATAAATGAGTTCTTTGAGAAATCAATATTCAAGCAAGGGGAAGTCCTAAAGGCTTAAGAGTCTGGTTTTCCTGGAACTCGTTGTGACGTAGATGAACGGATGTAAGTTGCCATGCCTGTATTTGGGTAGTATGGACTATGCCTACATAAGGGCTGGATTTATTTGCCTAAATAAGGGCAATGTGTATTGTACCTATATAAGGGCATGAATCAGGAAATTCATACAGAATCTAAATCGATACACAACACCCACTCCACTTTCTTATGTACGACGTTACTAAATTCTAAACATGTTAAACATATCTAAAATAAATGTACACATGAAGTGCTAAAAACATGTCCAAAATACATTAAAAAATCATTAGTACTGGTTGTAAGCATAAAAATGCAAGATGCTGTACACATTAAAGCAATGTTTCATTCTAAGCATATGTTGACATTTAAAATGCAAAGTGAATGAATCATAAAAACATACATTTATGAAATGGCTCGTAAATACAGAAGAAAAAGGGCCCAAACTATTTCATGTCAGATTACATAAAACTGTCTGTTTGTGGACAAGGTCACATATTGTCTCTGGAAGGATTCAAATAATTCTTGTTCTCTATGAATAGTTCTACTATTAGCATATTACTTGATCCAAAAAATGAAAAATACAAATTTGGAGAAAAAGAATTAAATATTAGGAAAATGTTCCAAAGTTAGTACCTTGTTGTTGAAAAATTAAGGTCAAATTCATAGTCCCTCAGAACACGGTGTGCCAAAATCAAAAGTCAGTGTTTGGGCCTGGAGAAAGCATGAAATATTCTATGTCTGTAAACAAAAATGTGTCTACCATTGTATCATTCATTACTCATATTCCTGTCTTGCTCTTCTCTTTGGCTTTAAAGTAAAGTAAAGTCCACATTTGTAAAGCGCACAATCACCCGTAAGGGTCTCCAGGCGCTGGGGGCCGTCGGGAAGATTAAGCGAGCTATTGCCCAGAGTCACATGGTGCTGGGCTAACCTGCCGCCGGAGCTGGGGATCGAACCGTGGTCCCCAGATTCCAGCGTCAGTCGCCCTGGCCGCGGCGCCGCACCTCTCTTTCAGATCAGAGATGTCGAGCCTTTTGAAATTGATGACAAGATTACTTTACTTTGAGATGCCTGCTCAAGAAATGACAGGGAGGAGTTGTGGGTGCCTGCAGACAGAGGTGGTAGCCTTAGGATAGTGATGAGTTTCGGCTTGGAAACAAAACAGAAGATGGCTAGAGTCACGTACGTTTAACTTGTGGTGTGGATTTGTTGTGGTTTGATTTGACCCAGAAACGCAGATATACACAAACATACAAATAAAGGAAGGTAGAAAGTAACAATTTGAAAGCCTGGTTGTCAGGGAAGAGGAGCTTGTCCTCAAACTCTGATGGTTCGGACAGAAGTAGGTCATGTAACCCACTACTTATGTCTTCGCAGTCGCTCTCCTCTTACTGCCGGTGGTATGAAGTGCTGATTCATTTTGATCATGGTTAACCTCTCCATGCTTTTGGGCGAGAGACTGGTCCTTTTCACAGTTACAATGGCATCAGAAGCACGGAAAACACGCTCAGAAGAGACACTTACCACAGGACAAGTCAGATACTTTATCGCCAGCCTTCTGAGCACTGGACATTGGCTTTTTTTCCCATACCAATACACCAATGGGCTATGCTCCATGAAGACCTCTGTTGTGTCATCCAGATAGGCCTGGACCATCCGCTCAATGTTCAGGGGTGCTCCGATTTGCTTGGCCTCTTTTGACTTTGCATCAGCAACGGACTTAGCCATCCCTTTCCGTAGAAACCAATCAGTTATCATTTAGTTTGCTGTGTCTGATGGATCTGAACCTGTTGGTGCAGTTGTTGTTGTTATTATTGGTAGTGTTTGTGACTGCTGGGAAGCAGACACACTGCTCTCGTGCTCTGTAGTACTTGCTCTGGCCTGGGGTGGCACTGGCAGGCCTCTAATTGAGAGTCATTAATTTTCTAAATCAGTGCCTTCCTCAGCTATTAAAGTTTTGTACTTGGCAACATCCACTTCTGAAAAAGGAATTACTGCATTACTGTTCAGAAATAATTTGTACCGTGGATCCAAAATTGTGGCAGTAATGTAATGTCGATGTGACATAATATTATTTTGAATCCTTGTATTTTCTGATAAGCGAACGGCTAAGGTGTTCGCCAAATAACATGCATCTACTTTGTCTTCCACACCTTCATACATTTCAGACACCTTTTTCAGCTGTTGCTCTAGCATGTACAACAATGGGATAGCTTGGCCCATAGTACAGTCCTCCCTACTACTGCACATGTGAAGACCTCAAAAGGAAGTAGCATCTCTGTCAGGCATTTAACGAGGTCCCATTGCCCCATCTCAATGGTCATGGCTTTCACAGTAGGATCCCCTAATCTTCTTGTCATGACATAAGCATTAAGTGGTATGTACTGCTCGAACAGATGATCAAGCATGTAATAAGTTGAGTTCCAATGTGTTGGCACCTCCTGGATGAGGTCTTTGACTGCCATTTCATGCTCACATTGAATGACCCTCAGCTGATTCCGGGCTTTAAAAGAGTTGTTGAAATGTGTGTATATTCTTGATTGATAAAAAGTGAGAAAAGTCTTTGGTTACAGACATCTCAGAATGTTGGATAGTGACCATTTCTCACATGGTGGATACCACAAGTAAGTGTTCAAAGTCATAGGGAGCATTCGTCACAACTGCCACACAACCACAATATCTCTTTCTTGAGACAGGAGTTTTTTGTCTGTCTTATCTGCATAGGTTTTCAATGTCTGATGGTTATTCAAATCCTTTATACAAGTGGTACTTTCCCTGCTTTCTTATTGCTTGGCCCTTTGAGGTATCTAGGTTGTTATTGCTCTCCCAAACATCAAAGTCACAGGACTTTAGCCGGTGATCGAATGTGGTGTTTGCTTACAGGGTAGAATTCAATATAATTTTCAACTTGAGCCCTTCTAAAGTTGCACCCTATACTGCTTTCTTTATCGTTCTCATAAAACGCTCATGGAGTCCATTAACCTGTGTCTAGAGAGGTATACTCTTCTATTGCTTTATTTTCAGATGCTATAGGAACTCCTTAAACTACCGACTAGTAAAGGGCTGGCCTTTCTCAGAGTTAACAATAACTGAAATATCCAGTTTCTCAATAACTGAATAGTGGCTGAAAGGGCTTCTTTGAGAAGAAATTGAGAATATTAATCCCCATTTACTAGCAAATGATGTCCGTTATTAAGTGTTCTAAAGAAATCAATTGCTATTCTCTCCCAAGCATGTTTAGGGAGTTCGGACATATTCATCGTATGTTGAATCATATTTAGAGAAAGGCAGTTGCATAGATGATAAGCTTTGAGCACCTTTTTGGCTCGTTCTTCTATGTATGGGAATCAAAATCCATCTCAAAGAGCTCTCTTTGTGGCAACTAAACCATCATGTCCTTCGTGAGACACTTCAATCTTTTTCTGTTGCAGACTATCTGGAATTAGGTTTCTCAAACCCTGTACTATGACTCCTTCATGAGTTATGTACAGTTCATCTTTGACGTTCTTGTATTATTGATTTTCACCATCATTGATGTGGGTTTCAGTGTGTCGGTACCATGACTGATCAGTAATTATCTCTTTCAGTTTAGGCATGTCACTATCATGACTTGTGGCAGTGATGCTCTAGGCTACTGATATGGCAGCTGGTGTATTTGTTTTGATAGTAAATTTGATATAGGCTTCAGCCGTCTTGGATGGAGTACCTTGACCTGGTATAGGCAATCTGTAAAAGTAATCATCAGGATTCTAAACCTTTCCTGGCACATAAACAATGGTATATTTGTACTCTTGCAATCGTAATCGCCGTCTTTCACTGCTGTTGAGTAGTTCCTATATATCCCATACAGGATCTGCACATTCAGATAACATAAACTGTGGGTTTGGTGGCAGACTGGTTCTGAGCACCCCCACTAAAACGCTCAATAACAACATCAGTAGGAAAGGCAGGTCAAAGGTCAAAATAAACTACAAAGTCTTTATTCAGATGAATCATCAATGTTGTGAAACCAAGGCCAATGGCCAGTCCAAAAATAGTGATGTGATCCAGCATACTGCTGTCGCATGTAACATGTAGCGAGGGTGGAAACAGGTTTAGCACTCTTCTGCTCAGAAGCTCTGGGGTGGGTTGGAGAAGGAGTCTTTTGGGTTTTGGGAGGGGTAAGGCGGTATCAGGATGGGTGGGTTTATGTTTGTTAGCCCCTTTGGCGGTAGGGAGTTTTTAGTAGGGGTATGCCAGGTTTTTTGGGGGTTTATGTGAAAGGGTAGAGAAGAGTTTGAGAGGGGGCAGCTGTGGCAGGGAAAAGATCAAGGGCACACAGGGTAAGTGTTTTTGGGAGACTGAGGGGGAGGAATGACAAGGAGTTGTTTGTTGAAGGAAGAGGGATGAAAGATTTGAGGTGTAGATCTGAATGCATGTCTCTGTGTGTCTGATGTCTGTAGAATTTCTGTGGTGCTTGGAAGTGTGTGATGTCTCTGTGGCTGGTGTTGTGGCTGTGGTGTCTGGCTGTGTGATGTTTCGTAGTATTTGTGGCTGGTGTTGTGGCTGTGTTGTCTGGCTGTGTGATGGCAGTAGTGTATGTGGCTGGTCATGTGGATGTGTTGTCTGGCTGTGTGATGGCAGTAGTGTCTGTAGCTGGTGGTGTGGTATGTGACTGCATGGTGGCAGTAGTGTCTTTGGCTGGTGGTGTGGGCATGGTTTCTGACGGTGTAATTTTTGAAGTAGCTGTGACAGGCTCTGGTACAGTGGTCTGTTTGTGTTTGACAGTGGAGGTGGTGATATGGGTGGTGACTGCTTGGTGAGTGGGTGTGGTGTCTTTTTTCGTCTCATGTTTGCCTTTGTGTGTGCTGCATGTGGCTGTTGGGGTGGATGTGTGGTAATGTGGTTGTGTGCTTTGGACAAGTAGGGGTATAGGGATAGTGGATTGGGAAGAAGTAGGTGGGGTGGAAAGCTGGAAATGTTGAAAGGCTGCAGTGAGTGTGGAAGCCAGAGCCTGAAAAGATCTCTGTAAGCCAGACATGTCATTGTAAATGCCTTCCAGGTATTACATCATCATATTCATTTGGATTTTTTTCACCTGGAGGGCATTCAGCACTGTTGTCTGACCCACAGAAATCTGCCTCGGGAGGTCAATAGCCTCCATACTCACGGCAGCAGAGGAGACAGAGGGAGGGGATGAGGTGCCTGGTACCAAGGTGATCCTCCCCTGCTTGGGGTAAAGGGCCCGGATAGCTGGTTGGGGAGCAGCAGGAAGAGTAGAGATGGAAGGGGGTATGGCAGAAATGGACATAGCTGACTCAGGTCCTGGTGGGTCCAACACCACGGACTATCCACTGGAGCTTGACAATGATGTTGATAATGATGTTGATTCATCATGTTGCACCTCAGTAGCAGTCCCACCACCCTCTGGGCCACTGGCTCTCTCTTTGGCACTGCAGTGAATGGAACCACTGTGGCCAACTGTTTCCTCAACGGCCTCCCTGACTCCTTCGCTGCTCTGGGTAGATGTTGAAATAAGATGAGTAATATGTCAATTGCAATTGCCTACACACACACTAGGCAATCATATCAAAACACAAAACATAACACGGTTGCAAGGAACCCAACATTGATCAAGTATAACAACATTGGCTCCTATATCGGCATGATGAACATGCATGAATGGTATGTGACCTGTGCACAGCAACACATAATGGTGTCATTAGCACAGTCTGCTCCTCCTGCATATGTGACCATATCCTAAATACACCATCATGTGTGTATCAGGAGATGTCATCACCCTGTCAACCTAGATCTTTGGATCACGCCATATTTACCTGATATTTACAACAAGGGGTGGTGAGGGACAGAGTCTCTGAATTAAGCAGAATACTCTCACCCAGTCAAGAGATCAGGGCTAGATCCAACACCATTTTTTAGCTCATCACCACCTCTTGTTTGTAAATAATTTTGTCCACCCTAAGCGTGGAAGGGTATACTCAGATGTGAGTCCCTTGCTCATTGCACCATCAGGATTCAAGCAAGCCGGGCCGAAGACGGCTGTAATGCCAGAAACCGGTCCCCGGAAGCTTGTTTCCTTCCCAGTGTAAGAATTGGCTTTTGTAGTCTGGTCTGCCCTGTTCCCATGATGCACTGGGCCAGGGACAGACTAATTTGCATACAGCCAGGTTCTGAAACTGGGATGGTGCAATGAGCTAAAAAACGGTGTTGGATCTAGCCCTGATCTCTTGACTGGGTGAGAGTACTCTGCTTAATTCAGAGACTCTGTCCATCACCACCCCTTGTTTGTAAATAATTTTGTCCACCCTAAGCGTGGAAGGGTATACTCAGATGTGAGTCCCTTGCTCATTGCACCATCAGGATTCAAGCAAGCCGGGCCGAAGACGGCTGTAATGCCAGAAACCGGTCCCCGGAAGCTTGTTTCCTTCCCAGTGTAAGAATTGGCTTTTGTAGTCTGGTCTGCCCTGTTCCCATGATGCACTGGGCCAGGGACAGACTAATTTGCATACAGCCAGGTTCTGAAACTGGGATGGTGCAATGAGCTAAAAAACGGTGTTGGATCTAGCCCTGATCTCTTGACTGGGTGAGAGTACTCTGCTTAATTCAGAGACTCTGTCCATCACCACCCCTTGTTTGTAAATAATTATATTTACCTGATGTCATCACCTGGGATGTCCACATGGAAGCCATAGCGACCCATCCACACAAGGCCCTGAAATCCGCAAACAGTCAGGTTTCCTAAATACGCTACATGTAGAACGGTCACATGGCAGTTTGGGACATTGTCAACATCACTAAGTTAGCAGGAGCCCTGCTGCCATGATGCAGCTTTTGAGTACATTACCACATGGCTTTATTTTTGCAAAAACCTTTTATGCCTTTCACATGAGAAAAGTCTGCAGTGTTCATTCTCTGATGATTCCTGGAGTTTAGTTTAAACATTCCGAGCAAGGTCGATAAACAATGTCCCTTATAATTCTGTTCTGGTCAGGCCCTAGCACCTAGACAAAACATGCTAATGCAGCTCCTGCTGAACACTCGTACATTGATATTATGGGGATACATGTTTAGGAGAGACACACTTGGAGAGGGATCTTTCCTGAGAAAAGAGCAACACGCACCACGATGTAGAAATACCTTCTATAGCCTAAGGTATGGGGTCTGCTGACTAAGTCCAGAGATCTTCTATTATAAAATAATACTTCTTCTTGCCAAGGGGAGGGAGGTTAGGCACTATGGGCCAGATGTAGGTAATTCTATTTTACCGACTCATAAATACCGAATTTTACCGATTCGGTATTTATGAATCGGTAAAATAGAAGTACCGAGATGTAGGTAAATCCAGATGTGGATTTACCGAATCTTTAAAAGTCGGTATTTACCGATTCGGTAAATACCGACCGGTAATGCCCCATTCATTCCTATGGGCTTTGAAGCCCATAGGAATGAATGGGGCATTACCGGTCGGTATTTACCGAATCGGTAAATACCGATTTTGACAAGGGTGCAGGGGGTGTCACTTTGACACCCTCTAGCACCCCCAAAAAAGGTTCGGGGGCCATGTGGCAGGCATACCTGCCCTAAGGGCAGGTCTGCCTGTCATATGGCACAGGTGTGCATGCACACATGTGCATGCACACCTGAATCGGTATTTTACCATCAAATTGAATTTGATGGTAAAATACCGAATTTGTAGGGCTTGTGGGACTCAGAAGAGTCCCACCTACATCTCAATTTTACCGATTCTGTAAAAATACCGGTCGGTAAATTTACCGACCGGTATATTTACCGAATCGGTAAAATTACCGAAATGGCCTGTTTCCTGCCCCCTACATCTCAAAAGCCAAATACCGGTGGGTAACGGCCGAATTCGGCCGTTACCGACCGGTATTTGGCTACCTACATCTGGCCCTATAGCCCGTTCTCCAAAGTCTTTATCTGATGACATCTCCCTTTATGATTTATGGCCTTGCTGCAATGCTTACTCTATTAGGACTATGCATTTTAGTGTGTGTTGTGGCTCGTATACTGCATGTTAGAACACAATAGTTAAAATAAACATTTTAAACTATATTCGTGTCTCTTTTAGTTCTTAATGTGGATAAGTATGAGAGAGTGAGCGAAAAAGTGTGTCTTGTTTTCTGTGATTTCTAAGAGGTATGGAAGTGTTTTGTTCTGGGGTGTCTAATCATTTGCTATTACTGTCCTTGGCTCATGGGCACTAAAGTGGTGGGAAGGCTTAGCCCCAATTCACCAAGGGCCCATAATCCTGCGCATAGTTCGGTGTATGTGCAAAATCCCTGCAACAGAACTGCTGGGCACCTGCTACAGAGAAGTAGCAGTATACCGTGACTAACAACAATCAGTTGACATGAAAGTGCCCATTCCACATACTTCACAACCGACACTTATAGGGGCATATTATCAAGGGGGTTTATCTCCACTTTTTTGGCTTTAAAAGCCAAGAAAACGGAGATAAAATTATCTCCCTATTACCAAGCTGTCGCTAACACCAGTTAGTGACAGCTAATAGGAGATAGCGACCATCTTGGGCCCCGCTTTGCATGTCAGTGATATTTATCACTAATGACATGCAAAGTGGGCGTGCCAAGATGTTAGCGACTGGAAACAGTCGCTAACATCGCTATCTCCTATTACCAACTTTTGGAGATATTCGCACTAAGCGCGAATATCTCCAAAAGCTAACACCTGCCCTGAGCAGTTCTTCACCATGTTATCCAATGGGAGGTGGATAACATGGCTAAGAGCATTTGCTCGATAATGCATGTGTAAAAAGTTCAATCGGGTCGGGGACAATCGATATTTGCCCGGCGGTATTGCCTCTGTGACCCTCTAGTTATTAAATCAATGAAGAGGCAGGCGCTGGAGACTGGAAAGCAGGAAACAAGGTTTTTTATTCTCTCCGGAGGAGAACACAACGAAACGGACAGAAGGTATCGTTCTGAGGTGCTCTAACTGTATTTCTGAGGCCTGGCCTCTTATATCCACATTTATGACTTTATTGCAGATTACACATACATGTTTAAAGCTTTGATATACGGAAAAGACATTCTCGGAACTCCCCTTTGGGCCCGTTCCCACACATTTACAGTTAAAGTCCCCACCCTAGTCACAACAGGTGATGAGCATCGCGCAGCTGGATAATCCGCCGATTCACGGAATGTGGGGAGTTTGATCGGATCTCATGGGGTGGGGGGCTTTGATCAACCCGGGGATTCTTTGATGGGGGAAGCTTTCTATTGTACGGGGAGGGGCAAGGGTGGTATCGGCAGAGCTGGGTGTCGGCTTGGGAACGGGGAGGAAAAAACGGGCACACGGGGAAAAAGGGGGTTTGCATCTAAGGGCCGGAGATCATGAAAGGAAAACAGGGAGGTGTCGCGCTGGGAACAGGATGAGGGCCTGGGGCAGAGCAGCGCCGAAGAGGGGTTTATGACTCAAGGCAGGTGCAAGCAGGGGGTGGTCAGCGTGCAGGCTTAGCGAAGGCAAAGGGCTATGTCAGGGGCCAGCGGCATGCAAAAGGGTTTGTTCTGATCGGGGCATCTTAAAATGGCGGGCGCGCACGACAAAAGTGTGGCATCAGGGAAGAGGCAAGATGGCGCAGATAATGTTCACCAAAACGCACTAATTTTCCACACATGAATATCGCTGACTTTTCAGTGATATTCATGCATTGCGGCCGTTTTTTATCGCATTTGCGATAAACCTTGCTAATAGCAAGGTTTATCTGCGATAAAAATCGCCGATGTGCGGCGATAATTTTTGTCTCTAAACAAGTTAGAGACAAAAATGATCGCTAGTTGTTGGTAATATGCCCCATAGTTCTGTCCACAGACAGATGACACAGTTGATAGATTCAACTGGGTATACTAGCTATGTGTTACATGTAGTACAGAAGAGCAGAATGTGGCTTCAATGGTCATTAGATTGCAGAAAAAATGACCATTGCACATGAGTCTGCCTAGGAACATCCCCTGCCTAGATTGTATAGTGTGAGCACACATTTTTCATATAGAAAATCTTGATGTCATGAGAACATTAAAAGCACATGAGGTGCAGGAAATTTCTAGGGCATAAAGTGGTCTTAATTGTGCCCACTGTACATTTTAGGCCTTATTTATGAAGGCATGCAACACTTTTACACAGCGTAAGCATACATAATGTACCATGTTGCACCATATTTACGAAGTGATGCGTCACTTTGTAAACCCCTGCGCTACATTGTACCTGCGTCAGGTATAATATATGCAAGATGGGGGTTCCGTCTCAACAGAGCCCTGTAGAAGAGGCGTAGTGAAATCTATCCGATTTCGCTGCACCACTTCTAGGACGCCACTGCGTCACAACCTTACGTCTGTCTCACAGCAGGCATAAGAGGGGCTTGTGCCATGTGAAAGGACACATCGCTGGAGTTGCGTCTGTTTTTAGACAAACCCACAGCAATGCATCACTTTTACGCCTACAGCTACGTCAGAAATACTGATGTTTCTTTAACACCTCATGTTTTGCCATCACAAATACGGATGTAATACTGAGTAGTGACACACACAAATGACACCAGCATGTCAGCATTTCATTCCCTGGTGTATAACATCAGCCACAGAATGACTCTACACAGATGCACATGTTCATCCCACCTGACTGAATACACCCTTTACAAAGGCGTGCAATGGAACATTAACGGAATGTACTGGAAGTGTCCCTACCATGTGTGTCATTGCCTCTAGATTTTACCTGGGTTCTCGTGGACTTCACTCGATCTTGGGCCCTGCAGGACAACTGTTGTCTATGCAGCTACAAATGTAAATCCTGGCTTCATCTGCTGTGCTGCTGTCCAAAGACGATTAATGAGTGACATCGCCTGTTAATTTCAATGTGTAGGTCCTATGGCCTCAGACCCTGCAGAGAAGTCTCAGATCTATGTTTCTCTGCCAATACAACACAGGCTATGGCCAGACTGGGGAAAGTTACAGATGCAATTTGGGCCGCATTGACACATACCACTAAATTTACTAGCAGCAATTAGCTGGCCACAAAGCCCGAACGACAATGATCAAATGGTCAGCATAGCAAAATAACAGTCTGCCATCAGCATCAAAACCAAAGAGTCTTGCTTTGGATCTTACTCCACACAAGAAATCCCAGGCACACTAGGAAATCAGTACATTCAAGATCTGAAGATTAAATAAGCACACCAAATAAGTCAACACATGCAACCTAGACAGAAACGAGAAAAACAACTGTTAATGTTGGTTTAAAATGATTTTACTCGAAATCAATGCTGGGACTGTAAATATAAAGGTTTTATTAATTTCGCTCAGTGAACAAATATTAACCTACTGTGTTAAAGGGCTCACCCACAGGGCGCATAGACCTGGACTCTACTCTCAGCTGACACTCTTATGCATTAGCACCTTTGTTCCAGATTGGATCACTGCTTCTACGATTTTATATATTTTATCGAACTCTGTCATCCCAGTCAGAGTATGCATGTCAGTCATGAACTTAAACTTTTTTTATCCTCTTTTATTCTTTTCTACTCTAGACACACAAAATTATGTACATTGTAATGATTTAAATTAATCAACAATAAATAGCATTAGTTAGCACAAATGCACTCACACAAAAATGTAGACATGCCAGCATGTAGGCTAGAAGATATATAGCACCGGTAGTGATCGCCAACTCATGTCACTTTATATTCCGCACTTATCAAGCGGATGTAGTGCTCAGTGTCTGCATCCAGAGTACATTGTGTCACATGCAGTAAGTAAGTGGTCCACCATCACATGAGACACGGTAGTGAGGGAGCATCACTCCAGACACAAGGCTAATATGTGGCATGTATGGGATCACTGTCAGACATGACTTCCAAAGATGATGTAGGTCGGCTGAGTCAATAGGCAGACTCAAAAATGGAAACATGTTTGACTTTAGCAGTTCCCCAGGCCAAATGTTGCCTGGTGTCAGTCACCAGGTTACCCGTGCTCACAATGAGACTAAGCTCCATCCATTCGCCTTGGTAAACTTAGAATGGGGAGGAGTTTCTGGCCCAAAGACGTTCGTTTTGTCCTCCATCCCAGTGGAGAGTCTGTTGGGAAATGATCTTGGGACTGCCTGGTAAGCATGGGCGGATCTAGCGGATCTCACGTACGCGAATTTGCGTATTTACATATTCGCAATCCGCAAAATCCGCGAACTCTCGCGGATTAGCGGATTTTTAAGTTTTTTGTGTTGCGAGCGTTCGCGAGGATTTGTGGACCATTTCGCAATTGCGAACTTACTTTTCGGCTCGCAACGGCCGCGACTATGTTGTTTCTACGTCTGGTTTATCATCACAGGTTCACAGCACCCTCTGTTTCACCACTGCCACCCTCTGGTACACCCATGCCACCCTCTGGTACATCCTCACTGCCACCCATTATGTTTGTTTATCACTGTAGATTATGGGGGTGAAAAAAAGCAAGCACACCTGCCCTGCTTCAACTGCCATGAATTAATTTGGGGTTGATTAATGTGTCACTTATTTTTAAACTTCCAGTCTGGCTGGCACCTGCTTCCTTCCTTATCTGTAATTTGCTTTCTCTTGCAGTGAAAGCAAGCACACCTGCCCTTCTTCAACTGCCATGAATTAATTAGGGGGTGATTAATGTGTCAGTAATTTTGAAACTTCCAGTCTGGCTGGCACCTGCTTCCTTCCTTATCTGTAATTTGCTTTCTGTTGCAGTGCAATTATTTTTCACAGGACCTTTATGGTCTACTTTAGCTATTCTATGAGCCTGCTGTTTGGGTCATAGCAGGGTCATGGAATAGTTGCAAATAGGCAACTGAACTCTGGAGGGGCCCCTCAGGAAGCACTAGAGTGAATGGTTACTAATGTTAAGTTTGAACTTTTGCACCTGCTGATTGCTTTCAGTTTAGCAAAAATCGTTTTTCTGCAATTTCGCGCAATTTGCGGGGCGCGAATTCGTGCGAGATCGATTTCGGAAGCCGCGAATGCGCGCGAATACACTATTTTTTTTTTGCGGCGTGTATGTTCGCGTGATTTTTTGCGTGTTCGCAAGGCGCTTGTAGCTATACGTTTGCGAAGTTACCCTAGCGGTCGTACACGGGCGCGGCCATCTTGTTTGCGTGACGTAATTCCGTTTCCGGCCGCTATGTGTAATCTCGCAAAGTGTGCTGCTCGCTAGTACAATTTCGCGCGTGATCGCGAGGAAAATCTCGCGCGAACTTACCCACGCGGTCGTGAATGGGCGCGGCCATCTTGTTTCTCATTTATTGCTATGGTTCTGGGCATGCTTTCTGTATCCTCTCCGAATCTCTGCCATCCTTTGCTTGTTTGAAGTTTATTTGATCTATTTTACTTATTATCCATCCCTCTATTTTTCTAGCTCTATATTTTTGTGTTTTCTGCTACTTTTTGTTAATTTTAAACTACTTTTTTAAACTCTTTTCTTTTCTCCTTCCCTATTCTATTTCTTCTTTATTATTTAACTCATTTCTGCCCAGACCATGGTAAAGGGAGCCGGGAAGCACCCTGAGAAGGGGAAGGGTCCCGCACCCCGTGCCCGGCTCCCGTGCGGGCGTTTGAGGGGGGAGCTAGTGATGCCACGGGAGATCTTTAGCGCAGAGGAGGTGGCCGCACTCATCTTCCATGTCCAGCGCCGTCTCCCCAAGACCATCCTGGGAGGCGGCAAGATCGCAACCGGCTATGGCATCCGGGAGCGCCGGAAGCGGTGGGAGAAGGTGTGCCGGGCCATGTTTAAGCTCTCTGGGGTCCGGCGCACCTATAACCAGGCCACCCACCGCTGGACGGATGTCATGGACCGGGAACGGGACTTGCTGGACGCGCTCGGCGTAGAGGTCCCCGGGCTTGGTGAGTAGTAGTAGCTATTTCTAGCTATTTCCTCACTAATCTGTTTTATCCGGCTCTGTTATTTGCAAATCTTTGTTCTTTACCAAGAGCAATAATGCTGCCGATTACATTGTAGGTAAATTATATTTCAAAATCTTCTATGCATTTCAGGTGCACTGCTCTCCTTCTCAGTAGCCTTGCTTGCTACTATGCTTATTTGTTTGTATTTTGTGTTCATTTCATTGGCCTGGGAAATTATGTATGAGTGTAGTGTAAAGAACTGCGTAATGCTAGACACTAAGGGTCATATTTTCAATTACCGGCGCATCCCTGCAAAGTAGCAGGGATGCGGCAGTAATTGTGCGCCATGCCACCACCACCCATTGGCCCAAAACGTCACAGAAGCCTTACGCATCTGTGCCGTAAAGGCGGCGCATTGCTGGAGTTGCGTGCCAACGATGGCACAGCTCCAGCAATGCTCTGGGGTGCCCTATCTCCCCAATGCTGCATCAAGCCGTACGTCGGCTTCAAGCAGGCGCAGGGTTTGAGTCACGCATCATTGTCCTAAAAGTGACTGATTGACATCTTGTAGATTTCCCTCTGCCACTTTTAGGATTCGTTCCTGCGCAGGAACGCCCTCCCTTGCGCCGGAACGCCCCCTGATGGCGCAGGGCTTTACAACGTGATGCATCTCCCACATGCGTTTTTTTTATATATACGCCGCACCATGGCGACTCTTTTGTTCTGCCGCTGCGTCACAAATGTCACGCAACAATGGAGGAAAATGAGCCGCAAGGGACTTCTAAATCAGCCCCAACAGACTGAAGTCCAGTCCTTCCTTTAGACACATGGCTATAAGAAGAAATAGTGGTGGTGGTCGGTGGATTGATAGTTTGAGTATTCACTGATCTGCAAGCAGGATGGACTTTGTCTGTCACTTCGCGTGCTGCGGACTGCTGCCTGCCAGGCCTAGGCAAACCTTTTTAGTAGTCTGTTTAGTGAGTTACATAGGAACTTTCAAAGTCAACGGTCCGCAAATCAGGCAATACGAATAACGTAGCATACCACATGAGATAGGTCAATATATCCCGTGGAATAGTTGTCTATCTATTTGCTATTTCTCCAAAATATTTTGTTATTGTTCTTTTGAAATGTTTGATTTGGTTGACAAATCTCATCCATGTTTTCTGGTCTTTCTTTCTTTCATGTTGTACATCAGCTCCCCCCAAGGGCAAGAGGACACAGGAGGAGGAGGAGGAGGGTGCTGTTCAGGAGGATGCAGGCCAGGATCGGGCAGGCGAGGGCTCGTTTGCTGGCCCCAGTAAGTTTTAATTTTAATATAGAGTATAATAATATAAACTCTTTATTCGTTTTTTTTTTAAATGAAAAACCATAAAAGAAGCATTGAAAGAAGAACAGAATTACAATACACATTACAATATTAGATAAGATAGTGAGATTCACTAAAATTTCATACATATATCGGATGACAGATAGACATCATATTATTGAATCATATCATTAGTCGGTTCTGGTTAAAAAGTACTTGTTATAAATTTTGCCTGTGTTTCATGACACATTTTAAAAAATTGAGAACAAAGTAACAAACTGTTTCAGTTTCAAGCATTTGGAGTCTAAGCATTGCCGGTCTACATTGTTTGATGCCCCAGCTCCTCAGTATAGGAAGTAACCAAATTGATCTGTGTGGGCGGTGGAATTTGCAAAACATGGTTACATGTAGGTTAGACTGAGTTGATTTTTCGTCGCAGGGGCATAAAGGATTATTAGCTTCATTTCCTTTTCTCATGGGAAACGCAACCAGTCTGAAAAAAGTATCTAGCCTAAATCTGGTCATCAACATTCTCTCGTAGGTTGATACCTGTAGTGTCAAATAGGGCTGGATGCCAAACGTTATTTGTACCATATTTGCATGAATGACCGAGATTTTAGACGCTTCAGATGCCATTCGTAGCGTCTCTAGATGGTGGAGGGCTTGTTGTTTTAATGCCTTTTTTGAGAGATCAATTATGGCCTCTGGGTGGGAGTAATATTTCTCAAGTCCAAGATCTCTTAGGAAATTTCTGATATAGGAAAGCCATCTTACTCTGGAAGACTTGTCCAGAGCCATTGTGTCGGCTACGATAGACTGGGTCAGCGCATTTTTCACAGACGTCCAAATGCGCCGCCACAGCATCAGAGGTTGTATCTTGATCAAGTCCTCCAGGTAAGGGATTCCTAACTCTAGATGGGAGGTGTAGATTGAGGTGCCTTTTGGGGTGGCCAATAGAAATCTTAAGAACGCGTTTTCTGCTATCTGAATGGAGCTTGGATCAGTGTGTCCCCAGACACCAGCTCCATACAGTGCAATGGCCTGACATTTGGCGCTATATATTTTCAGTAGCTCTAAAGGGGGCCTTTTCCCCAATCTCTGGGAGAAACTTATCAGAGCCGCTGTTGATCTTTTAAACAGATGGCATCTTGTTTCTACGGCTGCCTTCCATGTCAATCGATCGTCCATCATGATACCAAGGTACGGGTACTTGGTGGTGACCTCGAGTTTGTGATTATCGAGGTAGATTTCCTTTACTCCTTTTTTCTTCGTACCTGATACCATGACGAACGTTTTCTTGACATTTACCTTGAGATCCAGACCCCCCATGAAGGTTGTATATCTATTCAAGGAGTGCTGGAGCTCTCGGGGAGTACGCGCAAGGATAACCGCGTCATCCGCGTAAAGCAGAGCGGGAATCAGGCGCTGTTTAATGTGCGGGAGGTCCTGGGCCCCCCTCAACATCTCCTCCTCCAGACCGTTGGTATAAAGTGAGAAAAGGAGGGGGGCCAGGACACAACCTTGCCTGACTCCACGCTCTACTCCAAACGGGGCCGTCAGCTGGCCCTTGAGTCCGTAGCGCACTCTGGCCGAGGCTCCTGTATAGAGCTCCCTCAAAAAGTCTATGAGAGGGGATTCTACTCCCATGTAGCATAGAACCGACCACAGCTTTGAGTGCGAAACGCAGTCAAAGGCTGCGGAGAGGTCCACGTATACCATGTATATCGTGGTCCCCTTGGCCTGCATGTATTTGCCCATTAACAGGCTAAGATTTAGGGCCTGTTCCACCGTTCCGAAGCCCTCTCGGAATCCGAACTGGAGATCGGAGATGATGCCTCCGTCCTCACCCCACTGCTGGAGTCGCTCTAGGATTACTCTCCCCACAACTTTCCCGAGCGAGTCCAGCAGTGAGATGGGACGGTAGCATCTCACGTCTTGTCGGTCCCCCTTTTTGAAGATAGGGACCATTATAGACTTGGTCCAAGAGTTCAAAACTCCCTCATTAGCAGCAGCAGTGCATACTCTTGTGAGGATGGGTGCCCAGAGGTCCAAATTATGCTTCAAAAGGTCCACCGGGACCCCATCAGGCCCTGGGGCTTTCCCGCTTTTGCTTGATTTGAGTGCCAGTAATAGGTCGGATATATCAAAATGGACGGGGATTGGGTATTGTACTTTAGGGGTCAAGTTATCAGGGCGATCTTGGGTTACATTGTTTTTGAATATTTTGGAAAAATGTGCCACCCACGTATCCTCATCTACAGCGACTTCGATTTTGGGGGTATTTGTGTCAGAGAGATAGGGGGCTCTGACAGTGCGCCAAAAAGCCTCGCTGTTTTTTGTGACCGCACTCTTATGTAAATCTTCCCAGAGTTTTTGTTTCAGCTCTTTTGTTCTTTGCTTGCGTTCCCCTATATATTGGCGTCTGAGAAGTTGGATTTGTCCCATGTCCCTCGGTTTATTATGTACGGCGTGTTTTAATTTAGTGAGGGCTGTGGTGCAATTGTGATTGAACCACCCTTTCTTTCCTAAATTTTTGTTTGTTACTTTGGGTGAAAGTAGTTCGTTGATTTTTGCTAATATTTCTGAGAAATTCTCTAAGACTTCTTCGTGACTAGTTGAAAGGTCCAAACATTTTATTATGTTTGGATAAGTCAGCTCAACCAGTTTTTTTGTGGTTTTGCTAGGATTAACTTTTTCCCACTTAATTGTAAAACCATTCTGTTTCCCCACCTCTAGCTTGTTCTGGGCAAGAGTGTTAGCAATTTTGGTGTTTTGAGATTTAAAGTGGGGTAGATAGAGCTCCATCCTCAAGGCAGAATGGTCACTCAATGTGTTGTTAATGATCTGAAAATTTCTGGCTATATCTAGTAGTCCAGAAGACAAGAGAATAAAATCAATGGTGGTTTGGTGACCTCTGCCCACATAGGTCGGATGAAGGGATTTTAAATCCGCCCTTGGCTGATTAGCAATTTGCAAATCTAGTTCAGAAAGCACACTGTTTAGAGCGTTCCCTGCTTTGGTATGGGTAAAGTGTATCAAGGGTATTTCATGTTCATCCACAATCCCACAGCAATGTAGGTTCGCCAGTGGGCATGGATGAAGGTTAAAGTCCCCACCCCATAGTAAGTGAATTGCCCCATGGCTACCTTTCCGTTGGTGAAATTGAGTTATTCTCTCCTGTATGGTTCTCAGGACGATCATAAACTGATCTTCATCTAAATTATTATACAAGTTGAACAATAAAATGGTCTCCTTGTTCACAAGGGAGAGTGAAAGAATGTGGTAATTGGGATCCAAGTGGACGGTAGAGGCTTTAAAATATTTCAAAGTATTTGCTATATACACTATTAGTCCACCTTTGGGCCTGCCTATTATAGAACTTACTGCTGGAATAAAAAAGGTTTTAAATCCTGGTATATGGAGCTCTGTTGTGGTCCATGTCTCCTGAAGGCAAAGTATTTTGTAAGATTCTAAAAAATTTTGGGCCGTTCCATCCTCAAGCTTTGATCGCAGACCAGCTACGTTCCAGAAGAGGATGGGTATATATTGGTGATCATTTTTTTGCGCTGATGTTACTATTTGGTTAGGAGAACTTGTGTTCCGTGTGGGGAGGGATAAATGAGGACTAATGGGTTCCTCTCCTGTTGGTAGTCAATCGACCATTTCCAGTCCACTGAATCTATTGTTCAGCGGGATGTTATACCACGGATCCCATCGAGCTGGATCTCTGTGTGTCATCCTCTGGATGTATGGCCTCGGTTCTTCCCAACCTCCACCCTGGTATCGTTGGCCATAATATCGTGGGCCCACTGAATGCCAAGGATTATCTTGCTCATGATGTCTAGGACCCCCATGATGGTTGGCATTTGGGAAATCAGCTTGGCGGGAGAGGGGTGCTCCCCAGGGAGAATCACTAGCCTGGGAAAAAACATCTAATTGCCTAAAAGGATAGAAAAACGAAAGTGGTTTAACATTAATGCCACCACTTACATTCGAGTCACCCCAAGAGCAGATATATTCCGCTGTTCGAGGGTCTTCGAAGGTTATCACTATGCAATCCCCTGGAATCGTTTTCCTGGTTTTACCCACCCATGGTGTTCTGCGTGCTGACCTAATCCTTCCATGCCAGTTAGGAGGCATGGGACGATTGGTCTGTAGCCAATGTTGTGCCTTATTCATCAGGGACCAACCCGGTTCAACGCAGTGTTCTGTCAGTTCTGGGGCACCCGTCATAACCACCACATAAGGTGAGGCCTCAGGTGGCAGATCGGCTGCGTGTCTAGTATCCCCCGCATTTCTAAAGGTGTTTCTATTTGCTCTTGGAACTGGGGGATTAGAAGCTAGAAATTGTGGCCCAGGTGTATTAGAGGTTGTTTTAGTTACAGTCTTATTATCTGCCACTAGGTTTGACACAGGTATAATTGGGGCCTGTATGTTATCCTGTAGTCGGGTGACAGGTGTCTTATTTGTCAAATTAGGGGTGATGTTAGTTTTCGACACATTAGGAGTTGTAGCATGGGAGGCACTCCTTTGTACACTAGTTGCTTTCGAGGTCGTATTCGTGGGCTTTGAGGGGGGTTGTTATTTATTGTTAGTTGTCCCTGTTTTTTGGGCCCCAGAAGTTTGATTGTGGTGTTGGAATGTGATAAGCTTTGATAGCTGCAGCTCAATCTGTGCTAGCCTTTGTTCTATTGGTAGTAAAGAAAGTTTAAGTAGGTCAGCAATCTTGTTTAACAGCTCAGGAGTAGCGGTATCACATTGTCCCTTACTAATTGATATGGGGGCCTGAGTATCAAGATTAATAGGGGTAAGGGATTCGTGATCGTTATGATGGATTAGCGCGTTAACCACTAAGTGTTCTGTTCTAGGGGGCACTACCTGTGGGGGACTAGGTATTTGATCTAGTGGCTCAGGGGTAGAAATAATTTGATCATTCTTCCTCTTGCTTATTGCACCCTCCCTCCTTCCCCTTGCTTGGATTTTTTCTAGGGAGCTCGTTTGCGAGGGGGTTTGGGGAGCTAAGTCAGGTGTTCATTCTAAGTCAGTGCTTAGCTGCGAATCTGCAAGTTGGGACACGGACAGGTCCACAGTATTGGGTAAACTACGTCTATCGCGGCTTATCCTCGCCACCTCGTTTGTCCCTACTGCTGGGGTTCTAGCATTCGCCAAATTACCAAGTGAAGATCTTTTCGCGAATGCTAGATCTAAGGATACCCTTTCTTCCATCAGGGATATACTTTGGTCAATGAAAGTATTCACCTTAGCAATAAAATCGTCCATAGGCCCAAGCAGTTTACCCACACTACCCGGGGCCTTGGTTTTGTTGCCCCTTGTTACCACCATTTTACCTCAAAGATGATGAGGGTAGTCCAAAGGGTGGGTGCGGTTAGGTAGGTGAAAGGGGGATGGCCCAGTCCAGTCTCTAGTCCTCGAACGGCATCAAATGGCCCGCTCTTAGGCCGGTCTTCGCCCCGAGCTGCGTTCCGCGCTGCGGGAGATCTGTTCCTATATATAGTAATCGAGTGTTATGGGCGGTGGGCGGGCCAGCAGGGAGAGCGGACCGGAAGCTGTTACCCAGTCACGCAGGGACTCCTGGGTAATGGAGTCCCTGCAACGCTCGCAGCCCTGCAGCCCCCAGCCAAAGTCTTCCTCTGTTCAGCGCCCGGTAGAGATGTCCAAGCTGCTGCCCCACTCCGGCGTCAGCGAAGCGGCACCCGCAGAGCGGGTGCGGCGAGGTCCGGCGTCAGGGCGCGGTGTGCACCAGAAGAGGTAGGCGCCTCGTGGCAAGTGCGCTCTATTTAAAAAACAGTGTCCCAAGGATGCAAGGGCGGAAAGGGATTTAAAAAGCCCTCCAGTGGGCGGTGGGCGGGCCAGCAGGGAGAGCGGACCGGAAGCTGTTACCCGGTCATGCAGGGACTCCTGGGTAATGAAGTCCCTGCAACGCTCGCAGCCCTGCAGCCCCCAGCCCCCAGCCAAAGTCTTCCTCTGTTCAGCGCCCGGTAGAGATGTCCAAGCTGCTGCCCCACTCCGGCGTCAGCGAAGCGGCACCCGCGGAGCGGGTGCGGCGAGGTCCGGCGTCAGGTCGCGGTGTGCACCAGAAGAGGTAGGCGCCTCGTGGCAAGTGCGCTCTATTTAAAAAACAGTGTCCCAAGGATGCAAGGGCGGAAAGGGATTTAAAAATCCCTCCAGTGGGCGGTGGGCGGGCCAGCAGGGAGAGCGGACCGGAAGCTGTTACCCGGTCACACAGGGACTCCTGGGTAATGGAGTCCCTGCAACGCTCGCAGCCCTGCAGCCCCCAGCCAAAGTCTTCCTCTGTTCAGCGCCCGGTAGAGATGTCTGAGCTGCTGCCCCACTCCGGCGTCAGCGAAGCGGCACCCGCGGAGCGGGTGCGGCGAGGTCCGGCGTCAGGTCGCGGTGTGCACCAGAAGAGGTAGGCGCCTCGTGGCAAGTGCGCTCTATTTAAAAAACAGTGTAAAATAGAGTACCTATTTTTTCCTAGCGTTCCTCATTCGATTTTTTCTAAAATCGTCTTTGATCTTCTTGTAGATTGGATCTAAATTCTTATCCTGCCTCGACTATGACTCCCTGTGGTATTACTAGATTATTCTTATTAGTCTGTCTGTGTAGCTAACTAAGATTGCACATTTGGCAATTCCATTGGACTCCCATTCTAGTCAGCAATAGCTCTATGCACTGAGTGCAGTCCTCTGGGATTGTCCATAATGTCTTTTCAAGTCTTCTAAATGTTTATGCTTTGACAATTGCCAACAATAAAAAGGTGAAGGACCACCAAGAAAGAATAAGATACTACTTTACTTTTGGTTAGGATAGGAGGACAATCCATTCTACTACTGTTGCAGGGACAAATCTGCGCAAACCGAACTATGAACACTAAATAGTGTATTGTTTATCAATTATAATAGGCGCAGGTAGACTTTCTTTCCACATACCTCAGTGATATCAGACTTTGAAGAACCCCCAATCTCCTTACTGACTAGATAGTGTGGCAGAGTCATTTAGCTCCCAAAGTCACTGATGATTGCTCCCCAATGATCATTAGATTATCCAACGCAGGACAAGAGTACGGAGTCAGAGTCAAGAAGTGCCAGAGGCACTCATGCTTGCAAAAATTCCAAAACCTTTAGCTCATCCACTCTAGTCTGGAGGACCAAAAACCACAGAGTCTATTTAAGTTTAAAAGCTTTATTAAAAGTAAACACATTTATTAAAATCAAATTTGTCATAAAAGTAAACGTTTAACTGAAAATGGAAAAGTGCTTAGTGCTAACGATGAATTGAAGTAGACAGTTACAAATTATTACATTGTATTTCGTTTTTTTAACATTTGTTTATTACTCCTAGACCAAATATTATATAGTAGTGAGTGGTGTATTCTAACATTCTTAAATGTACTTTGTAGGTGGAACATCTGGTGGCGGGGCCAGCGCGGAGGTGGTGGTGTTGGGCGAGGACTCTGGGGAGGAGGCGGTGCAAGTGCCGGACGTTCCTGTGAGGGTTCGCACGGTGGTGGCGGGAAGAGGTAAGCTATATATTCCTTACTTATTGAGATTGAAGACTGCATAGTGTGCTTTCTGCACGGGTGTATTATAAATCAACCAGGTAGTAGCCTCCTCTAAATATACTTCGACTTAGCTGTGAAGTTTTTGGTGAGAAGAATCCCAATAAGATCTTAGATGAACTTGATGGATGGGATGAACGAAAAGCGAAAGAAGGGTGTAAGTAAGTGTGGAAGGACGAGAAATTTTATGATGGCTGGCAAAGAAGAATGATATGTGTTTGCTTGGCCCCCGAGGTGGCTGGGAAGGAAAGAATATGGTATGGTGCATGGCTGGGTCAATGATGAAGCAAGGATGGGTGGAAGGACAACAGCCTGGGTGGGTGAAACAGAAACTGTATGTGTGCATATACTTTGAATGGATGGATGCCTGGAGCATGGTATTATCTGACTCTTAGATAGCACATGTGTATCTAGAGAGAGTAGATGGTCACTGGATGAACTAAGTGTTACCTTGAAGAGCATGTAACACCGCACCTGCACGTCCGTTCCAGTGTAGGGAAGGCAAGGAAAAGAAATTTTAAATTTGTCCAATACTACCATGAATAGTAGCAGTAGTTTGTATTGCAACTGCAAGCACAGCATATATCCGATTATTACGGTGGACACTCCGTACCTCTCCTAATAACTTTAGTTTAGTAGTAATACGTCATTCATGTGTGGGTGTATCACTGTTCACTCAATAATAAGCAAAGCACCTAAAGTCATCCCATATGTCATCAAATACATCCCATGTGAAGTGATAGATAATCAAAATATTTAGCTTCTTCATTTTCCTTTTCTAGTACTCATTTGCACTGTAGGGTGAAAGGTAAATTAATTAAGCAGTAGCCCTTGTAACAGAGTATTCTCAGTGCCACCCGTAATAGAAAAGTAATAGCTTCACCACCTGCATGTACTGGACCGGTACAGTGACGCAAGTCTGTCTCACTCATCATGGTGTGCGTCTGTTTTTCTCGGGTGCAAGTTCACTGCGCTGGCATTCTGCCGGCTTGCATAAGATAACGTACCAATTTTCCTAAACAAGAGAGAAGAAGAAGAATAAGACTGGTGTACTGTCATAGTCGACTGTAATGGAAGTCCATAGTGGTCGTAGAATTTGTTCATTAAACTCCCACTAATGTTAGAGCAAGGATGCAGAAGTGGGAGGTTAGATAGATACTGTCCTCAATAGTTATGTACTGCGCTTTCAATTTGCTACTTGTACTGTGACACAACTTTCGGCTCAATCACTTTGTGTTATTAATGTTAAGGAGCATTGGTTACAGACTATGTCTTTCTTTCTTCATATAGTTGCTCCTTCCAAATCGACATCACGGAGGGAGCAGGCTCGAATGGCCCGGCAACGGAGGCTGGATGCCACTGTCGCCGAATATCGGCGGCTGGTGGCCCTGGAGGAGGAGGACACGCAGTCAACCGGTGGAACCACAACATCCTCCACTGGGACAGCTGCATCCTCCTCCGTGCCCCCACGGGCTGCCAGCCAGCGCAGTGCTCCAGGGGTACGGAGCCGGGCTAACAAAGCCAACCGCCACCGCCAAGCAGCAAAAAGACCAGCTGCCCCCCACAGGAGTTGCAAGGCACGCCAGCGCCGCTTAGGACTCAGAGTGTCGTACCTGGAGCAGGAGGTCCATAACTATAAGAACTTGGTGGAGGGCCTCCGCTTCGACCATGCCACCCTCCGCAAGGAGTATGATGCCCTGGCCACAAAATTCACCAGCACCCTCCAATAGTGGAGTGTCCCTTGCCCTTTTTTTAGAGACTTTTGGGGGGTGGGATTTGGGAGTTGGGTTCTTTTTGGGACTTTTGAAAGACAATTGTTGGGGTTAGGGAGGGTCTTGAGGGAGATTATTTTGTTAGGGCTACATAAATATACTTTTTTAAACTTTATCTGACCATACCTGCTTTTTACTGCTTTTCAGTCTGGTGGGTGGGGGTTTAACAGTAAGTTTGTTTTCCTGAAGAGTCCTAGGACTTTAGTAGTACTACCGTCAATCTCTCGTCTAGTCCTAATACTCCATTATACTACCTCCCACCAAACGCTTATCTTACCTGTAATTTGTGTTAGAAATTAGGGCTAGGCCCAGGGCTGGCTCCACGGGAAATGGGGATTAAGGTTGGCAATCCTGGGCGGATGAAATTTCCTCGTTGCGGTGGTACTAGTGGTGTGACACAGTGGCAGTTGCATGCCTATGGAAAAAAAGAAAACAAAACCTGGTTTGTCCTTACTGTAGCATTACAACGGTTACGGTACGATAGAGAATATAGCAGGTGACAGTACACTAGAACAGTGCCACAATGTAGCCTAACAAATGGTAAAGTATTGCAAGTATAACTAGTACTTGCGTTGAATTTATTTGACATTGGCTCCTACTACTACAAGAAATAGGACTGAAGGTGAGTAAGTCTAGAATATATCCTCGTATTCCTTCACCAGCCTGTTGCTATGACCTTATCCTCCCCAGCAAGTGTGTGGAATTATTGATGTCATTTAGTCAGACATCAAGCAAAACCACACAGCCCGGGGGAAGAGGGTTAGGGTTTGGAAAATGCATGGGAATGGGGGTTTCTTTTTGGGTAGGTTTTGTTGAGAGAAGAAAAAAAAAGCACAGCATGGACAAACAATAATTGAAGATAAAGAAATCTTTGGGTACAAACTAAAGCTAACCACATGCAGTCACACTCATAGAAGATAACAATGGATACTGTATCTGTATTCTGTATGTTGTTGGAGTTGTCCTGTTGAATTTGGTAAGTAAGTTACATGCAGCAAACAATTCCTCTTATTAGCGGCACTCCTCCATTCCAGCTGACGCTTCGTCCATCAATGTTGATGACCAGTGACCACTGACAGAAGACACCCTGTCCACTGCCTGCCTGGCGGATGTTGACTGAAACCCGGCCTGTAATTATTGAACGGAAAAAAGGAAGTGCTATTACAATACCACTGATAAATAAATATAAGGTATGTACGCTGTGTGGTGCAAAAAGTCACACTTTGATTTTCCTAATAGACAGTACAATATTTTTGAAATTGCGTAATCTGTCTGAGTCACCTTTTTAAGGATAAATAAGTATGGCCAAATTAATTCGGCGGATCTTTCCCCTCAAGCTAGGTGTACTGTAAACTGTGTTTTAGAACAAAATTAGACCTTCCCAGCAATGCTCCCACCAAGACCCTTACTAGAGCCAGTCTCAAAAATGTAGAAGACCCCCAATCAGATCTCAAAAAATGAGGCCTAGCAGAAAAATGGTGACAAAATGTACTTTGAAAGTAAAAGTAGGCCCAAATACACCCTTATCCACCGTGGATTGTATTCAAACCACTTGCAAGCAAGCAAAAGTATCCATAGCCAGCATCGCTCCAAGAGTGCTCTAAGACCCCAGAACTCAGTTGCAAAAATCTAGAACACCCCGAAACACATGCAATCCTGCTGCTAGGGCTAACCCTAACGAACCCTAAGTTACAAAAAGTGCCAAAAGGCTTTTCCTTATGGATTTTGTCCAAACCACTTCTATCCGGTATTAGACCTTCCCAGGAATGCCCCAAGAGACCCGCCAACCCACCCGCAAAAAAGCTTACAATATCTCTCGGCCTTCGGTCCAAACGCGCTGTGCAGCTAGTTCATCATCATAACTCCTGTTTTCCACCACGGATTTCCTGAAAAGCAAATGCAATCAAGATTAGACTGTCGCAGCAGTGCTCCCAGACCCCAAAACTCACCCACAAACACCCGGAACCCCGCCAAAGAGCACCTCAAAGGCAAGCAAGTCAGCAAAAACGGCAAGAAATTTCCGCCTCATATTTGGTCCAAAACACTTTTATCCGTTATTAGAGCTTCACAGCAATGGGCCCAGAGCCGTCAACTCACCCGCAAAGAAGTAGAACACCCCCACAAGTGCTGAGTCTTTCTTCATTGGGCGTAATCCAGCCCTCTGCTTTGAGGGAAATAGGAGGAGGAGGATAGAGGAGCATGTTCTTCTGAACTTGTGAACCTGAGGAATGTAGACTGCGGCACCTTCAAATCAATAAGCAAACAAGTGAAGACAGTTCTGCTGATGGGCTTGTTTTTGGGATTGGGTGATTAAAGTTTGAATTAAATTAACTGTGCAAAACAAAGAAAGACAGACACACAGGAATAAAAGTGAATAAGGATGAAAAAGAAAGTTATTGATTCATTGTCTCATTTTCAGGGCTCGGTGTCAGGGAATAAGAAGAAGATTTTGTCATCATACTCTGCGAATTCAGGCAGGATGAGGTCAGCGTCACCGAACAGAGAACAAATCCCCTCATCTACGTTGCCGTCCTCCTCGTCTTCATGCGGCGTGCTTTCTCGTACTTTGTAATCTGGTGGTATGAGGTGCTGATTCATCTTGATCATTGTTAGCCTCTCCACATTTTTGGGCGAGAGGCGGCTCCGTTTGGGAGTTACAATGCCACCAGCAGCACTGAAAACACGTTCAGAAGACACACTTGCGAGTGGGCAAGACAAATAGTTTATAGCCAGGTTGGAGAGCTGTGGCCACAATTGTTTTTTCCCATGCCAATACTGCAATGGCTCATCATTAAGAAAGACCTCTGTTGAGTCATTCAGATAGTCCTGCACCATCGACTCAAGGTCCTCAACGGTTCCTCCACTTTGCTTACTTTTTGCTGTGCCTGTGACCTTTTTTTGAGAACCATACCCAAGCAAAGTTAGCCAATCCGCTTCAGCAGCCACTGTTACTCTTGTGTGTGGTGCAGATGATCCGGTTGCCGGTGTCTTTAACGGCTGAGAGGTCACTTGTGCCACAGCCACAGGTGCAGAAGTGGATTCTTTTGACTGGGGATGGCCTGCTGATGCTGCTGCTGATGTAATGCCTTCTCCTTCAATATCCTGCCGTTCTTTTTCAAACCTCTTGGCTGACCAGGCTAGCCAACGTTTGTACTTTTTAACATCTTCATCAGCAAAAGGAAAGAATGCTTGGCCTGCCAGCGCCTTTTTGTAGCGTGGATCCAGAATAGTAGCACAAATGTAATGCTGTTCTGAGTTTATCTTTTTAAGACGTTCATCACCACGTAGGCGCTCTAATAATTTCTCCGACAAAAGAAAAGGGTCTTTGTTTTTTTCATCTTTTTCTAACTCAGAAGACACCGCCTTCAGTTGGTGCTCCAGCATGCACAACAATGGGATAGCTTTTCCCAAATTACAGTCCTCCTGGCTGACTGCACGGGTGAAGAACTCAAAAGGACGAAGCATGTCTGTCAGGCTTTTAACTATGTCCCATTGCGCCGCACCCATCCGCAGGTCCTTCTGAGCTGTACCCTCTTTTAAGAAATAGTGATCGAGTACCGTATACTGCTCATACAGATGCTCAAGCATGTAGAAGGTTGAGTTCCAACGAGTTGCCACCTCCTGGATGAGTGCTTTCACTGGCATTCGACGTTCAAGTAGCAGGCTCCTCAGATGCTTCCGGGCCTTAAAAGAATGGCTGAAATGGTTGCACATTTTGCGGCAGGTGGCCATTACCTCGCACGCTGGACTGTCTTTATCACTCAAGAATTTTTTAACTACCAGGTTGATACAGTGCGCCAAACACGGCACTCTGAAATAGTCACCCAGCGCCATGGCTTTAACTACATTGGCGCCATTATCCGTGGAAACATAACCAATCTTGCATTTTTTTGGGGACAGCCAGTGAAATACCTTTTTGTTAAACTCGTCCAAAATGTTTTGTGATGTGTGACTTTTCTCCAAGCCAAACATGGCTAGTGTTGCATGTTTACGAGCAGCTTTAAAATTTGGTCCGGGTCAACACCTGCGTTTAGCTTTGCTTTAACACCTGAAAAAGAGACCCAGTGTGCAGTGATGCACATGTAATCAGCGCCTGCGCCACTGGTCCACATGTCTGTTGTCAGATGTATTGTGTGAACAGCACTCTTCTGCAAAGCTGCCCCAATCGCCTCCAGCACATCTTCATGTAGTGCTGGAACCGCAACTCTGGCAAAATAGAACCGGCTAGGAACCTTCCATTTAGGGCAGAGCGTTGCCACTAATTCTAGAAAACCTACCGCTTCTACAAAAGAAAAAGGGAGAAGGTCCACAGCTAGCATTTTAGCCAGCTTAGTGTTATACAGACGCGTCAGTGGGTGGTTGCGTTCATATGGCGCGTCTGAAGAAAACATGGTTCTAATGTTGCCCTGGACCAAGCATTTACGGGATGATAATGACTTCGTTTACCCAATTATGCTCGCTGGTGAACTTTTGCGCGTTGGTGTCACACTCGCTCCAACACTCTTAGTGTGCCACACATGGGGTGTGCTGCTGACAGGGGTACTGGGTGTAAGTGAAGTGTTTGACACGTCTTCTTCCTCCTCGTCATCATCAGATGCAACATCAAAGTTTTCTTGACTTCCAATTCGGGCTTCCTTGATCGCATTTAGGTGAGCAAACCATAGGACAGTGTGCTGTCTCTCAAGATGACCTCTCTGGCCTCCGGTACCATAGTTGGTACCTGACTTACCACGACTAACTGCAAGCTTACAAAGGGTACAAATGGCGAACTTTTCCTTTTTTGGGCAAACAGTAAAGAAGTCCCAAACTGGGGACTTGAAGTGTCTATGGGGCCTGGAGGAGGCGGCGATACTGGTGGTGGTGGTCATGCTGCTAATGCCAGATGAAGTGGAGGATCTGGATTGCCCAACTTTTGTACGTTGTGCACTTTCACCGCCACTAATTAAGGTCGAGGTGGATGGAGGTCCTTTCTTGTGAGAAAGAAATATGGAAGCAGTACGAGTTGGTGTACTTAACTCCAATGATTGTGGTGTTTCCACTGCCTCCTCGTCGACAACATCATCATCATCACGCTCAGCAGCTTTTCGGGCTAGGGTCAAAATGTCTGTTTGCTGCATGCCCGCTGGGGCTGCAGTGACCTTTATGATGACTGGGTCGTCGTTGTCAGAGTCTTCATCAGCAGCAGTATCCGCCACTTCTTGTTGAGCCTCATCATCACACAAATGTAAATAAAAGTACTATTAAGTGATGGTGAAATCCCAATTTCTGACCACAAGATAGATTTATGTATACTTATCATTACAGAAACCCTGTCCCCACGAGAGTTAAAGGGAGAAAACCTGTTGGTCCTGAGGAAGGTGGTGCCAACCCACCGAAACGCGTAGACCTGGCGTACTCAGTCCCCTAAACCATCTGGACTACCTCAATCACAGAATTTGTCTGGTTGAATTGTGTGTTGTGTGGGCAACAGTATTTAGTATGTATGAATAGAGAGTGATTGTTTTTGTATGTGTGGATTACAGGGTTTTTTCTTTAAATATTGTCAAAACTTTGATATTTGTATTTTGTATAGTTTTTATCAAATGTGTATAAAGAAAATGCTTGATAAAAAAGTAAAAAAGTAAAAAATGAAAGCAACTCATGTGTAAAGAAGTAAAAGAATAAAAGAAATTAACGAAAAATAGGTTTTATGTAGTTTGTGTGTCCAATGGGATTTCATTAATATAAAAGTATAATTTGAATTATGTCAAATATGAAAGTATAAGGCCATAGGGGAATTTCTCTATATTTTGTTTATATTGTCCTCTCTTTTCCCTGGCCCAAAGCAAACCTTAGAGGGGGTCCCAATCTTTTGCTGTTGCCTCATCATCACACTCCATAACTCTGAGACTTTGGACGAGCTTCCTTTTACGCTTAACTACCTTTGTCAGATCATGTGCCTCACTCTCAGACGGCAGTGGTGCTGGTTCCCAATTTTGATCTGTATCATCAGAAGGAGGTGTGCTTGAAGAAGATGTAGACACCACCCTTGATCTCTTCCTTGCTAGGGGTGTGGAGGCAATGAATGATCATCAGGAGGAGTGTCTTCCTCAAATCATACCTCGCCTTGATTGTCGATTTCCTGATGTGCCCCTACTTTGGGAGGAACAACTATTGTGGGCACTTGTGACCCTCCATGCACCTCTGCTTGCGCATCTCCTTGCGCTGCCTCTCCTTCCACATGTACTTGGGCTTGTACTTGCACATGTGGTTTTTGTTGCGGCTGTGGTTGTTCAACACTCGTCAGATGAGTTACAACAACCTGTGTTGATTGAGGGACATTGCTGCTACTTTCTTGCGATGAGCCAACATCACTGGTCGATGGTGATTGAACAACTAGACTAAGTGCCTTTGCAGCACTGAAGGGCTTGGACTTAAGTTGGCGTGGTGGTGGTGGTGGCACTGAGCCCAATGGAGCGGGGATGCTGCTCCCAGCTTGGTCCCCAGCAGATCCCGCTGCTGCTGCAGGCATACTTTTTTTTTTACTCCCAAAAAAAGGGGCGGCCGGCACACCAGTCTCCTTGGTAACTTGCTTCTTCTGCTCCTTACTGGCAACTTTCTTGCTAGAGGAGCTACGGGTAACTTTTTTTGGGGCCATCTTCTTCAGAACAGCAGGCAGCAGTTGCACGAGTTGCAGAGTTGTCTGTGTCCAGACGTGACGTCGCGTGACGTTATGCTGCACACACACACAGCTGCAGGACTTCTTCCTGGCACTGGTGGTTCTCTAGAGTCTTGTGCACCTAAAAGCAATGGAAGACAGAGGAACATCAGTTCAGTTATACACCCCAAAAAATGGAAAAACACAGAAAAATAAGCACAATCCCATGCCATCCATGATGTTTACATTCAAGACACCACACAGAAAGACTAGGCCCATGCAACACTCACTACCCCTGGGGATAATGGATGAAAAGTAGGCTAAATAAGTGCAGGCCTCAGACACTGCCTCTCTTCAAAATGGCCCCTTGCACCTCAAGCACATGTTGCCTGTACCAGCCAGCACTCAAGATGGCCACCACCACCACCCACATGGCCAGTCCACATCAACAGTACACCCCAAAAAAACAGAAAAACACCCAAAAATCACCACAATTCAATGCCATCCAGGATGTTTACCTTAAAGAGAGTGAGACCCCACAGGCACACTCAGTCCATGCACCACTACCCCTGGGCAAAAGGCCACACCAGCAGCCCCAAACAAAAGACAAAAAACACAAAAAACAGCACAATACCAGCCCATCCATGGCCTCAATGGTGTTTAAATTCAAGAGGACACCCCACAGAAAGACTGGGCCCATGCACCACTCACCACCCCTGGGCAAAGGGCCCCACCAGCAGCCCCAAAAAACGACAAAAACCACAAAATTCAGCACAATCCTAGCCCATCCATGCCCTCGATGGTGTTTAAATTCAAGAAGACACCCCACAGAAAGACTAGGCCCATGCAACACTCACTACCCCTGGGGATAATGGATGAAAAGTAGGCAAAATAAGTGCAGGCCTCAGACACTGCCTCTCTTCAAAATGGCCCCTTGCACACCAAGCACATGTTGCCTGTACCAGCCAGCACTCAAGATGGCCACCACCACCACCCACATGGCCAGTCCACATCAACAGTACACCCCAAAAAAACAGAAAAACACCCAAAAATCACCAAAATCCAATGCCATCCAGGATGTTTACCTTAAAGAGAGTGAGACCCCACAGGCACACTCAGTCCATGCACCACTACCCCTGGGCAAAAGGCCACATCAGCAGCCCCAAAAAAATGACAAAAAACACAAAACAGCACAATCCCAGCCCATCCATGGCCTCAATGGTGTTTAAATTCAAGAGGACACCCCACAGAAAGACTGGGCCCATGCAACACTCACCACCCCTGGCAAAGGGCCCCACCAGCAGCCCCAAAAAATGACAAAAACCACAAAATTCAGCACAATCCTAGCCCATCCATGCCCTCAATGGTGTTTAAATTCAAGAAGACACCCCACAGAAAGACTAGGCCCATGCAACACTCACTACCCCTGGGGATAATGGATGAAAAGTAGGCAAAATAAGTGCAGGCCTCAGACACTGCCTCTCTTCAAAATGGCCCCTTGCACCCCAAGCACATGTTGCCTGTACCAGCCAGCACTCAAGATGGCCACCACCACCACCCACATGGCCAGTCCACATCAACAGTACACCCCAAAAAAACAGAAAAACACCCAAAAATCACCACAATCCAATGCCATCCAGGATGTTTACCTTAAAGAGAGTGAGACCCCACAGGCACACTCAGTCCATGCACCACTACCCCTGGGCAAAAGGCCACACCAGCAGCCCCAAACAAAACGACAAAAAACACAAAAAACAGCACAATCCCAGCCCATCCATGGCCTCAATGGTGTTTAAATTCAAGAGGACACCCCACAGAAAGACTGGGCCCATGCAACACTCACCACCCCTGGCAAAGGGCCCCACCAGCAGCCCCAAAAAACGACAAAAACCACAAAATTCAGCACAATCCTAGCCCACCCATGCCCTCAATGGTGTTTAAATTCAAGAAGACACCCCACAGAAAGACTAGGCCCATGCAACACTCACTACTCCTGGGGATAATGGATGAAAAGTAGGCAAAATAAGTGCAGGCCTCAGACACTGCCTCTCTTCAAAATGGCCCCTTGCACCCCAAGCACATGTTGCCTGTACCAGCCAGCACTCAAGATGGCCACCACCACCACCCACATGGCCAGTCCACATCAACAGTACACCCCAAAAAAACAGAAAAACACCCAAAAATCACAACAATCCAATGCCATCCAGGAAGTTTACATTAAAGAGAGTGAGACCACACCACAGGCACACTCAGTTCAAGCACCACTACCCCTGGGCAAAAGGCCACACCAGCAGCCCCACAAAAACAACAAAAACACAAAAATCAGCACAATCCCAGCCCAGACATGGCCTCAATGGTGTTTACATTCAAGAAGACACCCCACAGAAAGACTAGGCCCATGCAACACTCACCACCCCTGGGCAAAGGGCCCCACCAGCAGCCCCCAAAAAACGACAAAAACAACAAAAATTAGCACAATCCCAGCCCATCCATTGCCTCAATGGTGTTTAAATTCAACAAAACAGTTGTATCATGCACCCATAACCAACACTGGTCCTACTGAATACTGTGGCTACCCACAATATATTTTATTTAATGTTCTGAAAAAGTTCCAAAATTGTAGTTGCAGCAAGTGTAATGCCCCAAACAAACTTACTTGTGAAAGTTGATTTCTAATCCAAAAGTGATCCAAAGAAAGTCAAAAAGGCCTCAAATCCAAATATCCAGCAGCACCCACAAAAAGTAATCCTTCCAGGTCAAGGTCCAAATGAAAGTGACCAGCACATGAAGAAAGCACTGGGAGGAGCCTGCTGGACAGGAACAGGAAGTTGGAGACTGTGGGGCACTTCCTTCCTCCCCCCCCCAAAAATGGACTCCTTGCAAAAAAAAAGGCCATGCAAATGTCAACCTGAGGAGTGATTCTGATAAAAATCATAATTTTCTGAAGGTTTATCCTGTTTGCTGGTGGATTTCTTGTGCAGAATTGCTAGATCTCTATTTCGCGAGTGCGGGATTGCTCCTTTCCCCCGCAACTACGTGTTCGCAATTGCGAACTCTCGCGAGGCGTGCTGTGCAAGGTGGCAAGCCGCGATTACGTATTCGCGGGCTCCAAACTCCCGCGGGATCCCGCAGCAAGATCCAAAATGGCGCAGCACTCGCAAAATATGATCGAGAAAAACAACTCGGCAAACGCTGAATGATGGAAAGTGAACGCCGTGCACCACGCCGCGCGCCGCAATATTGTATCACCAAGCAAAAAATCCGCCGCAAGCGAATTCACGGATTTTCTACAAATTCGCGAGAGTTCGCAGATTGCGAATTTGCCGAAAATCCGAAAAATCCGCGAGCGGAACGGATTTTACGCCCATGCTTACTGCCTGGGCACAGGTGGAGCAGAAGGCTCATGCAGAAATGCTGGGTCTCCCTGAGTGGGTCTGTGTTAGTACCATAGCACAAGTAGCACAACAGAAAAATCACGAGAACCTGGATCCTGAAAGAGTGGACCAAGTGACCCAAAGCAAGAGAAAGTTCAGTCTGCTAAGGCAGCTTCTAAGAGGTCACAAGACAGTGGGACAGTTTCCTGAGGGAGATACCGTGGTGCCTAAGGAGGGAACTTACTGCAGCTGATGGAGTTTGGCTTGACATGGCAGAAGTCTCCAGTGCGGGGGACTTCCAAAGAAGAACTATGCCAAGGACAAATACAGTGCCTACTCTTGTAGGCCTTAGGCTGCAGGCTACAAGTGAAGAAGAAGGAGATATCAGTGGTGCCCACAGGGGCCACTGGGAGACTGACTGTCTGTACACTGAGGCCAGGGACCCCAAGTCAAGGGCAACCAGGAGAATGGTGGTCCCCAAATGTACAGAGAGTTTATTCTCACTTTGGCCCATGACATCCCTCTAGCTGGACAATTCAAAACTTGGTACATGTTGGGTGGCAATTTGTATTGGCCCTAGAAGTCTGAAAATGTGAAGGAGTTTTGAAACTCCTGTGTGACTTGTCAAGTCAGAGAGAAAAAAATGCTCCCTTAATTCCACTACCTGTAGTTGGGACTCCCTTTGAGAGGGCAGAGATTGACATTGTTGGCCCTATTGACCCTCAGACTGCATCTGGGAATAGATTTAGCTTGGTGGTAGTGGACCATGCCACAAGATACCCGGATGAAATTTGCCTCAGTGCTGCCATTGCTTTTGAAGTAGCAAAGGTTCCCCCTGGCATCTTTACCAGGGTTGGATTTCCTAATGATGTCGTCTCAGATATAAGGACCAATTCCATGTCTGCATACCTAAAAGCTATGTGGGATGAATGTGGATTGAGCTAAAAGTTCACTACCCCTATCTCCTTCAGAGAAATGGTTTAGTTGAAAGGTTCAATAAAATCATAAAAAGCATGATAATGGGCATCCCTGAAAAAAAATCAGGAGATGGGATGTCCTGTTACTTTGCCTGTTTTAGTCTACAGAGAGGTGCCAGAAAAGGGGGTTGGATTCAGCCCTCATGTGTTTTGCCATCCAGTGAGGAGTTCATTTAGTCTAGTTAGGGAAGGATGGGAGGAACATCTCAAAGAGCCCAAGCAGGACATTGTGGATTATGTGCTAGGTCTATGTTCAAGTATTGTAGAGTACATGGAGAGGGCAGAAAAAAACCTAAAGTCCAGCCAGGAGCACATCAAGCACCGGTATGGCCAGAGGTCAGTTCTGGTAGAATACCTAACTCGTCAGCTGGTGTTGGAGCCTGTGGCTTCCTTGGCCCTCCACAGCAAATGGACTGGACCCAATCCAATCTTGGAGAAGAAGGGGGATGTCACCTACTTGGTTGACTTACGCACTCCAAGGCGTCCTCATTGAGTTCTCCAAATAAATTGCCTAAAACTACACCAGGACAGAGCTGACATGACCATGCTCATGGCCACTGATGAAGGCCAGGAGGATGAAAGAGGACCCTTCCCTGACTTACTGTTGAATAACTCACAAGAAGAGTCAGTTGAGGGTGTTTCTCTGTCTGACACGCTCACTGAAAAACAGCAATCTAGCTGCGGGCAAGTCATAGGGCAGTTTACCCTCTTTTCCTTAACCCCTGGTTAGACAACATGGTGTACCAATAAAGTGGACACTGCTGACAGTCTCCCTGTCAAAATTAAGATTTACACATTGTAAGAAAAAGTCAAGGCTTGCATTAATACTGAGGTCAGCAAGATGTTAGTGATGTTAGAGCTTGGAGATACTGAACCCTCTGACAGTCCCTGGGCCAGCCCAGTGGTACTGACCCCAAAACCCCATTCCAAAAGTGGGAACCTGAAATGAGATTTTGTGTGGAATTCAGGGATTTAAATGCAGTTACCAAAAGAGATGCTCATCCAATTCAAAGAGCAGATGAACTTATTGACAAGCTGGTTTCAGCCACGTTTTTGAGTACCTTTGATTTGACATCAGGCTACTGGCAGATTGGACTAAACCAGGGAACAAAAGAGAAGTCAGCAATGTCAACCCCAGAAGGCCACTTCCAATTTAAAATGATGCCTTTTGGATAAAAAATGCCCCTTCCAGCGGTTGGTGAATCCAGTACTTTCAGGCCTGAATTACTTTAGTGCAGCATATCAATCAATCAATCAATAAAAACTTTATTTCGGTTTAGTTTGCAAACCATAAAAGTGCAAAATACAATAATCCAAGGTACATTAAAAAAAAGAAAAAGTCATTATCAAGGTACAATAGTACAAAATTAGCAGCAATTTATAACAGAATAAAATTCCTTACAAATCCAAGCATTTTCTGTACTTTACAATTGATTTCAGAAATTCTAATACAAAAAGAATGCTATCGCTATGTAATAATTGTAAATACATCATGGCGGGTCCGATCTGATAAAAATTAAGTTTCTTTAAAAGAGATAACAGATAGCGCTTGCGGGGAATTCATAAAATGTGCATAAAAACATAAAATGCAGCATATCCTGCAGAGACTTTCCGTCGCAGCCGCAGGGAGCTGCTTCTTTGTTAAAAATAGATCTTTGTGGTCTAACAAGCAAATAATAAAATTGATTCATTCGAAATCTAGTTAGTAAAAATTTCTCATTAGAGGTCAGTGAGCCCATTAGATAAGGTTCAATATATGGGGTTGTTTTTAACATAACATATGTTCTGACACTCGATTTCTGAACCTCTATGGCTTCCCTTGTTGTCCTCCTTTCCATGAGGAATGCCGTTTTGATTTCCTTCACATCCTTCTTGTTGATACAATCAGGGGTTTCAAATAGCTCAACCCGCACTAGGCTCAAGAAACTCATCTTTAAATATTTCAGCCAGGGTATAGCCAATGAATTATCCATAGAGAGGCAATCTTTAAAAGCATATGCGTCAAAGGAATGTCAGAATTTAACCATAATTTCAGCCAGCAGGACAGTGGGCATAGTGAAAAAATATCACTGACATACTGGACCCCTAGTTCTTCATGAACAGCTAGATTGGACGTACCTTGCGGGAGACACAGTAAACGTTTTAAAAACATATTCTCCGCTGTCTGGAGTTGCTCTCTCTGGATATACCCCCAAATTTCGCTGCCAAATGTTGCTATAGCCACTGATTTAGCATTATATAATTGCAACATTGCACCAGCAGGCTTATTCCCCAGTTTATATGTGAAATTAAAAATTGAGGCGTTCACCCTTGCAACATCCCCTTTCTTTTTTAAAACGTGCGGGCCCCAATTTAATTTGTTATCAAAGAGGACTCTGAGACAGGAGAATGTGCTAGATATAGGAATTATTGCTCCACCCACATTAAATTGAAAGTTCCGTCTTGGCGGCTTGCCTACTTGCATGATATAAGATTTAGAATTGTTTATTGTTAAATCTCTATATGTCTTGAAGGACTCAAAAGCAGTTAAAGAGCTTGTAGGCCTTTTTCCGTCCTAGATACGAGGACCGCGTCGTCCGCGTATAATAGGACCGGAATACCCCGACGTCCAACTCTGGGGCAGTCAGCCCCCACCTCCTGTAAAACACTATCTAGATCATTGATATGAAAGTTAAACAAAAAGGGAGCCAAAATACATCCTTGTCGGACTCCCCTTTTAATATTAAAACCCTTAGTCACACTCAGATCCTGAGAAAATCTTACATTTGCTCTGGTATGTCTATGTAAATCTTCTAGGAGGTTCACAATACCAGCATCAACCCCCTTTGCCCTCATGGACCGCCACAGCTTCTGCCTGTTTACACAGTCAAAGGCTGAGGACAGGTCCATGAAGGCAAGGTGGATGGTCCCCTTATATGCCACTGTATATTTACCTAATATTAAGAAAAGATTAAAGCATTGAGTAGTCGTAGAACGTCCTCTACAGAACCCATACGGGGACGCAGACATGATATTGTTGTCTTCAACCCATATAGTAAGTCTTTGCAGGAGATCCCTTCCCAGAACTTTCACCATAGAATCTAATAGTGATATGGGTCTATAACAGTGCGGACTGCTTTTATCCCCTTTTTTAAAAACAGGAACAATAGTGGAAACCCCCCAAGACAGTGGGCATCCATCATGAACCGCAGCATTAAAAACAGATTCAAGTATTGGAGCCCAATAGGAGGGATCAGATTTGTATAAGTCTGGGGGGATTCCAGCTGGTCCTGATGCTTTACCGGCTGTTAAACCGAGAATTCCTTTGATTATCTCCCCTTTACCAATTACAATTTTATTGCCGTTAGAGTCAGATATCAGACTATTATGTTCTTCCAGGAGGCAGTCGTACGTATGCTCAAAATGAGCCTCCCAGTCTCCTTAGCTATATGACATTCAAGACCATCTCCTGTCTCCTGGACAAGAAACGTTTTTTTTAATGTACCCCACAATTTGGAGCTGTTCCTAAGTGTTTTAGGATCTAATAATTCATTCCACGTCTCGTTCCTTAGGGTCTCCTTACGTTTAGCTAATGCTTGTTTATAGTCCCTGCGGCAAACTGTCACATCAGCTTGCACTCTGGGAAAAGAGGCTAAGGCTGCCCTTAGACTTGGTGCTGTTTTTGAACAGAACTCGTCAAACCATTTAGGACTTGCGTTAGACTGTTTCTTGGCTGGTACAGATAATAGTTCCGTGACCCTATCAGAAATAATCTGAAAAACTGCTAACACCTTAGAATGTTGTAGCACCTCCTGTGTGCAGATGCTAATTTCTTCTGCACACACAGATTTAATATCATTATAAAACAGCTCTGGGGCGACTTGAGTCCATCTAAATATACGCTTTCCATCTATTTTACTTATTAGTCCCTGGTTAGTATTTAGTCCTATTTTTGTAACCCCAGGACCTGTTAAGTGCAGTGAGAGGGGATTATGATCACTGAGTTCGTTCTCCTCAATTAAAAAAGAATCCACAAAGGACTGCATAGGAGATGAGATCAGCATGTAATCAATAAATGTCCCCTTCCCATGACCCTTAAAGGTAGGTACCTCAAATATGGTATAAGGGTCCGTCAGAGCCATAGTAGATGTCAGATCAAGATCATTAATCAGATCATTAAGCAGCTCCCCCTCGATCGAGTGCTCAAAGTGAAATCCATGGATTCGAGAGCAGCTCAAGACAGAGATACATGCGGATAGGGGATTGCCACAGGGATGTATATTAAAATCACCCATAACTATGAGATTGTGTACGCTATGACTCATAGACTTATTAATAAAAGCATTCAGAGCAAGTAAATAACCATGATCCGAACAAGAAGTAACTGAATTGTAGAAATTTACCAGACCTACCATGCAGTTCCCTTTTGTTAGAATTAAAGCGAGGATACCCGGATTAGAGGTAGTAACTATACGTACTTTGCATGCCAGAGCTACAGAAATATAAATAACCAGACTCCCCTTAGCTCTGGGGCAAAATGTGCCCTATATCCTTTCAAATGGAAATCGCATTCAACCGACCAGGTTTCTTGGCGACAGATTATCAGAAATTGCTTAATATAAGCAATCCAGCTAGCTTTCTCTAACGTCACAGCTAACCCTGCATTGTTCCAGGAGATAAGGTTATTTAAGCTTCCCCTAGCTGTTTCAGCCATTACAGCACCTATGGCATCCACCCTCCTTCTTCCCAGGTCACCGGTTTCTTCATGTCAATCGCAGGTTTCCAGGCCAGACAGGATTTCATACCTGTTGTGGACCGGAAGTCTGCGTCCGGTAGTAAATAAGTTACTATATGTATTTTGGGGTAACTGAGGGGGAGCATGATCGGAGAAGGCTCCCACCCTGGTCCAGTCTCCTGTCCGCCAGTTTTCCTCCCGGTTAGATCTTCCCGGGTTCCTCCATGGTAAAGGCCTATAGAAAAGGCCTAAAGGTAGTAATTTAATGTCAGTGCCCCGCAACAACTGTGGACAGGGGCCTCTTGATAATAAGCGGCCCGCATTGTGAGGATTGTCAAAGTTGATAATGATGCAATCTCCACTCCCTTTCTTTTTAGAGCTACCGATCCAATTAACCCTGCGTACCATTATTATGTTGTTAATGATGTTCACTCCCTCAGGGGTATTTTAGCTAAGCCAAAACACTGTCTTATTAAGTAGTTGTTCATAACTTTTAATCTCTCCTGATGGAAGGGCAGGGACATGGTTCAAAATAACCACATATGGAGTGGCCTCTGGCGGGAGATCGATGACCACAGGTCTTTGAGACACACTGGGTCCCTCGGCTGACCTCTGAGCTAAGTCCGGTAAGGGAGAATTCCTTCCTGGTGACTACGGGTCCCACAGTTGACGGTTTATCTCTTGGAGTTTCTGACGGTTTACTAGCACCGCTTGTGACAGTTGGTCGAATACTAGTTGGCGCTGGGTCAGCCACTTTGTCATTAAGGCCATTTAATCTATCCATCATATTTAAAGGTTGTGAGTTGGTGTTCTGTACTTCTGCTATACCAGCTGAGTTAAAAAAAATATCCAGTGAAGACTCCAATAGCTGTAATCTGGATTCTACCCCACACAGTTTTAATACAATAGGTTCAGCAAACTTTTTACCATGCCCTCCAGTTTCCCCCAGAAATCTCCCTCAACAAGCCCAGTATTCATTGTGCCTCCATCACCCTGGGCAATTTTAAATAGATCTCTACGGTCCCCCTTTCCCACCTCATGTCCACTGTTACTATCTCTTTACTTCCTAAACCCGTGTGTCCCTGTTTAGGTGCCCTGTTTTTTTTTGGGATAACACTGGGTTTCTTAGGGCGAGTAGAAGTCAGATGTTGCTTCTGTGTTCTCCCCCGTAACTTATACTTGACAGGGCTATATATGGATTTCGAAGTCCCAGACAACATACCACCATTAAGTTGAAGCGTATCAACCACTATCAGTGGGGACCTGTCTAGACCCAGGGGAAGGGTAGTATGATTCTGGATATCTAGGAGGGCTGGAGTGGCAGATAACCTGCTGTAGGTGGGGTCCAGGGATAGCCTACGTTCAGTCAATATGATTTCTTTATTATTGGCAGATTCTGCCCTGGTCAGATAAGCATCTATTGTCGCAACCATCCCAGGGCCACCACCAGCTTTCCGCCTTGCCATTTAGAAACCACTATCAATTCCAACCAAAACCCAGTACTCAGTGGTTAATAGCAATATACAAAACTAATCTCAAGGAAAAGTTAAAATCATCTATTCTGAAATTCACATCAATACATATATAGATTAACTGTACAGAAATTGTACCTTGGTATAAATGGATGCTGTAACTAATGGAAAAAAAATGAAATATAAAGTTAAAAAGGCTTAGAGTATAGCCCTTATTAAGATGACTATATAATCTTTACCAATATAATAATAGCTTGGAATTCATATTTTAAGTTATCAAAGGATTGTTCCAAGTTATATAGGAGAGCCACGGATGCCAAGTTCCAAGAACGTCAGTGTAGGAAGCCACACTGTGATATACAATGTTTACCGTACATATTATTACTCACGTACAAGCGAGTACTTGGCCGCAAAACGGGGTTTTTAGGGAGGTGGCCCAGCCCGGCCTCTTCTGGCCACAGATGGCCCGCCCTTTGACCGGGCTTGGCCCGGTGCGCGTCCCGCGGAACGGAAGTTATGTTCTAGATTCATGATCCGGGCGGAAAGGGAGGGCCGCAGCAGGCGCTGATCACAGCAAAAGGCTCCTCGGGCCGGTAGTTCACAGTGGCGAGCCCCCAACACACCGCCTCACTCAACGAAGCGTCTCCCGCGAAGCGGAAGGTGCGAGATGCTTTCAGGTGCACCGGGCGGAAAGGGAGGGCTGCAGCAGGCACTGATCACAGCAAAAGGCTCCTGGGGCAGGTAGTTCACAGTGGCGGGCCCCCAACACAGCGCCTTACACAACGAAGCGTCTCCCGCGAAGCGGGAGGCACGAGATGCTTTCAGGTGTGCCGGGCAGAAAGGGAGGGCTGCAGCAGGCGCTGATCACAGCAAAAGGCTCCTGGGGCAGGTAGTTCACAGTGGCGAGCCCCCAACACACCGCCTCACACAACGAAGCGTCTCCCGCGAAGCGTCTCCCACGAAGCGGGAGGCGCAAAATGCTTTAAGGTGCGCTGGGTGGAAAGGGAGGGCTGCAGCAGGCGCTGGTCACTGCAAAAAGGCTCCTGGGGCAGGTAGTTATGTTATGTTATGTTATGTTATAGGTTTTCATATAGCGCGCGGCTGCCCCAGCAAAGGGGCGTCCCGGCGCTTATAAGAGAAAAAAAGGGGGGCAGGTCCAGCCGATGAGCAAGAGTGAATAACATGATCAGCCCTAGCAGAAGAGATGAGACTTGATTGCCTTTCTAAAGGCCAGGAGATCATTTAAGCCACGTATCTGCGATGGTAAGGCATTCCAGAGTTTTGCGGCAAAATACCGGAAGGAGCGTCCTCCCATCCAGGCGCGCTTTATTCGAGGAACCGTAGCTAGATTCTGACCCTTTGATCTGAGGGATCTCCGGGGAGTGTACATAGTCATTAGAGGGCATAGCATGGGCGGTGAGGCATTTTTCAAAATCTTAAAAGCAAGACACAAAGTCTTGAAATTAATTCTCTTCTCCACAGGGAGCCAATGGAGCTTTAAGAGGGTGTTGGTCACTGATTTAAACCGGGGAAGCCCCGGTTCACAGTGGTGAGCCCCCCAACTCACCACCTCACACAACGAAGTGCAGCATATAAAGATTATATATCTGTCTTTAGCTCCAGTTGGGATGATCACCTAATCCACCTCAAGGAAGTGTTTCAGACCCTGCATCAGGCAGGCCTAACTATCAAGGCCAGTGAGTGCCATATAAAGCAAAGTTCTGTTGTGTACTTGGGCCACTTTGTAGTCGGAGACCAAGTGCAACCTCTCCAGCACAAGATCCAGGCTATTCTGGAGTGGGTGGCTCCCAAAGCCAGACTCAAGTCAGGGCCTTCCTTGTCTTGACTGTGTACTACAGGAGGTTTGTGAAGGGTTATGGGATCATTGTGGCCCCCCTCATTGAACTTACTTCCAAAAAGCAGCCTAAATATGACCACTGGATGCCAAAAGAGCTTTGACCTGAAAGAGGCTATGTGCTCACCACAAGAACAGAAGGTACCTGTTGAGTGCTTGTTAGGTTCTTTGCACAAACTCTTCAATTTTTACATGATCATGTTAACATTGACATTTTCTAAACTGCGACATTTAGCACAAAATTTGCTTGCAAATCAGCATATAATATTGTGTCAGAAAATAATTACTTACATGTACATTTTCTCATAGGCACATTATCTTCTCCTAGAACATTCTGCACAAGATCCCGGCACACAGCTCAAACTGTGTGGTGGATTATTGTCTGTTAGGCGACAGTCCTGGGTGGGTAGGATAGAGAAAATGCAGCCAGACCAGAGCTGAGTTACTCAATGCGTGGGTTGAAGTTAATGTATAAATCATTAAAAAAACTTTGCTTAGGTAGTGTTTTCAATGAATTGTGGGGAACACCCTGTGCTTGAATTCTAGCCAGATGAATTCTATCCACATCCTGAGGATGGCGACCTGCTCCAACACTAAGACTGGCTACCGCATGACACACAAACACACAGGTAACTGGGGAGATTGTCCAGTCCAAGGTGTGTGCCAGACCTGCACTCCCTATGCTTTTTTAGGATTGGCAGAGCTAGGTAGGTGTACAATTATATGTATTCATATGATCTAATGTAAATGTACAAACATTGAATTATTCCATATTTTCACCATTCTCGTCATGCTGGTGACATTGTTTTTCTTCATTCTATTAATCATTGCAGCGCAGGTGTTTTACACCATAGTCCAATTGCCTCAATGAATACACAGGGCCAGATGTATCAATATTGGATTTTGTGGTTCCATTATAGCGAATCTTACTGATTCGCTATTATAGAATTTCAAAATGTGATGTATGTAGGTTTCGCAATAATAATTGTGATTCCTACATATTCCTTAATTGTGAATCGCAAATTGCAATTCACTATTAAGGAATACCTTCCCATTCATTCCTTTGGGCTTAGAGGCCCATAGGAATCAATAGGAATATTTTTGCAATTTGCGAGTACCAAATAGGTACTCGCAAATTACGAATGCATTTTCAAGGGTAATGGGGGGCCATTCTGTTGCACCCCCTAAAAGGTAAGGGTGCACATGTGTCGCGCATTTTTCTTGAAATTCGTATATGACCACCAACTTGAAGTTGGTGGTAATTTGCAATTTCTTAAAGGCGGGTCGCAAATATTTTTGGTTTCCTGCATTTCATTTAAGGAATCGCAAATTGTAAGATATACAGGAGTTTACTCCTTGATCACCTCCAAGATGGCGCTAACCAGTGATCTTATCTTTTCCGGGATGGTACACTCTACACCTTGCCATCTATACTCAACCATTGGTGACTATTTTGCCCTGTCATCCATACGCCACCACCAGAGTATTTTAGCAATATGGTGTAATGGCCTAGCCATTGGACTTATTACTTAATGATTGTTCCCAGTTCTCATAGGGGAGCCAGAAACCGTTACACTTACATTTACGTAGTCTATGCAACGTATTGGTATATTTTATTGAGGCCCACCATTCTATTTTATTAAGGGGAATAACTTTGACCCAGTTTTAATAAATTTCCCTACGAGCAAGTAGTATTAGGTCAAATATAAATTTTTTAGTATTTTTTGACAGAGATTCATAATTTTCTGGGAGCCCAAAAAAGCCCAAAGATTTGCTTACCGGGATCATTTCACCAAGTATTGAAAGAATTGTATTACTCACATACAGCCAGAAACCGTGGATTGCCGAGCAATCTATAAACATGTGAGTATCATCCCCTTTTTCTTTACCACATTTGAGACATCTAAGCACCGCTCCGTTTCCCAGTTTTGACAATTTATATGGAGTCCAATATACACTATGAGACAAAAGAGGTGGATCTGCCTGAAATTTGCGGGCCGTACTGTGGAGTTTAACATGTCGCAATATACTTGCCATAAATCTTGGATCTTCTCTCCTGGCAAGCTCTTCTCCCACAGCACCGTTGGCAAGTTGAAATTACCATCCGCTATCTCCATTAACAGCCAGTATCGTTCGCCACCTCTTTTTTTTTAGTTACACCAGCTACAAAGCTTGTGTCCAGTTTATTAGACAGTCCTGCTTCCAGACCATCAGTGAGGCTCCAACTCATCATTTGGAGATACTTGAATCTTGATAATTGACCATTAGATAGTATTTGGCTCTCTTCCCAAGGTATTAAGGCTCCATTCATCATCAATTGGCTCCAGATAGTTATCCCTGCGTCTTTTAATGCACGCGCCAAATTGTCCTTCGACTACCGCGGAGATCCCGGAGAGTCAAAAATAGCTGCCATCCCACTATAGTAGTTAATTTTTAGCTCCCGCCTAAGTTTGTACCATGTTGTTGCTAAGCTCTGTGGCGTTTTCAGTATCTTTTTAAAGTATCTTTTTAAAGTAGCGCGGCTCTCCATATTTATGAAAAAAAACTTACTCTCTCCCTTTTACACCTTTTAGCATTGCTACATACATCTTTCCTATTTCCAAATCATCTGGTGCTTTAAACAGACCCTTCCCTCCTTTTAATAAGAAAACCCAGGCATAATAGGATACATCTGGCAGCCTTAAGCCCCCTTTCTCATATTGTTGTCTTAATTTTGTCCATGAGATACGCACTTCTTTAGAGGCCCAAATTAAACTGGTCATTTTTGACTGCGTTTTCTTACGCCACTCTTTCTATAAAATGCCATAGGAATATTCTGAAATAGGAAGGTAATTTTTGGGAGAATTGTCATTTTGATGATATTACCTCTCCCATAGATGGATAATGGCAGGTGAGACCACCCCAACAACAGTTTCCCAATTTCCTTATTGATCTTCTGAAAGTTAGTTTCAAGGATTTGTTCTATTTTCTGAGTGATTTTAAGTCCCAGATACCTCATTTCCTTTTTAACGCAATCTCAGGTTACAATATATTTCGTAACCTGAGATTTACCCAAAACCTGCAGCCAGTTCATAAACTATTGGTAATGCAAGACTGAGGTTTGATGTATACACCACCAAGATCATCCGCAAATAATCCCACTTTCTTCTGCCAGCCCCTAGCTTGAAAAGGAATTATCTCCTCATGGTTCCTGATTTTCTCCGCCAAGGGTTCAATATAGAGATTAAAAAGCAGTGGGTACAATGGGCACCCCTGTCTTGTCTAAAGATATTAAACTTTTCGGATAACCTCCCATTTATTAATATTTTAGCTGTGGGGATTTTAAATATCTGCTTTATTGCCCTGCAAAAAAATTTCCACAGATTTGATAATCTCAAAATGTCCTGAGGATTACACCAGTTTACTTGGTCGAACACTTTAGTCACGTCAACTGTGATGACAGCTAATGGCTCTTTCTCTACAGAGGCTACGTCAATGACACAAATATGAGTATAAGTTAGATCTTTAATACTTCTACCAAGCACAAAACCTTTTTGATCTTTGTGAAGGAGTGCTCCCACCACCCCATTCAATTTGTCTGCTAATATTTTTGAAAAGATCATATAATCCGAGTTTAACAGGGAGATAGGCCTGTATGAATTGCACCTTTTTGGTGGTTTATTAGGTTTAAGAATCAAAGTAACAATAGCTACATTCCATGAGCGGTAATCACTTCTCCGTTTTCAAATACTGCTGTAAACAACCTACTGACCAAAGGAAGACCATTGGGGCCTGCTTCCTTACTCGACTTCCCTGCTTTGATGGCATTTTTTATTTCTTGCTCAGTTATCGTACTATTAATGATGTCTTTTTGGAGTTTGGATACTTTTTGTTCTTAAGGTCCCAGAAGGAGCCGAAGGGGAGGACATTAAAACGTTTGTGGTACATCTGATCAAGGAAGGGTTTCAAGTAAAATGGTCAGAAGAAGAACTAAGTATAGACATACAGATAGTCCATAGAGATTCATTTAGAAGGAGCGTTGATAAAACTATACAGAGGAAATTTCTGGTAAATGTTCATACTTATAACTTTAAAGAAGAAATTCTTCTCAAAGCATTGAAACAAAGATCTCTGACAGTGGACGGTATTAATTTCGAGATTAGGTCAGATATCTCCCAACTCAGGGCTAACAAGCAATGGGAACTAGTAAACATGATTGAGTCTTTCAAGAATCTGTGTACGACAGCACAGTTAAAATTTCCTGCCAGCTTACAAGTAATGCATAACAACAAGAAGCAGACTTTCCGCAGAGTTGAGGAGGCAGAGGAATAGGATAGGTGACACAAAATTAATCCTGCTATTTCTTTTGGCATACAATGTTGAGATAATGTCTTTAGTGGTACACCACAAACTGTAGGCCGGGTTATGCAGATTACACAGTTCTCCAGAATTGGGGCCTCCCTAGGCCTTGGCCATCAAGAAGGAAGAGAAGGATTTCTCATGGGGTGGGGGAGGGGGAAATGAGTAGTTTCTGGTACACAGGTGTGGAAGCATGGGGAAAATAAACAAAAAAATGTAGTCCTCTATATACATCTAAACTCAGGTTGCAGCAGAGCCACAAAGTTAAAGAATAAAAATAAATGACAGCAAACAGAAGCCACTGTTAGAATTTATATAATGGAATATAATGGCCTATGGGTGAGTCATAGGTGTTAGAGGATGCTACAGTATCTAAAAGATACTTCAGCTCAAATTATTCTACTCCAAGAGAGGCACCTAACCGGTAATGAGATGAGAGAGTTGTTTAAAAATAGGAGTTGGGTACAGAGCATGGTATGTACAGAGCAGCAACTTACTATAAGAGGTGTGGCAATTCTGACAAAAGTCAACGCTCAGAATGCAGTAGTGGAAAGCAGGGTGGATAAGGCTGGTAGGTGGATAATTGTGAAGATTAAATGCTATGATCAAGTATATACAGTAGTTGGCTATTTTGGGCCTAATATTGACAACCCCCACGTCATTTCGCAATTTACTCTTAGAATGGCTGGATTTTACTGACCCTGTCATAATGGCAGGAGATTTTAAGTGGTTCTTGATGGTAATCTACACCGTTCTACTAAAAGCAGCAGTATAATATACAACAAGTCAAGATCACTGATAATAAACTCGATTAAGAACTTAGGATGGTGCGATATATGGAGAGTAAAGAAGGGATCTCTAGAGAGTTTTACTTTTAATAATAAATAATATGGGCACCAATCCAGAAAAGATCTGTTTTTAGTTGACCAAAACATAAAGAGCCAGGTTGGTGAAGTAAACCATGTAGGAGCACATATGTACGATCACTCTGCCACAATGTTGACTTTGGCCCCTTTGACATCAGCAACACAACGGAGATGGACCTGTTCCATACTGTCCAATGATGACATGATGAACAGACTAGGCTTAGAGTCTCAGGAATTTGTTCATAATAATTTGGGTAGCGCTTCTATAGGGATAGTTTGAGACACATATAAGGCCTTTTTAAGGGGTGGAATTACTTCATTCATGCTGTACAAAAATAAACAGAGGAAGGCAGAGATTCTAAACATAGAAAATTAAATTCAAAGTTTGGAACAAGAAATACAATGTAATGAAATAGAGTATGGGGCCGGGCAACTATCTATTCAGACCCTTAAGATGAATCTGTTAGCGGTAGTGGGCAAGTACAAAAATATTGAGTGTGATTATCAATGTAAAAAATATAGATGTTTAAAATATCTACTTTTATATCAATACAAAAAATATGTATATATTAAATACATTAAATATTAAATATAATATTACCAAAATAAAATATATTTGAAATACATTTTAGTAAAATGTAACAAATGTACTTAATAAAAAAAGAAACACACACACATAATAATGTATACATATATTTTTACTTAAACACAATTAATAAACTATTATTTTAATTTAAGTTAAACGTTTAAAATAATATCAAAAATAAAAATATATATTAATGATTTGAAAAATAAAAAACAAAAATCTACAATAAATTAAAACTTTAAAAAATTAGCAAAATATTTAAACTTATATTTCACAATACAATCAGTGCAACAGTAGAGAAAATGTTGGATAGCAAAGGGGTAAAATTACTATTCCCAGTCCAGCGAGTGCATACGTAGGGTATGTGTTGATAGCAGAGTAATTAAATTTACTATTCCAACTCCAAAGTGCGGAGGAGTAAAAATTACTATTTCTACTCCAGTGAGAGCAACAGTAGCAAAAGTGTTGGATAGCGGAGGGGAAAAAAACTGTTTCCCACTCCAAAGAGTGAAACAGTAGGGAAAGTGTTGGTTAGCGGAGGGGAAACAAATTACTGTTCCCACTCCAAAGAGTGCAACAGCAGGGAAAGTGTTGGATAGCGGAGGTTTAAAAATGACTATTCCTACTCCAGTTTGTGCAACAGTATGGAAAGTGCTGGCTAGCGGAGGGGTAAAATTACTATTACCACTCCAGTGAGTGCAACAGTAAGGAAAGATTTGGATAGTGGAGGGGTCCAAATTACTATTCCAACTCCAGGGAGAGCAACTGTAGGGAACATGTTGGATAGCAGAGGGGTAGAAATTACTATTCCCATTCCAAAGAGTGCAACAGTAGGGAAAGTGTTGGATAGTGTTGGGGTAAAAATTATTATTTCCATTCCGCTGAATGCAACAGTAGGATAAGTGTTGGATAGCGGAGGGGTAAATGTATTCATTCCCACTCCGGTGAGTGCAAAAGTAGGGAACGTTTTGGATAATGGAGAGGTAAAAATTACTATTGCCACTCCAGAGAGTGCAACAGTAGGGAAAGTGTTGCATAGCCGAGGGTAAAAATTACTATTCCAACTCCAGTGAGGGTAACAGTAGGGAAAGTGCTGGTTAACGGAGGGGTAAAAATTACTATTCCCTCTCTAGTGAGTGCAACTGTAGGGTAAGTGTTGGACAGTGGAGAAACAACAATTACTATTCACACTCAAACAGTTAAAAAAATATGTTTAAAAGATCATAAAAAAACAATATTTAAAAAATAAAACAAATACAAATATTAAACATATAAAAATAACACATAATAATATTTACATATAACAAAAACCTACAAATATGATATAAAATAAAATAATAAATACATTTATAAAAAATAATTCTTTTGAACTAGAAAATATTTCAAACCAAATAATAAATTCAAACATAAACATAAATATATTTATTTCTTTTCTAACCCTATAATACCACATCAATAACAAAACACTTCAATATCTTCAATTAAATGTATTTCCATAATTAACACAATAATTAATCAATTAAAAAGATATTAATAGGAAAAACTAATAAACTTTAGTTGACTACACACACTTTAACACTATAATATCCACAACATGCACCTAAATTAAACTATAAAATAATAAAACGCAATTAAAACATATTTTTAAATTAAAAACTATAAATATCAACAACCAATAATTAAATAAGTAAAATGTATTCTATACCCACCGTTTACCCCTTTAAAACTGAAAACAATACACACAGACAATCACAATTACCTAAAATAAATAACAAATAATTAACATTAACAACTATATATTAATTAATTAAACACAAATTATTTTCCACCATTTACTCCTATAAACTCTACAACATACACCTAAAATTAATTACACAATTACCATAATTAATTACCAATTAATTAGTTAAAATATATTAACAACAAATTATTAGTTCAATTAAAAATAAATTGCTTCTTACCCTTTACATCTATAAACACCACAACACACACTTTTTCCATAATTAACTACCAATGAATTTCTTAATAATAAATTATGTTACACATTTAACACAATAACATCTCAATTAAACACATATTAATAAATAAAAAAATAATCAACACAATTGATATAATTAAATTTTTTCACACCCTATTCCCCTATAAACCCACAACCCGCAACAAAACTACAAATGTAAAATTAAAGTTAAAAAAATTTAATATCCACAACAAATGTAGCATATATTAAAAATACAAACAATGCTTACACAAAAAAATACATCACATATATATAAAATATATGCTAAAATACATAACATTAATAAAGAAAATATATTTTGACATTACTTACCTTAAGTTGATATTCTTGACCATTGTATTGGCTCCTGAGGTGGTGACGTGTGTGTGGTAGGGCTCTGCCAGCACGGTTACCTGCCTTCACTAGCGGCGATATTTTCTCTTTTAAGGTAATTTTAAAAAGTGAATAACAACTTTTACTGTGTTTACTGTGCTTTGAAACATCGTCGGAACCAGAGCGACCCTGCTCCTGCGTTCTACATATGGTGGCCAGGTCCGTCCGTGCGAGCGGACCCGCCATTTTGAGGGTAGCCCTCACTCGTGCTCTAGTGGTTCGTGAGCAGGCGAACGAGGGACATCTTTCATTCTGCTCTCCCATTGAGTGACTTTGTGACTGGGGTTTTTTTATCTTGCGGGCTTCTTAATGTGAGGTCTCTGCCCAAACATACGGAGGAAATTCAATTACTGGTGGAATCGAATCAGTTAGATGCCCTATTTATCACCGAGACCTGGACTCACTCTGACTGTGAGATCGATCTGGGCTGGGCCTGCCCGCCGTATTATAAAATTCTTCACCTCCCTAGACCTAAAGGACGCGGTGGTGGGGTGGGGGTCATTTACAGGGCTTCCTGGCATATTGAGACCATTGACATGGATCCGGCTATTGGAGTTTAGCTGCTTGGCCTATCCATTAATAGTCACTCTGGGGTTATTTTCACTGGGGTCATTTGTTATAGACCGCCCGGGACCTTTAGTATCCAGCAACAACAGTCGCTGCTTACCACCTTTACCAATATGGCTGCCTCCCACAATGAACTGATAATCCTAGGAGATTTCAATTTGTGGTTGAATGGCTCCTCGGATGCGGGGCTTCTCAACCTTCTACACTCCTGTGAAAGTATTGGCCTCCACCAATATGTTATGTGAGCCACTCACAGGGCTGGACATCGGCTTGGTCTTATTTTTTCGGTCCCCCAGCTGGTGTATTTGAGTGAAATTCTGCCCATGGATTGGACTGATCATTTTCTTCTTAAATTGTATGTTAATAGCAGTGGGGCCCGAACGCAGGCACCAGGTGCTACCACTGAATTCATGTGTAGGGACTGGAAAGCCCTTGGGCAGCTGAAAACTACTGATGTAATATTTAAGGTTGGAGACAGTTTTCCCCCAGATAATCAGGTTGATGAGAACTATGCTTTACTATGTCTTAGGATTACCACGAGGGTAGACTCTCTTGCCCCGCTAAAAAAACGCAGGTACAAGGGCAGAGCCTCGGCTCCTTGGTTTAATGAATCCTTAAGGGCTTTAAAACTAGCCTGTAAACAGGCCGAAAGGAAATGGAGGCAAGGCTATAAAGACTCTAGCAGACTGCTCTGGAAAGCTAAACTTGCCGAATATAAAGCCCTGATTCATAAATCCAAAGCTGAATACTTCTGCTCCACGATGTGTAGTGCTGCAAACAGCTCCAGGAGCATCTTTAAGATTCTGAGCAGTCTAACTAGCCCTGACTGTTCTAAGAAGTCGACTCCCCCCACGCAGGCTCTTTGCGATAACTTGGCTTCGTTTTACAAAGAAAAAATTGATGCCATTATTCACGATCTTAGCACCGCTTCCGACCCGACCGGCTCCACTGGTCTAGGGGATGGGGGCAGAGAGGACGGGGATGAGTGCCCTGGTTGGCAGCCTGCTGATCTACTCTGGGAGTTTCCCCCCATTACGGAGGAGGACCTCGGCAGGCTGGCGCGGGGTATTTCATCAGGATCACCTTTAGACCCTATTCCTCACAAGATCTGGAAAGACTACGGAGATGAATTATTTCCTACCCTCTGTAGGATTTGTAATCAATTGCTGGCTAGTGGTATTGTTCCTGCATCCTGGAAACAGGCCCTGGTATCCTCGCTTTTGAAAAAAACCTTCCCTGGACCCGGAATGTCTAAAGAATTATAGACCAATCTCCTTGCTACCGTTCCCTGCAAAAATTGTTGAACGTTGGGTGAGCTCACTCCTTTCTAAACATCTGGAGCAGCACCAATTTTTGGATGAAATACAATTTGGCTTTCGCACGGCCCATGGGACCGAAACGACACTGCTCACTGCCATGGATGATCTTCGAAGGCGTGCAGACAGAGGTCAAGCAGCAGTTTTGATTCTGCTTGACCTGTCTGCCGCATTTGATACGGTAAATCATGCAATCCTCCTGAGAAGACTGAGTGAGGCCGTGGTGGGTGGTGGTGCCTTGCGATGGTTCCGCTCCTTCTTGCTAAACAGAAAGCAGGTGGTGTTTCTCCCCCCTTTTCAATCTGCATTCTCTCCGGTGTCACATGGGGTTCCTCAGGGTTCAGCAGTTAGTCCGATCCTGTTTAACCTTTACCTGAAACCCCTGATTGCATTGATAAAGTCTTATCGGATCAATGCAATCAACTACGCAGATGATACCCAACTTATTCTGTCTTGGGAGAGTGAGGAGTCGATCCCGCTGGAGACATTTCATGATTGTTTGCGAGACACTGTTGGCTGGCTACATAATAACTCATTGCAGTTCAACGCTAGCAAGACTGAGGTGCTGTTTTGTGCTGGGAATCGAATACCTCGCCCTTTTCCGGATAACTTCTGGCCTCCAGAAACATCCATAAAAGTTCAACCGGTCACCAATGCCCGCAACTTGGGCGTTATGCTGGACAGTAAGTTGAGCATGGAAGCTCAGGTAGCGAAAACAGTGTCCTGCTACTTTGCCCTCATTAGGTCCCTTTGAAAGATCCTACCGATACTTCCATCACAGGCCCGGGCTTTAGTAGTCAGGTGTACCATTTTGAGCAGACTCGATTATTGTAACGCCCTCCTGCTTGAGTCGTCGAGTCTGCTGTTAGACAGACTTAAAAGAATCCAGTCCGCTGCCGCCAAGCTGGCCCCTGGTTGGCCTAGAAGATCCTCTGCCTCAGCGGTGTTAGCTGAACTCCATTGGCTCCCGCTTAGGCAGAGAGTATTTTTCAAAGCCCTTTGCCTTGTCTTTAAAGCCCTTCATGGGCTCGGGCCTAGCTCATTGCAAGCCAAATTTGTCTGGTATACCCCAACCAGAGCACTTCGCTCAGCAACAGCGTGTTTGGTGAGATTACCCAGATTTGAGAAAGCCAGGGCAGGGGGTAGATCTTTTGGAGTTGCTGCTGCCAAACTCTGGAACAGTCTGCCCTTGGAGATTCGTCAAATTGAGGAACTTCTCCTCTTTAGGAAACGTGTTAAAACCTTCTGCTACTTCCTCTGTTCGCCACTTCTGTGGAGCCTTAGCGCCAGAATGCCTGTAAGGTGATAGTTGCACTCTAAAAATCTCCTAAATAAAATTATCATCTTGCTGTCGATATTTCTGAACCATGATATTAATGACTCAATATTTGTGCAACTTGATATTTTTTACTCGAGATTCTGTCTATGCATCAGCCTTTCAAGTTTTAATAATGGCTTAAATGGTTCAACATAATATGGAGACAACCAAAATTTGAAACTTTGGCGTATAAATAAAGGTCATTATGTTTATGAGCAATGTAAGCAGTGAGACGTATAAATACGGTCTTAAACACATCTTCTTTTACTCCTTTTAAATTTAGAACAGAAATTGTGGATATTTAAAATAATGCAATTAGGAACTTTGCTTGATGGATTTTATGAATTAAATAAAAAATGTGTTTGAAAAAAAAGTTTTAAATATATTTGGAGCAGAGTTACATTTTTCACCCATCACAACATGAGAGCTAAAGATGAGAAGCGCCATATTTGCAATATATATTCTATTTAGTGGTCAGCTCTCTCCTGGAGCTGAAACACTTATGGGTGCGTAGTACTAACTCAGGCACCCTTGCGTCATGAGCAGGCTCCATATAATGACACTGGGGTGAGCAGGAAGGGGTACCAGTGAGCTAAGCAAGGCGTCTCTGGGAAAACCGCTGTATCTTGGCTCCTACCGTCTGGTTGTAGGTGCACAAAGTGGCGGTGCTGAACTACTACGTCTACATACTCTACTTCTCTATTGACCTCCCTTCCATGGAACTGAGGCTCCATCACATCCTATGTTACTCTCTCCCCACCTGCCCATGCCTGCCCACTCTCTTCACTTGAGCTGGCAGTGTGTAAAGCAGAGGCTGCTGAGGCATAAAACACTAAGGGGTCTATTAGGATGGCAGTGGGGAAACCACCTCGATTGCCATGGTAGCGTAAATGAACTGTCCTGGTCCCGCGGCAAAACAGGTGGTCCAATTAGGATCATCCACCCCAAAAATCAGACCACGGCAGAACGAGGCAACGAAAGACCACCCATAGTGGGCAGAGCTGGTGAAGAACCATCTGCCTTGGTCGGATTTGTGGCGGAAACACAGTAAACCACCGCCAGGCCAGCGGAGAAACCGCACGGAAAATTACCCTTCCCCCGATGTGACAGCCGAAAGTTCCGCAGTTTCCGACTGCCCCAGTCTTAATCAGTGATAAATGGTAGAGCCCGCGGGCGGAAGGGCTGTAGCGTAGCCATCACTGCGGGCACAACATGACAAATATGGCGGTCGTCAAAAGAAACTCACAACAAGGCCACCAAGTGCACACAGCAAACTAACCCTGCCCCCCAAACCATCTAACACATCCCAATGACACACCCCCATGGCAACTTCAAAAATACAAATTCCAGGACAACCCACTCAACACACCTGACCGCTATACTCCATTTTGACACACCCACATAGCTGAGTATAAAACCAGCCCCTTCCCTGACCAGAATCCTTTGCACTTCTCCCGCACTGAATGAGCCAAACCCTGCAGCACATTGGATAGGCAAAACACCACACATCTCACCAGTACAACAACACACACACCTCCTACTCCATGCTACCACCCTCACAACAGCACCTCAAAACATTAGCAAATCACACACCATGGCACAAAAGAAAATGGCCAAATTCACTCACAGTGAGTTGTCAGTCATGGTAGATGAGATAATCAGAGTAGAACAGAAAGTAGGCGTGGTGCACAGCTTGAAGTTGATATAAGAAACTTGTTGATTTCTTATGAATTTTTAGATGCTTTGAATTTTGTTTGGGTTAAGGGTGCTCGTGCAGGCGGCGTAGCCGTCCAATTACGCTATGACTAATGTAAAAGAAAGTGGATGCATAGATCATGCAAACATCCCTGCGGTTGGCACTCCGTATTGTGGTTTGTGTAAGCACAGACTCCACTGATTTCAAAACTTTGTTTATTTAAAGTTCATCATAACTCTGATCGAGTATAGTAATCCATTGTTGTTTTCACAATGCAAATCTCTGCCATTTCACAAAATTCTTTTACACCAATGAGATATTTTTCAGTAACGCTCCGATGCATTTCGGGCTCTCATAGCCCTTTCCCAAGGAGCCTGTAATGTTAAACAATCATATCAATCACCAACATAGCCTCTGGTTATTATCACAAATGTACAACAAATATTTCAACATCAATAACATGACGAAATTGTTTTCGTAATCGTGCATGGTGAGTATTCAAAAACAGGTGCCCGGAAAAAATGTGCCAAAAGGAGTGAAAGGGAAAAGGTGATGGAGTGTATTAACGAAACACACGGGTGATGTGATGGGTTCAAGCGGGATAAACGAAAATGGCTTACATCGTCTTTAAGTCGACGGGTTCACTGGTGCTGTAAAAAATAAACAGCAAAGATCAGTGGTCGACACTTACGGTTGGGTGAGGGGAGCACAGTAAGCTGGAAGGCGAATGCAACCGACTTACTGGAAATGTTGTTGTACTTCATTTCAATCGGTGAGACGCCTGAAAACGGCTTCCAAAGGTGTCCCTTTGCAGTTTTAGCTTAGACGGGCAGATCACGAGTCGTGAACTGCCATACGGGTTTAATGCGGGAAAGTGGAAGTAAAAAGAGGACTTCCGTGTGTCCGAAAGAAGGGTCGGCCATCTTGGAACGGGGTTCGGATTAAGAGTGTCGAAGCGCACGCCTAAATCACGATGTTACGTGTAAAAAAACGTGTTGTGTGTAGGAAAATGGTGTTGGGTGTGAAAAGTTGGAATCAAGAAAATGAAAGACTGAGAGGGTTAAGTGTTACCTAATACGAAAATAAAAATAAATGGGCATTAATTATTCATCCAAAAATAGATACAACAAATATATCTTTAGTCAGAACAGTCGTATAACAGCTGAGCAAAGTGTCCATCTGTACCATCATAGGTACTTAAAGAAAGCAACTAAGTTCAATTCGATCGTTTAGCCCCAATGGTTTCATGGATTGCATGCGATAAATCCATGCTGTCTCTTTCTGTAGCAGGATTTTGTTGTTGTCTCTGCCTTCTTTCTTTTCAATGGTTTCAAGCACCATGAACTTCAATTGTGCCACTGTATGTTTGTGTTCTAGAAAGTGCATGGCAATGTTGGATCTCTCTTGTTTGGTCCGGATATTGGACTTGTGTTCGTTTAAACGGGTTTTTATTTTCCTCTTGGTCTTGCCAATATATATCTTCCCGCATGGACATTTCAGCAAATAAATTAAGTTGGAGGAGTCACATGTTGCGTTAACTCTAACTTTGATGTCTGTCCCTTTCATTGGATGGTTGATTGTATTGCCTTTAATAATATTGTTACATTTATTGCAGCTAAGACATGGTTTAGTTCCTTTATACACGGTCTGTGGAGCGCTGTCTTTGAATAGAATTTCTCTGAAGTTGCTTGCCCTGGTGTATGCAAAAATAGGTGGAAGTTCAAACAGATTTTTAAAATCCGGTTCGTTTGCTAAGATCCGCCAATGGTCGAGGATGATTTTTTTGTATCTACCACTGAGTGTGGAATATTTTGAAACTAGCACCATTCTGGTATTTTCTGTTTTGGTGGTTTGAGTTAACGCTTTGTCTCGTGTAATTTTTGCCACTTTTTTGGAAGCGTCATCGATGATGGGTTGGGGATACCCCCTTTCCAAGAATCTTGTCTGCATCTCTTCTATACGTTTGTCGCATAGATCTTGGTCTGAGACAATCCGTTTAACGCGCAACATTTGGCTGTAGGGCAAGTGTTGTTTTAACGAATTCTGGTGAAAACTTGAATAGTACAATAAATTGTTCCTGTCCGTTTCTTTTCTGAACAAATCAGTTTCTATTCCTTTCTCGGTTCTTTTGACCAGTACATCTAGAAAACTTATCATGTTGGTACTTGAGTTCCATGTAAGCTGGATACGATTGTCTTTTGTGTTTAGTTCCATCAACGCAATTTCTAGATCTTCCTTGGCTCCTTTCCACATGAAAAAAAGATCATCTATGTATCGTACGTACATGTATAAGTTTTCCATCCAATTTGGATTGTCATAAATATTCCTTGTTTCGAATTCAGCCATGTAGAGATTGGCATATGTCGGTGAGGCGCAGTTGCCCATTGACATTCCTGATAGCTGTTGGGACCATTGTTTTTCATAAGTGAAGTAACTGTGGTATAGTGTATATACCATTAGTTCAAGAAGGAAAGTTTGCATAGAGGTCGAAATTTCACTTTGTAGTAAGGTTCTTTCAACTGCTTCAATCCCCCCATCATGGGGAATAGAGGTGTAAAGGCTTCTGACATCCGCTGTACATAAAATCAGGTTGTCATCTGTATTGATCGTGATTTCCGATAGTTTCAGTAAAAATTCTGTGGTATCCTTAACATAACTTCTAAGCTGTTTTACTGATGGTTGCAAGTAGCGGTCTAAAAATTTCCCTATGGGTTCATGAAGAGAACCTCTTGTGGAAACAATTGGTCGAAAGGGTGGATCCCACAGGTTTTTGTGAATCTTCGGTAGCATTGTTATGGTTGGACTCCTTGGATATTCTACCACTAGGAATTTCCTCGTGCGGTCATTGATTGTCCCTTGTTCGTATGCTTGTGTGACTAAATCAATCAAGGTCGCTTTGAATTGGTTAGTAGGATTGGCATCAAGTAGCATATATAAGTTTGGGTCCTGTATGTGTTCTAAAAATGGCGTAACCATAGTTTTCTTGTTAATTTGAATGTGCTGGTTTCCAATTCCAAAAGGTTCGTGTTGGTGGTAGGGATGAAGGATGTACCTTTTTGTAGGAGATTAATTTCATGTGTTGACAGTCTGGTGTCAGAGATGTTTATTACTAGTGAGTTCATCTCTTTTTGTTGTCCTTCTTGGTGCTCCTTGTCGATGGAGCTCCTTTTTCTTTTTCTTTTACTCCGCCTGAGTCGTCGACTTCGGTTCGGCCTCTCTCTAAAAAAGGACCAGTTGTTGTAGTGTGGTCATCTGGAGAGCTTGATGATTGTTCTTTATCTCTCTTAAAGAACAATCATCAAGCTCTCCAGATGACCACACTACAACAACTGGTCCTTTTTTAGAGAGAGTAAAAGAAAAAGAAAAAGGAGCTCCATCGACAAGGAGCACCAAGAAGGACAACAAAAAGAGATGAACTCACTAGTAATAAACATCTCTGACACCAGACTGTCAACACATGAAATTAATCTCCTACAAAAAGGTACATCCTTCATCCCTACCACCAACACGAACCTTTTGGAATTGGAAACCAGCACATTCAAATTAACAAGAAAACTATGGTTACGCCATTTTTTTGAGAATGTGCTCCCACCACAAATTGAGACTAAATCGGATGAACTTCTTGGTTTGAGACCATCAAGCACATACATGCCACCAAGTAGCCACAAGAGTATTGACACGTTTGAGACGTTAGTCAAACAAGATTTGGAAAGAATCAACTACAAAAAGCCCCAGAAAAGGAACCTCACACAAAAAGACCTAGATACCTTAAAAAAGATCGCAGGAAACAAGTCCATCAAATGCATTAAAGCGGACAAAGGGGGTGCCCTCGTGATTATTAATACCAGTATGTACCAATCGAAAATTCTAGAACACATACAGGACCCAAACTTATATATGCTACTTGATACCAATCCTACTAACCAATTCAAAGCGACCTTGATTGATTTAGTCACACAAGCATACGAACAAGGGACAATCAATGACCGCACGAGGAAATTCCTAGTGGTAGAATATCCAAGGAGTCCAACCATAACAATGCTACCGAAGATTCACAAAAACCTGTGGGATCCACCCTTTCGACCAATTGTTTCCACAAGAGGTTCTCTTCATGAACCCATAGGGAAATTTTTAGACCGCTACTTGCAACCATCAGTAAAACAGCTTAGAAGTTATGTTAAGGATACCACAGAATTTTTACTGAAACTATCGGAAATCACGATCAATACAGATGACAACCTGATTTTATGTACAGCGGATGTCAGAAGCCTTTACACCTCTATTCCCCATGATGGGGGGATTGAAGCAGTTGAAAGAACCTTCCTACAAAGTGAAATTTCGACCTCTATGCAAACTTTCCTTCTTGAACTAATGGTATATACACTATACCACAGTTACTTCACTTATGAAAAACAATGGTCCCAACAGCTATCAGGAATGTCAATGGGCAACTGCGCCTCACCGACATATGCCAATCTCTACATGGCTGAATTCGAAACAAGGAATATTTATGACAATCCAAATTGGATGGAAAACTTATACATGTACGTACGATACATAGATGATCTTTTTTTCATGTGGAAAGGAGCCAAGGAAGATCTAGAAATTGCGTTGATGGAACTAAACACAAAAGACAATCGTATCCAGCTTACATGGAACTCAAGTACCAACATGATAAGTTTTCTAGATGTACTGGTCAAAAGAACCGAGAAAGGAATAGAAACTGATTTGTTCAGAAAAGAAACGGACAGGAACAATTTATTGTACTATTCAAGTTTTCACCAGAATTCGTTAAAACAACACTTGCCCTACAGCCAAATGTTGCGCGTTAAACGGATTGTCTCAGACCAAGATCTATGCGACAAACGTATAGAAGAGATGCAGACAAGATTCTTGGAAAAGGGGTATCCCCAACCCATCATCGAAGACGCTTCCAAAAAAGTCGCAAAAATTACACGAGACAAAGCGTTAACTCAAACCACCAAAACAGAAAATACCAGAATGGTGCTAGTTTCGAAATATTCCACACTCAGTGGTAGATACAAAAAAATCATCCTCAACCATTGGCGGATCTTAGCAAACGAACCGGATTTTAAAAATCTGTTTGAACTTCCACCTATTTTTGCATACACCAGGGCAAGCAACTTCAGAGAAATTCTATTCAAAGACAGCGCTCCACAGACCGTGTATAAAGGAACTAAACCATGTCTTAGCTGCAATAACTGTAACAATATTATTAAAGGCAATACAATCAACCATCCAATGAAAGGGACAGACATCAAAGTTAGAGTTAACGCAACATGTGACTCCTCCAACTTAATTTATTTGCTGAAATGTCCATGCGGGAAGATATATATTGGCAAGACCGAGAGGAAAATAAAAACCCGTTTAAACGAACACAAGTCCAATATCCGGACCAAACAAGAGAGATCCAACATTGCCATGCACTTTCTAGAACACAAACATACAGTGGCACAATTGAAGTTCATGGTGCTTGAAACCATTGAAAAGAAAGAAGGCAGAGACCCCAACAAAAGCCTGCTACAGAAAGAGACAGCATGGATTTATCGCATGCAATCCATGAAACCATTGGGGCTAAACGATCGAATTGAACTTAGTTGCTTTCTTTAAGTACCTATGATGGTACAGATGGACACTTTGCTCAGCTGTTATACGACTGTTCTGACTAAAGATATATTTGTTGTATCTATTTTTGGATGAATAATTAATGCCCATTTATTTTTATTTTCGTATTAGGTAACACTTAACCCTCTCAGTCTTTCATTTTCTTGATTCCAACTTTTCACACCCAACACCATTTTCCTACACACAACACGTTTTTTTACACCTAACATCGTGATTTAGGCGTGCGGTTCGACACTCTTAATCCGAACCCCGTTCCAAGATGGCCGACCCTTCTTTCGGACACACGGAAGTCCTCTTTTTACTTCCACTTTCCCGCATTAAACCCGTATGGCAGTTCACGACTCGTGATCTGCCCGTCTAAGCTAAAACTGCAAAGGGACACCTTTGGAAGCCGTTTTCAGGCGTCTCACCGATTGAAATGAAGTACAACAACATTTCCAGTAAGTCGGTTGCATTCGCCTTCCAGCTTACTGTGCTCCCCTCACCCAACCGTAAGTGTCGACCACTGATCTTTGCTGTTTATTTTTTACAGCACCAGTGAACCCGTCGACTTAAAGACGATGTAAGCCATTTTCGTTTATCCCGCTTGAATCCATCACATCACCCGTGTGTTTCGTTAATACACTCCATCACCTTTTCCCTTTCACTCCTTTTGGCAAATTTTTTCCGGGCACCTGTTTTTGAATACTCACCATGCACGATTACGAACACAATTTCGTCATGTTATTGATGTTGAAATATTTGTTGTACATTTGTGATAATGACCAGAGGCTATGTTGGTGATTGATATGATTGTTTAACATTACAGGCTCCTTGAGAAAGGGCTATGAGAGCCCGAAATGCATCGGAGCGTTACTGAAAAATATGTCATTGGTGTAAAAGAATTTTGTGAAATGGCAGAGATTTGCATTGTGAAAACAACAATGGATTACTATACTCGATCAGAGTTATGATGAACTTTAAATAAACATAGTTTTGACATCAGTGGAGTCTGTGCTTACACGAACCACAATACGGAGTGCCAACCGCAGGGATGTTTGCATAATCAGAGTAGAACCACAATACTTTGGTACCCTGGTCCAACAGACACCATTAGCCACCAGAGCACAAATGTGGGGAAGGATAGTCAACAAGGTCAATGCAGTAGAGACAACCCTGCACACCAAGATGGAGATCATAAAACGGTGGCATGACCTCAAGAGGCCGGTGAAACAGAAGAACTACAAGAACCGTCAGCTCGCTCAGATGACTGAAGGTGGCCCTCCCATTCCACAAAGAACATTCACTGAATAGGAGGAGAAGGAGCTTGCCATTCTGCATCCAGATAGTCTCACAGGAATATCCGGGGGATTGCGGGCTGGTAAGTACAAACAAATGTACACCATTACACTGCTATGTACTCTCTCGCACAACTACTAAGCTACACATCCTAGGCCTAATCCCATCCAACTGCACAACAATACCCAAAGCAGGTCTCACAGATGTAACTGTCACCCAATTTGATTCACCACCAAAGGTAGCCTGCTGCATTCCCAGGGTTGAATAGGCACAGGCAGCCAGCACTACAACTCCCACCAGGCCCCCTGTCCCAGAGCTCAGCAAGATGGAGCACTCCCCCACCCAGCCAGAACCATGTGGCAGCCATTGTAGCACACTAACTAATCTTACAGGTAGGTAGCCCTCTTCCCAGGGTGGGCTGCTGTTGGGTGGTATGGATGCACTACAACTCCCACCATCCCATCTGTCCCACACCTGAGCAGGATGGAGCACCCCCACCCAGCCAGAAGCATGTGGCAGCCAGTGTATGTGTCACATTCACCTAACAGGTGGGTAGACATCTTCCCAGGGAGGGCTGTTTAGGGGTGGGAGGCCTGTACTACTACTCCCACCATGCCCCCTTGTCCCATAGTTCAGCAAGGTGAAGCACCTACCCCACCCAACCCAGAGGCATGTGGCAGCCATTACATTCCACCAATAAAACTTACAGGTAGGTAGCCATCTTAACAGGGAGGGGTGTTTGGGGATGGGAGGCCTGCGTCACAACTCCCACCAGGCCTCCCCACCCAAAAGCATGTGCCAGCCATTGCATTGTTCACGTTCATCCAACAGGTAGGTAACCATCTTCACAGGGAGGGCTGTTTGGGGTGGGAGGTTTGTACTACAACTCCCACCAGGTACCCCTATCCCACCTCTGAGCAGGATGGAGCATGCCTACCCACCATGAATCATGTGTCAGCCATTGAATTACAACAAACAAACGTACAGGTAGCTAGCCTTCTTTAGAGGAATGGCTGTTAGGGGGTGGAAGGCCTGCACCACTACTCCCACAATGCCCCCTTGTCCCATAGTTCAGCAAGGTGGAGCACCCACCCCACCCAGAAGCATGTGGCAGTCATTGCATTGCTCACGTTCATCTAACAGGTAGGTAGCCATTTTCACTATGAGGGCTGTTTTGGGGTGGGAGGCCTGCACTATGACTCCCAGCAGGCAGCCCTGTCCCACCCCTCAGCAGGTGGAGAACTCCCCCACTCCACCCAGAAGCATGGGTCAGCCATTGCATTGTTCACCTTCATCCAAAAAGGAGGAAGCCATCTTCCCAGGGAGGGCTGTTTGGGGGTGTGAGGCCTGCACTATGACTCCCGCCCCTGAGCAGGATGGAGCACTTAAACACACACCCAGAGAGATATGTCCAAAAGTCCTCCCCAATGAGACAACAGAACACGTAAGTAGACAGTGCATGCACCCCACCATTCCTCTCAAAAGCCATGGAGCCATATGACAAGACCAGCCCTCACATCCCACCAAAATTGCCACAGATACAGTAACAAATTACAGTGTGCAGACAGCCAAGCATATGTAACTGTCACAGAAACAGAAGTTTGACTCACCAAATCCGATGTGAAAGAAAATCAAGGCACAAACATGCACAGCAAAGAATGCTATCTTTAAGTTACATGGGGCTGAGCTTGAAGGACAATATGAAAACAAAACAAGCATGGTCTGTTAAACAAATAAATCTAAGCCCAGGACATGACATAAGTATGCATGACATGACAATGCCTAGTACATGCGCAGATGTAACGCCTGACAGGCAGAGTAAGCAGCAAAGATGCTTCACATCAAGTTGTATTGCCGCCAGTTGTCAGATGAAAACCTAACCCTGTAATCACAGAATCTACACATGGGGCATTGATTCCAATGACATGTCACACCTTGGAAATTGTATGTATATACCTCCAAATCATGTCATGATGCACATTACTGTGCAGACATACAATGTGTGAAATAGTTAACTGTGTTGCATAACCAGTAAATAAGATACATCGAACTCAAAGTTTGAGGGGTGTTCGTCAATTACCATTTCCCCTCTGTCCAACAGGTGACCAACAACTGACTGCAGAGGACGACAACATCAACCTGCAGAGCCAGTCTCCACCCCCGGAACATGGACTCTCGGATGAGGACTTCCTGGGTTTTGAGGACACAGAGCTTGGAACAGGTCCCAGGACCCCACTGTCCCCACCACCACCTCAGCAGCAACAACAACAACAACTACGCTGACCCCTGCTGGAATGACTTGTGGTGCCTCCACCACCACCACCAGTGCTGCCTGCAACACTCTCCCTGCCCCAAAGGATGACCACCCCATTCCACCAACTGAGGAGGGCAGGGAGAGGAGGTGGGTGCCTAAAGTGATGAGGCAACAAGTCTGTGACAGCAGGGCAGGTGGGAGGGCAAGGGTGAGTCGTAACCAACAGGACACTGGGACTGAAGCCCTGGACAACATCAACAGAGTCCATGTGGCCTATGAACGGGCCCAGGGACAAACTGGCCAGGTAAGGAAGATTCACGTGAGCTCTGTCTGCTGCTAAGGTTCATCGACACCTGCATGTGACAAATTGTGGACCTCTTGGGCCAGCTAGTGGCGGTTCTGAGGAACAGGCCTGCGGCACAAACAACACCTACACCTCCCTCTGGTGGCCCGCAGGATGACAGTGACACATCCTCCCCTGCGGCCACGGAGAGGGGGGACTCCTCAGACCCCACTGGCCCCACAGCAGAGGCCCCCCTACAAAATGACCAAGGGGCCGTCTAAAGAAATCCCAGGGAGGATTCTGTGGCAAAGCACCTGCCAAATGCCAGTCAAGGAGCCAGCCATGAAGGCAAACCTCTTCACCTTGCCATTGACTTTGATGACTGTCGTTCCCCCACACTGTCTTTTTAATGGCATCCGTCTGTTGGACTGGGTCACCACATCAATGTGGTCACTACTCAATTGTCTCATCTACCATCACTGACAACTCATTGTTTCACTATTCACCAGTTTGTAAAAATGTATTCCCGTCACATGTACCCATTGTAAATAAACACTCCTTACACACCTATGTTGTTGTGTCTGCTCCCTGTGTATTACAGGATGTGCAGTCTTCACCATGATTACAATGTACGTGGAGTAAGTTTTTTTTGTGAGCAAGGAGAGGCTGAAGGGACCTTGGACAACACAACAGAAAAATATTTACTAGTCAGACGTTGGCATCACAGCCATCACACAACACTTGCCATGAGGGTACTCCAATCTGCACACATTATTAAAATGAGCAACAGTACCGACATAAACATCCTGTATCTGTGACAAATTATCCAGTCCCAGGAACATTGTCAGCCAGCAATGAGTCAACTACAGGCTGCAGTCACAAAGCTCACACATACCTTTCTACCAACGACATCACCAGACAATGGCTTTGTTGTACATTGTCACTCACCTTCAAGTGACGTAGCGGTTGATGAGCTGTTGATGCAGGTCGACACCTTCCTCCTCTCCACAATCCTCGTCACTGGACATGGGTTGGGTTGCAGACGGGGCCTTGGCTGCTCATCAGCATCCAGGAGCAGGGGGATCCCCTTGCGCAAGGCCAGGATGTGGAGCATGCAACTACAATCTGACACACCTTTTTGGGCTAGTACATCAGTGCACCTCCGGTCTTGTCCAGGCAATGGAAATGTGACTTCAGGAGACCGAAAGTACGCTCCACCACATGACGTGCCCTCTCATGGGCATCATTGTAGCGGACTTCAGCCGGGGTCTTGGCATTACGCAGTGGGTTCAGCAACCAATGACGGTTGGGACATGCAGAATCACCTAGGTGTGAGATACAGAGACCAACTTTGTAATATGACTGTGGCAGAGGACAGCATGTCACACACAGCACACTACCTGACTCTTCCTACTCACCCACAATCCATGCATGCTCTGGAAGAAGATTATCCATTAACATGTGTACCCATTGGAGAGTCCATCACAACACTGTTCTGTGTACATGGCCAGCAATATCACAAGTGACATGTGAGGGAGAACATGCCAATGTTTACAATCACATACATTAACATTGCATGTGCAGTCAGCAGTGGGTTAAATACTACATTGGCATTGTGTGCACAATCATGTGTCATTAATCATGTGGCCACTGTGCACTGTTGGGAACTGCCCATTGGCCATTGATACAGTATGATGGGTCTATAAGTACTGTCAAAGTGCTCCGCCACCCAAATCACTGTCATTCTTAGCAATGTATGGCACCCATATCGCGGTAACTACCGCCTGGCCCCAGCTGTGCATTACTGCCAATGCCAAAGCCACAATCGCGGTAGAGATAGTGATATGTGTATTGCCAAATGTCGGTTGGCATTCTCCACCACCCAAATCACGGTCATTCTTAGAAATGTATGGCACCCATATGGAGGTCGCGACCGCCTGGCCTCAGCTGTGTTTCAGTGCCAATGCCAAAGCCACACTCGCAGTAGTGATAGTGATATGTGTATTGCCAAATGGTGGTTGGCATGCTCTGCCAGCCAAATCACGGTCATTCTTAGCAATGTATGGCACCCATATGGAGGTCGCGACCGCCTGGCCTCAGATGTGTTTCGGTGCCAATGCCAAAGCCACACTCACAGTAGTGATAGTGATATGTGTATTGCCAAATGTCAGTTGGCATTCTCCACCATCCAAATCACAGTCATTCTTAGCAATGCATGGCACCCACATTGCGGTAGCGACCGCCTGGCCCCAGCGGTGTGTCACTGCCTATGCCAAAGCCACACTTGTGGTAGTGATAGTGACATGTGTATTGCCAAATCGCGGTTGGCATGCTCCGCCACCCAAATCACAGTCACTGGCTCAAATGTATGGCACCCATATCGTGGTAGCTATCACCTGGCCCCTGCGGTGTGTCACAGCAAATGCCCAAGCCCTTCCAGTCAATGGGAACCACAATCGCGGTGGACTAATGCAATTTTGAAAATCGCGGTAGGCGTGCTACGCCACCGCGGGGCTGGTCATTGGATGCAATTGAGAGATACACAACAGCGGTAGCATTCGCCTTGCCCCTGCGGTGTGTTACCGCCAATGCCCAAGCCCTTACAGCCAATGGGAACCTCATTGGATACATTTGAAAAAAGCTGACCTGGAACACAAATTGCTGCAGCTTAGAACCAGTGAAACTACCCCAGGAGACTATATATGTGTGTGAGAGAGCCTCACATTTCCACTGCTTCCAGAGCCTACTGCCTGACACCATTCACAACCAACTGCTGCTGCTCCTGTCTCCAGAGCCTGCTGCCTGACACCGTCTCCTGGACCCAGTGATGTCAAAGACTGAGAAGATCCAGGCCCGTCCCTTCACCACCGAGTAGCTGGAGGTCCTGGTGGATGAGGTGCTCACACAGTGTGGGAGGCTATGTGGTCCACCAGATGTCATGGTAAGTGTTTCAGAGGAAGTGAGAGTGCAAGGTGTGCACACATGAAGAGGATATGCTGCAGTATGTGCCTGAGAGTGTGGGGTTGTGTCATGCACTGCCTAGCATGCTGTCTCCATGAGAAAGGGGTGTGTATCCTCTTTCACACATTTCTCTGCCTGCACATCAAAATTGGAGGGACATGTATTTTTTTGTCAGCCATACAGTGACACAGCATGTTGGTTATGCAGGAGTCAGGACAGAAATTGCCGGTGAGAATGGATGTGTAGATCTCTGATGTTCTTCACAGGCTCATCTGTGGCCTTAGCAAGGGTTTACGTCCAGAGGGTACTGACTCAAAATTGGCATCATGCATAGGTTAGCTCTATGCTCAGGACTTTAATACCAGAGGGTGACACTCTTAGTGGTAATTCATCAATGGCACAGCAGATTGTTGCACTTTTGTACAGAGCCCATTCTGTTTTCACCAGTATGTGTACTGACTTGCATGTTTACACACTGTTTATGCTCTCAATTTGTCCCTTCATCTGACATTCCTGATGCCCCACGTTGGATCTCAGTGTGAGCTCACCTAGCCTGCACAGTCACTGTCCAATCTGACAAGGACACATCACTGAATGTACAGAGTGAAAAATATGTGTTGTTTGCTAGACTATCCATCAAAGAGCCATCTCAGACCTGTCGATTGCACACGACAAACCTTATGAGAAAGGTGTGAGATTATAAGATCATGTCCCTAAATAGGACCTCCATGACAGAGTGAGCCATTCACAGGGCAAGGACATTGAGGGCTGCACAGTGTTGGACATAGTGAGTCTGCCCCTAAAGATATTTTCTAATTTAATGTAGGTTCTGCTCACCCACAAACTGGATAGTAGATATGGGCAGCCTACACATAGCTTTCTGTGCTGGCATCCTGCATGTGTATGTGATGGGCAGGTACTATGTCCACTCTCATACCTGCATGCATTTTTGTATGATTCTCCCATGCTAATGTACTATGTGAGATGCTGTATTGGTCCTGCTAGACATATCTGTGAAGTTGTGTTGAGTTAGTATCATGCTCCTGTACTGAGAGATATTGGTACATAACACTGTGTATCTGATTTTTCCCGCTCTTGTCTCCCATGCCGGCAGCTCAAAGTCCACCAGCGTAAGGCCATGGGGCGGGCCATGGCATGTAAGGTGCGGGCTCTGTGTGTCTCCAACTGACCGCGCACACACTGTCACTAGAGGTGGAGAGGAGCATGACACCACTAATGGCCGGCATCTTAGCTGTGACACAGCCTGAGCTAGATGTACATTTGAAGGAGCTTCAGCCGCAAGCGGGGGTGAGTATTCGGGGAAGGGTGACTTTGGTTGTGAGTGGCTGCATATGTTCCAAGCCTGGGCCAGCGCTGGACTCTGTGATGTTGCTAGTGTGATGCAATGGCTTGTAAGTGGCCTCTGTGTTGGGTGCAGCTGTTATCCATTTTTTCCTACCTGTGCTTTCTCATGTCATTGGAGTTATTGCCCTTGACATTGCATTCTGAGTTGTGGCCTTCTGGCATTGTCTGCATTGGGGTAGGCAGGGACATCCCATGGAAGGGAATGACAATGTGCGTTATCTGAGTGTGCTTTCATCAATGTGTGTATTGCCTGACATCAGAATTATGAGGAATACACATCTGACACCAATGTGCAACTGTGGTTGTGCCCAAAGTAGCATGAGCTCATGGCCATTGTGGACTGATATGTTGGTGTCTGTATCTGTGTTGTCCACTTCTGCCGCCTCCAGATGTGACTATGGCAACATGTTGGGAGGTACATACTTTCCCCCCTCAAGGCCCTAGGTGTGCTCAGAGGGATCTGTGTGTCTGGTGGTTACATGGAGCCACCGGCAGGCTATTTGGCTGTGTGGTCATCACATGGGTCAATTATGCCAAGTTTGCATGATAGCATGCCCAAATTGAGTTTATAATTGAATTTGCACAATATTACTGCACTGGGGTGCACCATGAAATATCATCATCTTGTTTCGTGCTTTGCTAGCATATGATGTTTGTGTTAATGACACTGAACTGACCCTACATCTCTGTCTCATACAGCATCTACCATGGGCACAGAAGGAAAGGGGACAGACACCAGTGGTGAGGCATCAAGCACAACTGTTACCCATCAGCACAGTGACACTGATGAGACCAGCACCTCGGAGGAGGACAGGAGTCTGCTTGAGGAATCACAGCTAGAGACACAAACCTCAACGTCATCTGACACCAGCGGTGACACATCTATGTTGGCGGGCACAAAGAGTGGGAACTCTGCCTCCTCTTCTACCACACAGTGTCCAGTGCCCACCCTCCCACCAACTTCTCATAGTGCTGCCCGTGTTCGCACCAGTAGGAAGGGAAGAGTGTCCTTCCCCACAGGCACCGCTGCCCCTCTCTCCCCTGCTGCCATCAGTGTTGAGTCTGTGGACCTTTTGTGTGTGGGCCAGACAACTCTCCTCAATGCTTTCCTAGACCACTACAAAAAGTTGGCACAGGTTGTTGCTTTCATGGATGGCATTCATTCAGACGTGGGTGGGCTACACACGGACTGTCCAGTCTTTGTTTTCCGCAGTGGCAGCAGCCATTCAGCAGGCATAATCTCAGAGTCCAGCTCCAGTCCCTTTGGCCACCACCCTGCCAGTGGCTACATCTGACGATAGTGACCTCAGACCTCAAGCTCAAGATACAGTACACACAGCAAACAACAGCAGCAGCACAAGCGATCCAGGGTGCAGTCACCACCCCCCAAAAAACCAAAGACACCCCAGAGCGCAAAGGCAAAAGCCCTTCAGGGGACAATCAGGGGCATAAAGCCAAAAAGCAGGCCTCAGGCTCACATGCCTAAGAGTCATCCCCAGTAGAGGACTCTCCTGACTCAAAAGCAACTCACAAAGGCAAGCAGACAGTTGCTGTGTCTGCTGAGAAGCGGGTGCCTGCTATGAGTACATATAAAATTAGCTCCAAGGCAGATTCACCCACAACCTCAACTCCCATCCACACCCCTGTGAAGCTGGTAAAGGAGGGCACTGTAAGGGGTACAAGTGCAAAACTGGGGGTGGAGGGGCAAAGACAAGGCCAGGCGAGGCGTAACGCTGGATCCAGCATGTCCCCAGAGGAAGGGCCACCGGTTGCGCCTGATGCAGCTTTGGTGGAGAGTGTGCCTGTTGTGTCCGCCCCACCTCCTGCCAAGACAGCAAAGCCCTTTAGGCTCCCCAAGAAGTGGAAAGGCACCCCTCCACATTCACCCACCCACACTGTATCTAACGGCAGCATGACTCCACCTTCACGTGCCACCACACAACCCAGTCCAAGCAGCCCTCTGGCTTCCAAAGACACTGATATCTCTACCCCAGCTGGGCCTATCTCCCCGGTCCAGTCCTCCAACTGGCCCAACACTCAGACACCATCCAGTCCGACCGACAGCCAAGGCTGAGTGAAAGTCCCCCTCACATTCCTGTCTCTCCCACAGCAGTGCCTGGAACGCCCATTGTTCTCCCCCTAACTGTGTTGCTTACCATGGCAGGGTATTCCCTGTGCAGGATCTAATGCACACATGTGCCTTCTCTGCACTTTGGACTGGCCTTGATGTTTACTGCTCTTTGCCCATTCCCTGTGCAGGATCTCATGTACCTGCTCTGCACTTTGTACTGACCACTGGCCTTCCTGTTAATTGCTGTGTTTGCCTATTCCCTGTGCAGCTTCTCCTGTACTCACTCTGCACTTTGTACTGGCTACTGGCCTTGATGTTCATTTCTGTGTTTGCCCCTTCCCTGTGCAGGATCTCATGTACCCTACTGTACCTTGTACTAGGCACTGGCCTTAATGTTCACTGATGTTTGCCCATTCCCTGTGCAGCTTCTCATGTACTTACTCTGCACTTTGGACTAGCCACTGGCCTTAATGTTCACTGATGTTTGCCCATTCCCTGTGCAGCTTCTCATGTACCTACTCTGCACTTTGGACTAGCCACTAGTCTTGCTCTTGTCTACTTTTGAAGCCTATCGGTGTCAGATGTGAATAAAGACAGTTACTCCTGTTGTCTGCTTTGTCAGTGTCCTTGCTAAATAAAGGGTTTCATGTGTGACTATGCTTTAATGTGACACGTGTTCTGTATGCCACTTTAACATTGCCAATGGCTGTTTAATTTTCTCAGAGTTTTGCGGAGGTGACAGCCACTTTAGTTCTTCTTGACTCTGAGGCTTGGGGGTGCAATGATGGTTGTTTGTGATGAGCGGCTGTTATCCTAAACAATCTATGGTGATGTTGGCTAACTTGTACACATGTGATGTTTGGATGCACTTCCAGCACAGAGAGGGATTCTATCCACAGGATTGCCAACAGTCTGGCCAGTGTCCATCATGTCTGTTACTGTTAATGTTAATGTTAATAATCATTTGTAGAGCGCACTTACACCGGACGGCTTCATGGCGCTAAAAAGGCTTAGTATGCTAACCAGAGTTGTTTAATTGTACGCTTGCCTGAACAACCAGATCTTAAGTGACTTCCTAAATTGCAGAATGTCAGTGCTTTCCAGTGGAAGGGAATTCCAAAATTTAGGAGCTAAGACTGCAAATCTGCAGCCTCCTTGACGTACTCGCTTAGAAGTTGGAGTGGTGAGAAGTGAGAGGTGGGCAGATCGAAGATTACATGAAGGAGTATGTCTAAGTATCAGGCTGTTGATAAATGCAGGGCTATTGCCATGCAAGGCTTTAAAAACAAGATCGCCCATTTTAAAAGCACAGCGCTGAGGAATGGGGAGCCAATGTAGTTTCCTTAACAATGGCTTAACTGGTTGCCATCTCGGTTGTCGAAATACCAACCGAGCTACATGGTTTTGGACCAACTGCAGCCGTTTAAACAGATAGAGTGGCATTCCCAGAATCACAGAGTTGGCATAATCCAGACGTGACAGAACGGTGGCAATTATAATCTGGATCAGTGCGTCATGAGTGAAGAGATGGTGTATCTTCCAAATCTTATGCAGCTGGAAGAAACACTTAGAGATCACTGTGCCAACCTGTGATTTCAACGTGAGTTCATTGTTGAGGGAGATTCCCAATGTTTTGGCTGAGAGGGAGGGGGAAGGAGATGGACCCAGCTCTGGTAGCCAGTAGTGCGGGCCCCAGAATTTATGACTATCCCCGGTCAGGACAAGCTTTGTCTTTCCCGGGTTTAACTTAAGATGGTTATGGTCCATCCACTGTTGTATATATAGCATTGTAGCATGAAAATCCGCAACAGAGCTATAAGAGCCATCAATCTTGAAGACCAACTGCACTTGTCCGCATAGTTGAAAACTGTCACATTTCTTTCCTTCAAGGATTGAATCAAAGGAGAAATGTAGATATTAAACAGGTGGGGGGAGAGTGCCGAACCCTGTTGGACTCCACAGGTGATTTTACGTGGGGAAGCCAAGAAGTGCCCTTGATGGACAGCCTGAGACCTATCCTCCAGAAATTAGGTGAGCCAACAGGCAGCTGCACCTTGGATGCCAGCAAGTTTGACATGGTGGGCCAAAATAACATGGTCATCCATGTCAAAAGCGGCAGAAAGATCTAATAGTACTAAAGCCTGAGGGGAACCCTTGTGAGCATAGTCCTGGAGAGTATCCAGGACTGTCAGAATGACTGTTTCGGTGGAATGGGGTGGCCGAAACCCTGCCTGGTGAGGATCAAGGTATTTGGATTCCTCCAGAGAATTAGAGAGACTTTTTGCTACATGGGCTTCCAATATCTTTGCTAAAAACGGGAGCAGGGAAATCGGACGATAGTTGGAAAGGAGCGTAGGATCAGCTCCAGGTTTCTTTAAAAGGGGAACCACTGTGGCTTTCTTAAAAGCCATAGGAATGTGGCTGGATGAAAGGGACTCATTCAAAAGAGTGAGTACAGGACCAGGAAGAGCTGTAAGGCAGTCTTTGAGAATGTGGGGCTGGCTGGATAAAAGGGACTCATTCAAAAGAGTGAGTGCAGGACCAGGAAGAGCTGTAAGGCAGTCTTTGAGAATGTGGGGCGGGTTGGATGAAAGGGCCTCATTAAAAAGAGTGAGTACAGGACCAGAAAAAGCTATGAGGCAGTCTTTGAGAATGAGGGGCAGGCTGGATGAAAGGGACTCATTCAAAAGAGTGAGTACAGGACCAGGAAAAGCCGTCAGGCAGTCTTTGAGAATGTGGGGTGGGCAACAATCAGAAGGAGTGCCTAATTTAACCTTCACTAAACGTTTATGGAGGGTTTCAGTGTTAATACTAGGGAAATGCCTTAAAATACTGTTATTTTGGGGCAGGGCAGAAGAGCTCGGATTAAGTGGATGCTTGGGAATATTTACTTTAATAGCAATGATTTTATCAATGAAATAATCATTGAGGGAGTTACACAGTGCATGGGAAGGCAAAGCCTTCAATAAAATTCTCTCTGGATTAGAGAGTTTATTGACTATGTTAAATATTTCTTTGGGGTTCTTATTGGAGTTAAAAATACGTGTGGAGAAATGGCTAGCTTTGGCTGTAAGAATGCTTTTCTTATATTCTTTCCTGGCAGCAATATAGATGAATTTTTTATCAGGGCAGTACTTTAATCGCCACTGTCTCTCTAGTAGGCATAGCGCCAGTTTCTGTTTTTTAAGTTCAAAGGAAATCCATCTCAACGCCTCAGTACGACGGGCCGATTTTAATCTTTTAAGGGGGGCATGTTTATCACTAGCATTCAATACCCATTCGGGGACATTTGCTTCTATAGCATCAATATCTGTTCCACAGAGCGGGACGATGTCAAATACCAATAATTAAAATCTCCCACGAGAAGGACCTTGGCGTGATCAATTGCATGTTTTGCCATCTGTTCGCCGAGTGCCAGAGGAAAAGAGGGCATCTGGTGGGGAGGCCAATAGATTAACACTCAAATATAAGAGTCAAAAAGAGATTCAAGCTTTATTACAATGTTCTCAGTATCCTTAAGAGAGAGGCTTGGCAAAGTGCAACACCTATAGTCGGTATGAATGATAGCTGCTACACACCCCCCTAGTTTATCAGACGGACGATTTACATGGATAATATAATAATTATTAGGAATAGCCACCAGCATTTCAGGGGCAGAATCATTAGTGAGCCATGTCTCGGTCAACAAGAGAATGCTAGGTTCATTCAAGAGTAGAAGAGAAAATATGTCCAGCTGGTGTTTTGACAAGGGATCAAGTGTTAAGATAGTAAACAGTTAAGGGCGTAACCCTGATTTAGCCTGATTCTGTAGGGGATATGGAAGTCTGTATTTCAGGAAAGATAGTCCGTTTTGTGAGAATTTTATATTCAGAGAGAAGAGAGAGAGTCTCACCAGTGGGGCATACTTTTTAGTGTTTCCAAGGAGTAAATGGAAAAATGGGCATAATAACTGGCCACTAAATATGGGCGAAATTTGCGAACTCGCAGTACACAAATTCGTGCGAAAGCGAATTTGCGTTCCGCATAATCCGCAAATTCGTGCGAATTTGCGGATTTTTTTTGCGTGTTCGCGGGGTTTTTTGTATATTCGCGGGCTGCTTGCAGCGCTCCAACTGCAAAGTTACCCATGTGGTCGTACATGGGCGCGGCCATCTTGTGCGCGTTGCCTATTTCCATTTCCGGGTGCTATTTGCAAGCTCGCGTAGTGTGCGGGGCGCTATTACGAGTTCGCGTGTGTTTTTGCGTGCTCGCGGGGGAAATATCGCGCAAACTTACCCACGCGTCCTCAATGGGCGCAGCCATCTTGTTTTTCATTCATTCCTATGGTTCTGGGCATGGTTTTTCTATTCTCTTTCAATCTTTGCAATCCATTGTTTCTTTGAACTTTTTTTGGCTCTTTTTTGCTCATTATCTATCTCTCTATTTGTCTAGATCTATATTTTGTGTTTTTTTCAACTTTTTGTTACTTTAATAACTACTTTTTTTGTTTAGCTCTCTCTTTTTGTTTTTTTTCTTTTTTCCCCCTATTCTTTTCTTCTTTCGCCCAGGACCATGGCAAAGGGAGCCGGGAAAAGCAAGGGGAAGGGTCCCGCACCCCGTACCCAGCTCCCATGCGAGCGATTGAGGGGGGAGGATGTAGTGGCCAGGGAGGTTTTCACCACAGTGGAGGTGGCCGCTCTTATATTTTTTGTTCTGCGCCACCTCCCTAAGATCGTGGCAGCAGGGGGCAAGCCCGGTAAAGGGTATGTCCTCCGGGGGCATCGCCAGCGGTGGGATAAGGTGTGCCGGGCCATGCGGAGGGAGTCGGGGGTCCGGCGCACCTATGACCAAGCAACGCACCGGAGGGCCGACATCCTCGACCTGGAGCAGGACCTGCTCGACCTGCTAGGCGTGGAGATCCCTGGCCTTGGTGAGTAGCTATTTAATAACTACTTTGTTTTCATCTGCTCTGTGTTATATTGCTAATATATGTTTTTCCCGAAGAGCAAGAATGCTGCCTATTCGATTACATTGCAGGTAAAATATTGTTTAAATAGCTTCTGTGATTGCAGGTGCTCGCCTCCTCAGTGGCGTTGCTACTATGCTTACTTGTTTGCAACTTTGTTCTCATTTGGCCTGAATATGTATGAGTGTAGTACTTTACAGAACTGCATAATGCTAGAGAGACTAAAGACTCAAGTCTAGTCTTTCCTTTGTACTCCTGCTTCCACTAAGAAGAAGAGATAGTGATGGATTGATAGGTTGAGTATATTATGACTTGTTATTAGTAGTAGGAAATTTTTTAGTGGTCTGCAATCACGATGACGGACTGTGTCTGTCACGTCGCGGGCTGCTAGTGCTGGCAGTCGTAGTAGAACCTTTTTGTTGTTGGTTTAGTTAGTGATTTACATAACTTTCGAAGTAGACGGTCTGCGAATCAAGCAATACTGTACTAGTATCCTCCTAGTTGACCAGATCAGATAGGTCAATACATGTAGTGCAATCGTTGCTAATTTGTTTCCCCGAGATAATTTTAGATTGTGGTCAAAGAAATCAAATATTTCAAAAAAACAATCATCCATGTTTGTGTTTATTTCATGATCATCAACACCTCCCAGGGGCAAGAAGACAGCAACAGCCCAGACTCCGGCGGAACAGAGTGGGCAGGAACGGTCCTCTGCATGCTCTTCTGCTGGCCCCAGTAAGTTGTTCTGTTGTTAATATAATTATACTTCCCTAACTTTTACAGCTCCTATTCATTCCAAACTGTGTCCTAATTCTATTTTTTACAAAATAGTCTTTGATCTTCTTGTAGACTGTTTCTACATTCTAATCCTGCCTCTCTGCCATCACTCTCTGTGCTACTACTATTTATTATTATTATGAGTCGGTCTGTGTAGGTAGCTAAGCTTGCCCAGTCGGCAAACGGTGTTAAACAAAACTCTGATCCAGCAATAGCTCTTGAGGCACTCAGTGCAGTCCTCTGGGTTGCCCTTGCTGTCTATTCCAGTCTTCTTAATGTTAGTGCTTTGACAATTTCCAACAACAAAATGTCAATGTCCACCAAGAATAAGCTTAGTACTTGGCTTTTTGATTTGATAGTAGCACATACCATACCGCTAGTGTTTCAGGGACTATTCTGCACATACAGAAGTATGGACAAGAGAAATAGGACATTGTTGCTGATAGGTGCAGTTTGACTTTCCACATACCTCAGTCAGAAGTAACTGTGCGGGACTCGGGAGCCCTCACCTTGGAGGAACTTCAAGTCCTCCTGGGGGTGATGAGGAGTAGTTGGTTCTGTCTGTAATTATAAAAATGTTGCACGTTAAAGAGAAAGCATTCATCAGTTGTGCCAAAAAGAGTTGCATTTTATGGCTAAGCATGTAAGTTAATACCCTCTCCAAAACCTTGACTTCTTTTCAGTCCCAATAATTAAAAATTGTTTAACATTTTATCTTCCATTACGAGACGAAATAGGGGGTGAGGTATGGCATCTAAAAATATGACTCGTATTTTCTAGGCGTCACAACATCGGATGCGGCACTAGTTCCCACCACCAGTGCCGGGGCCAGCAGTGCGGAGGGGTCCACTCCAGGGGCGGATGCGGCAGCGCCACAAGTGCCACCAAGAGAAGCTGAGGGGGATAGCTCAGCAGCGGCGGACGGTGGTAAGTTATTATTATACTCCTTACTTATTGACATTTTAGAGAAGGCTCGCAAATGAGTATATGATGTACTGTACAGTAGACAGTACACTACTACAAGTCACTCTGTGACTCTGGGCAATAGCTTGCTTAATTTCCACAACGGCCCCAGCAGCGCTTGGATGCCTGGCTTCACCTTGGCGGTGCCCAGGAGTGGACATTTCACATGGAAAAGCCAGGAAGGGTTCCACAACGGTATGAGTTCAGCGCCGGGATGCCCCATCGCGTGGGCAGCCGTGCGCTTTACAAATACAACACATTTACATTTACAACACACATTTACATTTACAAGTACACTGTACTGTTAAGAACAGTTACTGATTTAGAACTACATTTTAGCCAATCACGGAGAAGACAGTCACCCTTGACTTAGCAATGGCATTAGCGGCGGAGGTTCTTGAGTAAGCAATGGCCCCCTCTATTTGACTTGAAATCAGCTGGGAAACTTTTATCGTGAAGCCAAGTCATATCAGATAAACTTGAGGGATGTGATGATCGAAAAGGGAAAGAACTTAGGGTCAATGGAAGGACGAGCGAGTCGTAACATTTATGACTGTTAAGAATGATACGTGTTTATGAATCAAGGCAGAGGTGGCTGATAGGAAGTAATCAGATGCATGGCTGCTTGAAGTAAGGATGGTTGGTGGAGATGAACGCCTCCTCAGCGCCCGACATCGCCATCGCCATCCCGGACGGCTACAAGATCATCCGGAGGGACCGCGTCAACCAGACAGGAGGAGGCTTCGCCATCATCCACAGGAACACCATCCGCATCACGACCAACACCGATGACAACCTCGCACCCGCCGAACACCTGCACTTCCAGATCCACGTCAACCTCAAGACCACCCTCAGAGGCACCCTCATCTACAGACCCCCGGGACCACGCACACAATTCAGCGAGGACATCGCAGACTTCGTCAGCCCGCTCGCCCTCCCCTCAGCCGACTACATCCTCCTCGGAGACCTCAACTTCCACCTGGAGAACAACAATGACCGCAACACCACCACCCTGCTGGACAACCTCGCCAACCTCGGACTCAAGCAACTGGTGACCACCCCCACCCACTACGCCGGACACACACTCGACCCGATCTTCTCTTCCAGCAAGGACATCGCCTTCAGACACGCCACGGGACTCCAATGGACGGACCACAGCTGCGTCCACTTCAGGTACAAAAGGACCACGCTCCACCATCACCAGCAACAGGCTCCCCGCAGAAGCTGGAACAAGATCACTGCAGACCAGCTCACTACTTCCCTGAGCAAGAACCCTCCCACCAGCACAACGAACCCCAGCCAAGCAGCCACCAACCTCACTAAATGGATCAGCGACTGTGCAGACGACCTCGCCCCGCTGAAGACCCTGCCGAGCAGACCCGGCAGCAAGAAAGCCCCATGGTTTAACGACGAACTCAAGAGCTCCAAGAAGAACTGCAGAGCACTCGAGAAAACCTGGCGCAGAGACCCAACACCGGACAACATGACTGCCCTCAAGCTCGCCACCCGAAAACACCACCAGCTGATCCGCGCCACCAAGAAAACCGCATTCAAGGAACGACTGGACAACAACGCACACAACAGCAAGGAACTCTTCAACATCGTGAAAGAGCTCTCCAACCCCAACGCCGGAAACAACGACATCACCCCTTCGCAAGACCTCTGCAACTCCCTCGCCTCCTACTTCCACAACAAGATCGCGGACATATACAACAGCTTCAGCACTCAACCAACGCACGCCACGACCGAACCACCGCCCCCCACCACCACCCTCCGCGCCTGGACCCCGATCAGCACCGAAGACACCATCCGCACGATGAACTCCATCCACTCCGGATCTCCGACAGACCCCTGCCCTCACTACGTCTTCAACAAGGCCGACGCTGTCATCGCACCCCACCTGCGGGACATCATCAACACCTCCTTCGACATCGCCGCCTTCCCGGAGAGCTGGAAGCACGCCGAACTCAGCGCTCTACTCAAGAAACCATCAGCAGACCCTACCGACCTCAAGAACTACCGCCCCATCTCGCTGCTCCCGTTTCCGGCCAAAGTCATCGAGAAGACCGTCAACAAGCAACTGGCCGCCTTCCTCGAGACGAACGGCTCCGTTGACCTCTCGCAGTCTGGCTTCCGGGCCAACCACAGCACCGAGACCGCCCTGATCGCAGCTACAGATGACATCCGAGCCCTGCTCGACAATGGAGAAACAGCGGCCCTCATCCTCCTGGACCTCTCCGCGGCCTTCGACACTGTCTGCCACCGCACCCTAGTACGGCGCCTCAGCAACGTCGGAATCCAGGAGAAGGCACTGGAGTGGATCACCTCCTTCCTCGCCGAAAGGACACAGAGAGTCCACCTCCCCCCGTTCAGATCGGAGGCCACCGAAGTCATCTGCGGCATTCCTCAAGGCTCCTCGCTCAGCCCAACTCTCTTCAACGTCTACATGAGCCCCCTCGCAGCCATCGCACGCCAGCACAACCTGAACATCATCTCCTACGCCGACGACACCCAGCTGATACTCTCCCTCATCAACGACCCCACCACCGCCAGAGCCAACCTGCACGAAGGGATGACAGACGTAGCCAAATGGATGTCGAACAGCCGCCTAAAACTGAACTCGGACAAGACGGAAGTCCTCATCCTGGGATCCTCACCCTCCGCCTGGGACGACTCCTGGTGGCCCCCCGCCCTGGGCAGCGCACCCAAACCAACTGACCACGCACGCAACCTGGGCTTCATCCTGGACTCCTCCCTCTCCATGACCAGACAAGTCAACGCCGTCTCATCGTCGTGCTTCAACATCCTGCGAATGCTACGCAAGATCTTCCGATGGATCCCCACCGAGACCAGGAAGACGGTTACCCAGGCCCTCGTCACCAGCCGTCTGGACTACGGCAACTCCCTCTACGCCGGAACCACCGCCAAACTCCAGAAGAGACTCCAGCAGATCCAGAACACCTCAGCACGACTCATCCTGGACATCCCCCGCCGCAGCCACATCTCCGGACACCTGAGAGACCTGCACTGGCTCCCGGTCAACAAGAGAATCACCTTCCGGCTCCTCACCCACGCACACAAAGCCCTACACAACCAAGGACCTGGATACCTCAACAGCCGCCTCAACTTCTACGCTCCCACGCGCCAGCTACGATCGACCAGCCACGCCCTCGCCGCCGTCCCCCGCATCCGAAGAGCCACCACAGGAGGAAGGGCCTTCTCCTACCTGGCCGCCAAGACTTGGAACTCCCTTCTGACCCACCTCCGCCTGACCCAGGACCACCTCGCCTTCAGGAAGCAGCTCAAGACCTGGCTGTTCGAGCAGTAGCGGACCCCCCCCAGCGCCTTGAGACCCTCCGGGTGAGTAGTGCGCTATACAAATGCTCTGATTGATTGATTGATTGATTGATTGATTGATTGATTGAGACAGAAAAAATGACTGCCTGTGTGGGTAAATCAGAAAATGTATGTGTGGTGTGCATTGCAATATATCATTTGGGTGAAACTCAAATGCAAGTCAAGGCGGTGGTTTACCAAATAAACTGAAAAGGGTGTTAATTGGTTGCTGAGAAAAAGTAAAGTTGTTACAGTTGAGACATTGGAAAGAATGGTAGACATTTACTTTGGAAGCCTGGATGGTATATTCTTCCTCATACATAGCAGAGGTGTATGTACAGCAGATGCTCGGTTCATGAAGAGTGTTACTTTGTTCGAACAGCATGTCCGTGTCAGAGTAGAAAGCAGAGGAAATCCAAATACTACAAGTTGTGGTTGTTCAGAAACTCTTCCTTGCCTAAAGTAACAGTATAGTAGTTTACTTTGCAAGCACAGCATATATTGTGTATGTAATGTATAGTTGACAATTATATCAAGTCAAGTCCCTTCCTCCGGCAAATATGGTTACCACACTCACTCCCTATGTTCATAATTTTCTTTCTGCTGTGTTAATCATGGGTGGACTATCGCTGTTATTCACTCAATCTATCACAACAAAGCACCTAAAGTCATCCATCATATAAGCAAAGAGATCATGTGAACGGCTGGATACATGATCAGAAATGAATAATCTTCATTTTCCTTTTGTAGTACTGAAGGCCCAGGGGGGTGGGGGGGGGGGCAGTGTGAAATATACATTACATTGAGCAGTAGCCCTTGATGTAACCGAGTATGGCCAGTGCCACCCCTATACAAAAGTAAGAGCTTCCCTATCTGCACCTGCATGTACTGCTTCAAGTAATGCATGCAAGTCTGCGTCATCATGGCTTGTGTCTCTTTTTCTTGGGTGCAAGCTGACTGAGCTGGCATTATGCGGGCTACCACATGTTCACGTGCAAGTCATTTCTTTCGCAAAACTAGAGAAAAAAAGAGGAATACTGGTGTACTCTCTGACTCTCTGACTATGTATTGAGTCCATAGTGCTGCCTGGTAGTAGAATTCCTGAAACTCCCACTGTTACAGGCCTACAAAGACGGCAGAAAGATGCATGCCAAAATGTTATGCTGTGCTTGCAAATTGCTAGTGTTACTGTGAGACAACTTTCTGTTAAATTATTTTGTGTTATTGTTAAAGAGTATTGGTTACATTATTTTTCTTTCTTTCTTCATATAGATGCTCCAAAAAAGCTCACCAGACAGGAGATGGCTGTCCGGGCCAGGGCCCGGAGCTGGAGGCCATTTGTGCGGAATATCGCCGGCTGTGGGCTCGGGAACAGGAGGAGGGGGCGTCAACATCAACAGCCTCCTCCAGTGCCCCGGTGTCCACCAGCCAGCAGCCTCCAGCGAGGCGCGGTGCTCGGACAGCCTCCCGCCGCCACTCAGCTGCAACAACACCTGCAGCTGGCCCCCCCAGAGCCTGGATGGCACGCCTGCACCACCTACGCCTCAGAGTGGACTACTTGGAGCGAAAGGTGGACAATCTTGAGCAACAGCTCTGGGACCTCCGCAAGGAGCGGCGGGACCGCCTGTCCAGACACCGCCGGAAGTGTCTGTGTCCCTTGCCCTTTTTTTAAAGACTGTTGGGGGGGGTTGGAATCGGGAGTTGGGGATTATTTGGGACACTTTTCAGAAGACTATTTGAAATGGACAATTGTTTGGGTTAGGGAGGGGTGGGACTAGTTTATTTTTGTTAGGGTAAATACAATTATTTATTTTACATATTTCAACATAGTGTACGCGTTGATTTTATTTTGTGGGGTGGTGGGCGGGGGTTACGGCACGTTTGGTTTCCTCAAACTTACCAGCATGAATTATCTAAAACGTCAAAAATGTTCAAAAGTGCCACTAACAGAGTTAGTGAATTCAATTGGCCTACTAGTACTTTACTAGTACTACTGTCAGTCTCTCCTCCGAGTCCTAGCCCATTATTCTACTTCCCCAAAAAATGCTTATCTTACCTGTGATTCGTGTTTGAGAATAGAGCTAGGCACAGCACTGGCTGCATGGCAAATAACGATTACGCCACCCCGGACCAAAATTCCGTTGTTGTGGTGTTAGTAGGAGTGGTACCACAGTAGCAGTAGCAGCAAATGAAAAACAAAGTAAAAAAATGAGACATTGAGTGGCCTGAGAGGAGTATTAGAAGGAACAGTAGCCTAAGCAATGCTGAAGATAAGTATGGGGAAAAAAGAATTGCATGGATGATTGTGGCTAGAACAAGAACAGTGACACAGCAGCGTAACAAGTCTTCTTGACATGTAGGAGGATGATGTTGACGATGGATTCAATCGATGGTGGGCATGAAATTCAGAATTTAGTTTAAAATACTTGTTTTTTTAACCAGAATTACAATATCCCAGGATTCATATAGCTGCCATAAAATGTATTTGAGGAGGTTGCTTGCACCTTATCCTCCCCAGCAAGTGTGTGGAATTATTGTAGTAATTTACTCACATCTCAATGAAAACCACACAGCCCGGGGTTAGAGGGTTAGGGTTTGAAACTTGGATGGGAATGGGGTTTGTGGGGAAAGTTTTGTGGAGAGAGGGAAAAAAAAGCACAGCATGGACAAACAACAAATGAAGATAAACAAATTTTTGGATACGAAGGTATCATAAATCTTTTAAGGGGCATAAAGGATGAAGTTGTTTGCTAAATGAATAGGTTACTGAAAAGTAAGAAGTACTTTCTACAATGTACTAACTATGAAGAAACAATGTGAGAGTACAGGGCTGCAGTAATAACGCAATTTCACTTGCCTATCTGCCCTCGGAGAGAAGAACCACTTAGTACATTAAATTAGTTTAAAAAATATCAAAGAAAAAAGTAAACGATTGCTGGAGGGATGAATTGAAGCAGAGAGAAAACAAATGCACAGAGTCACACTCATAGAAGTTCACAGCAATAACATTACTTGAAAGATAAGTAGAAATGAAGATGGATACTGCAACTGTATGTTGTTGTAGTTGTCCTGTTGAATTTGGGAAGTTGTATGCATCCAGCCATTCCTCTTTTTAGCGGTACTCCTCCATTCCATCTGACGCTCCGTCGATCAATGTTGGGGACCAGAAGACACCTTGTCCACTGCCTGCCTGGCGGATGCTGAATTGTGGATCGCTAATGGTAAGCCTGAGTTCATCCTTTTTCCCATTGCACAGGGTAAAAGCCGGCCTGTAATTGGTGATGGAAAAACAGGAAGTGATATTAAAACACCACGGAGAAAAAATTATAAGCTACGCTGTGTAGTGAAAAATAACACTTTCAGTTTCAGAGTCGACAGTGTTACAATACATACAAGCATCATTTCAAAAGTGGGTACTCTGTGTCTCCTTTTCAGGGATAAATAAGTGTGGGCGAAATTTGTGGATCTTTACCCTCAAGCTAGGTGTAAAGTGTAAACTGCGATTTTAGAACAAAATTAGACCTTCCCAGCAGTGCTCCTAGACCCCTCGACCCACCCCCAGAAATGGGGAACAACCCCAAATAGCCCCCCAAAAACATGCAGGTATGCCAAGTAAAAAAAACTTTTTCACCAAGCAGCCCCCCAAACACATGCAATACTGCTGTCCCCAAAACATGGGAAATTGCAAATCGCGCCTTGACAAAAAAGTGATGTTTTCAGCTACTACTTCGCTCCTCTTGAAACTTACCAGAACACTTGTTCCACTGATTCCCAAGAATCTCAGCAAGGCAGAACAAAATCGATCCACTGTAAGGTGTACGACTAGTTCACCCAATCACACGCGCCCGCAAAACACCAAAAAAGACCACAAATCAACCAATTCTGAAAAAACGCCAAACCCCCCTAAAACCTTGCCAACATCATTATGAACAAGCCTCCATCGGGCCCTGAGCCCTAGACTCTGGGAACCCTAACAAATTATTAATGAAACCCTAAAACCCTAGTAAACCGCACTGAACCCTAAACCCTAGATATGCTTTGTCTGTCAAAGAGCCTAGGTATGCCTAGGTATGCTACACCAGGTTGCTTCATTCAGTGGTGCCTGCCTTGACCGTCTGCATGGCCCTGCCGCAAGCAAGGGCCAAAAATCAGTTCCGCTTGAAAATTTACTGTTTTTCGGCGGCAAATTCACAATTCGAGAATCTCGCGAAATTGCCGAACATTCGCAAACTCCTGAGCGTAACAGATTTTTGGCCCATGCTTGCGGCAGGCCCATGCAGACGGTCAAGGAAGGCACCACTGAATGAAGCAACCTGATGTAGCATACCTAGGCTCTTTGACACAGACAGACAAAGCATACCTAATTGTATGCAGCAAGCCACATAGCCCCAATTTTACATGAAATGCTGTACTCTGTAATCTGCCTGGCATAACAACACTACACTGCCTCGACCACTCCATACCATGACTAGACAAACATGTAGTTCTGGTGTAGTAGTTGTTGTAGACTGGTTTACCTGTTTGATACTCACGAATTGGCCATAGTTCTTCCCTACACCGACGCTGATGATCCATCCATCCCAGTGAGTGACTGTAAAGAAAAAAGATATAATATTTAATCAATCATCATGGTATATTGGCAAACAGTGAGTCCAAGGACATTTTGCATATTACGTAGTGGCCCCTGCAGTTGAAGTACAATTTGAATTAAACAAGGTAAAGAAAAGCAGAGTAGACTTGAGTTACATTTAGCGTATAAAAGATTAAATAATAACAGAAGACATATGATTCATTTCATGCACAACAAACAAACAGCAATTGCTTTCATCAGAGCCAGACAGCCATTGATGTCCACTGCATGCCATCTTCTTCTCATTATTCATTACCTGTTCCACTTTTTGTCCGCATCTTCTTCTCAAAGTGCAGCCTCTCCTGTCAATTTCAGAAGTAACTGTCAGCAATCAGCAAGCATGTAGTCAGTAATTCCAGTCCACTTGAGGGGACTTGTCTACCAGTACGAAGACAAAGTTTCTTTGTCCTGCGTAATCCAACTATCTGCCTTGAGGGAAATAGACAGGGGGAGTCTGGAGGAGGATGATAGAGGAGCATGATTGAGTAGTGAACTTGTGAACCTCAGAAATGCAGACTGCGGCACCTTCAAATCAATAAGGAAATAAGATGAAGGCTGTGCTGCTGATGGACTTGTTGTGATTAGGTGATTAGAGTTTTTTTGTTGTGGTAAAAGAAAGACACACAGGAATAAAAGTGAACAAGGACAAAAAAAAAGGAAGTAATTTTCACGCCTCGGTGTCAGGGAAGTAAAACTCGTCCTCAAACTCTATGAATTGAGACGGGAGTAGGTCAGCTAACAGAGAAGAACTTCTGTCACCTAAGTCGGTATCATCTTCTTTCTGCGTGCATTCACGTATTTTGTAATCTGGTGGTAGGAAGGGCTTATTCATCTTGATCAACCTCTCGACATTTTTGGCCGAGAGGCGGGTCCTTTTTGAAGTTACAATGGCACCAGCGGCACTGAAAATGCATTCAGAAGATACACTTGCGAGTGGGCAAGACAAATAACTTAGAGCCAGGTTGGTGATCAGTCGCAATGGAGGCCTTTTCCTATACCAATACAGCAATGGATTCTGATTAACAAAGACCTCTGTTCGGTCATCCAGATAGGCCTGCACCATCGACTCATGGTTCTCCAGGGTTTCTCCACTTTGCGTACCATGTGTGGCCTTTGCATCACTGGAACGAGAAAACCCTTGATGAGTTAGCCAATCCGCTTCCGACAATATTATGGCTGGCCATGGTGCAGGTGAGGATGATGATACGGTTGCTGGTGTCGTTAAGGGCTGTGAGGGAAAGTGACTCCCTTCAGCCACAGATTCAGAAGTGGAACTTGACGCCGGATGGCCTGCTGATTCAGTTGTACTTCTGCCGGCTCCTTCAATTTTCTGCCGCTCTTTTTCGAACCGAGTGGCTGACACAGCTAGCCTATGTTTGTCCTTCGAAACATCTGCTTCATCAAAATGAATGAATGCTTTGCTGGCCTCTGCCTTTTTGTACCGTGGATTCAGAATAGTGGCACAAATGTAATGTTGTTCTGTATGTATGTTTTTAAGCCTTTCATTTTGAACTAGGCGGCTTAATAACCTCTCCGCCAACTGATATGCGTCTTGCTTTTCAGCATCATCTCGGAACGTTGAAGACACCGCCTTCAGTTGGTGCTCTAGCATGCGGAACAATGGGATAGCTTTGTTGAATGCTCCTCAGCTGCTTCCGGGCCTTAAAAGAATGGCTGAAATGTGTGCAGATTCTTCAGCAGGTGGTCAGTAACTTGCTGACTGTGATTTCTTTTTTCAAGAAATCTCGCACCACGATGTTAATATTGTGCGCCAAACACAGCACTCTGAAGTAGTTACCATCATGCATGGCCTTAACTATATTACTGGCATTATCCGTGGAAGCATAACCAACTATGTGATTTCTTGGATGCAGCCATTCATTGACCTTCCTATCAAACTCCTCCAAAAGGTGAGGTGCAGTATGAGTTTTCTCCATGGCAAACATGGCTACTGTTGCATGTTCCCGAGTAGCTTGAAAAACTGTGTCCCTGTCAACACCTGCTTTTAACTTGTCTTTAACCCCTGCAAAAGAGACCCAGTGTGCAGTGATGCACATGTAATCAAGGGCTTGGCAACTGGTCCACATGTCTGTTGTCAGGTGGATAGTGTGAACAGCACTCTTCTGAATAGCTGCGCCAATCACCTCCAGCACATCTTCATGTAGTGCTGGAACAGCAACCCTGGCAAAATAGGACCAGCTAGGAACCTTAAATTTAGGGCAGACTGTTGCCACAAATTCTAGAAAACCCACCCCTTCCACGAAAGAAAAAGGGAGAAGGTCCAGCGCTAGCATTTGAGCCAGCTTTGCGTTATACAGACGTGCCGTTGGGTGGTTGCGTTCAAATGGCGCATCCGACCAAAACATTCTGCTAATGGTGGTCTGGACCGTTTTACGTGATGATGATGATGCAGAATTCTTCAAACCAGTTAGGCTCATTGATGTACTTTTTTGCATTGGTGTCTCTCCCAGACTCTTAGTGTGCCTGATACATTTTGCAGGGGTATATGGTATGGGCGCTAACACTGCAGTGCTGCTGCCAGGGGTACTGTGTGTACCAGAAAACATTTCTGTTGCTTCTTCACTTCCCCCTGCACGATCAGCCCCATGTCATCATCAGATGCAATATCAATGGATACATTTGGATTTGTTTTTCTTTTGGCTTCCTGGATATTCCTTAGGTGCGCCTCCCACTCGATAGTGTAGTGTTTTTTGAGATGACCTCTGAACACTCGTTGTGGGGGAGAATCACCCCTACCTGCTCACACCTGCTTGCTGCTGCCCACGGGACATTTTGGGATCCTTGGTGTTTCCCCTCCGCCGCCGCTGAACTACAGGATAGCGGCCGCCGTGGGGTGGGGAAACTACATCCCCCAGACTCCTCTGCTGCTACTTCCGCGCCCGTATGGGATAGAAAAAGGAGGACAGCCCTGGTGGATTGGGAGCTCCTCTGAACACTCGTTGTGGGGGGAAGAACACTCGTTTTGGGCGGAGAATCACCCCTACCTGCTCACACCTGCTTGCTGCTGCCCATGGGACATTTTGGGATCCTTGGTGTTTCCCCCCCGCCGCCGCTGAACTACAGGATAGCGGCCGCCGTGGGGTGGGGAAACTACATCCCCCAGACTCCTCTGCTGTTACTTCCGCGCCCGGAGGGGATAGAAAAAGGTGGACAGCCCTCGCGTCGCTGGCTCGCGCGCGGGCTAAGCCCAGGCAAAGGGCGGGCCCTCTGTGGCCCTCAGAGGCCTGAAGAGGACGGGACGGGCCACGCCCCTTGCCCCTTCAAGAGGAGGTATAGCAACCAATTGACTTTTTTGTACTGGACAGTAGTATCTGCTTAATAAACTTCAATAATTTGATCACATCCAAGCCATACCATGACCCGTAATGGGGTTGCCACTAAAATAGCCCTTCGGTCGGATTCTCGCCCCAGGATGCAAGACAAGCACATAAATAGTAAATTTTATCTACGCGTAGAGATGTTGATAAAAATAATTCCTTCCAGCCTATAGACACCCCAACTAGTAATCAATCCTATTCACAAATGACGAGTGCAGCGTGTAGCCTCTCACTGTTGGAGGAATTAAATAGTCTGTGTAAGACCAGGTATGCCCCAGTAGGATTACCCTCCCCGATAAATAACATTATCCCGTTAGCTCCTAATGAGAGTGTGATGGAACCTTTTTCCATTTTCACTAAAGCCAATACCCAAAGTATAGTACCCGTTCGGGCTACATCTGCCAAAAGGAAGCATGACGGGGATAAATACAATGGGAGCCAATCTAAATTACAAAAACTACAGAATGGGTCCCCAAGTCCAACTTTGCCCCCTACCAATAACACCCCAACTCCAGAGGTGGATAAAAAATTAGACGACCTATCACCCTCTTCCCAGATGGCTTTATTGTCCATGATCGAACAACTGATCAAGTCTATTATACTCCCCCTGATCGACAAAATTAACACCTTGGGGGATAGACTGACAGGGATTGAGGAAACAATCAAACTTAATTTGTTACCTCCTACCCATGCTATAACATCCAATCATCCCTTGTCAACTGCTCCTCCTAATGCTCCTAAACTAACCACACAAAACACAGTTGCCCAAACCCAAATACTAGTTCCCACCTTTTTGCCCTCAAATATTTCTAAATCCGCTCTTAAACCCACTACAGCGCACAATATTGTTCCCAGAGTAGAGTGCAATAGGGTTTCTCGAATTCATCTACCTCCAGAGGCCGCTCCATTCGTGTGCGTCCTCTCGGGAGTCCCGCATCTCAAACAGGGAAAATCAGAGAGACAACATAACTTGCTCAATAAGGTCAAGTTTTGGCTATCAAAAAATAGACCCCTACCCCATGACCTTGACGGCAGGATTATGAGTGTGAGGAGAGTGTGCTGGCTAGGTCACATCACTGGTGACTTGGTACTAATAAGATTTAGGAGTAGACATATTGTTCCATACCTCCAAACTTGGCCACCCAAAGAAGGTGATGGCCCCATATCTACCTGGGATCTACACGATTTCTACCTAAATGCCTCATATATCTCTGCTCCCAGACCAACGGCTGAGGATAATAACAGGCTGGGTAGAGGAGTTTGCTTACCGTATTGTTGTAGTATCCCCATGCTTAACAGATTTGATTTACCCCATAATAGTCATAAGCACTGCAACCCCTATCAACTTCCCTTCCGATGTAATGGACGACCTGTTAATACGCGTCCTGTAAAGTATGTTATTACCAAGATAATTTTATTCACAGGGATGCAAATGTTTTTAATTTTTAATCTGTAGATAATTTGTGCTTTCATATGTATGTTCTTTTTAATCATGATTGTATTTTAACTGTACGCTTTTATGATTTTAAACAAAAATCGAATAAAGCAATTTGAATGAATGAGATGACCTCTCTGGCCTCCTGTACCATAGTTGGGACCAAGCTTACCCTGACTAACTGATGTTTTACAAATCGAACAAACGACCATGTTTTCCGCCTTTTGGCTAACACTAAAAAAGTCCCAAACTGGGGACTGGAGATGTCTGCTGCTGGTGGAGGAGCTACTTTCAGTTTCAATGCCAGATGAAGTGGATGATGGGCGTGGCTGAATTCGACTCTGTTGTTCACTTACAGCATCACTACTTGAGCTAATGGAGGTCGAGCTAGATGGAGGTCCCTGCCGGCCCTTCTGACTAAAAAATATGGAATCTGTAGGTCGTGTTGGTGTTGTAGTTAACTGCGTTGGTGGTGGTAACAGTGCCACGCCGCCCACATCCCGCTCAGCAGCCATTCGGGATAGGGTCAAAATGTCTGTCTGCTGCATGCCCGCTGGGGCTAGAGTGAATACTGTGATGACTGGGTCGTCGTCAGACTGTTCATCAGAAGCAAAAGACACCCCTTCTTGTTCGTCGTCATCACCCATAAGTGGAAGCCATGCGGGAACCTTCCTTTTAGGCTTAGCTACCTTTGTCGGCTCATGGCGTGCCTCCCGCTCAGACTGCATTTGTGGGTTCCAATCAAGATCAAGATCATCAGAAGGAAGGGTGCTTGAAGAAGAATTTGTAGTAGCCCTCCTTGACCTTTTTCTTGCTGGAGATCTGGAAGACAATGGATCATCATCAGGAGCAGTGGCTTCCTCGGATGATACCTCCGATTGAATCTCGATTTCCTGATGTGCCCCTACTTCTGGAGGAACAAGCATTGTGGGCAGTTGTGCCGTTCCATGCGCCTCTAGTTGCGCCTCTCCATGCGCCTCTCCTTGCGCCTCTCCTTGCGCCTCTCCTTGTGCATGTACTTGCGCCTCTCCTTGCCCATGTACTTGGGCTTGTACTAGTTGCATCTGTGATTGTCTTTGCGGCTGTGGTTGTTGAACACTCGTCAGCTGAGTTACACCCTGCGTTGATTGTATGCTACTTTCTTGCGATGAGCCAACATCACTGGTTGATGGTGATTGAACAACCAAAGTGGCTGTCTCTGCAGCACTCATGGACTTGGTGTGGTGGCACTGGGCCCAATGAAGCGGAGGTGCTGCTCCCAGCTTGGTCCCCGGTGGACCCCGCTGCTGCAGGCGATGGTATTTTTCCCCGAAAAAATTGTCTGTGGGCACACCACTCTCCTTGGTAAGTGGCACCACTTGCTTTTTCAGGTCCTTCTTTTTCGCAGTGGCAACTTTCTTTGTAGAGGAGCTACGGCCACCTTTCTTTGGGCCCATCTTCTTCAGATGTCAGAACAGCAGGCCACAGTTGCACGAGTTGTATGTGGCCACACGTGACGTCACGTGACCTTGTGCTCCACACACCGCTGCAGGATTTCTTCCTGGCACTGGTGGTTCTCTTGTACACCTAAAAGCAAAGGAAAGCAGAGGGACATCAGTTAAACACCCCATGAAGTCGAAAACCACAGAAAAATCAACACAATCCAATGCCATCCATGCCCTCAATGATGTTTAAATTCAAGAGGCCCAACACATAGCATTGGTCCATGCACCACTCACTACCCCTGGGCATAATGGGTGAAAGCAGGGCAGGCTGGGTGCAGGCCTATGGCTCAGAGCACACAGCCTGGCTTCAAAATGGCCCCTTGTCCCCCAGCCACATGGCCAGGCCTTGCCTGGACCAGGCCTCAAAATGGCCCCCACCCACATGGCCAGGCCCCAACAACACCCCAAAAAGTCAGAAAACACACAAAAATCAACACAATCCAATGCTATACATGCCCTCAATGATGTTTAAATTCAAGAGGCCCAACACAAAGCATTGGTCCATGCACCACTCACTACCCCTGGGCATAATGGGTAAAAGCAGGGCAGGCTGGGTGCAGGCCTATGGCTCAAAGCACGCTGCCTGGCTTCAAAATGGCCCCTTGTCCCCCAGCCACATGGCCTGGCACTGCCTGGACCAGGCCTCAAAATGGCCCCCACCCATATGGCCAGGCCCCAACAACACCCCAAAAAGTCGAAAAACACACAAAAATCAACACAATCCAATGCCATCCATGCCCTCAATGATGTTTAAATTCAATAGGCCCCACACACAGGCTTGGTCCATGCACCACTCACTACCCCTGGGCATAATGGGTGAAAGCAGGGCAGGCTGAGTGCAGGCCTACGGCTCAAAGCACACTGCCTGGCTTCAAAATGGCCGCTTGTCCCCCAGCCACACGGCCAGGCCCTGCCTGGACCAGGCCTCAAAATGGCGCCCACACACATGGTCAGGCCCCAACAACACCCCAAAAAGTCAAAAAACGCACAAAAATGAACACAATCCAATGCCATCCATGCCCTCAATGTTGTTTAAATTCAAGAGACCCCACGCAAAGCATTGGTCCATGCACCACTCACTACCCCTGGAGATAATGGGTGAAAGCAGGGCAGGCTGATTGCAGGCCTACGGCTCAAAGCACACTGCCTGGCTTCAAAATGGCCGCTTGTCCCCCAGCCACATGGCCAGGCCCTGCCTGGACCAGGCCTCAAAATGGCGCCCACCCACATGGCCAGGCCCCAACAACACCCCAAAAAGTCGAAAAACACACAAAAATCAACACAATCCAATGCCATCCATGCCCTCAATGTTGTTTAAAGTCAAGAGACCCCACGCAAAGCATTGGTCCATGCACCACTCACTACCCCTGGGCATAATGGGTGAAAGCGGTGCAAGCTGGGTACAGGCCTATGGCTCAGAGCACACTGCCTGGCTTCAAAATGGCCCCTTGTCCCCCAGCCACATGGCCAGGCCCTGCCTGGACCAGGACTCCAAATGGCCCCCACCCACATGGCCAAGCCCCAACAACACCCCAAAAAGTCAAAAAACACACATAAATTACCACAATCCAATGCCAACCATGCCCACAATGATGTTTAAATTCAAGAGGCCCCACACAAAGCATTAGTCCATGCACCACTCACTACCCCTGGGCACAATGGGTGAAAGCAGGGCAGACTGGGTGCAGGCCTATGGCTCAAAGCACACAGCCTGGCTTCAAAATGGCCCCTTGTCCCCCACCCACATGGCCAGGCCCCAACAACACCCCAAAAAGTAAAAAAAACACAAAAATCAACACAATCCAAAGCTATCCATGCCCTCAATGATGTTTAAATTCAAGAGGCCCCACACAAAGCCTTGGTCCATGCACCACTCACTACCCCTGGGCATAATGGGTGAAAGCAGGGCAGACTGGGTGCAGGCCTATGGATTAGAGCACACTGCCTGGCTTCAAAATGGCACCTTGTCCCCCAGCCACATGGCTAGGCCCTTCCTGGACCAGGCCTCAAAATGGCCCCCACCCACATGGCCAGGCCCCAACAACACCCCAAAAAGTCGAAAAGCACACAAAAATCAACACAATCCAATCCAATGCCATCCATGCCCTCAATGATGTTTAAATTCAAGAGGCCCCACACAAAGCCTTGGTGCATGCACCACTCACTACCCCTGGGCATAATGGATGAAAGCAGGGCAGGCTGAGTGCAGGCCTATGGCTCAAAGCACACTGCCTGGCTTCAAAGTGGCCCCTTGTCCCCCAGCCACATGGCCAGGCCCTGCCTGGACTAGGCCTCAAAATGGCCCCCACCCACATGGCCAGGCCCCAACAACACCCCAAAAAGTAAAAAAAACACACAAATCAACACAATCCAAAGCCATCCATGCCCTCAATGATGTTTAAATTCAAGAGGCCCCACACAAAGCCTTGGTCCATGCACCACTCACTACCCCTGGGCATAATGGGTGAAATCAGGGCAGACTGGGTGCAGGCCTATGGCTTAGAGCACACTGCCTGGCTTCAAAATGGCACCTTGTCCCCCAGCCACATGGCTAGGCCCTGCCTGGACCAGGCCTCAAAATGGCCCCCACCCACATGTCCACGCCCCAACAACACCCCACAAAGTCGAAAAACACACATAAATCACCACAATCCAATGCCATCCATGCCCTCATTGATGTTCAAGACACCCCACAGAAAGACTTGGTCCATGCACCACTCACTACCCCTGGGCCTACTGGCTAGTGAGGCTTTACAGGCACCCCAAAATAAAAAAACAAAATCCACATATAACAGTGAACTAAAATTCCATGACATAAATGAGATTTAAGTTCAAAAAAACTCACAGAAACAGTTGTATCATGCACCCATGACTGACCCTGGGCCTACTGGATACTGTGACTACCCACAATATATATTTTTTTAAGTTGTGAAAAAGTTTTAAAATTGTAGTTGCAGCAACTGCAATGCCCCAAACTAACAACACCAACTTACTTGTAAAATCTCAAATCCTAAAGAGATCCAAACTCCAAAGTCAAAAAAGTCCTCAAATACAAATATCCAGCAGCAGCCACAAAAAATAATCCTTCCAGCTCCAGATCCAAATAAAAAGTGACCAGGACATGGACAAAGCACTGGGAGGAGCCTGCTGGACAGGAACAGGAAGTTGGAGACTCTGGGGCACTTACTTCCTCCCACCCCCCCCCCCCAAAATGGACTCCTTGTACAAAAAAGTGCAGCCTAATGTCAATCTGAGGAGTTATTCTGATCAAAATCATTATTTTCAGAAGCTTTATGCTGCCTGCGAAGGATTTCTTGGGCAGAATTGCAATTCTTGCAAGTTCGGGAGAGCGAGCTGTTGAAAACTCCCGCCGGAAGTCAGCTGCGCGCTGCATCTACGTGTTCGGCATTGTTTACTCCCGCGATGCGTGATCGCGGGCCCTTATGACGTACTCGCGTTGTCAAACTCTCGCTGTGCAAAATGGCGGACCGCGATGATGTAATTGCGGTCGAAAAACTCTCGCGCGATCACGCAGCAAGATCCAAAATGGCACAGCACACGCAAACCGGGAGAAAATCAACTCGCCGGACTCAGAATCACGGTAGTCAACTGCCGTGCGCGCGACCAAGCAAAAAAACCTGCAAGCTTGCGAATTTATGGAGTTTTGGGTAAATTCGCGGGATTTGCGGACCGTGAAATTGACAAAAATCCGCAAATTCCGTGAACGGAACGGATTTTACGCCCACGCTTACTGGCCACAGGACACGGCCGGGCGCGTGGTGCATTTAGCTCTGATTTCCCGCCCTCAGCTCTGCCCTCTGGCAGCGTGATTGGCTGCTACCGTGGGAGTCTCTTGGGACATACGAGGAACCCGAAAACAGCCGTTTAGGCGTGTGACTCAAGTAAGTGCAATTTGATTTTTTTTTTTTTAAAGCAGTAATTCTACAATCTAAAATAACAGTTTCTGGCAATGCCACACAACAATTCTAATAGCAGGAAGCCTAGTGCACGACTCCCCTGCTGCGAGCTGCTTTTAGCTCCGATTCCCCGCCCTCTCGCAGCGTGATTGACTGCTTCTGGGTGTGTCTCTAGGGGCATACGAGGAACCTGAAAACAGCTGTTTAGGCGTGTGACTCAAGTAAGTGCAATTTTAAAGTTTTTTTTTAAAAAAAGCAGTAATTCTTCAATCTAAATAACAGTTTCTGGCAATGCCACACAACAATTCTAATAGCAGGAAGCATGTGTGATCTTTCTTGATATGTGACCAGCAGTGATGGTGTATGGTCATCTTATGATGGCCAGTCATCACAGTCACATGAGTAGATTTCAATGTGTCCATTTGTGTGTTCATGACGTGTGCAGTGTGAAGGGGGTGACTTTGTCAGTAGTGTTGATGTGTGTGTGCTCCTACGATGCTAACTGCACATATGTGTCAACCTGGATTTGAGTGCCTGTTATTTGGATTTGTCAGCCCTGTGCTTGTGATTGTGTGCACATGTGGGAGTTGTAGGTTGTGCACTGTGCGGTGTGTTGGTGTGTCCTTGCACTCCTGAGTGACACCTACTTGTTGTTGAGTGTGTGACTGGCAAGTCAGTGTTGTGTTTTGTTGATCAGCCATGTGTCTTGTTACTGTTTGTGCTCACTGTGCAGACCTGCTCAGCCACACTGACATTGTGAGTGTGTTTGTTTTCTGATGCATTGCTGTCACTTGAGGCATTTATGGCTCCAGGATGGCATGTGGGATGTGGAGTTATGACATCCCCTATCTGTGCTTCTGATGCCTACCCATTGTGAGTGAGCACTCCATCTATTTGTGTATGGGGCACTACAGACATGTCCACTACTGACATACACAACACTTCACTCTCATGTCAGCTATCCCCTTGGGTTTCCAGTGTATGTGCTGATCTGTGCACAGGACCAATGTGGCACTCAGGACAGTTTCCCAATTGGTTATTTGTGATTTTCTTGTACTGTTTTGCAGTCATGGCTGCTCATATGCAGTTCAACTGTTTGTGCTGCAGAGACCTCTGGCTATGTTGCCCAGACATGTCCATCTGTGGGTGATGGGTGTGCTGTATGTGTGTTTGCTAAGGTACTTTTTCCCTTCCTGAGTGTGATGTTGTCTGTGTGCTGTGGTGATTTGTGTTGTGGAGGTTCATGGTGTGGCACTCATATCTGTGTGGAACTCGTCTGCTTGGTGTGCACACACTGCTTGTCATGCATGCAGTGCTGTGAGTGGATGTTGCCTTAAACTTGCCTGGTGTGCATCCCCTGATGTCCAGCTGTGTTTGCAATGTGATGGATTGGCATGTGCATCTGTTGTGTGTTTGATGTGGATGTGTGCAGTGCTTGGTCTATGTCGTTTCTTTCAGTTGACAGATGCTCTGTGTGTTATGTTCTATTTGCATGTTATTGTGTGTGATTAGTTTGTGCACTATGATTCCTTTAGATGTGTGTTGCAAGTATAGTGTATATTACTTGTGTGTCTATCTCATGCACTTAGGGCTATTCTTGTTCCTGGGTTTCTTTTGAGTGCATCATTGGGGTTTTCTCCTCTTATATTTGACCTGTAACTTGTCAGGATTGTGCACGTGCAAGCATGTGGTACACTATGACACCATGTTGACTTGATGGGTGGTGTGGTATGTCTGTCTGTGTTTTATTATTGGCCCACTGTTCCCCGTTTTTGTCCATGATTGTTTTGCGATGATGCACTTCTTGTCTGTTTTGCGGTATGTTGTCTGTACATTGTTCCTGAGTGATGATGTTGTGTACTCCTGTTCTGTCTGGGCTCACATTGCCTTTCTACAGTTTTACTGCATAGGTCTGGGCTTGTTGTACTTCTGTGTATGTTGTTAGTGAGTTTTGTGTTTGGCTGTTGTTTTTGTGCCAGCATTGGTTCAGGCATCCCTGAGTGAGTGTGTGTGATGTTGGTGGATGCCCCACCAGGGAGTGTGATTGTTTGTCAGTGTATTCACTGGACATTTTTGGCACCATTCTGTGTGTTTGACACTGGTGTTGAGTGGTGCAGGTGTGAGGTTGGAGGGGGTATGTGTGAAGGATCCAATTTGTGCTTGATAGTCATGGAGTGTGACAATGGGCCCTGTGTGTTGTGCTGCTGACATACACCTGTCAAGTTGTTGGATACAGATGTGTGTCTGATCACTGTTCGACTTCAGTGACTTCCACTCATCCCTGTGCCTATGTATGGGTTATCTTGCTGTCTCCCTGAGTTGTTGCACAGAGGGGACTGTGGTTTCATTTCACTCAATGTGCCATCCATATGTTATTTGATGGGCTAAGGGTATTGTTATATGTTCCTTCTCTTGCATGTGATGTACACATGCTTTGTGGCTAGCTCCTTGGCCTTCCATTTGTGTCCACTTCACTTTAGCGTTCCCATTTCTCATCCTCCATTGCTGTTGACATCTGGTCTGTGTATGTGGCTATGTGTCAGTGTGGGGTGTGTCTAGTTGAGTGATTGATCCTATCCATTGTGAGTGTTAATTTTGTGATTGGACTCAGTTTGCTTGACATGAGTATAGTGTGGGTGTGGGAAAAGGGTTGCCCTGGCCCTGAGTTTATGTGCTGTGTGTTCCTCTGCAGCACCACCTGCTGTGGCTCTCTCCCTGGTTGTTTGGTGTGTGGTGCAGGGTATGGGTTTACCTGGCTGGTTATTGTGCATAGGGGTGCACAGGAGGGGCACATAGCATGTCCCTTAATGGGTGTGGGTGGCCTAGTGTGTGATAGGTGGAGGGGTAGCCCTATGATTTCTGTGGACTGCCTATGCCTGGCACTGACTTCTACATTGTGTGCATGTATTCCTGCGTCTTCACCGCTGCGGTGATCTGACCGGGACATTGCATTAACATTGCGGTTGATTCGTGACCTGGATGCGGAGGGGTTATTTAGTGACAGGTAGGACGTGGGTGGGTACACTTGTGGATGTGTTCCTGTCCCCATCAGGGTGTCTAGCACACACAGACCCTGGGTCATCTTCTTACAGCTATAATACAAAGCTGAAAGTAGAATACATAAGGAGCTAACACATAGCTAAAAAGGAGGAAATTAATACATGAAGCCACAACTCACTTACAGCCTTTAACTTTTCGAAGATACTGTTTTGCAAAGACCTTTCTTGCAAACTTGAAACTCAAATACATGTTTAATGACTCCAATAATGTCACATTTAGAAATTGTATTCACCACAGTAACCACATGATCATGCAAATACACAAGAAAGAGAGATTTCTTTTCGAGAAATAATGAAAATTTTTGCAAATAAACAGTTGACACATGACTCAGGCTGAACAAACACACACTTCTCATGAGCTATAGTTGTAGGAGGTCATATGCTTCGAATTATGCACCAAAGCCTTAACCCCCCCCAATGCCCATAATTCAAGCTAATACCCCTGTGACTGCATTGCACCATGGTGGGTGAGGGCTCCCCTTAGAGCACCCTATGCGTTCTGTTCTCTGCCCTTCACAGGATCTGCTTTACTCTCCTGAGATATCTTCGAGTAGCTCACCTGCCAGGTTGATGTCAACATCTTTTTATTGTTTGGACAAATGGGCAGAATGACCCGCATAAACATCTGTTATATTTTTAACTCTGTGTAGTGCTCATTGCAGATCTAACCTGCTTCTCAGTGATAGCAACTAATGAAGGAAAACCGGCAAGCCATGCAAATGTACAATGTGTTTTATTATATCGCACACTTTTACACCCATTGCATGATGTCATCAGTGATATCATCACTGATGTAATTTGAGATATTATCAGTGATGTCACCAATTACATCATTGAATATGTAATAAGGGATATAATATGTGGGGTCAACCGGCACTTACGCGACCAGAGCACCAGGAGGGGCCAATAAGGACCAGAGCCCTCGGTGGAGCGGGTGGGAGTCCCGCAGTATCCAACCGGCACTTACTTGGGGTGAGAGACATAGCAACTTTGCACCAGCACTGAGACAGCTGAGCGCAGGAGCGCGAAGAGACCGCAGACCCCGCCGGCTTGCCGCCACCAGCCACCACCAGCCGCGCCGCCGCCCCGGGACTACAGATCCCGGCAGCCTTCGCGGCGGCGCGTTCCCTGACGCAACCAGAGTGCCAGGAGGGGCCAATAAGGACCAGAGCCCTCGGTGGAATGGGTGGGAGTCCCGCAGTATCCAACCGGCACTTACTTGGGGTGAGAGACATAGCAACTTTGCACCAGCACTGGGACAGCTGAGCGCAGGAGCGCGAAGAGACCGCAGACCGCGCCGGCTTGCCACCACCAGCCGCGCCGCTGCCCCGGGACTACAGATCCCGGCAGCCTTCGCGGCGGCGCGTTCCCTGACACGACCAGAGCGCCAGGAGGGGCCAATAAGGACCAGAGCCCTCAGAGTCGCGGGACGCGCGTGGGACGCCCGGGGCCAAGCCCGGGCAAAGGGCGGGCCCTCTACGGCCCTCATCGGCTAGAAGAGGCTGGGCTGGGGCACCCCCCTATCAAGTCATCTAGAGAAAAGGTATTTGTGCATCCAGTATATTAGATCAAGTAGACTAAAATTCCGAAGTCGTGGCTACACTAGTGGGAGAGCAACCCAGTATGAAGAAGCAGGCTAAAAATACAAGGATGCCTACACTAAGGTCAAATTCAAAATCACAACAAAAGGACACCCCTCTACCTGCACCAACATTAACGGCTATAGACATAATGCTTCAGCAGACAATAGGGGCTGTAGCTAGCGCTATAGCAAATACGGAGAGAAGGATGTCCCTACCGCCTACTACTATTATCATTCAAGATACTCAGGAGGGGGTCACGGATATGTCTGCAGTCACGCTGGAGGCTTTAGATGGACCAGATGGACCAGATATTAGTTTAGGTGCTACTTCTTCCTCTTTTGTGGATCTCCGTGTGTGCAGGTTGTCACTGAGAAGAAAAAGGAGACACTGAATATAAACAAAAAAATAGCCAAATCAAATAATAATACAAAGGCAAAAGGATCCAAATATTACTCAAACCAGGAGGGGAAAAAAGATCAAAGTAATACCACAAATCATAACTTGGTGGCACCCATAAATCCGTCTACATCAGGAATACCCTGTTGGATTACTAATATGGTGGCTGACCTGAAAGCAGATCTAGAAGACACTATCACAGCGTTAATTAAACCCCTTATATCCAAAATAGATAGATTAACTTCCTTGGTAAATAATAAAGGAGCTAGTATAACAAGCCAAACACTAAGACAGGAAGGCATAGCGACAAAAGCAACACAGGATAGGGGTTTGCCCAAAACACAACCAGAAGAAAAGGTAACATCAACAACTGAATTGTCACCAAGCAAAACAATGAGGGAAAAAAATATGAACGCACAGGGTGTACAAAATTTACCAAAAGCTTTGAATTAAGCCAGTATTAATGACGCAATAAAGGTCACAACAAAACCACAATGTCAAGGTACTGTTCAGACATCAAATGGAAACATAACTCAAAGCTCAAATGATAAAACAAATTCCTCTACGCGAACAAACATTTTGGAAAATAAATCTACGTTGACCCATTTCAGGACATTCAATCTCCCCCCTGAAGCTTCGCCTTTTATAGTTGTGTTGACAGGAGTTCCACCACTTAGAGAGGGCAAAAGGGAAACACATTTTGAATTAAAAAATAAATGTGTACAGTGGCTGCAGTTAAATCGACCCCTACCCCATAATATATGTGTGAAATCCTTACAGTAAGGAGGGGGGATTGGATTGGGAAAGGAACTAAAACAATAGGAGGGGATATAATAACTGTTAATTTTAGAGACATTGCAGCAGTAAATTACATATGCAATGCACCCCCGAGCAAATCCGAAACCCAAATCCACCCTGTTCACTTATCATATTTTTACCCATACACACAACAAAGACCTTTACAGAGATTTAGAACTCCAGTGAATAGGGCGCGCCAGATGGATTTTCCGCACAGACCAGCCCAATGGCAAATGCCTCACCAAACAGCAACCCCAACTTATGCTGATCATCCCCTATCCCAGTATGCGCACTGGAATAGATTTAGTGCACTTGAGGAGGTTGATTGACATATACAGGACAAATCTTGTGCTCTCGAAACACCGACAGGATTTGAGAAGAAAGGATCAAGTGCAATAGATCTAGGAACACCCGGTATTATAGGACATAACAATGTTAAGGGACCCAATGAAAAGAGCTGTAATTTACAAAAAGGAAGAAATGAAATCAAGGACCAGTTAATCCAAGAAAAAACCCCAATATTGAACAGAAATGGTAGTGACACCAGCCCTGAAATTGGTACCCACAAACCAAATATGGAGATAGATCACGACTCGAGGGGCCCAAAAAAACAATGTACAGGGGGAAATAATGAATATATTGAAATTTTATCCTGGAACATTGCTGGACTAGCAGCCAAATTTGACTCCCAGGATTGCCATAAATATATCACTAAATTCCAAATCATATGCCTACAAGAAACATGGGCTGCTGATCCCAATCCATATCGTTTAGAAGGGTATAAATGCTTTGCTGTCCCGGCCGTAAATTCGCCATCGGGGAGAGCAAGGGGTGGACTAATAATGTATGTTAACCTCCAAATTCAGGGTACATGGTTTAGTCATAATTGGGACTCATATAACATCCAAGTTGTGGGATATCAATTTAAAAATCTTAATCTTATTTTTATAAATTGGTACAATGCCGTTGGTTCAACGGGGAAGGGGTCCATTGTTAATGAACTGGACTCCTGTTTAGAAAAGTTGAGTTGTGCAAACAAGACACCAAACCCCCCAAATATAATACTCTTGGGGGATTTTAATTGTCATCTCTGTGATAATTTAAAACCGTTCAACAGAGACTGGTCAAGATGTACTATCTTGAAAGGGCCACATTTTGCTCATGTAGCGGAGGGATGGGAGCTAGAGAAAATAGTGAAAAGACATGACTTGGTTCATACTTTGGACCTCGTTAAGCTGGGTGAAAAGGGAGATCTTAACCCAACTTTTAGAGGTAGAGGTTGCCAGTCGTATATTGATTTCATCTTGGTTTCAACCCCATTAAAGGAAAACATTAGTAATATGGCAATAGATACTAGTATTTTTAGTGATCATAACCCTCTGACTATTGGATTAAGAGGGCCAGTTTTTAAAAAATCCTCTAAAAGACTAGACATTATGGAAAAAGCAGTGGATCAGGGCAGAAGGATTAAATGGGCCAAGATCGATGGAGACAGATTCTATAAACAATTGATAAAGGTGTGCCTGAACGCCATAAATGTATGCCTCGATCCTCTCGTGGAAGGAGCACTAGTGGTTAGTGCATTTGAAGAAGTCGCTCACCATGTAGATAAACTCCTGAGGACATCAAAAAATAATATAGCACCATCAACTCCACGTTGGTTTGATTCGGTTTGCACCAAGGCGCACAAAAAACTGAAACTCAGCCTGAATGCTAGACCCAGAAATAAGCAGATAATAGCACAAAACAGACTTGAATATAAAAAAGCACTGAATAAACGGAAAAAGAGCTTACAAAATCAAGCCTGGGAGGATTTAAGGGAAGCTGCGGAAAGGCGGGATATTTCAGCCTTTTGTAAAGTCATCAATACCCCATGCTTTAAGGATCCAGGAGCACCAAAAATAACGAACAATATCCTACCTGAACAATGGCAGACTCATTTCCAGAGCCTTTATAATTACACAGGGCATTCAGCTGAAGGGGAAGGATCAAGATTAAGGTTAGTAAAATGTACAAAATTGGACTTTTCCCTGGAAGAAGTTACATCTTCTATAACTGGGCTCAGTAAGAATAAAGCACCTGGCCCTGATGGAATACCCCCCGATCTCTATGTGAGCAATATAGATCTTTGGGCACCTCTGCTCACGAGGGTTTTGAACGAGGCAGTGGTGGCAGGACTGCCTCGCTCCTGGTCAACTGCAACTATAGTGCCGATCTACAAAAAGGGGAATCATGATGACCCACAATGCTACCGCCCGATATCACTCATTGATGTTACAGCAAAAGTGTTGGGACGTGTCATCTTACACCGTTTGCAGGAATGGGCTGAGTTGCACCAGGTCTTATCAGACGTCCAATATGGTTTCAGGGAGGGCAGATCCACCACTGATCAATGTTTAAATCTATATCTACTGGCAGCAAAATATACCATCGCCGGTAGTGGAAGAATATATATGGGGTTCATGGACCTTTCCGCGGCCTTTGATCGCGTAAACAGAGGAAAACTTTGGTCACTACTGTTACATCTAGGAGTGGATCAACCCCTGGTAGACGCCTTAAAAAATCTACACTGGAATACATCTGCAAGTGTAAGATATAACCAAGAGGGAAGCAAACCGGATTCTTTTGTATGCACCAGCGGAGTGAGGCAGGGCTGCATTTTAGCTCCATTCCTGTTCTCCATATATATAAACCTCCTGGAAAAGGAACTCCTCAAGCTACAGGTAGACTCACCCCAAATTGGCCATCGTGCGGTGCCGGTATTATTATATGCCGACGACGCAGTATTACTAGCCAGAACCCCCCTGGGGCTACAGAAGTTGATTGAAGGTTTTGTTGATTTCATGGCCCAACTCGATCTATCAACTAACCTGGAAAAATCTTATATTATGGCAACAGGACCCAAGAAAAAAGGGAAAACTATTTACCACATTGGTTCACACGAAATTGTGCAGGTTAAAACTTTTTCCTATCTAGGGGTACTTTTTGACAATCAGCTGACTTTTAAACCCCTGGCGGAGAAACAAGCAACTAAACTGGCGGCGTCAACTGGCGCTATTATGGGGTACGGGAGGAGACTGGGCAGATGGTCCCCAGAGCCGATATTAAATCTTTACAGATCAATATGTAGTGCCAAGGTTACCTATGGTGCAGAAGTTTGGGGCTTTATTGATAAAAAACTACAACCAATACAGGTGGAAGAAAATAAATTTCTCAGAAGAATTCTAAAAGTGCCCCAAAGTGTGCCGGCCCTCATTATACATGAGGAAGTGGGAGAGTTGTACATTGAAGATCGGATCAGAAGTAAACCGCTATTAGCCTGGGTCAAAATCTGGACTAATCCGGATGCATCCTTCACAAGACAAATTATAAAAGACTGCCTTAAACTGGAAAAATGGTCCTAGATACCCTGGTTGAAGTACATCAAGGACTCGATGGATGACATTGATTGTATAAATTTCTTTGCAGATCCAGGATTATTCTCAGCGAGGGTAACAGAGTTACTACAAATGTATGATGATGAGGCATTATCATATGTCGATGACATCTATCTTACAGACGACGACCTGGAGACACACTTGAAAAGAGTGAACACCATAATACTTGGGTTCGCAGCTGAAGGGTACAAATTCAACTTTAAAAAGTCATGCATTGCTCATCTAACTGTCCTGTTTTTAGGATATGAATTATCAAGTGAAGGCAAAAGCCTAGCAGACAACTTCTTAGAGAAGTGTGCAGTACTCCAAGCACCAAAAAAGCTGAAGACCTTACAACAATACTAGGTTTCCTGAACTTCGGAAGAACATACATTCTAAATTATGCAGAGAGAGTTAAACCTCTCTACGAATTAATAAAACCTGATTTCAAACCAATCAATTGGACTCAGAAACACAGAAATTTTACGATCATTATAAACAGACATGTTAACTAAAACAAAACTGTAAACACGCGCAAACGAACGCAACCTTGTAATCCTAGTCATCCCAGGAAGATGTGGATACACGTACCTGACCTCTAATGAGGGAGAAACGGTACCAATAGCTTATAAATCAAACGTGTACACATAAGCTGAAATGAAATTCAGTTCTACTGAAAATATTCTGACTGCGGTTCAAACTGCTGTAGCAAAAGAAAGAGCCCTCGCACAAGGTAAACGAATAATAATCGTTACACCGGTACCTGCCCTAGAAGCAGTAACAAGAGCAAGCAGTCCAAATGCTAAAGCTTTACATCCGAGATGGATACAATGGGTTAATTCTCTTGCTGCATCAGACGTAATATACGAATTTGATCCTAATTTAAAAACACAAGAATTTCTCCAATACGAATATGAATGTCCTCTGCCGACCGAAATCCTGCCTCTCAAACATTACGGCTGTATAATATATACAGACGGTTCAGCACAACCGCAGTTGGGGGTAAACAAGCATATAGTGCTGCGTGCGCGATTGTTAAAGGTCGTTGGCACGAAGGAAAATTTAGACCACTAGTTACTAAAACTCAATCTCTAGGAGATTGTACAGCTCAGCGAGCTGAACTACAGGCTTTTAAGATGGTGCTTGAAAATACCGATCGCGAATTCCCCACACTAATAGTGTGCGATTCATATTACTGCGTTCAGTCTTACAATGAATACTTGCAGAACTGGGTTCAAAACTGCTTCAAAGATACAAAAGGTGGCACAATCAAGCATAAAATGCTTGGGAACAAGTAGTTCTTTTACAGAAAGAACTACGAAAGACTCACGTGATACATACACCGAGTCATCAACGTGATGGCGTTCACGTTGCGGGGAATACATTTGCTAACAGAGCCACGGCGGCAGCTGTTCAACCGGCTTCCGTAGCTACAAAAAAGTGTACAAAAAAACAAATAGACGGTGAAACTCTACGAGCAGTAAAAGTCCCAATGAAAGGCAACTATGCGGCGTTACCTCTAAATTATTCAATCGGAAATAAATACATAATTGATGCGAACACCGTTCCTTTTGCTCAAATCCCTGGAGTGGGGGATAAAGTAATTCCAAACACGAACCGGAGAGCTTACTTGATTCAAGAAGAAAACATGGGAATGGGTCTGAGGCACCAAGAGATCTTGAACTCTCTAATAAAATTACAATCACAATACTGGTGGCCGGGGATGAGCGTGCATATTTATAACTTTGCAATGAATTGTCAGAACTGCAATAGAAATCGCAGTTGTGAACCGGACCAGACAATTGCCAGGACACCTCTATTAGAAAGCATCAGGATATCTATATGCAGAAATCCAGCCGGAGAAAGGCGATCCCAAAATTATTAAGATGAGATTCATTTAGATGTAGACCCCAGCGCTCGGCTGACGCCAGAACTGTTATAAAAGATTTGCGAGTCTTTATCGGCACATACGCAATTGGCATGCTACATTCTGACCAGGGTCCTGCGTTTAGCTCTCGGGATTACAAGGAGGCCATGGCCAGCATGGGCATTGCATTGCGGTACTCTAGTCCATTCCATCCCGAGAGAAATGTGGTAGTGGAGAGAAAAACCCGTGACATAAAGCAATCTATAACGGCGAGGGTATTAGGTTCGGGTGATGGGTGGGTCAAACATCTAACAAGTGTCCAACATAGTCTTAACAATCTGCCAAGAAATTCTCCAAGAGGTATCACTCCATACGAACTATTGTTCGGTACTAGAATGATAATCCAGGACTTAGATTGTCAGACTTCAGTGGTGAAAGACAAGTCCTTTGATATCAAAGATCATTTGGCTGTTTTACAGGACGTAAATGAAACAAGAAGAAGTCTAAGTAACACAAAGTTAAAGCCAACAGCCACTGAAGAAAAACCACCTGTCCAGCAAGACCTGTCTGGATTCCAAAGATTGAGGATCTAGTCAGAGAAAAGATCACGGTGAAGAAGGAATTTGGGCCTTCTTACAGAAAAGCAGTACCTGTCTTAGCTGTCAGCGGAGCAAGATCAGTAGTACTACCGCCACTTGCTGGTAAAAAGGAGAACAGAGTTGTATCAATTGACCTGGTAAAACCACAAACATGTTGCCAATAATAAGTAGTAGGCCCAGTGGACTCCCAAGAAGTAGCAGAAGACCAAACCTTGCTACAATCCAAGAGGTTCAAACTGAGAGACTAATCACATTTGATAAACCTGCAGTGAATAAAAAAGGACTATGCAACAAAGCCATGGAACTTGTGCCTCTTGAAACCCAAATTGCAACAGTTCGTAAAGAAACACCTGTCTACAATGATGTAGCTTCAGACTATACTAATGTGACAAAAGAAGATTCAAAGACTAAAGAAAATCCGGAAGTAATTACAACAATTGACAGAACTGCATCTGGCTACTTCATCATTTTCAATGACTTTTCTGATGATCCAAGTGAACATGAATAAACGCCAGCAACAACAACTTTTAAACAAAAAATGACTGAACTCTTTCATCAACTCAAAGAAACATATGTGATTTCACCATGGATTGAGTTATGGATTGTGTTAGGTGTACTTTTCCTCCTACTTTGGCTCATCATGATGTTATGTTTGGGTAGATTTATTGATGGAAAATATAGTACAATGGACACAGCAAGTCAGAACATCAACTTGGTCCTAAAGCCTCACAAGTCATCTCACATCGAGAAAAGAGAACTGTCATCAGTGAACATCACAGCCATTCCAATATCTGGTGGTGTAGCATGGGACAAAACGGATTACAAAATCTATGGCCCGATTGAGCTCTTGAAATATCCTCACCAGTTCAAGGTTTCATTAAGTGACTTTGTAAAACCAAGTAATTTCTCTGATGATTGGGACTTTGAAAATATTAATAATATGATGTCAGATTTGGAAATGTCAGCAAAATTCAACAAAAATGAATATTTGCAGGGTTCATCAAATTATAAACGAATGTATTGCTATAATCATTATGGTCATCACTACTTCCATAAATATGCTAATCCTAGAAATGTGTTTACTTATAATCAATGGGAACATTGTCCAACACCGCCAAAAGGCAGCTCGAAAACATTTTATGAGAAATTCCCATACTTTTCAGGGTTTAACAAAACTGATCCAGAAACGTTTTATTTCAAAATGTTAAATAAGACAGGAATGAAAAACATGTTGACAAATACTAAATTGATTTATTCTGAAAAATGTTTTGAAAAAATGTCTACATTTGGTTTTGAATTTTGGAAAAACAACATTGAAACAAAAACCGTCTGGGGTACAAAAGACTGGCAGTTACAAGGTTTAGAATCATTATTCAGAGCCTGCATGATCCCAGAACAGATAATATTCCTGAATGACACCATTCAACAAACAACCTGTCTCGGCCTAGCCAAGATAAAAAACTTAAACAAACCGTCTATTCCAAAGCCCATACCTGATAGTAATAGTGGTATGTTACCGTTACAACGAAACTTTTACAACGGACTACTTTTACAACGCAACTTTTACAACGCAGGAACCATTACAACGAACTACCATTACAACGCATTTTTTTACAATGCAATACTTTTACAACGCAATACATTTACAACGTAAGTATTGGTAAGTATATTATTATAGTAAAAATGTTATAAGTTTGGGTTTTTGAGTAAAGGGGTATTTTTAGGGTTCAGGGCAAGGTTTGGGTTTTTGGGTAAAGGGGTATTTTTAGGGTTCAGGGCTAGGTTTGGGTTTTTGGGTAAAGGGGTATTTTTAGGGTTCGGGGCCAGGTTTGGGTTTTTGGATAAAGGGGTATTTTTAGGGTTCAGGGCTAGGTTTGGGTTTTTGGGTAAAGGGGTATTTTTAGGGTTCAGGGCCAGGTTTGGGTTTTTGGGTAAAGGGGTATTTTTAGGGTTCAGGGCCAGGTTTGGGTTTTGGATAAAGGGGTATTTTTAGGGTTCAGGGCTAGGTTTGGGTTTTTGAGTAAAGGGGTATTTTTAGGGTTCAGGGCCAAGTTTGGGTTCTTGGGTAAAGGGGTATTTTTAGGGTTCAGGGCCAGGTTTGGTTTTTTGGGTAAAGGGGTATTTTTAGGGTTCAGGGCCAGGTTTGGGTTTTTGGGTAAAGGGGTATTTTTAGGGTTCAGGGCTAGGTTTGGGTTTTTGTGTAAAGGGGTATTTTTAGGGTTCAGGGCTAGGTTTGGGTTTTTGGGTAAAGGGGTATTTTTAGGGTTCAGGGCAAGGTTTGGGTTTTTGGGTAAAGGGGTATTTTTAGGGTTCAGGGCCAGGTTTGGGTTTTTGGGTAAAGGGGTATTTTTAGGGTTCAGGGCAAGGTTTGGGTTTTTGGGTAAAGGGGTATTTTAAGGGTTCAGGGCTAAGTTTGGGTTTTTGGGTAAAGGGGTATTTTTAGGGTTCAGGGCCAGGTTTGGGTTTTGGGGTACATGGATACAGGGTAAAATATTAAATTAAAATAAATTATATTAATTTTAATTAATTACATTTAAAAAAAATATTATATAATTACCAATACAAGGATACAGGGTAAAAATAAAATAAAAATAATATTAAATTAAAATAAATTATATTAAATTTAAATAATTACATTAAAAAAAATATTATATACTTACCAATACTTACGTTGTAAAGGTATTGTGTTGTAAAAGTATTGCGTTGTAAAAAAATGCGTTGTAATGGTAATTCGTTGTAATGGTTCCTGCGTTGTAAAAATAGCGTCGTAAAGGTATGCGTTGTTAAAGTATGCGTTATAACGTCATACATCCAGTAATAGCACTACAGATGTGGAGATAGACGTATCCCATATTTTACACCAAAACAGAACAAATCCTGATTGGAAAAAATGGTTGATCTGGCCCACAGACACTAATAACTGTCAAGATAGATTACTGAACAAAATACAGGGGTTCAAACAGACCAGGCCCGACCCAAGATACTGCCAGAGACAACATCCAGGGATAGTTACAACATACAGTGTAGGAAAGCTATGTCTTGAATGGCTACAGAAATCCACACTGGCTGAAATTAAGCAACACTTGACTTTACTTAAAGAAGGTGCTGACTTGCGAGATTTCATACAGGGACCTTGCAAACAGCGTAAAAACGTTTCATATACGCCGGTATATACGCTGCTTACAACGAAGCTTGGAAAGTGTCGCAAATTGAAACTGCAGAAAAAATACGAGAAATTGATCGTATTAATTTGGAAAAATCACTTTCTGTAGTAGACAATGCGTTAACGACTCTGTCCTCCAGAATTTATTCACTGGACAGCATTGTATCCTCTGCTATTGATATAATAGAGCAGGACTTGCTAATGTTACAACATGGCCAGTCCCAATTGCTTTCTATTGTACAGTTAGGCTGGACTTTACAAAATCTGCGTTCAGGCTACCTGCCATGGCGTCTAATCAACATAACGTCATTATTTTCTATCTTTAACCTTACTGATAAACAAATCAGTTTGGCACAAAAAGGAGCAGACTATACGATTCTGAGCATTGAAAAACCTGAGAGATTACCATTGACAATGTCAGAGAGACCTGTCATTGAATGGATAATACATGGTACAGTTACAATTCCGATAACAACTTTTCAGTTTCAGTATTGCCAAAAGTATATACCAGCAGGCCTGTATGAAAGGTTGGGTAAAGGATACATCAAGTCAACATGGAATTTACCTTATACACATAAATGTTATAGTGAAGAGAAAAAATAGGTATTTCTTAGTGGTAACAATTGTAAAAAATCACTAAGCGGTACACTTCTGTGTCAAGGTATTAACTTGCATGGAGCCTGCGAAGGTTCATCAAACAACCTTTCATGTCACCTGCATGGCACTCCTGCAACACAGTTAGAGCCCTTTTTCAGACAGCTTTCCAACGGCAGCTACGTTATAATAAGTGACTGCAGCTGTTGTGGCATGGTGCCAGGAAAAGCCTATCTCGTGAGCGTTCCTTCCATGGTCACTTGTTGTATGCAAGTACTGTATCCATACAGCAATCCAGACATGGAGGCGGCAATATGGCCTTCTTTGAATATCTCTTCTATTCGAATTGATACTTTAAGCAGAATGAAGTCTATTCTTTTACAGACAACTGTGCCTTTAACCTCGACCAAAGAGACGTATGATCTGCAAGTTGCAAGGACAGCGGCAGAGATACATTCCCTAATATTGACGTTCCTTCTGCTCTGATATGGCAAGTCAAGCCACAGAGAAAACTCAGGCAACAATGGAAGAAATGATCCTAGATATACGATACCGAGAACGGATCACTAATGTCCTCGGCTTTGCCCGGCTAAGAGATCTGAGTACTACCTGGTTTCTTTCATTCAGACCAATCTGGCAAGATTGCATCTTACTTGTGCTTCATTGTCTGCGATGCGAAGAAGAATGTGTGTTGGACGTCTGTCTTACACTACCATCAGCAGTACCAATGGATATCGATACTTTGCTTGGTTCGGTAACGGCTCATGCAACGTGTTGTCCCCAGCGGCTACCTATTCTGATGACGGCATTCGTTGAGACTTCACCATTACGATTAAGTGGTGGTGAAGTACGAGATGAAAGCAGCACCACACAGGTACAACCTTCCGTGAACATTACTGATCCAGACATCGATGATAGCAATGCTTTGCACATTTGCACTATTTCAGCTTTTTCGAACTTGGTCGAACTCTCACCTACTGTTGTAGACCAATTTTTGCAAGCCTGTCTGATTTGATGTTCTCTCCTAACAACGAGAATAACTTTTGAAACAACAAGCACACAGCGTTCCCTGAACTCTGAATTCGGCCTTCAGTTTTGATAAACAACACTACTGAAAACAATTGGCACTATTTTTTCCCCTGAAAGCGAAATTATTTTTTTCCATCTCAAAAATATTTACCTTTTTCTGGCACATGGTACTCTGCTTAAAGTAGAACTATTCTTAGAGAACAGAACTTCTATTTTGAGAGACTCTAGAGACAATATTTTGACTTAGCTGCTAGCACATGTACAGTATTATATAAATATGTGATGAAATGGTCTCGACCTTCTTTTCTGTATTAAGAGCCATTTCATAAATGTAATTTTCTCAAATCATTCAGACAAACGTACCATATATGCATTTTTTGAATGATACCACTGCTTGAAAAACGCACTGTATAAATATTCATTTTCGTGTATATACCATATACCATTTCAAATGCAATTTATGTATTTTGGGGTGGGTTGGAAAACACATGCATCGTTATATGTTTAGTATTGCTTAGTATTTAGTAATGATGGACATTATAAGTGGAGTAGGTGTTGTGAATGTATCTAGGACCCTATTTAAATATTCCCGATTCATGCCCTTATGTGGTTATAACAAAACATATCATTATAAAGGCATAAGAGTCATATCCATATTTAGTCATAGCCAATGCAATCCAAATACAGCAAGGCTACTCCCATAGACTAATAGAAAGTACAACGCGTTCTTTAAACAAACCAAGCCTCCAGCAGCCCGGGAATTCCCCCTGCTTTTGTTTTGATTTGAACAAGAACTCCTGGAGTCCAGAAATAACTGTAAGTTCTTAGAGACATCTTATGTCCAACCTTACGTCAAACTCAGCATTTTTCAGGTATAAATATACCAGCATCTGCCTTAAGCAAACACACGGTGGTTTGGAGCAGAGCGGCTATCTACTTCCTCGAAGCCCAGCTGATGCGAGTGACGAAGGAAGCCGACCCTCCCCTTGGCGCACTGAGAGAGGCGCTGTCTTTTCTCCTGCCGAGACATTCCAGCTCCGGTGTTTCCAGTCACCCTTCCGGGTTGCTGGGAGATCGAGTCCTGAGAAAGAGATACAAGACCTCCTTCATTCTATAAACCAAGGTACGGAGCTGATTAGATCCTTAGAGAATTCTTGATTCATATTCTTGGCAAAAACTAACTTAACTTAAACTGCAGCTCACTTACTCCTTCCCACGTACTAGGATTAGGTTAGGTACACCGGGGTAGGGGTATCTTAGAAGCACCAGTTGAGTACGTTTAGTCAATGATTTTATGTATGTATATATTTTATTTTCCTACCTAACTATAACGTCACTTTAATATTCGGTATTTTCAGTGAATTATAGGACTATTTTAATACAGAGTCCAATTTTACTACCAAACCTAACTATGTCCTCTCTGGACGGTTGTGGACAGGCCTTGAACCCAACCACACAAGTGGTAGCAAATCCCCTTGAGCATGACCAGTCAATGAGAGCACTCATCACAATATAAAGGAATGTTCTTTCAAAGAAGGCTGGTCTACTGGCTTTGTCAAGCGGTTCTCACATCAATATATATTAGAATGCAAGCCTATTAGCTTTGTCAGGGGGTGACCACCTCAATGCATAAGGCAAGCCTATTGCTTTTGTCGTGGGGTCATCACATGATTAAATGAATGTATGCTAACTGGCTTTGTCAGCAACCGTAAACACTGTCTAATTATGTCTCACCACATCAGTTAGCCATAATAACAACATCAAAGGGGCCCTACAATCCTTAACTAAAATGAAAAAGCTGAAGCTCTGGGAATGCCTAAAAATGGCACAAACATTTCCTGTCTGTTCATTGTGACGCTCCAGGAAACACAGGTTACTTTTAATAAATTATTTGCAGGGGGCTGCTGTACTCCCTGAATCACCCCCAACAACACTTTTGTAACATGTTAATGGTACCTCTTACCAGAATGGAGCACCACAAATCAGGATATAAAAGTACATTAGCCCATGAAAGGCATTAAGGGGCTATCCATGTTGGGAGCAGCGATTAATAAATGAGCAGTTCTGGACTGCTATTTATTATGACTTTTTGCGACCTTGTGATGCATTATTTAATTATTTTTGGTTTCTCAGGTCCACCTGGAACACCCACAGCTTTCTCTTTTTTGGGGACCTGTTGGTGGAGACCCACGACCCCCGCAGTCCTGGCCGGATCACTGCATGCATTCTATGTCGTCCATGGCCACATGTGTGAAGGCAATATTACCTTTGTGCTCCTGCCTTTCTATTCACTTCTACCAGTAGGAGCAAAACCCCATTCCCCTGGCTGTTGCTCCATTCCACATTCAGTCCAGTGGTATGAGGTTTCCAGGACATTGTTTCATCAGGACCCATGGGACAGGGTCCCAGTGGCCATATATACTGGCACAGAGAGGGAGTCCTCAAGCCTCCGCCCCAAACATTAATAAAAAAATGCCCCAACCCCTGGACCCTTGCCCACCCCAGGACCACAAAAGAAACAAAAAGAATTCAGAGCCTCATTTACAAAAGTGCCGCAGTCGCGCACCGCAAGCCCTTTAACCCGTTCCGTGCTGCCGTCGGCCGTTGGCTGATGGAAGCACTACCTCCCTAGTGCTGCCGTCGGCCAACGGCCGACGCAGCCCCACCCACCCCTTAGAACGCCCACACCGCCGTGGAAAAAAATGCCGCGGTTAAGGCGTTAACTGCACCACATTGCGTAACTTTCAAAGCACAAGGATGCAACATATTTACAATAATATGTTGCATTCCTAAGGTTTCTCCTGCGCTGGCACACAATGGGCTGCTATGCACGTCGCCGGCACCCTTGCACCATGGTACAAGGATGCCTGTGTCACTGGGATGATTGTTTATGTGGAGAAAGGGTTACCTTTCTGCACATAAACAATCTAAAATGGAATATTTCATCTTCTATGTGTGTGCTGCATTAGCACACATAGAACTTGCAAAACATAATTTTTTTAGGATTGTTCGTGTGCAGGATGGGACACCTTTCTGGACAAGAACAGACACCAGAGGTGGTTTCCTCGTTCTATGTGTGCTGCATAAATATAGAAAACAATTGCAAACTAGGATATTTTGCCATTCATGTTTGAACTGCTCTTGTGGAAGAAGGGAGGAGAAGTGCTAATGAGAGAAACTGCATGGCTTGGAGACAAATGGCTTGTGATTCCACTTTTAAGCGTATTCGAGACATTGTGTGATTGGAAATATATCCCACTTTGTGAATGTATTTAAATGCCAATAACTCCTATTAAACCTTAAATAATCAAGTGTATTCCTTGGTTGAATTAAATAACACAATAAGCTGTAACTGGTCGGTGAAATGCCAAAGAAATACTAAAAATTGGGATGTTTGGCACATGCTGGCCACACCTCTGACTCCGCCCACTGATCCAATCCTTGTGTTATCCCCGTCCTCAGAGTCTCCACCCACAGTTCACCTACTTTTGTTTTGAATGTATCTAGGACCCTTTTAAAATATTCCCGATTCATGCCCTTATGTGGTTATAACAAAACATATCCTTATAAAGGCATAAGAATCATATCCATATTTAGTCATAGGCAATGCAGTCCAAATACGGCAAGGCTACTCCCATAGATTCCTAGAAAGTACAACGCGTTCTTTAAACAAACCAAGACTCCAGCAGCCCGGTAATTCCCCTTGCTTTTGTTTTGATTTGAACAAGAACTCCTGGAGTTCAGAAAGAACTGTCAATTCTTAGTGACGTCTTATGTCCAACCTTACGTCAAACTCGGCCCCCTTTAGGTATAAATATACCAGCATCTGCCTTAAGCAAACAAACGGTGGTTTGGAGCAGATCGGCTATCTACTTCCCCAAAGCCCAGCTGATGCGAGTGCCGAAGGAAGCCGACCCTCCCCTTGACGCACTGAGAGAGACGCTGTCTTTTCTCCTGCCAAGAAATTCCAGCTCCGGTGTTTCCAGTCACCCTTGCGGGTTGCTGGGAGATCGAGTCCTGAGAACGAGATACAAGACCTCCTTCATTCTATAAACCAAGGAACGGAGCTGATTAGATCCTTAGAGAATTCTTGATTCAGATTCTTGGCAAAAACTAACTTAACTTAAATTGCAGCTCACTTACTCCTTCCCACGTACTAGGCTCAGGTTAGGTACACCGGGGTCGCCGTATTTTTGAAGCACCAGATGAGAACGTTTAGTCAATGATTTTATGTATGTATATATTTTATCCGTTTTAAGTATCATATGGCTTAGAAACCATATAAATGCTTTTACAGTATTATTTTATAATACTCCTTTTACTGTACGCACTTTACTTCATGATAAGTATTGCATTTGTGGCAATTCACTTCTCTTGCACGAGAAAGAGGACTGCTCAATACATAACACCTTTTTTTTTAAAACGCCCGTCTCTCTATTTCTCTGCACTCCTGGTGAAACTTAGCATGCACGATTGACTGAGTGAAATAGCTGTCTATTGTTTTCACATGACTCTGGAGATATACTCCTTATTCTGGGGGGAGCAAAGTTGTCATGTTTATGTGGTTGTCAGAAACTAATCCCTTCTTGTCTAATCAGGAAAGTTAACTCCTTCCTGTTCATTCGGGAAAGTTTCTAGTGACCTCTGAACGAGCTGGCATTCATAATTAAGTCTAACATATTCAGTAGAGATCTAGTCGACCTCAGTCCTACGTCTAAACTATCGTTTATGTTATTCCAATGCGCAGAGCCTATTGGGAATATAGGAACTACACTACATGGCGCTCAACGTTTGGTAAGGCGATAATCTAACGCAAGACACTAGAGTATCTCAGTCGTGCGTTTCACACAGACCCCTTTTTCCCGTAAGACTCCAATAGACGTCTGGAGTGGGTAAAAGGTTAATATCCACCAGAACTTAGTAGGATGAGAATCCTATGTATTAGTTTTTGGTTTAGTCAACGTTGAAGGATACAGTGTTCCAAAATATTGTGCACCTAATCTTTGTTTCCTTGAAACTTGCTCTGCAACAAAAAACTTTCTGTCAGTAAAATGGGAGGAAGTGAAGACGAAAGGGAAAGAGCTAGAATAGCAGCTCAACTTTTAGCGGATGACACAAGTCTCCAAGAAGTAGACCCGAATTCTATAATCATTCCGGTAAATGTAAGAAGAACTATAACTCTTAAACTTATGTAAAATGGACTATCATCAAGAGGTGGTACAGTCATATTTGTGTTAGAGGCCCATGAATATCGGCAGACTGAGGTATTCTATTCATGGATACATTTTCCAGCAGCACACGCTGTGACACAAGATTTCCACTATTACAAAATAGAGGAACCTCCGGATGAATACGCCCCGTTCGAGGACGTTGAAATTCCACTAACATACCAAGAGCACCTGCTCTGGTTTAATGGCGCCCTAAAACATCAAAATCACATTACCAGGCTCGGTCCACTAGGTAGACCAGGAGCCACATGGCCAGTTCTAGCCAGCTACACATCACATCCAGACATTGAAAAAATGTCAGACCGGGAACTTTTAGCTCAGCTAAAACAACTAATTTAAATACATAGACAATTGGTCCAATATGTCATGAGGACTTCAACAGTCCAACCAGCAATAAGAATTCCACAGCACACCCCTCAACAGGGGAACACAAATAAAATTACACCACAGAATATACAATCAGCCATTGGCAAAATACCCACAAAACGGGAACAAATTCCATTCTGTTTAGCTAAAAAAATCACTCAAATAGAGGCAGTATTTCCAGATACCACACCTCATGAGAAACACAGGATTCTGACTATCTGCCTTCCAATGGGGATCGCACCACATGTGGAGGACTGTGACACTTGGGGCACAGTCTTTGCTTCGATTTACACAAAAACACATGGTGTTCCATCCATGGCGGTTATACCAGACTTACTAGGACAGATTCAAAATGAATACGGTCCAGAACCTGCTTTGACTCTGGGTATGAAATTAATGAAAGACTTCAAACAGGTCTCGGCTATATTATTAGCCAACATAAAAGGAGAAGCAGCATCTGTGGCGATCCACCAGAAATTGAAAGAGACAGATATAGCAGAACAACCTTTTGAACTTGCCAGAATCATAGAAAAATCCTATGAAGAACTAGGTAGAGATAGTTTGGGTGGGAAACCACTAAAACCATAACTAACTGAAAATCCTGAAAAAACTTTTATTAAAAATAATCTGAATACTCCAAAAAAGAGATGGGAGGGTAATAAACAAACCACTCCCAGAGAAAAACAGTTTCAGTCCAGAGGAAGGTCTCCTCAACAGAGAGATAGATCTCCAGAAAGAGTAAGTAAGTCTCCCCACAGGGAGCCCTCTGAGAAAAGATACAACCTCAGAGATAGGGATAAAATGAGAAAACCTGACAGATATCAAGATATTGATACACGTCCCTCTCGATCTTTTCAGAATTCCTCACAGAAATCGCAAAGAAGAGGACAGTCAGAACACAAAGAAGAGCACGTCAAGTCCAAAGACAAGGAACCTGCTCATCAAAGCAAAAAATTACAATTTACAAAAAAGAAGGTAGCCACTATTAAAATAACACATACCGAGGATTCTGAGGACACAACTGAAAAATGGAGAGTGAGCCCAGACAATGCTAGAGGGCGCAGCAGAAGTGACCATAGCTCGCAAGATCCTGATGAATCTTCTGGAGACAGTGGACACGAATGAATACATTCAAGTGGAAACTGCAGACACCAGAGTTAGCAAACCCCATAAATTATATGAAATAACATTGCGTATAGAGGGAGACAAAACTAGGAAAATAAGAGGTCTCTTTTGGGATAACTTATCTTAAGGCTATGATATCCTGTTAGCTGAGAAAGACTGGCCACCAGAGTTTGTCAGGGAGTGCCCACATTGCGAAGAAATGATTATGCCTGCCTTCTCAAATCACATTCCAATTCATAAAAAATACACATTTGCAAGAAAATGGGCAGTAGCTCAAGCCCCTCCATTATATAAAAATCATGTAGGATCTCCTCACCATAAAATCCAGTTAAAAGATCAACCTACTGCCCAAAGGCAGTATCCTGTTAAGCAAGAAGCTAAAAAACAAGTCAGGGAGATCTTAGATCAACTTGAATATCAGGGGGTGATTGAAACATGCACCTCACAAATGAACAATCCTTTGTTTCCTGTCTCCAAGCCAGACGATTCATATCGTCTAGTTTTGGACTACAGACACCTATATTCTTGCTGCAAAACATTTGCTGTTCTAAACTCACACAGTGCAGCACTAATGAATAACATTGTGCGCAAAGAATATAAAACGACATTAGATATCTCTAATGGTTTCTTCTGTCAAAACATTGCACCAGAAAGCCGGTATTTGACTGCTTTCTCCTTTATGGGGGCGCAAAAACTATTTTGCCGTCTCCCACAGGGATTCAAGAATAGCCCAGGATTGTTCTCAGCGAGGGTAACAGAGTTACTACAAATGTATGATGATGAGGCATTATCATATGTCGATGACATCTATCTTACAGACGACGACCTGGAGACACACTTGAAAAGAGTGAACACCATAATACTTGGGTTCGCAGCTGAAGGGTACAAATTCAACTTTAAAAAGTCATGAATTGCTCATCTAACTGTCCTGTTTTTAGGATATGATTTATCAAGTGAAGGCAAAAGCCTAGCAGACAACTTCTTAGAGAAGTGTGCAGTACTCCAAGCACCAAAAACGCTGAAGAACTTACAATCAATACTAGGTTTCCTGAACTTCGGAAGAACATACATTCTAAATTATGCAGGGAGGGTTAAACCTCTCTATGAATTAATAAAACCTGATTTCAAACCAATCAATTGGACTCAGAAACACACAGAAATTTTAAGATCATTACAAACAGACATGTTAACTAAAACAAAACTGCAAACACGTGCAAACGAACACAACCTTGTATTCCGAGTCATCCCAGGAAGATGCGGATACACGTACCTGACCTCTAATGAGGGAGAAACGGTAGCAATAGCTTATAAATCACACTTGTACACACAAGCTGAAATGAAATTCAGTTCTACTGAAAAAATTCTGACTGCCGTTCAAACTGCTGTAGCAAAAGATAGAGCCCTCGCACAAGGTAAACGAATAATATTCGTTACACCGGTACCTGCACTAGAAGCAGTAACAAGAGCAAGCATTTCAAATGCTAAAGCTTTACATCCGAGATGGATACAATGGGTTAATTCACTTGCTGCATCAGACGTAATATACGAATTGGATCCTAATTTAAAAACACAAGAATTTCACCAATACGAATATGAATGTCCTCTGCCGGCCGAAATCCTGCCTTTCGAACATTACGGCTGTATAATATATACAGACGGTTCAGCACAACCGCAGTTGGGGGTAAACAAGCATAAAGTGCTGCGTGCGCGATTGTTAAAGGTCGTTGGCACGAAGGAAAATTTAGACCACTAGTTACTAAAACTCAATCTCTAGGAGATTGTACAGCTCAGCGAGCTGAACTACAGGCTTTTAAGATGGTGCCTGAAAATACCGATCGTGAATTCCCCACACTAATAGTGTGCGATTCATATTACTGCGTTCAGTCTTACAATGAATACTTGCAGAACTGGGTTCAAAACGGCTTCAAAGATGCAAAAGGTGGCACAATCAAGCATAAAATGCTTGGGAACAAGTAGTTCTTTTACAGAAAGAACTACGAAAGACTCACGTGATACATACACTGAGTCATCAACGTGATGGCGTTCACGTTGCGGGGAATACATTTGCTAACAGAGCCACGGCGGCAGCTGTTCAACCGGCTTCCGTAGCTACAAAAAAGCGTACAAAAGAACAAATAGACGGTGAAACGCTACTAGCAGTAAAAGTCCCAATGAAAGGCAACTATGCAGCGTTCCATCTAAATTATTCACTCGGAAATAAATACATAATTGATGCGAACTCCGTTCCTTTTGATCAAATCCCTGGAGTGGGGGATAGAGTAATTCCAAACACGAACCGGAGAGCTTACTTGATTCAAGAAGCACACATGGGAATGGGTCGGAGGCACCAAGAGATCTTGAACTCTCTAATAGAATTACAATCACAATACTGGTGGCCGGGGATGAGCGTGCAAATTTATAACTTTGCAATGAATTGTCAGAACTGCAAGAGAAATCGCAGTTGTGAACCGGACCAGACAATTGCCAGGACACCTCTATTAGAAAGCATCAGGCTATCTATATGCTGAAATCCAGCCTGTAGAAAGGCGATCCCAAAATTATTAAGATGAGATTCATTTAGATGTAGACCCCAGCGCTCGGCTGACGCCAGAACTGGATCACTGCCCTGGCACGCCCGGAACTCTTAGAGAAGTTGAGGGCCAGTAAACCCGGTTTAACAGGGTGTACGTTAACTGATAACCAGCAATATTGCGAATGGTTAGCAACATTTGGCTTATCTTTGGATGCAAGGAAGAAGCGCGGTAACACACATGGCTCCACAAATAAAAAGAGCGCCCCTTGGTTCACATTAGCCTTGAAAATGGAACTGAGTGCAGTAAGATCCCTGGAGCGCAGATGGCGAAGGAAATATGAGCTAGCTGCTCGCGACATCTATATAGTTGCACGTAAGAACTATCATGCTGCAATTAAGCTGGCTAAAAAAACCTACTATCTGGAGGCCATCTCTTCCTCGGAAAGGGGACAGAAGGAGATCTTTAAGATAGTTAAGAGTTTTACTAACCCCACTGCACTTTCCCATGAGATGCCCCCCTCGCAATCACTCTGTAATGATATAGCTAATTACTTTGAAAAGAAGATCCAGGACATTGTTAGGGACTTTCCACCTAGTTCCTCCATTCCGGTTAATCCGGATAAAATTAGGACAGACGCTCTGACACCCAATATCTTTCGTTTGGAATCATTTGCGCAGGTCTCTCTGGAGGACTCGCACCAGGCCATCTCGGTTATAAAATCTGGATCCCCGTTTGATCCATGCCCGCCTATGGTCCTTCGAACTTTGGCTGCGGAGTTAAATCCAATGATTAACAGTATCATCAACTCCTCGCTGGCCACTGCGGTAAACCCAGATGATTGGAAATGTGCAGCGGTTATGCCACTGCAAAAAAAAGCCTTGTCAGATCCAACCGTCCTGTCTAACCTGCGTCCAATTTCCCTACTCCCGGCAGTGTTTAAACTGACAGAGAAATTCGTCAATCGCCAACTGTCGAGTTTCTTAGAGGAGAATAATATTCTACACTCCAATCAATCAGGGTTTCGGTCCAAGCACTCGACTGAGTCCGTCCTTTTGTTCTCGGCTGAGACATTACGCACGGCACTGGACCAAGGGAAGAAGGCCGTCCAGATTTTACTTGATCTATCGGCGGCCTTCGATACGGTCGCACACTCAATCTTGACTGACCGTTTGAAGAACGCAGGTGTGGGTGGAATGGTGCTGACATGGCTTACTAATTTTCTATCTCTGCGTCGTCAGGTAATAGTACTAGGTGACTATAAATCTGAGGAAAAGACCATCAACTCAGGGGTCCCACAGGGCGCTAGCTTGAGTCCTGTTTCATTTAATGTTTATATGGTCCCATTGATCAAGCTGATTGCGTCCTACCAGATTGAAGTCATATCGTACGCTGACGATACTCAGCTGATTTTGGTGCTGGATAGGGAGCTGCCGGGGGCAGAAGAAAATTTGATGAACTGTCTCCGGGCCACATTTGAGTGGATGACTAACAATCACCTCAGATGTAACTCGGGAAAGACAGAGATAATATCTTTTGGATCTCTAAATGCGTTCTCCCCCTCACAATGGTGGCCTGAGGGAGCAGAAGCTCCCCCTAACACTATAGCCTCTGCGCGAAATCTTGGGGTCAAATTTGATGACCAACTCTCTTTCAAACAGCATGCAATAGCTGTGGCGGGCTCGTGTTTTCAGATCATCAGATCACTGAGGAAGTTTTTTGATCTTTTGCCTCTGGCAGCCAGAAAGACTGTTGCAGTGGCCCTTATAACATCTAGATTGGACTACTGCAACAGTCTCTATGCAGGCACCAACAAAGCGGTGCTGCATAGACTGCAGATGGTCCAACACGCTGCAGCTCGCCTGGTTCTACGCTGGCCGAAAAGATCTTCTGCCTCGGCGGCGCTAAAAATTTTACATTGGCTGCCTATTCACAAGCGTGTACTTTTTAAGATTCTTGTGATCGCCTTTAGAGCCTTTCAGTTTCAAGGTCCTAGATATCTTCTGAGGGGCTTTCAACGCTACATGCCAACACGCTGCCTGAGGTCTGCCAATCAAAACCTTTTAGTTGTTCCCAGATTTAGACTAGCCACCAAAGGAGGGAAATCTCTCTTTGTGCTGGGATCAAAAGCTTGGAATAAACTGCCAGCTCAGCTCCGCTGTATAGTCAAGGAGAATGACTTCAGGAGGTCTTTGAAAACATGGATCTTCTCGCTCTCTGATGTAGCCTGCAGAGCATTGGTGTAGTGATTGTACAGTGTGTTACTGCCTTCTGTCTACCAACCTATTTCAGCAGGGTTGGATGTGAAGCGCCAAGATGCTCCTCGGAGCGATAGTTGCGCTATAAAAATGTGTGCTTACATTACATTACATTACAACTGTTATAAAAGATTTGCGAGTCTTTATCGGCACATACGCAATTGGCATGCTACATTCTGACCAGGGTCCTGCGTTTAGCTCTCTGGCTTACAAGGAGGCCATGGCCAGCATGGGCATTGCATTGCGGTACTCTAGTCCATTCCATCCTGAGAGAAATGTAGTAGTGGAGAGAAAAACCCGTGACATAAAGCAATCTATAACGGCTAGGGTATTAGGTTCGGGTGATGGGTGGGTCAAACATCTAACAAGTGTCCAACATAGTCTTAACAATCTGCCAAGAAATTCTCCAAGAGGTATCACTCCATACGAACTATTGTTCGGTACTAGAATGATAATCCAGGACTTGGATTGTCAGACTTCAGTGGTGAAAGACAAGTCCTTTGATATCAAAGATTGTTTGGCTGTTTTACAGGACTTAAATGAAACAAGAAGAAGTCTAAGTAACACAAAGTTAAAGCCAACAGCCACTGAAGAAAAACCACCTGTCCCAGCAAGACCTGTCTGGATTCCAAAGATTGAGGATCTAGTCAGAGAAAAGATTGCGGTGAAGAAGGAATTTGGGCCTTCTTACAGAAAAGCAGTACCTGTCTTAGCTGCCAGCGGAACAAGATCAGTAGTACTACCGCCCCTTGCTGGTAAAAAGGAGAACAGAGTTGTATCAATCGACCTGGTAAAACCACAATTATGTGGCCAATAATAAGTAGTAGGCCCAGTGGACTCCCAAGAAGTAGCAGAAGACCAAACCTTGCTACAATCCAAGAGGTTCAAACTGAGAGACTAATCACATTTGATAAACCTGCAGTGAATAAAAAAGGACTATGCAACAAAGCCATGGAACTTGTGCCTCTTGAAACCCAAATTGCAATAGTTCGTCAAGAAACACCTGTCTACAATGATGTAGCTTCAGACTATACTAATGTGACAAAAGAAGATTCAAAGACTAAAGAAAACCCGGAAGTAATTCCAACAATTGACAGAGCTGCATCTGGCTACTTCATCAATTTCAATTACTTTTCTGATGATCCAAGTGAACATGAATAAACGCCAGCAACAACAACTGTTAAACAAGAAATGACTGAACTCTTTCATCAATTCAAAGAAACATATGTGATTTCACCATTGATTGAGTTATGGATTGTGTTAGGTGTACTTTTCCTCCTACTTTGGCTCATCATGATGTTATGTTTGGGTAGATTTATTAATGGAAAATATAGTACAATGGACACAGCAAGTCACAACATCAACTTGGTCCTAAAGCCACACAGATCATCTCACATCGAGAAAAGAGAACTGTCATCAGTGAACATCACAGCCATTCCAATATCTGGTGGTGTAGCATGGGACAAAATGGATTACGAAATCTATGGCCCGATTGAGCTCTTGAAATATCCTCACCAGTTCAAGGTTTCATTAAGTGACTTTGTAAAACCAAGTACTTTCTCTGATGATTAATAATATGATGTCAGATTTAGAAATGTCAGGAAAATTCAACAAACGTGATTATTTGCAGGGTTCATCAAATTATGAAGAAATTTATTGCTATAATCATTATGATCATCACTACTTGCATAAATCTGCTAGTCCTAGAAATGTTTTTACTTATAATCAATGGGAACATTGTCCAACACCGCCAAAAGGCAGCTCGAAAACATTTTATGAGAAATTCCCATACTTCTCAGGGTTTAACATAACTGATCCAGAAACGTTGTATTTCAAAATGTTAAATAAGACAGGAATGAAAAACATGTTGACAAATACTAAATTGATTTATTCTGAAAAATGTTATGAAAAAATGTCTACATTTGGTTTTGAATTTTGGAAACAACATTGAAACAAAAACCATCTGGGGTACAAAAGACTGGCAGTTACAAGGTTTAGAATCATTATTCAGAGCCTGCATGATCCCAGAACAGATAATATTCCTGAATGACACCATTCAACAAACAACCTGTCTCGGCCTAGCCAAGATAAAAGACTTAAACAAACTGTCTTTTCCAAAGCCCATACCTGATAGTAATAGCACTACAGATGTGGAGATAAACGTATCCAATATTTTACACCAAAACAGAACAAATCCTGATTGGAAAAAATGGTTGATCTGGCCCACAGACACTAATAACTGTCAAGATAGATTCCTGAACATGAAATACAGGGGTTCAAACAGACCAGGCCAGACCCAAGACTCTCCCAGAGACAACATCCAGGGATAGTTACAACATACAGTGTAGGAAAGCTATGTCTTGAATGGCTACAGAAATCCACACTGGCTGAAATTAAGCAACACATGACTTTACTTAAAGAAGGTGCTGACTTGCGAGATTTCATACTGGGAACTTGCAAACAGCGTCAAAAACGTTTCATATATGCCGGTATATACGCTGCTTACAACGAAGCTTGGAAAGTGACGCAAATTGAAACTTCAGAAAAAATATGAGAAATTGATCGTATTAATTTGGAAAAATCACTTTCTGTAGTGGACAATGGGTTAACGACTCTGTCCTCCAGAATTTAATCTCTGGACAGCATTGTATCCTCTGCTATTGATATAAAAGAGCAGGACTTGCTAATGTTACAACATGGCCAGTCCCAATTGCGTTCTATTGTACAGTTAGGCTGGACGTTACAAAATCTGCGTTCAGGCTACGTGCCATGGCGTCTAATCAACATAACGTCATTATTTTCTATCTTTAACCTTACTGATAAACAAATCAGTTTGGCACAAAAAGGAGCAGACTATACGATTCTGAGCATTGAAAAACTTGAGAGATTACCATTGACAATGTCAGAGAGACCTCTCATTGAATGGATAATACATGGTACAGTTACAATTCCGATAACAACTTTTCAGTTTCAGTATTGCCAAAAGTATATACCAGCAGACCTGTATGAAAGGTTGGGTAAAGGATACATCAAGTCAACATGGAATTTACCTTATACACATAAATGTTATAGTGAAGAGAAAAAAAGAGGTATTTCTTAGTGGTAACAATTGTAAAAAATAACTAAGGGGTAGACTTCTGTGTCAAGGTATTAACCTGCATGGAGCCTGCGAAGGTTCATCAAACAACCTTTCATGTCACCTGCATGGCACTCCTGCAACACAGATAGAGCCCTTTTTTAAGACAGCTTTCCAACGGCATCTACGTTATAATAAGTGACCGCAGCTGTTGTGGCATGGTGCCAGGAAAAGCCTATCTCATGAGCGTTACTTCCATGGTCACTTGTTGTATGCAAGTACTGTATCCAAACAGCAATCCAGACATGGAGGCGGCAATATGGCCTTCTTTAAATATCTCTTCTATTCGAATTGATACTTTAAGCAGAATGAAGTCTATTCTTTTACAGACAACTGTGCCTTTAACCTCGTCCAAAGAGACGTATCATCTGCAAGTTGCAAGGACAGCGTCAGAGATACATTCCCTATTATCGACAAATTGCCCCGTGCATTTCGTAGAAATGTTGAGACAAATCTTAAACATGTCAGAAACCAGTGGCATCGCACATGTATTTAAGACAATTTTTTCGGGGACTGTTACCACCCTTTGAGACAGTTCTTGGCATTTTCCCGAATTTTGTGCATTCAGTATTCGGCGGACTGCCTCTTCTTTTGGGACTCTTAGCAGGAATTTTATTTTTGTTCCTTCTGCTCCGATATGGCAAGTCAAGCCACAGAGAAAACTCAGGCAACAATGGAAGAAATGATCCTAGCTATACGATACAGAGAACGGATCACTAATGTCCTCGGCTTTGCCCGGCTAAGAGATCTGAGTACTACCTGGTTTCCTTCATTCAGACCAATCTTGCAGGATTGCATCTTACCTGTGCTTCGATGTCTGCTATGCGGAGAAGAATGTGTGTTGGACATCTGTCTTACACTACCATCAGCAGTATCAATGGATATCGATACTTTGCTTGGTTCGGTAACGGCTCATGCAACGTGTTGTCCCCAGCGGCTACCTATTCTGATGACGGCATTCGTTGAGACTTCACCATTACGATTAGGTGGTGATGAAGTGAACATTGCTGATCCAGACATCGATGATAGCAATGCTTTGCACATTTGCACTATTTCAGCTTTTTCGAACTTGGTCGAACTCTCACCTACTGTTGTAGACCAATTTTTCGCAAGCCTGTCTGATTTGATGTTCTCTCCTAACAACGAGAATAACTTTTGAAACAACAAGCACACAGCGTTCCCTGAACTCTGAATTCGGCCTTCAGTTTTGATAAACAACACTACTGAAAACAATTGGCACTATTTGTTCCCCTGAAAGCGAAATTATTTTTTTCCATCTCAAAAATATTTACCTTTTTCTGGCACATGGTACTCTGCTTAAAGTAGAACTATTCTTAGAGTACAGAACTTCTATTTTGAGAGACTCTAGAGACAATATTTTGACTTAGCCTCTAGCACATGTACAGTATTATATAAATATGTGATGAAATGGTCTCGACCTTCTTTTCTGTATTAAGAGCCATTTGATAAATGTAATTTTCTCAAATCATTCAGACAAACGTACCATATATGCATTTTTTGAATGATACCACTGCTTGAAAAACGCACAGTATAAATATTCTTTTTCGTGTATATACCATAAACCATTTCAAATGCAATTTATGTATTTTGGGGTGGGTTGGAAAACACATGCATCGTTATATGTTTAGTATTGCTTAGTATTTAGTAATGATGGACATTATACGTGGAGTCGGTGTTGTGAATGTATCTAGGACCCTATTTAAATATTCCCGATTCATGCCCTTATGTGGTTATAACAAAACATATCCTTATAAAGGCATAATAATCATATCCATATTTAGTCATAGCCAATGCAGATCAAATACGGCAAGGCTACTCCCATAGACTCCTAGAAAGTACAACACGTTCTTTAAACAAACCAAGCCTCCAGCAGCCCGGGAATTCCCCCTGCTTTTGTTTTGATTTGAACAAGAACTCCTGGAGTCCAGAAATAACTGTAAGTTCTTAGTGACGTCTTATGTCCAACCTTACGTCAAACTCGGCACTTTTCAGGTATAAATATACCAGCATCTGCCTTAAGCAAACACACGGTGGTTTGGAGCAGAGCGGCTATCTACTTCCTCGAAGCCCAGCTGATGCGAGTGCCGAAGGAAGCCGACCCTCCCCTTGACGCACTGAGAGAGACGCTGTCTTTTCTCCTGCCGAGAAATTCCAGCTCCGGTGTTTCCAGTCACCCTTGCGGGTTGCTGGGAGATGGAGTCCTGAGAAAGAGATACAAGACCTCCTTCATTCTATAAACCAAGGTACGAAGCTGATAGAGATCCTTAGAGAATTCTTGATTCATATTCTTGGCAAAAACTAACTTAACTTAAACTGCAGCTCACTTACTCCTTCCCACGTACTAGGATTAGGTTAGGTACACCGGGGTAGGCGTATCTTAGAAGCACCACTTGAGTATGTTTAGTCAATGATTTTATGTATGTATATATTTTATCCGTTTTAAGTATCATATGGCTCAGAAACCATATAAATGCTTTTACAGTATTATTTTATACTTCTCCTTTTACTGTACGCACTTTACTTCATGATAAGTATTGCATTTGTGGCAATTCACTTCTCTTGCACGAGAAAGAGGACTGCTCAATAAATAACACCTTTTATTGAAAACTCCCGTCTCTCTATTTCTCTGCACTCCTGTTGAAACTAAGCATGCACGATTGACTGAGTGAAATAGCTGTCTATTGTTTTCACACAACTCTGGAGATATACTCCTTATTCTAGGGGGAGCAAAGTTGTCATGCTAATGTGGTTGTCAGAAACGAATCCCTTTTTGTCTAATCAGGAAAGTTAACTCCTTCCTGTTCATTCGAGAAAGTTTCTAGTGACCTCTGAGTTAGCTGGTATTCATAGTGAAGTCTAACATGTTCAGCAGAGACCTAGTCGACCTCAGTCCTACGTCTAAACTATTGTTTATGTTATTCCAATGCGCAGAGCCTATTGGGAATATAGGAACTACACTACACTTTCTTCCCCACACTTCGACCACTGATTAAAAACCACCTGACCTGACCATGATGACGTTTGTATAGTTGTAGACGCACACAGCACGCAGATGTCTCCGTCTCCACATCTGCACTCCTGGTTTATACAGTTAGTTTTAACTTAGGGTGGGGTCTCTGCTGCCTGGTGATGCTCATCATGACATGTGCATTTGGGCTCGCACATTAAAAAGTGCGCGTGACTCTGAGGCAGTCATCTCAGAGGACAGAGACAGGACCGGAGAAGAGTGGCCCCGCAGGTGAGTCTATTTAATTACGACCGGACGCCAGCTGTTTAAATTGCATGCAATTCAAATGAAATCCAGTATAGCGTTTATGCTGCCCCAATCCATCCTGGAGGTGATGAGAAAGGCACAGGCACCCGGTTGAGAATAAAAAAGCGTCATTGTTGTGGCTTGCCGTGTTTTCTTATGCTGGCTTTGTAACTGGTCAGCATGGCCCTACCTTTAGAGCATAATGAAAGGACTGCTTGGCAAAGAGGTGTCAGTTATAAAGGGATGTGCGTATATTCAAAGTATGCAAAATTTCACGCATGTTGATGAATTCAAAAAAAGCTTTTGTATATGTTTTCATTTATTTTAATGTTTTGCATAGCACTGGCATGATGCCTTTATGTCTCTCTGCATCCAGGGGCCCAGCGCAGGCCCTTGTGGTGGTGTCGTGCCACCTTTAAGGGCCCCCAGTGCAGCCTCCATACTGAGAATGTGTATGATGTATACAAGTTTCAGTGGCCCCTCAGCTCATTTTGCTGGGGGAGGGGGGCTTGCGTCACACCAATATCTGTAGCTGGATCTGTGTGATGAGTATCTATAGCGCTACCAAGAACCACATGATGCCTCCTAGGCACTTGGCAAGTGAGGAGCTTAGGTCCTGGGGTATGAGGGAGTGCTGAATGAGTGAGATAGCATCCCTCCTTTTTTAGCAGGTCAGTGTGTGACTAGACATTTGCCATTAAACACGTCAGTTGTTTTTACAAAACCTTATCTCACCCTGTTATGCAGTTTATGTGCTGATACTTATAGCTGGCGTTCATAGGAGGAAAATCTAAACTACACAAGCAGCTTGTGTTCTTCTTGTCTATTCGATATTGCATTCTGGTAGCTGCAGTCCTGCATTTGTAAAAAAGAAAATCAAATAAACAGTGTACATTGTTTTATATCATGCATGTACATTGAATATTGCATTCTGGTACTTGGAGTCCTGCATTTGTAAAATGAAAATAACATGTACAGTGTGTTTTATGCTATAATTGACATAGGATGTATTTTGATACGTGTAGTCCTTCATTTGTAAAAGGAAAACCAGCAGAACATGTACTCGGTGTGTACCATTTGATACACTTAGGAGGAATATTGCATTTTAGTACTTGTACTCCGGTATTTATAAAATGAAAATCAAAGCAACATGTACAGTTTGTATTTTTGTAGCATATCTGTGCTTGATAGATTTCACTCTGGTACTTACAGAATAACAATGAACCTCAAAATTACTTGAAGTGTTTATATCATACCTTTGTAGTGTAGTTCCTATATTCCCAATAGGCTCTGTGCATTGGAATAACATAAACAGCAGTTTAGACGTAGGACTGAGGTCGACTAGGTCTCTACTGACTATGTTAGACCTAATTAGTTTTGCCATCCCTGGATGTTGTCTCTGGGAATATCTTGGGTCTGGCCTGTTCAGTTTTAACCCCTGTATTTTGTTCAGGAATCTATTTTGACAGTTATTTGTGTCTGTGGGCCAGATCAACCATTTTTTCCAATCAGGATGTGCTCTGTTTTGGTGTAAAATATGGGATACGTCTATCTCCACTCCTGTAGTGCTATTACTATCAGGTATGGGCTTCGCAATAGACGGTTTATTTAAGTCTTTTATCTTGGCTAGTCCAAGACAGGTTGTTTTCTGAATGGTGTCATTCAGGAATATTAATTGTTCTGGGATCATGCAGGCTCTAAATAATGCTTCTAAACCTTGGACCTGCCATTCTTTTGTACCCCAGATGGTTTTTGTTTCAATGTTGTTTTTCCAGAATTCAAAACCAAATGTAGTCATTGTTTCATAAAATGTTTCAGAATAAATCAATTTAGTATTTGTCAACATTGTTTTCATTCCTGTCTTATTTAACATTTTAAAATAAAACGTTTCTGCATCACTTGTGTTAAACCCTGAGAAGTATGGGAATTTCTCAGAAAATGTTTTCGAGCTGCCTTTAGGCGGTGTTGCACAATGTTCCCCTTGGTTATAATTAAAAACATTTCTAGGCTGTGCGGATTTATGCAAATAGTGATGACCAAAATGATTATAGCAGTACATTTCTTCATATTTTGCTGAACCCTGCAAATAATCTTGTTCAGTGAATTTAGCTGACATTACTAAATCTGACATCATATTATTGATATTGTCAAAGTCCCAATCATCAGAGAAAGTACTTGTTTTTACAAAGTCACTTAATGAAACCTTGAACTGGTGTGGATATTTCAATAGCTCGATTTGGCCATAAATTTCATAATCCGTTTTGTCCCTTGCTACCCCACCGGGTATTGGATTGGCTGTGATGGTCACTGATGACAGTTCTCTTTTCTCGATGTGAGAGGATTTGTGAGGCTTTAGGACCAAGTTGATGTTCTGGCTTGCTGTGTCCATTATACTATATTTTCCTTCAATTAATTTTCCCAAACATAGAACCATGATGATCCAAAGCAGGAGGAAAAGTACACCTAACACAATCCAAAATTCAATCCATGGTGAAATAAGATATGTTTCTTTTAGTTGGTGAAAAAGTTCAGTTACTTTGTCTTTGAAAGTTTGTGTTGCTGGCGTTTCTTCATGTTCACTTGGATCATCAGAAAAGTCATAAAAATTGATGAAGTAGCCAGATGCAGTTCTGTCAATTGTTGGAATTACTTCCGGATTTTCTTTAGTCTTTGAATCTTCTTTTGTCACATTAGTATAGTCTGAAGCTACATCATTGTAGACAGGTGTTTCTTGACGAACTGTTGCAATTTGGGTTTCAAGAGACACCAGTTCCATGGCTTTGTTGCATAGTCCTTTTTATTCACTGCAGGTTTATCAAATGTGATTAGTCTATCAGTTTGAACCTCTTGGATTGTAGCAAATTTTGGTATTCTGCTATTTCTTGGGAGTCCACTGGGCCTACTACTTATTATTGGCCACATGATTGTGGTCTTACCAGGTCGATGGATACAACTCGGTTCTCCTTTTTACCAGCAAGGGGAGGTAGTACAACTGATCTTGTTCCGCTGACAGCTAAGACAGGTACTGCTTTTCTGTAAGAAGGCCCAAATTCCTTCTTCACCGCGATCTTCTCTCTGACCAGATCCCCAATCTTTGGAATCCAGACAGGTCTTGCTGGGACAGGTGGTTTTTCTTCAGTGGCTGTTGGCTGTTGCTTTAACTTTATATTGCTCAGGCTTCTTCTTGTTTCATTTAAGTCCTGTAAAACAGCCAAACGGTCTTTGATATCAAAGGATTTTTCGTCTACCACTGAAGTATGACTATCTAGATCCTGAATTTGCATTCTAGTACCAAACAATAGTTCGTACGGAGTGAGACCTTTTAGAGAATTTCTTGGCAGATTATTAAGACTACGTTGGACACTTGTTAAATGTTTGACCCACCCATCACCCGAACCTAATACCCTCGCCGTTATATATTGCTTTATGTCCCGTTTTTTCTTTCCACTACCGCATTTCCCTCAGGATGGAATGGAGAAGATTACCGCAATGCAATGCCCATGCTGGCCATGGCCTCCTTGTAAGCCCGAGAGCTAAACGCAGGACCCTGGTCAGAATGTAGCATGCCAATTGCTTATGTGCCGATAAAGACTCGCAAATATTTTATAACAGTTCTGGCGTCAGCCAAATGCTGGTGTCTGCATTTTAAGTGAATCTAGTCTTAATATTTATGGGGACGCATTTCTTCTACTGGATTTCTGCGTATAGATAGACTGATGCTTTCTAATAACGGGGTCCTGGTACTAGTTTGGTCCGGTTCACGACTGTGATCTCTGTTGCAGTTTGGACAATCCTTTGCAAATTTGTAATGTTGCAGGCTCATCCCCGGCCACCAGTATTCTGATTGTAATTCTTTTAGAGATTCCTTGATCTCTTGGTGCCTTAGACCCAATCCCATGTGCGCCGCTTCAATCAAGAAGACTCTCCTGTTCGTGTTTGGAATTACTCTATCCCCCACTCCAGGGATTTTAGCAAAAGGAACGGAGTTTGCATCTATTATGTATTTATAGTTGAGTGGATAGCCGAGAGGTAATGCTGCATAGTCGCCTTTTAATGAGGTTTTTACCGCGAGCATTGTTTCTCCGTCTATGTATTTTTTAGTACGCTTTTTTGTGGCTACGGAAGCCGGTTGAACCGCTTCCGCTGTGGCTCTGTTAGCCAATGAATTCCCTGCAACGTGAACGCCATCACGTTGATGACTCAGTGTTTGTATCACGTGAGTCTTTCGTAGTTCTTTCTGCAAAAGAACTACTTGTTCCCAAAGCTTTTTATGCTTTATTGTGGCACCTGTGTCTTCTTTGTCATCGTTTCGAACCCAGTTCTGCAAGTCATTGTTGTAAGACATGACGCAGAAATGCGAATCGCACACCATTAGTGTTGGGAATTCACGATCGGCATTTTCAAGCGCCATCTTTAAAGATCTTATTTCAGCTCGCTGAGCTGAACAGTTTCTGAGTGATTCAGTTTTGGTTATTATCGGTCTGAATTTACCAAAGCGCCAGTGACCTTTAACAATCGCGCACGCTGCGTTGTAGGATTCTTCCTCTACATCATAGTGTTGTGCAAATCTGTCCATGTAGATTTCACATGTGTACTGTTCTAGAGGCAGAATTTCGGTCGGCCGAGGACATTCATATTCATATTGGAGAAATTCTTGTGTTTTTAAATTTGGATCAAATTCGTATACTACGTCTGTTGCGGCAAGAGAATTAACCTATTGTAGCCATCTCGGATGTAGTGCTTTAGCATTTGGAATGCTTGCTTTTGTTACTGCTTCCAGTGCAGGTACTGGTGTAACGATTATTATTTGTTTACCTTGTGCTAGGGCTCTTTCTTTTGCTACGGAAGTCTGAACCGCAGTTAGAATTTTTTCAGTAGAACTAATTTCATTTCAGCTTGTGTGTACAAGTGTGATTTGCAAGCTATTGGTACCGTTTCTCCCTCATTAGAGGTCAGGTACGTGAATCCGCATCTTCCTGGGATGACTCGGATTACTAGGTTGCGTACGTTTTCGCGTGTTTGCAATTTTGTTTTAGCTAACATGTCTGTTTGCAATGATCTCAAAATTTCTGTGTGTTTCTGAGTCCAATTTATTGGTTTGAAATCTGGTTTTATTAATTCATAGAGAGGTTTAACCCTCCCTGCATAATTTAGAATGTATGTTCTTCCGAAATTCAGGAAACCTAGTATTGATTGTAAGTTTTTCAGCGTTTTAGGTGCTTGGAGTACAGCACACTTCTCTAAGAAGTTGTCTGCTAGGCCTTTGCCTTCACTTGATAATTCATATGCTAAAAATAGGACAGTTAGATGGGCAATTCGTGACTTTTTAAAGTTGAATTTGTAACCCTCAGCTGCAAACCCAAGTATTATGGTGTTTACTCTTTTCAAGTGTGTCTCCAGGTCATCATCTGTTAGATAGATGTCATCAACATAAGATAATGCCTCATCATCATATATTTGTAGTAACTCTGTTACTCTTGCTGAGAATAATCCTGTGCTGTTCTTTAATCCCTGTGGGAGTCGACAGAAGTGTTTATGCGACCCCATTATTGAGAACGCGGTCAAATACCTGCTTTCAGGTGCAATATTTTGACAAAAGTATCCATTAGAGATGTTTAATGTTGTTTTATATTTTTTGCGCACGATGGTATTCATTAGTGCTGCACTGTGTGAGTTTTGTCATGCAAATGTTTTGCAACAGGAGTTTAAGTGTCTGTAGTTCAAAACTAGACAATATGAATCGTCTGGCTTGGAGACAGGAAACAAAGGATTGTTCATTTGTGAGGTGCATGTTTCAATCACCCCCTGGTATTCAAGTTGATCTAAAATCTTCCTGACTTGTTTTTTTAGCTTCTTGCTTAACTGGGTACTGCCTTTGTGCAGTGGGCTGATTTTTTAACTGGATTTTGTGAGGAGGAGAGTCCTCATCACATTACACAAGATTTTTGTATAATGTAGGAGCTTGGGCCACTGCCCATTTCCTTGCAAGTGTATATTTTTTATGAATTGGAATATGATTTGAGAAGGCAGGCATAATCATTTCTTCACCATGAGGGCACTCCCTGACAAACTCTGGTGGCCAGTCTTTCTCAGCTAACAGGATGTCATAGACTTTCAAAAGGTTATCCCAAAAGAGACCCCTTACTTTCCTGGTGTTGTCCCCCTCAATACGTAATGTTATTTCATATAATTTATGGGGTTTGCTAACTCTGGTATCTGCAGTTTCCACCTGAATGTATTCATTCGTGTCCACTATCTCCAGAAGATTCATCAGGATCTTTCAAGCTATTGTCACTTCTGCTGGGCTGTCTAGCATTGTGTGATCCCACTCTCCGTTTTTCAGTTGTGTCCTCAGTATCCTCGGCATGTTTAATTATTTTAATACTGGCTTCCTTCTTTCTTGGAAATTGTAATTTTTTACTTTGATGCGCAGGTTCCTTGTCTTTGGACTTGACGTGCTCTTCCTTGTGTTCTGACCGTCCTCTTCTTTCCGATTTCTGTGAGGAAGTCTGAAAAGATCGAGAGGGACGTGTATCACTATCTTGATATCTATCAGGTTTCTTCAAATTATCCCTATTTCTAAGGTTGTATCTTTTCTCAGAGGACTCCCTCTGGGGAGATTTGTGTCCTCGGTCCGTAGATCTTTTTTTCCGTTGAGGAGACCTTCCTTTGGACTGGAATTGTTTTTCTCTGGGAGTGGATTGTTTATTACCATCCCAACTCTTTTTCGGAGTATTTAGATTATTTTTAATAAAGGTTTTTTCAGGACTTTCAGTTAGTTGGGGTTTTACTGGTCTCCCACCCAAACTATCTCTTCCTAGTTCTTCATAGTATTGTTCTATGATTCTGGCAAGTTCAAAAGGTTGTTCTGCTATATCTGTTTCTTTCAATTTCTGGCGGATCGCCACAGATGCTGCTTCTCCTTTTATGTTGGCTAATAATATAGCCGAGACCTGCTTGAAGTCTTTCAGTAATTTCATACCCAGAGTTAAAGCAGGTTCTGGACCGTATTCATTTTGAATCTGTCTTAGTACGTCTGGTATAACCGCAATGGACGGAACACCATGTGTTTTTGTGTAGATGGAAGCAAAGACCGTGCCCCAAGTGTCACAGTCTTCCACATGTGGTGTGATCCCCATTGGACTACAGATAGTCAGAATTCTGTGTTTCTCAGTAGGAGTAGTATTTGGAAATACTGCCTCTATTTGAGTGATTTTTTGTGCTAACCAGAATGGATTTTGTTCCCGTTTTGCGGGTATTTTACCGAGACATGATTGTATGTTCTGTGGTGTAATTTTGTTTGTGTTCCCCTGATGAGGGGTCAGCTGTGGAATGTTAATTGTTGGTTGGACTGTTGAAGTCCGCATTACATATTGGACCAATTGTCTATGTATTTTAATTAATAATTTTAGCTGAGCTAAAAGTTCCCGGTCTGACATTTTATCAATGTCGGGATGTGGTGTGTAGCTGGCTAGAAAAGGCCACGTGGCTCCTGGTCTACCTAGTGGACCGTGCCTGGTGATGTGATTTTGATGTTTTAGGGCGCCTTTAAACCAGAGCAGGTGCTCTTGGTAATTTAGGGGTAATTCAACATCCTCGAAAGGAATGTATTCATCCGGAGGTTCCTCTATTTTGTAATAGTGGAATTCTTTTGTTACAGCGTTTGCTGCTGGAAAGTGTATCCATGAATAGAATACCTCTGTCTGCCGATATTCATAGGCCTCTACCACGAATATGACTGTACCACCTCGCGATGTCAGTCCATTTTTTATAAGTTTAAGAGTTATAGTTCTTCTTACATTTACCGGAATGATAATAGCCTCCGGGTCATTGTCTTGGAGACTTGTGTCATCCGCTAGGAGGTCAGCTGCTATTCTAGCTTTCTCCACTTCAACGTCACTTCCCACCATTTTACTGACAGAAAGTTTTTTTGTTGCAGATCAAGTTTCAAGGAAACAAAGATTAGGTGCACAATATTTTGGAACACTGTATCCTTCAACGTTGACTAAACCAAAAACTAATACATAGGAATCTCTTCCTACTAAGTTACGGCGGATTTTAACCTTTTACCCACTCCAGACGTCTTTTGGAGTTTTTACGGAAAAAAGGGGTTCTGTGTGAAAAAGCACGACTGAGTTACTCTAATGTCTTGCGTTAGATTATCGCCTTACCAAACGTTGGGCGCCATGTAGTGTAGTTCCTATATTCCCAATAGGCTCTGCGCATTGGAATAACATAAACAGCAGTTTAGACGTAGGACTGAGGTCGACTAGGATCTACTGACTTTGTTAGACTTAAGTAGTTTTGCCAGCTAGCTCAGGGGTCACTAGAAACTTTCTCGAGTAAACAAGGAGGAGTTTAACTTCCCTGGATAGACAAGAAGGGATTAGCTTCTGACAACCATATAACATGACAACTTTGCTCCCTCAGAATAAAGAGTGTATCTCTAGAGTCGTGTGAAAACAATAGACAGTTAATCCGCTCAGTCAATCGTGCATACTTAGTTTCACAAGAGTGCAGAGAAATAGAGAGACGGGCGTTTTCAATAAAAGATGGTATTTCTTGAGCAGTCTTCTTTCTCATGCAAGAGAAATGAATTGCCATAATTGCAATACTTATCATAAAGTAAAGTGCGTGCAGTAAAAGGAGTATTATGAAATAATACTGTAAAAGCATTGATATGGTTTCTTAGCCATATGATACTTTAAAATGGATAAAATATATTCATACATTAAAACATTAACTAACGTACTCAACTGGTGCTTCTAATGTACGCCTTCCCCGGTGTACCTGACCTAAGCCTAATACGTGGGAAGGAGTAAGTAAGTAGCAGTTTTAAGTTAAGTTGGTTTTTGCCAAGGAATCTGAATCAAGAATTCTCTCAAGGGTTTAGTCAGCTCCGTACCTGGGTAATAGAAAGCAGGAGGTCTGGTATCTCTTTCTCAGGACTCGATATCCCAGCAACCCGCAAGGGTATCTGGAAACACCGGAGCTGTTTTTTCCCGGCAGGAGAAAAGACAGCTTCTCTCTCAGTGCGTCAAAGGGGAGGGGCAGCTTCCGTGGGCTCTCGCATCAGCTGGGCTCTCGGGCAAGTAGATAGCCGCTCTGCTCCAAACCACCGTGTGTTTGCTTAAGGCAACATTGGCATATTTATACCTGAAAGGTGCCGGGTTTGACGTAAGGTTGGACATAAGACGTCAATAAAAGATGTCACTAAGAACTGGCCGTTCTTTCAGTGCTCGCAGGAGTTCTAGGACAAATCAAAAGAAAAGCATGGGGAATTCCCAGGTTGCTGGAGGTTTGGTTTGTTTAAAGAATGTGTTGTACTCTCTAGGAGTCTAGGGAAGTAGCCTTGCCTAATTTGGACTGCATGGGCTATAACTAAATATGGATATGATTCTTATGCCTTTATAAGGATATTATTTATTATAACCACATAAGGGCATAAATCGGAATATTGAATTAGGGTCCTAGATAGAAACACAGCACCTTCTCTTGGAATATTGCTTTATGGAACTTGAATTCCTGCACTTATAAAATGAAAATCAAAACTGCAGTGCGCATTGTTGCATATAGGACTTCTGCAAGACAGAGTTCATTCTAGTACTTGCAGTCCTGTATTTATTTTAATATTGGTGTTTTGTTATGGTATTTTAAAGCGGAGCATTTATAATGAGAATTCAAACTACAGATGACGCTTGTATTGTGTCCTCCCGCGTCTGTGTGTGGAAAGCTGTTTCCTTCGTATATTTACCACGGACAGGGTGCTGGTCATGGTTGACTTGTATGTAGTCTGTGCAGATTAGGTGCTGGAGTTATGTGCGTCGTAGTGGTTTAATACATTAGGCACCCTGTATGCTACATACCTGACGATGAAGAAAAGGTGGCATTGGGTTTGTGTGCACATACTGCCAGACCAACAAACCTTGTGACGAAGATGCTTGGAGTGGGTGCTGCGAGAGATGTACCCACATGTTAAGGGGTGCTCACACATGCAAGGGCAGTCTGATGTGTGTACCACCATGGGATGCCGGCTGGTTCAGTGGCACACTGCTGCTGGATAGGAATGGGAAAGAAAGTTGGTGGCACCAGGAAAAGGCACTTGGTAACTGGCACCATGTCAGCAGTACCCTGTAGACCCAAGTATGTGGGCAGACATACAGAGAATAGGTGTGGTGAATGGTAGCTTCTGAGGAGGCCAAAACACTGGGTCAAAAACATTTATTGTCTTCATTTTTCTCACCACTTGTTGATGAAATTGTGATTCGCTTTGAAAAACAGACTGCATGAAAATCTAGAACCAGGCCCATTACTGGAAAAACAAAACTACATGTCCCAGTATGAAAGGTAATGTCTGTGAAAAAAGAGTAGCGCCTATTGTCATTGCATGTGGTCTTCTGGCAGCATTGCACCCCTGCAGTGACCACAAGCACCCAGCCCAGGAGATACCATGGCACAAAGGTGACGTTAATTATTCTCTGGCTCAAGGGCTTTGTGATGGAATCATCCATTATACCTGTGAACTTGCTCAGTTGTATATGGATGACGTGATCAATTAATGCAATTGTCTCATTTGTTGCAGACATGGTGATGTCATCAGTGCGGTTTAGGAGAGAAAATGTGTTGAAAAATGCTTTGTTTTGGCCTTTCGGTCTCCAAACTCTCACTGCGCTTGCTCGCTACACACCATGTGGGGGCTGGTCTCACTTTTACTTTGTTCTCCCTAATTCACTACTTGTGTCTGTTTTTGGTTCTCTCTGAAAGAATGTCTATGGGTACATATAACTGGGTGGGTAACCTGATGTTTTGTAAGGTAATCATCTACTATTTACTGTGCTTTGAAAGTTGATACAATTGAATATGGAATGAAAAATGTGCTGGAAAATGCACTATTTTGGTCTGTCTTTTTCCAAACTTTTCTTAGGGGAGAACCCCCCCAAACCCCCCTAGTAGTGGTTGGGCTCACTCGCGACGCGCCGGACGGGGGCTGGTCTGGCACAATTGACCAGGGCTGCTTTCAGTTCCCAGTCTGGACCTGTATACATATATTGTTAAATCAGAGTTTCCACAGCAAGAGCATTTTTTATTGCTCTAATAACTTTGATGCCTTTTGACTAATCAACATTAAACAATCTGAGAAAAGTTAATGCAGCATCTGAGTGCTCCTAGGAACCAGCCTCTTTTGTCCATGCCGCCCAACTGGTCCGGAGATTTCATGCCCTGTTCCTGTGCAAGCCCCAGCCCATTAGATGGACTTTGGGGGGAATTGTCACAACTCACCTAGGGTGAGCCTACCTTTAGCAGTCAGTCTGGTACATGGAATGTCTGCAGTGCCCTATGCATACCCAGAATACTGTGAGTTGTGAATCGGGTAATAGGTTTCCTTGCAGCCTGCCACTCTTGATTGAAAACTTGATAATAGGTTTCACTATAGCCCCCTATTGTTAGAGCAATCTAACTCATGCACACAGCAAAGGTCTATTTGCACCAAAAAATCCCTTAAACATTACAAGGCACCTGCTATGCCTAATGACCTCCCAGGCACGTGACAACCTGCTTCTCAAAAGATCCCGGTTCATATGAGTTCAGCAGCCGTCTTGAGGGCACTACAATAAATACAGCGCCTAAAGCACAAGGCCTTGCTTGGCCTCATCCTCCGGGTCAAGGAGCATCATAGTCTGACTCTGCTCATCTGAAGGAGCAAGAAATTCCACAACCGAAAGACACTATCTGTAAATACTCTTCATTCCTGGTTCCTTGCATCACCTGAAAGAAAAAAATTAAATATCATCAGAGAAGTGTATTTTGACATTGCACGCATGCTTAAAAGTTTCCCGATAGACCAAAGTTACAAATCTTCAAGTCACTTGCGACTTTTGGGTATCTCTTGATTTTGAGTTTATGCAAGACTGGGGACCAAATATATCAATATTTTATGCAGTGCAACCCAGCATGAGAATCTGCAGTTCTGCGCTGCATCAAATGGAGAGAGCAGGACGGTGCCATATTTATTAAGATTGGCACATTCCTGCTCTTACAATGCACTGGTGGCTACCTAGCACCATGGTTCAAGGGTGCCTGCGTTGCAGGCAGGATTGATTTTGTGCAGGAAGGTGTATCTTCCGGATGTATCTCGTTACAATGCATCCTTTTCCCACGCATGCCTTAACAACGCAGGTTATACAACGCAAGTCGTTACAACGACTTGCGTTGGGGGTGCTGTATAGTGAATAGTTTAATTTACTATTCCAACTCCAGTCCCCGTGGATAGTAGGGAAGGTTTTGGATAGTAAATTAAACTATTCCCTATCCTACAGCGCCCCCCAGCGCAATTCGTTGTAACGAATTGCGTTGTAAAAGTTGCGTGGTAAAGGTAGTGCGTGGTAAAAGTTGCGTTGTAAACGATGTTTACCGTATCTTCCTGCACCAAACCAATTCTTAGAGACTTTTTCCTCATTTTAAATGTGCTGCCACATTCAGCGGGAAACAACCATTACAACGCAGTCATTACAATGCACTACCTTTACAACATGGCTGTTACAATGCGACTAAATTTACATTGCATACCATTGCAACACAGACATTACAATGCATGTCACTACATTGAATGCCATTACAACGCATACCATTTCAACGCATTATAAAGTAAGTGTAGTAATGTGAGTCCCCACAAGCACCCCTGACGACCAGCCTGGGACATAGGGACAGGGAAGGGCTAGGACAAGAAGAAGAGGAAGACGAAGTTCAGTCTGCAGGCAAACAGGATCATAGTCACGGAGGTGATGAAACACCATCAACAACTATTCGTCACCTCCAACGTGTCATTGGGCAACAAAAGTGCAATATGGCGGGACATCATGGACAAGGTGAATGCCGTCGTTGAGCACAAGAGGACAATGGATGAGGTCAAGAGGCGATGGAATGACATCAAGTGGCGGACCAAGGAGAAACTCTCTGCCAACCGGAAAGTAGCAACGCAGACTGGAGGTGGGGGCCCAGCGCCACAGCTCAAGTTGGATGACATGGAGAAGCTGGTGTCGACAGTCATCAGTGTGGAGACTGTGGCCGGAGTCAGGGGATCATACACTGCTCGACAGGACACAACACAACCGCAACAAGGTGAGTGACCATCAGGTACTGGGGGGACGGGTGGAGATGGGCACAATGGTACACATGCACAATCAGGCAGAGCACAGTGCACACCCACAATGACTCTTGGTCCTCGCCCAGTTCTACAGGCTGTCAAAATGCACAATACCATGCTGTCTGAATATCAACATGTACCATGCTGCTACATACATGTGGAAACATTGTAATACACCATTTCCCCTTCACTTCGCAGTAGCACGGTCAACACCGCCTGCGGAGCAGTCTCAGCCATTCTTCACTGATGACGAGGAGGCTAACACCAGCATTAGCACTCAAGACATCATTGACCTCATACGCCACTCACCTCCGGGTGAAGGGCAGCCCAGCTACATCGAGGAGACCACACCCACTACCCAAAGCCCCCAGCAGGAGGCACCCACATCCCCGGACTCCCCCAAGACTCAGTGGTCCATGGACCTAGTCTTTCTGTGGGGTGTCTCTTGAATTTGAACATCATTGAGGGCATGGATGGCATTGGATTGTGTTGATTTTTGTATGTTTTTCGTCTTTTTGGGGTGTTTAACTGATGTTCCTCTGGCTTCCTTTGCTTTTAGGTGCACAAGAGAACCACCAGTGCCAGGAAGAAGTCTTGCAGCGGTGTGTGCAGCACAACGTCACATGACGTCACATGTGGCCACAGACAACTCTGCAACTCGTGCAACTGTGGCCTGTTGTACTGACAACTGAAGAAGATGGATCCAAAGAAAGGTGGCCGTAGCGCCTCTACAAAAAAAGTTGCCAGTGCCACTGCCAGTAAGAAGGACCAGAAGAAGCAAGTGGGACAAACCTACCAAGGAGACTGGTGTGCCCACAGACACCTTTTTTAGGAAAAAAAACTACCCCTGCAGCAGCAGCAGTGTCAGCCGGGGACCAAGCTGGGAGCAGCACCTCCGCTTCATTGGGCTCAGTGCCACCACGCCGAGTTAGGTCCAAGCCCTTGAGTGTTGCAGAGGCAGCCACTTTAATTGTTCAATCACCATCGACCAGTGATGTAGGCTCATCAGAAGAAAGTAGCACCCAATCAACGCAGGGTGTAACTCAGCTGACGAGTGCTCAACAACCACAGCCTCAAAGACAACCCCAGATGCAACTAGTACAAGTGCAAGTACATGCGCAAGGAGAGGCGCAAGTAGAGGCACAAGTAGAGGCGCAAGGAGAGGCGCAAGGAGAGGCACAAGAATAGGCGCAAGTAGAGGCGCAAGGAGAGACGCAAGGAGAGGCGCATGGAGAGGCGCAACTAGAGGCGCATGGAGTGGCACAACTGCCCACAATGCTTGTTCCTCCAGAAATAGGGCCACATCAGGAAATCGAGATTAAAGCTGAGGTATCATCCGAGGAAGCCACTCCTCCTGATGATGATCCATTGTCTCCTAGATCCCCAGCAAGAAAAAGGTCAAGGAGGGCTACTACTACAAGTTCTTCTTCAAGCCCCCTTCCTTCTGATGACCTTGATGTTGATTGGAACCCACCAATGCAGTTAATGTTAATGTTAATTTATACTTGTATAGCGCTAATTCACCTCCAGTCTGAGAGTGTGGGACGCCATGAGCCGACAAAGGTAGATAATTCTAAAAGGAAGGTTCCCGCAAGGTTTTCACTTATGGCTGATGATGACGACGAGCAAGAAGTGGTGTATGCTGCTGTTGAACAGTCTGACGACGACCCAGTCATCACAGACGTCACTCCAACCCCAGCGGGCATGCAGCAGACAGACATTTTAACCCTATCCCGAATTGCTGCTGAGCGGGATGTGGGTGGCGTGGCACTGGTACCACCACCAACGCAGATAACTACTACATAAACACTCCATTACCTCAAGAAGTGGTGCTGTAAGTGCACAACAGAGTCGAATTCAGCCACGCTCATCCTCCACTTCATCTGGCATTGAAACTGAAAGTAGCACCTCCACCACCAGCAGACATTTCCAGTCCCCAGTTTGGGACTTCTTTAGTGTTAGCGAAAAGGCAGAAAACATGGTTGTTTGTTTGATTTGTAAAACTGTAGTTAGTCGGGGTAAGCTTGGTACCAACCATGGTACCAGAGGCCAGAGAGGTCATCTCCAAAAACACCACACTATCATTTGGGATGCGCACCTAAGGAAGATCCAGGGAGCCAAAAGTACAACAAATCCAACTGTATCCATTCATATTGCATCTGATGATGACGAGGGGCTGATCATGCAGGGGGAAGTAAAGAAGCGACAGACATTTTTACTGGTACACCCAGTAACCCTGGCAGCAGCACTGCAATGGTAGCGCCCACACCCTCTACTCCTGCAACATGTATTAGGCACACTAAGAGTCTGGGAGAGACACCAATGCGAAAAAGTACATCAATGAGCCTAACTGGTTTGAAGAAGTCTGCATCATCATCATCATCACGTAAAACGGTCCAGCCCACCATTAGAAGCATGTTTTGGTCAGATGCGCCATTTGAACGCAACCACCCAACGGCACATCTGTATAATGCAAAGCTGGATAAAATGCTAGTGCTGGACCTTCTCCCTTTTTCTTTCGTGGAAGGGGTGGGTTTTCTAGAATTTGTGGCAACAGTCTGCCCTAAATGGAAGGTTCCTAGCCAGTCCTATTTTGCCAGAGTTGCTGTTCTAGCACTACATCAAGATGTGCTGGAGGTGATTGGCGCAGCTATTCAGAAGAGTGTTGTTCACACTATCCACCTGACAACAGACATGTGGACCAGTTGCCAAGCCCTTGATTACATGTGCATCACTGCACACTGGGTCTCTTTTGCAGGGGTTAAAGACAAGTTAAAAGCAGGTGTTGACACGGACACAGTTTTTCAAGCTACTCAGAAACATGCAACAGTAGGCATGTTTGCCATGGAGAAATCTCATACTGCACCTAACCTTTTGGAGGAGTTTGACAGGAAGGTCTATGAACGGCTGCATCCAAGAAATCGCCTGATTGGTTATGTTTCCATGGATAATGGCAGTAATATAGTTAAGGCCATGCATCAAGGTGGCTATTTCAGAGTGCCGAGTTTGAGGCACAGTTTTAACATTGTTGTGCAAGATTTCTTGGAAAAATAAATCACAGTCAGCAAGTTACTGACCACCTGCCGAAGAATCTGCACACACTTCAGCCATTCTTTTAAGGCCCGGAAGAGGCTGAGGAGCATGCAACATGAACATAGACTGCCAGTCAAAGGACTCATCCAGGAGGTGGCAACACGTTGGAACTCAACCTTCTACATGCTTGAGCGTCTGTCTGAGCAGTGAGGGGTAATCAATGAGTATGTCTATGAACTGCGTTCTACTATGAAAGACATGAGGCTAGAGTTGGAGGAATGGAAGCTAGTTGCAAGCCTGACAGACATGCTTCGTCCTTTTGAGGTCTTCATGCGTGAAGTCAGCAGGGAGGACTGTACTTTGGGCAAAAGTTTTCCCATTGTTGCGCATGCTAGAGCACCAACTGAAGGCGGTGTCTTCAACGTTCCGAGATGATGCTGAAAAGCAAGACGCGTATCAGTCGGCGGAGAGGTAATTAAGCCGCCTAGTTGCCAATGAAAGGCTTAAAAACATACATACAGAACAACATTACATTTGTGCCACTATTCTGGATCCACTGTACAAAAGGCAGTGGCCAACAAAGCATTCATTCCTTTAGATGAAGCAGATGTTTCAAAGTACAAACATTGGCTAGCTCTGTCAGCCACTCAGTTCGAAAAAGAGCGGCAGAAAATTTAAGAAGCTGGCAGAAGTAGTACTGAATCAGAAGGCCATCCGGCGTCGAGTTCCACTTTTGAATCTGTGGCCGAAGGGAGTCACTTTCCCTCACAGCTGGTAACGACACCAGCAATCGTATCATCATCCTCACATGCACCAGGCCCAACCATAATATTGTCGGGAGCGGATTGGCTAACTCATCAAGGGTTTGCTCGTTCCAGTGATGCAAAGGCCACAGATAGTAAAACAAATTGGAGCAACCCTGGAGAACCTTGAGTCGATCGTGCAGGCCTATCTGGATGACCCAACAGAGGTCTTTGTTAATCAGAACCCATTGCTGTATTGGTATAGGAAAAGGCCTCTATGGCGACTGATCACCAACCTGGCTCTGAATTATTTGTCTTGCCCACTCGCAAGCGTGTCTTCAGAACGTGTTTTCAGTGCTCTAGTGCCATTGTAACTTCAAACAGGATCCACCTCTCAGCTAAAAATGTGGAGAGGTTAACACTGATCAAGATGAATCAGCACTTCATTAGACCAGATTACAAAATACGTGAATGCACACAGGAAGAAGAGGACACCGACTTAGGTGACAGAAGTTCTTCTCTGTTAGCTGACCTACTCCCGTCTCAATTCATAGAGTTTGAGGACGAGCTCTACTTCCCTGACACCGAGGCCTGAAAATTACTTCCTTTTTTTTTGTCCTTATTCACTTTTATTCCTGTGTGTCTTTCTTTGTTTTGCAACTTTTACCACAACAAAACAACTCTAATCACCTGATCACAACAAGTCCATCAGCAGCACTTTCTTCATCTTCATTCCTTATTGATTTGAAGGTGCCGCAGACTGCATTCCTGAGGTTCACAAGTTCACAACTCAATCATGCTCCTCTATCCTCCTCCTCCAGACTCCCCCTGTCCATTTCCCTCAAGGCAGATGGATGGATTACGAAGAATAAAGAAACTTTGTCTTCGTAGACGAGTCCCCTCAAGTGGGACTTGAATTACTGACTACATGCTTGCTGCTTGCTGACAGTTATTTCTGAAATTGCCAGGAGAGGCTGCCCTGTGGGCCCTCACTTTCAGAAGAAGATGCGGACAAAAAGTGGAACAGGTAATGAATAATGAGAAGAAGATGGCATGCAGTGGATGGCTGTCTGGCTCTGATGAAAGCAATTGCTGTTTGTTTGTTGTGTATGAAATGAATCACATGTCCTCTGTTATTATTTAATCTTTTACACACTAAATGTAACTCAAGTCTACTTTGCTGTTTTTTTATCTTGTTTAATTCAAATTTTACTTCAACTGCAGGGGCCACTACGTTGCATTTTCCAATATGCAAAATGTCCTTGGACTTACTGTTTGCCAATATACCATGATGATTGTCTTGATTAAATAATATATCTTTTTTCTTTACAGTCACTCACTGGGATGGATGGATCATCAGCGTCGCTTTATGGAAGAACTATGGCCAATTCGTGAGTGGCAAACAGGTAAACCAGTCTAAAACAACTACTACAGCAGAACTACATGTCTTTCTAGTCATGGTATGGAGTGGTCGAGGCAGTGTAGTGTTGTTATGCCAGGCAGAGTCCATACAGCAGTTCATGTAAAATTGAGGCTATGTGGCTTGCTGCATACAATTAGATATGCTTTGTCTGTCTGTGACAAAGAGCCTAGGCATGCTACATCAGGTTGCTTCACTCAGAGGTGGGTGGTGCCTGCCTTGACCGTCTGCATGGCCATGCCGCAAGCATGGGCCAAAAATCCGTTCCCCTCGCGAAATTTGCGGTTTTTCAGGGCGAAATTGCGGTAAATTAGCAAATTCTTGAGCGTAACGGATTTTTGGCCCATGCTTGTGGCAGAGCCATGCAGACGGTCAAGGCAGGCACCACTGAGTGAAGCAACCTGATGTAGCATACCTAGGCTCTTTGACACAGACAGACAAAGCATATTTAGGATTTAGGGTTCAGTGCGGTTTACATCAGTTTTTGGGTTTAATTCGGTAGGGTTTCCACGGAGTCTAGGGCTCAGGGCGCAATGCAGGCTCGTTCATAATGATGTTGGCAAGGTTTGGCGTTTTTTGGTCCAGAATTGGCCGAATTTGGGCCTTTTTTGGTGTTTTGCGGGCGCGTGTGTTTGGGTGAAAAGTAGTCGTACACCTTCCAGTGGGTCGATTTTGTTCTTCCTTGCTGAGATTCTTGGGAATCGCTGGAACAAGTGTCCTGGTAAGTTTCAAGAGGATCGAAGTAGTGGAAGTGCTGAAAACAGCTTGGGGGTGTTCTAGATTTTTGGGGGTGGGTTGAGGGGTCTGGGAGCACTGCTGGGAAGGTCTCATTTTTATTGCAAGTGGTTTGAAGAGAATCCATGGTGGAAAAGGGGGGTTTGGGCCTAGTTGCAGAGAGCATTTTGGCACAATTTAAACTGAGGCCTAGCAGTGTTGCATGTTTTTGGGGGGCTGCTTGGGGGTGTTTTACATTTTTGGGGGTGGGTTGAGGAGTCTGGGAGCACTGCTGGGAAGGTCTAATTTTGACTGCAAGTGGTTTGAAGAAAATCCATGGTGGAAAAGGGGTTTGGGCCTAGTTGCAGAGAGCGTTTTGGCACGATTTTAAGTTAGGCCTAGCAGTATTGCATGTTTGTGGGGGGCTGTTTGGGGGGGTTCTAGATGTTTGGGAGTGGGTTTATGGGTCCTGGAGCACTGCTGGGAAGGTCTAATTGTGATTGCAAATGGTTTGAAGAAAATCCATGATGGGAAAGGGGAGTTTGGGCCTAGTTGCAGAGAGCGTTTTGGCATGATTTAAACTGAGGCCTAGCAGTATTGCATGTTTTTGGGGAGCTGCTTGGGGGTGTTCTAGATTTTTGGGGGTGGGTTTATGGGTCTTGGAACACTGCTGGGAAGGTCTAATTTTGATTGCAAGTGGTTTGAAGAAGATCCATGGTGGAAAAGGGGTTTGGGCCTAGTTGCAGAGAGCGTTTTGGCACGATTTTAAGTTAGGCCTAGCAGTATTGCATGTTTTTGGGGAGCTGCTTGGGGGTGTTCTAGATTTTTGGGGGTGGGTTGAGGGGTCTTGGAGCACTGCTGGGAAGGTCTAATTTTGATTGCAAGTGGTTTGAAGAAGATCCATGGTGGAAAAGGGGTTTGGGCCTAGTTGCAGAGAGCGTTTTGGCACGATTTTAAGTTAGGCCTAGCAGTATTGCATGTTTGTGGGGGGCTGTTTGGGGGGGTTCTAGATGTTTGGGAGTGGGTTTATGGGTCCTGGAGCACTGCTGGGAAGGTCTAATTGTGATTGCAAATGGTTTGAAGAAAATCCATGATGGGAAAGGGGAGTTTGGGCCTAGTTGCAGAGAGCGTTTTGGCATGATTTAAACTGAGGCCTAGCAGTATTGCATGTTTTTGGGGAGCTGCTTGGGGGTGTTCTAGATTTTTGGGGGTGGGTTGAGGGGTCTGGGAGCGCTGCTGGGAAGGTCTAATGTTGATTGCAAGTGGTTTGAAGAAAATCCTTGGTGGAAAAGCTTTTTTTTTTGCAGTATTACATGTCTTTGGAGGGTTGCTTGGGGGTGTTCTAGATTTTTGGGGGTGGGTTGAGGGGTCTGGGAGCACTGCTGGGAAGGTCTAATTTTGATTGCAAGTGGTTTGAAGAAAATCCATGGTTTAAAAGGGGGGTTTGGGCCTAGTTGCAGAGAGCGTTTTGGCACGATTTAAACTGTGGACTAGCAGTATTGCATGTTTTTGGGGGGGCTGCTTGGGGGTGTTCTAAATTTTTGAGGATGAGTTGAGGGTCTGGGAGCTGCTTGGGGGTGTTCTAGATTTTCAGGGGTGGGTTGAGGGGTCTGGGAGCACTGCTGGGAAGGTCTAATTTTGATTGCAAGTGGTTTGAAGAAAATCCTTGGTGGAAAAGCTTTTTTTTTTGCAGTATTGCATGTTTTTGGGGGGTTGCTTGGGGGTGTTCTAGATTTTTGGGGGTGGGTTGAGGGGTCTGGGAGCACTGCTGGGAAGGTCTAATTTTGATTGCAAGTGGTTTGAAGAAAATCCATGGTGGAAAAGGGGGGTTTGGGCCTAGTTGCACAGAGCGTTTTGGCACGATTTTAAGTTAGGCCTAGCAGCATTGCATGTTTTTGGGGGGCTGTTTGGGGGGGGTTCTAGATGTTTGGGAGTGGGTTTATGGGTCTTGGAGCACTACTGGGAAGGTCTAATTTTGATTGCAAGTGGTTTGAAGCAAATCCATGGTGGGAAAGGGGGCCTAGTTGCAGACAGCGTTTTGGCATGATTTTAAGTTAGGCCTAGCAGTATTGAATGTTGTCGGTCAGGCTGTTTAGGGGAGTTCTAGATGTTTGGGAGTGGGTTTATGGGTCTTGGAGCACTGCTGGGGAGGTCTCATTTTGATTGCAAGTGGTTTCAAGAAAATCCATGGTGGGAAAGGGGGTTTTGGGCCTAGTTGCAGAGAGCGTTTTGGCACGATTTAAACTGTGGACTAGCAGTATTGCATGTTTTTGGGGGGCTGCTTGGGGGTGTTCTAAATTTTTGAGGATGAGTTGAGGGTCTGGGAGCACTGCTGGGAAGGTCTAATTTTGTTCTAAAATAGCAGTTTGCACCTAGCTTGAGCGTAGTGTTAATATCATCCTGTTTTTCCATCAACAATTACAGGCCGGCTTTTACCCTGTGCGATTTGAAAAACGATTAACTCAGGCTTACCATTAGCGATCCGCAATTCCGCATCCGCCAGGCAGGCAGTGGATAGTGTGTCCGGTAACCAAGATTGATCGACGGAGCGTCAGATGGAATGGAGGAGTACCGCGAATAAGAGGAATGGCTGGATGCATGCAACTTCCCAAATTCAACAGGACAACTACAACATACAGTTACAGTATCTTCTACATTTCTCCTTATCTTTTAAATAATGTTATTGTTGTGAACCTCTATGAGTGTGACTCTGTGCATTTGTTTGCTCTCTGCTTCAAATTCATTCCTCCAGCCATTGTATACATTTTCGTTTGCTATTTTTAAAAGTAATTTCATGTACTAAGTGTTGTTTATTCTCTCTGAGGGCAGATGGGCAAGTGAAATTGCGTAATTACTGCAGCCCTGTACTGTCACATTGTTTCTTCATAGTTAGTAAGTTGTAGAATGTACTACTTACTTTAACGGAACATAACCATCCATTTAGCAATCAACTTCATGCATGCAGTAGTGCATGCACTTCCTTTATGTCCCTTAAAATATGTATGGATATCTTCATATCCAAAGATTTGTTTATCTCATTTGTTGTTTGTCCATGCTGTGTTTTTTTTCCTCTCTCCACAAAACTTTCCCCAAAAATCCCATTCCCATCCAATTTTCAAACCCTAACACTCTTCCCCCGGGCTGTGTGGTTTTCATTGAGGTGTGACTAAATGACAACAATAATTCACACACGTGCTGGAGAGGATAAGGTCAAAGCAACAGAAAATTCAAGGCTGGTGATGGAATCCGAGGATATATTCTTACTCAGCTTGACAAACACCCATGACTATTTGCAAATCAAATCTGATTTTCATGTGCGCCATCAACTGGATTGATCATCAAGAACATCCTCCTCCTACACGTGGCGAATAATTACGCTGCTGTGTCATTCACCTTCAGTATTATTTCTTGTAGTAGCCAAAGCCAAACTCCACCCAACCAGTAGTTATACTTTGAATTAAATAATTTAGCATCTGTTAGGCTAAATTATGGCACTGTTCTTGTGTACTGTGCTATCTATCGTACTGTTCTTATGCTCCGCTCAGGCCACTCAAGGTTTCAATATCTTTTTTTTCTTATGCTGCTACTGCCACTGAGTACCAACACTACTACCACCACAACGATGCCATTTCATCCGCCCAGGATTGCCAACCTTAATCGCCATTTGCCATGCAGCCAGCCCTGTGCCAAGCCCTATTCTCAAACACGAATCACAGGTAAGATAAGCGTTTAGGGGGAGGAAGAATAATGGAGTAGGAGGAGAGAGGAGAGACTGACGGTAGTACTAGTAAAGTAGTAGGACAATTGAATTCACTAACTCTGTGAGTGGCACTTACTTTTGTAAACATTTGGTCGATTACTTGGACAATTTGAATCAAGCAGCCAGTTAAGTTTCAGGAAAACAAACGTACAGTTACCCCTCCCCCCCATCTACCCCGCAAAACAGTAAAAATGCGTATGCTATGTTTAAGTTGAAAGTAAATAATTATTTTTATTCCTAACAAAAGTAAACTATGCCGCAAGACCCGACCCACCCCCCTCCCTAACCCCAAAGAATGTCCGTGAAATAAAAAGACCCCAAAGTCCAAAAAACCCTACTCCCAATTCCCAACCCCCCAAAAGTCTTTAAAAATGAGGCAAGGGACAGTCTCTCCTCCTCTACTGCCGCAGGCGGTGTCCTTTGGCCAGGTGGTCCTGTTGCTCCCTGCGGAGGTTCTTCTTGAACAGGGTTTTCACTCTCTCCATCTCCTGCTCAAGGTTGGACACCCTGAGGGTTAGGCGGTGGATGCGTGCCTTGTATCTGCTGTGGGGGGCAGCGGATTTTTTGGCTGCTTGGTGGTGGTGGGTGGCTGCGGTACCACGGCTCCGTACCACTGGAGGCTTGTGCTGACTGGCTGACCAAGGGTGCGCGGAGGAGGATGCAGCTGTCGTGATGGATGTTGTGGACTGAGACTGCGTGTCCTCCTCCTCCTGGGCCACCAGCCACTGATATTCGGCGACAATCACCTCCAGCTTCCTTTGCCGGGCGCGTCTAGCCAGCTCCTTCCATGTTGGTTTGGAAGGAGCATCTATATGAAGATAGAAAAACATACTGTAACCAATCCTCTTTAAGATTGACACAAAATAATTCAGCAGAAAGTTGTGTCACAGTAGCACTAGCAACTTGCAAGCACAGTACATAATATTTGTGGCCTGTATCTGTCTAACCTCCCACTTCGTCGGCCTCTGCTTTAACATTAGTGGGAATTTCAGGAATCAATTCTACTAGCACTATATGGACTCACTTCATTAGACTCAGACAGTACACCAGTCTTCTTCTTCTTCTTCTCTCTTGTTTAGCTAAATTGGTAGGTAAACTTCTGGAAGCCGGCATAATGCCAGCGCAGTCAACTTGCACCCGAGAAAAACAGACGCAAGCCATGATGACACAGACTTGCGTTACTGTACCACTCTAGTACATGCAGGTGGTGAAGCTTTTACTTTTCTATTACGGGTGGCACTGGCCATACTCTGTTACAAGGGCTACTGTGATTATGATTGTGAGAAGCATTTATATAGCGCATGGCTACCCAGAGGCATCCCAGCGCTTGATTAATTTAACTTTCACCCTGCAATGCCAATGACTACTAGAAAAGGAAAATGAAGAAGATCAATAATATGATTATCTATCCCTTCACAGGATATTTGCTTACATATGGGATGCTTTGTTTTTTATTGAGTGAAGACAGATAGGCCACACATGAATGACAGAGTTGTAATACAATTATTAACAGAGGTAGTGAGTGGCCCCCGTAATGGCAGGATATATGCTGTGCTTGCAAACTACTGTTACTAGTCATGGTAGTATTCTGATAAATTACATCTTTTTTTTCTTTGCCTTTGCTAGACTGGAACGGACGTGCGGTTGCGGTTTTAAATGCTCTTCAAAGTAACACTTACTTCATCCAGTGACCGTCTACTCTGTCTACATACACCTATGCTATCTATGAGTAAGATAGTACCATGTTCCAGGCATCCATCCATTCAAAGTAAATGTCAATCATTCTTCTTAATGTCTCAACTGGACAAACCTCAGTTTTTCTCACAGAAAAAAACCTTTTTATCTTATTTTGGAAACCTCCAGCCATGCATCCGTGCTTGACTTGGATTTGAATTTGAACCAAAGGATATATTGCGCACACAAACAGTTTCTGTTTCACCCACCCAGGCAGTCTTTTTCCCTTTCTCCTTCCACCCATCCTTGCTTCAGCCTTCAACCGGCCATGCATCATATTCCCAGCCACCTCAGGCAGCATTCAAAAACACGTATCATTCTTTGCCAGTCATTACTTTTAACTCACTTGTTCTTCCTTACACCCTTCTTTTCCTTTTCGTTCATCCCATCCATCAACTTCATCTCTTATCTGACTTGGTTTCTCGATAAAACTTTCACAGCTGAGTTGAAGTCAAATTTAGAGGCAGCCATTGGTTACTCGTTAACTCCTGCCGCTAATGCTATTGCTCATGCGAAGTCAAGGGTGAATGTCTTCTACCCGGTTGACAAAAACGTACTTCTAAATTTGTAAGTCTTCTTAAAAGTAAAGTGTACTTGTACTGTACAACACATACACCCATGCAGAGAGCACACTCTGCAGTCTGCAATCTCAATAAGTAAGGAATATAATAGCTTAACACTGCCCGCCACTACCGTGGCATCCCCCACAGCAGTTCCCGATGGCTGTTCCACCACTTACGCCCCAGGAGTGCCCACTTCCGCGCTGGCCCCGACAATGATGGATGGCTGTGCCGATGTTCCGCCTAGAAAATACATTTCATATTCCTAGATGCCATATACACCACTCCCTATTTTTTCTAGGAATGAAAATTTTTCACTAGTACTGCATAAACAAATTTAATAATTTGTGACTCTCTAGTCTCGAAACTACAAATTTCCCTTTCTTCAGCGAAGGTTTTTTTTTATTTATGCTTAGCCGTAACATGTCTTGCTACACTTTTTGGCACAACTGATTAATGCTTGCTTTTTAACACGCACCATTTTTCTCATAACAGACAGAAGCTTCACTTCTAAGAACAAGAGCAGGATCAGATCATCATCACTTGGAGTCAGCAACGATTCATCCCCACAAAGAAGACTTGAAGTTCCAACCAGGTGAGGGCTCTCCCACAATTAATGTGTGAAATCAGCCACTTTTCAGTTTTGACCGTTTATCTTATATGATGGATTTGATTTTAATAAATGTTTTTACTTTTAATAACGCTTTAAAACTTACATAGACTCTGTGGTTTTTGGTCATGAGTGAGTGAGCAAAAGGGTTTGCAATTTGCAAGCATGAGTCCGTGGCTCAGACTCTGACTCCGTAGTCTTATGTCCTAGGTTGTATAATATTTGGGGATCAATCATCGCTGCATTCGGGAGCTAAAATAATGACTCTGACACACTAGCTAGTCAGTAAGGAGATTGGGGGTTCAACTTCTGTTATGACTGAGGTACAAAACATTTCTTATTGCTTTAGTAGTCACTTACTTGTGATGCGTTTTAAAAAAAAAATTTATTTTAAGGTGCACAGACTCTCTTCGTCGATATTACAACCACTTAATTATTCACCTTTACCGCTAGCGTTACTGTTGCTATGCTGTATTCAAGGTGAAGTAAAATGGCCGTCACGCTGTGCGCGCTTACATCATATCCTCCCAGAATGCTTTTCGTTTTAGATGACGCGTCAGGCTTCCGATGATGTTCCTCGCTCCGGCACCAGAATGGAGATGCCTGCCTGGCAACAACCTCTGACACTGCTCGTGCAACTCCAGTGCGATAATGGCTCTCGTGTGCAAAAGTGAGTCATTTTAAAAGACGCTAGATATTCCGTTGAAAGCGTCAGATAGCACAAACAGATGGGCAAAAGTAATATTTCTTTTTTTTTTTTTATTCAAATCTTTTTTTATTGAAGATTAAAGATGAAAATAAAGACAATACAATAAGTCTTACAGTGTACAAATGGACAAAAATGTTGGCATAAGGATGCTTACACTAATCAAAAGCAAATCAAAAAGAAAGGATAAGAAGAAAAGGGGGGAGAGAGAAAGAGGGAAGAGAGGAGAGAAGAGGCGAGAGAGAGAGAGAGAGAGAAGAAAGAGGACAGGTGTATCCACAGAGCAATAGCAATAATAATATTTCTTAAATAAGCCACAGTACCTTAATTGCTTAACGAAGATCTTCCTAAGTCGATATTTCCGCTTATACTTGTCCCCACAGTTGGTTTTCCTCTGTGGTATTTTTGAACAAATATCTCAATTGTCGTTTCCTTTACGTTTCAATAAAAGCATGATACAAATCTTCCTCTTATAGCATGGATTTGATTCCTTGTTGATTTCTTCTTTTCTTCATAAATACATTTTCTTTCAAAACAACATTTAATTCTAATTCCAATTTCCAAGAACAACTCCTCTATGCTGCTTCTTCCTGTTGTGAGAGGTGTTCTTTCCCTTGTCGCCAATTAAAAGAATTATGCAGCACAGCAACATGCTCTGAGCCTGTACAAAGTTTCCAGTGCAACTGCCCAAGATGCAGCTTGGCATTCTACTAGAACATTCCTAAAGAATTAGAACTCTGAGTGAAAGAAAACACTCTTAAATAACAAGCATAAGTAAATGTCACAATCTGTCAGTAGAAAGAGCCAACACAGGCCAAACAATGCATACATCCACCAATAAAAAATAGATGCACACACAAATCCATCACATATCAAACTCAGCTGGACATCAGGGGAATGCACACCCAGCAAGTGCAAGGCAACATACACTGACAGCACTGCATGCACACCAAGCAGTGTGTGCACACCAACCAAACCAGTAGCACACATATCTGAGTACCACACCATGAACTCCCACAACACAAATCAGCACAGCACACAGAGAACATCACACACAGGAAGGGTAGCAGTACCCCAGCAAACAGTCATACATCTTAACCACCACCCACAAATGCACAACCAAGGGAAAACCAGGGGAAAACAACATGACTATAGTACTGTGCTGCTCAAACATATGCACTGTGCATGAGCAATCATGACAGCAAAGAGTAGAAGAAAATAAAACATAACTAATTGGAAAACTGTCCTGAGTGTCACATTGTTCCTGTACCCAGTTCAGCCTCACACAGCATAGTGTCACACCATGAAGTGGTGGGGGGGGGCACACACTGGCAAGCCATGTGGTTGAAGACAGGAGATTGAAGTGGTGTGTACTTCAGCAGTAGACAAGTGAGGAGCGTACAATACACAAACACATGAGTCACTCACAATGTGTAGGCATCAGAAGCATATATAGGGGATGGCAGGACTCCACATACTACATACCATACTGGAGCCAAAAATGGGTCAAGTGACAGCAATGCATGAGAAAAAAATAATATCAGTGTGGCTGATGAGGTCTGTGAGCACAAACAGTAACAACATACATGTCTGATCAACAAAACGCATTACAGACTTGGCAGTCACACACTCTGCATACTCACAACTGTCAGCAACAACCAAGTAGGTGTCCCTCTGGAGCGCAAGGACACACCAACACACTGCACAGTGCCCAACCTACAACTCCTACATGTGCCCACAATCTCAACCACATGGCAGGCAATTTAAACAAACACGCACTCATTACCTGGATCATACATGTGTACAGTTGACATTGCAGGGGCACACACACATCAACACTACTAGCAATGACAGCCCATTCACATTGTATGACCACTCAAGTTCACATATTCAAATGTACGAATGTGACTAGGAAGACAATCCTACACCTGATGACCACACATCAACACTGATTTTCGGACATCAAGAAAGATCACACAGATATGATGTCCCCTGGCCGCCCCGCAAGTAATCCTGTGGTTTGAATACACCTTCTGTTCTGGTATTGCATCCAAACATGACATGTGTACAATTTAGCAAACGTGACCATAGAATGATTAGGAGAAGAGTAGATCACCACAAACAACCATCATTGCACCAAGAAGAACTAAAGTGCCTGCCACCTCTGGTAAACTCTGAAAAAGTAAAACAAGCAATTGGCAATGTTGAAGTGGCTTACTGAGCATGTGTCACATGAAACAATACCCATACATGAAACCTTTTTTTTAGCAAAGACATAGACAAAGCAGACAACAGGAGTAACTGTCTTTTTTGCATATCACCAAGATAGGCATTCAAAGTGACAAACAGCAAGGCCATTGGCCAGTCCGTAGTTCAAATTAGGTACATGTGTGTGTCAGCAGGACAGCAATCCTTGCCGATGTGCTGCGAGGTTGCGACCCCACCAGTAAGGCATCGGGAGTCGCCGGCCTGGACACAGGACACCGAAGCAGTCTCGAGCCGGTGTCTGCCTTTCTGTCCTGAAGCTCGCACCACTATGAGTGGGCCGTCCCAGGAGCAGGCAGTAGCGGGAAATGGTACAGTTGAAGTCCGGAAAGGCCCCCGCCAGTGGTGGAGGCGCACGCCCAGCCGGAATCTCATCCTCGCAGGGGACACAACGCCCGGACTATCCAGGTAATGTTCACACCTGAGCCTGAGCCACTGAATGCTGTACTCCCTCCGGCAGGTGCGGGTCTGAGGGGGACTGTCTTGGCCTAGATTCCGATAACAGGATCCCTTCCCGGGTGTCATAAATGACCCGTTCCTGCACGCAAGTGTCCGGCGATAATGGAAGTCTGTTTCCTAATTCTGTTCATCTACTGGAGGCGCCGGGCCTCTGGGGGCATACTTTCTTGTGGCTCACTATAGGTATTGATAGTTGCGAAAACATCCTGTGACTGGTGACACCTGATCATTATATCGGGGCCAGTGTTTCAAAAAGCTCAGTGACTGGGGCTTTTTTCTACCTGTTGTTAGAGGTGTTTGTGTTAACAGGGGTCCAGTTACGCCAGAACAAGGCACATGTGTTTACAACAAGGCAACTACTGAAGTGTAATGCAACTTTTGAAAAAAACTTACAGCCAGAATCAGCCGCCAGCATTCCTGTGGCCAGCATCATTGCGTGGGGAGACGGCAAACCCCAGAATCCCTATCGCCAGGAGGACCGGTCGTTGTCTTTTAGCTCTAGGAGGCGCTTGATTTTTTTGCAGCAGCTGCCAGAATCAGCTGCCAGCATTCCAAGACAAGTTCAAGAAGATCCGGTAAATCTATACAAGAGACAGTTTCTCAAATTCTTCGAGTGGGCATTGAGGGAGGTTTTTTGGGACTAAAAAAATATGAATTTCTAGTTAAAAAATTTCGCAGAACAGCAATTTTATACTTTTTACCCAAAATTCATAAAAATCTAGAGAAACCCCTTGGTAGGTCGATCGTCTCAGGGTGCGACTCGTGTTTAAAACCCATTTCAAAATATATTGACTTCTTTCTAAAGCAATTTTTGAAAGAAGTAAATTCGTATCTAAGAGACACTACAGATTTCCCCACAAAGGTTGAAGGAATATCCTTTGATGAACAGACCCAAATGATGGTAAATATGGATGTTATATCACTTTATATGCAGATCCCTCAGGATGAGGCGTTGGAAGTTATAGATTGTACTTAGATAGTAGAGAACGATGTCACAGGGTCCCAACATCAATTATCCTGAAACTTGCAGAAATTGTGCTTAAAAAGAATTACTTTAGGTTTGATGACCAATTTGTTATGCAGGTTAAAGGTACTGCTGTGGGTTGTCCTTATGCCCCAGAAATGGCAGTGCTGTATATGGCCCAGTACGAGAAAATATTTGTGGAAAACAACAATCCTTTTGGAGAAAAAAAAAAGCAATGGTGGCGCTACATTGACGACTTCTGGCTCCTGTGGAAGGGGAGCCAGATGGAGTTAATTGCATTCCATGAATAGCTTAACTCCCGACATGAAGATATTAAATTCTCCATACAATGTAGCAAAACTAAAATGACTTTTTTGGATGTGAAGATTATGTGATTGGAAAGTCAGTTAAAAGCATCCCTCTATAAGAAGGAAAGTGATAAAAATACAATTTTACATCCTAGGAGCTTAAAGGCAAATCTCCTGTATGCGCAACTCCTAAAAATCAGGAGAAATTGTACAGAGGTCAGGGAGTTTGAAAAACATACGCAAACTTTTTGTAACAAGATGGCACAAAGGGGATACCCTAAAAAACTGTTAAAACACTCTTTAAAAAGAGCGAGGTTTACACCTAGAGAATGTCTCCTCCAAGTTAAAGAGAAGAAGGAACTAGATCAAGTAGTATGTGTCACCACTTTTGGACCTGATACACACAGGTTCAGACAGATGATACTCAAAAACTGGCACCTCCTTGAGGATCTTTAATGTCCATTCCCAAAACCAATCTTTGCCATGGCAAAAGAATCAGAGTATCGGACAACAGATCGTACGTGCTGATATCTCGTTGCCAAAGTCAAAAAGCGATTTGTTATCGCAGTGGAACTACAAACCAGTTGAAGGCCAACACAAGTGTGGGAATTGTGTGACATGTAACAATACTATTAAAGGCAATGAATTCAATCATCTTGGAGTTAAATGGAAACATTCTGGTTTTTCATATTGTAAAACAAAGAATGTGGTATACGCCATACTATGTAGGCCTGGGCATCAAATTCCATTCCGCTCGCGGAAATTGCGATAATTTGTCGTTTGCGCGTTCCGCGGAGTGCGCGAAAATGTCAAAACTTCTGTAATCCGCATAGTCCAGGAATTTTTTTTTTTGCTCGCCCTGTAAAAATACGTTCTCGCTCATGCGATCGCCTTACCTGAATCCCCGCGTTCGCCGACAAGTTTTCCCTCGGTAGTGGCGTCTCGGATCCCCGGCGTCAGTTGAGTTGGATTGCTACTGACGCCGGGGATCCGAGACGCCACTACCGAGGACGGCCTATTGACCACACGGGTAACTGCCACGAATTGATATTATTTTTGAAACTGACTATTGAGCCCAGGGGATACATTCTTAATTGAAGACAGAGACTCTGCACATATCGAAAAGGCTAATACCTGGTACAATATCGAACATATATGTTTCCCAATGGAACAGGACCAATAAGAGGAATCCTAATTTAGCGAGGTAATCCCGGAAATATTGATACATGTATGGATGAGGACTTCGGATCAGAAAAACCCAGCGTCTGGAAAATTATTTAGCCCTGAAGAAGTTCTGGTAACGGAACGAAACGCGTTGGCTGGTGTTTGTATGGACTATTAAAGGAACATTGAATTCCATATATTTTTCATCATTATTCACGATTCAGCGTCGGTATGAATGTGAACGGCTTAACGAGTTAATACTCTTCAACGAACTATTGGACATTTGACTTTGTAGCGGTGCTTTTTCATTTATAAAAAGTATAGATTATTTCCAACTCTTTGGATATGCCTTTGGGGACAGGGGGCATTTGAAAACTGCACGCTAGTACCTTAGAATTTGGCAATACAAATTATATTGGTGATCTTAGGATTGGTGCTTGGAACAGGAATGGTCCACTGTCCGTAGTTCTGTTACATTAAGAGCCCACAATAGTAGTTGTTGATCCTGACGTAGGGGCGTTTCAGGAAATCAAGCTTCCTGCAAACAAAGTGGAGCAAACCACTGTTTCGGAAGATCTATTGTCTTCCAGACCACCAACAAGGAAAAGGAGGCTTAGTCCATCATCTTCCTCTTCTTCTGATGGCCGTGATGCCACTTGGCAGCCACCAGCTCAGTCTGAGAGTGACGCACGCCACAAGACAATGCTTCTGAAAAGGAAGGTTCCTGAAAAACTTAGTGTTATGGAGGTAGATGTAGAAGAGGGGGATGATGTTGATCAAGACAAGCCAGTCATCACGCACATCACTCCCGTCCCAAAGGGGATGGAGACCAACATTCTCACCCTATCCAGAAAGGCTGCCAGGATATAGCACGGATACCACCAACACAGGTTACACCACCACGACCTCCAGCTGCCATATTGGCAGGGACCTACATCCAGCTCAACCATCTCAGTAGGTAGTGGTAGTGAAAGTCACAGTGTAGCTGCACAGAGTCACATTCCAAGCAAACCCTCCAGTTCATCTGGTATTGAAAGTAGCACATCCAGCAGTGCCAGAAAGTTCTCCTCCCCAGTTTGGGACTTCTTTTCTGTTAGCACCAAAGAGGAGAACGTTGCTATACGCTCAATTTGTCGACAAGGTGTTCGGCGGGGTAAGCTTGGTACAAACTATGGTACCGGAGGCCAAGCAAGTGGAAGGTGAAAAAGAGGGAGACATTTCTAGCCCTTTCCCCAGCAGTGTAGTGGTACCGCCCACATCCTCCTCAATAACATCTGAGTGGCACCGCAGTAAGAGCCATACTCAGAGTCAGGCTGGGACACCAAGGCGACCGAGTACCGAGTACCGCAATGAGACAAACTGCGTCGTTGAGCCTAAGTGGGTTAATGAAAACAACAGTACCACAAAGGAAAGTAATCCAGCCTACCATTGACAGCATGCTTAGGTTGGAGGGGCAGCTCTAACGCAACCACCCAACCGCACAGTTGTACAATGCAAAGCTGGCTAAAATGTTAGCACTGGACCATCTCCCTTTTTCATTTGTGGAAGGGGTGGGTTTCCTTGAATTTGTGTCAGCCATCTGCCCTAAATGGAAGGTTCCCAGCCGTTCCTATTTCACAAAAATTGTTGTTCTGGCACTACATCATGATGTGCTGGAATTGGTTGGACAAGCTTTGCAGCAGAGTGCTGTTCACAATATCCACCTGACAACAGACATGTGGACCAGTTGCCAAGCCACAGATTACATGCGCATCACTGAACACTGGGTCTCTTTTGTGGGGGTTAGAGATAAGCTATCTGAACGAGGTGCTGTTGACACAGCTGAGATTTTTAAAGCTACTCGGAAACATGCAACTGTAGCCATGTTCGCCATGGACAAATCTCATACTGCTGTAAACATTTTGCAAGAGTTACGCAGCAAGGTTTTTGAATAGCTGCGCCCAAGAGGGCTTAGTATTGGTTTTGTTGCCACAGATAATGGCAGTAATGTACTTAAGGCCATGGACCTTGGTTCCTATTTCAGGGTTCCGTGTTTGGCACACTGAATAAACATTATAGTTCAAGACTTACTGAAAAAAGAACCCATAGTCAGCAACTTACTGACCATCTGCCGAAGAATATGCACTCATTTCATCCATTTTTTTAAAGCTCGGAAGCAGCTGAGGATCATTTAACGTGAATATAAGATGCCAGTCAAAGCACTCATCCAGGAGGTGGCAACACGTTGGAACTCAACGTATTACATGCTTGATCGTCTGTTTGAGCAGTACAGGCCACTCAATGAATATGTCATGCAAAGACTGGATGCTACTGCGAAAGGCATGACCCTTCAGGTGGACCAATGGTGCCTAGTTACATGCCTGACTCAGATGCTTCATCCTTTTGAGGTTTCACAAGTGAAGTCAGCAAGGAGGACTGTACAATGGGCCAAGCTATCCCATTATTGCAAACGCTAGAGCATCAGCTGAAGAAGGTGTCTGGATCACACAAAGGTGAGGACAAAAAGTAAGCCTATGACTTGGTGGAGAGCTTAGCCCGTCGCTTAACTGAAAATACAAGGATGCAAAATAAGATTTTATCACAAGAACATTACATTTCTGACACAATTCAGGATCCACGGGCAAAATTGGGACATTCATTCCTTTTTCAGAGATGGATGTTGCCCGCTTCAAAACTTGGATAGCTGAGGCAGCGAGTAAGTTGGAAAATGAACGGCTGCTAATTAAAAGCCCGCAAGATCAACCCACAAGAAGTACTGCATCAGGGCATGTGGCATCAAGTGCAACTTCGGAGGGTGAGGGTAGTGCGCTTGGCTCACAACACTCACCATCACTATCAACAACAGCAACAATACCTGGATCATTAGGCCCAGTAGAATCGTTACACGGTTGGTATTTACAGTTAGGCATTAATAAGCCCAGTGCTGATGCACAGAGAAAAGTGCCCAAAAGGTTAGCAGCAGCACCCCTGAACATTGAGCGGATGGTCCAGGCCTATCTGGATGACCCTACAGAGGTGTACATTGATCAAAACCAATTGCAGTATTGGTATAGGAAAATGGCCACTGCTCAGCAGGCTGGCGATAAGCTATCTGGCTTGCCCTGTCGCAAGTGTCTCTTCCGAACGTGTTTTCAGTGCTGCTGGTTCCATTGTAACAGTGAGAAGGACCAGTCTCTCACCCAAAAACGTGGAGAGGTTAACAATGATCAAAATTAATCAGCACTTCATACCACTGTATTAAAAAATACATGAAGCAAGCAAAGAAGATGAGGACAGCGGCTCAGGTGACAGAAGTAGTGTGTCACATCATGATTATCTACTACTGGCTGAACCCCCAGAGTTTGAGAACGAGCTATGCTTCCCTGACAATTAGGCTTGCACTTATTGTCTTCCTCCCTTTTTTCCTTTTATTTGTGTGTCTGGCATTCCAGTTACAAACTTCAAATCACAACAAATCCATTACCACCGTCTTCTACTCTTCTTATTTCAATATACACGTTTCAGGTGTCTCCATTTCACAGTACAGTCCTCCGAATCCAGCTCCTCCGCTCCATCATACTGAATCTCCCGCCTAAATCCATTGCCCTCATGATGATTGGATGATGGAAAATAGAAGAAAAAATAAAAATGTTCCTAATCCCGCCAAAAGTAATGGAACATGATGACTGTTATAGATATCCTCCTTTCAGAGCCAAGAGAGACTGCCCATTAATGGAACAGGTAGTGATTGATGCCATGCATTGGATGCAGAGTCGCAGACTGAGTAATTTTGTTGTTGTTTCTTGTGCATGAAGTTATGTCATTGTGCACTAATCATCTTTCTACAGTACACACTAAAGGTAACTCAAGGTGAATTTTCCCCCTCTTGTTGCGCAAAAGAAATTTGTACTTCTACTGAAGCTTGATACATTTCTTTTGATTGAATACAGGAAGGGGACTCAATCTGCACACTGAGTATGACAACAGCACCGTCCATGATGATGATGGCGAAAAAGGCAGCCCGTTAACTTAAGATGAGAAGGAACAGGTAATGAAAACGAATGGCATGCATTGGACACCTGACTCTGAGCGATTGATGTTTGTGTTTTTGTTGTTTGTTTGTTGTGCACTAAGTGAAGTCAAAGTGTATTTGTGATCTTACTGTACACACTAAAGAGTGACTCAAGTCAATATTATTTCTACTCTTGTTGTGTAATAACAAAATTTTACTTCTACTGAAGGTCGATCTTCACAGTCAGTCAGTACAAGTATCAGGGATGATTGATGGAATAAAAACAAGTCAGGAGGACGTTTCATGAGTGGCATAAAAAAGCCTAAAGGTAAACACGTCAACAACAACCACAGCAGACCCAAATGTCTGTGTAGAAGTGGAGTCGAGTGTAGGGGTGGGATGACTGCAGTGCATTGATTTACTAACTTAAATTGTAAAATGCTATGTTTGGAATGGATATGTGCTTTGTCCAACTCTTTAAAAAAAAAGTACTCTAAACGGAAGATGTGCTAAGCAACGTGCCATCACTGTGGGCCTGCTCTGTCCTGTTGTTGTTGAAGGCCAATGCTGGAAACAGACTAGAGTAGAGATGATGCATACATGCCACCTTGGAAAGTGTTCTTATTGCACTACACCATAACTTGAGCATTTGTTTCAACTTTGTTTCTCAATATCCCCTTTGTTTTTCCATCTACAATTACAGGCCGGGCCTTGCCCTATACTTGGGAAAACATTACAATGCACACTTACCTTACCAATAAATCTACATTTTTTTCCAGGCGGGCAGTGGCGACTGGCGAGTGGCGACACCCAATATTGATGGAGGAGAGGACCAAGAGGAATGTTGAGATGCAAATCCAGTTCACATTTTTGACTGGGCAGGTCGCTCCCTCTGCCACTGCGCAGACCCCCCTGTTTGCTGAAGCTTCATGTAGTCTGCTGCCTTCTTGCAGACTGGTATGGTGACTTTGTGTCATCTTCTTCCCTGCTGACTGTGTTTTTCGCTCCTTTTGCTCTATTGACTGTGTTCTCGTTCTGCCTACTGTTCACTTGCCACTTGGTTTTTTCATTTTGTGCCCGCTCTCGTTCCACCTACTGCTCCCTTGCTTTCTTTTGTGCCCGCTGTGCCTGCTTCCCCCCTGCCCCCTCTTGACGTCTGTGTCACTATCTCCCGCCGCTCGCGTCCCATGAGGCCCTGCCCCCTCGCTACCCATTGGCCGCCCCGCTCCCAGCTGCTCCTCCCTCCCTCTCCCCCTCATATGGAGGCCACGCAGTGGCCGCGCAGCGGACGGGTGCAGCGGGCATGCAGTTGGCGCACCGAAGGCGCACCAAAGGCAAGCCTGTCTGCGCCCATCCGTGCCTGGACCGCACCCAGCGTCAGGTCCCCTTGCCCTCGATGATGCCAGCCCACCCGCCGGAGTTACGATGCATCCACCCTCCACGCACTCAACACCGGCCGGACCCGAGCCTGCCACCGAGCTTCCCAGAAACACACCCACGGACCCTTCGCCTGCCAAGCTTGCAAATTTACCTGCCTCCGGACCTGCACCGCTCCCGCCAGATCAGGCACCAGCAACAACCACCTCAAGTGTAACCTGCTCAACATCCGCTCCGTCCACAAGCATGCCGTCGAACTCTGGAACCTCCTTAACACAACAGGAGCGGACGCCGCCTTCCTCACAGAAACCTGGATGAACGCCTCCTCAGCCCTCGACATTGCCATAGCCATCCCGGATGGCTACAAGATCACCCAGAGGGACCGCATCAACCAAACCGGAGGAGACATCGCCATCATCCACAGAAACACCATCCGCATCACAACCAACTCCGACGACACCCTCACCCCCGCCGACCACCTTCACTTCCAGATACACACCTACCCCAAGACCACCCTCAGAGGTACTCTCATATACCGACCCCCGGGACCACGCACACAATTCAGTGAAGCCATCGCAGACTTCATCAGCCCGCTTGCCCTCACCTCCTCAGACTACATCCTCCTAGGGGACCTCAACTTCCACCTGGAAAACAACAATGACAACAACACCACCACCCTGCTGGACAACCTCGCCAACCTCGGACTCAAGCAACTGGTAAACACCCCCACCCACTACGCCGGCCATACGCTAGACCCAGTCTTCTCCTCCAGCAAACACATCTCCTTCAGCCACTCCACCGGACTACACTGGACAGATCACAGCTGCGTTCACTTCAACTTCAGGAAAACAACAACCCACCACCACCCGCAACAGGCTCCCTGAAGGTGCTGGAGCAAGATCACCACCGACCAGCTCACCACTTCCCTGAGCCGAAACCCCCCCACCAACACTACGGACTCCAACGAAGCAGCCCGCAACCTCACACAGTGGCTCACCAACTGTGCCGATGCCCTTGCACCGCTGAAGAATCCTCCCAGCAGACCCGGCAGCAAGAAAACCTTGTGGTTCACCAACGACCTCAAAGACTCCAAGAAATCCTGCCGTACCCTCGAGAAAGCCTGGCGCCACGACCAGTCAACAGAAAACATGACAGCCCTCAAGACCGCCATCCGCCAACACCACCAGCTGATCCGCACCACCAAAAGGACAGCATTCAGAGAACAACTAGACAACAACACCCACAACAGCAAGGAACTCTTCAACATCGTTAAAGAGCTCTCCAACCCCAGCGCCAGCAACAACGACATCACACCCTCGCAAGACCTCTGTGACGCACTTGCCTCGTTCTTCCACCACAAGATCGCCAACATACACAACAGCTTCGGCGCCCAGACCACACACCCAACCACCAAACCAACACTCCCCACCACCACCCTCTGCGCCTGAACCCCCGTCAGCACTGAAGACACCACCCACGTGATGAACACCATCCACTCCCCTGCCCACACCACATCTTTAACAAAGCCGACTCCATCATCGCATCCCAACTCCGGAACATCATTAACAACTCCTTCGCATCTGCCACCTTTCAGGAGAGCTGGAAGCATGCAGAGATCAGCGCCCTCCTGAAGAAACCCACCGCGGACCCCACGGACCTCAAGAACTACCGCCCCATCTCGCTCCTCCCATTCCCCGCTAAAGTCATCGAAAAGACTGTCAACAAACAGCTAACCACCTTCCTCAAGACCAACAGCTCCGTCGACCCCTCGCAGTCTGGATTCCGAGCAAACCACAGCACCGAGACAGCCCTCATCGCAGCCACCGACGACATCAGGTCCTTGCTCGACAACGGGGAAACTGCTGCCCTCATACTCCTCGACCTATCGGCTGTATTCGACATAGTCTGCCACCGCACCCTAACTAACCGCCTCCACTACGCCGGGATCCAAGGAATGGCCCTGGAATGGATCACCTCTTTCCTCTCTGACAGGACTCAGAGAGTCCGCCTCCCTCCCTTCCGCTCAGCGGCCACCAAGATAATCTGTGGCGTACCTCAAGGCTCCTCGCTCAGCCCCAGCCTCTTCAACATCTACATGACCCCCCTCACAGCCATCGCACGCCAACACAACCTAAACATCATCTCCTACGCTGACGACACCCAGTTGATCCTCTCCCTCACCAATGACGCCGGTACCGCCAGAGCCAGCCTCCAGGAAGGAATGAAAGACGTCGCGGAATGGATGAAGCTCAACTGTCTGAAACTGAACTCAGACAAGACGGAAGTCCTCATCCTGGGACCATCCCCCTCTGCCTGGGACGACTCCTGGTGGCCCCCTGCACTGGGCACCGCCCCCAAGCCCACGGACCACGCACGCAACCTAGGTTTCATCCTGGACTCCTCCCTCACGATGACCAAGCAAGACAACGCTGTCTCGTCATCATGTTTCAACACCCTGCGCATGCTCCGAAAGATCTTCCGGTGGATCCCCACCGAAGCCAGAAAGACAGTCACCCAGGCCCTTGTCACCAGCCGACTGGACTACGGGAATGCCCTCTACGCCGGAACCACAGCCAAATTAGAGAAAAGACTCCAATGCATACAGAACGCTTCTGCACGACTCATCCTGGACATCCCCGGACACAGCCACATCTCTGCCCACCTGAGAGACCTGCACTGGCTCCCCATCAGCAAAAGGATCACGTTCAGGCTCCTCACCCACGCTCACAAGGCTCTCCACGACATGGGCCCCGAATACCTTAACAACCGCCTCACGTTCTACACACCCACCCGTCAGCTCCGATACGCCAGCCTCGCCCTCGCCACTGTCCTACGGATTTGCAGAACCACCACCAGAGGGAGATCCTTCTCCTACCTGGCTGCCAAGGTGTGGAACTCCCTCCCCGCCCACCTATGACTGACCCAGGACCATCTCTCCTTCAGGAAGCAACTCAAGACCTGGCTCTTCGAGCAGTAGCAGCACCCCCCGCTCCCAGCGCCTTGAGACCCTTGGAGTGAGTAGCTCTATAAATGTGTCTGATTGATTGATTGATTGATTGATTGACCAGGATAACACAGTAACAGTATCAACTTTCATCTTCTTTTAAATAATTTGATAAAAAAAATTCTACAACGGTGTGTTCTTGTTGTTGTTGTTATTATCATTAGGTTTGCTCTCTATTTTTGATTCATCGCTACCAATATTTAAAAAATTTATTTGCTATCTGTAAACGTATTAAGCCTGAAACAACTGAACAAGAAGTGTATGTAATCCGGGTCTCCTTATCAATCATCATCATGCATGCATTTCCTTTTTCTCCCTTAACATATTGATATGGATATGGTAGTCTACAAAGATTGTCATTTGTTGTTTGTCCAATGCGTACTGTTTTTCACTGTCAAAACTTTCCCCAAACCCCCTTCCCATCCATTCAACAAACCCTAACCCTCTTCCCCCGGGCTGTGTGACTTATTGAGGTGTGACTAAATTAACTTTACACCAATAATTAATCACACGCTTGCTGGGGCAGATGTGGCGAAAGCAACAGTACTTCAATTTCAAGGCAGAGCGATGATCTTCTTCTGCTTGCCCACCCATGAGCAGTATAATTTAGAGGTAATTTTTAACAAAGGAACATATACCTCCGCATTAATTGCCGGCATTAATTGGATTTGTTGTCATCCTCATATGCAACACTAACTGTTACGCTGTAGGCCTCGTCAAGTGACTCTACACAACTATAGTTTGTAACTCTGTCTAGTAGTCTATCCCCACCACCATTATGTTTTGTTGTGAAATATTTTTGCATATTAATGTTGCTCGATACGGTAAGTTCTGTACTGTACTTCATTCTACTACTCCTCAAACAGTCTCTCAAAGGTGACTGACTGTCTCATTTTCTTTTTTTGCAAATGCTGCTGCCCTGTCAGTGTCTAATACTACTACTTCCACAACCACCACAATCATGGCATGTTAGAAAAAGGAAACCATCATGCAGCCATCGCTGTGCCTAAGTTAAACATCAAGCAAAGGTAAGGGAAGTTTGGGGGAGGCACAATTAATAATGGACATGTTTTCAATCAATTCACACACCCCTTTAAGTCCAGATAAAGAATGCATAGACTAGAAGAGAGAGAATGACAGTACTGGTAGGACAACTCAATCAGTGAGGGGTGTCGCATCTATCTGTTTGTGTCTTACACAGTCAGCGAATTATTTAAATCAAACACTGGCTGTGGGTGGACCTGCACCAGCAAGGAAACAGTGTGATGTAAAACAGTAACCCCACCTACAAAACATTAATGACATTGTATGCAAAGTAGAAATATAGATTTATTATAACCCTAACAAAAATAAACTATGTAAAAAAAAAAGAAAAAGCTGATCCACCCCCCTAACTAACCCTAACCAATGTCCATAATCGTAATGAGAAAGTACAAATGTCCAAAACCCCAACACCCAATTCCTACCCACCAAAACAAGAATAAAAAAAGGGGCAATAGACAGGGTCTATGTGTGGCGAGATTGTCTCTGGAGGACACGTCGCATTTCCTCCTCTAGTTTGGCGACGCGGTGCTTTAGAGCGCAACAGTTGTAGCCACAGTGGGGCAGGGGCACCGGAGATGGTAAGGCGGCAGCGGGCGGCCGCCAGATGGTGGCGCCGTACCACTGGAGGGTGGTGGCTGGGGCCGGGGGCACTGGAGGAGGCTTCAGCTGCTGGCACCTCTTCCTCCTCCTCTTCCAAGACCACCGGCCGCCGATATTCCAGTCGGATTGCCTCCAGCTTGCGGCGCCGTGCCTTGGCGGCCAACTCCTTCCGATCTGGTTTGGAAGGAGTATCTGTATATCAAAAAATAAAAAACAAGACAATTGTAAAATACACTTCTAGAAAAACACTAAGACAAGTTAATTATACACATAATGGCATGGTAGCACTATAAAGCACAGTACATAACATTTGTGGTATGTATCTATCCTCCCACTTGCTTGGGCTTTAACATTTGCAGGACTTTTTCAGGCATTCAACCAACCGTGCATCAGAGTCTTTACTATCAGCCACCTTTGCAATTTGCATGCTTGCATCACACGTATCCTTCTCTCTGTCAGTCATAAATATTACATCTCGCCCGTCCTTCTTCCTTCCACCCGTCTTTCACTTTTTAGTTTAACACCAGGTGATCTGATCTGAGTTTTAGTCTTCTCCATAACACTTTCAAAGCAGAGTTGAAATCACAGATAGTTGAGGCCATTGTTTACTTAATACTCCCGCCCCTAATGCCTTTACTAATGCCAATTAAAGGGTGTCAAACGTTCACAACAACTCTTATTTACTGTTAGGGCATCATTAGGATGTTTAACATTGTGGTGGGCGGTGCTGAAAGCACAGCCCACCGCAATGCTAAAAATACATGTTGTGCTTCTCCAAGCAAAACGTGACAGGCACTGTACAGTGCCTGCCATGTTGTGCTTTGAAAGGCAGGGGGCACCATAGGTACCCTCCATGGGGGCCCGCAACGGTCCCCCCAAGCAAACTCTGCATGCCATTCCAAAATGCACATTATATGGCTCGCGGGTGTGTTTCAGACACCATATTGAACTCTTTTCCGCCCGGTCGACATGTCGACTTTGCGGAAAATCAACGGACGGTCTTTCTATCTGCCGTGGACCCCCCAGCTATTATAATATGGTGGGGTCTTTTCTACAGGGATGGCGGGCGGTTTGCCCCCACCGGGCAGGAGGGGGCAAACCCCCCGCCATCCTAATGGGGCCCTAAGTCTCAAAAGTACAGTATACACACAGTACACCCTTGCAGTGAGTGTAATGTCAATAGTTAAGGATTATGAATGTAACTTACCAATGCCCACCACTGGTGCTGGCACACCCCCTACCACTCCATCGCATCGGCAACTGCCGCATCATTGTCTTCACCGCTGGCCCTGGCAATGCTGGTCGGTAGTGCGCCTAGAAAACATTTCACATTTTTTAGGCGTCATATACACCTCCCCCTATTGGTCAGTAGCAAGATTAAAAAATTATTTAATAGTATACGACATACATCACTAGTACAAATCAGGTAGTAGTAGAGTAGACACTAGTAGTTATATATGGTCCCTAGGGTCATTCTAGCCTTTGCTTAGTTAGCCCGAGCCATGCAACCATTTTACCTTTGTGTCTTTTATTTTTGCACATGTGATGTTACCTTGCAGCTTGTTGTATAAGACACCTTTAAGCAAACATGACCTCATACTGCTACTGTCTAAGCGCTGCATGCCAGCGGTCAACCAAAACATTAACAAGCCACTTTTTTATGAAGTTCTGGTGAACTGTTAGTCCATATTGCTTATCCATAAATACTACACTTTTTGGCACGGCTGAGAAATGCTTGCAATATACTAACGTGCACCATTTCATTTTTCGCATTACAGACGGAAGATTTCCTTCTACAAACCTGAGCTTTGCAGAGCTTATGATGCAACAACTACCATTACTAGGTTCTTCTAAGGTGAGGGGTCCCCAGAATCCACTCAGAGATCTTCATTTTTACATTTATATAAACTATATTCCTACCTAGGGGATGGTGGTGCTTCCACCACTGTTCAGTTATCATGATTTATTTCCCAACTGTAAGTAAGTGTAACAATGTGTATTCTTTTAATGTTATTGATGTTCCTGTTGGTGCTGCATTATAGAACAACGTACAGAGCTTGTCAATTCAAAATAAAAAATTTGAACTTACATAGACTTGGTGGTATTTGGTGTGGACTTACACGAGTGAGCGAGCGAAAGGAAGGGTGTGCATGTGCATTGCTTCCACGACTGAGAGGTTGGGTGTGTTATGTTCTGGGTTGTCTACTTGTTGGGTATCTTGGGGGTAGGGTTCGGAGAGCTAATAGTTATGATAAGACACTACTATAACTAGTCGGACAGGGATTGTGGTGGGTTCTGAACTTCAGATTGAGGTGTGTGAGGAAGGTCCAAACTCCCCTCACCAACATTCTATTTTCTTGTGCAAAGTTCTTTATGTGCAAAATCCCTGCAACAGTAGTAGTATGTCATATCATATCAAAATAGAAATAAATCTGGTTGGGCTTTTGTTGGTGTGAATTGTCAAAGCCTCAAGATTAACAAAGACTCAAGATCAATAAGACTAGAAGTTGTACATGAGGACGACCCAAAGGACTGGACTCAATGGCTAGAGCTACTGGTAAATCTAAGTTTTATTTACAACCTTTTAAATAAAGAGTGGCCAACTGGGCAAGCTTAGCTACTATAGTACAGACAGAATAATAGTAGTAGTAGTACAGAGAGTCATCATAGCAGAGGCAGAGATAACAAGATTTTCGAAACAGTACAGATCGAAGGATAATTGTTGGTAAAAAATAACATTAGGAAACGGAAACTGTAGTTTGGTAAAAATATGGTGCAGTAAAAGTTATGGAATAAGAATTATTATTAAAAATTATCGAAATGTTTGATAAACTAGTATTAATACCAATTTATAAAATCAGATTACTTATTTTGGTTTATCTGCAACTATATGGTCATACGTTATTTATCGATCAATAGGTTAATGACGATACTCAAAGAACAAAATTTATTCGAATTCTCCCATTGAAAGTTTTACCAAAATTGGTAAGTTTATTGATGTAATAAGGCTTTTTTTAATATGTAGAACTATTACAGGTGTGTCTTTTTCTAGGTATCAGAGTCTTCTAGATTTATTATATATTTTTTTCGTTTTCATTTTTGCACATTATGGGTAGAGATGATGTTGGTTCGAATCACATTCACTAGATTTAAGATTTTAGATACATATATATATTTTTCACCTTTTCACTCTTTTGAGCTGTTTTCTTCTCAAAGCACGGCGTATTCTGAGGTGATGAGACTATATCTGGTTTTTCTCTAACTTCCTCTTTGTTTCTTACTAAGAATCTTTTATTTTCTTGTTACATCCCAATAAAATCTAGGGGATGTTGTTTATAAATTAGTTGATTGGAGAAAATAACTTTGGAAAAGTTTACTGTTTCCCTGTGCTAATATTAGATATGTCTAAATATAGTAATTCTTTTGTATAGTAATGTATATATCTATGGTTTGCATTATTAGCACCTAATATAATGTATGTATCACTTATTTTTAGCCCTGACGAAGTCCTCAGGCTTACTAGCCGGACGAAACACGTGTCAGCATTGAACTATACATTAGAAAATGTTTGGGAGAACTGTATGCTGCAACTGCTTATGAACTTTGAAGAAATAAAGGAAAAATAAAATAATCCTCAGAGACACTTTTTTATTGGTTGAAGAATCTTTATCTTGATTGGACATTTTGTACTATTATATCTAGATTTGCTCAGGTTGTGAATTGTGTAGAATTTGACATAACAAGTATGAAAAGGTTTTCCCTTTCTGGCTTGTTTTATTACAATTGTTGACAAGGGCTGTATCTCCACCTTTGAGCATATACTAGAGGCTTGAATAATTTCTATAATATCACAACATCTCCTATGCGCATAAGTCTCCCTCCTGTCAAGTTTGTATATAAAGTGTTATTTAGGGATTGCAGCAAGGAGTGTTATTTTTGAAAAACTTATTTAATAATGTGTTCCAGATCTGAACGTAATAAAGTAGCAGAAGATATGTTTAAGAACTTAAGTGCAGGAATATCGGTAAACAAAGCAGTTGCACAGAGTATATCTAAAAGCAATGAAGGTCTAAAAATGAAATTTATAAAATTGGAACGTCTTAAGAAAACTGAGATCACTAAATGGTGGGATGGAGCTACCTTGAAAGAATACATGAGGTTGGAGAGAATACCTAGGGGTCTCCGTTCCAATTTATTTCCTACTTATGATGATTTAGAGGACGATTTGCTTTTAATTTGGGAAAAAGAATTCACAGGGAACTCAATGAGATTAATGAATATTCTTATTGAGAATTCTGAGAGAAAAGCCAATCAAGCAGCAGAACAGGTTGACATACTTGAAAAAGAGATAGAGGCCTTGAAACTAACTGAAGCAACGAAGAAAAATTATACTATTCTAGAAGGGGTATTAACTAAATTTGAGGATGAAATTAAGGACAAGAAGGCACGAAAGTTGAAACGAGATGAAAACGATTATCTTAACGGAAGAGTTTTCACTTTCGCAAAATAATTTGACAATTTGGTAAGAAATGATTTACAAACAACTACAAACTTAGGGGTCTTAATTAAGGATTCAACCGTAGTCCTCTACTCTTCCAAACCTTGTCAATAGTACAAGGGTATGGATACAATATGCTAACAAACCAGATCACAAGATGTGAAGAACCAGTAACGTGAGTCCCCCCTGGTGTAGGATTCCCATCAACGGTCTTGTGATGATCAATATTATCATTTGGTAGTCCTAATCGGGTATTGTGTCTCTAGATCATTGAGAGCGGCATACCCCGATAACCAGATAAGGGGTAGCGACCCACAATCGCTCGGTACTACCACATGATGTTGATGTGGTGGGAAGTGCAGTGTAAAAAATGTAGTAAGTGGTGATCTTAAAAAAGGATAGGGAGCTCAACCCAGAAAACTTTAATAATTGTTTGCCCCTTCCTTGCTAAAAACAAGAACAGTGTAATATCGTCATCGCAGTACAAACAAATAGCTGCGAGGAGACCAACATGTTTCAGCCACTCAGGCATTAGTCGTGAATAAGGTGTGAAAAAATTATATGAAAAAAACACACAAGTGAAAAACCAGTAAAGGATATAATTTTCCTTCAGCTGTTTCGACTCCTCTCTTCGGCACCTGGTTGAGTATGTACCAGTGTGTCCGGGGAGTACTAATGCAGTAGTATTGGTATAGAACAGAGACCCTGACGAAAGCCGAAGGACTAATCCCTGAGTGGCTGAAACATGTTGGTCTCCTCGCAGCTATTTGTTTGTACTGCGATGACGATATTACACTGTTCTTGTTTTTAGCAAGGAAGGGGCAAACAATTATTAAAGTTTTCTGGGTTGAGCTCCCTATCCTTTTTTAAGATCACCACTTACTACATTTTTTACACTGCACTTCCCACCACATCAACATCATGTGGTAGTACCGAGCGATTGTGGGTCGCTACCCCTTATCTGGTTATCGGGGTATGCCGGTCTCAATGATCTAGAGACACAATACCCGATTAGGACTACCAAATGATAATATTGATCATCACAAGACCGTTGATGGGAATCCTACACCAGGGGGGACTCACGTTACTGGTTCTTCACATCTTGTGATCTGGTTTGTTAGCATATTGTATCCATACCCTTGTACTATTGACAAGGTTTGGAAGAGTAGAGGACTACGGTTGAATCCTTAATTAAGACCCCTAAGTTTGTAGTTGTTTGTTGATTCCTGTGGGGGATAATACTTAGGCTTGGTCTATAAACATCCCTCTAGCCCTGCATTAACTCGTGTTTTTTCAAGAAATGATTTACAACATAGTGTCAGTAAAATCTCACTAGTGAGTATTGCTAGTTCTGCCTCTTCTGGGGCCAGATGTAGGTAATTCATATTTACCGACTCTTAAATACCAAATTTTATCGATTCGGTATTTAAGAGTCGGTAAATATGAAGGGGGGAGATGTAGGTATTACAGATTCTGTAATTACTGATTCGGTATTTCCCATTGATTCCTATGGGCTTTGAAGCCCATAGGAATCAATGGGAAATACCGATTCTGTAATTACAGAATCGGTAAATACCGATTTTAGCAAGGGTGCAGGGGGTGTCACTTTGACACCCTCTAGCACCCCAAAGACGGGCATGTTTGCCATGTGGCACACAGACATGCCCTAAGGGCATGTCTGTCTGTCACATGGCTAGGTGTGCATGCACACATGTGCATGCACACCTGAATTCGGTATTTTAACACCCAATTGGATTGGGTGGTAAAATACCAAATTTGTAGGGCCTTTGGGACTCTGAAGAGTCCCACCTACATCTGAGATTTACCGAATCGGTAAAAATACCGATTTGGTATTTTACAGAATCGGTAAATTTACCGAATCGGTAAATTTACCGATTCTGTAAAAATGTGCCCCTACATACCGAAAACCCATTTACCGGTCGGTAACGGCCGAAATCGGCCGTTACCGGTCGGTAAATGGCTCCTACATCTAGCCCCTAGTAATGTATCAGTAGGTAATGAAGACAGCAATACAGAAACACCAGCGAATACATCAAGTGGAAGTAATTTTTTACAAGAGGTCCAGAGGATACAGATAGGGAACAAGGAAAGCAATGCACAAAGAGGAAGACAAGGAGAGGAAGTAGGGGCAAGAGGAAATCAAAGTCCCAGAGAGAGAGTGAATACACGCTCCTGGAGCAAGAACAAGCAATAAAAGAAAACTCTAATAATATCCGAATAGTGAATCTATCTAGTTTCCCCCTTACAAATTTTTTTTTTAATTTTATTTAAAGCCATTTGTAAAGCGCCTGGTTACTCAGAAAACAGAGTGTCCCCGCGCTGAATACTGAAAGGATGCTTAGAGGGAGGAGCACGGGTACGCCAACTCAAGAGCAGAAAATGGAAAGGGATTAAGTACGTGGAAAAAGAAACGTTTTAAGTTTTCCCCGAAACCTAATTTCAGAGGGTTCCATGCGGATCTCTAGTGGGAGATCGTTCCAGCATTTATCAGCCAGATATCTGAACGAACGGCCGCCCATCCTAGCTCTGGTGATTTTAGGAATTCTGAACAGCATAGCTCCAGAAGATCTCAGATTTCTGGTGGGGCGGTGTGTTTTAAGAAGGCCTTTTAGATATTCTGGCCCCGTGCCATGGGCGATGCGATGGGCATAGCATAAGGACTTAAATTTGATTTGTTCCTCAATGGGGAGCCAGTGGAGTTTGGACAAGGCAGATTTCCCTGAGGCTCTACGAAGAAGCTTGAGCACCAATCGTGCAGCGGCATTCTGCACACGCTGAAGTTGGTGAAGTCCTTTTTTGTTCAACCCTAGTAGCAAGGCATTCCCATAGTCCAGATGGGGAGTTATTAGGGCATGGACAATGGTCTTTCTAGAGTCCATGGGGAGGAGGTCTAATACCTTCCGGAGGACCTTCAGTACGCTGAAGCACCTCGCCGTGACTTTGCTGACATGAGGCATGTAAGAAAGATTAGAGTCAAGAGTTATGCCCAAGTTACGCACCACAGCCGCAGGACAGGGCAAGCTGACTAATTCCGCAGGCCACCACAAAGGGGACCATGCAGAAGAGGATTTTCCTACCACCAACAGCTCGGTTTTGTCGCCGTTAAGGCGGAGACAGTTATTATTCATCCAAGCAGCCACAGAAGAGAGACAGTTGGAGAAATTGGTGATATATTATTACTAATTCCATCAATAATTTGCCCTAGTGATGTTTGACATCCAGAATGTTCACATGCTACATAAGTGTAACTAATAACATCTACAGTAATTTACGCTTTATATTTGTAGCTTCTACTATGCTTAGTATCTAATGTATTTGAATGTAAGGTTATTTTCTATGTATTTGTGATAAAATGATTTTCTTTCCGTATCCTTTTAGACTAAATGTCAGGATGGCAACACAATAACATCCTGGCTCAATGAAACTGTGATATGATAATATCGTAGGATCTACTTCCTTAACTTGATTTTCCGTGAAACTGTGATATAATAATATCCTATGACTCATCTCTTTAACTTGATTCTCTATTTTGTCTTTGATGTTTATTTTATAGCACTATATCAATATAGGAATGTTATTATTTATTTTGGGAACAATTACGATAATATAGCGTCTCCAATGATCGATTATCGATAAATAATTCTTTAAATACTACTTTTGAAATTATAAATAAGTGACTTATACCTATTAATAGTGGAAAGATTATATGCAACCTTTAATTCAAAAATAAATATATAATAATGATAAAGATTAATTAAGATATTGCCTTATATGCTAGCGAGTCGGGTAATAATTTAGTTTTTGCTATATATGATCTATTTTATTAGTTGTATATAATATAGTACAGAATAGAGAGTTAACCTCTTAATGATGATTATAAAACTTAGTAATAGTCCGTAATTGTAACTTTTGTTCCTCTACCCATACCAGTATGGTGTTGATACTTGAAGACCGATTGAGAATTTAACTTTAGTCCGCTTTCCGTAACTCATGATTATCTGCCCTCACTAAAATGGCGCTGAAATATATAACTTCAGGTTTGGGCATTAGTCCGTTTTCGTTAGCTACACTATAAATAGCCCCTTCCAACATGGCGCTGATGCTAGACGCCGAGCTGCCATGGACTATTGATGCTGCATTAATACAACTTTAAACGGGTAAGAGAAGATACGGCTATATGTTACATATATAGCTTTTATCGATATGGACAACGTCCAAGTAACTTTGTTAAATAAAGCGCAGGTATTAGTGGTCTAACTGCCATCTAAGATACTCTGTTTTGGTTAATTAAATACTGAAGACATTATTACATTTGTTACATTTGTCTCTATAGGGTTACAAAGAAGAAGATAGTTTCTTACTTCAATTGAAAAATATCTGTCGTTCCTAGCGACCGTCATAAATATTATGCAAAGGTAACCTTTACTAATATTATGGCTTGTTCTGTCCTGTATTTAATAATATAGTCGTTAGCGTTACTTTAATACAGGTTTAAATAACCCCTTCAGAATGGCGCAGGTTCAAGACGCTGAGATGGTTTCTTGGTTACTCGTCTTTGCCATTATTATGACTAAAGTAGGTCGGATATTCCTTTAAAATAACTTTGTTTTTATAAGGTGGTAAAGAAGAAGATAACCTCTACTTCTACTGAAAAATACCCGTTTTTTCTAGAGATCTTCAAAATATTGTTTGAAGGTAATTTTTTACACTATTATGATTTCACCTGTTCGTTACGAATTATTTAATTGTTAGTGATAATTTGGTGCCCTTAAGAAAGCTTCTGATACCTGTTACGAATTAAATCAGGGTTCGTTTATGACACTTTTAAAATAAACCGATATATGTTGTCCTTAATTTTGTCACATGAGTTAATTATCCTTTGTTTACAGCTTTATATAGAACTTATTTTGTCCTAGATCTCGAAATGTTTGATAAACTAGTATTAATACCAATTTATAAAATCAGATTACTTATTTTGGTTTATCTGCAACTATATGGTCATACGTTATTTATCGATCAATAGGTTAATGACGATACTCAAAGAACGAAATTTATTCGAATTCTCCCTTTGAAAGTTTTACCAAAATTGGTAAGTTTATTGATGTAATAAGGCTTTTTTTAATATGTAGAACTATTACAGGTGTGTCTTTTTACTAGGTATCGGAGTCTTCTAGATTTATTATATCTTTTTTTCGTTTTCATTTTTGCACATTATGGGTAGAGATGATGTTGGTTCGAATCACATTCACTAGATTTAAGATTTTAGATACATATATATATTTTTCACCTTTTCACTCTTTTAAGCTGTTTTCTTCTCAAAGCACGGCGTATTCTGAGGTGATGAGACTATATCTGGTTTTTCTCTAACTTCCTCTTTGTTTCTTACTAATAATCTTTTATTTTCTTGTTACATCCCAATAAAATCTAGGGGAGGTTGTTTATAAATTAGTTGATTGGAGAAAATAACTTTGGAAAAGTTTACTGTTTCCCTGTGCTAATATTAGATATGTCTAAATATAGTAATTATTTTGTATAGTAATGTATATATCTATGGTTTGCAATATTAGCACCTAATACAATGTATGTATCTCTTATTTTTAGCCCTGACGAAGTCCTCAGGCTTACTAGCCGGACGAAACACGTGTCGGCATTGAACTATACATTAGAAAATGTTTGGGAGAACTGTATGCTGCAACTGCTTATGAACTTTGAAGAAATAAAAGAAAAAGAAAATAATCCTCAGAGACACTTTTTTATTGGTTGAAGAATCTTTATCTTGATTGGACATTTTGTACTATTATATCTAGATTTGATCAGGTTGTGAATTGTGTAGAATTTGACATAACAAGTATAAAAAGGTTTTCCCTTTCTGGCTTGTTTTATTACAACTGTTGACAAGGGTTGTATCTCCACCTTTGAGCATATACTAGAGGCTTGGATAATTTCTATAATATCACAACATCTCCTATGCGCATAAGTCTCCCTCTTGTCAAGTTTGTATATAAAATGTTTGAAGAACGGTCAAAAAACACTTATGTAAACAATAATTGCAATAACTAAATTGACTGATTCCAACTGATCAACAAGTATTATCGGGGGATTCATGGATCGACTACTTACTATTTATCAACACTAATCCAGTCTTCCATTCAGATTCCAGAATACTAACTAAGCCTAAGTACGACTTACCACCTGACCTAGCCCACCTATTCCAGGAGTGCCAATTGTACATAATGTATGCATTTCCACTTCTTTTAGTCCTCAACAATGCATATGGTCAAATGGAGGACACATGACTACATTTTTGCATACACCAAATTGTTGGTTGATTGATTGGTGATGATGTTCTCCCAGTGCCTATTACCACTCATTGAACAAACTAAAAAAGGTTCTACTAAAGACTGGGGTAAGCACTAGCAGCACGTGACGTAACAGAGGGGGCATCACGCATACAACTAACAAATTACAAACTCATACTAAGTAACTAAACCTAAGTATCCTGTCTTAGTGACAGGACAAAGTAAGGACAGAAGTCACTATAGCATTACGTACCTTAATTACTCTAAAATAAACTCTTACATAATCACGCTGAACGAGCGGAACCGCAAAGTTGCAAACAAGTAAGATTAGTAGTAGCTCAGAAGAGCACCTGGGTTATCACAATCACAGAAGGCTTTTAAACGTTATAATTAACCTGTAATGTAAGCAGCAGCATTCTAGCTGGTTGGAAAAAAAAAGATATTCAATCAATCAATCAATCAATCACAGCATTTATAGAGCGCACTACTCACCCGGAGGGTCTCAAGGTGCTAGGGGAGGGGGGTCCGCTACTGCTCGAACAGCCAGGTCTTGAGTTGTTTCCTGAAGGCGAGGTGGTCCTGGGTCCGGCGGAGGTGGTTCGGGAGGGAGTTCCAAGTCTTGGCGGCCAGGTAGGAGAAGGACCTTCCTCCTGTGGTGGCTCTTTGGATGCGGGGGACGGCGGTGAGGGCGTGGCCGGTCAATCGAAGTTGGCATGTGGGAGCGTAGAAGTTGAGGCGGCTGTTGAGGTATCCTGGGCCTTGGTTGTGTAGGGCCTTGTGTGCGTGGGTGAGGAGACGGAAGGTGATTCTCTTGTTGACCGGTAGCCAGGGCAGATCTCTCAGGTGTCCGGAGATGTGGCTGCGACGGGGGATGTCCAGGATGAGTCGTGCTGAGGCGTTCTGGATCCGCTGGAGTCTCTTCTGGAGTTTGGCGGTGGTTCCGGCGTAGAGGGAGTTGCCGTAGTCCAGGCGGCTGGTGACGAGGGCCTGGGTGACAGTCTTCCTGGTCTCGGTGGGGATCCACCGGAAGATCTTACGTAGCATGCGCAGGATGTTGAAGCATGATGAGGAGACGGCGTTGACTTGTCTGGTCATGGAGAGGGAGGAGTCCAGGATGAAGCCCAGGTTGCGTGCGTGGTCTGTAGGTTTGGGTGCGCTGCCCAGGTAGGGGGGCCACCAGGAGTTGTCCCAGGTGGAGGGTGAGGATCCCAGGATGAGGACTTCCGTCTTGTCCGAGTTCAGTTTCAGGCGGCTGCTCATCATCCACTTGGCTACGTCTGTCATCCCTTCGTGTAGGTTGGCTCTGACGGTGGCGGGGTCGTTGGTGAGGGAGAGGATCAGCTGGGTGTCGTCGGCGTAGGAGATGATGTTGAGGTTGTGTTGGCGTGCAATGGCTGCGAGGGGGCTCATGTAGACGTTGAAGAGGGTTGGGCTGAGCGAGGAGCCTTGAGGAACGCCGCAGATGACTTTGGTGGCTTCTGATCTGAACGGGGGGAGGCGGACTCTGTGTCCTTCCAGCGAGGAACGAGGTGATCCATTCCAGTGCCTTCTCCTGGATTCCGACGTTGCTGAGGCGCTGCACTAGGGTACGGTGGCAGACAGTGTCGAAGGCCGCGGAGACGTCTAGGAGGATGAGGGCCGCTGTTTCTCCGTTGTCGAGCAGGGCTCGGATGTCATTGGTAGCTGCGATCAGGGCGGTCTCGGTGCTGTGGTTGGCCCGGAAGCCAGACTGCGAGAGGTCGAGGGATCCGTTCGTCTTGAGGAAGGCGGCCAGCTGCTTGTTGACGGTCTTCTCGATGACTTTTGCGGGAAACGGGAGCAGCGAAATGGGGCGGTAGTTCTTGAGGTCGGTGGGGTCGGCTGATGGCTTCTTTAGTAGAGCGCTGAGTTTGGCGTGCTTCCAGCTTTCCGGGAAGGTAGCGGTGTCGAAGGAGGTGTTGATGTCCCACAGGTGGGGTGCGATGACGGCGTCAGCCTTGTTGAAGACGTGGTGAGGGCAGGGGTCGGTCGGAGATCCGGAGTGGATGGAGTTCATCGTGCGGATAGTGTCTTCGGTGCTGATCGGGGTCCAGGCGCGGAGGGTGGTGGTGGGGGGCGGTGGTTCGGTCGTGGCGTGCGTCGGTTGGGAGCTGAAGCTGTTGTGTATGTCTGTGATCTTGTTGTGGAAGTAGGAGGCGAGGGAGTTGCAGAGGTCTTGCGAAGGGGTGATGTCGTTGTTTCCGGCGTTGGGGTTGGAGAGCTCTTTAACGATGTTGAAGAGTTCCTTGCTGTTGTGGGCGTTGTTGTCCAGTCGTTCCTTGAATGCAGTTTTCTTGGTGGCATGGATCAGTTGGTGGTGTTTTCGGGTGGCGAGCTTGAGGGCAGTCATGTTGTTCGGTGTTGGGTCTCTGCGCCAGGCTTTCTCGAGGGCTCGGCAGTTCTTCTTGGAGCTCTTGAGTTCGTCGGTGAACCATGGGGCTTTCTTGCTGCCGGGTCTGCTAGGCGGGGTCTTCAGAGGGGCGAGGTCGTCTGCGCAGTTGCTGATCCACTTCGCGAGGTTGGTGGCCACCTGGCTTGGGTTCGTTGCGCTGGTGGGAGGGTTCATGCTCAGGGAAGTCGCGAGCTGGTCGGCTGTGATCTTGTTCCAGCTTCTGCGTGCAACCTGTTGCTGGTGGTGGTGGACCGTGGTCCTTCTGAAGCTGAAGTAGACGCAGCTGTGGTCTGTCCAGTGGAGTCCGGTGGCGTGGCTGAAGGCGATGTCCTTGCTGGATGAGAAGACGGGGTCGAGTGTGTGTCTGGCGTAGTGGGTGGGAGTGGTTACCAGCTGCTTGAGACCGAGGTTGGCGAGGTTGTCCAGCAGGGTGGTGGTGTTGCGGTCGTTGTTGTTCTCCAGGTGGAAGTTGAGGTCCCCGAGGAGGATGTAGTCAGCGGAGGGGAGGGCGTGCGGGCTGATGAAGTTGGTGATGTCTTCGCTGAATTGTGTGCGTGGTCCCGGGGGTCTGTAGATGAGGGTGCCTCTGAAGGTGGTCTTGGGGTTGATGTGGATCTGGAAGTGCAGGTGTTCGGCGGGTGCGAGGGTGTCGTCGGTGTTGGTCGTGATGCAGATGGAGTTCCTGTGGATGATGGCGATGCCTCCTCCTGTCTGGTTGACGCGGTCCCTCCGGATCATCTTGTAGCCGTCCGGTATGGCGATGGCGATGTCGGGCGCTGAGGAGGCGTTCATCCAGGTTTCCGTGAGGAAGGCGACGTCTGGGGCTGTGGTGTCGAGCAGGTTCCAGAGCTCGACGGCGTGTCTGTGGACGGATATTTGCAATATATTTATATAACACAGAGCAGAAGAACAGACACAAAGTAGTAATAATTAAATATTTACTCACCAAGACCAGGGACCTCCACTCCTAGCAGGTCCTGCTCCCGGTCCAGGATGTCGGACCACCGGTGCGTCAGCTGGGCCTGGGTGTGCGGAACCCCAGAGCAGCGGAACACTTCCCGGTGCACCTTTCCCCACCGCTGCCTACGTACTCGGACCCAGGCCTGCCACCTGCTGCCAGGGTTAGGGGAAGGTGGAGCTGCACAAAAAAATGAGTGCAGCCAACTCCGCCTCCTCACCTCCCCAAATATGGCCCGTGCCTACACCCCTTGTGGGCGCCGCCTTCCGCAAGGAAGGCGCTCGCGGCTCTGACTGCGGAGAGCCCTACCCTTGGACATGGTTCTGGGGAGAGTGGGGCGGGAAAGAAAAGGTAATAAAATTTAAAAAGTAAGTAAAAGAAATGAAAATAGAGTAAAGTAGCTAAAAGACACACAAAAAGTAGACAAAAGCCAAAAATATAGAAGGAGGAAAATAGTCAAGGAGATAATAAATAAAAAAAGATTTTAAAAAAGTGTCTTGAAACAAAGGATTGGAAAGATAGAGGAAGGATTGAAAATCAGGCCCCATAACCATATCAATAGAGTGAAAAACAAGATGGCCACACCCATTGTGACCACATGCTCAAGTTTGCGCGATATTTTCTCCCCGAGCACGCAAAAAGCGGCTCGAACACGTAAAAGCGTTCCCGAACAGGAAATACGTAACACAAACGGGCGCGAGCACGCAAAAAGCGGCTCGAACACGTAAAAGCGTTCCCGAACAGGAAATACGTAACACAAACGGGCGCGAGCATGCATTGCATGCCCGGAACAGGAAGTAAGCAGCGCGAGCGAGCGGGACAAGTGAAAACAAGATGGCCGCACCCATGAGCGGCCGAATGGGTAAGTAAGCGAGACATTTTCAGTGCGATCACGCAGAAAATACCGCTAACGGGCGGGAAAAAACTTCTGCATCTTCGCGAAACTTCTGCGTGTTCACGGAGATTTTTAACATTTTCGCGATAGTTTGCGAAAGTGAATTTCGCAAATTCCAATCACCCCTAATACTATGCCCCTGTATGAAGGTATACATAGGGAAGGCAAATGAACAAGTAAATAAGAGAATTACACAGCACATGTCTAGGATTAAAAAAAAGGTTGTCACAGCCCCAATGGTGGAACATTTCATAGAGAAATCTCATGAGGAAAACAACTTTAAGTGGATGATTTCATTTACCATCAATGTGGCAAAACGTCAATTTTTATTACAGAAAGAGGCTTATTTGATTTTAAAATTCAATAGTGCCCAGACTGGATAGAATAATTTGTCGTAAATATCAAGAATATAATACTGGCATGCATTATTTGTAGTCTGATTATTCGATAAGAACTTCGTGCCCCAAAATGCACCATTTGGGGTGGAAAGGAATAGCCTTCCGGTTTAAGCACTACGTCTTTCAGCATTCATAGTAAGGGTACAAAAATAGGGGCCCGCCTCTATGATGTCCGCTATAATTTTTTGAATAGCTGACTTTGAGCTTACATGCAGGTATGAATTGGATTTAAGTGAGGCAAACGCTACTATTGCGGGTGTCCAATTTGGTAACAAAATAAACCCCTTTGTTCTTATAGAAACCTCAACAATAGAGAGTAAAAAAACAAGAAGCAGCGCGACCGGCGAAAATGCCCTCACAAGGTACTCGCTTGCTATTCGTCTCTGTTGCTGCAAACCGCTTGCATTTATTTTGATACAAAAGTGTCAGGGAAAAGATATGTCATATGTATTCCTTTCCCGCAGTTCCCAAACATGAATGGTGCAATGATGAAATACTAAACACAAGGGGGAAAAAAGAGACGTGCGTAACTACGAAGTTTGTGAGGTTCGCGTTCTTTTTCCTTGATTACTAAATAGTTTTTGTAAACAAACACACCAAGAGATGAACTCATATATGCATTCCTCCCCTATCAGACTGGCAATGAATATTGCGACGGAAAAGCCCTAGCAGCAAACGAACAAATTCTCTTTTTTTGGAGAAAAAAAAAATATAGAGGTATGCGTTTCGTCAAATTTTAAATGTCAATAATGCAAGACACAGCCTTGAATGTCCTTAAATGAAACTATTCCGTTCCTTTAAACAAAGTTCCTTTCTTTGTAGAAAATAAACATGGTGGCCTAAACTTTAATATAAGAAAAGTCTTGAAAACCTGAAATTCAGCTAATTTCTATAAGAAGGCATATCTGCACTTGATCCAGGTATATTATTACGTTGAATACACAGGTAGTGATAATGTATTGAAAAGAGGAAGCACAAACAACTTGTAAATATTTTCATTTTTTTTATACAACTTGTACAGAAAATAATAAAAACCCTGATGAGAATCTAGGTATTGATTCCCCTTGATTCGAAACTCGTCAGCACATCTAAGGAGCACAATAAGACAAGGAATCAAGACTGTTTTCAAACAGTTTGAATTAAATTCTGTTATGGATGAAATATGTCATTAATGTTTTGTTGCTCCTGTGGACTATAAGGATTGGTCTTAAAATGTGGACAATGATTCACTCATTTGCAATTTATTAAGGTCATAAGTATTTGTTTGTTTTGTGTAAAATGGTGTATTTAGATGTAGTATGTTAAGTATGTCCTAGTGAATATGTGGATCTTAAATAGTTTGTTGTAAATAATTTGTATGTGTTTGTATATATTGTACATAAGAGTAGATTATTTTTACCTTTTCACATATAAAAGATGTAATGAAAATATAAATATTTGAAATTAAAAGGCATAAACAAAATACCTGTGCACACAAAAAGAAGTAGTGTTTGACCATTGAGCCAGAATCATAAAAGCTTACAAAGAAAGTGTGGTTTAGGCCATATTGTTGTTGTTGGTTGAGCATTCCTGTGACCAGCATCCTTGCGTGGGGGGACTGCAAACCTCAGAATTCCTAGCGCCAGGAGGCGCCATTGTTGTCTTTTTGTGCCAGGAGATGCATGAAACGAATTTTGCGCCACCTGGGCGGGCCCGTCTACACCTGTCTGTGCCTGTCAGAGCCCAGAGGAGGCCGGGCTCCCCCCCTAACGTGCGAGGCAGAGGCACCCCAATAGATCCAGATTTATTATCTACATCAGTGATTCCTAAAATGTTTTGACCCGTGGCTCCCTTTATCTATTGGCCGTTGTCCGCGGCTCCCCATTATGTCATTTTATTTTTGGGTGGCGGGGATGTAAGCCCGGCCTCTGGATTACTTCATGTTTCTCTGCTTTTTTCCTGTGGTTGGTCACTTGCTTACCAGACATCCAATGGTTGTTCAAAAAACACAGGGGGTTCTGCATCACAGACAGACTGTGCTAAAGTGGCATATAGACAAAACCCCCAACAGTTAATAAATGAGACAGTTACGATTGCCACCTGACCAGTTTTCCACGGCGAACACCCATTCCAACGATGCAAGCGCATCGCGGGTGCATTACATCGCACATTTCACATCGCGGAAATGTTTACAACGCATGCTGTTACATCGCGCATGCTTACATCGCGGAAATGTTTACAGCGCATGCTGTTACATCACGCATGCTTACATCGCGGAAATGTTTACAGCGCATGCTGTTACATCGCGCATGCTTACATCGCGGAAATGTTTACAGCGCATGCTGTTACATCGCGCATGCTTACATCGCGGAAATGTTTACAGCGCATGCTGTTACATCGCGCATGCTTACATCGCGGAAATGTTTACAGCGCATGCTGTTACATCGCGCATGCTTACATCGCGGAAATGTTTACAGCGCATGCTGTTACATCGCGCATGCTTACATCGCGGAAATGTTTACAGCGCATGCTGTTACATCGCGCATGCTTACATCGCGGAAATGTTTACAGCGCATGCTGTTACATCGCGGAAATGTTTACAGCGCATGCTGTTACATCACGCATGCTTACATCGCGGAAATGTTTACTGCGCATGCTGTTACATCGCGTATGCTTACATCGCGGAAATGTTTACAGCGCATGCTGTTACATCACGCATGCTTACATCGCGGAAATGTTTACAGCGCATGCTGTTACATCGCGCATGCTTACATCGCGGAAATGTTTACAGCGCATGCTGTTACATCACGCATGCTTACATCGCGGAAATGTTTACAGCGCATGCTGTTACATCGCGCATTTATTGGAACTACCTCGTGCAGTGGATAACGTGGTTTGTGCCAGGTTTAAGTGCTACATGTTTGCGCCTCAGGTTGGTAAAACTAAAAGAAAATCTATATATATATGGAAGTTCCCTAAAAGAAAATCTGTATATATGTATGTTTCCAGTCTACAAAAAGAGGGTGAAAAAAGTCTACATGGTCACTGCCATGCATATTTGGCGCAACAGAGTTTGTGGAGGCTTGTGTTTTTTTATTATCCTGGCCAAGTATTCACTGCATGGGTCTGATGAATGTTACAGATTGAGTCACGTGGAGTCACTTTTTTAAGTTGGTGGCAACTGCCGTGGCCAGAGGACTACCTCCTTTCCCATTGGCCAGATTGAGGGAGCAGGAGCGCAGCACAGAGCAGCTCAGTCCATAAGACCATAACGGAGGTCTGAGCTGGTTGCACTGTATGCACAGTATGCTGATGCCATGGTGTGACAGTAGTGTCTGCAGGGGGAGTGAGAGACTCAGATGTTGGACAAGCAGGGAGCGCTAAAGAATGGGGCCCAACGAGGGCCCAGTAGCCCTCCTGCAGGGCTACGCATCTGACCCACTGCTGCTCACACTTGCAGCCCTCCGGCCCGGGTTCACTAGGCTAAGTGCGTGCATCTCCCAGGCCTGGTGCCACTGTGCCTAATGCACTGCAAGCCAGAGGCACTCTCACCAGTCTCTCCCTCTGAGGCTTTTTGGTCACCATTGGTCTCTCCATGGCCTCCTTATGCCACTGTGTCACTCATCCACTGGTTTGCTGAAGTCCAAAACCGGCATATATTTTAGACAAGAATGGCACGTGTACTTTGCTTCATTCCTTCGGTCGTCGCGAGCAGGAAGGAGAACATGGAAGCGGGGGATGCGGTAAGGCACATATTTTTTAATTACCAAAATAAGGGACGGGAGAGGTGCATTGTGTCATTCGTTGGTAGCCTACGTTAATTACCCAAAAAAGCAATGGGAGAGGTACATATTAATTATTAAGGGGCGGGAGAGGTACATTGTGTCGTTCGTTGGTTAATTAGCAAGAAAAGGGACATGGTTGCCTGTGTTATAATTAACAAAAAAAGGAACGGGAGCATAGCAAATATAGGTATATAACGATAGATCAAGAGGGGGAGGTAATATGCCACGTCTGATTTTCAACTAGCTATTGATAATTGCTTCATGCAAGGAAATGATAGAACAATGTTTAGGTGACAAAAATGCCACAGCTTGTTGGCCTTTGCTTTATTTACAGAAGTAAATGCTACAGAAATGTCGACACATATTGCGGACATTGTCTGGTTACGAAGAGTGTGAGGAAGACTGGGCAAATATTAGGGGCATGTTGGGTTTTGTGGCATACTTGGGAGGAGGGTTTCATCACAACAATGACTTTTAGTTTCAGAGGAGTTTGATGCAATCATGGGGCCTTATTTATGAAAAGTGACGCATCGCTGCGTGAAAACAGCGATGCGTCACTTTTCATTGCACCCTCCTTGCACCACCAATGATGCGTCATATTTACAGTATGACGCATCATGGCGCAAGGAGTTACAGATACGTCAGTATTTCTGACGTATCTGTATGGCACAAAAGTGGCGCATTGCTGGAGTGCGTCACAAAAGTGACGCAACTCCAGCAATGTGTCCTTTCACATGGGGCAAGCCCCATGTGAAAGGGCCTGCGTCAGTCATACGCCTGCTGTGAGGCAGGCGTAAGAAATTGGCGCATTTGTGTCCTAGAAGTGGCGCAGTGAAATCTCATAGATTTCACAGCGCCCCTTCTACGACCCTATCTTGCGTCAATACGCCCCCTTTGCATACAGTATACCTGGCGCAGGTATAATGTGGCGCAGGGGTTTACAAAGTGACGCATCTACCTATGCATCACTTTGTAAATATGGCGCAACAAGGCGCATTTTTCACGCCACTGGTGCGTCACGAAAAGTGACGCACCAGCGGCGTAAAAGTGACGCATAGCCTCATAAATGAGGCCCATGGATTTACGTGCAAACTTGGAGGGGGAGCGTAAACATACACTGCAATTAACATTTCAAAGTTTCTTCATTTCTCGGGCAATCCCGTTTTTGCTTTTAACCATACTCAGGTACCGCTACTAAAATACGAACCCGCCACACAAAGAGCTGGTTTCGCGGTAGCCACATTCCAGGGAGTTTACGAGCACCATAGGCATTGTAACGGCATACAATTTATCAGTGTGCGATCTAATGGGTCTCTCAAAAGGGTGAACGGGATTTTGCCGTTGAAACGCCATGTGTTGGGAAAACTTGCGATGTTACAGTCTTTGCGATGTGGGAACCGCATGGTAAAAGCACGCGTTGAAAACGTGTGCGATGTACTATCATACATCCTTTTCTACCAGCACCACCAGTATTTGTAAGTCCCAGCTGGTCCCGTAGGGGATGTATTAATTGTGTATATTTTATAATTGTTTCATATTGCAACCACTGTGTTTGTAAAGTATACTGATATGTGTATCCCAGTATCTGACCATAAATCCTGAAATCTAGGTCACCACTGAATAGATGGAAACTGTTTTTAACTATATGTGAAGAACTTATGTTTTACAATGTACTGAATATTTTTAAACAAATTTAAAAAAAAAAAAAATCTGCAATTTTTGTACACACAATTTATTGTTTTTGTGGTTCTACTAAAGCACAGGTTTGGAAAAAGTGGCTGAGTGACAAGTTAATGAGATGAATGAATGATCTGGTTCCCCAGTTGAATCAAAAACCCAGGGAACACTTAATTCCTTTTTTTCTACATTACCCTGTTCCTGTGGGTGTTATTAGAAGGGTACTCTCTTTCCTTTTTAACTACCAAAAAAAAAAACACCACCACCAAAATTGGTATTTTCATAACCTTTATGATCTGGTCATGCTTTAAACAGACAGCAAATATCATTTGAGATCACTTTTAAATGTATTCTCGAGCTGTGTTGATGGACTCGTGCTGATTCGTGAGTCACATGTGTAAGCGTATTTTACTATAGATGAGTAGGTGTGTATGAGCACACGTGTGCTACCACGTTCCAAAAGTTTTAGAGTGGGGAGGGAGCGTAGGAAGGTTGTGGTTTTAATTTTTGAAGATAAGCAAACTGACCACATCGTATTTTCTTTTTATTGGCAGGAAAGATAAAGGCGCACACAACATAGTCATCTCAAACACCCCCATACCTTCACACTCACTCACAGCTGAGCGTGGTAAAATCCCAATAGATATGATTTGGACAATATCTCTAATCTCTCAGCCATTCTATCTCAAGGCTTCTCAAAGCAATCTCAGCTTTCAAGTGCAACAGAGCAGCAGCTGTAAGGGCTTGGAAATGTCACCCAAATATCGCCGGTCCGGAGCTCGATTTCAAGGGGGGGGGGGTATCTGGATGCCATGAACCTGAATTACCCGCAGTGCGTTCAGTGATCTGCATATCAGCAGCACACATAAATAGGATATTATTATCTTGTATTCAGATGAAAGCTTCAATAGAATTTGCAACTGCTCCCCTCTTCCAAGGCCTCTCGGTCCTTGCATTCGGCATTCTTTGCACTCGAGTCACCTTCCCTCCCTGGATGTTTTCTGAGGGCCGATGAAGACATTAGCCAAGCTGGTAAATATACCAAAGTTGTAATTAAACAAGACGCCTTGAAAGTGAGGTTGGGCGGCCCTCTTATGGCCCAGGTCAACCACTGCAGGCCTGATCACACTGAGAAGGGTCGAATTCCGATGTACATAAGTGCAACGTACTATTTATTACTGATTCCCAAACTCTGTGCTCGTCTGTTCGTGGCGCCCCTGGCTAGTTTTCACGGTGCACAGTTTGGGAACCGCTGGGCTACATGATGGGGAAATGCACACTAACAATCTCAACTAATGGAGGTGAGCCCAAGAACACCTTAGACTCTTTTCTTCTAAAAGCCACTGAGGTACTGGATAAAGAGATCCTATCTGTAGGATGCAGGCTATTTGTGGGAGAAATAGGCGCATGCGCTATTTTATCTGATCCCGTATTTGACCCCGTAACCAAGGAGGTCCCCGCCGTGAGGACACCAGTTCCACTATTACCAGCCTCGGAGCCATCTATCACTTGGTCTAAACGTGTTATTGCTCAGACAGTTAATGCTCCATTCTCCCCCCCAACACCCCCCCCCCGCGGGCTCCTCGGAACCCCCTTTAAAGAAGAAAAAAGGATTAGGGAAGCCAACAAAAGCCAAAAACTGTTGTATCTCAAGAATCTAATGCAATCTTCCCTTTTTCTCCCGAATCCTTAATTTTAAAGTTAGAGCATGATCGGACCAAAATACTGAGAGAGAACAGTCAACTACAGTTTTACTTCAACCGTTAATAGATAGGCTCTTCAGAGTTGAGGCCAGTATTGAATCTTTTGTTCTGTAGAGCCACAAAAATACCACCAAAGCTTTGGCCCCCAACTAACCGATCAGTCGATCAGGGCGTATTAAAAGTGAATAGAAATACTAATCTATAAAGAACGCCCCTAATTTCTCCCTCTACTCAGCCGTAATCTGCTGTGCAAATCTCCAACTCCGTGGTTCAAAACTCAACCAGCGACAGTAGTAGAGATCCAACATCTGAAGGAACTTCCAAGGATACGCTTTTGTTTCTTTAAGATCTGGGAGAAGACCGGACCGAAGGCCCGAATCTGAATTTGAAAAAAAGGAACACAAAAGCCAATTTCACGAATCTAGCGCTTCCCCCGGCAGCTTGTCCTTATGTTGTAATATTGTCCAATGTCCCTAGTTTATCTTGTTCCCAAATAGAGACAACAGAACACCTGATGTCTAAGGCAAGTCACTGGCTCGACAAACATGTTGGCGGTAAAGGGGCAATATTGTCACATATTTTAATAGCTAGAAGAGTAGGCTGGGCAGTGGATTCAGAAAAATGCATTAAGGTGTGGTGGTTAATTTAAATTCTCCCCAAATGGTGCGAAAAATTATTACAACGGCTTCCAACAGCTCCAACCCTGCTAACACAGATATTTGATCTACCTTTGGGGTATTTCTACAGACCCAATACCCAGTGCCCATATCTCACTGACGCTGGAAGTCCAGTCCAGGTCTTCGTCCTCGTTTTGGTCTGCGACCGCATTAAGCTGCAAGCAGCAGCAGCGGGAGCTGTGCAGGAAGAGCAGCGCACCGCAGGATAAAATCCGCTGGAGGAAATTGCCAAAAATTGACCAAAAACTGCTGAAAATCGCTGAAACACCAGTTCGGGAGTTGGGAGCTCGGGAGTCAAGGGTGGGAGGAAGGAAGGGGTCGCAGAGCGCGGGTGAGTGCATATGGACATCAGGTGGTGGTAACAGCAGGCAAAACCTGACACCTGTAGCCATAATGACAAAAACGCAAATTACCTGCCTGCCTGCTAATCACCACAATCCCTTCCCGCTCCCCCCCTTCTCTCCGGCTTCCTTCATCAGCTCTACCTGCCAGCTCACCCCAACCCACTCAAATAAAAACTTAAAAAAAATCTTCTGCCAACCTCAACTAATCTCTCGAAGAACTCTAGCCAGCCCCCATCACTGCCTGCTAAAACTGCCTGCCAAACCACCACACCACTGGACTCGGAGAGGCTAAAATCTGGAACACTGATGGGCTGTGTGCACTTGACCTTTGGTCCTTGAACCTTGGACCTTGGGCTTCAGACTTTGGGGAAAAATCCCCCACTGGAAAAGGAAACTGGAAAAATGGAAAAACTAAGGAAGAAGACCAGTCGGTGAATATGTCCATGGGCGGCAAGCGCGGCTGCCCTTTAGCAGGCGGATGCAGCAAGTGTGTGCCCCTGGCGTCTTCCATATGCAGCCCAAATAGTTTGGGTGCAGCTAGAAACCCAGCCTCGAGAGCCCCGCTTGCCCTCACCCATGTTCCAGTCCATCACCACCTTTACTCAAGCTCGCTCCTGTTTGCTCCTGTTTGCCACCATCCTCTACTGCCATATCGCTCCACAGTACACAACCAAACATTAAAGTATCAAAAACATCCCTACACCACCTAAATTGAAGTCACAAAGCTGGTTTCAAAGTTGGTTTTAAAGTTGGTCCGACAACGACAATGCCCCCAACGACAACACCCCAACCCCAAATCAAACCAGCTACAGACTCACCCTGGTGCAAATTGCTGTGCTCAGCTGACAGACTACTTTCACCAACAACCAACAAACAGACAGAAAGGGAAAGCCAGGGTACAGGCTCGGAGACATCAAGACATCAAGATCGCTCCATAGCTGTTCCGTGCAGTCCTAGCCATCTAGCCAACTCTTCGTTCATTGGCCATCATTCACCACCCATCACCCACCAGCTTCCAAGTGGGTCAGTTAACAGTACAACAGCAAAACAGCAATTCAGTAATTCAATCCCGAATGTAAGCACCCCTCTTCAAGCACACTCGCCCAAAAAGCAAAGAAAGCAGGAAAGAAAAGAAAGACCTAGGGGTGTTTATAGTAGCAAAAAAAAATCCCTATAATGAGATCGGGGCGAGTAAGGAAAGTTGTGATAAAGACCCCCCCAAAAAAGTTCAAAGATGAATGTAGCGTCCTCCATGGCTGTCACGCAAACCCACTCACCGGCAAACTCAAAACCTGTTTTTTGCTCAGGCCATGACCATCTGCCCACTGACAAGCCAGAACCAGGCCAGACAGAGCTCACACCTTCGCCAATCAAAAAAATTCATTAAGAGATTATTTTAGGAATTCAGCACCAGTGATAACGTCGAGGAAAAAATCCAGTCTCTTCGACAAACCTCAAGCCCCCCTTTTCGCGAACACAGAAGCTGCATTCCATTAAACTCAGGTTCAGCCCATGACTCATGCTGCAGCCAGAGGACTCGGGAGCTCATCATCAACAAGTCCACCACTAACAACAGAGTCTTTTCTAACCGACGCTTTAGATGCCTCAGAAGATAGAGGTCTATATCAGCCTCCTGACTGACAGTCAGTTCAAACTGACTGGGCTTACCTCAAAGTCAGCATCTTCCAAGATCCACTTCAGCCAATTCCACAGTCTTCCCTAAACTCAACCAGTTCTCTCCAATAGCACAAAAATTCCCAAATCTAACCCCATCGGATAACCAAATTAGGAGCACTAGAGTCCTGTCACCACAGGTCGTTACCCATCCAAGTGCCAACCTCAGCAATCCGAAACAGTTTTACACTGAAAGTCCTCACAATAACACAGACCGAAGAGATCAAATGGTAAACCAAGAGTGGCCCAATGAGAACTTAATCCTCACCTCTTTAGATTTATCATTTTTCACCAGTGAACCTAAGAAGCCTATTGTGCATGAAAGCCCTCACCAATTGACGTTTATGACCTATGGTTCCAACTACTGCAAACCCTTCCAACCATGGCCACAGCACTGACATATCACTCTGATAAGATGGACCTACAGGTGCACCTTCTAAACACCCTAGCCTGTATACACCGCCGGGATTGATAAAACACAGGAGGCGCTCAACTCACTTTTTATAAAAGCTCAATCCCAAGTCCAACTGGTCCAATCAGTTTGCTGCTGCTCTCCCATAATTGATTCTTTATTGCCATTACCCCAATTTCTATCCTCAGTGTTAATGGAAAACAAGAAGTGACCAGAGTCAGGGCTGCATGACTCCCCGCCACAGGCCCTGAGTTCTGTCCAGGACCCTACTTCTGTTGATGCACAATCTCAACCCCTCTCCATGCACCTCGTGGAGCTAGCATACTACAACGTTAATTCACACAGAATCACCTATCCCACATAAAGCACATCAACTGTCAAAACGTGAAAAAAAGACAGAGGAAGAGCGGGAAAAAACAAATATTAGAAACCAAAAGCTCCAGAGTTGGTTACCTCAAAAAGACCAACTCAGAAATATCAAGGGTAGAGCAAGCCAAGCCAGCTACAACAGGAGCAAATCCAAGCCACCATCCAACGGCGCCGGAACTGCTAACCCTGAAAGAATTCTGATGCCAGAACAGTCAACCAGTAGGGCCAGCGCAAGTTCTATGGCCTCCACCGCTGTTACTCACTCATGCAAAACCTGGTCTTAATCAATCCCTCACAGAGGCGCCAGGACCCAACGCAGAGCAACAAGGGCCCCTACACCATCCAACACCACTTCCCACAGTGATGGACCACCTCCTGGGCCCAGAGCACACAGGAGAGGAACAATCTCACTTGAATTTATCAAATTAGTAAAATCATCATAATCGGTGGCCACAAGTATTAGACCTTCTGTTTTACCTCCGATTACCTTTTATCGAGAACCGTCTCCCTAATTGCCTGCCATAATTACAACAACTCTGCCAACTGAACAAAATCCCAAACAAATAAGGCCATTAACAACTGTGAGGTCTTCATCCATGCAATCAATAGCTCAGACACTAAACCACTGCTAACCCCAGAAAACCTCTCAAGATGCCCTCATGATATTCTGAACCATGGGAACATCCTCAGGCTCTTTAAATCATCGCTGGACTTAAGTACCCTCCAATCAAAAGACATATTTGCGATTGAATTTTTACCCTCCGCAGGACTCAACATGGGTGAAGTAACCCAATTCACACTAGCATCCCCAGGAATCACAATACCAAGTGTCTCTCACTATCCGTCAATATTAGAAAACACCCGTGCTCACCCCTTCAGCACAACCCAAGGCCAAGTTTTCAGTTTTAAAGTCAGCAAGAAGTCATTCACCAAAAGCAACTACAGAGTGCACATTCAACCAGCAAAACATCCAGAGGGTGGACTGGTCATGGTTGCCAGTAGCTTTATCAAAACCATGGAACAATCGAAACATTACCCACCAGGGCTTAACAATATGCTCCTGGAAAATTAACAGATTTGGGCTTAAAAATCCATCTCCAGCCACCCTTTGGTTCCTAAAGGAATACAATATCATCCTCTTACAGGAAACCTGGGCAGTAGAGAGCATCCCCATAGAAGGCTACCTGGAATTCACAAAATTCGCCCTAAGAATATCAAAGTTTGGCAGGCGGAGGGGCGGTCTTTTGATATATGTATCGACCAAACTGTCCCAACACATCACACAGATACAACCTGAGGAAAAGTGGCTCTCCGGCATAGTGTTAGGAAGTTCACCCATTGATTGGCAGCTGCTTCTCCTTAATGTCTACATTTCTCCGTCTACCATCGACAAAAAATCCAAAATTGACAATCTAACCAATATTTGCTGCAATCGTCTAAGTAAGCAAGGCAGCATACCAACTATAATATCAGGAGACTTTAACATCAATCTCCATTGCAACTCTTTATTGGACATCAGGATCGATCCTCCAACGGTTCCCGCAAATGTTGCTCCACAGTCGACTACCACTTGAAACAGACCATCGAAACTGGGGGACTAAGCGGTCATACAGCTGAGCAGTGTAGGGTTCACTGTGTTGAATGGGCGTCTTCATACGGACATTCCCCCTGCATGGACCCATTCAGACGGTCGAACACATTCCTTTCTGGACTTTACTTTAGGGAGCAAAGAGGTACTTCCCTTGATCGATAGTTACTACATCTTACCACATGCCGAGAGCGATCACCGACCACAAATCATAACACTATCAGCTACCACCCCACGACACCATGAACTCGCCCACACCCACTCAGACTGTCAAACAGAAAACTTAAAGCAAATAAAATGGACAGATTCCACAGCTCTCCCGTTGAAAAAAGCAGAGCTCTATCACAGGAGGCAGACACTCCGGTTATTATCAGCTGGGCTAGCTTCATAAACCAACTATTTGAAAACTCTCCACCAACGCGGAGTAAAATGCAACAAGCATTTCAATTCTGCATCTCCCCTTTAACAAAGCAATTAAAAGCCCAAATAAACCATGCACTACGCCAATCGAGGAAGAGCCCAGGTGGAAAAACCAAAGTTTTAACCTACAAGCAAGCCCAGGCAGCCTTCAAGGTCGCACAACGCAGGAACAAAACATGCGGCCTCGGATCAATTTTGGCTGAAGCTCATCCATGAAAGCAAGAACCCCAACTCAAAACAATTCTGGTCTCTTGTTAACTAGGGGCTATGAGGCAGAAGTGGAGTCGGTAACGCAACTACTTCTCAAATGCTTTGACTAAAGAAATGTGTTTTTTCATTATATGATTTTATTTATTGTATTTTATCAATTGGCAACATATATTTTTTATACTGTACTAAATAAAATTAAGAGCATGTTGTAAGAGACAGTTTTACCTTTTTTTGTAATATGTTTTTGTCTATAGGGGTATTTTGAAAATTGTGGCACTAGAATCTCCATCTGAGCCTCTATATCTATTGTTAGCTTGATCCTATAGCTTTTTTGTGTGACTGGGACCTTTTTACTTTATGTATTTTCTTCTCCTTGTCCCAAATTAGATTTGATAGGGGCCTCCCTTTTTGTTTGTACTGAGTCGGTAACGCAAACATCAGCGAAGACGATTGGAGCTAATTTATTATCAACACACTTTAAAGATCAGAACATGAAGGATGACCACTCTGAAGGCTACAGCTCAGCCAGCCCAGCTAACTCAGCGACTTCACATTTAGAACCAAGGAGTCCAAGACGACTTGAGCACAGTTACTCACTTACTATGCTGTCTGAAGTGCCAACAATCAAGGGCCCGGTAATTAACAATGATTTCCCATTGGAGTCCATCGGGACATCGAAGAGTTAAAAAACAGGATTTTATGTTCCAGAAGGAAAGCAAAGACCGAAGGAGCTCCAGGGTCAAACGGCCTTCCCCAGGCCATGTTCAAACTCGACGAGGACTTATGGTCTACTTATCTGACCCCTTGTTTCTCCATTGCTGGCTATATAACACCGTTCCTGAGGGATGTATGACATTACATCGCATGCCTTTACGATGCACGTTTTACAACGCAAGTCATTACAACGACTTGCGTTGGGGGGCGCTGGATAGTGAATAGTTTAATTTACTATTTCAACTCCAGTCCCCGTGGATAGTAAGGAAGGTGTTGGAAACTATTCCCTATCCTAGAGCACCCCCGAGCGCAAGTCGTTGTAAAAGTTGCATTGTAATGGTTGCGTCATAAAGGTACTTCGTTGTAACAGTTGCGTTGTAAAGGATGTTCCCCTTCCTGAGTCTTGGCGAAGTGCTATCTTTCATCCAATCCACAAAGGTGGGAAGAGAAATTACCCCAACAATTATCAAATGATAGCACTCCTAGATGTTGAGTCCAAACATTACGCCAGAATTTTACTAGAAGATTTGCAGGCCTGGGCTGATTTAACAAAGCACCTGCCTTTTAACCATACCAGATTTGTGGCTAACTTTGGCACAACAACTAATTTATTCACCTTGACTATCCTGACGGAGAAAGCGGCAATCCAACAAACCCAGCTGCACTGCTGTTTTGTTGGTGTTAAAGCAGCTTTTGACCGCTTTCTCCGGGCCCTACTGTGGTAAAAATTAGAGTCCTGGGGCATACCCCCGAACCTGTTAAACGCAATCATCCAACTCCATTCGGAAACATGGATCAGATTTAAGTTGGGAGAAGGCTCCCACGTGTCCAGAAAAATCAGAACCAATTCCGGCGTAAAACAAGGCTGTGTGCTGGCTCTGTTTCTTTTTAACTTGTTCATATCAGATCTATCTCCGTCACTAGACAGTGTCAACTGCCATTCCCCTCAATTAGATGTAACCCGCATTACTAAGTCATACAAAAGTGGGTCTACAAAGGCTTCTTGACAAACTGCTTCCCTACACTATAAGAAACTCCTTGGAATTGAACCTGTTCAAAACTAAAACAATATCTTTGGGAAGCAAAAAAGGCCACATGGAGGGTGGCTTTAAAAAATACCAAAAATCGAACCAACATCTCACTATAAATATTTGGGTATTTTTTTGGACCGCTGATGCTCTTTCGTCAAACAAAAAGAAACGTTAAGGACCAAAGCCCTGTCATTAGTGGCCGCCGCCGCAAAATTATCAAAATAACTACTTGGCCCAAGTCTAACTCCTATGATGAAAGTGATGAAGGCGAGGATAATCAACCCTCTGTCGTATGGGCAAGAGATCATGAAGGGCACAACTAGTTCATTATTAACAAATTAGCAACCAAAATCTTTAAACATGCCTTCTGCCTACCATAATTGAGTTCACCATCACAGGTCCGTCTTGAACTGAGCCTATTGGATCGTCACGGGATCGAGGCCGGCACATTTATAAAGTTCTGCAATAGACTGCTCAATTCAAGAGAGGGCTCCCTGGAGGAAAAACTTTGGCGAGAAATAGTGAAATGCCAGTCCAGTGTGAATCATTGTCAGCACCTGGATCTAGTTCTGTGCTGGTGCATTTCTTGTGTGATTTGTGGTATGCTGTGTGTGTTTTGTTCCTGAGTGATGAGGTTGTGCACTACTGTTGTGTCTGTACTCCCATTGCCTTTCCACAGTTTGGCAGACAGGGTAGGTGTGTTTCTGATGGGGTTCTGTGTGTGTTCCCGTAGTGTTTGTGTGTTGTTTTTGAGCAGGCATTTGTTCACGCATCCCTGTGTCTGTGTGTTATGTTTGTGGCTACACTCAGGGTGTGTGTTTGTTTGTGTGTGTATGTGCTGGCAAGTATTGGTAGCCTTCAGTGTGTGTGGCACTGGTGTTGTGTGTTCCTCGTCAGCCACTCCTGCAGTGGCTGTCTCCCTGGTTGTTTGTTGTGTTGTGCAGGGTGAGGATTGAGCTTGCTTGTGGCTTTGCTTTGTGCTTGTTGCTGTGCATGGGGGTGCACAGGATGGGCACCTGGCCTGCAACTTGATGGGGTATGTTGATGTGTGGTTGAGGGTGGTGTGTCCCTGTGGTCATTGTGCCCTGCCCATGCCTTGGACTAGCCCAGCCTTTTGCATTGTGTGCATGTGTTGACCGCTGCAGTGACATGACTGGGACCGGGATGTTGCTGCAAGTTCGCGGTCAATGTGTGTCCAAGATGCAGTGGGGTGACTTGGTGGAAGGTGAGTCATGTGTAGGTGACCTTGTGGATGTGTTGTTGCCCCCAGCAGGGTGTCTGTTGTGGATTTGGACCCTGTATCAGCCTGTGTCTTGTGTGTTGTATTTGTGTAGTTGCTTACTTGCGGTGTTGTCTGCGGCTGCCCATTAGATGATAGTACTGTAGCAGGTACAGCACCGGAAACACATGTAGAGCTGGGTCCATGGCGGTCGTGACCAGGTGGTGTGGACGGGTCTTTGCTATCGCGCTCCGCTGTCGAGTTTCCGCCTTCTCTGGTTGGGCGGTGTCTCCGCTGAGGTGCGTCTGCTTGTTTGGGCCATCCTAATTTGTGGAGCAGGGTGGACGTAATTCCGCACGGCGTTGATTCTCCATTGGCTCCCACCACGCGTGGCGGGCGCACTTTGATGGCAGTGCACGTCGCTCTGTGGCGGACGGGAATTGACCTATGTTTTGCAATACTAATATGGCGGACGTGTTTCCCGCTGCTCGTGGGCAAGAAAGGGCGTTCTTCCGCCCCGCCAGGACTGCGGTGGTGCCACCTCCCGACATCCTAATCGACCCCCTAGTCCCTGGACTGTATTCATAAGTCTGGCTATCTTAACTTTTTTATTCCTGCAGTTATGTGGGTTAAAGCTGCACTTAACTGTCATGTGCTACAACTTAATATAGACTCACCTGACATTCTAGCCATGGAGCTGAATAGAGCAACCACGCCAAGTATAGTTAGGGGCATATTTACAAGTGTTTTATCTCTGCTTTTTTGGCTTACAAAGCCAAAAAAATCTGAGATAAAACCAAGGCCCTATTTACAAGAGGGTGCTAACATGCATAATTGCATGTTAGCACCCTTTTCCCAAACGCCTCCCTTTGCATCTCCAATGAGATGCAAAGTGGGCGTTAGTGGGCGTACCCCAAATGGACTACCTTGTAAATATCGCTAATGTTTACATTGCGATATTTACAAGGCAGCCCAAATGATTTTAGCACACATTAGATTGTGGCGAAAACGGTTGTTTTTGCCAAAATCTAACATCTGCTAAAATCCTGACTTAGCCATCCATAACATAGGTAGTGGATTATGCTGATACGACCCTGTGGGTCATATCAGCAAAGTTATCACCCTTTTGCAGGGAACATTGCTGGAGAACCAGTGATGTTCCCTGCAAATGGACGATGACGTCCCTATCTCTGGAATTTTTATCGCCCTGGAGTAATGCTTTGTTAATTACGCGCTACCAGGGTGATAAATACCAGAGATGGACGCGATAATAAAACTATCCCCTGATTATCGCTGGCCGTTGTTAATATGCCCCTTATTTTTTATGTCTCTATCGGAGGGAACGGAGGTGGTGGGGTGTCTGGCACCCTCCAAGTCCTAGAAAGTTATCTTGAACAGTGTTCTGACCAGCAGTATCTCATCTTGGAGGGTGATTTTAACGCAACCTTTAAGTCTCTCAACAATGATGATGTTCACCTAATAAAAGAAGAGGATTCGGCTTGAGCCTTTCCCCTTCAGGATATTCTGCCAATCGACTGCTGGTCACAACTAGCTCTACAACTAATGGCCCTAACTATTGAGCTTGAGCTCAGGGATGCTAATGGCTGAACAAAATCTGATTCAATAGGAGTCCCCCGTACATCAAACTTCAACACATGAGTAGAATTGATTATATTTCAATTGACCAAAGGTTATGGCCATCTGTCACTGACATGCTAGTTCCTGAAAGGTTGGAAAGCATTCACAACTCCCTCTCCATGTCCATGCAGGCTCGTTCTGAGAGCATTCTTCCTGTCCCTGGCCCACTTTGTCACACAAGGACTTTGTACTGACATCTGACATGCGCCGCCTAAAGAGAGTCGAGTGGTAGATCGCCCAGACATTCTGTTGATCCTAAATGCTGACCTCAAAGAAGTTCTGGTACAAATTGAGTGTGGCCAATCTGTTGCCTCTAATCAATTAATTTCTATTCATATTCTCTTTTTTTATCTTATTATATCTTAATTTTCTTTTTCTGAACAGTCCCAGGTTTAACAAATGATATCGTAATCTTCATTGCATACCTTTGGCAAGGAAAGCTTACAGGTTGGCCATGATCCATGTCAATCAGCACCAGGAAGAGAAGTGCGGGAGGGCCCTTCTGGACACCTGTACTGATAGAGATCTAACTTGTTTTTGGCAGCTTGTTTCCCAGGGTGGTACTTCATCTGTATTGGAACCTTCTACCAACTGTGCTCCTTCTGATTGGGTTGACTACTTTCAAAAACTATACTGTGATGACTTCTGGGGTATCACCAAGGACACCATTCCAGCTCTACCTTGCCTTCTACAGCATTGTTGAGCGTTTCTGATAGTGCTAATTCTTTATCAGATGTTACCAGGGGATGTGCCTCAGTGCTGGAGGATGTCCTGGCTGTTGTTTTTTTTATCTGAACAGGCGGTTTGTTCCCGCTACATTGTAGCCATTGCTAACACATTCGCTGGAGGGGCTCCCATTCCCATTTTTTTGAAGGATGCTGGATTTTGGAATACGCACAGTTACAAATACTTTTTGAAGACAGTCAATTAGACTTATAGGACTATAGTTGCAATGTTGAGACATGTCTCCTTTCTTGTAAATTGGTAATCAAATTACCAATTTACAAAAACGGAGACATGTCTCAACATTGCAACTATAGTCCTATAAGTCTAATTGACTGTCTTCAAAAAGTGTTTGTAACTGTGCGTATTCCAAAATCCAGGAATGGATATATGGGAAAGATATTCTTAGCCCTTTCCAAGCAGAATTTTGGATGAAAGCCTCCACTTTTGATCAGTTCTTTCAGTTCTTTCTGATCTATTTGTTGACTGCGATAATTGGCAAGGGCAACCTTTACATTGCCTCAGTCTATTTAAAATCCGCTTTTGACTTGATCCCTCCCCCACTCTCTGGCGGGCTCTTATTGACTTGAGCATGTCCCTGAATATCTTGTTGATAGCAACTTTGCACGCATAAGGTGGAGGAAGCAGGATCAGTTGACCAATAGGATTTCATTCCTTAGAGGTGTTCACCAGGGCTGCATACTGGCCTCCAAACTCTTTTCATTACATCTCAATCCCATTGTGCCATTTTTATCTCAAGTTGATGCCGATGCTCTCACGATGGCCTGGGTAAAAATTCTTATCTTTTTATTTGTTGACAACATTTTGTTGATCTCCAAGACCCCGAGTGAGCTTCAGAAACATTTTGATGAGTTCTTCCTCACCTGTGACTTGAAGGTTAACACAACTAAAACTAAACAGAAGTTATTTAACCCTCACAAATCTCATAAAAAGAGCATTACCTACGGGGAGGTACCCTCAGAGAAGGTGGACTCCGTTACCTCCGTGGGTGTCACATTTAGTTGTTGTATGTTCTGGAAATCCCAAGTCAACAAAGTAGCCCTAAAGCTCAAACAAATCTCGGGCAGTAGTTAAAGCCTTTTGTTCCTCCTATGCATAAACAACATCACTTGTGCTTTGCCTTTTATAAGTCCAAAGTATTGGGTTCGGCCCTTTATGGGTCAGAGCTGCCAGGCTTTACCTACATTGAGGTACTAACCAGAAGGGAAAATAAATTCCTGCAAAACAATTGCCCTCCTAGTACCCCTTTGTACCAGCTTCTTAGGTACCTGGGAGTACGCGGGCTTGCAGGCAAAGTCAGGTTACACACTCTGCTGTATTGGAGACATTTGTGGACTATCCCTGAACTTGCCCACTGCGCTATCGCCGTAAAAGATGTCATGAAATTAATCAATTCCCTAAGACCCCCCCCCTGGCTTTTGAATATTTAGGAGTTGGTTTACTCTCTTGGGCTTTCCAAACTTTGGGAGTCGTCAGCGGTCACTCGTTTACCGTCGAAAGATTCACTGAAGCACGACAATGACTCTAGGAAGGCTGCTTCCTCCAGTGATCCAGTGATTTCCTTGACTTTAAGTTTCGTTGAGGGTATGATTTTTTGGGGGGGATTAGGTGACCGCTACCATGGATAAGAAGCTTTACTTCTGAGATCGTTTACCTCAAAATGGTCTTGTGGGGAGTGGACGACTGTCCTGTTTATAATCCCTTAGTAGAAAGTGTTGTGCATGTCTTGTTTGTTTGCCCAGATTATTTCTGCCCCTCAGACCTTGGCTAGCACCTATTTGGGTGCTTTTAGGTGTGTGTAGTTACTTATGCTCTTTGTATTTTGAGGACTGACTGCCCCTTAGCATATGCCATGTTCCTGGGGTTTATGTGGATACTTAGAAGAAAGGTACTCCCCCTTCCTTAGTACTAGAATGACTTCTTTGTCCTTTCATTATGTTTTACTCTGTATATCAGTTATATGCACTTTTGCAACCTTTTGTATTGTAATGCTATTTTGGATGTGTATGCTATCATTCACTGTTTTAACAATAGATTCTGGTTTGCACTTTGTATATACCATGAATTCTGCTTATGTGGATTAGCACTGTTTTATCTATCTATTATGTATTTTTATTTGCATTTACAATTTTATGGACCTGGTGGCCAAAATAAAGTTATTTGAACTGAACTGAGCACATTCTGCATTTCAAAAGGTGAAAAGACAGCAGTTTAAAGGGATTTGAGTTTTCTCTGTAAACAAGTATAATCTGCTGTCTTTTTTCTTACTTTACCGAATGCTCTTTCTTGACAGACTCACCTTGCAAGCACAGAATAATGTGTGAGATAGAAAACAAGTCAATTATCCGGGCCCAGTAACAGAGACTGTTGCCTGGTGGCAGCTGCGAAGCATTCACACTGCTGGCTCCCTGAGGTGCTCTACTCAGCTCCTACTCCCGCTCTCCTGATGAGGAGTGACCTGTCCCCAGTGAGATCCAATTCTTGATCTCCGCAGGTGGTCGCCACAGTCCTTACTCACCTTCAGAGCTCAGCCAACAGCCCCATCCACTTGACAAGGAGCTGGGATGAAAGCAGCTGTAGTTTCATCCCTGCTTGGAAGCCATGTTGCACACACTCATGCATGTCACCTCTAAACACCACATCCCAGTTCAAGTCACGACCACTTTACCATGCACTGTGTTCTTATAAAAGATCTGTGCTGGTATAAGTGTTCCTTTAAATAATGTTATTTTACATGGTCTAATTGAGGTGATATAAAATGGTATATGAAGTACACAGAGAAGGCACAAGTTTAAGTTAATGTTGTCTGGCGACTGAGTTGAATACACAGTATATGGAGGTGTGTAAATTATAATATTTGAAGGTATTGCGCGAATGATGAATTAATATATAAATTAAAAAATCGATATTTTTCGTACTTATTTGTGACTAAAGAATAAAGTGAAATTAATTTAAATGTGATGGATAAATTATGAATGTAATGTATACCATATCTTAAGAATTTCAAATGTGTGTGTATTTTATGTTGTAAAGTGTACTGTCAGGGTATAATATTGTAGAGTGGAGTAGGTGTAGATGAGTCGAGTCAAATGTACTACAGTGGAGTGGTGTTCAGTGGAGTGGCATAGAGTGTAGTGTAGCACAGTGGAGTGGCATAGAGTGGCGCAAGGATTGACAGATGTGTCAGAAAATCTGACACATCAGTTGGCCCGAACGACACGCATTGCTGTAGTCATGTTGCAAGCACAACGCGACTCCAGCAATGCATGTTGAACTGAGTCACTCCTTACACTTGCTTCAAGCAGGTTTAGGGTTTTGACGCAGTCGCGTCCTAGAAGTGGTGCAGTGAAGTTTTATAGATTTCACTGTGTCACTCTTACAATGCGTTCCTGCATGGGAAAGCCCACCCTGCATACATTATACCTGGCGCACGTATAATGTGACGCAGGGCTTTACAATTTGCCGCATTGTTTACACCACTGCTGCTTCAGAACAGTGAAGCAATGGGGGTGCAAAAGTGCTGCAAGGGGTTTGTAAATCTGCCAATTGTGTCAAGAATATAGGGATGCCAAAAATATCATCAACAAGAATCTCAAAGTTAAGAATATTTTTTTAAGTGTGGTTATTAATATCATTGTAAAAAATATTGATTTCAAAAACATTGCATGTCATTTGTAGGTGTTATTTTGTTATTTATTGTAGTCTATTTGATTATATATGTTTAATGATTTATTATTTGTGTTTTAGGAATATATTTTATTAATTATGAAATTGTTGAAATTAGTATTTTTTAGTTTTTATATCTGAAAATCATCGATTCATATTTTTCATTGAGCAGATATTGGAGGGCTTTTTTATGAGATTTCTGCATCACGTTTGCACCAAGTAAAGTGGTATATGTGTGACACAGGGCCCATGATGCCACGTAAAGCCACCCTGTGTTGGCTCATATATCATGAGTAAGGGAAAGCCGCACAAAGCACTGCAACACCTTATCTTGCGCCCAGAAGCCATTTTGGGTGGGTTTTCCCATGCAACACCCATGGAATTTGATACTGCCCCATATTTAAAAAGTCATGTAAACCTGAGGAAGTGCCAGATCCGTACGCCCCCCGAGGTGCATGTGTGATGCTTAAATATGAGAAATATGTTTATTTCTCTTTGTTGTTTCCTCTTTCACACTTACGAAGAGGAACATGCCCCTTAGGATAATTATTGTGCAGTAAGATACCCCTTTCTGCAGAAAAACAATCTTACATTCAATGGAGAATCCCTTGCACCTTAATGCAAGAGTTCCTATATTGGCGCTAGACTGCCACAACAGGGCCCGCGCAGGGAGAAATGACAGGAAGGCATCATATAGTTTAAATACAGTGCATTCCTGCCCTTTCACTTTGGTGTAGCTCAGCTGCCCTCGCTAAAATCTCATAAATGAGGGCCTCGGTTTTTAGGGGATACGGGTGAGAAGATTATTAAAACGTGGATAATTTAATTTAAATTTGATGTTCATTATTTTACTGATATGCAAATAAGTAAAATAAGTTAGCAAATTCTCTTTTCACATAAATACTTTTAATACATACTTGTTTATAATAATGTTGAATGTATATTCAGTATATTAAATAAATACATATGATTTATTTGGTAAAATAAATAATAACATTTACACATTTATGAAAATAAAAATATATCAAAAATTCATAATGATTTGACATTTATATATATTTGAATTCAATATAAGTTTTCTATATGTTTTAATTGTGAAAACGTTTTGTATATGTAAAAAAAAACATATTTTTTTATATTTACATTTATTTGACATGTTCTTGAAATGTTGTTTAATTATAATTTGAAATCTGCACTTCTCTGAACGATACCCGAGACCGTCTATTGTTTTATGGCTCTGACCCAGGCCTCTTCACCTCGCAAAGCCTCTCTTTCTCCCCGCTCCAGGTGCTGGGCAACCTGGCGCCCTTTTCACCTCTCCCCTGGGGTACGACCTCCCTCAACCTTTCTCACCTCTCCCAGATCCAGGCAGGCAATTCACATTCTGCTGAGACACACAAAAAGGTCTAAAGCACAAACTCAGTCATTTTCTGCAATAGCGGTTTCTGGATACACAGCGACAAAACCCTCTACTCAAAAATATGCATTATAATGCTGTGAGTTCAGACATACCAAATTTCACTGTTCCATTTCCATTTCTTGGGAAATTAGACTAACAATACTACACCCAGCCTTCCCCATTCTGTCCTATGGGCAGGATGGCCTTTCACCAGGGAAAATTAAATGGAGTATTTTCCACTGCCAAGGCCTAGCACCCACACTGGCACTGCTCATGCCTTTTACCTACACTGCACCCTGCCTAGGGGTTACGAAGGTCATCCTACAGGGGTGCCCAATGTGTATGCAAAAGGGAAAGTCAGGCCTGACAAGTGGTAGCCACTTGTGAGGACAACATGCAAATTTAGCATAAAGCGCCAGGCCCTACACTGAAGACCTATGTTCCCTCTCTGCACATTTCTTTAGTACTAGCCCTGGCACACACAGTGTACATCACTTAGGGATCTTGCTAGTGAGGCACAAATACAAACCAGAGACAACCAATCACCACTACAAGTTATACAGGGAACATCTGTCCTTCCACAATGATTAGCAGTGGCAAGTAACTACAGAATCTAACTTCACAACTATCTGTCAGGAAAACGGTCTGGGGAAAGCAAAAAATGTAAGTTAACTTTAGCCAACAAGGACAAGTCCTACACATATTTAGGCCACAAACTACCCAAAGGGACTAGAAAATTACTACCCAAAAGAAAATCCACCATCACCCATTTTCCCCGACCATGCACACAAAAAGAGGTCCGGGCTTTCCTGGGGGTGGCGGGATACTGTCACTACTGGATGCTAAACTTTTCCCGGATTGGCAAGCCATCACAAGCACTAACACACAAAGAGGTCTCAGACATGGTACCTTGGTCACAGGACTGTGACCAGGCATTCCACAAGCTCAAAAACAAACTCATCCGAGCACCAGCACTAGGTCTCCCAGATTACTGCAAAGACTTCCACCTGTTCTGCCCTGAGAAGGGAGGGTGCTTACTAGGGGTGTTAAGTCAAAAGCACAGATCATATAACCACCCAGTGGTGTACTACTCAGCCACACTAGACCCAGAGGCCCCTGTGCTCCCACCTTGCCTCCGGGCAGTGGCGGCAGCAGCACTGGCGGTAGAACAGTTTGAAAATATAGTTCTGGTAAACGACATGGTTTAGCACGTTCCCCATGCAGTGGACACACTGCTCACATCCACTAAGACTCAGCACCTAGGAAGCACACATCTTACTAAGTATGAGCTGATACTATTATCACCCCACATTGCCATCCAGAGATGCACCACTTTGAACCTAGCATGCCTTTTGACAACAGTACAGGAGCTGAATGATCTAGAGTCAGATGATGCCTTTCACAATTGTACATTAGCTATTGACAGACACACAAAGGTGCGCCCAGACTTAAAAAAACAACCACTACCAGATGCCCAAGGGGACTTGTTTGTAGATGGGGCATGCCTTAGGGACACACCAGGGACATTACAGGCCTCCTATGCAGTAGGTACTGCTAATAAACTACTGGAAGGGGGACGGATGACAGCTGCCAAAAGCGCACAAGCTGCCAAACATGTGGCACTAACGAGGGCATGCATATTGGATGAAGGAAAAAGAACAACCATATACACTGACAGGCAGTATACCTTCAGGGTGGTCCATGACTCTGACCAGCTGTGATCAATGAGAGGCTTCCTGACATCAGCAGGCCAACACATACAACAAGCACAATTGATCAGTGACCTCCTCCAAGCCTTGTTATTGCCATCAAAAGTGGCTATCTTTAAATGTACAGCACACACCTCAGCCAAGACCTATGTGTCAAAAGGAAATGCATTTGTTGATGGGGAGGCACAGAGAATAGCACTGACAGGCTGTCAGCGAGCTATGGTACAGATAATAAGCCACAACAATAACACAGATATTACCAATGATTCATTACATTTTGATCCTATACACATTCAGAGCAAAGTGGAGGAAATTGAAAAGGAGGAATGGGTAAAAGATGGGTGTGTACAAACAAAAGAATGATTATGGACAGGGCCTAATGGAAAAAATATGCCTACCTTCATCCATGCTTCCCCCCATGGCATGCCTTTTTCATGGCCCCTCACACGTTGGTTGGGACGGCATGATCAGGACATTTTCCCAATGTTGGGACAGCGGCAAGTTTTGTCAAATAGGAGAGAAACTTAGCAGACAATGCGCTCTCTGTGCACAGTATAATACTGGGAAGGGTACACCAACTGCACCTGGCCACTTCCCACCATCCCACGGACCCTTCAAAAGTCTCCAGTTAGACTTCATTGACATGCCCCCCACCCAGAAGTACAAACATGTTTTGGTTATAGTATGCATGTTCAGTAAGTGGACCTAGGCCTATCCAACAAAGAACTGTGATGCACATACTGTTTCTAAATGCCTCCTGAAAGACCTAATTTATTTATTTATTATGTATTTATTGAACAGTTTTCTATAGCGCGAACATGACCCATGGGTATCAGAGCGCTTAACAACATATGGAATAGGTTAAAAACATACACATATATAATATACAATATGACTGAAAGGAAATTAGTTAGGAATAATTCCATACCGGACAATTTAGGAAGATAATGTAAAAATAAAGATAAATAAGGACCGGTATCAGTTTAAACAAGAGTATATAATGCACTGAGGTAGGTTGGGGACTTATTATATTATATCGATGTCCGAGGTCTTTCCGTATATGAGTATTTTTAGTGACTTTTCTTTAGGTCTCTATCTTCTCCAGTCCCATGGTTGGCATCGTACTAATCGCTGGTGTTATCTTATCGTTGGTGATTTTCTATATTTTTGCCGAGTTGTTATCTAAAATTCAGATCAATGTCAGGTTTCAGCTGGTGGATTGTCATGCCTGTGTCAGGAACTTACTCATAAGAAAGATCTTAGTTTCCCTCTTAAATATTGCAGTGTTTGTAATTTTTCTGATGCTCGGGGGAAGAGAGTTCCAGAGTCTGGGGGCCGCCCCTGAAAACGCTCTCTCATAGGTTTTTTTTCTTTCTGAAGATAGGTGGTCTCAGCAACAGATCTTTGGCACTCTGGGCAGGTCTGTTTCCTTCTGAAATTTCTATTATCTGGGTGAGGTATCTTGGTGTGTTGTAGTGAATCGCTTTATGGGTGATACACGCCATTTTTAGCTGTATTCTGGCTTCGTAAGGTAGCCAGTTTAAAGCTTTCAGGTGAGTGGAGATATGGTCGAATATCCTCGATCCTGTAATAAGTCGTGCCGCTGCATTGAGGCATGCTTTTAGTGGTGCTGTGGAAATTTTTGATAGTCCTGCTGGGGTTGTACACCCATATTCAATCCTCGAGATAACCAATGATTGCACTGCTAGTTTTAGATCCGTCTCCGTTAAAAATGATTTAATTTTTCTTAGGTAGTTCAGATGGAAACAGGTGTTTTTTGCCATTAATTTAATGTGGGATTTCATGTCTAGGTTCTCATCTAGTGTGATTCCCAGTGATTTCGCCGAGTCAACTAGTGTGGGGGTGCAATTTAACGCTGTGATCATTTTGGACCATTCCTTCACTTCTGATTGATTCTTTTGTGGAGAGATAAGTAAGAATTCTGTTTCATGTGCGTGTTAAGCTTGAGATGATTGATAGTTAGCCATTTTAGAGACATTTTGAGGGCCTCATCCATTATTGTGATGTCTTCCAGGGACGCAATCTTGATATATATCTGTGCATCGTCCGCGTACATGTGATAAGAAATTTAGGAATTTCGTAGAATTTCTGTAAGGGGTTCGATGTACAGGTTAAATAGTGATGGAGATAAAGTAGATCCTTGGGGAACTCCAATTGTGTTTGGGCATGAAGATGAAATTGAATGGTTTACCAGGAATCTCTGAGTTCTGTTCTGTAAGAATGATTCAAACCATTTCAGTACATTACCCGATATTCCCATTCTGTCATGAAGTCTGCTCAGTAATTTTTCGTGGTTAAATATATCAAATGCAGAAGACAGGTCTAGGCGGATGAGTAGACAGGATTGATTGTGGTCTAGTGCCTGAAGTGCATCATAGACAATGTGAAGTATTGCTGTTTCCGTACTGTGACCTGTTCTGAATCCCGATTGGCAGTCATCCAACAGTGAGACATTTTCGCTGTGCAGGCTCAACTGATTCTGTACACATTTCTCTATTAATTTGGCAAGAAAAGGGATGTTGGTCACTGGGCGATAGTTATTTGGATCTGCTGGGTCCGCTGTAGGTTTTTTGATGATTGGGACTACTTGCCCTGTCTTAAGGCATTCTGGAAGGATCCCCTGGGAAAGAGAGGCATTTATAATTTCTGTCCATATTGGAATCACGATATGGCTGATTTCTTTCAGGCATTTTGATGGTAATGGGTCGTCATAGTTATTGTTGGGTTTGGTGTCAGATAGCGTTTTAGCAATCTTGTTCTGGTCCAATAATTTGAATGTGTCCGAGTGTGCCTTATTTTTTATCGCCTTATTCGCATATTTCGATGTATGTTGTGAAGATGGTGTAATGTAGTCAGGGTTATCTGCTGCGCTCCTGAGTTCACCTTCTAGCTTGTTTGCTTTGTTGTAGAAAAAGGTAGAGAATTCTTCGCAGCTTAGTTGCGTTTTGGTGACTTCTTGGGTAGTTTTTGCCAGCTTGTTTGATTGTTATTTTATAATCTCAAACAGTTTCCTTGGTCTGTTTTTGGCATTATCCAGTTCTGTTCTGATGAATTCCTTTTTTGAGTTGAGGATCTTTTTGTTATATTCATTTCTGATTTTTCAGAGGGAAATCAGCTCAGGGGATGATGGGTGTTGTCTCCATTTTCTTTCCGCACATCTCAGTTTTCGCCTGTCTTCATTCAATAATCCATTGAACCATGGGTTTTTAATCTTCTCAGAAACTCTTTTCAATTTAAGCGGAATAGTGGTGTTGACTATTTTCGTTACTGAGGTAGTGTAGTCGTTCTGTTAGATCATTCTCATTTTGCATGTTGTCAGGTAGTTTTAGGTCTTTCTTGCAGCTTTCAATTAGTAGATCCATATTCGAGTCTCTGGTATCTCATATCCATCTTTTGATTTTACTAGGTTGAGTGGTTTTTATCTTCTCCCGTGTGGGTATTAGGAAGGTTATGGTGTGGTGATCTGACCAGTCGCATGGCTCTATTGCGAGGATTGAGATATTATAATTTTTAGAGATAATCCAGTCCAATGTTGCTCCTTTCGAGTGTGTTGCTTGTAGGCATGCTTGGGATAGGTTTAGTTCAGTTAAAAAGTCTTTAAACGCGTTGACCTGTTTGTCATTGATGTTGTTCCAGTGTAGATTGAAATCACCTAAAAATATATTATTAGTGTCGGTGTTAGCGTTAGCTGTGATGATCTCCATTAGCTGGTCAATGAAGTTTATATTATTTCCCGGAGGGTGATACAAGGCATGTAGGTTGCATTTCTGTAAGTCCGATCTGTGGATACAGGCTATACCCCCTCGTGTCTTTTTTTGTCTATCAAGTCTCATTATGTTATAATGCGGGGGCACCAGAAGGTCCAAGACTGGGGATGAGGATTCAGATAGCCAGGTTTCGGTAAGTATTGCTATGTCTATTTCCTGGTTGATGATGGTATCGGCTATGTCAGAGGCATGTTTAGCTGCAGATCGACAGTTGAGCAGTAAGCATTTTAATCAATTCTCTGTTCTGTCTGTGTTCTTGTTTAACGAATCAGTGATTATTAGGATTTGTTTTAAGTTGTTGATATTGTGCTTCCTCTCATTTCTCTTGGGTATTCTGTTGGCGTCTATCGGTACTCTTTTGATTTCCTCCCCCTAATGTTGTCCGTAGGTTCATAATCCCGGAGTAGGAATAATATTTCTTCTTCCGGTAAATAATTCTGAGTCCTATCCGGTCGGTTTTGTCTATTTGAAAGTGGCATCGCCCTCTTGTTGCTCTTGACTTTGGATGTATTCACTATTTCTTGGATGTGCTCTACTTCGGTATCAGTGTTCCGTAATATCTCTAAGTTTTTCTATTCCTTTCAGGGTGTTTAGTAATTCCTGCGACATGTTGCTTATTTGTGTTTGAATCTCTATGATTTTTCTCATTACCTTGGGTGAGGTATTGTGATTACTCATCTGTATATTACGATGGTCACATTTTTTGTTCCCGCGTTTTCGTTCAGAGCATTTCATCTGGGTCTTCTTAAGGTTTCCCTTAGATTGGTTGTCACTTCTGCCATTGTTTGTCGTGTTGGAAGTTCTATCTAAGCTTTGCGTTCCAAGGCCGTTGTTGCTGTTCGCATTTCGAGTTCTCACAGTGATATTCCCAACCAACGTAATTTCTGTTCCGCTTATGACTCCTGGTTGAATAATTAGTTCAGGTTCCTGGAGGTCTCTAGTTGGGGTGCTAATTGTTTCGGAAGTTCTATCTAAGCTTTGTGTTCCAATGCTGTTGTTGCTGTTAGAATTACGTGTTCTCTCTGCTTCATTCTCCAACATCCTGAGTTCTGTTTCCTTTGTGACTCCTGGTTGATTAATTTGTTCGGGTTCCTGGAGCTATTTAATTGGGGTGTTAATTGTGGAGATAGTGACCGATGAGACTGGGTTGTCTTCTAAAGGACTCTGGTCTTGTGTAGTTCTTGTTTCTCTTAATTGAGTAAATTGTTCAGGTTCCTGGAGGTCTCTAGTTGTTGTGCTAGTGTTAGAGATATTGTTAGTTGGGCCATGGTTTTCTTCTATAAGACTCTGGTGTTGCAATAGATTTGGGTTCTCTACCGATCTTTTTAAGGATGACAATATGTTGTCAATTTTTTCCAATTTGTTATTAGAAGCTTGGATCATCACTATTCCAGTCTTGAAGATAGTTATGCAGAGGTCCGCTCTGAGTCTTGGTGATGTTCTGGTCATAATTTTAGTACCATGTGAGATATTAGTTGTGGATTTTATGTTAAGCATCTTTGTAATGGTATTGCCCATTTTGCCGTTTTTCTGGTATAGAATACCATGTCTTTCGCGATAATTCCTTTATCCATGCAGAACTTAGTGTCAGAAATCAGTGTGTTAGGGTTGTCCTCATGAGGTTGTGCTTGAATTTTTGGGCTGCATTCTTGGAAAGATAGTTTGGGTATTTTATGATATAGGCGTTTCTACTTATTGGTTCACGGTAGTTGTCCTCCATATTTGTGGTATGCAATTGAGTAATATTTGTGATATGCAATTGCGTAATATTTGGGTTGCATTTTTCCTGGTAATTTCTTATGACTGGGGGTCTAATTACTCTCTCCAACATAAGTAAGTAACTATATTATAGCTTAGATTACAATGTTAGTTCCTCATCATTGCAATTTCTTTTGATGTTAGAATAATACTCTCTCTAACATATGTAACTATACTATAGATATTATGTTTTTAGATTACATTTTGTTGTCTTTTCAAGATGTCCGCCTTATTAGTTATCTCTATGAACTTAAGCCTTTTTCTCTTTCTATTGTTTTACATGACCTCTTTCTCTCTATGAACTTAAGCCCTTTTCTCTTTCTATTGTTTTACATGTCCTCTTTCACTTGTCATTGTTTGTTTCAGTTCTTGTGTTCGGGTCCTTTCTACATGTTTACTTTATTTTAGTCTTCCTTCAATTTCCCTATTACTTCGAGCCATTTTGAGGTTCAATTACTAATATATTTTCCTAATTTATTAGTATCATTGCGGTAAAATGGTTCATATGGTTGAAAGAACGTTGGCCGTGGATGTAGAACCTTTGTGGGCAGATGGGCATCTTAGGCAGCAAGGAGCTGCCTTCGTTCGATCCTCCAAATGTCTTTAACGGCCGCCATTTTAAGGTCAGGCACGCCTGTTCGTTCGTGTGTTCCATTCCGTAGGCGCAGCGTAGATCTGATTGTGATGTCCTTTTATTTCCTTGTAGCGCTGCACTGCTACCGCCTCTGTCCCTCAAATTCGCTTCTTCGCAGTGCGGCACCCCAGCAATTCCTCTTCCTGGTGTTGCCACTGTCCAGTCCCTTGCCTCTGTGCAGCGCAGCCGAGCACATTCCACACTTTGGAATTCCATCCCTTCTGAGCTCTGACAATGGACCTGTGTTCATTTCCCATGTCATAGGGGGAATATGTAAGGGGCTTGGAGTCAGTAGTTACACTGTGCCAGTCACCCACCAGCAGCAGGTGCTGTGGAGAGGAAGAATGGGGGGTTGAAGAAAAAGATTGGAAAAATGTGTGCATCAACTGAACTTTCATGAGTGGATGCACTACCACTAGCCTTTCTGGCAATGAGAAGCACACCGGATAGGTTAACAAAGCTCAGCCCCCACAAAATAGTTTTTGGCCGCCCCATTAACATTGCAGGCTATATGCCCACAGCTCCACTATCGAAAACAGACAATTTGCTTTTAGGTTACTGTAAGAAATTAACAGAGACCTCACGTTATCTTCATCACCAGGTTCTGCAGGCTCTTCCAGAAGCAGCAATTCCACCACCACATGACCTGCAGCCTGGTGATTGGATTTGGGTAAAAGCCCACACCCAACAACACTGCCTCCAGCCAAAGTGGAAGGGACCGCACCAGGTCCTCTTAATGACAGCAACAGCCACCAAGTGTGAAGGGCTGATATCCTGGAAACACAGCTCGCACACCAATCAATCAATCAATCAATACATTTGTAAAGCGCACTAATCACCCATGAGGGTCTCAAGGCACAAAGGTGGGAGGGTGCTGTTATTGCTCGAATAGCCAGGTCTTGAGTAGCCTCCTGAAGGTTAGCAGGTCCTGGGTCTGTCGTAGGAGCAGGGGGAGGGTGTTTCAGGTTTTGGCAGCAAGGTGGGAGAAGGATCTGCCGCCGGTAGTTGCTCTTCAAATGTGAGGTACGGTGGCGGGGGTGAGATCGGCTGAGCAGAGCTGGCGGTTCGGGGTGTAGAAGGAGAGTCGTCTGTTGAGGTAAGCCGGACCGGTGTTGTAGAGTGCCTTGTGTGGGTGTCTGAGCAGCTTGAAAGTTATCCTCTTGTTGACGGAGAGCCAGTGTAGGCCTCGCAGAACGGGAGTGGTATGGCTGTGGCAGGGTACCTAGAGGATCAGGCGTGCAAAGGCGTTCTGTATATGTTGTAGTCATTTCAGGAGATTGGCCGGTGCTCCCATGTAGAGGGTGTTTCTGTAGTCGAGCCTGCTACTGACGATGGCCTGGGTGACTGTTCTTCTTGTTTCGGAGGGGCTCCATCTGTGGATCTTGCAGAGCATGTGGAAGGTGTTGAAGCAGGAGGATGAGATGGTGTTGACTTGGTTGGTCATGGAGAGTGTTGACTTGAGGATGATTCCCAGGTTGCGTGCGTGGTCGGTGGGTGTCGGTGCTGCTCCCAGTGCTGTCGGCCACCAAGAGTCATCCCAGGCTGGGGGGTTGGAACCGAGGATGATGACCTCCATCTTGTCTGAGTTCAGCTTCAGGTGGCTGTTCTTCATTCATTCGGCGACGGCCTTCATTCCTCCGTGGAGGTTGGATTTTTCAGTGAGGGGTTCCTTGGTGAGAGAGAGGATCAGTTGGTTGTCGTCGGCATAGTAGATGATGTTGAGGTCATGCAGTCGGGCGAAACGAGCGAGTGGGGCCATGTAGATGTTGAACAGTGTTGGGCTGTACGCCACAGATGATCTCTGAGGCTTTGGATCGGAATGGGGAGGCGGATGCTCTGGGTTCTGCCGGAGAGGAAGGAGGTGGTCCATTCCAGAGCCTTGTATTAGATCTCTTCGTTGTGGAGGTGTGTGCATAGGGTGCAATGGCAGACTGTATCGAAGGTGGCTGAGAGGTCCAAGAGGATGAGGGCTGCGGTTTGCCATTGTCCAGCAGGGTCCTGATGTCTTCGGTGGTGGCTATGAGGGCAGTTTTGGTGCTGTGATTGCTGTGGAACCCTGACTGGGACGGGTCCTGGATGTTGTTCTCTTCGAGGTAGCAGGTTAGTTGTTTGTTGACTAACTTTTCAATTACTTTAGCCAGGAACGGGGGCAAGGAGATGGGCTGGAAGTTCTTGAGGTCTCTCATGTCTGCCTTGGTTTTCTTGAGCAGGTCGTTGATATCGGCATGCTTCCAGCTCTCCAGAAAGGTCGCGGTCTCAAGGGAGATGTTGATGACTTTGCAAAGGTGAGGGGGGGCGATGGTGGCGCCGGCTTTGTTGATGATGTGGTGCGGGCTTGCGTCTGACAGTGAGCTGGAGTGGATTGTGCTCATGGTTTTGATGGTGTTGTCATCGTTTACGTTGGCCAGGTGAATAGGAGTCGTAGTCGATGGTGGGTGTGGGGTCTGAGGTGTTGGTGGCTGTCAGGGCGGTCTCGTTGTTGAAGCTGTCATGGATGTCGGCGATCTTATGGTGGAAGAAGGTGGCGAGGGAGTCGTACAGGTCTTGGATGTTGTTGGTGTTGGAGCTAGGGTTGGAGAGTTCCTTCACAATGTTAAAGAGCTCCTTGCTGTTGTGTGCGTTTTTGTTGAGGTGGTCTTTGAAGGAGGTCCTCTTGGCGGATTTGATGAGGTGATGGTGTCTGCGGATAGCATTCTTGTAGTCTGCATGGCTTTCCAGTGTCTGTTCGTGGTGCCATTTCTTCTCAAGTTTCTGGCAGGTTTGTTTGGAGGCCTGGAGGTCTGAGGTGAACCAGCTGGTTCTATTGTCAGTGCGTCTGTTGGAGGGTTCTTCGGCGGGGCGAGGTTGTTGGCGCAATCATCAATCCAGCGCCTGAGGTTGCGGGTGGTGGCGTCGGTGTCAGTGGGGTCGGCGGGGGGGCTTTGGGCACGGCTGGTTTTCAGCTGGTCAGCGGTGACTTTGCTCCAGCTGGGGCGGGGGATCTGTTGGGTGCAGGGTGCATGGTGGGTTTCCAGAAGGTGAAGTGGATGCAGCAGTGGTCCATCCAGTGGGGTTCTGTGGTGTGGCTGAAGTGATGTGGGGGCTTGCGGAGAAGATGGGGTCAAGCATGTGACCGGCGTAGTGGGTGGGCGTTGGGACAAGCTGTCTGAGTCTGAGGTTGGTAAGGTTGTCAATCAGGGTGGTGGAGTTGGAGTCATTGTTGTTCTCGAGATGAAAGTTCAGGTCTCTGAGGAGGATATAGTCTGTCAAGGCCAGGGCTTGCGGGCTGACTAAGTCGGCGATGGTGTCACTGAACTGGAGCTGTGGTCCGGGGGGTCTGTAGATGAGTCGTCAGTGCTGGTTGTGATCCTGAAGGTGTCCTTGTGGATGAAAGCAGAAAGCAGCAGGGCCAGATAGCAGAAAGCAAGCTCTGCTTCCACCTCCAGTGGCAACTGAGGCGCCCTACAGGTACAACCTTTTCTCCACCAGACAAGCAAGAACTGAGAATTAGTGAAGAAGAGGCAGTTCCATGCTTGCTGCATGCCAGGCCTCCAATAGAAGGAACAACATACCAGAGGCAGTCCCCTACTGCGCACAGCAGGTCAGGCCCTGGGTATCATTCTTCCAAATAAAGTGCCAACTGTCACGTGCTACTAACCTCTGACGGTACACAACATAGGAACCAACAATTCTTTTCAAGTGTTCCTGGGTCTGTGCCAATTCAATTCCAATAGCAGCGCAGAACCTGCTAATTAGTGTTGCTGGAGTCTGTACAAATAGCACCTGTAGTGATACAGACTCTGCTAGGTAGATACCCAAGACAAAGCTATCAAGGACACGCCTATACCATGAATAGCATCATCTGATTGCAAATGCCAAATAGTGTCTGGAAGGCTTCGATCTCTGCGGATACAAGTGGAAGAGTTAGAACTAATAATTTGCTTAAAACTGCTGTCCCCGGGATAGCGGTAAAGGCAGTACTGCAATTGACTGTGCCAAACACTCCCTTATTGAGTGGACTACGAAGCCTAATTTTGCATCACATTTCATTCCCCACTTTCGGATATCAGGTACCAGCACAAGATATTGCAGCAACACATCTTGACATTTTAGATTGCATGGTTTATGCAATAGGGAACACTGGTTCTGGCCTTATAAGAGACGTTGATTAAAAGCACTGGTCGAAGAGAAGCAATGTTAGAGGACAGCTCTACAAACACCTACGAACATGCCAAGACCAAGGGCAGAGGAAAAGAAATGGCCATCAGTGCTACTGGCAATACTATTGCCAGTCCCAGGGATAATAGTGACTGCACTGATAATAATATATTCAAAAGATTTGGAAATACTGTTCATTAATTTCAAGGTGCGGGATGGAAGTGGTTCAAATATAACATATGAAGAAAGTAAAATGAATATGACTGAGCAAGACATTCCGGGGGAGGTTGATATTAAAGGAGAAAAGGAACAGGAATTATGGGACAAGTACCAAGGAAATAAATATTTTGAGATGCTAAAAATGTATGTACGCATTATGAACATTTCAGCATGTTGTGTTTGCACTAGGCCTGGAAGGTAAATTCCGTTCCGCTCGCAGAATTTGTGGAATTCTGGTAATTTTTCATTCTGTTGAGAACGCGAACTTGCCAAAAATTCCACGAACCGCGGCTTCGCGGAATTTTTTGCTTGTTTGGGCTTTAAAATATGTGTTCACAAGATGTTTCCCACGAGCACGCAAACAGCATTCGCAAACAGGAAAAAAGCATTGCGAGCGTGCAGAAAAAGCAATTCACGAAACTCTATGCGCTCGCAGATATTTTTTACCGTTTCGCAGAGCTTTGCGTAGCGCAACTAGGCAAATTCCGCAACCCCTTGTTTGCACACTGTAGTAATCAGGTCCAGGCTGATTATGAAGTTTCATGAAGATTTATTTAGGTTGGTTACAAAGAAGTAGTACAATAGTAACCAGCCCCACCAGGAGCAGCCAGCAAGGTGCTCAGCCCTTCTCCAACTGTGAGATTGATCCACCAACATTCTAGATGACATCAACTCAAGAGCGTTCCACTGGTGGAGCAGTGGAAGACATGTAAAACATAATAACCAAGATACTACACACACATCTACCAACAAACACAGAAAACAGCATGAGCAACAATGTCCTACCTGTCTCTAAATATGTGGGGTGTGTCCTAATGCGCTATATACTCTTCAGACAGCATAACATGTCCATAACTGTTGCAGTTTCCATGGAGGGAAAAGTAGTAGGGCCGGCAACTGCAAGGCCTAAGGCACAGAGAGTGCCATGCATGAACATGCAACCAACAAAAAGAAATCAGGCAATGCTCATTTCATTTGCCAAGACTTCTAGGAATGAGGAGTGGAAAGAGAGGGATGGTTGGGACAAATAGGCTGAGGGTAAGACAACAGCTCATCGTAATTTCATGCATTCAGAATGATAAATGGACAGCACCTAAAAGCCAGCTGTGCTGGTGTGACCCCTCAATCAACCATGTACAATATCCCAGTGAAGGGAAGGAAAGGGGAGAATGGAAGAAATGCAGTTTTAGGTGTAGCATTGCAGAATTAGCAAAGGGTGAGAAAGGATTAAGGGAATCTGAGGAAAGGAATGATTTACCACTATGAATTTCAGAAGGTGAATATTCAGTAACACCATCAATTTTCATTGGTGAGAGTAACTGCACACACACAATAAAGCTATCAAGAATAGGACAGAGTGATCAGCAATCTTCGCCTGGACTAGTGGGTTTCAAGGGACTGTTCTTTGTCTGTGGCTAATGGACATACTTCTATTTGTCCCCGGGATGGTATGGTAGATGCTACCTTGCTTCCATCCTGCCTCTAATTACACACTTCACTGACCTAGTACATGTTGAACACCAACAGCACCGGACAGGAAGGTTTAGGAGGACACCAGAATGGCAGGATGATCTACTGAGAGGGTTAGGGGCAATAGTGCCTGGTGTAGGGGTAGTATATACCTCCATATGGATACACCAGTTAGCAAGGATGATTGAAGATCTTGCAGATTCAACAGTAGCAGCTTTGGGAAAAACAACTGAATAATTTATTGCTATGAGAGCAGTAGTAATACAGAACAGGGTTGCATTAGACATCATCCTTGCAAAGGAGGGGGTAGTATGCCACGCCATCCACCAGGTGTGCTGTTCATGGATACCTGACAACAGCTGCAATATCGGGAAGGCAAAACATAACATAAAAGACTTAAAGGATGAAGCACACGGCAGACACACTGAAGGGATGTGGGAACAGTTAATGCTATGGTTAAGAGTCTGGGGATCATGGATATTGGAGGTGATTATTGTAATAACAACCGTGCTAATCACCCTCTGCATAATTATCCAAGTTTGTCCAGCATGCTGAACAGTCTGTATATCTTGCTGTGCACAATGTATGCCACACAACAAATGGCACAGACCTCATGAACATCACACCAATCCTGATGCTGAAAGAGAAGAGATGATGGTGAGACATTAGGAATTAGTGATTTGGTATCAGTTGGGGCAATGTAGAAGGCATCTTTCTTTATGAAACCAAATGCAGTAAGCTTCTGCACCCTGTTAAGTTAATGTGAAAATAACTGCACAATATGCTTGCATTTTTCCTTGTCTTCAAAGAAACAGCTTTAGTAACGCAAGGCTTGCTCAACAGAAGATACGTGACAAAAGAAGATCACTATTATGTTGCAATTACTAACTGGAATTGTACCAGACTGATATCTTACATTAAAGTAGAAAGTCCCAGGGACACGTGGTCATCAGCAGCATGTTTCGGACCATAAATGGTCTAGCACTGCTTAGGCCTTTGCTAATTGGTCAAATGAACTATGCTTAATTTGTGCTACGTATCTTATGATGCTGCATCCTTTGTGGTTTGGGCCTATAAAGACTGTCAGAAATGTCAAATATTTGGACATTCAGTGACTTTGCTGATGTCTCCTTGCCGCACGTTAATACATTGTTTGTTGGTCCTCAATAAAGTTTGCTATCTTTGGTGATGACAAAGTCGTATTTGTGGTATTATCTCTTATTTCTTATTTCAGCTACTATAATAATAATAATAATACTCTTTATTCGGTTTTTCACAAAGAAAACCATAAAAGACACAATTAGGAGAAAAATCCATACAAATAGAGCTAATGAGAAAAAACATTTCATAAAAAACATTATACGATAAGTAAGAACAGACGTATGTTTAAAAAGAGAAAGTATTACGTTTAAAAAGTCATTGTTTTTTCTTGAAACACAATGCTAAAGATTTTTTCTGTGATTCATGATGCATTTCAAAAAGTTTAGGACTAAATAGCACACTTCTTCAGACTCTAAAGATTGCAGTTGATAAAAAGCCGGTCGACACTGTCTAAGGCCCCACCGCCTACATATCGGGAGAATCCAACGTTTTCTGTGAGGATGGTAAAATTTACAGAATAGAATGACGTGTATATTGGATTGTGTTGATTTCCCGTCGCAGGGACATGGGGGCATGTTTGATTCCCAGGCCTTATTTGTTGGAAAAGCAACCAGTCTGAAGAAAAGGTCCAGTCTAAGTCTGGTCAACAGCATCCTCTCATATGTTTTAGTCTGCAGGGTGAGATACGGTTGAATACCAAAGGTTTCCTGTACTATATTCGCGTGAATCACTGAGGGTTTTGCAGCATCGGTTGAGAATCTTAGTGTTTCCAGATGTCTTAGGGCAAGTTCCTTAAGGTCCTTTTTTGGCAGACCGACAATCGTCTCAGGTTGAAGATAGTATTTTTCAAGCCCAAGGTCGGTGAAAAAATTTCTGATATAACAAAGCCACTTCAGTCGAAGGGAGTGGTCAAGTGACATTGTATCGGCCACTATCGACTGTGATAGTGTGTTCGTGTTGGATGACCAGATACGCCTCCATAACATCAATGGCTGGATTTTGAGAAGATCCTGTAAGTAGGGAATTCCCAGTTCCATGTGGGAGGCGAAGGTTGATGAACCTTTTGGTGTAGCAAGAAGAAATCTTATAAATGTGTTTTCTATTATCTGTAGGGCCCCAACGGCTGTGTGTCCCCAGACTCCTGCTTCGTAAAGAGCAATGGCCTGGCACTTGGCGTTGTAAATTTTCAACAATTCTACTGGGCGCCTCCTTCCCAGTTTCCGTGAGAAATTCTGCAAGGCTGCTATCGAACGCTTAAAAAGATGGCATCTCATTTCCACTGCTGGTTTCCATGTTAACTTATCGTCTACCATGATCCCGAGGTATGGATATTGTGTAGTGATCTGGAGAGGTTGGCTGTCGAGGAAGATGTTTTTTGTGGCTTTCTTCGCCCCCCCCCCGTGATCATGACAAACGTTTTTTTTACGTTGACCTTTAGATCCAAGGCGTTCATAAAAGTTGTATATCTGTTAAGTGAGTGCTGAAGTTCACGCGGAGTTCGAGCCAGGATGACAGCGTCATCCGCATAAAGGAGTGCTGGAATCGGTCGCTGCTTCACTTTTGGGAGGTCCTGGGCCCCCCTCAACATCTCCCCCTCCAAGCCATTGGTATAGAGTGAGAAGAGAAAGGGGGCCAGGACACAACCCTGCCTGACTCCCCGCTCCACTCCGAATGATGCCGTCAGCTCACCATTTTTTCCCAAGCGGACTTTCGCCGAAGCCCCAGAATACAACTCTCTCAAGAAATCCAACAGGGAGGGGTCCACGTCCATTTCTCTTAGGACTGTCCAGAGTTTGGAATGTGAAACACAGTCAAACGCGGCCGATAGGTCCACGTAGACCATATAGACCGTGGTTTTCTTCGCATGCATATATTTGGCCATTATAAGACTAAGGTTATTTCAGCTACTACAAAGTTATGTGCAATCTGAGAACATCAAAAAAAGGGAAACTGAAAATCTAAGTATAATTTAATGATATGTTCCCAAACATGTAATATTGTAATTTCTCTAATAGTTTATGATTAAATAATTGTTTTTCTTTTTATTCTGATTAGTAGGTACTGTTCAAAATTGAAAACAGATTTACTGAATGATGTATCTAAATTACTTTAAACAATAATATATAATACAATATTCATGATAAACTGGAGAATTGTTTAACATGGGTATTGAACACTGTATTCGAGTATTTCTGTGACACTTACCTAGGTAACAGATATCTGCGTCTGCGACAGAATGCTGTAGTAAGACTGACAAGATTTGTGCAACTGTATGATAAACTACATAGGTTTAAATTTAGGGTCATCAGCTGCACAACACAGAATACATATAGAACAAGACACATACCTCAGTCAGGATAGTAAGCAGATATTGAAACTTGACAGAGTGCACACTGCATTTAAAGCAGACACCTACATTTATATGGCCTAATTCAAGTGTACCTTTCCAGAAACTCAACTAGCATAAACACTAATTCATCGGCGAACATGTTTTAAACCTCATTTTTCTCTTGGAGTTCATTATTCACTTGCATCTGACAAACTTAGGCCTAGGCAAATATGGCCAACTCTTCTCATGCTACCATGTTTCTCAAGCCATGAATGTGTGTGTCTCTGCCTGTTTGTGGTGACATGATACATCACAGGAAGCCTACACATACAAGAATACCTCTCTGTTTCATACCACACAATTTGTGTACAAGATTACTTTTTCTTCCTTATAGAGAACAGGTGAGTATTGAAAAAGCGTGTTATTATATTTTAAAATTTTACAGTTTTGCATTTTGATATAGCTTCTCATTTGAACAACTATTTTAACATATATCATAGAGCTAATAGGCCTAAGTTCTAAACAATGGATTCTACTCTATATGCCACAACCCACGCCTTCCTCCATTTGTACACAATCAAAAGTAAATTTTGCCATGTTCTGTGTCCCTACGCCTCATCCATCATATGTTATGTGTGCATGACCAATATGCATATGTTATTCCCCATGTCCGATTAATGACGCAATTCCAGTTGTGTCCACCTCTAGTATGCTATTTTCCAGTCCTCGTGAATACTACGAATATCAGGCCTATGTAAAGTAATGTTGCCACGTTTCCCAGTGTGCACGTTATTCCATTATAAAGTCCCCGTTTCCAGGCCTCAAAAGGGCCCGGACCACAGATTCAGCTCCTGTCTCCTGAAAGCCTCGCTGAGGAGCGATACAGCCCCCACCTGTATCCTCGACCCTTCACTTACTTCCTGCCTCGCAGTGCCCGGTGCAGCTTGGCTCTGCCTCTGAGTCTGCCAAAAGTATGTTATAGTTCCAGCTATCAGTTCAGTCCTCCTCCTCTGCATTCCTAAGCTACTGAACTGCATCAATAGTTTCCGTCATTGTCTAGCCTTCTCGTCTCCACGTTAGAGAAATACTGTATTTAATGGTCATTTAGTATTCTTCATCACGCACTTCATGTAGAATAATGCATGGTCCAGTCTTAGAGTCAAGTTAGCTTTTCCCCTCATGACTTCTAGTTTATATCAACATGTTCCCTAAACATTAGATACCAGATAGGGTTTAGGTACATGTCGCTCCGACCCTCCAGACTCTAGTCTCTGCTCCTAGCACAGAGTTCATAGCCCCCAGCTTCTCCTAGTAACACGTCATTGCTAGTTTTCGCGCACCATTAGGTTAGAGGTCCCGGCTCCTTAGGTAGCCCCCTCCTATGTTTCCGCCCATTCATGACATATTCTGTTACGTTTGCATCACATGTCTATGTATACTCCCAGTTACACCTCTTTTTACTGTTATCTTTCGCGACTGCTACGCGTCACACCTTCTGCTCCACCCACTGCTACGCCTACTGCAATGTAATGCTATGTGTTCGCGCTATGTATATATGCCTGTGTTTTGTTATTGAATGCTAGCGCGCTCATCCCAGACCTAGCCCCAGCAGCTGCTGGGCCTCTTTTCCCCTGCTGGGCCCCAGTTGTCCTGCTGGGCCCTGTCACCTCTGTTCTATGCAGGTTGTCCTGATCCTGTCCTTATGCTGTAATAAACCTGCAGAAACTCCTACTACCTCGAATCTTGACTCTTATTTTATTGAGCTATCTGTTATTCATTCATTCATCCAAAAATAGATCCGGTATTATTTATTTATATACCACATAATGGCGCCCGAACAGGTACCTGTTACGGTACCCCCGGTCCAGCCTACAGTTCCATTTCCCACTCTGCCAGGACGTAGAGCCTCAGTAGACGACTCCAGTCTAGGGGCCGCAGGAGGAGCTACTCCTCAAACCCCGCCGCCACACAAGCGTTTATCGGCACTCGAATTACATGCTCAAGCATCACAGCGTACTCCTAAAAGTAATAAGTCTGTTACAGAAATCAGGCAAGCCCTTAACGGATGTGTTTATGATCCAGTTCCAGGCGAATATACTATGGTTTTATATTCCTTACGTGTAAGGAGAGTGACCGAGTATCTAGTCACCTTGCCGAACATGAAAGAAGATCTAGACAGAATATATCGTTTCATCCGTACAGGGGATGATCCAGAAAGTATTGGCGAGATTATGTCTCAAAGGAAAGCCGAGATTCAGCTCATGATATTAAAGTTCCTGATCAATTGTCTAATAAGAGAACAAGATTACCCGTCTAAAGATCCCGCCGAAATGAGAATCCTGACAAGGTGGAGTGATAATATAGCCGAGGGTAAGCACAAGACCGTCAGTGCCATGGAGAGTATGTACAAGAAAATTCGTAAAGAAATAATAAGGTTACACGACCAGCGTAAAGCAGCACAAGTAAGCGAGAAAGAAAGTATCTCTGATCCTGAAGAGGAAGAGAACGAGAATCCCGCCAGAATAGCGTATGTAGGAAAATCCAGATTTCCAGATCGCCATTTACGTCTAGAACCCAAGTCTATTTTTCATCTAGCACCAGAACAAGGTTCTCTAGAACAAGTATTTCAAGCTACCGATCACATTCTGAAATCACGAGTCGGTTACAGTGAATTAAGTACCATGCATGAACAAGAACTAGCCCGATCAGCAGTCCGATGGATTACTGATTCTACCACTTTTCCAGACGAAATAGTGGCACAAATGTTTCTGAAACTGCCCCCAGCCGAGCAACGACTGGTGGGTATGTATATGATCCAGTACCTCATCACTCTGTATGAGGGTCAACACTCTGATCCAGGCCCGTTACATGATATCCTGAACGAGTTACTCCAGTATAGATGGAGAGGTCTAGGTACCGATTTAATTAGTGTCATTCTAGAACAGCGCCACAAATATAGAACGTTTCTGAACCCGCATTTTGTTCATGTCTCACCCCCAGAAAGTAAGCCATTCTACATAGACAGACAGAATCCGTTACGAGAAGTCCACCCAGTCCAAGGGGCGGGTGGCGTAATGCAACGAGTGTTTGTATACACTCCAATTTCAAAGATGGAACTTCTTGAAATGAAGAAATTAATTCCCTGTCATGACAAAGATCCAGCAGGGTTCCATTGAGAATTAAAAGACATGCTCCGTATGGGAGAATACACTTACCCAGATATCATTAAAATGTTAAAGGTCCTGTTACCCGCAGGGGTGTATGAAAAGTTAAAGGAAAAAGAATGGGAGGTGGGAGAGAAAAAGATCGATTGGGCAGCTCTAGAAGCTGAAGACAAGGCACGAGTACCAGGTACCGGTCTTGGAGATAAATGTAAAGAATTACCAGAATTACTGATTCAAGTTTTACCCAGATTATTGACAACTAGGAAAGAAGACTGGGATGCAATCTCAGCCTGTAAACAGAAACAAGATGAAGATATTAGTGATTTTTATTCTAGATTCGAAAAATGTTTTAGTATCAACAGTGGTCTCAAGACAAGTAGTGAGTCATACCCTCACCTTTTTGTTACTAAATTAGTCGAGAATTCAAGTCCACAAATTAAAAATCGAGTTTTGAAAGTCGAAAGCACCTGGCAAGCAAATACTCCGTCCCAGATGCTCCAGATGCTCCAGTACCACCAGAATAGAATCAGGGAAGAGCAAGAACACGAGAGAAAACGTATGAAAGACACGAAAATGAAAGTGCTAGTTGCACAATCTGTTCCTCAAGACAGTCAGAAGAGGGGTCCGAATCAAGCCAGTCATCCTGCAGCTCCCGTTAGAGGGAACTGCAATTATTGTAAACAGCCAGGTCATTTTATAAACGAGTGTGCAGTTCTGAAACATAATATAGCTACTGGTAAGACTAAAGAAAGACCACGTCCGCCTAGACAAGAACAAGTTTCACAGATTCCTCAGCCACAGAATGCACAACAGACAGTTACAGTACCGCAGCCTATTGCTGCAACACAGCACGTTACATCACAGATGTACCAGTATGCACAGTCTGAGTATCCAGAGTATCAGTCATATTCATGAAACAGCCTAGAGAGGGAGGTAGGCTTGCCTCTCATCGAGATACCTGTAGATCAAGAAGGTCCCTATGTTCACAGTCAAGTATTAGGGAAAGACAGAAAGTTTTTGATCGATACAGGGGCAAGTAGGACCACAATTAGTCATGCCGAAGTTCCAGGGGCTCCGCTCTCAGGCTCAAGAAATGTTTCCCTTGGATTTTCAGGAAAACCAATAGTTAATGAGATATCTAAGCCAGTTACTCTAGAAGTAGGTCCATTGTCCCGTACTACTGATCTGTTACTTACTAAGTCATGTCCAGAAAATCTATTAGGCATTAAGACACTGAAAGAATTAGGTGCAGTTATTTGCTGTTCCCCAGAGGGAATACGTCTGTTCCTACGTGACTTTAAGGGTCACTATGTATTACGAGATTTTGATTCAAGATTGTCTAATGTTCCGCAGCATTTATGGGCGCAAGGTCCAACTGATGTAGGTTACATGCAAATCACACCCCATCGTGTGACTCTCAAGCCAGGTGTAGTGTTACCACGAATCAGGCAGTACAGATTGCCACCTGAGGCTGTAGCAGCCTTATCCAAAATTATTGACGAGCTCATGGCTCAAGGAGTAGTTGTAGAAACTGACTCCAATGTATGTAATTCTCCGATCATTCCAGTCATGAAACGTACTGATCCGAATGCACCCCCAGTATATCGATTAGTGATTGATTTACGAGAGCTTAATAAATGTATTATTCCTCAGTACCCAGTTGTCCCAGATATTTCTTCCCTGTTAACAGCCATTGATTCCGAAGCCATGTTTTTCACTGTCATAGACCTCAAGAATGCATTTTTTAGTGTTCCGATTCATCCAGACAGTCAGTTTCTTTTCGGATTCTGTTTAAATGGAAGGAGCTATATGTTTACACGCGCTCCTCAAGGTTTCACAGAAAGCCCTAGTATTTACAGTCAAGCACTCAAGAGACAACTAGACAATATTCACATGCCAACTGACACTGCCCTGCTCCAGTATGTCGATGATCTACTGATCACAGCCCGTTCTGAACGTGCTTGCGAGCGAGCATCACTTACAGTTCTGTATTTTCTAGCCGAGATGGGGCACAAGGTGTCACCTTCGAAGCTTCAATTCTGTGTCCAGCAAGTGGTATACTTAGGACACTTGCTGTCCAAGAGGGGTAGGCAGTTGACACCCGACCGTATCCAGTTAATAGCGAGTCTTCCTCAGCCCAGAACCCAGAAGGAGGTACGTGCCTTTATCGGCCTTACTTCTTATTGTAGACAATGGATTCCCCAGTATGCATTTCTAGCCAAGCCACTGATACAGTTAACGACACAGGAGGCAGCCGTATCGACTGTCCTCCCTTGGACATCTGAACACACACTTAGTTTCAACGAGTTAAAGAAAGCCTTATGTCAAGCTCCAGTTCTAGCTACACCGAACTACAGTAAGCCTTTTACACTTTTCGTTACTGAACGCGAAGGTACAGCATTGTCTGTTCTCACGCAAGATCAAGCAGGACAATACAAGCCCTGTGCTTATTTCCCAGGGTAATGATCTAGCAGACCGCACAGCCAAGCTTACAGCACAGACTCCAGACATTCCAGTTAACATGACACATACTCCAGATCCGATTACATGCATGACAGTTAAGGACCCTACACAAGATGTCATAGATATCCAGTTACATGCTACTCCCGATGAAATCAAGAAGTGGTCTGAACAAGGAGGGGTCCAGACAGATCAAGGATGGTTAACGAAGGGTAGAGCCACATGGTTTCTCCCCGACTCTATGGTTCAAGTCATTATCAATACCGCACATAGTCCAGCACATTTAGGAGAAAAAGCTATGTTAGACAGTATCCAGAACATTTGGTTCAACAAGCATTTACGAGCTGCAGCCAAGCAGAAAGTCCGTACCTGTATGATATGTTGTCAGTTTAATCCAGGTAAAAGTGTCCCGGTGGAACAAGGTGGTTTCCAGCCCCCTGACCACCCTTTTGAGGTCCTCCAGATGGATTATATTCAGATGGAGCGATGTCGAGGTTTCAAGTATGTCCTTGTAGTTGTATGCGCTTTGTCCAGGTGGACAGAAGCATATCCAGTCCCAGATTACACAGCCGCGACCACTGCCAAGCAGTTGGTTCGTGAATTTTTCCCTAGATATGGACTCCCTAGAGTCGTATATTCTGATAACGGTCAGCCATTCTCATCCGAACTCATGAAACACGTTTCCCTTTTGTTAGGGTACCAGTGGAAGTTTCATTGTGTACGCCATCCTGAAGCAGCCGGTCTCGTAGAGAGACATAATCAGACTCTGAAAATCCGTATTGCAAAAGTCTGTAAGGACAAAGGTGTGGACTGGTTAATAGCTCTGCCAGTCGCTTTATTTTATATGCGCATGGTCGCACATTCCAGATCAGGTCTGTCCCCGTACGAGGTCGTATTCGGCCGCCCCCCTAACATGTGGGGTACTCCTAGACCCCGAAGTATTACCGATGTTTCATGTAATATGCTGACAGATTACCTAGCTTCCTTGATGTCTGCCCTCAACTCATGTCGTTCACAGGTTGCCGCCGCATTTCCAGACAATACCGAGGTGGCACCGCATGAGATCGTTCCAGGCTCCCTTGTGATGGTCCGAAATTTCGACAGATCAAGTCCGCTGGAACCACGTTGGAAGGAGCCACGTCAGGTCCTCTTGACCACCCGAACTGCCGTCAAGTTGGAAGGCAGAAAGGGGTGGGTCCACCTTTCTCATGTAAAACTTTTCAATGGATTGAAATCAGTCTCCAAAAACATTTCCAAGGATTTCCAGGATTCGAAAGATTGCCAAGACATTGTTTTAAAGGACTGTCCCGCACAAGACATTATTACAACCCCTCCCTTGTTAGAGAAAACTCCGCAACAGGAGTATAAGCTCAAATTAAGGTCTAGTAAAATAAGTCAGTCAGTTTGATTGTATAAGTCCTCCCCTAGGTGAAACGGTTAGACTGTTTCTGACATGTATAAAATAGACCCCCATAGTGAGAGAGTCAGTCGAAGTTCACTTCAATGTATCGTTTTTCTAAGTTTCATATTGTTTCTCAGCATAATGATTTCCTGCACCAGCTACGCACTTTTCCTGTGTTTTCCAGTTCCTCATGTAAATATGTCTGCTAATGCTACAGTAGAGCACACGTTTAGTGATCTGCCTCCTCACGAATATTCTTACCGCCTCGCTATGCGCAACAACACATTTATCCGTATGTTACATTACTCACACCAGACCAGCAATGCCACAAATTGTTGGGTGTGTGGTCGACTCCCCCCTTTCCAGACACCGAAGGGAGTTCTGCCACTTTTTCCTTATCCATTCTCACATAATGGTTCGTGTGGAGCATGGTCCACGTTAACGTCATCCTCAACAGATATGTCTTTTCTTAACGGTACATGTTTTCCAGACAAGCAAGGTCTTCCCCACAGAACAGGTTTAGATCTAGAAAACGAAGTATATAATTTAGGTAATTATTCGTCGAATTTCATGGTCCTGAATGTTCAGTCTGATACTACTCCAGACTTACCTGCTATTTCAGTACTACCAGTCAAAGGCGAATTATGTGTCCGTAATTATGGTTCCGTACACGTAGGACATAGTGATTGTACTACTGTTATCAAGTATAGTGACAGTGGGAAATCTATTTTCAAAGCTTCACGTCATTCTTATTTTATTTGTGGTCAAACTGCATATGTCCGTCTGCCCCTCGATTGGGAGGGAACCTGTTACATTGCCTTCCTACTGCCACCTGTTTTTCTAGCTCCATCTGATTATCACAGAAACACACATCTAGTACACATTAGACATAGAAGGGAGTCCCCAATTGTCGATTATACTGAAACTACTCTAGAACAGTATACAGATTTCAATAAAGGTTTCTTCTTTTTTGTAGGACCTGTCCAGAATAGTAAACTGATCCGTAGGTTAACAAGAACCCTTGAAGCCGTAGTAAATGAGACTGCCTCTGCTCTAGGTAACCTAACCGAAGAACAATCTGCTATGAGATTTGTCGTTTTGCAAAATCGTCTCGTCCTTGACGTCATACTGGCCGATAGGGGCGGGGCCTGTAGAGTCATCGGATCTAGTTGCTGCATTTTCATTCCAAATAACGCGCCGTCTGTTTATTCAGCTATAACCAGACTCCATAAAATTGCCCATCTGTTACACCAAGATCCAGGCACCTGGACATGGTCCGGTTGGTTCTGGAATATAATTTCCGCCTGGGGATGGAAAGTCCTGTCCTTTTTAGGTATTGCAGTAGCGATCGTATTCAGCTGCTGCCTCTGTATACAATGTGGCCCTGCGATTTGCAGCATGTGTGCTACCTCTTGTATTCCTAGTCCCAAGCCCCGTTCTAAATCCCGTTCCCAGACAATTCGAGACGAGCAAATGGTACTGTATGAAATGATAGATGGTATCATGAAAATTGATGTTTCCTGATGGAAACGTAGTGACAAGGAGGGAATGTGGAAAAGTAAATTTTGCCATGTTCTGTGTCCCTACGCCTCATCCATCATATGTTATGTGTGCATGACCAATATGCATATGTTATTCCCCATGTCCGATTAATGACGCAATTCCAGTTGTGTCCACCTCTAGTATGCTATTTTCCAGTCCTCGTGAATACTACGAATATCAGGCCTATGTAAAGTAATGTTGCCACGTTTCCCAGTGTGCACGTTATTCCATTATAAAGTCCCCGTTTCCAGGCCTCAAAAGGGCCCGGACCACAGATTCAGCTCCTGTCTCCTGAAAGCCTCGCTGAGGAGCGATACAGCCCCCACCTGTATCCTCGACCCTTCACTTACTTCCTGCCTCGCAGTGCCCGGTGCAGCTTGGCTCTGCCTCTGAGTCTGCCAAAAGTATGTTATAGTTCCAGCTATCAGTTCAGTCCTCCTCCTCTGCATTCCTAAGCTACTGAACTGCATCAATAGTTTCCGTCATTGTCTAGCCTTCTCGTCTCCACGTTAGAGAAATACTGTATTTAATGGTCATTTAGTATTCTTCATCACGCACTTCATGTAGAATAATGCATGGTCCAGTCTTAGAGTCAAGTTAGCTTTTCCCCTCATGACTTCTAGTTTATATCAACATGTTCCCTAAACATTAGATACCAGATAGGGTTTAGGTACATGTCGCTCCGACCCTCCAGACTCTAGTCTCTGCTCCTAGCACAGAGTTCATAGCCCCCAGCTTCTCCTAGTAACACGTCATTGCTAGTTTTCGCGCACCATTAGGTTAGAGGTCCCGGCTCCTTAGGTAGCCCCCTCCTATGTTTCCGCCCATTCATGACATATTCTGTTACGTTTGCATCACATGTCTATGTATACTCCCAGTTACACCTCTTTTTACTGTTATCTTTCGCGACTGCTACGCGTCACACCTTCTGCTCCACCCACTGCTACGCCTACTGCAATGTAATGCTATGTGTTCGCGCTATGTATATATGCCTGTGTTTTGTTATTGAATGCTAGCGCGCTCATCCCAGACCTAGCCCCAGCAGCTGCTGGGCCTCTTTTCCCCTGCTGGGCCCCAGTTGTCCTGCTGGGCCCTGTCACCTCTGTTCTATGCAGGTTGTCCTGATCCTGTCCTTATGCTGTAATAAACCTGCAGAAACTCCTACTACCTCGAATCTTGACTCTTATTTTATTGAGCTATCTGTTATTCATTCATTCATCCAAAAATAGATCCGGTATTATTTATTTATATACCACAAGTTCATTATTCACTTGCATCTGACAAACTTAGGCCTAGGCAAATATGGCCAACTCTTCTCATGTTACCATGTTTCTCAAGCCATGAATGTGTGTGTCTCTGCCTGTTTGTGGTGACATGATACATCACAGGAAGCCTACACATACAAGAATACCTCTCTGTTTCATACCACACAATTTGTGTACAAGATTACTTTTTCTTCCTTATAGAGAACAGGTGAGTATTGAAAAAGCGTGTTATTATATTTTAAAATTTTACAGTTTTGCATTTTGATATAGCTTCTCATTTGAACAACTATTTTAACATATATCATAGAGCTAATAGGCCTAAGTTCTAAACAATGGATTCTACTCTATATGCCACAACCCACGCCTTCCTCCATTTGTACACACACTATCTGTAAACTCAAGATGAAATGTTGCAGGACCAATTAGTGCAGACAACTAATAGCAAGAATATTCAGGAGACATTACAGATGACAGAAAATGTAACCTTAGATAAAGCACTGGAGCTAGCAAAAAGTTCAGAAGCCACTGGCATGTAAATGGATCAAATGCTAGAATGTGGAACCCATTGTAGCATTAGAACACATTTAGGCAATGCTGGCTGTGGATAAAGTGTGTGCTAATTGCAAAAACAGGGGTCCCTTTGTAAAAGTTTGCAGGTCAAGATCTTTATTGCGAAATGATGGTGATAATTTATCTGAAAAGCATTCTAGTTCTGATAGTGAGGAGGAGAATCAAATTAAGATGATGAAGGTTATGGTATAGGAGAAAACAACATTTTGCAAATAGATTACAATACGGTCAAACCATTGGTCTGTCATGTGAAAATTTAGGGTGTTCCTGTTCATTTTTCACTTTGATTGGCCCAGAGGATTGGAGTAGGTGTGGAGTTTCCAATTGAACAAATCACAAATTGAACCCTTAGTGTATGGTGGGAAACCAGGGAAGTTTTGTGTGAATTTTATTGCAATTTAGGTTTTAAACAAAAATATACTCCTGCCACCATTTATATGGCCAAGGATGGCTCAGTCAGTGCTGAACATCATATTTAGACTTACTGCTGCATGGAAGGAAGTATCAAAGATCCTACTTCCCACTGGCCTATCCAAGCATGCACTCACACACCACAAACTCTGAGGTGGAACGCAGAAACCACAAGCCTGTCAGTGACAAATATTATAATCAGACTCACTGCTGCATAGAAGGAAGCCTCATACATCCTACCTCCCGCTGGCCTATCCAAGCCTGCACTCACACACCACACACACTGAGCTGTAACACCCAACCCACAAGCCTGTCAGTGCTGACTATCACAATCAGACTCACTGCTGCATGGAAGGAAGCCTCAAAGATCCTGCTTCTTACTGACCTATTCAAGCATGCAATCACACCACACACACACTGAGCTGTAACACCCAACCCACAAGCCTGGCAGTGACGAGTATTATAATCAGACTCACTGCTGCATGGAAGGAAGCCTCAAAGATCCTACTTCCCACTGGCCTATCCAAGCATGCACTTACACACCACACACTTAAAGCTGTAACGCCCAACCCACAAGCCTGTCAGTGACGAATATCATAATCAGACTCACTGCTGCATGGAAGGAAACCTCAAAGATCCTACATCATGCTGGCCTAGCCAAGCCTGCACTCACACACCACACACACTGAGCTGCAACGCCCAATCCAGAAGCCTGTCAGTGACAAATTTTATAATCAGACTCACTGCTGCATGGAAGGAAGCCTCAAAGATCCTACTTCCCACTGGCCTATCTAAGCCTGCACTTACACCCCACACACTTAAAGCTGTAATGCCCAACCCACAAGCCTGTCATTGACGAATATCATAATCAGATTTACTGCTATATGGAAGGAAGCCTCAAAGATCCTACTTCATACTGGCCTATCCAAGCATGCACTCACACACCACAAACTCTGAGCTGGAACGCAGAAACCACAAGCCTGTCAGTGACAAATATTATAATCAGACTCACTGCTGCATAGAAGGAAGCCTCATATATCCTACCTCCCGCTGGCCTATCCAAGCATGCACTCACACACCACACACACTGAGCTGTAAAACCCAACCCACAAGCCTGTCAGTGCTGATTATCACAATCAGACTCACTGCTGCATGGAAGGAAGCCTCAAAGATCCTGCTTCCTGCTGGCGTAGTCAATTTCATAAGCTTTTATTCGATTTGAAAATACAAATCATACAAGCAGACATTAAAATACAATACCTTTTGTATACAAAAAGGGGATAAGAAACATGTGCAATAATTAGTGGGCAACAGATGATAGTTAAATAAATAAGGGCAATATAAAAGTTATACAATGGAATCATGTGTGTACAGACAGGAAATCAAATATGTTTATCACACCAAATGGTGTTTCCTGGCAGCTGTACATTTAAAACAAGACAACAGTCCGGGCGGCTCAAATGGGCATGAAGGAAAAATTTAGTGTAAAGGAAAAGGACCATACAAAACGTAGAAAATAGATCAGCAATTACACAACTTATATGTACAGACAGGAATGTATTAAAGTAATAGCAACACTATACATTTCCTGGCAGCTGTACGTCAAAAGGGCATAAAACTAGCAAAGTACAAGGTTAAAAAAGTATTTTATATACAACATATACAAATCATTCAGTACAGACAGGTATGTATAAAGGTATTACATCACTATACTTTTCCTGGCAGCTGTACATTTCAAGATAAAAGTGGCCAAAAAGAAGCAAATATCCACATTCTCCAAAGAGGATAATAATGTCAATGCGGTCTTTGCGGATCGGATGTTGTATTTGATAAAAATGGGCTTAAGGTATAATACCCTTAAAGAGTGATAACATTTGCAGAAAAGTAAAAAGTGGCAACAGCTCTGACGTGAAGTGTTGTCACACGGGCAGGGGGTCTCGGATCTGACTTTCTGGTTTGGGAACGCAACAAGGTGGTGTACAATACCCAATCTGACTCGAGTTAATACGAATTGGTGAGATGGGCGAGTCACATTCACAAGGTAGGATTGAAGCCCCGGAATTAAATTCAGTTCCTTATAGAACTTCACGGTGGCAGACTTACCATACACTTTGTCACGCTCAGCCTTTTTAAAATTTAAAAACGTTTGCTTAATTTCTTTTTTGGAGATGGCGACTGCCAGTTCTGGATCAAGAAAGACATCAATATCAAATAAAAGGTTGTACCAGAACTGAATGTATCTCAGCCATTGTATGCGTAACGAGTGGTCCAAACCTATACAATCAAGAATAATCTCTTGAGTGAATCGAGTCTCTGGCTTAGCCCAAATAGAACGCCACAATAAAAGTGGCCGAACTGCTGCTAAGTCGGAAATAAACTCGATCCCTACCTCATCATGGATTAGTTGTACAGAGGCAGAAGGAGGAACACATAACAATCTCTTTAAAAACTTGTTTTCATCAGTTTGGAGTAAAGGGCCTTCACTATGGCCCCAAACACCCGCCCCATACAGTGCAGAAGAAACACAACGGGTATTGTATATATTGGTCATATCAGGGATGCTTCTCGATCCAAGTTTAGTGGCGAATCGAAATATACTGCGGGTGGACCGTAGCAATTTCAAACTGATGTTATCAAATTCAGTAGACCAAGACCCGTTGTTGGTATAGGTGATTCCCAAATAACAGAAAGATTTAACATGTGTCATTTTTACACTGTCCAAGAAGAAACTATGCTTCATCTTGTTAGCAGCCTGCCCGCATGACATAACATAAGTCTTCGATTTGTTCACACAGAGCCTTCTGTTTTGAATAAACAACATAAAACTGTCGATTAGACGCTGAAGGCCAATCTGGGTACGGGATAAAAGAACAGCGTCGTCCGCATATAGTAAAAGTGGGACGGGATTACCTCCAATCAAAGGGGCATCCGCGGAAATATCAACCAGGGTACGATCAACACCATTAATAAAAAGGGAAAATAAAAGAGGGGCCAAAACGCATCCCTGGCGAATTCCCCTAGAGACTTTAAGAAATGGGGTACATTCGCCTAGGGTGCCATAACGGACCTTACAAGAGAGTTTTTCGTAAAGCCTGGCTAAAAAGTGGACGATTTCCTTCGGGGCCCCTGACTCTAGCAAAACCTCCCACAGAATAGCATGGTTAACTAAATCGAACGCGCTGCTCAAATCAGCAAAACATAAAAAAAGGTTGCCCTTTTTGGCTACAGTATATTTGTTAATAATAAGGTCCAGATTTACACATTGTTCCAGAGTGCCCATACCTTTCCGGAAACCATATTGCACTTTAGTTAAAATGTTTGAATCAGTTGCCCAGGTTTCTAGCCTTTTAAGCAGAATCCTGCTCATGACCTTCACTGAGGCATCCAGCAGTGAAATCGGCCGGTAGTTGGCAGCCTCAGATTTGCTACCTTTCTTAAATAGGGGAATTATAACTGATTGACCCCAAGAAGGAGGAAAATTGCCTTCTGCCGCACAATTAAAAATCCTCACCAGGATGGGGACCCACAAATTTGGTTCAGCTTTTAGTAGGTCAATGGGAACCCCATCTGGGCCTGGAGCTTTTCCCCCTTTACTATTGGAAAGTCCTTCATAACCTTCCTCCAGTGTTACTCCCATGGGTTGGGGTATCCAGGGTGAAGACTCAATAGTTGATACAACTGAAGGTGACCCTTCTGGGTTAAAAATGTTGGAGAAATGGATAATCCAGTCATTACATGCGACATAGGAAGTTAATTCCGGGATGCCATCTTTGTTGAGAAAAGGGCTGTTAATTGTATCCCAATATAGTTTGCAGTTTTTGGTCTCAGCTGCTTCCTTTAACTTATCCCATGCTTCACTTTGTAAGATCTTTTTTCTGTTGGTGATTACCATTTTATAGTTGGCCCTAAGATGTTTTATTCCATCGCTGTCTCGTGGTTTGGTACCTAAAGCCTTCTTCAATTCCCGAAGGGCAAGTATACAAGGTTTGTCAAACCATCCCTGCTTCATATCTCTATTGGATGAGGGAGCCTTAGTAAAAATACCTTCAATAATAGTGTTGATAGTGATGAAGTGTGACAGTAGGGAGTCAGGGTTAATTACATTTTTTAAACAATAGCTAATTTGAATGTTACAGCTAGATATAACCTCCTTCTGTTTGGCCATGGAATTGGTTCCAGACCATCTGATCCTTAGACCATTAGGTCTGATAGGTACTAAATCAGTGGAGCACTTTTCTCCTGACGCTGATGAAGTACCGTGACCCAGGAGGGTAATACAAATGCTATTGTGATCACTGAGGCTTTCCTCTTTAATATACAAATTGGAAAAGTCCCCTGTACTAGACAACAAAATGTGATCTATAAATGTTCCAGCATCCCTTCCTGTAAAGGTGGGACACGTATCTGACTGGATGTTTTTGTTACAGTTTAACAGATGTAGATCTAGATTTGTTAACATTTTATTAAGTATAGATCCATAGTGACAGTGTGGGAAGTGGAGGAAATCCTCCCTCTCACCCACTCCCCCCCATTGGTTAGACATTACTGTACCAAGGCCACAGGGATTCCCTTTGGACAGGTGGCATGGCTGTAGGTTAAAATCCCCTGCCCATATAACATCTGCCTTTCTTTTCGAAAGGCCCATAACCCTTACAATTCCCTTTTCAAGGGGGAATAGAATATTCCCTCTGGAGGCATCAAAGATGTTGTTATAAAAATGTATTATAACCAAATCGATTCCCTTACTGCAATCAACTCTCACTACCTGGCTGTTGGTTCCCACAGTCGAACTGCTTCTGACTACACAGTTGCACAACTTGTTGGACAGAAGCAACAGAAGACCCCCCTTGGCCCTACCTGAACTAGATTTGGTGGCTTTGAGACAATGAGATGAGTAACCTTCAATGTTGATTTGGTCCTGGCACCATGTTTCCTGGAGAAGGATTATATCGAAACCTTCCCCAATAAACCTGGACCAAAAGGGTGAGTCTAATTTCCCAGCAATACCGGCTATGTTCCAGGAGATAAGGGTAAGACCGGCGGACTTGATAGAATCATAAACGGTCATCACCGGCTGAGGAACACAAGGTATGGTTGGACTAACTTCCAGCGTACTCACTGCTAAGCCCGGTCCAGAGGCATCAGGGGACGCACTCACTTCAGGGCTAATACAATGGGCACCTTTACAAGAATGGGTGGTTTGGTTAGTACTGGTAATAGTATAGGGTGGAAAAGGTTCTGTGGGACTACCTTCATTTACCGTATCATGTCGTCGGCCCACCCGATCAACAGCGAGTACACAGTCCAAGATACGTGATGCTGTAGTTCTAACATTAATAGGTAGCTTGCAAGCATAGGGGGACCCAAGCTGCTTGATGGCTGACTGGCTAGAGGGTGATGGGGCACTACGTCAGTCGACCATCTCCAGACAGTCGAATCTGTTGCTGGTGTGGATACCTTGCCATCCATTCCCCATAGGATGGCCTTTATTGGGGTACCAGGGGCGGGGTGGCCAATCCCTATTCCTGCTCTTTTGTGTCATCCAGGGGCCTCCATAATTCCATGCATGTTCTTGAGGAATAGTCCAGTTGGGGGCTATACTTGGGGCATGAAAATTAAATACAGGTGGATAGAAAAAGGAGAGCCGCTGAGTGTCGATTCCCCCTTTCTTCTCCAACTCAGGCCATGAACAAATATGATTCACCGAGGATGCGTCCTCGCAGGTAATGATGACGCAATCCCCCTGAATACTCTTGGGACTCGCCCCCACCCAAGATACCCTACGAACTGAAGATATTCTACAGGCATTAGTAGGCTGTAGTGGCCTGTTAATACTAAGCCATTGGAGAATTTTATTCATAAGGGACCAGGAAGGTTCATCAGTACCTACTGGAAGTTCCGGGACTCCCGTTAAAATTACCGTAAGTGGGGAGACCTCCGGTGGAAGATGGACTGGGCGTTTAGGCCTAGGCCCTCTCTTAGTATCTGTATGATGTAATTTTTGGGTAACCGTGGGTTTGTCATGAGGTGGCTGCAGAAACCCCTTCGCCGCGATGGCACTGGTGGCTGGGGGTATAACAGCAGGAGGGAGTTGAGTAGGGTTTTGTTGACTGGATGTGGGTAACTGGGGTGTGGGTTGAGATATGGGTTTAGCATTGAGTTTGGAAGTTGCACAATTGTTTGGGGCAGGTAATGAGGTGATTAAAGGCTCTTTGGTTGTTGCCTGTATTTTAGGTGTAGCAGGCGGTATGCGTGGGTTAACCGATGTAGACCCAGAATTAATTACAACTAGTTCCCCTCCGGTTTTAGAAGTTCCCTCCCTAGTCTGATTGGGTATTTTGGTGAGAAGTATGGCAAGTTGCTTTTCTATTGCCATAATACTCCTCTCCAAGGGTTCAAGGTGAAATTTAAGTAGGTCCCTAAAACTAGAAAGGAGATATGAAGTATCACTATCAGACGGGCTTGGGCCGCCATCTTGAACATTATCCAAATTGGGGCATTGTAGACTAGATGGATCTGAGGTAACAGAGTTTGTACTAGACAGGGGATTGTTGACTAATGGGACAGTAGGCCCTTTCTTTTTATTGGAAGTATGGTGAGTTATATTGGTAATCCCCTTATTGTGCACTTCAAGCTGTTTTGGGACGGCACCTTCTCTGACCCCCCTAAGCTTATTAACTTGTGCTAGATCCTGAGCCGGATCTGAGCTTGGGGTTGTCTCAAGGTTCTCAGTCGAATCCAATTCCAATAACAGATTGGTGGCTGATAGATCAACAGCACTAGGGATGGAATGAACTTGTGCTGTGGTGCCAGACTGTATTAGAATTGGAATAGGGATAGCTGATGGCAATGGGGTTAAGGCTGTTGCTAAAGGGCCCAAGGAAGATCTCCGGGCATTCGCAAGGTCCTGGGACACCCTACGTTCTAAAACAGCAATATTTTGATTAATGGCCTCATTTGTTTTAGAAATGAATAAATCAATAGGTCCTGTAAATGAGGCAGCTTTAAGGGCTGTTTTGCTTCTTAAACCCCTAGTCATAGTTATATCAGTTTAAAAACTCACAGTTAAATGTTCGAACTGTCCAAAGTCAATGGGCAAAGATGATACCTTTAGGGTAGGGTCCAGATGGAATGAAGAAAGGGGGGTGGCCCAGCCCAACCTGGATCAAGCTGGAACGGGCTGAAACGGGCCCGCCCTTGGCCCGGGCTTCGCCCGGTGTCCCGCGAGACGGGGGGGACTGGAGATTTAAGCGCCTCCTGGCGCGCGATTGACGCAGGTTGCGCCGCAAGGGATGATGGGCAATGTAGTCTTTGACTCCCACACCGCGCTCCGCTCGGCGGCCTCACCCCGAGGTGGAACAGGGGTTGGGCGGCAGGAGGCGGGTGGGCAAGAGGCACAGCAGTTTGGAAAGGTGAAGACTGGCTTTCTGTCTAGCCAAAGGGTCCTGGCAGCAACAATTCTACTCGCAGTGATTCCCCCACTCGACCGGGGTGACTGGAGATTTAAGCGCCTCCTGGCGCGCGATTGACGCAGGTTGCGCCGCAAGGGATGATGGGCAATGTAGTCTTTGACTCCCACACCGCGCTCCGCTCGGCGGCCTCACCCCGAGGTGGAACAGGGGTCGGGCGGCGGGAGGCGGGTGGGCAAGAGGCACAGCAGTTTGGAAAGGTGAAGACTGGCTTTCTGTCTAGCCAAAGGGTCCTGGCAGCAACAATTCTACTCGCAGTGATTCCCCCACTCAACCGGGGTGACTGGAGATTTAAGCGCCTCCTGGCGCGCGATTGACGCAGGTTGCGCCGCAAGGGATGATGGGCAATGTAGTCTTTGACTCCCACACCGCGCTCCGCTCGGCGGCCTCACCCCGAGGTGGAACAGGGGTCGGGCGGCGGGAGGCGGGTGGGCAAGAGGCACAGCAGTTTGGAAAGGTGAAGACTGGCTTTCTGTCTAGCCAAAGGGTCCTGGCAGCAACAATTCTACTCGCAGTGATTCCCTGTAGTCAAGCCTGCACTCACACACCACACACACTCAGCTGTAACGCCCAACCCACAAGCCTGTCAATGACGAATATTATAATCAGACTTACTGCTGAATGGAAGGAAGCCTCAAATATCCTGCTTCCCACTGAACTATTCAAGCCTGCACTCACACACCATACACACTGATCTGTATCACCCAACCCACAAGCATATCAATGACAAATATTATAAGACTCACTGCTGCATGGAAGGAAGCCTTCAAGATTCTACTTCCCGCTGGCCTATCCAAGCATGCACTCACACACCAGACACACTGAGCTGTAACGTCCAACCCACTAGCCTGTCTGTGATGAATATTATAAACAGACTCACTGCTGCAGGGAAGGAAGCCTTCAAGATTCTACTTCCCGCTGGTGCATGGAAGGAAGCAACAAAGATCTTACTTTCTGCTGGCCTAGCCAAGCCTACACTCACACACCACACACACTGACCTGTAATGCCCAAACCGACAAGCCTGTCAGTGACGAATATTATAATCAGACTTACTGCTGAATGGAAGGAAGCCTCAAATATCCTGCTTCCCACTGACCTATTCAAGCATGCACTTACACACCACACACTTAGAGCTGTAATGCCCAGCCCACAAGCCTGTCAGTGACGAATATCATAATCAGACTCACTGCTCATGGAAGGAAACCTTAAAGATCCTACTTCATGCTGGCCTAGCCAAGCCTGCACTCACACACCACACACTGAGCTGTAACGCCCAATCCAGCAGCCTGTCAGTGACAAATATTATAATCAGATTTACTGCTACATGGAAGGAAGCCTCAAAGATCCAACTTCATACTGGCCTATCCAAGCATGCACTCACACACCACAAACTCTGAGCTGGAACGCAGAAGCCACAAGCCTGTCAGTGACAAATATTATAATCAGACTCACTGCTGCATAGAAGGAAGCCTCATATATCCTACCTCCCGCTGGCCTATCCAAGCATCACACACCACACACACTGAGCTGTAACTCCCAATCCACAAGCCTGTCAGTGCTGACTATCACAATCAGAATCACTGCTGCATGAAGGGAAGCTTCAAAGATCCTGCTTCTTACTGAACTATTCAAGCATGCAATCACACCACACACACACTGAGCTGTAACACCCAACCCACAAGCCTGTCAGTGCTGAACATCATATTTAGACTCACTGCTGCATGGAAGGTAGTATAAAAGATCCTACTTCCCACTGGCCTATCCAAGCATGCACTCACACACCACTAACTCTGAGCTGGAACGCAGAAACCACAAGCCTGTCAGTGACAAATATTATAATCAGACTCACTGCTGCATAGAATGAATCCTCATAGATCCTACCTCCCGCTGGCCTATCCAAGCATGCACTCACACACCACACACACTGAGCTGTAACGCCCAGCCCACAAGCCTTTCAGTGCTGACTATCACAATCAGACTCACTGCTGCATGGAAGGAAGCCTCAAAGATCCTGCTTCCTGTTGGCGTAGTCAAGCCTGCACTCACACACCACACACACTCAGCTGTAACGCCCACCCCACAAGCCTGTTAGTGACAAATATCATAATCAGACTCACTGCTGCATGGAAGGAAGCCTAAAAGATCCTACTTCCCGCTGGCCTATTCAAACATGCACTCACACACCACACACTCTGAGCTGTAATGCACAAACCACAAGCCTGTCAGTGCCGAATATCACAATTAAACTCAATGCTACATGGAAGGAAGCCTCAAAGATCCTGCTTCCTGTTGGCCTAGCCAAGCTTGCACTTACACCCCACACACATAGAGCTGTAATGCTCAGCCCACAAGCCTGTCAGTGACGAATATCATAATCAGACTCACTGCTGCATGGAAGGAAACCTCAAAGATCCAACGTCATGCTGGCCTAGATGAGCCTGCACTCACACACCACACACACTGAGCTGTAACGCCCAACCCAGAAGCCTGTCAGCCACAAATATGATAATCAGACTCATTGCTGCATGGAAGGAAGCCTCAAAGATCCTACTTCCCACTGGCCAATCCAAGCATACACTCACACACCACACACTCTGAGCTGTAACGCAGAAACCACAAACCTGTCAGTGACAAATATTATAATCGAACTCACTGCTGCATAGAAAGAAGCCTCATAGATCCTACCTCCCACTGGCCTATCCAAGCATGCACTCACACACCACACACACTGAGCTGTAACGCCCAACCCACAAGCCTGTCAGTGCTGATTATCTCAATCAGACTCACTGCTGCATGGAAGGAAGCCTAAAAGATCCTGCTTCCTGCTGGCGTATCAAGCCTGCACTCAAACACCACACACACCGAATTGTGACGCCCAACCCACAAGCCTGTAAATGACGAATATTATAATCAGTCTTACTGCTGCATGGAAGGAAGCCTCAAATATCCTGCTTCCCACTGAACTATTCAAGCCTGCACTCACACACCATACACACTGATCTGTAACACCCAACCCACAAGCATATCAATGACAAATATTATAAGACTCACTACTGCATGGAAGGAAACCTTCAAGATTCTACTTCCCGCTGGCCTATCCAAGCATGCACTCACACACCACACACACTGAGCTGTAACGCCCAACCCACTAGCCTGTCAGTGATGAATATCATAATCAGACTAACTGCTGCACGGAAGGAAGCCTCAAAGATCCTATTCCCTGCTGGCCTAGCCAAGCCTGCACTTGCACACCACACACTCTGAGCTGTAACCCCCACCGCACCAGCCTGTCAGTGCTGATCATCATACACACTGAGCTGTAACACCCAACCCACAAGCCTATCAATATCAAATATTATCAGACTTACTGCTGTATGGAAGGAAGCCTCAAAGATTCTAGCTCCTGCTGGCCTAGCCAAGCCCGTACTCACACAACACACACACTGAGCTGTAACGCCCAACCCCCAAGCCTGTCAGTGATGAATATCATAATCAGACTCACTAATCAAATCAAATCAAGAATTTGTAAAGCGCACTACTTACCCGTGAGGATCTTAAGGCGATGAGGGGAGGGGCTGCTGCCACGGCTCGAAGAGCCAGGTCCTGAGGAGCTTCCTGAAAGTGAGCAGATCCTAGGTCTGCCTCAGGAGGATGGGGAGGGTGTTCCAGGTCTTGTCAGCGAGGAAGGAGAAGGATCTGCTGCTGGAGGTTGTTCGTTGGATGAGGGGGACGACAGCGAGGGCGAGGCTGGCGGAGCGGAGCTGGCGGGCAGGGGTGTAGAAGTTGAGTCTGTTGTTCAGGTAGGCTGGTCCGGTGTTGTGGAGTGCTTTGTGTGCGTGGGTGAGGAGCTTGAAGGTGATCCTCTTGTTGACGGGCAGGCAGTGCAGGTCTCTTAGGTGGGAGGTAATGTGGCTGCGTCGAAGGATGTTGAGAATCAGGCGGGCAGAGGTGTTCTGGATGCGTTGCAGTCGCTGTGGGTGTTTGGTCGGGATTCCTGCTTAGAGTGCGTTGAAGTAGTCCAGCCTGCTGCTGACGAAGGCTTGGGTCACTGTTCTTAAGGTTTCATTCGGGATCCACTTGTAGATCTTGCAGAGCATGCGGAGGGTGTTGTAGCAGGAGGAGGAGACAGCGTTGACCTGCTTCAACATGGAGAGGGAGGAGTCGAGGATGAATTCTAGGTTGCGTGCATTGTCCAATCAATCAATCAATCAATCAATCAGGTCATTTGTAGAGCGCACTACTCACCCGTAGGGTCTCAAGGCGCTGGGAGGGGGGGGGGTGCCGCTACTGCTCGAACAGCCAGGTCTTGAGCTTCCTCCTGAAGGAGAGGTGGTCTTGGGTCAGGCGCAGATTGGTCGGAAGTGAGTTCCAGGTCTTGGCGGCCAGGTAGGAAAAGGATCTTCCTCCTGTCGTCGCTCTTCGGATGCGGGGGACGGCGGCGAGGGCGTGGTTGGTTGATCTGAGGAGGCGCTTGGGAGTGTAGAAGTTGATCCGGTTGTTGAGGTAGCTCGGGCCTTGGTCGTGTAGGGCTTTGTGCGCGTGGGTGAGGAGCCGGAAGGTGATTCTCTTGTTGACCGGGAGCCAGTGCAGATCTCTCAGGTGTCCGGAGATGTGGCTGCGTCGGGGGATGTCGAGGATGAGTCTCGCCGAGGCGTTCTGGATCCGCTGGAGTCTCTTCTGGAGTTTGGCCGTGGTTCCGGCGTAGAGGGCGTTGCCGTAGTCCAGTCGGCTGGTGACGAGGGCTTGGGTGACCGTCTTCCTCGTCTCGGTGGGGATCCACCGGAAGATCTTACGTAGCATGCGCAGGATGTTGAAGCATGACGAGGAGACGGCGTTGACTTGTCTGGTCATGGAGAGGGAGGAGTCCAGGATGAAGCCCAGGTTGCGTGCGTGGTCCGTCGGTTTGGGTGCGGTGCCCAGGGCGGGGGGCCACCAGGAGTCGTCCCAGGCGGAGGGCGTGGAGCCCAGGATGAGGACCTCCGTCTTGTCTGAGTTCAGTTTCAGGCGGCTGGTCGTCATCCATTCGGCTACGTCTCTCATCCCTTCGTGCAGGTTGGCTCTGGCGGTGGCGGGGTCGTTGGTCAGGGAGAGGATCAGCTGGGTGTCGTCGGCGTAGGAGATGATGTTCAGGTTGTGTTGGCGTGCGATGGCCGCGAGGGGGCTCATGTAGACGTTGAAGAGGGTTGGGCTCAGCGAGGATCCTTGGGGTACGCCGCAGATGACTTTGGTGGCCTCTGACTTGTACGGTGGTAGGCGGACTCTTTGTGTTCTTCCGTCGAGGAAGGAGGTGATCCATTCCAGTGCCTTCTCCTGGATTCCGATGTTGCTGAGGCGCTGTACTAGGGTGCGGTGGCAGACAGTGTCGAAAGCCGCGGAGAGGTCCAGGAGGATGAGGGCCGCTGTTTCTCCGTTGTCCATCAGAGTTCGAAGGTCGTCGGTGGCGGCGATGAGGGCGGTCTCGGTGCTGTGGTTCGCTCGGAAGCCGGACTGTGAGGGGTCGAGGGATCCATTCGTCTCGAGGAAGGCGGCCAGCTGTTTGTTGACGGTCTTCTCGATGACTTTGGCCGGGAACGGGAGGAGCGAGATGGGACGGTAGTTCTTGAGGTCGGTGGGGTCTGCTGTGGGTTTCTTGAGGAGAGCGCTGAGTTCGGCGTGCTTCCAGCTCTCAGGGAAGGTGGCGGAGTCGAAGGAGGTGTTGATGATGTCCCGCAGGTGGGGTGCGAGGACAGCGTCGGCCTTGTTGAAGACGTGGTGAGGGCAGGGGTCAGTCGGAGATCCTGAATGGATGGAGTTCATGGTGCGGATGGTGTCTTCGGTGCTGATCGGAGTCCAGGTGCGGAGGGTGGTGGTGGGTGGCGTCGTTGCGGTTGTGGCTTGCGTTGGTTGGTTGTTGAAGCTGTTGTGTATGTCCGTGATCTTGTTGTGGAAGTAGGACGCGAGGGAGTTGCAGAGGTCTTGCGACGGTGTGATGTCGTTGTTTCCGGCGTTGGGGTTGGAGAGCTCTTTCACGATGTTGAAGAGTTCCTTGCAGTTGTGTGCGTTGTTGTCCAGCCGGTCCTTGTATTCATTTTTCTTGGTGGCGCGGATCAGTTGGTGGTGTTTCCGGGTGGCGAGCTTGAGGGTGGTCATGTTGTCCGTCGTTGGTTCCCTTCTCCAGGCTTTCTCGAGGGCTCGACAGTTCTTCTTGGAGCTCTTGAGTTCGTCGGTGAACCATGGTGTTTTTCTGCTGCAGGATCTGCTGGGCGGGGTCCTTAGAGGGGCGAGTTCGTCCGCGCAGTTGCTGATCCACTTCGTGAGGTTGTCGGCGGCCTGGCTGGGGTTCGCTGAGTTGGCGGGAGGGTGCTGGCTCAGGGAGGCGGTGAGCTGGTCGGCTGTGATCTTGTTCCAGCTTCTTCGAGCCACCTGTTGCTGGCGGTGGTGGATCGTCGTTCTTCTGAAGGTGAAGTGGACGCAGCTGTGGTCCGTCCAGTGGAGTCCTGTTGCGTGGCTGAAGGTGACGTCTTTGCTGGATGAGAAGACGGCGTCGAGTGTGTGTCCGGCGAGGTGGGTGGGGGTGGTCACCAGTTGCTTGAGTCCGAGGTTGTCGAGGTTGTCGAGCAGGGTGATGGTGTTGCGGTCGTTGTTGTTCTCCAGGTGGAAGTTGAGGTCCCCCAGGAGGATGTAGTCGGCGGAGGGGAGAGCGTGCGGGCTGACGAAGTCGGCGATGTCCTCGCTGAATCGTGTGCGCGGTCCCGGGGGTCGGTAGATCAGGGTGCCTCTGAGGGTGGTCTTCGGGTTGGTGTGGATCTGGAAGTGCAGGTGTTCAGCGGTGGTGAGGGTGTCGTCGGTGTTGGTCGTGATGCGGATGGTGTCTCTGTGGATGATGGCGATGCCTCCTCCGGTCTGGTTGTCGCGGTCCCTCCGGGTGATCTTGTATCCCTCTGGGATGGCGATGGCGATGTCTGGGGCTGAGGAGGCGTTCATCCAGGTCTCGGTGATGAAGGCAACGTCGGGGGCGGTGGTGTCGAGCAGTGGGCGTCGGTGCTGTTCCCAGTGTGGTCGGCCACCAGGAGTCGCCCCAGGCCAAAGGGGTGGGGCCGAGGATGAGGACTTCCGTCTTGTCCGAGTATAACTTCAGGCGTCGGCTACTCATCCTCTCGGCGACAGCCTTCATTCCATCGTGGAGGTTGGTTTTGGAGGTGTTGCATGGAAGGAAGCCTCAAAGATCCTACTTCCTATTTCCTATCCAAACATGCACTCAGATGCCACACACTCTGAGCTGTAACCCCCAACCCACCAGCCTGTCAGTGCTCAACATCATATTTAGACTCACTGCTGCATGAAAGGAAGCCTCAAAGATCCTACTTCCTACTGGCCTATCCAAGCAAGCACTCACACCCCACACACTCTGAGCTGTAATGCCATGCCCACAAGCCTGTCAGTGATGAATATTATATTCAGATTTTCATCTATTCAAACCCTCCTGCTGTTTTAAAGTTAGTTAGCTTTGGCATTTTGACGACCTTATGTTTCCTTCCATAAAATATTTAATCATACATAATTCTATGTAAGCAAAACATGCTTTGGACCAGCCTTCTTTGCCCATTGGTTAGTTTGACACTCAATTACAAGTTTGCTCAGTTTTAGATAGAATGTGGGAATGGATAAGCCCTCATTAGACACTGCCTTTCTTGGAGGGATCTGCTTTATTTCTGTTTTATTAATAGTATAGCCATTAGCAAATTTAAATGTGATTTTATTTAAATGTAGGTACATATGAGAGTGATATTTAATTGGATGGAAACTAATGCCTCTTGCATTTGGGGTCTCGGACAATTTGTTATTGGTTTACCTAAAATTATATTTTGCTTTTCACTTGTATATTTTGGCTCAACACTGTCCTATCAATTCCTAGTAACTTATAGGAACCCTTTCTTTGTTCTCTCTTTCTTAACTACTTTATTCCTTAAATAGTTCAGCCATAAAAGTACAAGTACACATAAAAGCACTATAATAAAAAGTACCTCATAAAAACATGATAAAACTCACACAACAAAGCTTGCCATGGATAATAAATTACAGACAATAAAATATATATCTACAAATCACATGTCATTTGGGCTAAGATAAGTGAAACCAATAGCTGCAATATGAAGCACTATATCCAATAGTACAAAATAAGAACACATATTTATTAAAATGCCATATAAAATCTTTAGAGACACAGAATTCAAGACTAGGAAGAGGCCTAAAATGCTCTTCTTTTGCTCTGACTGACCAGCTCCAATGAAGATATTTGGATACTGCACATTTAATCGCCTGATTAGATTCCATGGGCAATTGTCGCATTGCATCCTGATGCTGTCTACATCCCAACTGTTTTCACAAAGGGATAATCCATCTCTTTCTAAGGGGAACAGAAGAAGGACAAAAAATAGGAAGTAAGACCGGGATTCCTCAGCCTGCAAACATTTGGGACATACAGAGCTCAAGTAGCTACAGGGATTCCAGCTCGCTTGGAGCACCAATAGTGGTAGAGTGCCGTATCGGATCTTGAGATAAATCTTCCTACTCGCTGGCAGTGATACCCAAAAAGTCAGCTGTGAGGGATCCTACAGACACAGTCTTGTGCTTCTTAATGTATTTGAAGTCCCAAAAAGCTTTCTTATTGGTAAACTTTGAACAATGCTTGGTGGTGGGAGTAGAAGACAAGACGTCACCCAGCCCTATCTGAGATAAAATACTCTTAACATACAAGAGCCATTTAACCTTGACAGACGTATCACTACAATGCATGTAACTTCTGCTTGCTCCATTAGCTGCCTAAAATTTTGATTTCTATGTTCATCTGTCTCTCTCTTTCTGTCTATCATAATGTATGTCTCAATCTGTCTGTCTGTAACTACCTTTCTATGGCCCATATTTACAAATACTTTGCGTCAGATTTGTTTTACTGTCACAAAGTGTTGATATGAGAGTTACTTTGTGCTAGAAAGTAGCCATATGTACTGCTTCTTCGCATTGAGAGGGCCCATCATGGATAGTGATGTGTTTCCATGCAAGCAGTCTATTTAATAAAAAAGGTAAACATGGCTCTGTGCCAAAAAAGTACACCTCCTCAAGGTAGGTGTAAAATTGTAGAAATGTTTTATTTTCTCCAAACCTTTTTAACTTTACATGTGTGCTTCAATGTACAGATGTGGAAGACATGTCTGGGTATATTGTTCTGCACTGAAAAGGTAGCGTTTTAGACTAAAACTATACTAAACATCATGCTGATACCTTTGCACTATGGTTCAATTGTGCGTACACAGCACTAGGCATTCCAATGTTCTAGAGTGGGGGGGTAGATCATATCTAATACACAAACTCTCTTCTCCCTCAAAGTTTTACCCTCTCTGTGTAACACTTATGATTCTGAGTTCTGATAAAATTCTGCTAACCGCTGCTTGGCCCAATTCTTTGTCATACGAGTTTCGCCAATTTTAAAAAGTGCGTCCCCTAGCGTAATTTTCTGAGGCTAGAATGACACCTGGTGAGATTTTCTTAATGCTGGCAGTCGCTGCAGGTCACAACCGTCGGTGTTGAGAAAGCTGCCTCTTGAGTAGAAAATCTACTTGAACAGCAGAAAGAAACGGCGCCCTCTGGTGCACCGCGTGGTGCCAGTCATGCTCATTTCAATGTGCTAAACAAGCTTCTGGTGCTAAAAATCAGTGCAAGCAGTGCAACGTGCCAAATTCTGCCAACTAGCTGAACTCTCAGGAATCTTGCAGGGCTTATGGATCTCCGACAATTCAAGACTAAAACTCTGCGTTCTCCACCCACCCTTAATCATATCTTAGTAGATATGGCACTGTTCTGCTCTCTCCCTTTGACATGAAGCAGCACACCAACTTTGGTTGCTGCTTTTTGTTGAGTCAGATGTTAGTATTCTACCCATTGGTCTTTAATTGTCTCTAAGTCTGTCTGTCTTCATCTCTGTTTTTTCGTCTCCATATCTTGCTTTCTGCCTCTGCCTACCCATTTCACATATCTGTTTGGTTCTTTCTTTCTTTTGTAATCTTCTTTCTGGCTCAGTTTTTGCTTTTCTCTAGTCTTCGACTCTTCCTCATTTGTGGTTTACGCTCCATCACTCTTCTACACCCCAAAAAATTGAACTGTCTGCTACATTCAACCCCATCTTCTCAACGCCGGTCACTGGCACATTTATTTTTTATTTATTTTTGCAGTATACTGTGTGCCATTGAGCACCAGTACTTTCTTATCTTCTTCTCATCGCCAGAAATTTTCAACCCATACTCATTTTTACACCTGCATCGCTCTATTTAAATAACAAAGGGGCATTTTATCAAGAGACGGCGTTAAAATTATTGCAGCTTTGGCGGCAGGAAACTGCAGCTAAAGCGGCGATAATGGGCTTGATAATATGCCGTTGTGAATTGCCATAGAATCCCATGTTCTGGTGTGAACATGGGCTTCTCAGGGAATTTTCAAGGGCATATTATCAAGCCCATTATCGCTGCTCTAGCGGTAGTTTCCTGCCGCTAATGCGGCGATAATTTTAATGCCCTTCTTGATAATATGCCTCAAAATGACATACACAACTTTATAATGAATTTCTCTTTTCTGCAGATTGCCTATTTTGCGAGCATTGTTTTGCTCTCCACACCAGCAGATGCTCGGGTATCATGACACAGTGCCCTCCTGACGTCACTCACTGCGTCGCAGGCCTAGAGAACAACACAGTGGGTAAGTGCAACGCGCTGCATATCTGTAACACATGACCCCATTGGCAACATTGTGGCCATTTGTGAAGGTGCCTGCAAGCTTCCTGTCTGACCTCCAGAATGCCCCTCTCTTGTGTCCACAGAGAAGCAACTTCTGATTGGTTAATATGTGATGCCTTGTATAATTTCCATACCCTGTCAAGTCAGGTGCTCTTTCTTGCCTGATTTCAGTCATGATTTGCAATGTATAGCAGAAAACAAGCTCAGAAAGGGCAGAATTGTGGAAAAGGAGCATGACGTAAAACTCAGTGGTAGAATGCCATGGAGTAAGCAGCATTGTGGGAGGAGGGAAGTGTGACACCGGATTCATAAAATGTTCAGAAAAATGTATTGCCTAATTAAAATTGTTATGTGATGAAAAACATAGATGTAAGTTTTACATGGCCACATTAGTGATGCACAAGCTCTACCTATGTTACAGGACTCCTTCAAGACAGACAACATGGAGAAAACCACCACAGGGGTAGAGCGAAGACAAAAAGAAGAGCAGGAGAGCAGAATGAAGAGAGGGTGTAAGAGGGTACAGATATGTAAATCCAGTATATGTAAAGCACACAGCTACCCGGAGGCATCCCAGTGCTGGGGGCCGTCAAGAAGATTAAGCGAGCTATTGCAGAGAGTCACATGGTGCTGGGCTGACCTGCCGCCAGTGCCGGGGATCGAACCGTGAGCCCCAGCTTCCGGTGTCAGTCGCCCTGGCCACAGCGCTACACCTCTTCCTGTAGATGGTGAAACAAATTAAAGGAAAAGTCAATGAAAAAGGAACATTAGATTGACAGGCCTGATTCATGACAGTAAAATAAATTTTAAATAACTGTACAACTTTTGACTGTCACAAGATCTTAGTGGAAATTACAAGCGAAAAAGCAAAAAACAAAAACATTAGTAAGTGCAGCACCACACAGGGTCAACCACTGCTCCTACAATACCCTCCATTAGAAAATAATGTTAATTCATTTTTTGAATATTAAATAGGTAAAAATGCAAATAAAAATATTATTGTTACATAAATTTGCAAGTTACACATTAGTGTATCAAAACTTCATATAATTACATTTTTATATTACTATTTGCATACATTTTTAGAATTAATTTATATTTATTTATATTTCTAACTATTAAATATTTTGATTTAGTAGCTTAAAAGGCAAGGGTGCATTGCATAGTTTTGCATTGTGGATATGTGTGTATATTTTTGCCCTTACTACTCACTTACATGAAGCATACAATCAGGCTAGTGATCTATTCAAACCACACACAATTCTACAGCACTCACTGGTAACACATCTTTTTATAGACAATGTGGAAAGATCCGGGACTCAAGAGATAAATCTAACATTTATGTAATTGCATACAAAGTGGGGTGTCTAAAGTTGTTATTGTGTGAATCTGGGGATTTAGCTATGACTGAGCACCATTTATATGAACAGAAATATGCTTTTCAAAACCTGACCTTGGTTGTTTCAGTGCCTTCTCCAGAAGACACCCCCAATGGCTACATATGTGGAGGTTGTGCCAGTGACCAGTCGGCGGAGCCCTGCACAGCGACTGAAGAAGTTCTGTGTACCGGCAAGCAGAATGCCTGTGGCACCTTCTTTGGAACTGCCTTCAGGCCTGGAGAGATACATTGTGTTATCATTCCACTAGTGTGGGTGGGCTGTGTGCCTCTGTGGAATCTCCACATACCAAGGTTCTACTGCAGAGCATCCTTCCTCACGACTCAGCTAGAGTGGCAGTTGTTGCGGGCAGAGGAGAAAGGGACGCTGCTACATCTATGTGCTTGAAGTCAGTAAACATGTTTATGCCACTTTCCTGCCTAACACAATACTGGGGACGAGCTTCAGTTATGACAGCAGTGCACATAGACCACAGTGGAGAGCCTACGAGTGTCTTGGGCGTGTTTCAAACGGATGATGCGGCCCCTTGAAGAGGAACATACTTCATGGAGGGACATTTGTGAACTATGGTACTGCGTGGTGGTGCGTAGAGGCATCAAGCAGGGGCGGCTGGTGGATTTTGAAAGTGGTGAGGCGAAAAACAATACTGTAGTGTAAGAAGCGAGCGAGCGAAGCGAGCAAGCCCGAACTGCAAAAGGAGGGTGCGGGGGGAATTCCCCAGCACGAAATTTAAAAAAAATTAATTCAAAAAGTGGCTTTTATACCACATATTTACTGCAAATTGTTGCAAACACGGGGTACAAATATAGCATTTTAAAGCACAAGTGAGAAGAAAACATTAGAAACATATCAAAAATGTGCCCAATTCTCTAGCTGGTCAGCTTGCAAAATGACCCCCAAGCCAAGCACACAACCAATGGAAACAGGCCCTCTAAGTGTTTTCTACCTGTAACACATCTCTGCCTCTTTACTGTATTGGATGATTAAGTCATCAAGGCTCACACCATTGGTAAAATTGCTAGTACTTTAAAAATTAGATTGCCAAAGAGATCCATCCCAGGACTGCAGTTCATCCTTGATTTTTTTAAGATTAGCCGGACAAACTGAAATTTTATTTCAGCAAACTGTGTTTAGTTTGTAAAATATAACATTTATATACCATAAATGAACACAGACAGAAGGTCCACATAACATAAATTGAGGTGCAAAACATACAAACCTGACAACAAGATTTTGGGTGGATAGCAGAGATATAGTGAAAGTAACAGATATGGTTTATAAAATGACAATGGAGAAAAAGGAGTTAACAAAAGAAGTTTAATTTTTAAATTAGAACATAAATAATAAAACATATATAAATGTAGAGCATAACAATAAATAAAATAAAAATCAGTGAACAAAGTAGTTTTCATTTAGGGCCTCATTTATGAGGTTTTGCTGTAGGGCAGCACAGCAGGCATTCCTGTTGCTCTGCCCTATGGCAAAAAAAAGGGCATGAATGCACAGTATCGATCAGATACATGCATTCCTGTCTTTTTCGCCTGCACCGGTACACAATGAGCTGCTGTGCCCCAATGCAGGCACCATTGCACCATGGTGCAAGGGTGCCTGCATTGCGGCCAATCACAAGAGGCTTTTTCCTCTTTCTCTGTGTGCTGCAGAAGGCAACACACATAGAAAAAGGAAAAACGAGGGGAAATAAAGATATTTCTCCACGCTGTGCTTGTGGCTCCCTTACGCCTCCCTGGGGAGGTCTTTGTTTTTGGCGCTGCCTCAGATTACAGATTTCTCAAAAATCTGGGGTAATGTCAAAAAGCCATGGATGTTGTTGGGAACACCCCCAGCAACACTCAGTGCATGCAGAAAACTGTTTTAAATGGACCATATTTACGAGGCAGCCTTAATCCAAATAAAGTGGCTTAGTGCTGCCTCGTACATATGGAGTAGGCTCCTGCGCTATGGAACGTCACAAAAAGTGACATTCTGGCAGCACAAGGGGCCTCATAAATGATGCCCTTAATGTACAGAAGAAAAACAAAGTATAAAATGTAAACTTTAATTTGGCATTAACAAATAAATAAAAAAAACACCCAGTAGATAACACGGTAAGAAAATATTGTTAAATAAACACAAATATGTTAAAGGGACGAAGCTTGGTTTCCACTCTTTATATTTGAACAATAATATTAAACGAGGAACTGTAATTTAAAAAATGTAAACTTTTAAGCAGCACTGGCAAATAAAGACCACACACACAGATAAATGACTATGCAAAGTGCAAACTCAAAAGACGGAAAAATGAAAAGTACTCAAATCTTTTTGATGAATACAAAAAGCTTATAGCAGCAACAGGTTGTGATTTGTAAAGCACTAGGAAAATGCTGAAAATGTGTCATTGTCATTTAGCTGTATAAGTCAAACCCCCCAAAAAAGGTTATTGGGTGTCAACCATGTTCACTTTTTGTACAGAAATTTTGCACGTCGATCTTTAAGAGTAACAAACTTCTCAATAGTACGCTTATTAAAATCTGGAATGTCTCTGATAAGTTCCTTTTCCATAGACAACATGGCCAATGCATTCAGACAAGTCTCTATCATAGTGTTCCTTAAGAATGTTTTAATTCTCTTTAGAGTTGAAAAACACCGCTCGGACTCTGCTGTGGTCATGGGTGCGGTGATCAGAATCTTCAACAGATTCATAGTCTCTGAAAATGGTTCTTGTAGATTGTTTTCAACAAATAAACCAAATGAAGGAATGGCACCAGTAGCTCTTCGAAATTCATGCCTTCCATATATGATCGATAGTTCAGAGTTAAATTTGTCTTTGTTTAGCATGGGATATGCCTTTATAGTTTCATTGAGTATTTGGTTTGGAAATGATCTTTCATGTCTGTCAAAGTGGTCACTTTGGAGTAAAGTAGCACTTACAAGATGTTTGGTAAATTCAAAGCGTTCTTTGGCGTGGACAATAATAGTATCACAAACTTCTTTGGCAACTTGGGCCAAGACCTTTAAATCAGTTCTGTGGCTTGAAAACTTAGATTCTACTGGCAGTCTAGCATCTAGATTGTCAACAGATGCCCTTACACGGGTGATTTGGGTGACAAAATTGGTTGTTTTGTTTTGTACATATAAGGCATCTATGTCCCGCTTTTGTAGCTGGTTATACAAAATGTCCACATGGCGCATTATGTCATAAAATAAAAAAAGGAAGAAAAGAAACTCCCTGTCTTCCAATGTTCTGATGAGTCCATGGGCCTCGCGTACAGCAACTGATTCAAAATGACCACTACTTTCAATGGCCCGAAAGCATTTTTTCAAGTCTTCTCTGTAATCATATATCATAGTGACAGTGCGTATGTGGAAATTCCAGCAAGTTGTAGCCACTTCTGGGAGTCTTCTAAAAACTATGTCCTGGAGAACTTCAGTTCTTTTTGGAGATCGTGAGAAAAAAGCAGGAAGGCCACCCACAATAGCAAAAAAATGTTTTACTTTTGAGATCCTTGATACTGCTTGCTCCATCGTCAAGTTAAGTTGATGAGCATAGCAATGCACATAATGTGCATTGGGGTAAACATCTCTAACTTTTTTTCTGGACTCCTCCAGAGCTGCCACTCATCACACTAGCTCCATCGTAGCTTTGAGCAGTTACTTTTTTTTGCCACTGGTCTCTGGTAAAACATTATTAAGTTCCTGAACCAAAGTTGTGGCAATTGTATGAGCAGATGAATCTTTTAGTTGATTAAAACAATAGAATCTCTCAACAACTTTATTGCTGGCATCAATATAGCGGAAAACCAGTACGGATTGAGTCTGTGTGGATACATCAGTCGTATCATCCGCCTGGATAGCCACAAATTCAGAGCTTCGCAACTGCTGTATTATGACTTCTCTTGTTACTTCCAACATGCAGTCCAGGAGTTCATTCTTGATGGTTTTGGAAGTGCCTTTAAAAACTGTTGCGGATTTTAAGTGAGTGTCCATTGCACTGTCTAAGCTAGCAACAAAATCAACTAGGCCTCTAAAGATTCCTTTATTTGAAGAGCCTTCCTGCTCATCGTGACCACGTAATGCCAATTCAAAAGCGCCACAAAAAAGCACACAGTCAATCAATTTAGATAAAATGTACCTGTTTTTATCAACTTCTAGGTTATGGTTTCTTATTGCAATGCGATAACTGTCATCCAGCTGTGAAGCAATATTCATTCTTCCAAACATGGCAAGCTTTATTGAGCTATCTAGATGCGATTTACATGCCTCGTGCTACTTTATTTTTTCAGAGAGATGCTTTACATCCGTAACTCCTGTTTTTGTCCATGGTACTTCACCACCAAACAGTAAGCAGGGAAAGCAGAACAGCAAATTTTTTGTAGTGCTAGCAGTAAGCCAGATTTTCCTTGTATACCATGTAGAAGTGAATTTTCTAGTGTAATCTTTGCCACGTTCTTTTGTAGACTGTTCAAGCTTGATTTCAGGCTTATCAGGCCCTAAACTTTTGACCTGCATTTTCTCTTCTTCCTTCAGCCTAGAGAATGGTGTGAGGAGTAGCTGGTCAACTGTATTCATTTTGTATAACTGAAAATGAGCTAGTGATCCAAGTGGTATGATGGAGTAGGGCAGTGCTTTGAGTCTTGCAGTAACGCTGGCCTTGCTGCCAGTTACTGGGTCAATCGCAGGCCCCTGTGAATAAGTAAAAATGAGGTGTAAGCTTTGACACTAGATAGTGCATAAAGTAAAAATGAGATGCAAGATAACAGTGCACAGAACAAACAGTAGTGAGTAGTGCAAACTCACTACTATGAAACAGGCAATGCAGAATGCTAGAAAGTCCCTAATGCTAATGGCTTATTATCAAAGTCTCTGAAGTATGCCATAAAGTGCTTTACAGACATGTTGTAATACTGCAAGGTGCAATTTAAACAGTTGCCCCATTCTTATATCTGCATGTTATGTTATTGAAATCCATTGTAACTATAAGAACAGGACCTGCTCACGGTGATGGTTTGACTTAAAAGCATTTATCAGATTAGCCCACTGGCAACATCTGCCTCACCCCAGATGTAATGGTGATATTTTTAGACTGGGACATTAATCACTAATTGCCTTTTCACACACAATGCCTGTTGCTTTGCAAATGCATCCTTGCTAGCTGCTCATGCCCATCAACAGAGCTTGTTTATGAAAAGGCATATGTCTTACTTTACACTGCTGAATAAATAGAATTTTCGCTTTGGGGTTTATTCACTCGTAGGGATGCATCATAATCCACATATAATCCTGTTTTATGTAAACGTGTGTGTTAGAAATATAAACTATGTTAATGCATTTACATGCCATGTTTTAGCAATTATCTAGACGATGAACTAAATAACATAGGCTATAGATCTGATGGCTAGAATTACTCATGTGAAGATTCACAATGTTTTAGTTTTAGTTTAATACCGATGCTTCATTTTAGTTTAGATAATGAGCATTAGCAAAATTATATTGTAGGTGTGCTAAACTGAATTTATTTAATACGAATGATTGAAATACGTTCTTGTGTGTTGTGCGCTTAAATCGTAGGCCTGAAATACCAGGCCTTGGGGTAGTTCTCTTTCTGAATTAACTTAAAATTTCATGTGGACTGTGGAGTTGCTCTTTCTCATGTTTTTATTGCAGGTGGAGAAGCTTTCCCGTAGGAATAGTAATGTCCTTGTTTTAGCAGCTAGGCAAGGAAAGGAGAAGTTACAACTGTATGCCATAAGGTGATAGGGCACGAGACTCCGTTTCGCAGAAAAGAAGGCATGAGTAGGGAACCAAGGACAAAATGTTGCCGAAGAGGAACATGGAGAACAGCGTAGAAACGTCCATCCTAAGCTGTGCCCATCATTGAAGTACGAAAATGAAGGGAATTCTGGCAAGGGGTGCCTAAAATAATTTGGCTTTTTTCTTTTTTCCTCTGTACCATTATACCATTATACATTTGTACTGAGATGCGTCAATGTCCTATTTTTGGCATAGTAATAAATCTAACTAACCTGTCCCAGTTGTCCGTGGGTTATTAATTATCAAGGTGAGTTACCTTGAATTGGTTTGTTGACTCAATTGATTTTCTCCCCTTCACACTCATGCTGCTTAAAAGATTCATCAGTAGGCATTTCTAGAAAGATCAATTACAAATGGGCCCGACCCTTTCACTGCCATGAGGCTTACAGTATCTGTGCTGGATACAAACAATAGCCAGTGTCACATGGTTGATAGGGGCATTAGAGACATTGTTAAGTTAGCATGAGCCGGGTTGCCATGATGCTGCTTTTGCGCACAACACTACATGCTTTTGTTTTGCACGTCTCAGTTTCTACCTTTCACCTGAGAACACTTTGCTGTGCTTATTCTCTATCTGTTCCTGGAGTTTAGTCTGAACACTGTGAGCAAGGAGGAGAAACAATGTCTCTTGTTATTCTGTTCTGGACAGGCCCTTGAGCCTAGACAAAACATAACAGTGCAGCTGCTAAAGGCGGGAACTTCTACTTTGCTATTGTGGGGATGCGCGCTTAGGTGACACATACTTGGAGAGGGACCGTTCCATGGAGTAGAGCAAGTGCAGCACACACCTGTGATGCAGAAATACGATCTATGTCCTGAGTTATGGAGTTTGCTGACAAAGGCGAGAGATCTTCTCTTATATAATAATATATATTCCTGTTCACCTTTCAGGACTGCTACAGCGTCCACTTTTACTAGTACTTGGACTATCCTGGCAGAATGACTTTCCTCTGTGGTAGCAGCAAAACCAGCGGCAAAACAAATAAAAAAATTAAATGCATGGAAACACCAACTTGAAGTTGTGTCTAGTTACTATGATATGACATATTACCATATACTTACCAAGGGGAGGGCGGGAGCTTAGGCACTGTAGTCCTTTTTCCACCGTCTTCATATAATGACGTCTCCCTTTATGATGTATGGCCTTACTGCTGTCCTAACCATATTGGTAGTATGTCTCTTTTTGCTTGTTGTGGCACGTATACTGCATTGAAGAGCACGTTAATTAAAATAAATGTTTTAGACTATCTTTGTGTTTCTGTTTGATCTTATTGTGGATGAGTATGAGTAAGGGAGCGAAAAGGTGTGTCTTGGGTCCGCGATTCCTGGGAGATCCGAGAGTGTTGTGTTCTGGGGTGTCCAATCATTTGTTACTCCGGGTGTGATAGGAGAGTGAGTGAGAGACTATAGCTAGTCGGTCCTGGGCTCTTGGGTAATAAGGCGGTAGGAAGGCACAACCCCTATGCACCAAGGTCTCATAATCCTGTGCATAGTTCTGCATATGAGCAGAATCCCTGCAACACCAGCAAGCAGTTCATATGAAGTAGGGAAGAATACAGCTAGAAATCATGACTTTAAACAATGGCAACATAGAGAGCCCTAGAAGATTAGGTTTCATCCTGTAGACAAAGTATGCATGCCATAAAAAATAATAAAGACAAAATTCCCTTAAGCAGAACATTAAGTAACATGGATTGAGTGACTGCAGTGGATTCATTCACCCAATAAAATAACACAAACTAAACTACTAAGAAAAAAATAAAATATTGTCTCACACAGCAGGTTGCCAAATACACAGTGACATTGCATTAAGCAAGATCTCAAAGTCCTGCATAGATAGGAGAACAAACAGACTAAATGGGACCTGTTAAGCTTTTGTGCTGTTAATTTATACACATATAAGTATCATCATTACCAATGCCCCACATTACAAGAATATGCTCACTATTTACAAACCCTTTGCAATGACATGTTTCTATTCCAACTAATTTCAACTACAGTCAATAGCTGAGTGGGTCTTTCAAGGGTAGCCCTTTATTTAAAAGCGCCCACACTGCGTACTGCGCTAACAACACTTTCGTAACTCCAGTGGCGCAACATCCACATTCCTACTCAGTACCAAACTTCTCTCCGCCACTCCCCCCTTTTTAAACACCAAACACCACTGCAGGATTGTAGCTTTACCTAAAGGTAGACATCCAGGCTCACCTTTCTGCAGGGCTTCCACTTCCTGTTCACCTTTCAGGAATGCTACAGCGTCCATTTTTACTAGTACTTGGACTATCCTGGCAGAATGTCTTTCCTCTGTGGTAGCAGCAAAGCCAGTGGCAAACCAAAACAAGCAAAAAAAATGAGAATTAATAAGAGGGAAGGGTTTTCACATCATTCTGTGTCCATCAATATCCACTGTGTCTCTTTTTTCTTATATGTGGGAAACTCTGTGTCATTTAGTACACAGCAGAGACACAGGACCCCGGGATCTCAGGTTCTTGGGATTTACCACATCCAAGTTTATTTGTAACCTTCAGGATTCAATTTCTACTCCTGACCTCAACTCTAAAAACCCAGTTATTCAAGTTCATGAAGTGTCTATTGCAGCAGACGACTGCCTTTTATGACATTCATGGAATAAAGTCCTTACCCTTTTACACCCCCAGCCACTTCACCAGCCTTGGCAGGTGCAGCTCCAATATGCCCAGTCCTATTTTGCCCCTCAGTGTAAATCTGTCTCAGCCCTCTCCTTCCCTTCCCTCCCCAGTTATAGCTCTTTGACCCCTTCTTCTAACCCCACATCTGCTCTGAACTCTCCTACCGGGGACCACCACTGCAGAGAGCTGCTGGTTGCATTTCACCAATCCCAGACTCCTGATGACCTTGCTCAATGTTGCTTTGCTTAGGTAGAATTACAACTCCTCTCTAGTGAATGACTCCCACACTTACTTCATGCACCCTGGGAGCCAATGACACCCTGTGGTATTTCTATGATCTCCACAGAAACACTGCAAATCCTGTATCTGCACAGCCGCTTTCCAGTTAAGTTGAGTGGACGACAGGTCTTGTGTGCATGTGAGAGTATGTGTGTGACAAAGCATGCCTATATGTGTGTCTGTGTGATCCCATAGCTATGGGTAGAAAGATTGTTGGGGGCCGTGGCACACGGAGGCATAATAATTGCCACATCATAGTGTAGTAGTTCAGAACTTACTGAGTTGGGCAACCCAGCCCTTACAGCATCCCGCATACTGACTGGTGGTGGACTGAGGCAATAGATGCAGGGCAGTGGTGAGCCAGCATGGGGATGGAACGAGCAAGGCCTGGAGCTTTGGGAGCTGGGAGCTTAATTTCCCACATGTCTTTCTTCACAACATTCACGCTCACATGTACAGCCAATTTCCGATCACCAGACAACCCTTGTGCAGAAAATTAATTTAGTTATGATCATAGCAGCTTTCAGATTCGCAGCTTCTAGCTTAAACCCTCTAGATAGAAACATACTGGTCTCCATGCTTCCTTGAATAAAAGTTGTATCTCTTAACACCGATTTTTGGCTCATCCATAAAACTGCTAGCAAAGTATTTTTCACAGCTTCAATACAATTGTTCCACCCACACAAATCTTGTCTTGTAAAAATTAGTTCACGCTGGAACTTTTGTCTTACTATCCATCACTGCAAGAAAATTTCAAATACCCAACTATACTTGTGTCCTGGACATAGTAGAAAATACGTGGATTATTTAAAACCCTTCCTGGATGCCATATTTTATTGCCAAAAACTGTACCTGTTCTATCCTGCTAAACACGTAAGTTGCCATCAATATATAAATATAAAAAATGTTGCACTCAAAAGTTGTTGATATTTCTAAGTTAATTTTGCCAACAAAACCAAAAATAAAACCCTTTAGTCTGCACACCTCAAGATATGGTCATATTTCCACTGGTTAAATAATCCTATGTGAGCAGCAGCTCACCCACAGACCTCTGCAGCTGGTGCATTAACTTTATGATACACTCCTGGGAGTGGATCCTGTAACCAGTAGATCACCCACAGACCTCTGCAGCAGGTGCATTACCCCTCCATGATCAGTTGATCCCCCACTGACCTCTGCAGCAGGGACATTATCCCTCCGTTACTCTCCGGAGAGTGGACCCTGCGTGCTGCAGAATACACAGACCTCTACGGTAGGGGCGCTGAAACAGGAGTCCATCAGATGCCACCCACTTTACTGGCAGGTTGCAAAGGCCAGTCCTGGTACTAGAGCTCGATTGTTAATTTTCCCAGATGCGGAGATGTGTGTGCACAATACTTGCACTTCACAAGTCCACATCCATTTCCAGCAATACAGCTCAGCCGGTGAATGCACCGGTGCAGAGTTTTGTGAGCTGGCTACTGTTCAAAGGTGTGGATTCATGTGAAAATGGAGCATATACCTTCTTTTCATTTCATTTGCTGTGGATCAATCAACACCAGTGCCTAATTTAAACCAGTGGTTTCCAATGTTCAGCACCGGCACTTAATCATCAACATTGGTGCTTTTTATGAGCACCAGTTAAGGACACATTCATTTATTAGTTTATTCATGTATTAGTCAAGTGACTTGCCAATATTGAGTACTCCCACTACATGTACATCACTTACCTTTATATACACATTTAAGATTACAGGGTATGATTGCATAGTACTCAGGCCCATTTTATGATCTCAGTTCATCCCCGACCACACAGGTGAAACCACCTACAACCCTCAGTGACAGTTCCCAATCTTTGCTGCTTGGTTAACCGGACACCTGCTAGGAACCTGAGCCTCCCCACCACCACGTATTCAGGGAGGTACCGTACCCCATGCAGTGTAACTGTGATCCTACACTCCCGTCCTGGTGTGTAAAATTGTCAGTATAGCATGAAGCCTGTCTGACAACCTCGGTGCTGTTCTGGAGGTAATACTGCAGAGGTGTGGTAACCTTAAAAAATTAGCAGGTGCCATGGCCTGTGACAGCTACAGCACCCACAGCAAAGCCTTAAGATGAGGAGGTATGGGTGAGTGGGCACCGCTAGAGCCCTTGGACGCCCCAGTCCTATTGTCACGGAGACAAAGAGGGATGGCTAGGCCAAACATGGCAGACATTGATGATTCCTTTGTAGGGTCCAGCATACATAAGATGGTCTTCGCATTTTTTTCACTGCCTGGGAGTGGGATTTGTAATGGAAAGGCTCGACTTCACAGTGAAACTTTGGGAAAGGTCTGGGACAGTGGAACTGGGTGCCTGAAATTCCTCACTGTATTTTACAGGGGATGGGGATACAACTGCTTGAGGGAGAGATGTATCCAGACTGGTACTACAAGCTCTCAGTATCCACCACGCCAAGCATATCTGCACCAGTGGGTTGGCTTCACAAACGAGGGCTAGTAGGAAGGCTCAGCAGCTATTGCATTGCTATTTATATAGCCCTTCTCATGCCCCTTGTATGCCTAAATCACTTTCTGGATGGTTCAACTGTATTATTTACATAGCGCTTCTTATGCATTGTGTACATGAAGCGTTCTGCTTTGTATTGGGTTCCTGAAAGCCCTACAGATTGCATGGTTGGCACGGCGTTGTTCATAGGTTGGCTGATTTGTGGAAGCATGGCTGCCTAATGTTGCTCCATGTAAGCACGGGATGTAGCACAGAGGTGAGAATTCATGGCGTCATGCACAGAGGCCCTTACCAGCAGCAGCCAGCCAATGTGGTCTGCTAGGGTATACTGGCTGCTGCTGGTAAGCACCTCTGTGCACGATGCCATGAATTCTCACCTCTGTGCCACATCCCGTGCTTACATGGAGCAACATTAGGCAGCCATGCATTTCAGTATATTAAATGAAAAAGGAAGGATTAAAGAAGGAGATGTAGTCCAGTGGCTTTGTCCTAAGTGACTTTCATTTGGAATTCCATTCCAACGTGACCAAATGGCGTGATCCTGGGCGAATTATTTTACACTTTTAAACAAAACTCGACCGCTTTACATGAGCAGGACACATTTGTTTTAATTTTGCTAGGCCTCGGGAGATTGTGATTTGCCCACAAACACAGGATGTTAAGCCAACGCTGAGACTCAAACCTGGTTCCCCAGCAGCTCGATAGTAGTCAGCTTTGGCTGTTGTGCCACCTCCTCTCCCTGAGTGTTGCCGGTGCCATATGTGTGTTTTTAAAGGTTTGAGGACGGAGGGCACATCGAAGGGCAATCTGTTTGCAAAGGGTACAGCCTAATCAGAGAATTTGGATTTTTAACTTCAATTTGGCGATATCAAACTTTATAAGGGCTGGGAGACAGCAATGTTATCTGGCTTTGTAATGTACCACAAGGTTGCAGGCTGCTTCACAGCACATGTGCTTGGAAGATTTTATGGTCTTACAGAGTACCTGGAAGCTTGTTTAAAAGAGTCGGAGAACCCAAAGAATCTAGTGTGAGCGAGGAAAATAAGGGACAACCATAGGCTTTCACTCCATAGATGGGACAGTCTGAATGAAAAATGACACATAAACTCTAAAGGTGCACGGTAAAAGCAGGGAGCTGGATGGTAAAATAGTTCCAGTTCCACCCTAAAACCCAGAGAGATCCATGTCCATCAAGTAGAATTATAATTTTACTCGGATAACAATATTAATAAAGAAAGAAACCTTTGAGTTGCGCACATTGGGGAGACAGGTGCATATTTTATGTGTGTTAGCGCAAGCCAGATTAGATTTCCAGGTAGCTAATATCACTTTGCAGATCAAGAGTTCTATTTTCTCTTTTACATTTGAAATAAGGGCCAAGAAACACAAATATGCAGACAACTGTGGGCGATAAGACTGGGTGGGGTGGTCAAAATTAATACTCACAGGCACTGCTAAGCCACCAAGGGAGATCCCTACGGAGTCCACCCAAGTGCGACAGTGGGTCGGCCAAAATACATTTAAAGGGCAGAAGTATGTGAATTTCAGGAAAAGTGAAATTACGTCTGTAGCTTAAATCTTGGAAAAATATTAATGCCAACTGCACTATGAACGCTCTTCTTTTTCTGAAAGCTTGTTATTGAACCCACAGGCCCTGTTTGTGTTTCTCTGTCTGAATGCATATTCTTCTCAGCTTCAGAGGCAATCGTCATGCAGAAATTAAAGCCAGCTCCTCTTGAGCTCTACGGCTCAGTCACTCAGATAAATGATGTTCACTTCACACTTTAAGCCCGTGTTAGTATATCCCTGGAAACCCAAAGGACTGACGCAGCTGAGGGCCATTAATAGAAGGCATTACAATCACACGTGCAGATTCAAGTCACAAGTAAACACTCAAGTGAAAATTGCTGCGAGCCATGAAATGCAAAGCAGGCTATTTTGGAATAAAGTATGACCGATTTCCTTTAAGTGATAACACCAGCCTGGAAAACACTCTGCTTATTCATAATAATAATTTTACAGACATGGCTGTATCTCACACAGAGCCAGCCAGCAGCAGCAATCATGGCATGGATGTGCTCTGTAAAAAAAAAAAAAATTAAATCACGTCCTGACTGCGCCAACAGCACAGAGTGGAGAGTGCTGTTTATGGAGCTGTCAAGCAGGAAAATTTAAATAAGCGGCCGGCAGCTGGTGCCAGGTCACGCCGATGTCATGTACAACATGGGCCAGTTTGCCACTTCACCCACCCGAAGTTTGACCATTAAAGGATAGTAAAATAACTTTTTAACAAGTTCTGCACATTTAAGGGACATGACCGAAAGTTCTGCGCTAAGCTCTCGTGGTTCCAGAATCCGTGCGCAAGTACCTCTTCCAGCCCAGAGTTTTTACTTCATGTCTTGTAGATACAGTAATTTATATGCATAAAGCTGGACTCGTGGAGCTCAGAGCAGCAATCCTGGCATTTCTCAGAGTGCTCCTTTTTTCCCAGGTCAGTACAAATAGTTTATTCATATTCGACGCTTTAATAATCATTATTTTGTAATAGGATAAGCAGAACAACAAATTCCAGAATGCAAAGAAAAAACTGCACTTGAAGAGTTTTCTGGCCCGACCAATAATACAATCGGAGTTCCACAGGGATCAACACTTTCGCCAGCGCTCTTTAATCTATACGTTGAACCACTCACGGAAATATTACAAAAAGCAAATATTGCTTTCCACATGTATGCAGATGATACTCAGTTGTACATCAAGGTTGTATCAACAGAAGAGATAAAGACAATGAACCATGCACTATCAAGAACCCTCCAATGGTTAACCAAGAATCATCTGAAACTAAACCCTCAGAAAACTGAATTCCTACTTATTTCACCGCAGAAAAGCAAATTAAAAACAACAGAATGGATCAACCTTATCACTGCCCTAAATTGTACTCCAAAGATTGTCGACTCTACCAAATCACTGGGAATTACTCTAGATAAAAACCTGAACATGTCAACACATATCAATACAATGGCAAAAAACGCCAGATTCCATTTAAGTTACTTGCGAAAACTTAAACCCTTCCTGAACAAAACAGACCTTAAAACTGCAGTTCAAGCACTGGTCATTTCAAGGATTGAATATGGATGCACTACCCTGGCAGGGCTCCCCAAAATCACAACGGCCCCATTGAAAGCCTGTCTTAATGCAGCCACAAGGCTGATTGTGGGTTCCAAAAAATTCGACCATATCTCCCCTCACTTGAAAATGCTAAACTGGTTGCCTTTCGAAGCAAGAATTCATTTCAAGTTGGCATGCATCACCCATAATGCAATCCATCACAATACTCCAGGTTACCTGGCTCAAAAACTTACTCTTTCCGGAGTTAACCGACCCTCTAGGAGCAAAACAGACTTACTTCTGAAACCGGCTCGTTTCCGCAAGAAAAAGACTTATGACCGAGCATTCTCAGGAGCAGCACCAAGAATTTGGAATGCACTCCCACCAAACATTAGAAGAATCACATCCATCGCAACCTTCAAAAAGGAAGCAAAATCATTCTATATGAGCAAATTTCTCCCATAGGACTGATTGGACGACAGCTTGTCTATAATTTGATCACTTATATATAAATTGCTCACTTGCATTCAGTGCTCCGCTATCCAATGTTGGTACAAAGATGATCCTGTTATTTAGATATGCCTTGGTCACTCAAATATTGACTGTATATATGTTGATATGCTATACTGAAGTGTGATTCTGTAATGACTGGTTTTGTCCTCGTATGTTCTGGTTTTTCCACTAATGTACTCTTTTGATGATACGCTACTGTAAAGCGCTCTGATACCCTACACTGGGTCATGTTCGCGCTATAGAAAACATTAAATAAATAAATAAATAAAGAGTTACGCGGAACTGGGTAAAGTGCGAACTCTACAGAGTTGCGGTGCTCTCCCTTCTCAGCATGGCTACTGCACTGTAACTGCACTTCTCAGGGCACTGGGGTAACAGACATCCATGCAGCTCCTGTGGTGGGGGGCTTGTTTTCCGTACTTAAGAGGTGGAGGGGCTCAGGCACTTTCAGGACCAGCACAACCGCTAACCATGGCACTCCTCCAAGGCTCCCAAACCTAAGACTGGCTTAGGCAGAAAGTATTAGCCATTTTCAATGTATATTGAATCAATAAATGACTGTGACTGTGATCATCCCTAAATTAGACAGAAAACGCCACCATGTGACAGACTGCCATAAGTGTAGGTGTTGAAAATGAATGGGGCAGATTTACAAGTTCCCTGCGCCACCAGACGCAGGGGGCTCCTCCATATTTACAAGGAGTAGAAAAGCAACCCTGCGCGACTTTTCCTCTCCTTGTAAATATGGCCCCTTCACACGCAGCACTTTGCGTTGAAGGGGCGTTCTATGAGTGTTGCTGTGGGTGTTCCCACGCAACACCCATGGAACAAGCACATCTCCAGATTTACGAGAAATCATAAATCTGGAGATGCGTGTGAATACTATGCCACCCTAAAGGTGGCGTAGCAAGGCACGATGAGGAGAAATGTTTTCATTTCTCCTCGTTTTTTCCTCTTTCAATGCGTCCTGCATTCTACAGCACGCACTGAAAGAGGAAAAAGCCTCTTGTGATTGTTTTTGTGCAGGAAGGTGCCCCTTCCTGCACAACAAAAATCTCCCTACGATGCAGGCATCCTTGCACCATGGTGCAAAGGTGTCTGCGCCAGCACATGGCTGCAGTTTGTGCACCAGTGCAGGGGAAGCACAGAGATGCAACATATTCTTGTAAATATGTCGCATCTCTGTGCTTTCAAAAGTAACACAGCACAGCGCCGCAAAATGACTTGCTGCACTGTGCTGCGTTACTTTGTTGTAAATCTGCCCCGAAGAGAGATAAACTACAGGTAAGTGCCGGTGCTGAGCACCGGAAAACACTGATTCAAATTAAGCACTGGATATAGACCTTACGAAAAAAATGTGCAAGAAAGGGTTATTGGCATTCGAAATATTTTTACGTCTCTGTGGGATTTAGGATGCAGTCTGTATGCCTTAGCTAGGGCAAGGTAGAGTAATAAAGATGATTAATGGGGAGAAGGGGGCCAGGTGGTGGAACTGAGATGAGATAGTCAAGAGCTGGTGAAGGAGAGGATAAAACTAGAATCATTGGGAGGTGAAATGAGGAACATCCTTAGGAGAGACATAAGATTCAGGACAATTATTAGGTGGAAAGAAGAACACTATGTGGAAATAACTAGGTGGATTAAAGAGATTGAAATGTTTTTGGAAAATGTACAACTGGGCACATTGAATGGGCTGAATCAGCAGCAGTGACGAGCATGGCATTGCATTAGACAAAAATAGTAACGAACTGGACAAATATTGCTCTTTGAAATACCATCCTTGGTCACAACATGCACCATTTCACTATCAAAATGATTGTGTGAATAGTGCTCCCTGCTAACAATTTGCCTATTCAGATTTCTCATTGAGAGCATATTCTGCATAGCTACGCCTTGAGACCTTGAAATAAACAAATAAACAAACCATTGGTCCTCCCTGTACAAAACGGAACTTACTGCACTACAGTCAGTCTCGCTGCGCGCCCAGCGACCCCCTGTCACCTCGTCCTGTCGATGGCCTGCCTGCTTCCTGCTGCCAGCGTGAGTCCAGCCCCCAGAGCTCCCCTGACCCCTGCCCCCCTTAATTGCTCCCCAGATCCTGCCAGCCGGAAAGTTTCCCTTTTCCAGCCTTCTTGTCGCGAACAGACAGGAAGATCAAAAGTACAGGTATCCCGGCTGCTTGCTGGCTCAGGCTGCCTCGATGAAAGTGTGCAGACTGCAGGACGGTGCTCGACTGATTTAGAAGGAACCTGGGAAAGGCTCGGCCCATGTTCCGTCTTAATATTTAGTCACCCACGCTTTCAAATAAATTCGTTCAGGCTGCGTGAAGCTGCAGCCATCCACTGTCATGATTACTTGGGTCAGGACAGGTCACTCATAACAACAACAATGCTAATACTAACTTAATAATCACTGCTCCCCCTGCCTCATCGATATGTTGTTCTCTTGCTCCGGGCTCACTCGTGACTGCAGACAGAGTGCACGTCCCAAACTGGAACATTCTGGAAGACCCCTCCCCCAGACCCCAGCACCCAATCACTAATCAAAACAACAACTGTCACTGGGTCTCTCGAGGTAGAGGCAGAGGCCCAGCCCCACCCCGCTACTTTCCCTGAAGATGAACTGGCCCGCCCCCAGCCATTGCAATGAATTGGGAGCTTCAGAGTCCTCCCTGGGCTCCACGAAGTTCGCCCAAATTCAAAGCTGTATTCTGGCAGTGATACACAGGTCCTGCCCCCCTGTGTGTCATCACTGCTCTGCTTTCTGGCTCCAGGGCGAAGAATTTTTCCCCCATGCCAAAAGCATGCACAGCAGAGGCAGAGGCAGCCAAGAGCCATTACCCCCCCCCCCCCCCCCACCCCCTCAAAGAAAACCCAGATTTGCCCATGTTTGTTCACCGAGCAGCCAGGCACAATTTATTTCTAGCTGCTTGGTGTTCCATCTCACATTTTTTAAATCCCCCAAGGGTGGTAGGGCGGCGCCCATCTCGCCCATGAACACCAGCCACCCCTGGCATCAAGGCGAAGACGTCAGGACTTTGGGGTAAGGCTGCATCATACCTAGCCCCCAACGCATACATATTTTGTCATGAACGTACCAGAGGGGTGCTGATACAGCCATCAAGAGCTCAACTCATCGTTGAAGCCGGTGGAGCAAGGCAGAGTTACAGCGAAAACAGCACGTGTCCTGTGAGTTCAGAACAGTGCCGTGACTCACCTTACATTGTGGCATGTTTGCTTGTTTCAGCTATTTGAGAGGAAAGGTTCTCCAAGACCATCTCATAAATGCAGGGCAGAACATGTAACTCCCTAGGATGGAAAAGCCCAGTCAATCTCTTGAAGATTTCATGTTGGAGCTTCAGACACTGTGGGTTCACTTGATGCTGCGGTATCCCCTATAAAGAGAGAGATTATGTATTCTCACTTTCGAACACTGGTAGCCTAGAGGATAACAGTGTCATAAGGGTGAATTGTTTCCTATAAACTCACACTCATTAACACACAACGGGGTGCAGTGGTATTTTAAGTTGTATGCTGAAATTAAGTCACCATCATAGTTCCCGCAAAGAGGTAATAAAAAAAAAACGTATTTTCTGCCATGAAGGTGGTACACCTTATGACTTCATTTATTTAACTGAGTAGTCCTAGTTTTCATTTGAATGAAGTGTGGGGAAGAGTTCAACATTCATTGCAAAAGAAAAAAGTGAAAAAGGAAACCTTAAACAGTGTAAAATAACATGATTTCTTACATAATCTCTATCAAATAATATGATGATCATTGTTAGCAATAAAAACATGAACCTATAACTTACAGGTCATGCTGACAGTGTCCTTGTCCTCTGCACTGCTCTTAATTTCCACCATGAGGACATGTATGAACCATCTGTAACACTTACAATTCATAAATGAATCCCAGACCATGGAACCTGGGCCAAGTGGTCTCCAACAATTACTGTTATGGGTCGGTGGCCAATCAGAGACCTTGGGGGATGGGATGGAAATGATTTCCTTCCTAAATGCAGAAAACCTTGATCTAACAGCAATGTTAATGACTGATTGTTGTTTGTGTTTTTCAACAGGTGAAGCTGGGGTAATGAAAACCTTCAAAGGATGCATTACTCGAGATTTCTGCACATTTGGAATGTTCAACCTGGCGGCAACGCATGTCTAAGATTATGTTCTAAAGTGTTCCCCTGCCCTGAAATTTTGAGACCTTTTTTCTTCCACCATAGGCAATCCTCCTCCAGCTTAGTAGTTGTCAGTTGAAACATTCCTAAAGCTCTACAAGTATTTGGAATGCAGTGTCTGGTCTTGTGATGAGGAATCATTTGAACTCATGTCAGCCTCTCTGAGTCACAGTGTACAAGTAGCCAATGTGCTCAGTACAATTCAGGCTGGCATGCGATTTAACCACCGGCTTCTCTATTCAGCCATCCTAAGCACCGGGGCATCTCAGAGGCTTATCTTAGATTCATGCATTGAGTGATCCAAGCACAGGCCATTCAATTCCCTCTTGATGTTGTCCGATGGTAGTAGAACGTGCTTCTCCTGATGTGCTACTATCGCTGGCTTCATGAGCAGCCATGAACAGCCACTCCTGTTTTTATTCTGCTTCTTGGTTGAATACATCTTCAAACATAAAGTAATTGAGAATATATGTGTAACCCCACTATGCGCTGCCTGCCTCCCTCCCACCCTGTTCTAAATGCCCTTAAAATTATTTAAAACATTGTAAAAATAATGAAAATGACTTACCTGAGATGCGGCGTCCCGGGGCGCCCTCTTCCTGGTTTCTCGACGACTTCTTCTTCACAAATGCGCATGCACGGGCACAGGTGCATGCGCATTTCTCGCATAAGGTAAGTCATTTTCATTAGTTTTATAATGTTTGAAATGATTTTGGGCATTTAGAAGAGGGTGGGAGAGAGACGGTTGGCAGGCAACTTCGCTCCTCCATGGCGTGTGCGTAGTGTTGCCTACTACGCCAACTTTGCAAATCGCAAAGTAGACAACACTACGCACACTCCGTAGATGGAGCGGAGCACTCCGCCCACCCTTAGATTAAACAAGAAAGTGTTAGGTCTGATGACATCTTTGAACCTTTGACAATGTTGTCAGAATACCTGTTCAGAAACCTCCCTTGAGTTTAAATATTAAAAAAAGAAAACATGAAGGAAGAGAGTAATATAGATAATTCAGAACATATGCGGCATCAGAATATGAGTGACTGTGAGGAAATAAGATGTATTGTGTGGGGTGGTTGTGTGTCTTCAAGGTGTAGTAAACTACCAATCCCTTTATGACCATTCAGGTTTTGTTTGTTAAACCTTAGTTCTTCCCTGGGTAGCTATGGCTCTAAGCACTCAGCCATACACAAAGTGTATAGCATTAAATGCATGGACATATTTAAATAAGAAAGAAACTCAACACAAGACATTTGAATTTTTTTTACAAAATATTATATATTTTTATGAATTTATGAACAACAAAATTGAATAAATACAGAGAGATGGAGTTTACAAGAAACAACAAATCAATACTCATCAATTAACTGTGAATAAGCACTGGCAAATTAAACCCATTTTACACTTTGGAACTTCCTCAAGTGGAATGCAGTTACTTAGAGTTACTCTTGGAGACCAACTTCATTAGGGAGCCAATCGATGGAATCAGCAAGGCAAGCCAACTTCAGTCTAGTCGTTATTGTCAGAGGCTCCTTGCCATTCATTCTATGTAGTGGTCCTAATGCAAGTGATACAGGATACAGAATATGCTCAAGGAAGCTAAAGATGCTGTGCAGTCGACAGGGGTCTTCCTGGTGCTACCCCTCAATCCACCGTCCTAGAGACGCGATTCTGACCACAGGGTTTGAAACCCCACAAAGACTCCTTTGGGTCAGCAGAAGTCCAGGCGCCTCTGGGCTGCCAGTAGCCTGGCTTCTTGTGACAATAGCTCTCCTTCTCGGTTACTAAGCTACATTCTGATGACTTACCCCAATCCAGCAGACACTGGTAGACCTTTTGGGTAATGATTCCCAATCTCTTGGGCTGCACAGCAGCTTTGGGAGGTGATGCAGCAATCTGGGCACCAATGGAGGCTTCTTTAGATTTTGTACAGGAAATCCGCCAACTGACTCTTTGAGTCTATGCTTCCAGCTGAGATTGGGGGACTACTTCTTCATGAGCAAGACTCCATAGGCACAGTCCTTTCCTTTGCTAGTACAAGAAGCAGCAGCTGCAGTCCAACTTTGGTGCAGCCTTTTCTGTGCCTGTTCCAGGGTCAGCAGCACAGTTCTTTGTTGGCCCTCTTCTTCCTCTAAAGTGAGATGCTAGGGGCACCCTTTTTTATGCCCAGAAAGTGCCCTTTAGGGATGTTACCCTCACATGGCAATGAGTTACTAGGATCCCTCGTGTCTGATGACAACATCCTGTGATGTATGGCATTTACCAATGCCAGAAGACTCTATTCTGTCATGATTACAGAACCCCTCTCTCATCCCAAAGAGCTCAGTTGCCCACCCTGGAGGTGTGGCCACCTGTGGTCTACAGATTCACTGCAAAGTCAGCTGTGTCAGTGTTTAACTCTCTCTTTCCCTGATTCAAGCCTCTCTTCCCGAACTAAAGAGCAGCCCACCTCGCGTGTGGTTATCATTTGCCCATTAACAGCATCCTCTCCTTTGAAGCTTGACTTTTGGGTTAACACCCCATGTGCCTTCTTTCTAGGAGGAGGCAACTCCTCTTCCAATGACAGGCCTCTATAATTATCTGACCCCGGAGCCATTTACATGACTTCCCAAGGGGGGCAGAAGGCTGTTTCATAGTCAGCCTATGTAAATGGCCTATCAGAAATGTGGGCAATTTATTTTCTAAATGCTGCTTAAGCCTACAGGTTACATTAATTTTGACTTGGGCATCAAGTCAGGCTTAGTGTTACAAGTTGTTTGATACTAGTAGTACCAACTTTGGTAGTCCCATCCCGAAGTTAGCACAGCTGAGATGTCAGTGTGTAACTTTCTATTTGCCAATAGGGATAACAATCTCTTTTGCAGCAAATTACAATTTCAACTTTTTGCTGCCAGAACTTGAACGTTTTACTTTTAGAATATGTTGCACCCTGCCTTAGAAGTTGAAAAGCCTGCTCTAGGGATGACTTAAACATATTAAGGCTTTTTTCATGGCCTTATCTAGCAAAGTCCAGTTAATATGTTTACACTACCATTCCACTCTGCAGTGAATATTACAATAAGCCAACTTTTCAAAGTATTAAGCATGGTTGTGGGGCTCCCTTTGGACCCGGTCCCCTCCATATGTTAGAACATGGGTTAGAGAACATCGTCCTGTCCTGCTGGATTTGCTGAAACTGTCTTTAACCAGTTGAGTGGCTCCCTCTCATGGAAACGTGCATTGTTGAAGCTACTACAGAAAATGCTCAGTCTTGACACGGGCACCACAATAGGAGCCATGGCTTAGAGATGTGGGGTTTTTGTGAGGAACAGCTGTCCGCATACAGGGGCAAAATGCCTACAGAGTCCTGAACTAAAGATGCATGGGGCCTGCTGCAACTCATCATAGTATTGCATGCAATAGCCGGGGAGGCCTCATAAACCCAGATCCTGGATGTCTAGGAACAACCTATGACCTTCTTCTTTCCATCCTCGTTGGTTAACACGGCACAGGATTAAAAATTGTATCCCATGCACGAATATTTATATTTGCAGAAGAACCTCTGATTGGCTGATTTAGCTGCGATTATACAATGGCACATATGTGATGAATAAACTTAAGACTGTACGCAGGGGCAGGGTGATCACCCGGCCCGCTGCCATTGTATCGGACAGTCATTGTAGTGCTTAATACAACTGCAAATCTTGAACAAAGAGTATTTAAAAGAAATTGAGGCCCATCTCACTGTTGCAGGGAGTGTCTAATCTCCTGTAGAATCATGGGAAAGAACAACTTTCCTCTTTTTTGGAGTTAAACAAAACCCTCCATCCCACTCAAATGGGGTTTGGTCCGCAGCAAATCGCACTGTTAGCTGTGGTAGAACAATTTAGACGGCTCCAATACCAAGAAGGCTCTACAGCAATTATCCTTTGGGATCTCACTGCCACCTTTGACACTGTTGACCATGCAGTACTTATCCAGAGAATCTCAGAAGAGTGTAGGGAAGACAGTATGGTAAAATGGCTAATATCTTTTCTTGCGGGTAGGACTTTTCAAGTGCTTGATCAGAGATGTTACTCAGAGGCAACTTCTCGTTGAATTCCGGGGTGCCTCAAGGGTTGGCCTTGAGTGCTACTCTCCTCAGTATCTATATTCACATTGACTCCATTTTCCGCTACAAATTGCATTTCTGTGTATTATTTGCAAGGACATCTGACATCCCTATCAGCAAACCCGATTACCTCGGTGAAAAACTGCACCTTCTGTGCTGCAGTCTTACCACTTGCAGCTCACATCAGGAGTTTTCCAAGACATCCTAAACCCAAAGGTCCAAACAGAGTGGTTTGTAAATGTGAGCAGACTACCCTCACAATAGCATCATATCAAGCATTATCTGTAATGTGTTTTTAATATCACATATTTATTTTGGGGTACATAGCTTGAGAAAGCTCTTTCTTCAAAGCACAGCTAACTATGGACACTCTTTGTATATTTATGTGTTGAATGTTTAGTTTAACATTTCATGAAATGTTTGTGGGATTATGGAATTCTAAGGCTGCAGCTTTTGCCATGTTTGCCCCAAAATTTGCAAAAAAAAGCTTTTCACAAAAAGTATTGTTTCTCACTAAAATGGATCAAATGTGTTCTGCCCTTGAATGTGCCACACAAAGTATGTTTTGGTGCCTAGTTTAAGATAGGTTAACCCCCCAAATGAACACATAAGAATGACATCCGAAACCTTTGATCCAGTGGGTTGTCTATCAAGACACTGCCTAGTTACAGTTGCAGTCACCTTGCCGCAGGGCAGGGTAGCCATCACTGTTTTTATCCTGTTCAGGGCCACCATGCAAGACATGGAGGTCTTGGGAAGCACAATTTCTAGAGTCCCTGAAATGCTGGTAGAAAGCCTCCTGCCTGTCAGGAACTCTTGTCTTTTGCTTGTTACTAACACACCCAGGGCCTCATTTATGAGGCCTTGCATGAGTTTTGCGCTTCCGATGCGTCACTTTTTGTGACGCATCGGCGGCGTAAAACATGCCTCCTGATGCGCACTATTTACAAAGTGACGCATCTAAGCAGATGCGTCACTTTGTAAACCCCTGCGCCACATTATACCTGCGTCAGGTATAATGTATGCAGGGGGGGGCGTTCACCCGCAAAAAGCCTCGTAATAGTGACGCAGTGAAATCTAGGAGATTTCACTGCGTCACTTTTAGGACGCTGTTGCGTCAAAATCTTGCGCCTGCCTCACAGCAGGCGTAACACTGACGCAAGCCCTTTCACATGGGGCTTGCCCCATGTGAAATAGCGCATTGCTGGAGTTGCGTCACTTTTGTGACACGCCCCAGCAATGCATCACTTTTGCGCCTACAGATACGTCAGAAATACTGACGTATCTGTAACTCCTTGCGACATGATGCGTCATATTATAAATATGACGCATCAATCATGTCGCAGGGAGAGCGCAGTGAAAAGTGGCGCATCGCTCTTTTCACGCAGCGATGCGTCACTTTTCATAATTAAGGCCCCCAGGGTTTGGGTGTGTGCTGTTTCAAAGCAAAGGAGAATCCAGCTCAGGACATTTCCACATAGAAGCCCACCAGCAGGCAAAGTGCAGCTGCCTCCCTAGACGAGCGGTTCTCCATTAATCCGGCGGGCAACCCACCATAACCAAAGTGACCCTCTTTGTGGTCTCTCAGACAGAGTTAAAGAAATCTATTTACGTGTTTTTTTATTTTTGAAGTAAAGGATTCTGGAGAAGAAAAAATATACGAATAAAAAGCATACTCAAGATTATGAGTCATAGCAACTTAGTCAGAGTTGCTTTTAACAGCTATTGTTTTTTATAACTTTATTGGTAATGCTGTTAGCAAAAGTCACTTGGGAGGTGGAGCCAGGCCACAAACAAAGATGGTGACTAACACTGATGGTCTTTAGGACCGAGAGGCCTCAAGGGAGCAGTGGCTTACTCTGACAGTGGCTCCCTGCTGGGGTACCTGCGATAGGGAGATTAACCTCTAGAGCATGTCTGGCCACCTCCATGGGTCCTCCCAGCTAAGGGAACCGAAGACCACAACGCGCTGGTCTCTTTCTTTTTGCCGGTAAACACCACAGAGGCGAGGTCCATCCGGTCTCACAGCATGAGGATGACAGCTAGAAAACTCCACTGGGAACCCAGAGGGGGATGCTTAGGAGGGGGACACTGACACAATATTGAAAATAACAATTTCAAGAAACAAATCTTTTGTGTCCAAAATTCAGTTTACCAAAATATTGTAAAAAGAACAATTGATTGACAGAATGCAGAACAATGTCATACATTCACCCAAGTACAGAGATCTGGGCCTAAATCTATAGTTTTTTTGCTCTCCATACCATTCCACTTTGAACCCAACAATACACAAATCAGTCTTGACCCTCTGCCTCATGGGAACAGTCTAGCCCGAACTGCCAGGCCTGGTCTTCCCTGGACTGGAAACAAGCATTCTAGGACCGGTTTCGGGGTTTCACCCCTCAACAGCCAGGATGGCTTGACTCCAGTGGCATGGAGAGCGCAGGACCCACGTCTGGGCATTCCCGTCTCACTCATACATTCACCCCAGTACGGAGATCTGAGACTAAATCCATTGGTTTTTTGCTCACCATGCCAATCCAGTTTGAACCCAGCCATATGCAAATCAGTCTTGATCCTGTGCTTCATGGGAACAGTCCAGCCCAAACTGCCAGGTCCTCCCTGGTCTGGAAACAAGCATCCTAGGACCGGTTTTGGGGTTTCAGGATATAAAAAAACTCACTTGTCCATTTGTCAGCATGTGACTGTTCTGCTGAAAATGTAGATATAGTGGCTGGAAACCATGCAGTGATGTTGCTTAGGAATTACTGAGCAGTACTGACACCATACCCCAAAGATAAGTACTCTGTATTTACAATAATTAATCCTTATGTCAGTCCTGGTAATATGCAAGAGCAGTCAGACATTACTAGAGGAACATGTGTTAAGCATTTCAGAGTAACAACATGGGTAACAAATACTTGACACAACTTTAAAGAAATCCAACATCATTTTTTCAAAATAAATCAGATTTTTATATAACTTTAAACATAAAATTGAACAATCTCGCACAAGTATAAAGGGAGTTATGGATTTTAGAAGGGACAATAGATCATTGCATTTCACTACTGCAAATCTTTGACATTGCAGTCAGTGAGAAAAAGCACTAATGGCAATCAGTCACTTGCAGGTCAATTTGAATGGAACCCTCTGGGGGTTAAGGTGATGCGGGTCCCAGGACCAAGCCACAACAGTCAGTTAACTTTTACCTGGCTTGAGAAGCCAGGGTGCTGAGATGGTCTTGATGTCCTTGGTGCTGAAGTGGGGGCCACATGGGAGCTGGTTTACAGCTTAACCGTGGTGCTGAGGAAACAGATGCAGAAAGTTGGTAACAGGGCCACTGTTGAGGTCGGTCGACGATGTTGTGGAGTGGTAGCCGGTCTAACCACCAACAAGCCTTGGCAACAATAAGGTCAGCATGACGTTAATTTGACTTCCATGTTCCAAGGGAAAATGGTAACCTCTGAAACTTGCTTGAGGTCAGGAATACACTTTCCAGAATGCCTTCGCCATTTACCTTTGGGACGATCCCTCCGAGGGCTTTATGTTCAGTGATTCTTTGGTTCAGGGAGGGTGTTTTACCAGCGGTTGCAAGGCACTAGTCCAGGGGAGTCTGGAGCTGCTTTTGACTTTCAAAGGGCTCCCTCTGTCTGGAGGAACCTGTCTTTGGTCCAGTACGAATTGCAGTCATGCAGTTAAAGGGTGGTTACCACAGATACAGATGATCACACGTTTGCTCTGTGCCGGTCCTGAAGTTGCAGACTCAGGTCTCCTCTTCGTCCTTTGTTGCAGTCTTCAGAGATCTAAGCTTCTAGTGCCAGTGGTGCCTCTTAAAATCTTGATTTATGGGTATTAGGGGTGTGTTTGCAAGTATCCAATCGACTACTAGCCACAGTGGCTAATCCACAACTGAGTTGACTACATCTGATGGGGGTGTATGCCCTTTTCTACCAAGAACCCTCTATTCTCTCCCTTTTAAAAATGGCAGGAACCATCCTTAGCTGCAAAGACCAGGTAACCCACCATAAGGTGTGGCTAGACTTCTAGGGGCGTGCACCTTCTGGCTATTTAATTTTTCTACCTACCCTGGTGAAAATGTGCCTTGGGCATGGGGAAGGCTGCTCCCTCAATTGGAAGGAAGCCTGCTTGCATATCAGAGGTGGCGCATGCTTTGAAGCTTACCACATTGATTTGCCACTGCAATAGGCAACTTGTCAGGGAGAGAGGTGTTACCTCCTTCCCAGGCCAGTTTCTGACTCCTGGGAGTGTTCACACCTCCGGACAGTGGGTCAGATTACTTTCTTGGCAACACTGCTTTGCATGCAAGGTTAATAAATGTGTGCCTCAGTCTAGACTAGATTTCGTAACTCTCGATCGTGCCCCAAAAATTATTTTTGTGTTTGATCTTCCTTGTGAGAGAACGTGTATGTTCACAGGATTGAAATACTTTCAGATTGACACTGGAGGTTTTGCTCCCACTTTCTCCATTGTGGAGAAGGGAATGTCAAAAGAGAGGGAAGACAAGACGGTAAGCGTATGTTCATGAAAGAATATACAGTTTATTACCTTATAAATCTGAGAGGTCAGACCACTGACTGCCTCTTTTGGAGCTTGACTCATTAAATATCATCCTTCTGAACCACAAATATTCCATTAATTCCCTCAATAACAAGGTCCTGTTGAAGACCCTGGCTAGAGAACCCTTCCAAGGAAGAGAATTGTATCTATAGAGAGTCTAAATGATCCTTGTCTTACAAAGCATATTAGAAAGTATGTGGAATTTGTGACAAATGAGCTGGCTTTTCATGTCTCTAAGGGACACGTGTATCAAATACTTATTCTGCGTTTCCTAAATAGCAACTCAATTAGAAACCCCTATTTAGGAAATGCAAAATGGTATGTACAAACATAGAGATTCCCCAATAGCCATTTCTACAGAGTAGAAATCATTATTAGGAAATCACTACTAAGGTAATACCAAACAATTTGTTCATATGTGCATGGAGGTACAAAAGATTTTGCCTAAGGCCCCTCTCTGCACCTTGAAGAAAAGTAGTGCACATGTGAAGCATACAAATGCTCTAGGGGCATGTGTGCCCTTTATTGTATTATGAGAAAAGGATTTTGGAGTGCTTTTTGAAAATGTGCACATGGTTATCATCAACTTTGAGTCCATGGTAATGCCTATAGGAAATGCTTTGTACATGTGCATTGCAGAGCGCAAATAGGAAAGCCCTATTTGCAATTTCATATGTGGGTGTCGCTAAAGAAGTTGCTTTGTAAACCTGGCCCTATCTTTCATTTTCAACTTGTTCCATGTTGTTCTGGTGCACGGATTGTGTAATCCTTATTGGATGATGTTTTAGTCATGTGAGATTGTGCTTTTAAAAAGCTCCCAAAGTCCTCCCCCATTCAAGGTCTCATGCTTTGTCACAGGGGAGCCCCTTACCACAGAACTCTTACTATGAACAGTTGTTTTTTTGAATCTGAAAAGAATCAATGTGATTTAATATTGTGTCATGTTTAATACCTTTGTTTACTTTTCTTTGTCTTCTTCTATGAGGGTAAAAATAGAAGATGGAGCAGTGAGCTAACTATGACCCCTCCCTCATTTGTGCGGGCTGGGTGGAGCTTGCAAAGTTTCACTCCACAGAATTCCACAGAGTTTCCAATAAACTCTCACGAGTGGGTGTCGTTCCATAGACCAGACCCTCTCTTACCACCATTTTTAACCAAATATCAAGCATATAAAATCTGTCTCGATGATCCCAATGTCCTAAAAAAAACATAGAAAGCACAAAAGCATAAACCCAATGCTTGGAGGTGTGCACGTTCTTATGGAGGCTCTATGGTGGGGTGTGCAGCATTCTGAAGAAAGTATGCACAAAAATTGCTGGGGATCAATGTGGCTTGCTTTGCTTACCACCATGCTGACCGCCATGCCACCTGGCTGTGGGGTGCTCTAACTGCCGCTATGGTCTGCCCAGCTTTCTTCAATGTGCACGACTGGGCTTGGGCACTGATCCTGTGATGGACTGGCCTCCTGGCTGGGAGGGACAGTGCGTTGGTGGCCTGCAATAAGGGGCGCATCTCAGGTGCAGGCGGACTGTAAACACAATTGGCCTTCCTCCAAGGCAATGTCTCCTAACCTATCTGGGGCATTCTTACTTAAAAAATCTCCAATCTACATGCATGAACATTTTCATAGTGTTATTCTCAATTATTAGGGGGCTATGGCATCTAACATAAAGCTTGCACTGACTGTGGGGCACTGGATGTGCTTCTTTTGTCGGGACTCCCATGCAACCTGTCACATCACAGGTCCGAGGGTGGCACTGGCAGCGTTGCTGATGCCCTGAAACATGCCATGAAGTGGGATCTTGCCAGGCTAGCTGTGACCTTCTGTTCCTGACTTCAGACAGCTGCTCTGGTAACTGCTGAATCCGCTTCAAGGAACCAAACTGCTTACTGCCCAGCTACTGCATCAATTGAGCCATCCTTGTAAATATCAAACGCTAAACACAACACCCATCGCTCTCCCCTTTCATGCTAAGTGTAGTAGAAAGGGTGCCTTTATTTACAAGGCAGCGTTAAGCTACGTTAAGTGGCCCTGGGTTGTAAATAAGGCAAAGCCCTAACGCCACCAAAACGTCACAAAACGTGATATTGTGGTGAAGGTATGGGTAAATGGTATTTAAAATCAGAATGCAGTGAAAGAGATGTGGTATAGCAGACATCACGGCACAGTTTCTCTAGGAGCTGTGGATGTTAGTTAAACTGATGAATCAGTGAATGAACACTGCTAGCTAAATACAAAATTTGGTCCTCTGCACATAAAATTGTGCTTTCACGAATTACCCAGCCACTGGCTAAATAGGAGAGACGCTGCACTGTTCGGCCGGCAGCCAGAGAAATAGTAAAAGAAGTCACTATTTACACAGCTGCTGGGAAAATACTACATATTCTGCACGGTTGATTAGTTTGCACTCCCAGATAGTAGAAAATACTGCACTCCAACATGGAGGCTCAAACACGATGAAGCAATAAAAACAACAAAACACCACCTGGGAAGCGGTTTCACTTCATGAAAGGAGACCCATCAAAGACTGTATTCAGAAATAGGATTGGAGTTTTATGTATGCAACACTCTTTAACAGAAGGGCTTTCTCAGAAGTCAAATGAACAACATTCAAATGTATATAGAGATACTTATGTATATATGGAATACACATGAAATAAAATGCAAGCAGACAACATTAATGAAATGAAACACACCCAGATAATAATAGGGAATAAAACAGAAGCAGATTATTATTGACAGCCTGCAGGAAATCAGAAAGATATAATACCTCAGATGATTTCAACCAACGAAGACTTGGATGTGCACACAGACACTCAAACATCACAATAAAAACACCTCAGATGATTATAACCACTGGAGACTTGGATGTGCACATAAACTCACTCACACATCACAAAGTGAATACTTACAAACAAAACACCTCACCAACCATCCACTCGAAATCCTTCCTAACTCATGCTGGAGCCCTTTGACAGCCAGGCAGAATACTCGATTGGTACCCAAGTTCCCTTGTGGCAACACCTATTCCCCACAAGCGAGCTCCTGTCTGGATGACAAGATCCCCTGCTTTTAATACCTGTTACACAACCTGAGGCAAATGTTATAGAAACCTCGCCCCCTTTCATTTGTTATGAAAAACAGAGCTGACCTGGCCTGTGTCGAGGTGAAGACAGTAGCGGCCAGGCCCTGTATTTTGACTTCGGCATTTCTCTGGCAACAAAAATCTCTGCTCTGAAAGGTACAAAGCACACTTCCCACACATTATCCCAGCAAAGCTTACAAAAGCCTCCATTCAGCAGAAAACAAAATGTTATACCTTGAATCATCTCCTTCCTAGCTGCTCAGCCAGCATGAATGTTATGTTTGTGTGGAATGTTGGAATGCTTGATGACAGAGTGAGTAGAATGTGAGCATGCTTGCTTGTGTGTGGAGAATGACAGTTGAAGAGAGTGGGCTGAGCAGCAACCATGCAGCTCCTGGTGGGACATCCTTGGGACCTTCCATATGATCTTCTTAAGACCTCAACAAGACTTCTATGGAACCTGTAACAAGTTATCAATAAACCTCTTACATGGAAATACCTCCTGGCTACCTGTGATCATCATTAGAATTTACCTTACTACATGTTGGCGACGCTCTGAAGGAAACCCTGCGTGTTTTGGTCAGAAGATTATTGATGGTGAGAAAACCTACATCATTTTATGAACTTTATTGACACTAGAAACTATAGAAATCTAAGCAGTTTTAAAGTAAGAAAAAACCAAGGAAAAGAACGCCCTCAAGTGTCCCACCAGTGTCCTCTGCCATCTGGACGGCCTACCCAGGGCGCATCACATTCCTTGTAATTGGAGAACTATGTTCTCAAAAGAAAAAAAAGAAAAGTTCAGCGCTGGCATATTTTGTGGTAGTTTCTGTCTGTGTACTTAGCACTATGATGTTTTCCAGTCTCAACCTGGACCACAAAGACTGATAAACTACTGGATTTGTGATGAGCACTTTGGATGAGGAGTGGTTTGGGTGCTGCTTCTACTGTACGTGCTGTACGTGTGCTATCGAGTATGTTTGCTGAACCATTGGTAATTTCATTATCGGTGTATATGCAAGCATTCACCACCCACTGAAGCTCTTTGTGTAATAACAGTGGATTTGTGTGAATTTCATTTTTGGAGGCATAAAAAACTCAGTCAACTTAAGACTCTGATATCCCATCTGCACAGTGTGTGTAAATTAAGCTACAGGAAGGAAGCTGTCACTTGGTCTTCTCTTTTGCTACCGGAGGTAATTTACACTATTTCTAGTCATTTTGTGCAGAGTTTACACTGTTTTAAATGGGTGAGTCTTTGTCTTTTGTTTTATGATGGTTATTGATGCCGTTGCTCCATGCGGTGTTTGAATGTGTGTCGCGAGCATCATTCAAATGTGCGTCTCGAGCACGGCTTACACCTTACCTGAGTATTCGATTTTGCTCGAAGTCCGGAGAATGTACTTATCTTCAGCCATCCCACACGGATCCTCCTTCGCAGATTCTAGAAGTCATCTGACGGCATCTAATCCGCTGCTTTAGGACGCCTTGTTGTGCTTACGCACTGAGATCCACCCATATTAAGCGTCAAAGACGTGCCGCCATCTTGAATGAGCTGTTTCCCTTCTTCATAGTTTCATGCCGCTTCCTGGGATTGTCTGCCACAGCATTCCCGTTTTGCCAGTCATGCATGATTTAATCAGCGCTGATGGAGTTTGTTGCGACAGAATATTGCAGGCACTCTTGCTGTTTTCAACATTTAAACTTGCTAATTTGAGCTTTTCATGAAGTGGCACTATCCTCGTTTGATTTTGCACCGTATCATTTGTCTACTGACGGCTGACTACATTAATGGAACAATGTATGGCAGATACTTTCATCGGTGCTGACATCCGTCCTCTTCATATGAGTAACCATACTCTACTAACTAGTTGGTAACCTGCAACTCACCGAAGCTTTATGTTGACTCATTTGCTGCTGCTTTGATTTGGACATTCCTGTCATCAACTGCCAGAGGGTGCATCGTTTTCTTCCTTTATTTTAGGTATTTAAATGATTTATTGATCGCCGTGGGATGTATTCAACACACTTCGGGTGAGAGGTCGCTCACCGGTGATTTTAAAAAAAAAGGTATTATCTTACATAATTAGTAATGTGTAACACTTTAGGTATTACCATTTATAATGCTTCAAATGGTTTTTGCAATAATTTGAACAATATTGTGTCATGTTGGCAACAGGCAAGTATTAGGAAGTGCTTCAAATTTTTTTTTTGCTGTAATTTAAACAATGTTTTGTCATGTTGCCAACAGGCAAGTATTAGGAAGTGCACTACTACATTTATTGAGAGTCATGTGTTTTATACACTGTGTTTACTCTACTCTATATTGTACTCATGCTGTATTGGGTGTTTTGCTTTGGTGATATGTTCTAGATTTGGCCGATCTAGACATTATAGAGGTGCTATGTTTTATCTTTTCTGGTAAGGTAGTTGTGTATATGAGCTGGACTCCTTACACTTGTTCATTCCTTCAGTGTAGGTGTGCGCACACCTTTTCACTGTTCCTATCCTACATGTGTGCTTTTGTTGTGCCTATCATTGGTGTACTCTTGCATCACCCTTTAAGCACGTTCATTAGCAGTGTGAGTTGTTTTTATTCTCTAGCTTCTGTAGTGTTTGCACACTAGTTTTTAATGTGCAATTGGTTATTTCTTTAACTTGTGTGCCTTTTTGCCTAGTTTTGATGGGTTATTTGCCCATATTTCTTGTGCCTTTGTGCATTTATGCAACTATTAGTTGTGCCTCTGTGCCTTTATGCCAAGGGTTATCTACCCTTTATTGTTAATGAGGTGTGCGACAGTGAGTGAGTGTCTGGATATTTTCATTTACCCTTTTGTTCTTGACTCTCTTTGTTTTGCATTATTTCCTCTATGGTGTGGCCTGTAGAAACATGGTTGAGTGTTATACCAGCTCAGCCTTTAGTTACGCTACTGCTTTGCACTTCTTTCACGTTTGTAATCCTTTACTAGAATGTTTTACAGTCAATGTTTCATTCATTGCTTTCAATTGTTTGTTTTCTCCAAGGGATGGGGATGTGTGCCATCTAGTATTTGTTTGCACTGTTTTATCTTTCTCTCATTCTAGTCACTTTCTACTACACATTCATTTCCTTCTTCCTCTTCACTGTACTTTTATTCTTTCCCTATTATTAACTGTGTGCAATATTGCAAGTATCATCATTTTGTTTTTCAAGTTGCAATGTTGCAAATTATTTTGTTTTATTGCTGTTGAAGGAAAGGAGATGTGTTATACCTTGAATCATCTCCTTCCCAGCTGCTCGGCCAGAATGAATGTTATGTCTGTGTGGAATGTTGGAATGTTGGAATGCTTGATGACAGAGAGAGTAGAATGTGAGTGTGCTTGCTTGTGTGTGGAGAATGACAGTTGAAGAGAGTGGGCTGAGCAGCAACCATGCAGCTCCTGGTGGGACATCCTTGGGACCTTCCATATGATCTTCTTAAGACCTCAACAAGACTTCTATGGAACCTGTAACAAGTTAACAACTGCCATGAATTAATTTGGTGTTGATTAATGTGTCAGTAATTTTGAAAATTCCAGTCTGGCTGGCACCTGCTTCCTTCCTTATCTGTAATTTGCTTTCTGTTGCAGTGCTATTTTTTTTCACAGGACCTTTATGGTCTACTTGTAGCTATTCTATGAGCCTGCTGTTTGGGTCATAGCAGGGTCATAGAATAGTTGCAAATAGGCAACTGAACTCTGGAGGGGCCCCTCAGGAAGCACTAGAGTGAATGGTTACTAATGTTAAGTTTGAACTTTTGCACCTGGTGATTGCTTTCAGTTTAGCAAAAATCGTTTTTCTGCAATTTCGCGCTATTCGCGGGGCGCGAATCCGTGCGAGATCGATTTCGGAAGCCACGAATGCGTGCGAATACATAAATTTTTTGTTTGCGGCGTGTATGTTCGCGTGATTTTTTGCATGTTCACAAGGCGCTTGTAGTGATACGTTTGCGAACTTACCCACGCGGTCGTACACGGGCGCGGCCATCTTGTTTGCGTGACGTAATTCCGTTTCCGGCCGCTATGTGTAATCTCGCAAAGTGTGCTGCTCGCTAGTACAATTTTGCACGTGCTCGCGAGGAAAATCTCGCACGAACTTACCCACGCGGTCGTGAATGGGCGCGGCCATCTTGTTTCTCATTCATTGCTATGGTTCTGGGCATGCTTTCTGTATCCTCTCTGAATCTCTGCCATCCTTTGCTTTTTTTGAAGTTTATTTGATCTATTTTACTTATTATCTATCCCTCTATTTTTCTAGCTCTATATTTTTGTGTTTTCTGCTACTTTTAGTTAATTTTAAACTACTTTTTCAAACTCTTTTCTTTTCTTCTTCACTATTCTATTTCTTCTTTATCATTTAACTTTATTTCTGCCCAGACCATGGTAAAGGGAGCCGGGAAGCACCCTGAGAAGGGGAAGGGTCCCGCACCCCATGCCCGGCTCCCGTGCGGGCGTTTGAGGGGGGAGCAAGTGGTGCCACGGGAGATCTTTAGCGCGGAGGAGGTGGCCGCACTAATCTTCTACGTCCAGCGCCGCCTCCCCAAGACCATCCTGGGAGGCGGCAAGATCGCAACCGGCTATGGCATCCAGGAGCGCTGGAAGCGGTGGGAGAAGGTGTGCCGGGCCATGTTTAAGCTCTCTGGGGTCCGGCGCACCTATAACCAGGCCACCCACCGCTGGACGGATATCATGGACCGGGAACGGGACTTGCTGGACGCGCTCGGCGTAGAGGTCCCCGGGCTTGGTGAGTAGTAGTAGCTATTCATCACTACTGTGTTTTATCCGGCTCTGTTATTTGCAAATCTTTGTTCTTTACCAAGAGCAATAATGCTGCCGATTACATTGTAGGTAAATTATATTTCAAAATCTTCTATGCATTTCAGGTGCACTGCTCTCCTTCTCAGTAGCCTTGCTTGCTACTATGCTTATTTGTTTTGGATTTTGTGTTCATTTCATTGGCCTGAGAAATTATGTATGAGTGTAGTGTAAAGATAAGAACTGCGTAATGCTAGACACTATGGGTCATATTTTCAATTACCGGCGCATCCCTGCAAAGTAGCAGGGATGCAGCAGTAATTGTGCGCCATGCCACCACCACCCATTGGCCCAAAACGTCACAGAAGCCTTACGCATCTGTGCCGTAAAGGCGGCGCATTGCTGGAGTTGCGTGCCAACGATGGCGCAGCTCCAGCAATGCTCTGGGGTGCCCTATCTCCCCAATGCTGCATCAAGCCGTACGTCGGCTTCAAGCAGGCACAGGGTTTGAGTCACGCATCATTGTCCTAAAAGTGACTGATTGACATCTTGTAGATTTCCCTCACCCACTTTTAGGATTCGTTCCTGCGCAGGAACGCCCTCCCTTGCGCCGGAACGCCCCCTGATGGCGCAGGGCTTTACAACGTGATGCATCTCCCATATGCGTTTTTTTTAATATATACGTCGCACCATGGCGACTCTTTTGTTCTGCCGCTGCGTCACAAAAGTCACGCAACAATGGAGGAAAATGAGCCTCAAGGGACTTCTAAATCAGCCCCAACAGACTGAAGTCCAGTCCTTCCTTTAGACACATGGCTATAAGAAGAAATAGTGGTGGTGGTCGGTGGATTGATAGTTTGAGTATTCACTGATCTGCAAGCAGGATGGACTTTGTCTGTCACTTTGCGTGCTGCGGACTGCTGCCTGCCAGGCCTAGGCAAACCTTTTTAGTAGTCTGTTTATTGAGTTACATAGGAACTTTGAAAGTCAGCGGTCCGCAAATCAGGCAATACGAATAACGTAGTATACCACATGAGATAGGTCAATATATCCCGTGGAATAGTTGTCTATCTATTTGCTATTTCTCAAAAATATTTTGTTATAGTTCTTTTGAAATGTTTGATTTGGTTGACAAATCTCATCCATGTTTTCTGGTCTTTCTTTCTTTCATGTTGTACATCAGCTCCCCCCAAGGGCAAGAGGACACAGGAGGAGGGTGCTGTTCAGGAGGATGCAGGCCAGGATCGGGCAGGCGAGGGCTCCTTTGCTGGCCCCAGTAAGTTTTAATTTTAATAAAGAGTACCTATTTTTTCCTAGCGTTCCTCATTCGATTTTTTCTAAATCGTCTTTGATCTTCTTGTAGACTGGATCTAAATTCTTATCTTGCCTCGACTATGACTCCCTGTGGTATTACTAGATTATTCTTATTAGTCTGTCTGTGTAGCTAACTAAGATTGCACATTTGGCAATTCCATTGGACTCCCATTCTAGTCAGCAATAGCTCTATGCACTGAGTGCAGTCCTCTGGGATTGTCCATAATGTCTTTTCAAGTCTTCTAAATGTTTATGCTTTGACAATTGCCAGCAATAAAAAGGTGAATGACCACCAAGAAAGAATAAGATACTACTTTACTTTTGTTTTGGATAGAAGGACAATCCATTCTACCACTGGTGCAGGGACAAATCTGCACAAACCGAACTATGAACACTAAATAGTGCATTGTTTATCAATTATAATAGGCGCAGGTAGACTTTCTTTCCACATACCTCAGTGATATCAGACTTTGAAGAACCCCCAATCTCCTTACTGACTAGATAGTGTGGCAGAGTCATTTAGCTCCCTAAGTCACTGATAATTGATCCCCAATGATCATTAGATTATCCTACGCAGGGCAAGAGTACGGAGTCACAGTCAAGAAGTGTCAGAGGCACTCATGCTTGCAAAAATTCCAAAACCTTTAGCTCATCCACTCTAGTCTGGAGGACCAAAAACCACAGAGACTATTTAAGTTTAAAAGCTTTATTAAAACTAAACACATTTATTAAAATCAACTTTGTCATAAAAGTAAACGTTTAACTGAAAATGGAAAAGTGCTTAGTGCTAACGATTAATTGGACACATTTCTTGTGGTCGAGCTGAGCTCTCACCTGGTTTGAACTTGAGCTTGACCCTGATCGTGTTCTTAGAAGTCAAGCTTCTGTTAGGAGAAAAAGTGTTGTGCGTTAAAAATAAAAAGCAAGCATTCATCAGTTGTGACAAAAAGTGCAGCAAGACAACAGCCTTCCCTGAAAAAAGGGACATTTTTACTGTAGAGTATACAGTTACAAATTATTACATTGTATTTCGTTTTTTTAACTTTCTTTATTCCTCCTCGACCAAATATTATACAGTAGTGAGTGGTGTATTCTAACATTCTAAAAATTTACTTTGTAGGTGGAACATCTGGTGGCGGGGCCAGCGCGGAGGTGGTGGATGAGGAGGACAACTCTTCTGGGGAGGAGGCGGTGCGAGTGCTGGACAACACCAATGTGCCTGTGAGGGTTGACACGGTGGTGGCGGGCACAGGTAAGCTATATATTCGAAAAGCGAAAGAAGGGTGTAAGTAAGTGTGGAAGGACGAGAAATTTTATGATGGCTGGCAAAGAAAAATGATATGTGTTTGCTTGGCCCCCGAGGTGGCTGGGAAGGAAAGAATATGGTATGGTGCATGGCTGGGTCAATGATGAAGCAAGGATGGGTGGAAGGACAACAGCCTGGGTGGGTGAAACATAAACTGTATGTGTGCATATACTTTGAATGGATGGATGCCTGGAGCATGGTATTATCTGACTCTTCGATAGCACATGTGTATCTAGAGAGAGTAGATGGTCACTGGATGAACTAAGTGTTACCTTGAAGAGCATGTAACACCGCACCCACACGTCCGTTCCAGTGTAGGGAAGGCAAGGAAAAGAAATTGTAAATTTGTCCAATACTACCATGAATAGTAGCAATAGTTTGTATTGCAACTGCAAGCACAGCATATATCCGGTTATTACGGTGGACACTCCGTACCTCTTTTAATAACTTTAGTTTAGTAGTAGTACGTCATTCATGTGTGGGTGTATCACTGTTTACTCAATAATAAGCTAAGCACCTAAAGTCATCCCATATGTCATCAAATACATCCCATGTGAAGTGATAGATAATCCAATTATTTAGCTTCTTCATTTTCCTTTTCTAGTACTTATTTGCACTGTAGGGTGAAAGGTAAATTAATTAAGCAGTAGCCCTTGTAACAGAGTATTCTCAGTGCCACCCGTAATAGAAAAGTAATAGCTTTACCACCTGCATGTACTGGACCGGTACAGTAACGCAAGTCTGTCTCACTCATCAAGGTGTGCGTCTGTTTTTCTCGGGTGCAAGTTCACTGCGCTGGCATTCTGCCGGCTTGCATAAGATAACGTACCAATTTTCCGAAACAAGAGAGAAAAAGAAGAATAAAACTGGTGTACTGTCATAGTCGACTGTAATGGAAGTCCATAGTGGTCGTAGAATTTGTTCATTAAACTACCACTAATATTAGAGCAAGGATGCAGAAGTGGGAGGTTAGATAGATACTGTCCTCAATAGTTATGTACTGTGCTTTCAATTTGCTACTTGTACTGTGACACAACTTTCGGCTCAATCACTTTGTGTTATTAATGTTAAGGAGCAATGGTTACAGACTATGTCTTTCTTTCTTCATATAGTTGCTCCTTCCAAATCAACATCACGGAGGGAGCAGGCTCGAATGGCCCGGCAACGGAGGCTGGATGCCACTGTCGCGGAATATCGGCGGCTGGTGGCCCTGGAGGAGTCGGAGGACACGCAGTCGACCGGTGCAACCACAACATCTTCGACTGGGACAGCTGCATCCTCCTCCGTGAACCCACGGGCTGCCAGCCAGCGCAGTGCTCCAGCGGTAGGGAGCCGGGCTAACAAAGCCAACCGCCACCGCCAAGCAGCAAAAAGACCAGCTGCCCCCCACAGGAGCTGCAAGGCACGCCAGCGCCGCCTAGGAGTGAGAATGTCCTACCTGGAGCAGGAGGTCCATAGGTACAAGAACTTGGTGGAGGGCCTCCGCTTCGAGCATGCCACCCTCCGCAAGGAGTATGATGCCCTGGCTGCAAAATTCACCAGCACCCTCCAGTAGTGGAGTGTCCCTTGCCCTTTTTTTAGAGACTTTTGGGGGGTGGGATTTGGGAGTTGGGTGCTTTTTGGGACTTTTCAAAGACAATCGTTGGGGTTAGGGAGGATGTTGAGGGAGATTATTTTGTTAGGGCTACATAAATATACTTTTTTAAACTTTATCTGACCATACCTGTTTTTTACTGCTTTTCAGTCTGGTGGGTGGGGGTGTAACAGTAAGTTTGTTTTCCTGAAGAGTCCTAGGACTTTAGTAGTAGTACCGTCAATCTCTTGTCTAGTCCTAATACTCCATTATACTACCTCCCACCAAACGCTTATCTTACCTGTAATTTGTGTTAGAAATTAGGGCTAGGCCCAGGGCTGGCTCCACGTGAAATGGGGATTAAGGTTGGCAATCCTGGGCGGATGAAATTTCCTCATTGCGGTGGTACTAGTGGTGTGACACAGTGGCAGTTGCATGCCTAGGGAAAAAAATGAAACGAAACCTGGTTTGTCCTTACTGTAGCATTACAACGGTTACGGCACGATCGAGAATATAGCAGGTGACAGTACACTAGAACAGTGCCACAATGTAGCCTAACAAATGGTAAAGTATTGCAAGTATAACTAGTACTTGCGTTGAATTTATTTGACATTGGCTCCTACTACTACAAGAAATAGTACTGAAGCTGAGTAATGCTAGAATATATCCTCGTATTCCTTCACCAGCCTGTTGCTATGACCTTATCCTCCCCAGCAAGTGTGTGGAAATATTGATGTCATTTAGTCAGTCATCAAGCAAAACCACACAGCCCGGGGGAAGAGGGTTAGGGTTTGGAAAATGGATGGGAATGGGGGTTTCTTTTTGGGTAGGTTTTGTTGAGAGAAGAAAAAAAAAGCACAGCATGGACAAACAATAATTGAAGATAAAGAAATCTTTGGGTACAAACTAAAGCTAACCACATGCAGTCACACTCATAGAAGAAAACAATGGATACTGTATCTGTATTCTGTATGTTGTTGGAGTTGTCCTGTTGAATTTGCTAAGTAAGTTGCATGCAGCAAACAATTCCTCTTATTAGCGGCACTCCTCCATTCCAGCTGATGCTTCGTCCATCAATGTTGGTGACCACTGACAGAAGACACCCTGTCCACTGCCTGCCTGGCGGATGTTGACTGAAACCCGGCCTGTAATTATTGAACATAAAACAGGAAGTGCTATTACAATACCACTGATAAATAAATATAAGGTATGTACGCTGTGTGGTGCAAAAAGTCACACTTTGATTTCCCTAAGACAGTACAATATTGTTGAAATTGCGTACTCTGTCTGAGTCACCTTTTTAAGGATAAATAAGTATTGCCAAAATATTAGTTAGCAAACCCTAACGAACCCTAAGTTACAAAAAGTGCCAAAAGGTTTTTCCTTATGGATTTTGTCCTAAACACTTCTATCCGTTATTAGACCTTCACAGGAATGCCCCAAGAGACCCGCCAACCCACCCGCCAAAAAGCACACGACAACACCCGCAAACAGCCAAAAAGCAAAATCTCATACTTACAATATCTCTCGGCCTTCGGTCCAAACGCGCTGTGCAGCTAGGTCATCATCATAACTCCTGTTTTCCACCACGGATTTCCTGAAAAGCAAATGCAATCAAGTTTAGACTGTCGCAGCAGTGCTCCGACAGAGACACCAAAACCCACCAACAAACACCAGGAAGCCCCTCAAACAGGTCCCCGGAAACGCTACATTGAGCCAGATGTCAGAAGAAATAGCAAAAAGAAAATCTGCATGGATTTTGTCCTAGACACTTCTATCCGTTATTAGACCTTCACAGGAATGCCCCAAGAGACCCGCCAACCCACCCGCCAAAAAGCACACGACAACACCCCCAAACAGCCAAAAAGCAAAATCTCATACTTACAATATCTCTCGGCCTTCGGTACAAACGCGCTGTGCAGCTAGGTCATCATCATAACTCCTGTTTTCCACCACGGATTTCCTGAAAAGCAAATGCAATCAAGTTTTGACTGTCGCAGCAGTGCTCCGACAGAGACACCAAAACCCACCAACAAACACCAGGAAGCCCCTCAAACAGGTCCCCGGATATGCTACATTGAGCCAGATGTCAGAAGAAATAGCAAAAAAAAAATCTGAATGGATTTTGTCCTAGACACTTCTATCCGTTATTAGACCTTCACAGGAATGCCCCAAGAGACCCGCCAACCCACCCGCCAAAAAGCACACGACAACACCCCCAAACAGACAAAAAGCAAAATCTCATACTTACAATATCTCTCGGCCTTCGGTCCAAACGCGCTGTGCAGCTAGGTCATCATCATAACTCCTGTTTTCCACCACGGATTTCCTGAAAAGCAAATGCAATCAAGTTTAGACTGTCGCAGCAGTGCTCCGACAGAGACACCAAAACCCACCAACAAATACCAAGAAGCTCCTCAAACAGTTCCCCGGAAACGCTACATTGAGCCAGATGTCAGAAGAAATAGCAAAAAAAAATCTGCATGGATTTTGTCCTAGACACTTCTATCTGTTATTAGACCTTCACAGGAATGCCCCAAGAGACCCGCCAACCCACCCGCCAAAAAGCACACGACAACACCCCCAAACAGCCAAAAAGCAAAATCTAATACTTACAATATCTCTCGGCCTTCGGTCCAAACGCGCTGTGCAGCTAGGTCATCATCATAACTCCTGTTTTCCACCACGGATTTCCTGAAAAGCAAATGCAATCAAGTTTAGACTGTCGCAGCAGTGCTCCGACAGAGACACCAAAGCCCACCAACAAACACCAGGAAGCCCCTCAAACAGGTCCCCGGAAACGCTACATTGAGCCAGATGTCAGAAGAAATAGCAAAAAAAAAATCTGCATGGATTTTGTCCTAGACACTTCTATCCGTTATTAGACCTTCACAGGAATGCCCCAAGAGACCCGCCAACCCACCTGCCAAAAAGCACACGACAACACCCCCAAACAGCCAAAAAGCAAAATCTCATACTTACAATATCTCTCGGCCTTCGGTCCAAACGCGCTGTGCAGCTAGGTCATCATCATAACTCCTGTTTTCCACCACGGATTTCCTGAAAAGCAAATGCAATCAAGTTTAGACTGTCGCAGCAGTGCTCCGACAGAGACACCAAAACCCACCAACAAACACCAGGAAGCCCCTCAAACAGGTCCCCGGAAACGCTACATTGAGCCAGATGTCAGAAGAAATAGCAAAAAGAAAATCTGCATGGATTTTGTCCTAGACACTTCTATCCGTTATTAGACCTTCACAGGAATGCCCCAAGAGACCCGCCAACCCACCCGCCAAAAAGCACACGACAACACCCCCAAACAGCCAAAAAGCAAAATCTCATACTTACAATATCTCTCGGCCTTCGGTACAAACGCGCTGTGCAGCTAGGTCATCATCATAACTCCTGTTTTCCACCACGGATTTCCTGAAAAGCAAATGCAATCAAGTTTTGACTGTCGCAGCAGTGCTCCGACAGAGACACCAAAACCCACCAACAAACACCAGGAAGCCCCTCAAACAGGTCCCCGGATATGCTACATTGAGCCAGATGTCAGAAGAAATAGCAAAAAAAAAATCTGAATGGATTTTGTCCTAGACACTTCTATCCGTTATTAGACCTTCACAGGAATGCCCCAAGAGACCCGCCAACCCACCCGCCAAAAAGCACACGACAACACCCCCAAACAGACAAAAAGCAAAATCTCATACTTACAATATCTCTCGGCCTTCGGTCCAAACGCGCTGTGCAGCTAGGTCATCATCATAACTCCTGTTTTCCACCACGGATTTCCTGAAAAGCAAATGCAATCAAGTTTAGACTGTCGCAGCAGTGCTCCGACAGAGACACCAAAACCCACCAACAAATACCAAGAAGCTCCTCAAACAGTTCCCCGGAAACGCTACATTGAGCCAGATGTCAGAAGAAATAGCAAAAAAAAATCTGCATGGATTTTGTCCTAGACACTTCTATCTGTTATTAGACCTTCACAGGAATGCCCCAAGAGACCCGCCAACCCACCCGCCAAAAAGCACACGACAACACCCCCAAACAGCCAAAAAGCAAAATCTAATACTTACAATATCTCTCGGCCTTCGGTCCAAACGCGCTGTGCAGCTAGGTCATCATCATAACTCCTGTTTTCCACCACGGATTTCCTGAAAAGCAAATGCAATCAAGTTTAGACTGTCGCAGCAGTGCTCCGACAGAGACACCAAAGCCCACCAACAAACACCAGGAAGCCCCTCAAACAGGTCCCCGGAAACGCTACATTGAGCCAGATGTCAGAAGAAATAGCAAAAAAAAAATCTGCATGGATTTTGTCCTAGACACTTCTATCCGTTATTAGACCTTCACAGGAATGCCCCAAGAGACCCGCCAACCCACCTGCCAAAAAGCACACGACAACACCCCCAAACAGCCAAAAAGCAAAATCTCATACTTACAATATCTCTCGGCCTTCGGTCCAAACGCGCTGTGCAGCTAGGTCATCATCATAACTCCTGTTTTCCACCACGGATTTCCTGAAAAGCAAATGCAATCAAGTTTAGACTGTCGCAGCAGTGCTCCGACAGAGACACCAAAACCCACCAACAAACACCAGGAAGCCCCTCAAACAGGTCCCCGGAAACGCTACATTGAGCCAGATGTCAGAAGAAATAGCAAAAAAAAAATCTGCATGGATTTTGTCCTAGACACTTCTATCCGTTATTAGACCTTCACAGGAATGCCCCAAGAGACCCGCCAACCCACCCGCCAAAAAGCACACGACAACACCCCCAAACAGCCAAAAAGCAAAATCTCATACTTACAATATCTCTCGGCCTTCGGTCCAAACGCGCTGTGCAGCTAGGTCATCATCATAACTCCTGTTTTCCACCACGGATTTCCTGAAAAGCAAATGCAATCAAGTTTAGACTGTCGCAGCAGTGCTCCGACAGAGACACCAAAACCCACCAACAAATACCAAGAAGCTCCTCAAACAGTTCCCCGGAAACGCTACATTGAGCCAGATGTCAGAAGAAATAGCAAAAAAAAATCTGCATGGATTTTGTCCTAGACACTTCTATCTGTTATTAGACCTTCACAGGAATGCCCCAAGAGACCCGCCAACCCACCCGCCAAAAAGCACACGACAACACCCCCAAACAGCCAAAAAGCAAAATCTAATACTTACAATATCTCTCGGCCTTCGGTCCAAACGCGCTGTGCAGCTAGGTCATCATCATAACTCCTGTTTTCCACCACGGATTTCCTGAAAAGCAAATGCAATCAAGTTTAGACTGTCGCAGCAGTGCTCCGACAGAGACACCAAAGCCCACCAACAAAGACCAGGAAGCCCCTCAAACAGGTCCCCGGAAACGCTACATTGAGCCAGATGTCAGAAGAAATAGCAAAAAAAAAATCTGCATGGATTTTGTCCTAGACACTTCTATCCGTTATTAGACCTTCACAGGAATGCCCCAAGACACCCGCCAACCCACCTGCCAAAAAGCACACGACAACACCCCCAAACAGCCAAAAAGCAAAATCTCATACTTACAATATCTCTCGGCCTTCGGTCCAAACGCGCTGTGCAGCTAGGTCATCATCATAACTCCTGTTTTCCACCACGGATTTCCTGAAAAGCAAATGCAATCAAGTTTAGACTGTCGCAGCAGTGCTCCGACAGAGACACCAAAACCCACCAACAAACACCAGGAAGCCCCTCAAACAGGTCCCCGGAAACGCTACATTGAGCCAGATGTCAGAAGAAATAGCAAAAAAAAAATCTGCATGGATTTTGTCCTAGACACTTCTATCCGTTATTAGACCTTCACAGGAATGCCCCAAGAGACCCGCCAACCCACCCGCCAAAAAGCACACGACAACACCCCCAAACAGCCAAAAAGCAAAATCTCATACTTACAATATCTCTCGGCCTTCGGTCCAAACGCGCTGTGCAGCTAGGTCATCATCATAACTCCTGTTTTCCACCACGGATTTCCTGAAAAGCAAATGCAATCAAGTTTAGACTGTCGCAGCAGTGCTCCGACAGAGACACCAAAACCCACCAACAAACACCAGGAAGCCCCTCAAACAGGTCCCCGGAAACGCTACATTGAGCCAGATGTCAGAAGAAATAGCAAAAAAAAAATCTGCATGGATTTTGTCCTAGACACTTCTATCCGTTATTAGACCTTCACAGGAATGCCCCAAGAGACCCGCCAACCCACCCGCCAAAAAGCACACGACAACACCCCCAAACAGACAAAAAGCAAAATCTCATACTTACAATATCTCTCGGCCTTCGGTCCAAACGCGCTGTGCAGCTAGGTCATCATCATAACTCCTGTTTTCCACCACGGATTTCCTGAAAAGCAAATGCAATCAAGATTAGACTGTTGCAGCAGTGCTCCCAGACCCCAAAACTCACGCACAAACACCCGGAACCCCACCAAAGAGCACCTCAAAGGCAAGCAAGTCAGCAAAAACGGCAAGAAATTTCCGCGTCATATTTGGTCCAAAACACTTTTATCCGTTATTCGAGCTTCACAGCAATGGGCCCAGAGCCGTCAACTCACCCGCAAAGAAGTAGAACACCTCCAAAAGTGCTGAGTCTTTCTTCATTGGGCGTAATCCAGCCCTCTGCTTTGAGGGAAATAGGAGTCTGGAGGAGGAGGATAGAGGAGCATGTTCTTCAGAACTTGTGAACCTGAGGAATGTAGACTGCGGCACCTTCAAATCAATAAGCAAACAAGTGAAGACAGTTCTGCTGATGGGCTTGTTTTTGGGATTAGGTGATTAAAGTTTGAATTACATTAACTGTGCAAAACAAAGAAAGACAGACACACAGGAATAAAAGTGAATAAGGACGAAAAAGAAAGTTATTGATTCATTGTCTCATTTTCAGGGCTCGGTGTCAGGGAATAAGAAGAAGATTTTGTCATCATACTCTGCGAATTCAGGCAGGATGAGGTCAGTGTGACCGAACAGAGAACAAATCCCCTCATCTACGTTGCCGTCCTCCTGGTCTTCATGCGGCGTGCTTTCTCGTACTTTGTAATCTGGTGGTATGAGGTGCTGATTCATCTTGATCATTGTCAGCCGCTCCACATTTTTGGGCGAGAGGCGGCTCCGTTTGGGAGTTACAATGCCACCAGCAGCACTGAAAACCCGTTCAGAAGACACACTTGCGAGTGGGCAAGACAAATAGTTTATAGCCAGGTTGGAGAGCTGTGGCCATAATTGTTTTTTCCCATGCCAATACTGCAATGGCTCATCATTAAGAAAGACCTCTGTTGAGTCATTCAGATAGTCCTGCACCATCGACTCAAGGTCCTCAGCGGTTCCTCCACTTTGCTTACTTTTTGCTGTGCCTGTGACATTTTTTCGAGAACCATACCCAAGCAAAGTTAGCCAATCCTCTACAGCAGCCACTGTTACTGTTGTGTCTGGTGCAGATGATCCGGTTGCCGGTGTCTTTAACGGCTGAGAGGTCACTTGTGTCACAGCCACAGGTGCAGAAGTGGATTTTTTTGACTGGGGATGGCCTGCTGATGCTGATGCTGATGTACTGCCTTCTTCTCCTTCAATATCCTGCCGTTCTTTTTCAAACCTCTTGGCTGACCAGGCTAGCCAACGTTTGTACTTTTTAACATCTTCATCAGCAAAAGGAAAGAATGCTTGGCCTGCCAGCGCCTTTTTGTAGCGTGGATCCAGAATAGTAGCACAAATGTAATGCTGTTCTGAGTTGATCTTTTTAAGACGTTCATCACCACTTAGGCGCTCTAATAATTTCTCTGACAAAATAAAAGGGTCTTTTTTTGGCATCTTTTTCAAACTCAGAAGACACCGCCTTCAGTTGGTGCTCCAGCATGCACAACAATGGGATAGCTTTTCCCAAATTACAGTCCTCCTGGCTGACTGCACGCGTGAAGAACTCAAAAGGACGAAGCATGTCTGTCAGGCTTTTAACTATGTCCCATTGCGCCGCACCCATCCGCAGGTCCATCTGAGCTGTACCCTCTGTTAAGAAATAGTGATCGAGTACCGTATACTGCTCATACAGACGCTCAAGCATGTAGAAGGTTGAGTTCCAACGTGTTGCCACCTCCTGGATGAGTGCTTTCACTGGCATTCGACGTTCAAGTAGCAGCCTCCTCAGATGCTTCCGGGCCTTAAAAGAATGGCTGAAATGGTTGCACATTTTGCGGCAGGTGGCCATTACCTCGAACGCTGTACTGTCTCTATCACTCAAGAATTTTTAAACTACCAGGTTGATACAGTGCGCCAAACACGGCACTCTGAAACAGTCACCCAGCGCCATGGCCTTAACTACATTGGCGCCATTATCCGTGGAAACATAACCAATCCAGCGTTTTTTTGGGGACAGCCAGTGAAAGACCTTTTTGTTAAACTCGTCCAAAATGTTTTGTGCTGTGTGACTTTTCTCCAAGCCAAACATGGCTAGTGTTGCATGTTTCCGAGCAGCTTTAAAAACTTGGTCCGGGTCAACACCTGCGTTTAGCTCTGCTTTAACACCTGAAAAAGAGACCCAGTGTGCAGTGATGCACATGTAATCAGCGCCTGCGCCACTGGTCCACATGTCTGTTGTCAGATGTATAGTGTGAACAGCACTCTTCTGCAAAGCTGCCCCAATCGCCTCCAGCACATCTTCATGTAGTGCTGGAACCGCAACTCTGGCAAAATAGAACCGGCTAGGAACCTTCCATTTAGGGCAGAGCGTTGCCACTAATTCTAGAAAACCTACCGCTTCTACAAAATAAAAAGGGAGAAGGTCCACAGCTAGCATTTTAGCCAGCTTAGTGTTATACAGACGCGTCAGTGGGTGGTTGCGTTCATATGGCGCGTCTGAAGAAAACATGGTTCTAATGTTGCCCTGGACCAAGCATTTACGGGATGATAATGACTTCGTTGACGCAATTATGCTCGCTGGTGAACTTTTGCGCGTTGGTGTCTCACTCGCTCCAACACTCTTAGTGTACCTCTCATGGGGTGTGCTGCTGACAGGGGAACTGGGTGTAAGTGAAGTGTTTGACACGTCTTCTTCCTCCTCGTCATCATCAGATGAAACATCAACGTTTTCTTGACTTCCAATTCGGGCTTCCTTGATCGCCTTTAGGTGCGCAAACCATTGGACAGTGTGCTGTCTCTTAAGATGACCTCTCTGGCCTCCGGTACCATAGTTGGTACCTGACTTACCACGACTAACTGCAACCTTACAAAGGGTACAAATGGCGAACTTTTCCATTTTTGGGCAAACAGTAAAGAAGTCCCAAACTGGTGACTTGAAGTGTCTGTGGGGCCTGGAGGAGGTGGCGATACTGGTGGTGGTGGTCATGCTGCTAATGCCAGATGAAGTGGAGGATCTGGATTGCCCAACTTTTGTACGTTGTGCACTTTCACCGCCACTAATTAAGGTTGAGGTGGATGGAGGTCCCTTCTTGCCAGCAAGAAATATGGAAGCGGTACGAGTTGGTGTACTACTTAACTCCAATGATTGTGGTGGTGTTTCCACTGCCTCCTCGTCAACAACATCATCATCATCACGCTCAGCCGCTTTTCGGGCTAGGGTCAAAATGTCTGTTTGCTGCATGCCCGCTGGGGCTGCAGTTACCTTTATGATGACTGGGTCGTCGTTGTCAGAGTCTTCATCAGCAGCAGTATCCGCCACTTCTTGCTGAGCCTCATCATCACACTCCATAACTCTGAGACTTTGGACGAGCTTCCTTTTACGCTTAACTACCTTTGTCAGATCATGGTGTGCCTCACTCTCAGACGGCAGTGGTGCTGGTTCCCAATTTTGATCCGTATCATCAGAAGGAGGTGTGCTTGAAGAAGATGTAGACACCACCCTTGATCTCTTCCTTGCTAGGGGTGTGGAAGACAATGAATGATCATCAGGAGGAGTGTCTTCCTCAAATGATACCTCGCCTTGATTGTCGATTTCCTGATGTGCCCCTACTTCGGGAGGAACAACTATTGTGGGCACTTGTGACCCTCCATGCACCTCTGCTTGCGCATCTCCTTGCGCTGCCTCTCCTTCCACATGTACTTGGGCTTGTACTTGCACATGTGATAGTTGTTGCGGCTGTGGTTGTTCAACACTCGTCAGATGAGCTACAACAACCTGTGTTGATTGAGGGACATTGTTGCTGCTTTCTTGCGATGAGCCAACATCACTGGTCGATGGTGATTGAACAACTATACTGGCTGCCTCTGCAGCACTCAAGGGCTTGGACTTAAGTTGGCGTGGTGGTGGTGGTGGCACTGAGCCCAATGGAGCGGGGGTGCTGCTCCCAGCTTGGTCCCCAGCAGATCCCGCTGCTGCTGCAGGCATACTTTTTTTTTTTACTCCCAAAAAAAGGGGCGGCCGGCACACCAGTCTCCTTGGTAACTTGCTTCTTCTGCTCCTTACTGCCACCTTTCTTGCTAGAGGAGCTACGGGTAACTTTTTTGGGGGCCATCTTCTTCAGAGCAGCTCAGAACAGCAGGCAGCAGTTGCACGAGTTGCAGAGTTGTCTGTGTCCAGACGTGACGTCGCGTGATGTTATGCTGCACACACACACCGCTGCAGGACTTTTTCCTGGCACTGGTGGTTCTCTTGAATCTTGTGCACCTAAAAGCAATGGAAGACAGAGGAACATCAGTTCAGTTATACACCCCAAAAAATCGACAAAACACAGAAAAATCAGCACAATCCCATGCCATCCATGATGTTTACATTGAAGACACCCCACAGAAAGACTAGGGCCATGCAAGTATGCAACACTCACTACCCCTGGGCATAATGGATGAAAAGTAGGCAAAATAAGTGCAGGCCTCAGACACTGCCTCTCTTCAAAATGGCCCCTTACACCTCAAGCCAGTCCACATCAACAGTACACCCCAAAAAAACAGAAAAACAGCCAAACATCACCACAATCCAATGCCATCCAGGATGTTTGCATTAAAGAGAGTGAGACCCCACAGGCACACTCAGTCCATGCATCACTACCCCTTGGCAAAAGGCCACACCAGCAGCCCCAAAAAAACGACAAAAAACACAAAAAACAGCACAATCCCAGCCCATCCATGGCCTCAATGGTGTTTAACTTCAAGAGGACACCCCACAGAAAGACTAGGCCCATGCAACACTCACCACCCCTGGTCAAAGGGCCCCACCAGCAGCCCCAAAAAAACGACAAAAAGGACAAAATTCAGCACAATCCCAGCCCATCCATGGCCTCAATGGTGTTTAAATTCAGGAAGACACCCCACAGAAAGACTAGGCCCATGCAACACTCACTACCCCTGGGCATAATGGATGAAAAGTAGGCAAAATAAGTGCAGGCCTCAGACACTGCCTCTCTTCAAAATGGCCCCTTACACCCCAAGCCAGTCCACATCAACAGTACACCCCAAAAAAACAGAAAAACATCCAAAAATCACCACAATCCAATGCCATCCAGGATGTTTACATTAAAGAGAGTGAGACCACACTACAGGCACACTCAGTCCATGCACCACTACCCCTAGGCAAAAGGCCACACCAGCAGCCCCAAAAAAAAGACAAAAACAACAAAAAACAGCATAATCCCAGCCCATCCATGGCCTCAATGGTGTTTATATTCAAGAGGACACCCCACAGAAACACTAGGCCCATGCAACACTCACTACCCCTGGGCATAATGGATGAAAAGTAGGCAAAATAAGTGCAGGCCTCAGACACTGCCTCTCTTCAAAATGGCCCCTTGCACCCCAAGCACATGTTGCTTGTACCAGCCAGCACTCAAGATGGCCACCACCACCACCCACATGGCCAGTCCACATCAACAGTACACCCCCAAAAAACAGAAAAACAGCCAGAAATCACCACAATCCAATGCCATCCATGATGTTTACATTAAAGAGAGTGAGACCACACCACAGGCACACTCAGTCCATGCACCACCACCCCTGGGCAAAAGGCCACACCAGCAGCCCCCAAAAAACGACAAAAAACAATAAAATAAGCACAATCCCAGCCCATCCATGGCCTCAATGGTGTTTAAATTCAAGAAGACACCCCTCAGAAACACTAGGCCCATGCAACACTCACTACCCCTGGGCATAATGGATGAAAAGTAGGCAAAATAAGTGCAGGCCTCAGACACTGCCTCTCTTCAAAATGGCCCCTTGCACCCCAAGCACATGTTGCTTGTACCAGCCAGCACTCAAGATGGCCACCACCACCACCCACATGGCCAGTCCACATCAACAGTACACCCCCAAAAAACAGAAAAACAGCCAGAAATCACCACAATCCAATGCCATCCATGATGTTTACATTAAAGAGAGTGAGACCACACCACAGGCACACTCAGTCCATGCACCACCACCCCTGGGCAAAAGGCCACACTAGCAGCCCCCAAAAAACGACAAAAAACAATAAAATAAGCACAATCCCAGCCCATCCATGGCCTCAATGATGTTTAAATTCAAGAAGACACCCCACAGAAAGACTAGGCCCATGCAACACTCACCACCCCTGGGCAAAGGGCCCCACCAGCAGCCCCAAAAAAACAACAAAAATCAGCACAATCCCAGCCCATCCATGGCCTCAATGGTGTTTAAATTCAACAAAACAGTTGTATCATGCACCCATAACCAACCCTGGTCCTACTGGATACTGGGGCTACCCACAATATAATTTATTTAATGTTCTGAAAAAGTTCAAACATTGTAGTTGCAGCAACTGTAATGCCCCAAACAAACTTACTTGTGAAAGTTGATTTCTAATCCAAAAGTGATCCAAAGAAAGTCAAAAAGGCCTCAAATCCAAATATCCAGCAGCACCCACAAAAAGTAATCCTTCCAGCTCCAGATCCAAATGAAAGTGACCAGGAGATGGACAAAGCACTGGGAGGAGCCTGCTGGACAGGAACAGGAAGTTGGAGACTGTGGGGCACTTCCTTCCCTCCCCCCCCAAAAAATGGACTCCTTGCAAAAAAAAAGGCCATGCAAATGTCAACCTGAGGAGTGATTCTGATAAAAATCATCACTTTCTGAAGGTTTATCCTGTTTGCTGGTGGATTTCTTGTGCAGAATTGCAAAATCTCTATTTCGCGAGTGCGAGATTGTTCCTTTCCGCCGCAACTACGTGTTCGCAATTGCGAACTCTCGCGAGGTGTGCTGTGCAAGGTGGTAAGCCGCAATTACGTATTCGCGGGCGCCAAACTCCCGCGGGATCACGCAGCAAGATCCAAAATGGCGCGGCACTCGCAAAATATGATCGAGAAAAACAACTCGGCAAACGCTTAATGACGGAAAGTGAACGCCGTGCACCACGCCGCGCGCCGCAACCAAGCAAAAAATCCGCCGCGAGCGGATTCACTGTTTTTCGACAAATTCGCGAGAGTTCGCGGATTGCGAATTTGCCGAAAATCCGAAAAATCCGCGAGCGGAGCGGATTTTACGCCCATACTTAGAACTCATGGAGTTTTCAAAGAACTGCGAGTCTTTGATGAATTTGAAATTGAATTTAAAATATTTATTGAGCGCAGCATTCACCAGCGGTTTCTTGGCGCTATGGAGGGCAGGGTACCAATGGGGGAGAGTGACCACCACACCTAAAAACTGATAGGCCTAAGGAGAAGTGAGAGCATATCACAAGGGAAAGGCCTGTTTAAAAAGAAAGGTTTTAAGGTCCTTCCGAAAGGGAAGGTAGTGTGTTGCCAGTCTTAGGTGATCCGGTAGAGAGTTCCAAAAAGTGGGTGCCAGAGTAGAAAAGTTCGACCCACCCCACTTCTTGCGCTTAAGGCGGGGGACCACCAACAAGGACTGGGAAGAAGAGCGAAGCTCTCGAGTGGGGATATACTCCCTGATCATGGAAGAAATAAATGCGGGAGCAGAGCCCCGCCGTGAATGAAAAACCATGCAACCCAACTTAAACAAGGCCCTCTCTTTAACCGGCAACCAATGAAGTGCCTTCAGAAGAGGAGTGCAATGATGCGAGCGAGAAAGGCCATGAATAAGTCGGGCTGCCTGGTTTTGAACCAACTGGAGTTTCCGTAGGCTGTACGCTGGAATGCCATTGTACAGGGCATTTGCGTAGTCCAGCCGGGAGACAACAAGAGCGGACATAATCAGCTTGAGTGCCAGAGGAGAGAAAAAGCGAGAAACAGTGCGAATAGTGCGGAGAGTGAGGAAACAAGAGGAAACAACATGGCTAACTTGTGAGTGAAGAGTGAGTTGATTATTGAGTTTGACACCTAATGTCTTGACTGAGGCAGAAGGAGAAGGAGGGGGCCCAAAAGAAGAAGGCCAAAATAAAGAATTCCAGGGACTGGAGCAACCACCCGTAAGAACCAGCTCGGTCTTATCCGGGTTCAACTTTAGGTGGTTGTGATTCATCCAGTCCCTGATGAAAACCATAACTGACTGAAAATTAGAAATAGAATGAGGAGAGGAAGAGAGATTAAAGATAAGCTGGAGGTCATCCGCATAGATAAAAACGGTGACCTCCAGCTGCTGGAGAGCAAAAATCAAAGGACAGATGTAGAGATTAAACAAAAGAGGAGAAAGAGAAGAACCCTGAGGAACACCACAAGTGACAGGTAATGAGGCAGCCGAAAAGTCTGCCAGCCGGACCGCCTGGGTGCGGTCCCTTAAAAAGGAGGAGAGCCAGACCAAGGCCGAGCCCCCGATTCCCGCCGCTCCAACACGGGACAACAAGATGGAATGGTCCACCGTGTCGAAGGCGGCGGAGAGATCGAGGAGCACCAAGGCCTGATGATGGTTTTGGTCTGCACCCTCCCTAAGGTTGTTGAGGACCGACACCACAACGGACTCCGTGGAGTGTCTTGGCCGAAATCCTGCTTGTCGGGGTGCTAATCCCCCATTCTCCTCAATGAAGGAGCTGAAAACCGTTGTTACATGCCGCTCCAGCACCTTGCCCAAATAGGGCAGCAGCGAAATTGGACGGTAATTGGCTGGAGCGGAAGGGTCAGCCCCCGCTTTCTTGAGGATAGGCACTATAGTAGCGGACTTTAGGGAAGGAGTCACCACCCCTTGTGTAAAGGAATTATTAAGAAAAATAAGGGGGGGCAAAGGACAGGCAGTGTAAATGTGTTTGAGGATGCGGGCTGGACAAACATCCATCGGAGAACCCGACTTAACTTTTGGGAGAATGGCCAGAAACGCATCCTCAGTGAGCGGTGGAATAGAAGTGAGGGAGGAACGGGCAGTAGGGGGAAAGGGATCGACAAAAGCCGGGGAACGGAAAGGAATATTTAGTTTAATATTGGTTATTTTATCCAAAAAATAAGAGTTAAGGTAATCACATAGATGCTGAGTGGTCAGGGGTTTAGGGGATGCCCTGTCCAAGTAGGCCAGATCCTGGACTATGGAGAAAATCTCTCTGGGTTTATTTTCTGCCACCAAAATTTTGGCGGAAAAATAAGCAGTCTTTACGTCGAGTATAGCTCTCTTATACTCGCCCAGGAGGGTGGTGTATCTAACTTTCAGTGTAGGGCAGTAGTCCCTTCTCCACAGCCTCTCCGCTCGCCTAAGAGCAAGCTTCTTCTCCTTTAACTCCTCGTTAAACCAACGATTGGATTCGTTGGGGCGTCTGGTTGATATCCGACGTAAGGGAGCTACCAAGTCGCATCCCCTGGCGAGCCAGGTGTTAAGGGTGGCGGCTTGGGATGAGGAGGAAAGGCCTGCCAACTTAGGCGAGGAGTCCAGCAGGGAGGATGACAAGGACTGGAGGTCGACACAGCCCCAGTTACGTGCCCAGGTGTTTTTGGCTAATGGAACTTTCACCACTGACCTGTAATTAAGAGAACAGGCGACTAAGAAGTGATCCGACCACGGACATGGGGAAACAGAGATGGATGAAATAGAGCAATTGAGGGACCAGACCTGGTCCAACACATGACCATGTTTGTGTGTAGGAACCTGGACATGGTGAACCAAGTTCAAGGCCAAAAGAAGTTCAGAGAACTGTTTAGAAGAGGTACATTCGTGGGCGTCAGTAGGCCAATAGTTAAAGTCCCCAAGTACAAGGACCGAGGCATGATTGACCACTAAGGTGGCCAAAAGATCCTGTATGGCGGGCAAAAATAAAGGTGACAGCTGGGGCGGACGATATACCAATAAACAGGTAAGAGGAGGAGATAGAGTAGGGAAAGAAACTACAAGATGGTCTAAGGGCGCAATCGGGGGTGATTGGAGTAGTTGCATATTAAGGTCAGACCGGGCAATAATAGCCACTCCACCCCCCGCCTTGCTAGCCGGGCGATCTGAGCGTAGGGCAACATAGGATGGGGGAAGGGTAGCCAATAAAGAGGGCAGGGACGATTCGCTAAACCAAGTCTCGGTCAGAAATAATATATCTGGCTTCTGTACCTCAAGCAGGACAAACAAGTCCTGGCAATGCCTAACCGCCGACCTAGTATTAAGTAAAAAAATGGATAAAGGGCAAGGTAGCGAGGCAGTAAGGCCGGAAGGCAGCTGAGTCGAACAACTAATAGAAGGGGCCAGGTGGGCAGGGACTACCTTGTAAGTAGAGGGGCCTAAACCAAGAGAAGCGATATCAGCAATGGTAGCATCCGCCAGGGGCCACTGGCCCTGTAATGCCACAAGGTCATTAGCTGAATAGATGAATCTGCGGGCATAAGGACGCGCCCCTAGCCCCGTCAGGCCACGGACGGGCGCAGACGGGCTTGCCTTAGGCGCGCCCGCTGCGCTCGTCCGCTGCGTTTCCAAAAACACATTGCCAATTGTAGGCTTTCCTACGCGAGCACTGGACCGCTAACTCTGGCCAGGCTCGTGGGACACCCCTCCCCAAGATGGCGGCTCGCCCTCACCTCTCGGCCCCGAGAGACCGGCTGGGATTCACGAGGGAGGGCAATGGAGGAGCGGGGGTGTTAGTGGGACCCTGCACAACAAAAAGCAGGTTAATGCAGTTTAAAATAGCAATTTCGGCAAATTCGCCGCTTTTCTAAAAATACAGTGAAGTAAAATCACACACTCCCAACACGTAACAGCTCTCCAACACAATGACCGGGACCCTCCAAACCGACCCCAGGCGCTGCCACCAGCCTGAGAGTCAGCTTGATGACGTTATTATGTCAAAACTTACGTCAAAGAAGGCACCTTCAACTTATACATATGCCCAAACTTGCCTAAGCAAACACACAGTGGTTTGGAGCAGTTCGACTATCTACTTGCCCGACGCCCTGCTGCAGCAAGTGCCGAAGGAAGCCGACCCTCCAGCTGACGCACTGAGAAAGACGCTGTCTTTTATCTTGCCGAGAAATCCAGCTCCAGTGTTTCCAGGCTGCCCTTGCGGGTTGCTGGGAAATCAAGTCCTGAGACAGAGCTACAAGACCTCCTTCATTCTAAACCAAGGTACGGAGCTGATTAGACCCTCAGAGAATTTTTGGAATTGATTCTTGGGAAAAGAATTCTAAACTTAAGCTACACCTCACTTACCTCTTCCCTTATACTGGACCTAGTTTAGGTACACCGGGGTAGGCGTATTTTAGAAGCACCAGTTGAGTACTTTTAGTCTTTATTTATTAATGTATATTCTATGTATTTTATGGCTTAGAAACCATATCATGCTTTTACAGTATTATTTTATAATACTCTGCGTACTGTACGCATTGTACTTTGCAACCAGTATTACGATTGTAGCAGTTCATTTCTTCTGCATGAGAAAGAAGACTGTTCAGTAAATACCCTTTTATTGAAAACTCCCGTCTCTCTATTTCTCTGCACCTCTGGTGAAACGAAGCATGCACGATTGTGTGAGTGAAATAACTTTCTATTGTTTCTGCGACTCTAGAGACAGATTTCTTATTATTGGGAAACAAAGTTGTCATGTTTAGGAAGAGGTGTGGCGCCGCGGCCAGGGCGACTGACGCTGGAATCTGGGGACCACGGTTCGATCCCCGGCTTCGGCGGCAGGTTAGCCCAGCACCATGTGACTCTGGGCAATAGCTCGCTTAATCTTTCCGACGGCCCCCAGCGCCTAGAGACCCTTACGGGTGATTGTGCGCTTTACAAATGTGGACTTTATGCGGTTATCAGAAACTAATCCCTTCTTGTGTATTCAAGAAAGTTTCTAGTGATCTCTGAGTTAGCTGGCACTCACAATTAGGTCTAGTTTATTCGATAGAGACCTAGTAGACCTCAGTCCTACGTCAAATCTATAGTAAATATTATTCCAATGCGCAGAGCCTATTGGGAATATAGGAACTACACTACAAGGTACTGCTTAAAGACTAAAGAAGTTGCTTGGCAGTATATGTTCACTTGTATCATCCTGCATACTGTAGACAGACTCAGGTTGCCGCTTGGCCGTGTAAGTTTGCTTGTAGCATGTTAGTTACAACTGACAGACTAATGATGCTGCTTGGCAGTGTAGGTTTGCCTGTAGCATCCTGTGTACTGTGCAAAAACTCTGGGTGCTGCTTGGCAGTGTCTATTTGCTTTAGCATCCCGGGTACTGCTAATGGAATGAAGATCAAATTGATGGTAATTTGCAGCCCAATTAATTAAATTGCAATCGTTGCATTTGGGATGCTGCATCCCAAATGCAAAAATACAGGTCGCAAAGGGGCACGTTCGGAGAATCTTTGCGACCGGTTTTTCTTTGAATGCATGTGACCCAATGTGTTTTCTCTCTTCATTGAGCACACCTGTCTCCATTTGTGAAAATGAATACTTTCCTGAATTTATGTATGTGCTAGCATCACTGTTTACCATTGTCGCCATGAGAAGGATGGTACTGTTTACCATTGTCATCGTACTGTATATTAATCAGTTGTTATGGTCTGCTAGGCACTACTGATGAGAAAGGAATTTATAAGGAATACGTGGATCATTCATAAGTATTATTGATTGTGCACAACATATTTGTTTCACTGAAGCTGTCCACTGATCCTGAGTATCGAAATGGCAGATTTCAGAGATGATCGGAACACACTTTTGTAAGAACACTTTCAGGGAAAGAATCCTGATAGGGTGTCAGGAAATAAGGAAAAGCATGATGGATTAATATCAAAATTTATGAGAGTAAAGAAATTACGCAAACAGGAATCCTCACGCTGGTAGGATGCTACTATTTTGAATACATATCTCTAAATGAAACAAGTGCCTAGAGGGCTACCAATTATAATCTTTCCCTCTTTTGATGATCTTGACAAAGATCTAGCAGATTAGGAAGGCAATCAAACATGCAGAGAGAAAAACAGCCTACATTCTTCTAGAAATAGAAAGCTTAGAAGAAGAGATTAACACATTGAGCTTACCTCAAGGTACCAACAAAAACTACAGGATCTTAGAAGAGCTATTGAATAAACACCAGATCTATCCAAAAAAGAAAAAATCACGAGAATTAAAACAGTATGATAACAACTAAAAGTCAGGGAGAATGTTCATATTTCCCCTTAGGTTTGACAACATTCAAGTCAGTCAAACCACAATCAAAATTGTCCCAGCTGACCTTGGAGATGGGGTGAATCAGACATTTACAGCTTTGGTAGTGAAGTAAGTGAAGGTCCAAGCACAAGTGCCAGTGCTATGAGCAGTTCTCACGCTAACACTTTGTCAGTTTTTTCACAGGAGGTGGAGAGATATCTCAAAGGCTCAAAAGCAAATTTCAACAACCGTACAAACACCGCAAGAAAACAAGAAGAGGGAGGAATAGATCAACAAACATAAGAAAGGAAACGGTTACCACCAGGTTGGATTTGAGAGCAATGAGAAAATGATGGCTTCTACTATCCAAGATACGAATACCAATATATCTCATTCTGAGCCAACTGTTATGACTCAGTCCAATGCCATTTCTGGTGGTAATTTGTCCAGTTGGGTGTTAAATTCTACACAAATAAACGTGTTATATAAAGGCTTGGGTTTCTGTCCTGCTTCTAAACCAGATTTCAATGAGATGCATATAGATCTCTTTAAATTCATGCGCAAACTTAAATAAAAATAAATTGTTTTTACTCTTAACCCCAAAACACTGATTCATGAGACTGGGGTTACATTTGCATATGTGCAATAAGACCATATAGGACATTGAGGATCTATTATCCCTGGATGATGTTTCGTCCACTGCTTCCTCTATTCCGCATATTTTTTCTGACCTTGGCATTGGAGAAGTGTGGCTCAATGGTTAGAGTGGCAGACCCTGATGCGGAGATCTAGCCCGGGACCAGGGTTCAATTCCCCGCCTCGGCGGGTCTTGGGCTAAAAATTCCACGGACCTGATAATTCTCGCCTCGGTGCCTATTCCAATCATGGAGTCCCACTCTGCAACTCTGGGCAAAAGCTTGCTTAATCTCTACAACGGCCCCCACAACGCTAAGGATGCCTGGCCTCCACCTTGGGGGTGCCCAGGTTTGGACACCTCACAGGGAAAGCCAGGATGGGTTCCACAGCGGTATTCGTACAAGTGCCTTGAGACCCTTGAGGGAGAGTAGTGCGCTATACAAGTATCAATTTACATTTTACATTTACATTGTCCCAGATTTGACCACTGATAGCGGCCTGAGTCCTAAATTCACCTTTCTACCTATTTCCCAAAGTATTAGTGCCATTGAAATCTTTTATCAGCTGGTAACTAAGGATCTCCATGAGTGGGAAGACAAAAACATAGATCAGCGGGATATCTTTAGGGACAACCTTTCCAAACCAGAGAGAGTAGCCTTGAATACTTTATCTACATTGTCCCAAGTCATTATCAACGAAGCAGAAAAGGGAAGAAAAGTGGTCTTCATGGTCACCGAGGATTACGTACATGAAATAGACAGACAATTGGCAGATACATCTAACCCACTGACATGTTTTACATCTCTTATTGAGGGAGAGCTTGAAAACTGGTTGGATCTTTGTCGCAACAGTGATCTATAATTTAAATATCTTTTTGTACCACGTACAAAAATCCTCTGCATATATGCCCTACCAAAAATACACAAATAAGCCCTGTTTCCAACAGTCAGGCCGATAACTTCAGGGATGGGCTCCCCTATGGAATAAATATCGAAATACATTGATGTTTTTCTCCAAACTTTAGCATCTAGTGAACCAACTGACTGATTTTAGCTTTTCAAAACATTGCTGCTTTGTTACTCAGGATATTTCATCTCTGTGTACCTCAATACCGCAAGATGTTGGCATCCTGGCCAATCAACATTTTTTGGCAACCCGTGCTGCAAACATGTAGGAACATACAGCAATGCTGATCGAAATGATCAAACTGGTTCTTGACAACAGAGTTTCTACAACATGGAGGGTGGTATCGCCACTGTCAGGGTGTAGTTATGGGTTCAAATTTTTTTTCTCATCATTTGCTAACTTGTTTATGGGGAGGTTGGAGAAAAACTATATTTGGAAGAAATGCCCGGGGGACATGTTGAACCATGTTTAGTACCAGGGTTGATACATCGACGATGTGCTAATGATCTTGATGGGTGGATGGGTATTGTTGGAGGAATTTTCTGACTTTTTAAATGACAATCAATGTAACATAGTTTTTACCTTTGAGCAGGGCACTACGGACATTGTTTTTCTTGATTTTAAACTATACGTTGTAAATGACACCATAGAATCCACTCTTTATAGAACAATAACAGCCTGCAACTCTGTTTAACATGCACAATCCTCACATCCCAGATCCCAAGCACTCTCCATTACCCATGGAGAGAGGATGAGAATAAGAAAAAATTGTAGCGTGGAAGGGGATTTTTACATCAAACTTGTTAGGGGAAAAAAGAAGATTATTGGGCAGGGGATATCCTATGGATGCAGTAATGACAGTCAAACAAAAAATAATGAGAAGTGAGCATAAGCAGACACTAACAAATAAAAAGAAAGTAGTGAAGAAGGATAATAACATTTCTCTCATCACACCTTTCCACACACAAAGCCATGTTACAAACAGATTCACACCTAGAGGGATGTATTTTTTCCAAACTGAACTTTAACTATAAGAAAGGTACAAGCTTGAGTAACACACTGTGAATGAATGAATGAATTAATATTTATTGTTTGGTTACTCAAAACCATTACATTAAAACTAGGGTACAAAAATTACAAAAGATAAAAAAACAGGGGAGTCATCTTCTTTAAGGCAAGTCTGTGTGATTGAAGTCTGTGTACTTGTGAGCTGAGACATCTCGGCCAAGTCTCTAGTCGTTTTAGCTCGGGGTGGCCATCAGCTTAGTGCGAGTCTGTTGAATGAATTTTCCAAATGTGGCCATCTGGTTTACTGAGTTCAATGTGTATAATTAATGAACCGCCTCCTTTGCGGTGCGAGTCCCCAGCTGTAAGATGATAGGCCTAAGGTAAAGGCTGCGAGCTGTGCGCAGGGCCGGGGCAGCAAAATAGGAGCTGGGCCAAAGATTCCCGTTTTTATTTACAGAGCCTGCATTCCTTGGTCACTGAACCTGCCCGTTCGGTGGTGTATAATTTTTTAAGAGGCAGGGGGTGAAGTCCGTAGGCTAAAGTCTTATGTAGAGCTGGGCGGCCCACTGCCTGTGTCAGATGGAATTTAGAGTTGTACACTGTATGCGGCAGACTTCGGGACTCGTGGAGGCCTCTTTTTGCCAGTGACTCCAAATCCAATGCAGGAGAGCAGATGCGGACTTGATTTTTGATTGCATTTTTGATGGCAGAATAATTCACTAGCTCAAAGCCCCAATTCTCCGTAGCTAAGTTAAGGAGGTCCTTTGCCGTAGTGAGAGTCGCTGACCAAGGGTTCCCAGGTTCCAGGAAGTTGTTTTTTAAGACTGCCTTCAATGTCTTCTCTCGTGTGCCGCTGTTGTAAGGTAGTAGTATTTGCTCAAGGCAGCCATCTCTTCCAGCTTTTGTTGGTTCAAGGAAAATTCTAGTCATACAAGAGTATTTCTAGTGCACACGGGTAGATGGAATAGTCTCTTAATTGCGCTACAGTTGATTTTTTCCATGTCCTTGTTTATTTTACCAGGGAACGCTTGTTGGGCGTAGTTAAGGGCTGACATTATTTTTGTCTTTAGTACGCTTTGGATAGCCATTGTGGTGGGACTGTGTAAGGTGGCTTGTAGTTTGCAAAGGGTATAGAGATTGTTTTCCCTTTGCATTCAATTTTCCTCAGATGAGCACCAGGTAGCCCCAATTCATGGTACCAGACGCCCAGGTAGTTGTATTGCTGCGTACATCCCAAGGTCAATTGACCTAGCCTCCATTTGGCTAGGTTTTTTTTTGGGTAGTGCCCGAAGATTACAATTTTTGATTTGGATTGGTTGGTCACCAGCCTGTTTTTATTGTTGTATATTGCCTAGGCCGTCAGTGCCTTTTGTAGGCCTATTTTGGTATGATCCAGAAGTACCAAGTGATCGGCGTATTGCATGAACTGGATTTTAGTGCCCCCGATCCTAGGTGTAGTTAAAGCGTCTCCTGTCAAGGCTTGGTCCATATCAGTTTCGATCTTCTGCCCTAGTTTCCTTACCACAATGAAACGGTATGCAGACATAATATTGATTCCTAAATATCGATATACCATTATATTGATGTCTAAATATCGATATGACGGAATATCGCTCATTAAAAATATCGCCGACCAGAATATCGACAGGCAGGTAAGCAATATCGTTTCAATTAATATCGATGTTTTGTATATTAGTATATGTGTAAAAACCTATAGCTTGTTTTTGTAATGTATATTTTGAATTTTTTACAAGTAATTAATGTTATGCTAATTACATTTTTGTGTATTTTAGTTAAGGAGTGGGTTGTGGGTTTATAGGGGAATATGGTGGGAAGTAATTTAATTATAATATATTCATTAATAATGTTTTAGAAGTTATTAATTAAAAATAAAAACATAAAAATTGCATTTTAGTCCCGTAGAGGGTTTTGAGTTGATAGGGAAATAGGGGGGAAGGAATTTAATTTAAATTAATTAATTAATAATGTTATTAATTAATATGTTTGCATTTGATAATTGTATTGTCAATCGTGTAAATTAATATGTTATTCATTAATTATTAATTGGTTATTAATAATTAATAATTACTTGGTAAAAATGTTAATTGTGTAAATTTTTGAGGAGCAGGTTGTGGGTTTATAGGGGAATAGGGTGGGAAGTAATTTAATGTAAATTAATTGAATAATAATGATATTAATTAATATTTTAGTATTTAATAATTTATATTGTCAAGTTGGTAATTGATGTTGTTATTAATTCATTATTAATTGGTTATTACTAATACTTGGTAACTATGTTAATTGTGTAATTGTTTGAGGAGCAGGTTATGGATTTATAGAGGAGTAGGTTGGGAAGTATTTTATTTATATGTAATTAATCAAACATTGTACTTATTAATATTTATGTAATTCATATTGTATATTGTTAATTATGTAATTGTTTATGAGTAGGTGGTGGGTTCATATGGGAGTAGGGTAGGAATTAATTTAATTATGTTAATTGTGTAATATTTTACAATATTGGTGATGACGTTTATAGGGGAATATAGTGGGAGGTCAATTATTTCTGAAAAAATAATTATTTGTTAATTAATGTTAATTCTTTTGGAGGAGTGGGAATACTAAATTATTCCCCTCCGCCATGATACACTTTCCCTTCTGTTACACTTGGTGGAGTGGGAATAGTAAATTAATGTCACCCACTATCCAACTCTTTCCCTACTGTCAATCAATCCCAGCATTAAACAATATCAAGAATTATGACATTAATTCCATAGAATTTATTGCGGATATGAACAGTTCCAAAGAAATTACACTGGTCATGGTTAGATCAATGACAATAGCAGATCAAATACTAAAAGAAATTCCAACATTTAAGGCCTGGGGAATAGTTATTACAAAGCAGGCCCCGAAAGTGTATCCAATTCCATTCATCAAAGAGGTAAACTTGGTCAAAATAGAGCAAAATACCAAGCAAAAAGGAACTGTACTGAGGAATGCTCGGGGTAGATCCATTAGTTCATCAAGAGTGGCAGCGCCGCCTTCCATAAAAGATAGTACATCAGGAATTAATGAAAAATGGATTGTGCAAGCCTTGCATAACAAGGATCAACAATGAAGGATTAAAAAATCCTATCTCCGAATCAAAAACATCTAAGTTGAGAATGTGCTCATGGAACATAAACGGAGTAGGGTCCAAACTTTCAAATTCGCAAATAAGATGTATACCCACATCATGTCAAATCCTATTTCTACAAGAAACTTGGGAACTCCACCCGTTTGCACTGAATGGATATGTAGGTTACTATGAAAATGCAAGAAAAAATCACAGATACGGTCGAGCAAGTGGGGGGCTAGCAACCTTTGTCTCCTGCAGCTTGCAAGTAGAACACGAAAAAATTGCAACTAATAGTAAAAATATTCTCATAGTAAAAATGAAATATAAAAATACTGAGCAAAATAATAGGTCAATAATTCTGATCAACGTATACATCCAACCAACAAAAGCGAGTAGAATGGATATATGTGCTACCATTAACACTATACTGTTGGAACAAATGCTAAATAATCCATTAGTAGACTACGTGATGACTGGAGATTTTAATCTCAACCTATTAATACCATTTACAAGGGATGACGTATCACAATCTCAGGACCAACAATGGTTAATACCGCAGCAAGAGCAGCATGGCGTTACAAGCATTAAGGGGCGAAATTACATAGGGACAATATTTGTTAAGGATATGGAAGCGCTGGGTTTGCGAATCCTTAATGGTAGATTTAAAGACGATAGTCCGCCTGCATATACATATATAGCCCAAAATGCAAGCTCTAGGATTGATTACACAATGGTTTCACTTAATATATTTCATAACATAATTTCTTATAGGCTGGTTAAAGTCAAAGACAGTGATCATTGCCAGCAGATAATAACCACCAATATTACAAACAATATGAATCAACAATATCATACTATGCCAGGACTTACTGGAACGATAAATTATAAAAAATTAATATGGACCAATTTCAATAAGGACAGCATGAATGAAAAAGTTGAAAATATTATAAAGAGTTGCTTCATTGAAAATAGGAAGGAGTCAGCTGTGGATCAATGGGTGGAATTTACCAGAAAATTAGTGAAACCCCAATCGCGGAGTAACGTAAGTAATATGAGATTGAATAAGGAAGCAGAGGAAAAAGACTCTCACATGAATCTCCCATATACAATAACTAAGTTAAAAAGAGCACGGAATAGGATAAGAAGACAACTAAAATCCAAAATGACTAGTGAGGAGACCCTGATTAATTTAAAAACTTTGAACCAGCACCTCAAGAAACTTATATGGAATGAGAAATATCAAGCAAAACAGGAATTATGGTCTAAATTATTGCATGCAAGTAAACAGGCCAATGCGAGAGAATTCTGGAAAATTATAAACAGATTAGTACGGCCAAGCAAATTGGTAGTCTCGTCATCAATAACTGAACAGGAATGGGTAACATTCCTAGAAAAACATCTAAACAACAATGGTGCAGTAAAAATCACTAATAGTATGCAAAACAGCTTTTCAGCCAGTTATGAAATGCAAGAAGAACTTGTACCGACTAAAGTCCATTTGATAAGATTGATTAAGAAGCAGAAAGATGGGGCGCCAGGTCCTAATGGGATACCATTTGCCCTATATAAAGAAAATCCTGACTTTTGGTCGACGTACTTAGTAAAAGTATTCAAAGAAGTGATAGAAACGGGAAACATCCCTGATTCGTGGCGAGGATCCTTAATCTCTCCTATATATAAGAAAGGTAATTGGTCTCTTGCAGAGAACTATAGACTTATTACTTTACAAGACACAGATGCCAAACTGTTTGCTGGAGTACTCCTGAACAAACTAAACGAATGGGTAACAGAAAACAATATTTTACCAATGAATCAAATTAGATTCATTAAGGGGCTTGGAACAATGACAAACATCATGGCATTATCGCTAATAACTGAAAAATCACTGAGAATAAAATTGCCCTTATATTTATGTTTTGTAGATTTTAAGTCTGCCTTTGACTGTGTGCAAAGAAATTTATTATGGAAAAAACATTTTGAAAAAGGCATTCCAGCCGTACTACTAAAACTTATACAGTTGCTGCATACCAAAACCTGGGTGAGAGTAAGGATGGGGGATGGTCAGTCACTATCGAAGGAAATCCCTGCATTGGAAGGGCTGAAACAGGGATGTGTTCTGGCCCCCGCCCTCTTTAATCTATTTCTAGGAGACCTATCGGCCAACCTGAATGACCTAAATGCACATCCCCTAAGTTGGGGGGTAAGTTGATATCCAACTTGATGTATGCGGACGATGCAATTCTATTAAGTCACACTAAAATAGGTCTCCAGCGTTTAATCAATAGTACACTTATGTATGCAAATGAAAATGGAATGGTTATTAACGAAACCAAAACAAAAATCATGGTGGTATCTAGGAGCAAAAATATGAGACAAAAAAACAAATGGTACATGGGAAACAATCAACTTGAACAAATAGAGGTGTACAAATACCTGGGGGTACTGTTTGACCAAAAAGGAAATTATCACCAACAGAAACAGGACATCCAAAGGAAAACCAACTCACTCACAGCAGCATTTAAGATAGCACAAAAATCCCTTGGAGGTTTAACTTATGGCCCACTATTGAAAATCATAGGTGCTAAATTACTCCCAACTATTACATATGGAAGTGTGGCATTAATGGGTAAGGACGCGGAACTAATTAATAAGGTACTTTCTAAAGTATACAGATCTCTCTTCCACCTCCCAGCTTCGCCAGCACAAATAAGACTGGAATTCGATTTGACCAATCAAGAGTTAGCAAGAAAAGGTCAGTTTATTAAAATGTGGTATAGGTTTAAGAATGACCATGATAATCTAATTTCACAAATACTCTAGCAAGAAGTAAATAATAATAAAAAATCACTTGCTGGGAGATATCTTCACGACGCACTAGAAGAGTTTTCACTGATGCCCATATGGAACAATACGATAAATAATGGATCGTTTAAAAAATTGGTGAATCGAACAACCAATTACTTATGACTATTATACGATAAAAATGTGCTGGCAAAAAGAAAACACTCGTGGACAGTAATAAATGGATATGAAAAAAAGAAAGTGCAAGAATACTTGGAGATACCTTGGTCTGTAACAAGTAAACAATGTTTTATGAACGCAAGATTTGGAATTCTGCCAGGCCTCAGTCACGCTCTGCAATGGAAAAAAACTAACTCCAGTCTATTGTGTAGACTATGTAAAGGTGGAGAAGAAAATATTGTCCATCTCCTATGTATCTGTCCTGGCCTACGTAGGGAAAGATGTGCATTACTTAAACCTCATTTTAATCTTCGGGCCACAAGAACGTGCAGGCAGGCAGTGAAAATCTGTCTTGATCCAAATGATATAGTTATGAATGTTGCCTTTGTAAAATTTTTAAAAATTGTAATCACCAAATTAGAAAAGTAGATAAGGAAAAAAGATTTTATGAAATCATAAACAAATTAATAGATAATTTTTAAAAATTTTATTATTCTTTTAAGTTTAATTAACTCAATTTTTATGGATAATTCTGTTGTACTGTACTAAATAAGCTGAAATGTTTTTGTAATGGAAATATTGTAAGATTTTAATTAATCAAACAATAAAGAAATTAAACAAAAAAAAAAATACTGTTGCACTCGCTGGAGTGGGAATAGTAATTTCTACACACCCGCTATCCAACACTTTCCCTACTGTTACTCTCAGAATAAGTACTTCAATCCCTCATCAGGGGTAGCAAGCGCTATGTAAATGAACAAATTGTTCTGGATTCTATCCCTCCAGTATCCATATCAATCCAAATGAATGAATAAATGAAACATTTTTGGGATAGCGTAACGTTTTACTCCAAGGAGTATCTTGGCGCTGTATGCAGAGGGAAAAAAAGGGCACCTTCCAGAAAGACAGAGAAAAACTGGTATAATCTCAGATGATAGATGGTCAGAGAAAAAACCAAGCCATAGTCTCTGAGATACCAAAGATCCATGTTTTTAAAGACTTCCTAAAATTAAGTTTGGTTTGTGTATGTCTGAGTTGAGTTGGCAAGATGTTCCAGGCTTTGGTCCCTATGTTCACGAGGGTCTTTCCGCCCCTTGTTTTAAGGTTAAATTTAGGTGTTGTAATGAAGTTCTCTGAGGATGACCGTAGGGTAAGTTGAGGGATGTATGGCTTAGCTCTAACGTTGAGATATTCTGGTCCAATGTTGTTTTCTGTTTTAAAGATAGTGGTAAGGACCTTAAACAGAACCCTCTTATGAATGTGCAGCCAATGTAGAGTTTTTAGTGCAGCAGTAGAAGAGTATTCTCTAGGCACAGTAAGTACCAGCCTCCCTGTAGCGTTCTGGACCTCCTGTAATCTTTGTAATACTTTTTTGTTTGTTCCTGCATAAAAACTATTACAGTAGTCAAGACGGGATAGCACTAAGGCTGCTACGACTGTCTTTTTGGCCGACATTGGAAGTAGACCAAAACATTTTCTGAGAGTTTTTATTATTTGAAAACAAGTGACAGCCACAGCAAGAGCTTGCTTGTGAAAGGAGAGTGTTTGATCTCATTTTATACCCAGATTCTTTACAGTCTCCACTGTAGTCGGAGGTGGTGCTGAGTTTGACAGCCACCATTGGTCCGGTCTAAAAACGTTATTCTTGCCAAACAGCATAATCTTGGTATTGGAGCTGTTATATTTCAAATGGTTTAGCTTCATCCAGTTCCTCACTGCTGTTAATCAGTGGTGGGATTTTTCTTCAGCCACTGTTGAGTTTTTATCCAGCATAAGGATCAGTTGGATGTCATCTGCATAAGCAATGCACACAACATTATATGTGTCCATCAAGAAAGCAGTGGTGCCATATAGAGATTGAAAAGTGTTGGACTCAGGGCCGAGCCGTGAGGAACCCCTGATGCCAACTCTCTTTCTTGTGATCTATGTGTTACAATCTGTTTTCTTCTTTCTACAATGGAGGTAAACAAGGCCAGTGCATTGTTTGTGATTCCACTGCATGCAAGTATGTCTCTCAAAATATCATGAGAGACCATGTCAAATGCCGCTGACAAATCTACCAGAAGCAGTACCGCATCCTTTTCCTGATCCATAGCAAGTCTTAAGGATTCTGCGGAATGTAATAGCACTGATACTGTAGAGTGACCTGATCGAAAGCCAGATTGCTTAAGATGTAATATGTTGGCTTCCTGCATGAAATCATTAAGTTGATCATTGACAAGTTTCTCTGTGATTTTACTCAGACAAGGCAGCAGTGAAATAGGCCTAAGATTGCAGAGGATCATGGGATCTGAAAGCTTCTTCTGTTGAAGCGGTTTTACAGCAGTAGTTTTCCAGCTATTGGGCATTTTGGCTAATATGAAAGTGGCGTTTATGATCTGATTAATGATGGGGTTGATTGTGTCCACCAGTGCGTGTACATTTCTTGGAGGGCAGGGATCAAAAGGCGAGCCTGATTTACAGGAAAGAATACGTTGCCTAGATTGCTCTAGATTGATCTCCTTAAAACATATCAATTCTTTACTTCTTTCCCCTATGGTCTGGGCTTTTAGCATCTGGGGGGGGGGAGTTATAATACATTTTTCTTTACTCAAGGATTTTTTTATCAAAGAACTCGGCGATACGATCGCATAGATCTTATAAAGGTGGAATTTCCTGTTCAAGATTTTTAGACATGGTGAAAGTTTGTACTATATTAAAAATATTTTTTTGATTTCTGCTTTATTTATTGAATTCGCATAGTATGCCTTTTTTCATTTAATGTGCTCATGGTGGGATCTAAGAGCAGATTTAAATGACCTCAGATCTTCAGCATTGTAGTCTTTCCTCCATTTATGTCCCTGTACGGCTTTTGAACTAGGGGTAAACCAGGGCGCTGACCTTGTTTTCCTACTGATTTTCTATGGGGGAGCAAACGTGTTAGCCACTGATATCATCCATTCATTAAATAGATTATTATCTATTTAAGTATCCCCCATGAGCAAAGTTTTTTTTGCTTCTGCTATGTCCTGTAAATTGGGATTAGAAAGCAGGTTTTCCTGCCGGACAGATTCAACGAGGTCAAGCTCCTCATATTCAGCATGCTGGTGTTCCGCAGCGTCTGGATCTCTTTCATCCCTGCCTACCTGAGAACCAAAGCCAGGTACGTGGCGGCCGTGGAGGTCTTCGCCAGCTTGGCTTCCAGTGCTGGACTGCTGGGCTGTATATTCATTCCCAAATGTTACACCATTCTGTTCAGGCCAGATATCAACACAAGAGAACATTTAAATTCACATATACATTCATAATTTCATATGGGAAACAAGAAACTGCATCATAATTCAATATTATAGTACTGCATTCCCGAGGGATTAAAACATGTATCATCATTTTGCTCAACTATTTGACTCAGATTATAGTGATAGATAGTGTTTTAAGGGTATCCAATTGGAATGGTTTCAAGTCCTTCTAAAACAGCTCAATGAGTAGTTATTTATTAGGTGGATGAATATGATTACAATACTAGAGCAGTGTGTGCAAACTCCAATTCTGGCTCTGTTTGCTTTATTTGTGTTTATTTGAGTGTAGTTATAATCTCATAATCTCTGTAAAGGCAACTTTTGCAGTGTTTCACCGAAGTTCTAAAGTTATGTACATTTCATCCTTGAGAAGCTTGACTGAGACTGCCTGGGTGTTTCCAGGAGGTGCTTTCAAGGCACTCTGTCTGCATTTGCAAACACACGGTGTTATGGCCTGAGAAAAGTTCACAAGACCTTAAATCCACATTTCACAAATGTCTGTGGTTCCTGGCAGAGATGGTAGAGGGATCCCGACTACGCCCTACTGGGCAGGGTGGAATTCTCGGAATAGGTGTGCACACTGTGAAGTAGACATAACCTGGCCTGGGACTGCATATCACATAAAGAAACACAGTTTAGAAAAACTGCATGTGCTTTAAGTCAGGGTATTTATTGTGTTCATGAATGGATCCACTTTATCATTGTACAGGGAAACCCAGCTCAGACTTTACACTGGGCACATAACAACACTGCAGTGTGTGCGCACAGAGTGCCACATCATTTCTATCCATCACAAGCATTTTCTCCCATGCAAATCTGGAGTGTTTTACCTGACAAAAGGGTGGAGAAAGATAAATGGGAGTATAGTTTAAACTCAAGAATCATAATTCCTGATTTGATTGGTAACTGTTGTTACTGGCCAAATCGGGAAATATCTGCTCTGATAATATGATCAGACAGAGAACAAACAACCACAGCATTTACCCAACACCGCCCTAACAAATGAAGCAGAACCACAGGAGCCACTGCTGTTTAAGTATTGTAAGACATTGAATTATTGTTTGGGGTGGGTGACTGCCCACTTTAACCTCTTCTATGCTAATGACAAGGTGAACTCGTCATGAGGCACACTGGAGCTGTGCTCATGACAAGGTCAACTCGTCATGTATAATGGTATTCTAAGAATGTTAGCGCAGGACGGGAAAAGCCTTAGCAGCCAAGTGGTTAAGGGATAATCCCAACTCATGTCAGGGTGAACCCTCAAAGCTACTGAGTTAACCTGAGCTCAACCCCCTGGTAGCCATGGCACAGAGCAGAGGTTTAGCATAGGGCAACTTGTAAAGTATGTGTGCAGTACCAAAACAGTAAAAAAAATAAAGCTTCAAAACAATAAAAATCCCAAATTAGAAACATAGAGTAAAATGTAATAAATACAATGACGCCAAATCAAGTTAATAGCTGTGAAGGACCGTGGCATAGTTGAGATTTGAAGCTGACTTCAATGGAAAACGGCTCAGATAAAACATTCAGATGTTCCTCCCACTAAAAGAGTTTACCTTTCTAACTTTGACTTTTACATTCCGACCAACCTCCAGAGTACATGTCTAAGGCCCCAGATACTCAGGGGAGGCCCCTAGAGACTTACTAAGTATTTCCAGGAAAAAGACCTCTTGCAGCTTTTTCTCTCTCTTCATAGAGTCAGGAAGTCAGCAAAATGACTATTGAAGTTCACTTCTGTGCACCATGCACAAGAGGGGGCAGGCCCAGTCTTTCAGAGCTCCTCTCAGGCACCAGGCAGCAGGTTCCTTTCTCATTTGATCCACCGCAGGTCCAGCAATATTACCGAAGGGGGTTTCTGAGGTACCATATTTATGTCTGGAACTAACTAGTGGGTAGTTGTGACTCCTGGACACTCCTTAACCCCTTCCATGCTCATAATGGAATGGTTCCGTCATGAGCATAAGTGTCAGGGTGCCCATGATGGAACTATTTGGTCATGAGAACACATTAACACAATTTCCCATTTTTTGTTGTTTTGTGATAGGTCATTTTGATGTCTCCTCAAAAAGTTTTGGGCCCTTGCCTGGTGCGGGCACTTGACCCAGCCACACAAGTGAGGTATCATTTTTATTGGGAGACCTGGGGGAAATTTCACGTACAGAAATTTGAGAAAAAAGTGATTTTTCAGCTAAATTTAGGGTTTACAAGGCATTCTGGGTAAGAAAACGTTGGGGTACCCATGCAAGCTATACCTAGACAGACTCCACCAGGTGTCTAGTTTTCATAAATGTGTGGCTTTGGTAGTTTTCCAAGATGGCCACCAACTCCGGGGCCAAAAACCTAGGTGACCCCTCTTGCAAAACCAGGTTGTTTTGTGATAGGTCATTTTGATGTCTCGTCAATACTTTTTGGGCTCTTGCCTATATATATCTACAACCAGAAAGGTCAAGCGGATGTAATGGCTTGCAAACTGCTGCCTTGAATAGAAGAAGTTACAGGTGAAAAAGTTGACACAAAGGGCTGGTTTTTTCAACTATTTTTCAATTTTCAATATATTCAACGGTTAGTTTCTATAAACATACCTTAAAGGATCTACACAAATGACCCCTTGCTGAATTCATAATTGTGTCCAATTTTCTAAAATGTATAGCAGTCCAGGATCCATTATTGCTTTCATGCCCATTTCTACCATTAACTGGAAAGATGTTGAAAGCACAAAAAATAGCAAAAATAGGCTATGTCCCAGAAAAATTCCAAAACTGTGTACAAAATGTTGGTTTTCTGACAAAAGTCTGCTTGTTCCTGAAAGCGAAGACAATGGCAATTTCAGCACAACAACCCTTTTATTGATACCATTTGCAGGGAAAAAAACAGACACTTTCATCTGTAGCCCTATTTTCCCATTGTTCCCCAAAAAACTAAATGTAGCTGTATTTTGGCTAATTTCTGGGTCCTCTTCAGGGGAATCGACAAACCCAGGGTACCTGTAGAATCCCCATGATGTTGGAAAAAAGGATCACAAATTTGACGTGGATACCTTATGTGGTAAAAAGGTAACAGGGGCCTAAGCGCAAACTACCCCAAATAACCAAAAACATGGGGGAGGCCTAGCAGCGAAGGGGTAACCAACGGGGTAAAATTTCCCAGAGTCACTCCTGCATACTTTTACATTAGTTGCCGTTTGCCCTACTGCAAACAGGATTAAAATGATGTGTCACAGGGCATTTTCAAGATGTCAAAATCATTATATGACACTTAACTTGGGCTCTGAGTGTTGGGGCGTGTGTGCGGTGTATGCTATAGTAATGACAGTGTTTTTTCACATCTAACGATATAATTCAGTTTAAAGCAGACACTTCACCCACAACAAGCCCAGAGATAGAAATCTGGTATGAAAAAAGCAGAGTCCTTTAGCAAGCAGACTGGGGATCCCAATGAATGCTTCATTGTTAATTGTAAACCATTCTGAGTAATGTGCATTATAATTTGGTAGTAACAAGATGGGCCTTTCTGCCTCCGGGGATGAATTACTGCTGTTGTACACCAATCGGAAAGTGTTTTGTTAAAAGAAAAGTAAATTTCCCAGGATCTCTGGCAGCATTAACGAAGGACTCCCTGACATACTTTTTTTTTAACCTACGAGCCCTATGAAGCAAATGCAGCTGCACCTGAATGGAGAAACTGAGCACCACAGCTGGCTTTCTCCACAGGATTAGTTCTGCGTGGCTGCCACATAGTTCTGAACCACTAGGGAGCCTCGCTGTCAGAAGCACCCGCTACGACGCTTTAAGCGACTTTAATGATGTTAGCCAGGTCCGGCTCTAGGGCAGTGCGACCGGTGCAACCACACTTGGTGCTGGCTTCCAGGTCTGCTTGCAAGTTTATTGTTGTTTTAAAGCACCTGCTGCTTCCGCGCTCGTCCTCCAGCAATTACCAGGCAACAAAATAGATCTGAGTTTTGTTTAATTGGGGTTTTGACCCACTATAAAGTAGTGCAGAGGGTTAATATGCCTGTTGCAGAAAACAAGTACTGAGCAGATTATAAAGTGCCTAGAATGTAAATATGTCAGTGGGGGGAAACACCTTTACAACGCAACTTTTACCACGCAGTGCTTTTACATCGCAACTTTGACAACGCAAACCATTACAACGCATGGCGCTGGGGGGCGCTCTAGGATAGGGAATAGATTTAATTTACTATCCAACACCTTCCCTACTATCCACGAGGACTGGAGTTGGAATAGTAAATTAAACTTTTCACTATCCAGCACCCCAAAGCTCTATGCGTTGTAATGGTATGCGTTGTAAAAACTGTGATGTAAAAGCATGCGTTGTAATGTCATACATCCGTCAGTGGGTTACTCGTTTTAAAAGAGGCATCATTTTGTTACTTCCAATTGATAGGTTAAAATCCTAATATATGATTAGAGTTTATACATTGCAAGAAACAAAATGATGTCTCTTTTAGAAGCAGTAACCCATTGACCTATTTATATTCAATGCACTTTGTAATTGAACTGAACTATCAACTTTTATTAAAAAAAACAGCATGTACTCTGAAAAGTATAGATTTGAGCAAAGATTAGTGTTGCAAAAAGCATTAATTTAGGCAGAAATCCATTCTCATTATTAAAGAGAACCCCCAACTATGGTGTTCCTTTTTAAATTCTGAGTTTGTGCTTAAACAGACCAAGCACAATTAAACTATTCTGCCTACCAGCATGGAAGACATGTGGCTCCTACACCTTGTAGTCCTCCTTTTTATGTAACATTTCCTATACGCTGAGGTACATACATTTCATTGTCTTTGTGTAATGTGTGTGTGATGCAAAGTGCTATGACACCCTACACTGGTATGAGAGGCACTATATATACCGCCCCATCTTAAAATGGCACTCGAAATAGACATTTAAAAACTGATTAAATATAAAGGAATTTGACCTATCGAAGTAATGCACTGTAGTACCATTGAGCGAAATGAAGATTCATAGCTAGATCAATGTAGTTGATGTACCTCATAACTAGATAGAATGGGGTTATACATAGTAATAAACTAGGTGGTTTCCCATTTAAAGATGGCACCTATAGTCGAGACGTAGTCTCGGGAGAATACGCCTCTATCCGGGTGTGTGAGGTGTATAAACGGGAAGGCAGTCCATCGGAGGGACACACGGGCTGAGGAAACGCCAGCTGTTTTTCTCCATACCGGTAAGGAGTATGGGGCCCGCAGTTGTTAAATTGGAGAATGGAACTCCCATCGATAACGAAAAAACTGTTAATTTGGCCAGATTGGGGTTAGACTAAAATAAAGGGTGTTTCAATTTAGCTGAAACCTAAGATATCGAGGGGGCAGTTCTGTGACTACTCGCAGTATTGAGTAGTTGGGTAATGAAAGTGAAAGGGGATAACCAAGAAACGCTGCCATTTGAAGTATGAAAATTAAGCTGTTTTTGTACCTCGAAAAATCTGATAATAAGCATGTAATCATGTCATGTTTTAAAACCCCTGCAGTGAAAATTACCGATGGGGATGAAAGGAGACTCACAGTTGGAGTCTTTTTAGAAGCACAAAAAGTTTTCTACCTCTCAGCTGGTATGCGACAAGATAGCTGACAGAGGGTAAATATATTGGAGTTATGTGCAATTTGGTCTTGCCACATTTTCAGCAATGCATTAGGCAGGGTGACAGCTAAATAAGTGTTGTATTTTATAATTTTTTACAGTTGTGAAGACGATATATGTCCAAGGCAGTGGCTAAAAATACGTAGTGCCCTGAAGAAATTGCCAAAAAGTTAAGTGGCAATGAAACATGTCGGCAAGTGGAGTATGGTTGGATAAGTAGTAACCACACTCACTTTTTTAATATTCCACAACCAACACTAAGGAGAAAGAATAAAATTGGATATCCGTGTTGCTTGTGGTGTTTATGTTGTTTTGACTTCATTTTTGTCATTGTTGTTTGTTTACACTGCATGTATCCACAATCACTAATTTTGTTTGTTTATTTGGACACAAATATTTTCGAGCTTGATGGTACCAATGATGAGAGCAGGGCAATCCTGGTAAGTACCTGCCAGGTTCCCGTTGGTGGTTCGCCCATGAGGTGCCGTCTCGCTCACACACACTTTTTTCTTTTGTCCGAACGTGACACCTTGGTGTGTGTTGTCTGTTGTCTTACAGCTGTTATTTTATGAATAGGGACTGGGCAAATTTTAATTTTGGCACAATGTGGATGTATCTCCTATCCCAATAATTGAAAGAGGGGAGGCTAGTTGTAATGTTTTGCGACACATGACACACCATTAAGTTAAAAAGTAAATAGTGCCTTGGGTGTAGGTTCTTTTTTTCTGAAAACACTTTTACAATGGCCTGTTCCAAGCCATTGGTATGAAGTGTGAAAAGAAAGGGCGCCTGGACGCAGCCCTGCCTAACCCCCTCTCTACCCTGAATGACGCCGTTAACTCACCCCCGACACCAGACCTCACTCTTGCCTTGGCGTCAGAGTATAATTCACGTAGGAAATTTACCCGAACAGGCTCTACCCCCATATCTAATAAAATGGTCTATAGCTTAGAGTGGCTTCCCCAATCAAAAGATGCTGATATATCAACATAGGCCATGTACAAGGCCCCACCCTTAGCGTTTGCATATTTGCCCATCAGAAGGGTCAGGTTAAGGACTTGCTCTATGGTGCCAAGTCCCTCTCTGAACCCGAAATGAAGATCCGATAGTTTCATGTTATCGTCTGCCCAATGTTGGAGTCGCTCAAGAATAATGCGTCCCGACACTTTCCCCAGGGAATCCAACAAGGATATAGGACAGTAACAAGAGGGTGACTGACTGTCCCCCTTTTTAAAAATCAGGACCAGGATGGATTCTGATAATGAATCTACCAACCCTACTGCAAATGATGCTTCTAGAACTCTGGTCAGAAATGGGGTCCACAGTTCCAAATTAGGTTTAAAAAAATCCACTGGGCTCCCATCGGGGCCTGGGACCTTTCCATTTTACTAGCTGACAAAGCATGCTCTACTTCCACATGCGTAATATCAAGCACCATAGGGAAAGGAGTTGTCGTCGTTCTGAAATTAGTTCTTTCCATGTCATTATGTACATTTTGTCACTCAGGGGGCAGGCCAAATATCCGGACAAAGTGTTCGACCCATATTTTTTCGTCTATTGCTACTTCAATTTTGGGATTGTCTCTGGCTTCTGAGAGTTATGGTGATTTATTAATGGCTCAAAAGCCGATGTTATCCTTCAGGGTACAGCTTGTATGCAGTTGGTCCCATAGTTCATTTTTCAGTTCGCATTGCCTAGACTTCATAGCCTGGTTATACTCCCTTCTGAGATTGGCAATTTCCTGTTTATCCCTTACTGTTTTATGGAGGGCTACTTTTAATTTTGAGGATGCTTCAGTGCATGAATGATTAAACCATCGTTTATTTTTGCCCTTTCCATCTTTTGGTTTAATAAAGAGGGCTACCTTTGTTATTTTTGTAATGGTCACGAAGTTAATCATAACCTCTTTATTGGGGGTAGCAGGGTCAAGACACTTTTCGATGGCCGTTAATGAATTTTTCACTACATTTGTGTTAATTGCGAATGGGCCCACTTTATCCCACTTGAGCGAATACCCATTTAACCTGTCCACAATCAGAGTATTGATTCACAAAGGGTTTCGCCTACCTAACTTGCACAGAAGTGATAATATAATGCTACCAGGGTAATGATCGCTAGCAGCATTATCATGGGTTTTAAAATTCAAAACTCAGGATGAAGCATTTGCTAGAGACAAAAATAAAATCTATAATACTGGACAAACCTCTACCATTAAAAGTACAAGTAAGCGAGACTGGGGGAGTCACCAATTCATTTGCCAAACCCAGTTCTAAGCCAAAAAGAGTTTCATTCAAGAAGTCCCCGATTGTTGTGTGAGGGAAATGAGTTAGGGCATTTTCATTCTCATTCAAGAGACCACAGGTTAGGTTATTACTATACCTACATGTAGTTTGATTGAAATCGCCCCCCCATATAATTACCACATCTCTGGTTGCCTTATTTTGTAATTCTTGCAAGGAGACATAGATTTCCTTTTTATTATTATTAGCTCACCCTGTTGGAGATTGTTGTAAAAATTGACCAACACAGCTTTTGCTCATATGCAAAATTATTATTTGGAAATTAGATTCAAGGTTAAATGGAACAATTTGCTTAATATCCAGAAGATTGGAAATAAAGGTTGTGAGAAGTTGGCCTGGTATATGATGCTCACTAGTTCTAGTGATCACTTTGTACCATGCCAAGCAACCCTTATGATGATTGGTTGTAAGTCAACCTTAAAAGACCAGCTATCCTAGTAGTTTGGACAAAGCAGTCTTAGGCTAAACTCTGTAAAGGCATGTGAAGCAAGCTGTTTTAACATACACAATCCCCTTGAATACCAAATGAAAGGACACCACACAGATATATATTGAAAATATATATATATTTATTTACTACAAAATCCCCTATACTCTTTATGAGCACAGAAGCAAATGCGTTAAAACAAAACACAGTTTAAATATACGAAATTTGCACAATATGGATGAGCCCTAGGGGCCACTTAGACCATATACTAAAATAGTGGTATAAGAACCACCAATAGGAAAGGAAAGAGGCCTAGGGCCTGGGGAATCGCTGGAGCTGTTCGGGACTAGCAGTGATGAAGTCGGGAAAGGCCCGCGGGACTCGGGTGCAGCGCTTAGAGCGCACGCATGCACCAATGCAATGTCAATGGTGCGTAAAAGTTACAAAGTTAGTGTTTACGGAACCTTCCGATGGACCTACAAGGACAAAACTTTAGACTCAGGCACTAGAGCCGTATACCAGTGTGGGAACACCGGCGTTACTGAGTTACCTCACCCACAGGAAGCGTCGAGGAGAGTTCCGGTGGATCCAAGGATGGATCTTAAGAGGTGAAGACCTGAAAGCAGAGGGGACAATGTTCAAAGTCACTAGCCAGTGACTACCGTGGAACCAGGATGGAACCAGGCAATGTCGTGTGCAAACAGGTGAAGAAGTGAAGATTGTCTCTGCAGCCACGTGGACACGAAGAGGTCAAGGACGTCCAGGCATTGGTCACGAGCTGTCCCACAAAGGCTCTCGCTGATGGCAGTGTCGGCAACTTGATTGGAGCAAACAGGCCTTGGCTAAAGCAAGCCACGCAGGAATCGATGCAAGCTTCTCACTCGGACCAGCAAGGTCAGAGCGGGTGCTCCTTTTTTCAGGGGAGCAAGGGCCAGTATGGAGCAACCTGACCAGCGGTGTTGCTCGTGGATTTCGTCGCCAAGATGGCCACCAGCCAACGGGCTAGCGACCGGGATGACGCGTCGAGTGGCGAAGTGCAAAAAGGCCCCACGCAGATCGTGGAGATGCTGGGGGGCTGATCTTTGGTGCAGATGCTGCTCGGTGGTGAGGATTCTTAAACCCCAAAGCACATCATCGAGGGTGCCTCGGGTGCTGCTCAGTCAGCTTCTCGGGGGTCTTTCAAGATCGCTGGTCCCACGTCTCTCGGTGCCTCCACGGGTCTATTCTTTTCAGGGACTGTGGATCGGGCTGTGAGATGTCTGGGAATCCAGGTCTTGTCGGGCTCTGGGCTCGGGCTCCAGCGGGAGGCCGCGGCAAAGCAGACGTCGAGTTGCTGGTTGATGCCTGTATTCACAGGGTGGTCACTCCTTGGCCACAAGGGAGATTCTCTTCAGTCTTCTGTGCAGCAGAATGTCGAAGTCCAGTTTTCTTCTTAGTTTCAAGTCGAGTTCAGGATGATCTGAAGTCTTGGGACACAGCTCCTACTCTTATTCCAAATCTAGGGGCCGGATTACCTGCTAGGTCCCTCCTCTGGGTGGGACCAGGAAGGGGGGTGGTTACACCCCCTTTCCTTTGTCCAGCTTCGTGCAAAGACTGGGGCTGGAGAGCCCCAGCACCGGTTTGAACTGGCCTATGCACAGGGACACCTTGTGTGCCCCAGGCATGTCTCAATCTATTCAGCCCTGTCCTACCCAATACACAAAATCCTGTCTGGGGTGGTGCTAGCACCTCCCAATGCAGGAAACCCTTTGTCCAAGCCTCCCTCGCTGGAAGGACTCCCAGCAGCAGGGGTCAGACTTGTGTCCGTGGTGGCAGCATCCATTTTGTGAGGCTGAGGCTCATGTTTAGCTTTAACCGGGGTTCAGGTTATGTACATGTCGTGTCCCTCTAGAAGGGTGGAATGCTACCCCCATCTCCAGAACTGGCGAGGGGGTAGTATTCCAATTCGTATGACACCTTACTCGACATGTTTTGATAAAGCCAAACCAAAGATAGCATTTAACCGCGAGGTTCATAATGCACTTAAGAGTATATGGTATGGCAGTATCATGGAACAGCTAAAGGAGGTGGTTCCGAAAGCTGCAGACAGGCTCAGCTCATGCTAGAGCACCATCTCACATATTTCCAAGCACTCTGCCTCCAGGATTGATGAGGCCTTCCATAGGAGTGGCTGATAGGAACATATGTGTCCATTTTAAGTTAGATATAGGCATACTATACCTAAGCAAGAGGTGATTACACCAACTTGCCCCAGCTGAGTGATCAGCCAGTTGTGTCAAATATGGAGGCCAGGCCAGGGGTGGCACAATACGTGCTGCAGCCCCTGGTAGGCCTTGGAAGCACCTATGCCCTGGGTACCTGGGTACACTGTTACAGGGGCCAATAAGGTGAACCAGTTCCAATTTCATAATGCACCTAAAGTGCATTGGCATTAATTTAGAGAGAGAACAGCAGGCTTCTCGGTCTGATTAGCAGGCCGACAGCCACATTAAGTCATAAACCAGTGAAGCAAAAAGCAAAAATTTGGGGTGACCATAGGATAGCAGACCCTACTCTCCTACAAAGGTGGTCATGCCTCCTTTGGCTCTCCCAGAAGATGAGGGAAGTGCTGGTGAAAAATAGGCTTTATAGCCCTCTATCTGTATTTCAGATTTAGCCCATGTCTCTTGAAGACAGAGGACGTTATACTTTCCTGCGTATCTAAGCCAGATGTCATTGGCCACTTTAGAACGCAGACCTGCTATATTCCAATAAAGAATGCTAAGACAAGGTTTATCCCAAGGTTCAAGATTAAGCATGGGCGGATTTTGCGAATTGGCAATCCGCGAACTTGCGTATTTACTGATTCACAATCTGCAAAATCTGCGAACTCTCGCGAATTTGCGGAATTTTTTTTGTGTTCACAAGGGTTTCTGCCAGTTCGCGAGGGTTGTGTACCAGTTCGCAATTGCGAACTTACTTGTCGGCTCGCAACAGCCGCGACTATGTTGTTTCTACGTCTGATTCATCATCACAGGTTCACAGCACCCTCTGTTTCACCACTGCCACCCTCTGGTACACCCATGCCACCCTCTGGTATTTCACTGCCACCCTCTGGTTGGTTTATCACTGTAGATTATGGGGGTGAAAAAAAGCAAGCACACCTGCCCTGCTTCAACTGACATGAATTAATTTGGGGTTGATTAATGTGTCACTGAATTTAAACTTCCAGTCTGGCTGGCACCTGCTTCCTTATCTGTAATTTGCTTTCTGTTGCAGTGCAATTTTTTTTCACAGGACCTTTCAGGAAGCACTACAGGGAATGGTTACTAATGATAAGATTAAACTTTTGCACCTGCTGGGTGCTTTCAGTTTTGCAAAAATCCAAATATCCAGCAGCATCCACAAAAAGTAATCCTTCCAGGTCAAGATCCAAATCAAAGTGACCAGCACATGAAGAAAGCACTGGGAGGAGCCTGCTAGACAGGAACAGGAAGTTGGAGACTGTGGGGCACTTCCTTCCTCCCACCCCCCCAAAATGGACTCCTTCCAAAGAAAAAGTGCAGGCAAATGTCAACCTGAGGAGTTATTCTGATAAAAATCATAATTTTCAAGGTTTATGCTGCCTGCTGGTGGATTTCTTGTGCGAAATTGCAAATTTTGCAATCTCACAATTGCGAGATTGTCGCTGCCCGCCGCATCTACGTGTTCGCAAGTGTTTACTCCCGAGAAATTGTATAGTATTCTAGTTGGCAAGTGCGACCAAGGAAAAAATCCGCTTCGCAAGGATTTTACAAATTTTCGACAAGTTCGCGAGAGTTCGCAGATTGCGAATTTGCCAAAAATCCGCAAAATCCGCCAGCGGAACGGATTTTACGCCCATGCTTATCCAAGATATACAAGGCCTTGATTAATGTCTCTAGCTTGCGAATCTTGGTAATTTAAAGTATCTGGTACTACTCGTTTTTTGCTGACTCTCCTAGATACAGCTAGGCCCGAGTTTGGTAGTGGGTGCTGGGGATGTTGAATACAAGAATTAGGTTAAAGAACAGAAGTAGTCACGATTACAGACCGATTAGGAGAAGACGAGTGTGCTATTTGGTACTGATCCACCACGGTCAGAACTTCCTGCTTTCCAGAAAGATTAGAATTTGACATGGCAAGTCAGTCGGTTTCTTCCAATCCTAATAGCAAATTAAATCGATTACAAGTTGGTATATCGTAAAAATAACCCTGGCTTAGTATGGTATTGCTAATCTTAGATGCAATCTGGGGCCCGTTCAGCGGAGGTTAAGAGAAACCAAGCAGGAGTATATTGATCGCTCTCATTTTGTTACCTCTTCCCCACAAAATTTTCTTGGCCAACAGGTGGGATCTAAAAGTGAGAACAATACAATCTCCCGAAAATTTTTCCCACAGTTGCCCACCTACTGGACCCTTCTTGCCATCTTAAACTCACTGAACAAGTGGTCGGTTAGACCTGATTTCCTGCCCAGCCAGTGAAATGATTTATTTCTAAGTGTTTCCCATCATTCAACTTCAGAAGATCCCTTTTTCGGAACATTTGCCAAGACAATTATGTATGGAGTAGCAGCAGGTGGTAAATCAAGATGTTGGTCAATACCCGGATTGACCCAATTTAAACCTAAAGGATTTGAGGCTGAGTGTTGATGGACCTGAGTGGGATGGAGAAGAGTAGTGGAACCCAATGTTTCTAGTCCTTTTTGATCCCCCAAACCTTTCATCCCGAATTGTATTTTTTGTTGAGTTAATTTTATCAGGCTGCCTCGACAGTTCCCGTATTGGGTCAATTGCCGAATGGTTGGACATGGTGGGGCCCATTAATTGAGGCTCTTTATCCTTGGAATTAGAAGAGTCTTCATCCTGAGCTAGATATGAGCTCTTCTATGAGGGTTAGTCTGGACCCCATTTGATCCAACCTAACTCTCAGGTGATCTAACCTTTCCACCAAGTTTGTTAGATTCTTTATATCATTACTATGTACCTCAAGATTTTTGCTAGTTTCGTCTCTTGCCTTAAAAGAGGCTTTTCTTAATTCCGCCTTTTCTCTTGACAATGCTATGTGAGTATTTTTACCACCGTTACTTGTAATATTATCAACAGCTGTACTTTCAGCAGGGGTGGGATGTTTATGTTTCTTTTGGGGTGGTTGTAAGAAGAGTCTGAATGACTTAAAATAATTCCCTCGGGGATGTGCTGGATGCATCCATTTGGGGCACTTTTTGTCATTGTGATTTGTCTTGATCTATCCAGGACCTCAGAATGGTCTAATTTGGGATTTGACCGTGAGGTACCTGCTTCAAGAGATTCTTCCACTGAGCTAATCTGCTTATCCAGAGCCCCCATTGCTCCAGTAAGGTAGCTCAATAAAGTTTGTTGGGACTCTGCGTGGATTTTCTTTCCTACGCTTGGCTTAGGGCTAGGCATTTTCCTTTTTCCCATGTTAATTTTCGTGATTCAAGTTCAATACAGTGTCTGGGAAAATATGTTGGATATGGATTTTGTTTAATCGCCCGCCCCCTATCTTCAGAGAGATCTACAAACACTCCTCAGTTAGTGTATGTTTATAATTTCATCACAATCAGTTTTAATCCATCCCAAGTCCAAACGAGAGCAAAATAAAAGTCCTGATAATTTAATTAATAAACAAGTCTACATAAGGGCTTACTGTAAGATTCTACCTGTTTTCAAGATACCAGCACCAAGAGAGCGGGCCCAGCCCGGCCTCAACCAGTCACAGATGGGCAAGGACGGGCCTGCCCTTGGCCCGGCGAGCCCACGCGCGTCCCGCACCGCGGGAGCCCTTTGCCAAATGTATCTCCCAGTGTTGGCTAGGTCTCGGTGGGTCTCGCCACTTTCTGCTGGGAGATGTAGTTTCCTGGCAGTCAGCGGCCCGCGGTCCGGAGCTCTACACCGGCACGAACAGTTCCCCAAACAGAGTCCCAAAGATAAAGGAGGGCAGGCAACGAAGAAAGGCTGTCCAAACTGATAAGGGCGTCATGCGCCGCGGGAGCCCTCTGCCAAATTTATCTCCCGGTGTTGGCTGGGTCTCGGTGGGTCTTGCCGCTCCTCTCGCGGGAGCACACTGCCTGCTGGGAGATGCAGTTTTCTGGCAGTCTGCGGCCCTCGGTCGGGAGCTCTACGGGGGCACAAACAGTTCCTCCAATGGAGTTCTGAAGGTAAAGGAGGGCAGGCAACGAAGAAAGGCTGTTCAAACTGATATACTTTTTCATTTTACAGACCATAACTATTGTAGCACAATCATTTGGGATAAATGAAAATACAGGTATGTAGGCATGTTGTATGCACCACTTCAAGAACAAGCACCAAGTAATTAGTTTTTCCGATATCTCCCATCTTAAAGGATCTTTATTTCTTCATTCTTGAGTCCAGAGTTCATAAAGGAGTCTCGCCCTGGTGATGACCTCTGTAAAAATATATTTTATTGGTATCCTATTTGGTTTGATGTTGAAACACATCAGCATTTTTCGAACAAGGGGACTGTCAATACCCTATTTCTACTTCTGTTATTACCTTACAGATGATTAGCAGTAGAAGATGGACAACTGATAAAAGGATAATTCTCCTTATATTAAGAATAGGAGAATATTTACTAATGTTTACTATTACCCTTACCTTGTATGGGACAATAACTAGTGCTGCTATTTTCTTTGTGATTAATCATATCTGGACCTTTTTTTGTTACTTTGTGTAATGTGGAACATTCAAACTATTCTATTTTTCTGTGAAATTGATTTATAAACATGTATCATCAATATATATTTTCTATATTTATGGTGCACCTGATTGTCTTTCTGTTTGAGTTTATTAATGTTGTTGTCACATTGTTTGTCCTAGTCACAATCAGTGATAAATTGAAAAAAAAAGTTAGTAATCATTTCAAAAACCTTTTTGATACACATGATTCATGGTCTTAGTTGACACAAATTGAGTGGAAAAACTTACTTGTCCAAAAAAACAGATATGCACTCACCTTCATGCCGAAATCCTCCTAGAACACTGATGAAATTGAACCATTCTTTTAGATCGTCACATAAAAAAACGTGTTTGTTCTTTTTAGACGACCCAGAGTACCTTGATGATTCCTGCTGCATTGGAAGAAAATGTTCCAGTGAAGGAATATTCCTATCTATGAAAACAGAAGGACATATAAGCCACTAGCAATTGGAACAGATCAAGGAATTGGAGAAGGCCATCAAAACTAACTCTACCACCTCAGATGCGAAAACCTTGCTAGCTCGTATTGATAAAGAGACGGTTGACTTCAAGCTAAGTATCAATCAAATCGGACTTGAGAGTGCAGTTCATTGCCCATGAGGGTGTCTAGGTACTGGAATCCTGATGGGATCAGTGAAAGAATAAAAAGGGGAAAACAATGAGAAAGCAAAAAGAAAACAATGCAAATGAGGGAAAAGCCAGGAGAAGGAACATTAAAAGCAGGTGTAAATTTCAAGAAGACGGCATTTCGAACAAGGGGGAAGGCAAAAAATGGAGCAAGGGCTATGCAGTAGCACAGGGAGTCCTGGGCCTTGGACCTGCTCAATGGGGTCATGCTGCGGCCTTCATTAAGTAGGTTTTGGACGGAGGCAGGGGTGCTAGAAGGCACTAGGCAAAGCTAGGCGGGTGGCAAGAAAAATCTACGGCAGGTGGGAGTAGCAAAGAGGGCGAAACAGGTACAAAGCAATGAAAATGAGGGAAAATCAAGGAGAAATCACTAAACAAAAGAGAAAAAAGCAAGGAGAAAGCAGTAAGGAAAGGGAAAAATCAGGGAGAAGAAAGGAGAAAGAGCAGTGCAGCAGCGCGGGGAGAACTGGGCCTGGGACTTTCTCAAAGGGGTCGCGCTGCAGCCTCAACCACGTAGGTACTATGAGGAGAGAAGGGTGCGTCGATGTGGTGAGCGATGAAAATGGGAGGGAGAGGGAATGAGGGAGAAACAAGAAGAACGCAATGAACATGAAAGGTAGCGATGAGAAGGCAGTTGAAAATGAGGGGAACAGGAAGTAGAAAGCAGTGAAAATAAGGTAAAAGCAAGGAGAAGAGAGGACCAAGAGCAAAGCAGCAGCACAAGGAGAGCTGGGCCTTGGACTAAAACCAACAAGCAAAATAAGCTACAGAAGAACATAGTGAACTTCTCGAAGGAAACTGTATATCTGAATTTGAAAATACAATTGTATAACTAGTAAAACGTAAGTTATCTTCCCCAAAATCTCGGCACGAGTAAGAGACAATTCTTTTGCTTTTCTGATAGCTCACCCTACTCTGACACTATTTCAAGTGATTCTGAACCATCAACTACTACCGCTGCAGGCCGCTAATAGAAAGAGGACGGGGAACGGAAGTGGAAGGAGATGGTTCAATGGGAATCAGGGGAGTGGGGAAATAGCTGTGTGGGGGATTAGCAAGTAATAGCCCATTACAATTCCTCAAAAAGGCAATTGTATGAACATGAACTATGTTTAGTAATGAAGGGTTTGTCATTTGTTCATTCTGGAAAGCCAAAGTATACATGAATATAATTTTAGGTAATACAAAGTTTTCGTAAAACGAGGTTGAAATGTCTTTTCTGAGACCATTGACTCCAAAATCAGTGGATCCTCCGGTCAAAGGAAACCTTCAAGTTTCTTTCCCCTACAAAGTTGAATTGATCTCCTGTGAGAAGATTGTACTTCACGAACTGGATCAGAACAAATCAAAAAACAAAAACATTAGAGGCAACCTACAGCAGGAAGAGTGCGCAGATTTAAACAGATCAATGGATGATGATGATGAAATCATTAAAGCAGCTGATAAAGTCAGGGATATTGTTTTAAAGGATAGAAAAGAATATAATAATAGCATATATCAGCAAATTTGTTGGGAATCCCTCACTCGCATTCATTGGTGAACATCGCAGAACCATAAACAAGGTATTGATAGTGTCTGGCTAACAGATAAAGAGAAGTTGATTCTGATTGATAAACATCCATGAACTCCTGTTTTGTACACTTTACCAAAGTTTCACAAGGATCCCTCCTAATCCGCCGTCTCATCCAATCATTTCAAGGGACTAATTGATCCAGGAAGCATTGGACAAATAAGTGGCTGATTTCCTTTAAACCTTTTACAAATCAGATCCCTAGTTATTTGGAAGATACTAGGGATATATTGAACAAGTTGAATTTCATTCATTCTGATGCTGACAAAGATCTTCTTGTCACCTTCGAAACCACAAGTCTATACACTAACATTGACTAAGAGACTAGCCGGAGGCCATGGAATCCCGTCTGGATAAGTGACTGGTCTCATTGGCAGGTGGGCGTCAGGACTCAGACCTAGTATATGAAATACACAATCCTGCCAAGTACCTTGTATAAGGTGTTAGATCAACACATTTCATTGTGACGCTCCACATCACCACACTGAAATGCATTGTCACGCATTTGCATAGTGTCTCAGCCTCATCGTAGCACTGGCTAAAACTGTAATATCATGGTGTGGTAGCTAACAGTCCTCCGCTCATGCCATGCAAGAATTGCTCCTACCGGCTTGGTGTTAGCAGCTGAGCTAAGGCTGCTGGCAGGCAGGTCACTGCTACATTATATCTGATTATTTTTCGTCACGCTGCTCTCAGACCACCTGACTTAATGATCGGTAGAGCCCAATGGCCATTACCGTTACAACCATGGGTGGGCCCCAGAAATTTTGAGCTGATTTACCTTAAATTTTGGTGCCACAGGGGCAGCCTTAGCTCAGCTGCACGTACCAAGCCGGCAGGAGCAGCGTGTGCACAGCATCGACGGCATGCTGCTAGTTACCACACCATGATATTACAGTTTAAGTCAGGCTTTTGATGAGACTGAGACACTATGCAAATGTTTGACAATGCATTTCGGTGCAGTGATGCAGAACGCTACACTAAAATGAGTTAGTCTAACGCCTGATGCATGGTACTTAGCAGGACTGCAGGTCAGAAGGAAAATAGATTCTGTGTGTTTATTGTGTTAGAGTTGAAGAGACTGGAACTCAGGAAATGCTGATAAATACTAAAATGATGACTGCAGCGTGCCCATAATCTTTGTGCTTATTTTTATGATTTAAAGAGACTGAAACTCAGAATGTATTGTCAACACAAGTTGATTCTATTTGTGTTCAGGAAGGTTCAACATTGTCATCTAGCGACTAAAGATAGAACTGTTCTAAGAATTAATTCAATGAACTAAACCATCAGAATTTGGTTCTATTTTATTTGGAGGAAGACAAATCTAGTGTGAAGTAACAGTTCTGCAAATATTGTAAACATCAAAGAAATGTCATGGACATTGAACATGATATTCCAATCCCTAGTAAACTATACACAGTAATTATTCATTTGTGATTTAAATGAACATATAATATTGTCACTTTCATACTTTAAGTTTATCACCTAGGTTTATATTGTGGTTGTACAAATAAATCAGTGGTCGGAAAACGATGCTGCCCATCATTGAAAGGAACTTCAGTATTGGGTGCGACTTCAGATATTCTTTCTGATGTTATAGAGTTACCAACTACTCAGAAAGATACATCTCATATGCTCTTAACTAGATCTATTTGCCTTGATAAAGAAAAAGATTATGTGGTATTCTTAGTAATAGAGTTTAGAGCTACAGAAGCATTGGTAGATCGGGGGTTCACAAAAAAAATAAGGTGTGCCTCTTTAGGGCAGTTGATGGTAAAGCATTAACATCTGGACCTATCACTTGTTGTTCAGCCCACTTTACAATTGTGTGTAAGGGAGGTCATCAAGAGCACATTAGTTTTGATTTAATTGATGTAATGCAATATCAAACCATTTTGGGACTACAATGCTTAAAATGAAATAATCCCGACATAGACTGGGAGACCAGAGTTGTGACCTTTACACCAAGTTTCTATACATCGGTATGTTTGACTGAGAAAGTACATGAACTAAAAGAAAGATTAATACATTCTAATACTGAATTTTCAGAGATGTCTCTTACTCATTCACAAGATCGTTCACATATTCCTTCAGAATGTTCGGATTATTCCAATGTATTTGGTAAGAAGGGGGCTGAAATATTACCCCAGGACCTCCCATATGATTGTCAAATAGATCTGATACCAAGAAATCAATTGCCCTGTTATAGAAATTATGCTCTCACTGAAAAAGAAACTATATATTATTATTATTATTAGGGGCATTTGTAAAGCACCTGGTTTACACCCATAGGTGTGTCCCCGCGCTATGATAAGTGGAGTACGCAGTCCAAGCAGTATAAATGTCTAAAATGTAAAATGTAAAATGTAAAATGTAAAAAAGCAAGTATAAATGTCTAGAGGAGTATCTACATAATGTGTTATCTATCCATCTAGCTCTTCACTGGCATCATCCCTTTTCTTCATATCCAAAAGAGGAGGGGAGGTGAGGCCTTGCATAGACTACCATGCACTACATTCAATCACAGTCAAGAACAGGTACCATATTCCATTGGATCCAGTCTCACTACATCAAGCAAAAATCGGTTGAATCTGCACAAAATTGGATTTGAGGGTTTATTATCATTGGGTTAGGATAAGACAGGGTGATGAGTGGAAGACTGCCTTTCCAACTTTGGTCACTACTAATACCAAGTCATGAACTTTGGGCTGTTAATGGTCCTGCTGTTTTCCAGTTTTTTTATCAATGGAGTATGATACAAGGTTTTGCACACATTTGCCATTGTACATCTTGATGACATCTTGGTGTACTCCACAACATATCAGGAACATCAGCAACATGTGAAAACTATATTAGAAATATTGAGACAAAATGATCTTTCATGCTAAATCTGAGATCTGTTATTTCAATCAAGATAATATTGACTTTCTTGGTTTATTATATCTACCACAGTAATCCAAATACATACACAGAAAGTTAAAGCTATATTGGCCTGACCCTTGCCAATTTCTGTGAAGGACATACAAAAGTTCCTGGGATTTGCGAATTTTCATAGTAAATTCATTGATAGGTTTTCACATATAGTTACCCCTAGGAAAGTGTCTGAGTTTTCCTGGGCTTCAGAGGCAGAGGTAGCATCTCAAGAAATAAAGATATTCACCACAACCCATTTACTAAGACATCAGGTACATCACACTCTTCCCTTCTATGCTGATACTGATGCATCAGACACAGCTATTGGGGCTCTTCTGTCACAAATGCACCCACATCATATTGCCTATTATTCTCGGGAAATGAGCACAGATGAAGTTTTACCATTACTGAAAAGAACATGTTCTCACCTTCTTGAAATGTGCACGAGCTATGACAACTAAGCAATCATAATGATCACTATTTTTTCAAAATATCATTTCATTTTAACATTCAGACCTGGCAAAAAGAATGAGGAGGCAGAAACCGTGTTGAATTTATAAGGAGAAGAGAGAGAAGTGTTCCCAGTTCCTATTATTGCACCGGAAATAATTATAACCCGGATTAGCCAAGAACATTTTAGACTTACCTCTTTCAGTAGGTTTCTCCTAGACGTTTAGCTTTTTGGCCTCCTGTTTTTGACCCTATTTGTGTTGGTTTTTGGACTCTGGGCTATTTAACACTTCTATTCAGTACTAAAGTGCATATGCCGTCTGTTTATATTGTCATTATAGATTGATGTTTCCATGGTTGGCATATTTGATTTACTGGTAAGTCCCTAGTACAGTGGACTACCTGTGCCCAGGGCTGGTACTTCAAATGATGTGAGTTGGTCAGCAGTGATGATTTTGCCACCCACATGCACATCCTGTAAATATAACTTAGACCTGCCACTGCACTGTCTGTGCACATTTTGGTACTGCCATGTTGTCTTGGTGAGTGCACCCACTAACCAGGCCCTAATCTTCACTTTTCTTACATATAAGTCACCCCTAAGGTAGACTCAAGGTACCACTGTGGGCAAGGTGCTGTGTATGTTAAAGGTAGGACAGGTACTGATGTGTTTGGCATGTCCTGGAAGGGAATTGCACTGCATTTTGTTTTCAGTATGGAAAGACTATCTGTCTCATAGGATAGAATTGGAGTTTATTTATAGCATCTTATAAATATAACTTTCCATTGGGACAAGATAGAAAGTGGAGTTTAGTATGCCTGAGCTCAGAATATAACAATGCATCTTTTCGTAAAGATTGTTTTTAATATTGTGTGCTTGAAAATACAACTTTTAGAAAGTAGGTATTTTCTTGCTTAGCCATTCAGTGTGCCTCAGCTGAGTTTTTGGATTGCCCGTCTGGCCTTGGAGAGACAGGGGCTGGGGGGGTGCATTCTCTTAGATTGATGTGTGTGTTGCCTTTACTGAATGAGTCAGGACTGGACTGAACAAACCTAGGCTGGGATGAGTTTCATTTGCACTTGAATAGGCCTGGTCTTCATTCAATGTTGTGGGAGAAGATTTTCCTTGTACATGAATAGGCCCTGTCTGACTTGGACAATCCGGCCTCCACCTCCCCCCAGGAAGCTGCACCAGAGAGGACAGAACTGGTTTTGGGTAGGAAAAGAGCTTCTTTGCTACCAGAGACCAAAGGAATTTGTGCTATAAAAGGTGGGGCCCAGACCATAAAGGTTTAGATCACTGCTGAACTAAGGAACCTGCCAGGAACAAGGGCTGGAAAAGCATCCAGGAGGAACTGCCACTTTGCTGTGTTCTCTGGTGCATTGGCCTGCTGCTAGATGTTTCTGTCTTGTGCTAGGAAAAGACTGGATTGCACTTTCACTATCCTGCTGTTAGAGTCTTCGCCAAGTTGTTGAAGAATAGCTTGACTCATGTTGGAACTCTCAAGGAGATAAAAGACTTCAGAGAACTCTTTTGGGACTAAGAAGACAACCAAGCAGAAGAGCTGGAGAAGCTAGGAGGAGGAACCACCACTTTGCTGTGTGCTTTGCTGTGTTAGCCTGCAGTGGCTACCTCTGTCTTGGACAGTGAAAGAACTGGACTGTTCTTTCTGCAACACCTTTGTGTAATTTTCTACAAGGGCTTGAGGTAGAGCTGTTCACGAAGTCTCATGAACAGCAAAGACTTCAAGTTTATCTGCTAAAAGGCACTGGGGACTGTGTGTTTTGTGCTGGTACCACCGAAAACGCCACGACATGCCGACATTGATGATGCTGTTTCCATTGTGGTTCAAGGGCACCGCTTGTAAGTTACATGACGCATCGTTCTTTTCCTGCACCACAGCCGTGGCCTACCGACACTTGTGCCATCAACTCCAGTTCATCAGCTGACAACAACCCTTTAGCAACGATGAAGCTGCTGCTTGTACAATGACCTGCTAGCACTTTAATGAGCAATGCTTGACTCCACATCGCAGCCCTGGTCTCACCAACTCCGCTGGATGACAGTCACCAAACAGCTGCCTGCACCGCAACCTGAGGGCACCGAACACCGCACAGTTGCATTTTGTAGCACAGCCCCAAAGCCTGTTGGGGCTGCTGACTTCAACCACGAGGAGTTTTATCCACAATGCGTGTGATTTCAAGGGCCAAAAGAGCCCTGCACCAACCTCTGGAACCAACGCCTGCCAACGCCGACTCTTCGGGGCTCGTTGAGAAGTCGCCGACATCCTGCATTTCTAAAGGTACTGTTCCGCGGGTGCTTCTGACATCCTAGCTGGCCTACAGCGCTGCAGTCAGCCAGAACTGTTTAGATTTGTTGTTCACAATGGCATGATAGCCCTGGAGGGAGCTTTAGACTTCAAGGAACTATATTTTAAGTCTATTTTTGATTCGAATTCTGAGAACTGTATGATGGATTTTTATCGTTTTTGGTTTTATTTGCACAGATAAAATAGTTGTTATTTTTCTAAAACTGGTGTGATGTCCTTTTGTAGTGTTTCACTGTGTTACTGTTAGTCATGTGCACATGCTTTTCATCGCTGCCTCTGAGATAAGTCTGACTGTTCGTGCCAAGATACCAAAGGGTTGGGCAGGTAACTCCCTTGCCCTGACTAGGGAGATGGGTCCCTACTTGGACAAAGGGACCTACCTCTGCCAACTTGAGACCCCATTTCTAACAGAAGATATCTGCACATAGATCAAAAGTGAAATGTAAAAACAGGGTATGCTTGATTGGGTGTCACAAAATGAAGATAGGAGGTGTAATATTGGCTTACCTGATTTTAAGACATCTCTTTATTTACCAACTGATTCCTGATGTACCAAGGCTTTATAACAAAATCATGACTCTTCTCTGGCAGGACAATATTGAAAGAAGAAAACTCCTGATTTGTTGCACGTTCTTACTGCTTGAATAACATGACATATGATTTCATGTAGTATGTCAAAACCTGTGCAATTCGCGCATGATCAAGGAGTGATAAGACAAAGTCTATTGGGTTATTACAAATAGCTGACTGTCCATTGCCGTAGACAGTGGTCACAGTGGATTGTATTACAGGCATGCCAGAAGACCAAGTATATGACATTATTGTTGTACTAGTTGATGCTTTGACTAAAATGGCTTATCGTATTCCAGTTAAGAGATTTCATTCTGCCAAGACTACAAGCCAGGTATTCTTGCAGCATTTAGGTCATCTTCATGGGTTACCATGCAAGGTGATAATATACAAGGGAGCACTATCCATATCCTGATTTTGGGCAGCTTTTTGCGGTTCTCTTAGTACCGAAGTGGCTTTGTCTTCTGCTCATCAACCCCAGACAGATGGCCAGACAGAATGAGTTAATCAAGAGCTAGCGAAGTATTGTTTGCTGCTATCATACTGATCACAATAGTTGGATACAACATCTCTTGCTTGCCAAATTTATTTCGAATAACTCTCCTTATGGCACTGAAGGAGAGAAGCATGCAGAGATATCACCCCAGAATACATGCTAATCTGTTGCCTACACCTATAGAGAATTCCTCAGTTACATGGAGACTGAAATCAATTCAGGAGAACTTCGATTGATGATTTTTTAATTTAAATTCTTGAGGCCAATGTACCTCTTGCCTGATGGACGAACCCCAATTGGGGAAGGCTGCTTCTGTTTTAGTCTATTCACACTCTAGGATCAGAAAGTGACACCCTTTATGCACGCTACAAATTGAGTGCGATTCAACACAAGAATGTAATACAGTGAGTGACAATCCTCTACATATGTGATTATAATTTTTTTCTGACCAAGGGACACTTCACCCACACTAAAATTATGCACCATGATGTACGAAGAAATATATAACCTAACTGATTCAAGAGCAGATACATTTACCTTTTTGGACAACAAAACCCGAAGGATTTATTCTCATATTCGGGAGGAAATAACAATTCCATCCAACACAGGCAACATACAAAACAGTATTTATTAGCTGATATACCTCACTAAAAAGGAAGTAAACTGATGACTGCATGCAAGCTCTTTAATAAAATTCCACCAAGTACAAAGAATCCCAAGGGGATCAAGAGTTCCACAAAAACCTTCTCTATGTAAAAAGAATCCTAAATGTATTGAAAGTTGGCATGCCAGTCTTAATAGGTGCACTAGATTTGATACTTTTAATTGTGACATAATTTACAAAAAATGACCTAGCCAAAGAAATCGCACAAATAATTGAATCTGAGGAGTGGTCAAAAACACTGACTGAAATCAATCTGCAATTAACCAGGTACACCCAAGCAATCAACTGTTGCAAAATGCACATATTTAAATGCAACACTATAGAATACAAACTTGGAGAAGTACATAGTTGGGCAGTATGCAAAAAAAGGAAAAAACAAACCATAAAGTCAAACCACTGAGACCGAGACTTTGTGTACTGACTGTAAAACCAAGCAAATTCAAAATAGGTCACATAAATGTTCCTAGCACCAACTTCGAGCAATCAATCTACCAATCAAGATACTGACCAACCAAAAATATTGGGGCTGGCTTTTTTTAGAGAGCGTACAATGGCCAATGACGTACCTAGAGGGGAAAAGGAAAATCCTAAAAAAAAACGATCTCAACTTCGACCAACAGGGCTAAGGGCAAGAAATAACTTGGTAATCAACATTTCTACTCAACTTTAATCTTGTTAAAATCAAAACCTTACAAAAAGGAACTTCTTTTGTCCCAACCCATTACATCAGAAGTTTGGAGTTAGAAATTAGTCTGTTCAAGTTCATTTGGAAATTGCGTCTAAGCAATTTCTTTGAAAACATTAATCCAGGCATAATGAAAATATGGAAATTGATTTAAGAACCAAAAGTATGTTTATGTCTCCTGTTAGCAACACAATTTTAGATTCCTTCAAACCTCTTGTGAAACAAGACATTGAACATTTCAATTGCCATCATAAATCTAAACATTGTAACCTCACTAAAAAGTAAGTGGAAGTTTTAGAGAACATTGCATACATTCCTGATATAACTTTCCAGAAAGCTGACAAAGGGGCAGCACTTGTAATCATGGATACCTCATTTTACAAGCATAGCGTAGATGAACATGTGTCTGACATCCAGACGTAAACTATATTGAACCACAATCCGACTAGAATCTTCGCTAATACTCTAAAGAACATTTTGGATAGAGCTGTTAACAAAGGCATCATCACAGAAGAAGTCAGACGATTTCTTACTCAAAATAATCCCAAGATTCCCCCTCTATACATGTTACCAAAAGTACATAAAAATATAAACACCCTGCCTTTCAGACAAATTGGAACAACCAAGGGAAGTTTGCATGAACATGTGGGAAAATACCTTGACAAACATCTACAAACGTATGTCCAAAAAATGAGCACCTACATTAAAAGCACCACAGAGTTGCTATTAAGAATCGATCAGCACTGAAGATCAGATTTTATTATGCACCATTGATGTGAAATCTCTTTACACTTCAATTCCCCATGATTTGGGCATGGAAGCTATTGAATACTTCTTAATGAATTCTGATTTAGATAACGATCTTAAAGTATTTTTGATAGAACACTTACATTTCACATTATTACAAAGCTATTTCAGTTGGAATGAATAATTTTACTGACAACTAACAGGAATATCAATGGGCAATTGTGCATCACCTGCATATTATAATTTGTTCATGAACAAGTTTAAACTGGACCACATCCTAAATAAAGACATTTGGAAAACCAATGCCATTTTATTCATAAGATATATCGATGACATGTTCACTTTATGGAAAGGGTCAAAGGAGGGGTGCACAGTCTAAATATCGAGTTTTAGATATCGACCTACAAAAATATCAAGTTGGAAATATTGAAGGTAAAGAATATCGAGGTCAAGAATCTCGTTGGACAGAATATTGACCCTAAGGTAAGTAATATCGATTTTTTTATATCGATGTAAGTAATATAAAAGTTAGTAATATTGATAGCATATACATCAATGTAACTAATCTCAATGTTACTAATATTGATATTTGTATTATTGTTATGTATTTTATTATGTATTTAATATGTATGTGTTATATGTCTTTGTTAAGTATTTTACTTGTTTTAAATTATATTTATACTATTTTTATATATTAATAATATTATTTTTAAGTCAATGTTATGTTTTAGTACCAGAGTGGGTAGTGGGTTTATTGGGGAATAGGGTGGGAAGTAATACAAAAATACTTAATTAATTATAAATTTTCAGGACTTATAAATAAATTGAAATTATTTGTTTTTTGTTGTTGTTTTTTTTGGTGTCCTCATTTGCCTTACTCACACTTAGGAAGAAAAGAAAAAAGTAAACCTCCAATTTTAATTTCATGTCCTGCTGATCTTGTTATTTTACTGCCATCAGCCAGAGGCATTTAATTACTCAGAGGAGGAGCGTGGGAAAGAGATTTTTACTCCACCTAGGATTTTACAAATCCTGCCAGACCAGATTCCTGGAAGACCCTTTTTTTGGTAGTCCGAGGAGTGTCAAAGGCATAATCATAGGACCCGGGAAAAAAAAAAGCGGGCTCCTACCTCCACGACGTTAATAGATGCCAAAAAGCCAAATTGTTCTTATTGCAGGATCTAGCCATATCCACCTTGGACACTTCATACAAGTATTGGCTATTGACTGAAGGATTTTTAATTTGACTTTTTTAAAGAATTTTTAATCTCCGAACTTGTACATAAAACCATCTTATTACAGATCTGATCCCCTTAGCATAGCCCGGAACAGTTCTCCCACAGATGTACTAGTAGGCGTCTTCAGCAGCATTCGTGAATGAGATAACTGGAATGCCCATGCATAATATTGCAAGTCGGGCATTGTCAGCCCCCCTTCTCCCTCTTTCGCCCAAGCTTATTCCAAGCTAACCTAGTGGATCTGTGCTTCCAAATAAATGAATTCAGTTCTCCTTGATATTTCGCTATTTGTTTTGTGTCAAAAACAAGGAGGATGGCAATAAAAAGAAAAGTTATCTTGGGGAGGATGGACATTTTAACTAAACTAATCCTTCCGAGAAGTGACAGAGGAAGATGCACCCACGAGTTCAGCTGTTTTTCGCATTCTTTAAAGATTCGATTAAGATTAAATTCTGGGATCTTTTCAACAGCCTCGGTTCTTCTGATGCCTAAATATGGCATGGTGGAAGCAATATGGTAGTGTGTATTTTCCATATTCCACGCCATTATCTCGGTTTTGTTAGCGTTGATCTCATATCCCGAGATTGAGCCAAACTCCTCTGCACGTGCCATGATCGTAGGAAAAGCAGTATCTAGATCAGCTGTATAGATCAGGATATCATCCACATACAGGGCCACTCTCCTCTCCCACTCTCCAAATTTAAAAGGGATGATGTTATTATCTTCTCTCAGAACCTGCGCAAAAGGCTCTATGTAGAGATTAAACAGGAGAGGGGAGAGGGGGCAGCCTTGTCGCGTACCCTAGTGATCTTTAAGGGGTCTGTCAAAGCCCCATTAACTAGCAATCTTGCAGTAAGACCCCTATACAGCAATTCTATGACACGGCAGAAGCCACTTCCTAAGTTAAACTTCTTTAACACCTCAGAGAGGTATGGCCAGTTAACCCTACCAAAGACTTTAGTCGCATCTAGTGTTAATACAGCTAAAGGAAGGGTAAAAGAAGACGCAATGTCAATAGCAACTATTAGGTCATAAGTGAGATCTGCTAGTTGACGCCCTTGAATGAAACCTTTTTGGTCTTGGTGGATAATCTTATCCACTACACCCCCAATCTTTTAGACAGAATGGCAGCAAAAATCTTATAGTCGCAATTGAGAAGTGAAATGGGGCGATAAGAGCCACAGTCAGTCAGAGGTTTTCCCGGTTTTAAAATTAAGACGACTGTGACTTCACTCCACGACTGATTGCAGTGGACGGTTGCATCAGACCACTCTCCTCCCAAGGAGTAATCTGACCACATGGCTATATGAATAGGTCTTTTGAGCTCTACTACCTCATACAAGGAACGGCTCCAGTACGTTGGCTGTACAGGGCTGGGAAAACTTTCGTCACCCGGCTTCTCATCTCCTTTTCCCGTAAGATCCACAAAGGCGGCTCCGTGATGGCACCGAAGGGGATCAAGCAACCAAAGGAGGGCAATCCTCCAAATCGACCGACGTCAGCGAGCGCCGGTAGAGAGAACAAAGATGCAAAAGCGCCGGCTTCACGCTCCCTATCCCAACTACGGAAGAATGTTGGAAGACAAGCGGAGTCATCTCGTGGCAATGGCGCCGGGAGCGAGATGCAAGCTATCAAGTAAATGCTAAAAGATACCGCAAGCAGCGGTACCGGGATGAAATCTCTGGCTGTAGCTATCAAAGATCCCGCGCTCCGACAGCCAACACTGAGAGAAGCTTTCTCAGCAAAGGTACCGGAGCTTTCTGCACTAACAAGCGGTATGATAAAAAGCGACTCGGAGAGAATCAAAGACACTGGGAATCTGGTTGCTGGGCAACAACTGGGGCAGAGACAGAGCATGCACGGAGGCGAGGCTGTAGCATACGCAGACGGAGATGCAGCAGGAGACAAACGTGTTGAGGGATCACTGACATAATATCGACGACACAAATATCGAGATACACAAATATCGAGTCAAAAATATCGATTGACAAAATATCGACTCCCTATCTTCAAACAGGTAAGTACCAAAATATCGACTCCAAAATATCGACTTACAAAAATATAGACTGTCAAAATATCGATTTTTTTAAAAGTCTTAAAATTAAGTTAAAACTAATATAGTAATAAATATATTTAATATAAACTTAGAAATAATTAATAAAAAAATGTAATTTTAATAAATAATTTATATAATTAAAAAAATTATATCACCAAAAATTACACACACACATATATATATATATATATATATATATATATATATATATATATATAAACATATTATTAAATAAACATATATAACATTTTAGAAAATGTTTAAAATTTATTGTTACAACTATAGTGAGTTCAACATTAGCAAAAGTGTTGGATAGCGTAGAGGTCAAATTTACTACTCCCACTCCAGTGGGTGCAACAGTAGGGAAAGCGCTGGATAGCGTAGAGGTTAAAATTACTATTCCCACTCCAGGGATGTATGACGTTACAACGCATACTTTTACAATGCCTACCATTACAACAAAAGTTTTACAACGCAAAAACTTTTACAACGCATACATTTACAACGCAAGATTTTACAACGCATATACCTTTACAACGCATACCATTACAACGTAAGTATTGGTAAGTATATAATAATTTTTTGAATATAAATTAATAAAAAATATTATAATATAATTTAATATAATTTAATTTTATTAAATAAATTTAATTTAAATGTAATTTTACTTTATTTTTACAAAGTACCCCTGTACCCCAAAAACCCAAAACTGACCCTGAACCCTAAAAATACCCCTTTACCCATAAACTGAAAACTGACCCTGAACACTAAAAATACCCCTTTACCCGAAAACTGACCCTGAACCCTAAAAATACCCCTTTACCCCAAAAACTGAAAACTGACCCTGAACACTAAAAATACCCCTTTACCCAAAAACTGAAAACTGACCCTGAACCCTAAAAATACCCCTTTACCCCAAAAACTGAAAACTGACCCTGAACCCTAAAAATACCCCTTTACCCCAAAAACTGAAAACTGACCCTGAACCCTAAAAATACCCCATTACCCAAAAACTGAAAACTGACCCTGAACCCTTAAAATACCCCTTTACCCCAAAAACTGAAAACTGACCCTGAACCCTAAAAATACCCCTTTACCCAAAAACTGAAAACTGACCCTGAACTCTAAAAATACCCCTTTACCCAAAAACTGAAAACTGACCCTGAACCCTAAAAATACCCCTTTACCCAAAAACTGAAAACTGACCCTGAACCCTAAAAATACCCCTTTACCCATAAACTGAAAACTGACCCTGAACCCTAAAAATACCCCATTACCCAAAAACTGAAAACTGACCCTGAACCCTTAAAATACCCCTTTACCCCAAAAACTGAAAACTGACCCTGAACCCTAAAAATACCCCTTTACCCAAAAACTGAAAACTGACCCTGAACTCTAAAAATACCCCTTTACCCAAAAACTGAAAACTGACCCTGAACCCTAAAAATACCCCTTTACCCAAAAACTGAAAACTGACCCTGAACCCTAAAAATACCCCTTTACCCATAAACTGAAAACTGACCCTGAACCCTAAAAATACCCCTTTACCCAAAAACTAAAAAGTGACCCTGAACCCTAAAAATACCCCTTTACCCAAAAACTGAAAACTGACCCTGAACCCTCAAAATACCCCTTTACCCAAAAACTGAAAACTGACCCTGAACCCTAAAAATACCCCTTTACCCAAAAACTGAAAACTGACCCTGAACCCTAAAAATACCCCTTTACCCAAAATCCCAAACATATAACCTTTTTAAAATAATTATATACTTACTAATACTTACATTGTAATAGTATGCGTTGTAACGGTATCTGCGTTTTAAAAACATGCTTTATAAATGTATGCGTTGTAAAAGTTTGTGCAATTTAAAAGTTTTGTTGTAATGGTAGTGCATAGTAAAAGTAGCGTTGTAAACGTTGCATACCCACTCCAGTGGGTGCAACAGTAGGGAAAGTGTTGGATAGCGTAGGGGTTAAAATTACTATTCCAACTTCAGAGAGTGCAATAGTAGGGAAAGTAAATACTTCACAAATATATATAAATAACATAAATAGTAATACCAATTACAAATAATTAAAATATTAAAAAAGTGTATAAAAATATTAAATATTTATTTATAAATACAAAAAAAAAATATTTAATTATAAAAATTGCCTACTCATACTAATTAATTACCTATTAACAATAAATTAATTTACAATTTAAAAATTAATAAATTATTTTCAATTACCAATTATATTTTAATTAATTACCAATTAATAATTAATTAACAATAAATTCAAAATAAATATCAATAAATAAATTAACATATTTAATAAATTATAATTAAATTACTTCCCACCCTATTCCCCTATAAACACACAACCCGCTACAGAAAATAAATTACTAAAATTAAAATATTTATCAATTAATCAATTATAATTAATTACCAATTATATTTTAATTAATTACCAATTAATAATTAATTAACAATTAATTCTAAGTAAATATCAATAAATAAATTAACATATTTAATTAATTATAATTAAATTACTTCCCACCCTATTCCCCTATAAACCCACAACCCGCTACAGAAAATAAATTACTAAAATTAAAATATATATCAATTAATCAATTATAATTAATTACCAATTATATTTTAATTAATTACCAATTAATAATTAATTAACAATTAATTCTAAATAAATATCAATACATAAATTAACATATTTAATTAATTATAATAAAATTACTTCCCACCCTATTCCCCTATAAACCCACAACCCGCTACAGAAAATAAATTACTAAAATTAAAATATTTATCAATTAATCAATTATAATTAATTACCAATTATATTTTAATTAATTACCAATTAATAATTAATTAACAATTAATTCTAAGTAAATATCAATAAATATATTAACATATTTAATTAATTATAATTAAATTACTTCCCACCCTATTCCCCTATAAACCCACAACCCGCTACAGAAAATAAATTACTAAAATTAAAATATATATCAATTAATCAATTATAATTAATTACCAATTATATTTTAATTAATTACCAATTAATAATTAATTAACAATTAATTCTAAATAAATATCAATACATAAATTAACATATTTAATTAATTATAATAAAATTACTTCCCACCCTATTCCCCTATAAACCCACAACCCGCTACAGAAAATAAATTACTAAAATTAAAATATTTATCAATTAATCAATTATAATTAATTACCAATTATATTTTAATTAATTACCAATTAATAATTAATTAACAATTAATTCTAAATAGATATTAATAAATAAATTAACATATTTAATTAATTAGAATTAAATTACTTCCCACCCTATTCCCCTATAAACCCACAACCCGCTACAGACTTATATTACACAAAAAATAAAAATTATTATTAACTTACCTTAAATTCGATATTTTTGTTGTCTATATTATGTCTAGTCGATATTATGTCCATTCTATATTTTTGATTCGATATTATGTCCATTCTATTCGATATTAATTTTCTCTAGTCGATATTTTTGTTGTCTATATTATGTCTATCGATATTATGTCCATTCTATATTTTTTACTCGATATTCTGTCCAGTCGAAATAAAAGACTCGATATTATGACTGTACACCGTGTTGAGACCACAGTTGGAGTTGCGATGAACACACAACACCAGCATGCAAGTAAGTAGGCAGGCATAAGTACTAATAATATTGGAGCCCTAGCAATCTGCTCTGAAGGGGCCAATGGTACACACAGAGGAGGAGTAAACATTGAGGCAGGTCCAGTGGAGGCTGGCAGGGGTAGTGCTTTAGCCCTTTCTGGTAGAGGTATCACAGGTATGCCGGATGCTGAACGCTTCTACTCAGGAGAGGAGGACTCGGATTCTTACCTCTCAAGCGAGGGGGAAGGTAGCCTATCTCCAACGTCGGACTCTGGATCAGAAGTCGCAGCAAAGTCCTCAGTTCAGAGAGCAACACCAGGATACAAAGCTCTACAAAAGTCTAGAAAAAGGGCCAAAATCAAAACGAATTCCTCACATAGCCCCCCTGCACAAGGCCCGGACTCGAAGCTTTGCTGGGATTACTTAGCAACCTCTTTGCTATATCAAGAGGATGCAGACGAGGGAGCCCAGACTGAGGCAAAGGAGCCAGAAAATACTCCTCAAACCACGTCACTTGATCTGATTTACATAACCCTGAAACAAATGCAATCAGAGGCTAGATCAGAGAGCCGCCGAGCTAAAGTGGCGGCAAAAGAAATGCAGAGCTCCATGAGAAAAATGAATAAACTGTACGAGGAAATGGCAGATAGAGTATCTCACGTAAAAGAATGGACTGGAAGATGACATTAGTCGTTGGCAGGAATTTAAAGGAGCCCAAGAAAAAATATCAGAGGACATGAGATGGAAAATGGAAGATTTTGAAAATCGCCAGCGGCGCAACAATATAAGACTTCTGGGGGTGGCGGAAGGACTGGAGGGACAGGATGCCAGGGCATTTGTAATTAAGTTGTTAAAGGGAGCATTCCCAGATATAACGATATGGAACTGGGAAAGTGAGATACAAAGGGTGCATCAGTTTCTTCTAGTACAGAGAAAACTTTATGGGGCCTCAGAGGACACAAAACCTAGAGCCATCCTTGTATATGTTGGCAACTTTCTCGCTTGGCAGGATATAATGGACAAAGCAAAACCAGAGGCTAGGCGGACATTTGAAGGGATTTCCTTTTTCGCACCGCCCGACTTCTGCCACGTCACAGAGACAGTGGAGAGACGGTGGCGGCTCAGACAGGTGGCGGCTCAGACAGCTGATTACGCCACTCCAGAATCTAGGGCATGCGGCATATCTATTATACCCTGCTTGGCTGAAGACTATTGTAAAGGGGCATTTAAGGATGTTCACATCCGAAGTAAAGGTACAGGAATACATTAATGAGCTGAGAAAGCAGAAGGGTGGCTAGATAGGCGAAGACACAGTTGCCTATCTTACTTATTTTTGGTTTAAGGTCAGGAATCGTACACTAGGGAGTTACACGGGAGGAGGGGGGGCGGTGACCACTGCACTCACTAGCTGTCACACATAGGTCATGAGTGAAGGGCATATAGGTTTATTTCTCTCCCAAGAGACAGAGGAGGTTGGGGGGCACCGGACTTTAAGTTATTTTATTGGGCGGCTGCACTGCAATACATCCAGGGCTTGATCAGAGGTGGTGGAGTAGACCAAAGGATCACCAGCTCCTCCTCAGATGTTTATGCTGTGGTTTTGGCAGCAGAGGTTGAAAACTGTTTTTTAAATTGTACTGATTTTGCATATTTTAAAAGGACTAGGTTCAAGACAGTTATTGCTGCCGTTAAAATCTGGACTGCATTCTTCAAAAAATATGGGTTGGGGAGATTCAACAGATACACGCGCCTATATAAAAACAGATCATTCCCGCAGGCAGTCTTTGCAGATGCAGTTCTGGTGGGGTGGACCGGAAAAGGAATAGTACAGATTGGTGATCTTATGGAGCTAGAGGGCATGGTTCAATTTACAGAATTACTCACCAAATACAATATAGATAGTAGGAGCTTTTTTAAATATTTACAAGTTAGAAGTTTTTTGAGTACTAAGCAGGGTGGCCCCACAGGTTTTGGTAAGAACGGAATTCTGGAGAGAATAGGGAAAAGGGGTGATTGCACTATTAGGGGTTTCTATGCGTGTCTAGCTGCAGGAAAACCGGACGATCTCTGCACGCAGGGTAATAAGTGGGCTCAGAGACTGGGTATTGAAACACATTAGTTCCAGGAGTCGTTGGAGTTAGGGTGCACTATTCTTTGCTCTGCCCCGCTCCAGGCCCAACATTGCAAAACAATATATTCTCTCTACTATACCCCTGCCAGATTAGCACAATGGGGCAGCACCTCAGGGACTAGTTTCCCACAATGCAATTTCCCGGAGGCAGATATTGTACATATCTTTGCTACCTGTCCACAACTGCACACGTTGATTCAGGGTCTGGAGGCGTTCTTAGGTAGTCTATTAGGAATTCAAATTGCACTCTCACCAACTTTGATATTATTAGGGGTTAGGCCAGACCCTGACACTCCCCAGCGTGAATGTATGTTTGTAGCTATGGCAGTCTATAGATTAACAATAGCTAGGGCCTGGTTAGACAATAGACCCCCGGTGCTTCAGCAATGGTTGGCAAGCCTGCTTGCGGCTTACAATTTAGAAAAGGCAATATATGCAAGGAGAGGTAATAGGGAGGATGCTTGGGCTGAGAATCTGGGACCTTATTCGGAGATGGAAGGAGGGATTAGGGATGATCTGAGTAAATGATTTAGATTCCAAATACCTATTCATTATTTTATACTTGGCTATTACTCTTACTCTTGCCGTATTTTGCTTTTTTTTTTTCCTCGTTTACGTTCCCTCTTTTGAAGAGATATGTAACCTAAGGGACAATCTAGATTGTTGGTAACCTTACCTTTGTGTTTTTATTTTGTTTTTTCATATGCTAAAATGTTTTACGTTTATGCCTAACCTATACTCCGAGGTGGTTGTACTGTGATACACAATGTTTGTTGAAAAGAATTTCTTTTAATAAATATAAAAAAAAAAGAAAAAAGAATCTAGTTCTTCCAAGTCTGCCTTTAAATGGCTTCCTGCTTGGGAGCACAGATTTAATTGAACTCTGGACATGTCTTCTTCTAACCCCTTGACATCATTTCTAAATGTCTTTTTCCTAAAGGAGGCACGATTAGTAATGCAGCCTCTCCAAAAGGCTTTCAGGGTGTCCCACACCACCGATATACTAGATGAATCTAAATGTGTCTTTAGAAACTGAATAGTCTCAAGATTGAGAACATGTATCTCCTCCTCCGCTAGCAGAATGGTACGATCAAAAGACCATGATCTAAATTGTTGTTGCTGTGTTAGAGATAGGGTAAAAGCTAGTGCAGAGTGGTCCGACAAGTGGGAAGGAAAATAATCTATGGATTTGATCAGGTCCCTTAAGTGTAACTGAACAGTGCATAGTCAATCCTAGATTTGTGATGGTATTTTAGGTTAATAAAGGAAACCCCCGGTTGATCTCCTGCACGCTCGGAGTGGCGTGATTTAGAGGAGACTGCTGCTCGTGACTTAGGTGATTAATCTAAAGCAGGATTTAGGACGATATTGAAGTCTCCTACCCAGATAATAGGATCAGGGAAATCGATCAGATGGTTGCGAATGATATCCAAACAAGAGGGATCATCTTGGTTAGGCCCGTAATAGACCACCAAAGTGATAGCCAGATCCCACAATAGTGTTTTTAATATAAGCCATCTTCCACTAGACCCCTCCCTGCATTCCAATATTTGCGCCTTAGCTTGTTTTTTTAATAGAACCGTCACCCCCATTATATTAGTTGATTGGTCAGTACAAACAAAGGCATCTACCCACTTCTGTTTTTTTAAGATTTCAGATAACTTTGCCTTTAGTAGATGTGATTCCTGGATGGCAATGACCTACGCCGGAGATTCTTTTAAATACTGTAAAATTCTAGCTCTTCTGTTCTTCGTGCGCAGGCCATTGACATTCCAGAACAGAAATTGTATCAAAGCCATGGTGGATTCTTCATTACAACCTTAAATGCCATCCCTCCGGGCCAGACCCAACCTGATTTTAGCCTACTTTTATGGAGAACAAGCAGCTTCTGCATTGTCACCCAGCGGAAATCGATACAGATAAAATCGCAATGGAGTATCGACAAATAAGGAAATGTTATACTTTTATCCCCAGTGCGCCCACCCACCCTTGGGAAAAAGCCATCCCTTATTGCTATGGCCTGAAGAAAGGCCACCTTCGCGTCCCCCTACTTCTGCTGACCCCTCCCTTCCCAACCTCTGAAAATGTGTTATAAAGGGCTGTCTAAAACTAGGAATATAGATAAAAACAAGACTGAAACATAACTGAATTTGTAGCAACAAAGGTTTCAAAGGCTACGACCTCCCAACGCTTTTAACATTGGGTTTTCAAGCCTTACATGGCTTTATATCTTCCTATTCCCCTCTTTTTCCTTTCTATCTTTTCTTCCTTTCCCTTCAGCCTTTTTATTGTGTGTATTGTGTGTATTTTTTCTTCCCACCACTTTTGTTGTGCTTTTTTTTGTCCTTCCCTTTTTTTCCCTCTCTCTCGCTTCGTTTTTTTTTTCCTTCTCCACCCCCCCTAGGTAAGGGTAGATAAGGGTAAATACGGAGGTTAAGGCTTGAAAAAAAAAGGAAAGGGAAAAAACAGAGGATCAAACTACACTAATTACTTTTTTACTCAGAAAGTTCCAATCATTCTTTCTCACGGCTACTTAGGGATTCCAGTAGCTCATCAGCCTCGTACGGGGATCTAATGTTAAACATTTTGTTATTGTGCATGATCCTAAGAAAAGCAGCTGCACTGTGGCCCCCAATGATCTAAACTTGTGCATTCTCTGGCCCAATTCTCATTGGCGCTCCAAGGTCACTTTAGACAGATACAAACGCATCTCATACGTGAAGTCTGGCGCTTTTAATGATTTTGCTTTAAGGGCCAAGTTCAAAATCTTCTCCTTTACTGCATAGGTAAGGAAGTTTATGAGGATCTTCCTTGGTTTAGCCCTGCCGGGGTTCAACCGAAATGGATCCCTGTGGATCCTCTGGATGTCTTTTTCTAGGACAACATTCTGTCCATCATCTTGTGTGTTTTGCTGTTCACCCTATGTGGGAAGGGTATGCCCAGACGTGGGTCCCTCGCTCACTATGCCACTGGAGTCAAGCTATCCTGGCTGAAGACGGTTGATAGCCAGAAACCGGTCCTAGGATGCTTGATTCCGGTCCAGGGAAGACATGGCTTGGCAGTTTGGGCTGGACTGTTCCCATGAGGCACATGGTCAAGTATGATTTGCATATGGCCATGTCTGACCTGGGGTGGCTTGGTGAGCAAAATAACAATGGATTAAACCCACATCTGTGACTGGTGGTGAATGTTTTACCGCCTGCTTCCACTGCCTGATCCCACTGCCTGCCTACCCCAGTGTAATGATCGTCATCACCGGTAACACCGTTGCTGTGCAGTGAGGGGCGGTGAGGAATCTGTCTGGAAACGCAGGCTGCTAGGCTGTCAGGCAGAATGGTGAGCAGCAACAGCAACAGCTACAGACTATAAAGCCTACAAAGCCTACAAAGTCGGGACCCGTTTAAGTTCAAGTGAGAGACAGACACTGGTGAGTCCGGCGCACCCTCTTTCAATTGAGTCTTTCTGGTGAAGCTGACAATCGTGTGACCCCTGCGGAGGTGAAAGCAGGCTGTGAAGTGAAGAGGAGGGCAGCCACCCCCCAAAGTACGATCATCTGAACGCATTCACCCGGGCTGGGACTACAGCCCCTAGGGTGCATCCCTGCACACTCACCTGTTCACACTCAGGGGGAGGCGTTCACATTGCGCCTAAAATGCACTTTGTTTCCTCCGCGGCGCGGGAAGCGGCACGGGACTAAGCCCGGGACCAAGGGTGGGCCTGTCTGTGCGTGTCCGTGACTAGGCGAGACTGGACTGGGCCATCCTATTTTGATCACGGTAACATTTCCGATATTTCTATAAGCGTTGATCAACTTTTGTGGGCATTTTAAGATCGGACCTAGACTGGGGTTGGCTGTAGCTAGAAAGCTAGATAATTGTTTCCACCTTCATTTTACTAAAGTTGTGTTTTTTACATTTCCTTTTTATGTTTTTGTGTTTTTTGGAAGAACCCAAGTCCAAATAGCAAGATGGGCAAACCCAACCCCATAACCACACGCCCACAGACGCGGCAAAAAACCTCCTTAAATGGCTTAACCACCAATCCTACTGCCATAGACAAAATGTTACAACAAGCCATTGGAGCCGTTTCAAGTGCCATTGAGAGTACCAAACGAGGCCTCTCAATCACCCCATTAATTTCCATCGTTCCGCTGACACAAGGACCCACACTTCCATCACCCCCTAAATCACCGGGCACCGTCTATGATCTATCTAACAATGAGCTCCCGTGTGCACAGCTCCAAATTGCTCATTTATTAACATCCGCGCCTACTACTGTAAAAGCTCCTAAAGCTACTGTTAAGAGCTATAAGCGCCAACCAAGATCCAAGAAAGTCAAGCACTCTAACAAAACCTCAATAGTTGATAATAAAGAACCATAGGGTGCTATGGAGGGTTTAGTTTCTCCAAATCCTACATTTACACCTCCCGTCTGGGCAACTCACCTATTAATTGATTTGCTGTCGCATCTTGAACAACTCATCAAGACGCAGTTTAAAACACTGTCGAGTCGGATTGATAAGGTCATTACACTGCTGAATATAAGGGGTGTGGGAGGTAGTCACTCTTTCGCTACAAACGTTTTTTTCTGCTGATACTGCTACTTCTAGCAACTATCAGCCTCCAACAGGTGATGCCACTCTCAATGGTCCTCCTATCAAAAGGCTAGCTCTGGCGCCATCCCAAACGACTCGGTGTACCTCACCTCCTACTTTTTCCCAAGCTTGTAAGAACAACTCTAACGAGGTGACCCGTCCAAACCCTTTAAATCACACACACGGTTCTATCCCGAATCCCCCTGAAAACCTAGCAGTCCCACAGGGCAACTTACACCACCAGGTCTCCAGTGAAACTCACCATCAATTGCCCTGCTTGGACCTACCCTCAGCTGCTTCTCCTTATGTAGTTGTACTAGCAGGGGTTCCACCGTTAAATCCTGAGCGAACAGAATCCTACGCTGAGCTGAAAAATAAGTCCATCTACTGGCTAAACAAGAATAGACCACTCCCAGGATCTGCACAGGGGGGAAATTTTGTTCGCTCGAAGGGTTAGATGGCTGGGAGAGAAACATAAGGATATGGACGGGGATTGTGTGGTGATCAATTTTAGAGACTGTGGTGTAGTAAATCACATACTTGATAGGGGCATTAACATAGAATCTGGCACTATTTCTCCACTTCCTCTGGGTTACTTCTATCCTCCCGATCCGTCACATAGACGTATTGACCAATTTCAAACTCGATATAGTGGGCAGGTTAGAGCTAATACCATCTCCTTAGAGTACAGGTACAGCCCCCTGAACTATGTTGATTGACCACCACCAACTTTCAAAAGATGGAGCGAAACAACACGCCCCAGAGATGACGGCGATAGGGACCTGCGGGGGTTCATGTCGGAGACCACATCCCTAGAAAATAATGGACAAGCTGGGAGGAAGGTACAGATTTCACAAATTGACACTGAATGCCCCCTTACCACCAATGACTCCCCTGGCCATTCTCATACTAGTTTTTGCATGGCTAGGAGCTTACTTGCATCCACCGTTGTTCTAGTAGTGGAGGATAACAAGACTCTGTTTATTTCTTGGAATGTAACAGGCATTACATCCAAATTAGATCATCCAAAGTGGGGGGTGCTAATCAACCAGTAAGACCTTTGTTTATTCCAAGAAACCTGGGATTTGACACCTCCCCATAGAATTGGTTTTGCTTCCTACTCCATTCCCGCAACTCAGGGGTTGAGGGGACGTCCATCTGGGGGATTGTGTATATGGGTGGGTTCCCACCTGGGTTGTACAATAAAAGTGATCGATACACATTCCCTAGACACCGTCTGTATCCTTCTTTCCTTTTACAGCTGGTCTAAAAGTGGCAGTAGTTAATGTCTACTCTCGGCCATATCCCTCTTCCCACCCATCCCCTACTATAAATGATCTAGATCAGTTCCTTTCTACTCTCCCTGCCTCATCATTTAAATTCCTCGGGGGCGACTTCAATTGTCACTATTAACCCCTAGATGGCATCAGCACAGTCACCCTGGATCAGGATTCTGCATGGTCCATTCCAGAATGTACCATGCACCCAACAAACGGCTGGACCTCATTAGCTCTCCAGTTAAACAAGCTCACAATCTCCCACTCTCTCAGAGCCTGTAATGGAAGATTTCCATCTGACATACCAGGCAAACCTACATTTAACATACTGGGTAGAGGTACAACAATAGATTATATAATGGTACACATTGAATTTTGGATCTACATCAAGGATTTCAACGTAACTACCAGACACGATAGCGACCGTAACCTTTTAGTATTGGAAATAAACCTTCCGCTGGGTAACAGTCAAACGTCCCCCTCTGAAGAATCCTTGTCTCTACCAAATTTGATTAGTACAGCTGGTGGTAGACGAGTCAGATGGGGTAATCTTATCCAATCCGATGACAAGGTAGCCGCATTGTATCTACAAGCTATCCCTTTCTTAGAGAATACTTCTAGACTACCAGTGGAAAATCTTGATTCAACACATCAACTTTCTATAAAAAACATTAATCAAGATCTTCTTAGCAAAATATCAACTTTTTTTTTTTATAACTGGGAACTCTAAGGCACAACCAACACGTTCCAATCCTTGGTTTAATTCTTCTTGCAGACAGGCGAAAAGTGCACTTTTAAAACAGATAAAAAGTGGACCAATTATTAATATTAGTCTAGCAAGGAGTTTTTATAAGAATTTAATTGCTCACGATAAGCAAGAGTGGGAGGACAATAGATGGGCGTCCATCAAAACCGCACTCGATACCCGAGACTATAGGGCCTTTTGGAACCTAGTCAAAACGGGCCAGGTTGAGGGCTGTGATGCTATAGTGCCCAATCTAAGTGAAGAGGTCTGGATCACACATTTTAAAAACATGTACTCCTATACAACCAGGCCTCCAGCCGCCTCCCCACCTCTATATCGAACGAGTTAACCCTCCCCTCTGACCCTGGTAGTCCTAATGCGATAGCCCTGCCCTGTACCTTGCAAGAAGTAGTAGCGGTTCTGAAGGGCATACCATCAGGAAAAGCCCCTGGCTTGGATAGAATACCAGGGGATTTGTTCCATAGTGAACCAAAGGTATGGGCTCCCTACATTCGGCTTCTGTTCAATGCTATCCTTCAGGGCATGGAGGTCCCGCATACGTGGTTAGGGGCAGAAATTATACCCATATTCAAAAAGGGCTCTCCTTTGGACGCGGAGAACTATCGTCCGATCAGCCTAATCGACGTCCTCTAAAAACTGTTTGCTCGTTTTTTACTAGCACGGCTGCAGTCTTGGATGGATGAATTCCAGATATTAACCCCCCTACAGGCTGGTTTCCGTGCTAAGGTCTCCACCATCGACTAATTATTTAGACTTCAACTAATATTTTGGAAAACTGTGGTTTTGAGGGGGGTAGTTTGTATCTGATATTTGTAGACTTACGAGCTGCTTTTGATCTGGTCCAAAGAGACAAGCTCTGGGCATACTGAAAGATATGGGTATTCCTCTTTATATCCGCTCCCTTCTACAACGATTGCACCAGGACACCTTTGCAAGGGTACAGTATGGGAAAAAGGGGCAACTTTCAGCGCCTTTCCCAGTAGAAAAGGGGGTCAGGCAAGGGTGTGTCCTGGCCCCTACACTTTTTTCTCTTTTTTTGAATGGCCTGATTGCTGACCTCCAGGGCAAGAAAGATTTAGTTTCTCCACAGTTGGCAGATCGCAAAATAGCCGCTCTCATGTTCGCGGATGACATGCTCCTTTTGTCAAAATCACCAATGGGCATCCTGCGAACATTGGACGCGTTCTGCCAATTTTGCAAAAATAGAGATCTGGAGACCAATTTTTCTAAAACTAAGTATATGGTCTTTGGACCTAGCACAGCCAACTGCCCCCACCCACACATAGATGGAACGGCCCTTGAGAGAACCTCAACATTTGAATACCTAGGGGTGACTTTAAATGATCTGATGAAATGGGGATCCCACGTGGCCAAAGCCAATCTAAAGCAAGCCCAAGCAGCGGGGGGTATTCTTAAGGTACACAACCATTGTTCCCACAAAATCCTAGGCCCCCCGGTAGAAATCTACAAGACCCAAGCCAGAGGAGGTGCACTATACTGGGTCGAACTCTGGGGTAACGCAAGCACCAACTCCCTTGCTCTGACCGAGAAAGAGTTCTTTAGACACCTCTGAAGACTCCCCCAGAGTACCCCTATCCTCCCCTTGTGACTCGACTTGGGCACGGTCCCTATTTCGGACATAACTGCTAAACGCCCCCTTCCCTTCTGGTGACGGCTTTGGAGCACGCCTGAGCTCTCCAGCTATAGAGATGAACTCTGGTACCTGCTTTCTATTTTGGGGGTGGGGAAGATCCCCTGGATCATGCATATTAGAAATCTCTGCTATGCACTAGGGAGGCCAGAGATCTGGCTCTTACCAGAACAAACTTGCCCCGCTATTTTAAAAAAAAATCCCTTGCATTTGCACCTAAGGAATATCGTTTGACTTGTCTTCTACGAAATAGCTCACTTAGGGCCAGATGTAGGTCGCCAATTACCGGTCGGTAATGGACGATTTCGGCCGTTACCGACCGGTAATTGGTTTTTGAGATGTAGGGGGCCCGATTTTTACCGAATCAGTAAATTTACTGACTCAGTAAATTTACCGATTCGGTAAAATACCGAATCAGTATATGTACCGATTCGGTAAATCCAGATGTAGCTGTCACATTCAAGAGTGCCACAGGCCCTTTAGGAGTCGTTATTTACCCCCCAATCCTATTGGTAAATACCAAATTCCAGTGTACATGCACATCTGTGCATGTACACCTATGCCATGTGACACACAGACATGCCCTTAGCAATTGGGGTGCTACAGGGTGTCAAAGTGACACCCCGTTCCCCCTGCCTGGATTCGGTATTTACCGATTCTGTAAATACCGAAGCGGTATTTCCCATTGATTCCTATGGGCTTCAAGGCCGATAGGAATCAATGGGAAATACCGATTCGGTATTTACAGAATCGGTAAATACCGATTCTTACCGAATCGGTAATTGTGAAATTAAAACTACCTACATCTGCCCACTTCCAATTTTTTTTTTTTTTTTTTTAAAATCTTTATTTGTAACGGTTTCTTGACAAAAAACTACAGGTTATTATGGCTTTCAGGTAGGTTACACAGTTCCACATTTCATTCCGTAAGCGTATACATAACTATAATACGGCAGCTAGCGGTCCCGAGCAGGTCGGGTCTAAACATACAGCAGTACCCCACGCTGTTCTTCAACGCGGGACACCAATCTCATAAAGCGGTAAAACAGTACAGCATTACATGTCATCTGTGAAGGGCATACAGCACAACATCCCCACTTGAAGAATATTCATGAAGACTCTGCATAAGGACTTTTCCATAGCCTTGTGATACTGGACAGTTGTCATTCTCAAACTCACAGCCTTCTTCTCACATTCCCTCAAGCCTCACACAACCAATTTTCCTGTAAGTTGGGAGGAGCTCTCGCTCCAGGAGAGGCGGGTGAGTTATCCCATGTATGAGTCTAGTGGGTGTTCTTAGTAGGTGCGGTGGAATATTCAATGCATCTCCTACTCTTGACTACAGGCATCCGACTCCGTTGATGCTTCCGCCTCTCTCAATAAATAGTTCTGTAATGGACCCCAAATATCGCTCGGCCTGCTTCGTAGTGGAATCAACTCAGCATATACAGACTGCTGATCCTGGCAATATACCATGTCTGCAATCCAATCCTTGAACTTGGGGGCCCTCCCCCTGCCCCATCTACACGCTATACGTCTTTTGGCTAACAGCAGCGCAACTTCTACAAACTTGCGTACAGTTTTAGGTACATCCCGTGTGTATCCCAGCAACAGTATCAGCGGGTCCCTGTTGAGCACCCCTCCAGTCATAGTCTGTAGAGTGTCTAGTACTTGCATCCAATATTCATGCACCCCAGGGCACTCCCATGCTAAGTGGATAAATCCCGCCCCCTCTGCTTTGCAGCGTTCACAGCGAGCATTATCCGCCAGTCCAAATCGCATCTTTTTAACAGGTGTATAGTACAATCGTTGTAAGAATTTAAAATGTATAATCTTCAGCCTGCTACTAGACGAGATCCTGGCTGTGATGGCACAACAATAATACCACTGATCATCAGTGATCTCCACGCCCATGTCCTCGCCCCACTGGCTACGAGCTGAACTTCCAGGTGCCTGATTTTGGAGACTTATATTATTGTACAGCCTGGAAACAAGGTGGCGGCCATCAGATAAGAGCATTGCGTGTAGTGGCAACACCACTTCAGGTTCCCTCGGGAAGTCAGGTAGGAGCGCTCTCAGTCCCTGTCTAAGCCTGACGTAGTAGAAAACCTCCAAAGGGGAGGGCTTGACATCCTGAAATAGTTGTGCCCTGGTGCGAAACTGTCCATTGAGGAACACGTCTCCCCAGGTGGCCACCTTTAGGCGTTTACACAGTAGCTGGAAGCCTGTCTCCTGTAGGAGCGGCATATGAGGGTGGTACGTTAGTGGCAAAGCAGGTGAATATAGGTGCGTGGTATGAAGCATCTTCGCTATGCGAGTCCAAGCGTCTATGGTGCATGTCACCGTAGTGTACGGTGTGTCTATATCCCGCACTGCCCCGTATATCAAGCCATTAAGTGGCAGTGGTCGTGCAATCCAGTCTTCAGCAGCGACTTGTGGCATAAAGGGCGTGGGTTTAATCCAATGGTATACGTACTGCGCTTGCACAGCATTATAATAAATCTCGAAATCTGGTATATCAAAACCTCCTTTCTTATAAGGTTGCGTTAGAATGTTCCATCGCAATCTCGGTTGTTTTCCCCCCCAGAACCAACGAAGAAGTTCCGACCTCAACTGTTTAAAGAAAAAGGCCCCTGGATAATACGGGATGTTTTGGAAGAGGTATAAAAACTGTGGCAATATCACCATCTTTATTAGCGATGCTCTTCCTGCCATTGACAACGGTAGTGTCTTCCACCGCGTTACGTTATCCACCAATTTCGATATGGCCACACCATAATTCATTCTCACCGTCTCTTCTCTGCACAGGGATATCTGAATACCCAGGTACTTAAGATCCGAATCGCACCACTCCAACGGATAGTCCAGCTGGAACCTCTGGACCGCTTCCGTGAGCGGGAAAAACTGAGATTTTTTCCAATTAATTTGTATTCCTGACAGTCGGCCAAAGACCAGGAACTCCCGTAAAATAGGATTTAGATTAGTTTGCGGGTCCCTCACGTAAATCGTAATGTCATCGGCATACAATGACACACCAATTTGGCGTTGGAAGCAGCGAAAGGCACTGTCTCTGTGCAGTTGCCGGATACGACAAGCCAGGGGTTCTTTTGCTATATCGAAAAGCAATGGGGAGAGAGGGCATCCCTTTCTAGTGCCCCTGGTTATCGGGATAGGGGTAGACAGGAGCCCGTTGATGACTATTTTGGCCGTCGGTGCAGTATATAGCAGTTCCACCCAGCTGATGAACAATTTTGGAAATCCCATCCTGTGCAAGATGGCAATTAGATAGGTCCATTCAACCGAGTCGAATGCTTTTGTGGCATCTAGGAATATGGCGGCAACAGGGATATCAGGTGCTATCGTTTGAATTAAGGAGAACAACTTTCTTAGATTATGCGACGTGGCACGGCCCGGTACAAAACCAGCCTGATCCGGCAGTACCAATTTAGACATTATCAGTGAAAGACGCGTCGCTAGAACTTTAGCTAGAATTTTAGCGTCGCAGTTTATCAGAGACAGCGGACGGTAGGAGTCTGTATCTGCTGGGTCCTTCCCCGGTTTCAACAAGGAGGTAATAACCACTTCCCTCATCGATCTCGGCAACACACCAGCTTCCAGAGCGTTCGTATATACTTCGCGAAGGACTGGCGCCATGATATCGATGTAACATTTGTAAAACTCCGCAGGGAGTCCGTCCAGTCCCGTCGCCTTACCATTAGCCAATGACATTATTGCGTCGCGAATTTCCTCGAGTTCCAGCGGCGCACTAAGGAATGCCCTGTGTACATCGCTAAGCCAACACAGTGCAATGTCATCCAGGAAGCCACTCACATCAACCGCAGTGGTTTGTTGCTAGGTGTAAAGGTGACCATATTGTGTCAGAAATTCCCTCCGGATGCTCTCAGTATCACAATACCGCTCCCCATTTTGCGCCATTATCTCTAACACATTGGAACTAAAACGTGGTTTCCGCGTCATTGCAGCCAGTACTTTGCCCGGTCTCTCCCCCTTGCAATACCGACGCGCCGTCCAGTACTTCCCTTTGAAATTGACCTCTCTTACTGCTTCTACCTCATATTCAGTTAGTTTATCTCTAAACATCTTATGTAATCCTGCGTCTGGTCGTGCCGTCATTTCAAGTTCAAGCGCTTTCAGTTCACGATCCAACCTGCTCAACGTCCCCTTATGTCCCTCAGCACTCCAGCTCCCTTAGATATGCAGACCCCGCTTATCGTGACTTTCAATGCCTCCCACACCGTTTCCACACTATCCACCGAGTCCTTGTTCCTAGGGAAGAAGTCTTCGATTTCAACCCCCAGCTCAGTCTTAAACACTGTGTCTAATAGCATGGATGGAAGCATCCTCCAGGGAGGTCTCAATCTATTATGACCCGGCACTGCCAGCTCCAGCACCACCGGGCAATGGTCAGAGTAAGTCCTTGGCAAGTGTGTTACCGTGCCCATCCCTTCACATAGTCCCTTTGTCACGAAGCAGTAGTCCAATCTAGCCCAAGTGTTAGTGTAAGATGTGAAGTGTGTACCTTCCCTGTGTGTGGGGTGTGTGTGCCTCCAACTATCCACCATCCCAGCTTCCTCTATAATGCCTACCAATATATCTCGTGCTTGTCTGTTGTATTGTGCGCATCCATCCGATCTGTCCATACCAGGAATTAAAGCTACATTAAAATCCCCCCCCCCAAAGAACATGAGAGGCACCCGCCCCCAATACATGCCCCCAAATCGTCACGAAAAAATCTGGGGTGTCAACATTAGGAGCATAGCAACTCACAATTGCAACAGTGTCCATGCCCAATCTTCCCCATATTAGTACAAAGCGCCCATTAGGGTCCAGTATCTCACCAACCAACTGAAAGGGCACAGAGCTTCTGATAAGTACAGCAGTGCCTCGAGAGTACGAGGAATATGAAGCAAATTTCCTGATCACAGCCCACTTCCTAGCGAAAGGTGGGTCCAGCCGCGGCTTAAAGTGTGTCTCCTGCAGCAGGGCTATGTGCACATTATGCCTATCCAGATAAGAAAGTACATTTCTCCCCTTCCTCGCATCATTTATGCCCCTCACATTCCATGACATAATTGATATCAAGTTTCTAGATTTAACAGCCATACAGTCCTGTGGCAAATATAATAATGCTCAGACCCACTCCCCCGCACCACCCGCCAGCCATCTCAGTGCACATCCTCCACATAGAATGCTGCGTCCTGTGCAACCATTGTCCGAAGTAGCCAACCTGTACAACCAAACGTAGTTTCCCCCTCCTCCCCCACCCGATTCAAACGCCCCAATAGGCCCTCCCTCCTCCCAATCAGAGTCTATAACATCCTCCCAAATCCTCAATCCCCTTAGTAGTGTTTTCATCATCCATACTGCATGCATTCCCCGCCCATCCCCCTCCCACTGAAGCATCCCCAACTCTCCAGCAATTCTACCCCCACCTCCCCCAGCACCGCAAGCAAACCCCCAATAAGCTGCAGTGCAAAATCCAATGTTAATGGGGCACACCCTAGTGGGGCCATCGAGAGTGCGCACTTCATCACCCCCTCCATCCTCTACTCCGTTACGAACCTCCCTACGGAGGGTTCCACGAGAGAAGGGGGTGTTGCCTGGCATACGTTACCACCGTCAGTCTCAGCGCCGAGCGGCCCAGCATCTCGGTCCCACAGCATCAGTTTTCATACATAGTTTTTAGTCCAGCATTTCTGTTGCAGCTATCCACGGTCTTCTCATCGAGTCGCAAGTCAGACGGCATTCCATACCAATAGTTGCCGACGAAAGGTCAATCCTCTTCATCTCCCGCTTCTTCCGCTGCTCGGCGTGGACCTTGCCCCTTTCTCAGTGTTTTTAGGAAGTCTTCAACCTGCTGCGGATTCACAAAGAAATGTTGTTTCGCTTGATGTGTGACTCTGAGCTTTGCAGGGTATATTAAAGCATAATCAATGTTCAGGTTCCTCAGTTTCTTTTTCACCTCTAAAAACTTCCGTCGCTGGTCCTGTACCATCGGCGTGAAGTCCGGGTACAGGGAAAAGTTAACTCCATCACATGACAACTGTTCCGATGTTCTTGCAGCCCGCAAAGCTGTATCCCTATCGCGATAATTCAGCAATCGCGCTATGATCGGTCTGGGCGGCGCACCAGGTTTGGGTGTAGGGCCCAATGAGCGATGCGCTCGTTCGACGATGAATTGTTGCGAAAAAGCCTCCGCTCCCACCGCCGTTTTTAGTATCCGCTCCACATAGTCTTCCATCCGCCCAGTGTTCGTCGATTCCGGCACACCAATCACGCGTATATTATTGCAGCGGCTGCGCGCTTCCAACTCCTCGTTCTTTGCAGCAATCACCCGGAGGATGTTGTCCATTCTGGTCAGCCTGGTATCGTGGGACCCCACCTGATCATCATTGTCCGATATCCTCCTCTCCGCCGCTGTGATGCGTTCCTCGTGAACGTCCATTTTTTGTGCAATAGCGTCCATTCTGGAGGAGAGCCGATCCACCTTGTCCACCACTGTCGCAAAGCCCTGTTTCATCTCTTGTAGGATATGGTGCATATCTGGTGCAGGAGCGCCATGGCTGGTCCCTGCTGCCGTCGCGTTTTGAGAACCTCCAGAATCCGAGTCCAACCTGGCGTTTTTCTTAGATGGTGGGGCCGAATCGAAGGACAATTTTGGTTGTCTAGTGTCCTGGCGCCCCATGACAGCTACCTTTATTGTTCTTGGTCTGGTGCCAGACGTTCCCTTGCCACCTCCGCCAACGGGCGAACAGGAGGCTTCCGTCATCAACTAGCGCAGCCCAACAGTTTTTGAATGTTCGGCCCGGTTAGCTTCTATACCGTTGGCTGTAATCCCGGTCTTCAGCTAGCACTACTCCGTCTCCACCACGGGAGCCCACCAGCACCCTGATTTTCCGTAGCAGTCTCTGCTCCCCTATGTCGTAAATAGCGTGCAGTCGCAGGATCGGTCCAATCGTGCAAGGCGCCAAAGCCTTCTCAATGCCACCAGTGTAAGGCAGCTATCAACACTGCGCAATTAGCCCCGGACTCGAGTTAGCACCTCCCCTGGCTCAGGCCTGGCCGCTAGTATAGGATTCTCCACACCTCAGGGGGGGGATCTGTTTCGCCGTACGTGGTCCCTCAATGGTGCTCCAGACTGCGTTGGCCCACCATGGCTATCAGTCTCTGTGCTTTCCACGCTAGTAGTCGGTGCCCCCTGGCGCTACCCCAGTGCGATCGGTACACCAAACCAGGAGTCGCTAAAGTACAATGGCGCTCGGCATCTACCTCATCCAGTGGCAGTTGTATGGTGTTCTTCGCCCCCTCATATGTGACGCTGCTCTCCTTGAAAACACCTCCGAGCCACAGCCGCTTTTCCTGAGTGTTCAACCGTTAGCCGGTCATCATGCAACTTCAAAAGCTCTTTTGGCGCCAATTCATCCGTAGCGCTTGAGCTCCGATTCTCCTCCTGAGCAGTGGCGCAAATTTCCTCACACCCCCGGGGATCAAGGCGGGCATCACAGGGGTATCCGCAACAGTAGGACTACTGTACATACCTCCCCACCGGCGGTCGCAGCTCATTCGGCGCCACGTCGTGTCTCTGTACCGCTCCCGTGGTGCCAGTTCTCCGCCAGTATCGTTGATGGTGCCTGTTTGACTGCCACCCTCACCAGGTAGGGCGATAGCGTATCTAGCCGTCCCTCCAGGGCCCCGCTCCGGTCACGAATACTCTCGCTCAGTCATCAGCCGGATTGGGCCCTCTGCCCTCGTGGGCACCACGTCGTCGCGTAGTCTCCGTGCCCGGGCTCGCGCAGCGCAGTCTCCGATGCCCTGGCCTGTCAGAGCTTCACTCGGTGATAGCTCCGTCACCGTGTATCCGTTACTCCCCAAAATTTCAGCGAGTGCAGGAAACCAGCAACTTTATCCTTTCCCAAGTTTACATCGGCGAAGGCGGTGGTGAAAGCAGGATAATATGAAGGATATCAGCACAGGCTGCAGGAGCCTCACTCTAGTGCGGCCATGCTGCTCGTGCGCCCTCTAGCACCCTTGCCACTTCAAATTTACCTACTCTTAAATACCGATTCGGTATGATTCGGTATTTAAGAGTAGGTAAATCGGAATTACCTACATCTGGCCCTAGGTGTCTTGACTCTTAGATTCCTGGAGGTAACATCTGTTTATCACTTTGAGCAGTTACTCGATCAAATCCAGCCCCCTCTGGCCCAAAACTTATATCTGCAATTCAGATATGGAACACTTCCTCTCAGGGCTTACACTAACAAGTGGAAAGGCGCATTAACCCCTGTCCAGGGCTGTCCAGGATGCGACGCTATTGTAGAGTCTGATTTGCATGCTTTGTTATTTTGTCCCTTATACAAAAAGGCCAGAGCGAAATGGATTTTCCAACTATGCAAGAACTTGGGCTATAGGAACTATCTCGAGGTGTTTAGACTTTTAAATTATGATACATCTTTTCTGACAATATTTGATATTTCCAGGTTTCTACACTCTATGTGGTGTACTAGGTGTGCAAAGATTATAAAAATAGTAAAAGAGACATGTGTTGAACCCGTCCCCTGCCAGCAGACCTGAATTCTGGACGTTCATCTGTTTTACCCATGGTCATTATTTAAACCCGATCATACTGTAAACTCCCGACTATTTACATGTACTGTTTTGCAGGGTTTTGCCCTATTTTTAGCACATTTTATCGGATGGTTTTATAATTTTATGAACAATTTGTCTGAGATTTATTTGTGATATTTTTGTATCTAATGTCGTTTTTATCTTTGTTGGCCATAGAATTTTGAGAAATGCCTTTTATTGAAGTTTCTGTATGCTTTTATGGCCTCAGGGCCGATAATAAAGTTTTCTTGACTGACTGATATTTCCTCTAAACCCATAGAGTCTTGAGTTGATTTCACCACAGATTCTTTTAACACAGCTCCAATGATTTTCTCTTCAGCAATTATGCTTTAATCCTTTATTTCTGCTTGAATATCTTCTGCACCTAGCCTGGATAAAGCGTCAGACTTTCCATTCTAGGCTCCTGGTCTATATAGGATCACAAAGTCATAATCCGCAAAATATAATGACCAACAAAGCTGTATGGGTGTCAAAGTTTTTGCTGACTTCAGAAATTTCAAATTTCGATGGTCTGTGAAAACCGTGAGAGTATGCCGTGCACCCATCAAATAATGTCGCCACTCCATGAATGCATCCTTTATTGCTAATAAATAGTTCTCGGTAATTATGTAATGCACCTCTGCAGATGTCAATTTTCGAGAGCGAAAGGCCACTGGATGTAATTGACCCGTGGTTTTGTGCCTTTGTGACAATACTCCACCCAAGGCCAGGTTTGACGTATCAGTTTCTATATATAAAGGTTCAGAAGGATCTGGATGAAGCAGAATTGGAGCTGAGGTAAAGTCCTTCTTCAATTTCTCAAATGCATCTTCTGCCTCTTCTGGTCAAGTTGACCCCTTCTTCAACAGCTTGGTCAAAGGAATCAGCTTCTTTGAAAAATCTTGAATAAATCTCCTGTAGAAATTGGCGAAGCCGACAAAACTTTGGACTTCTTTCACAAATGTTGGCGATTCCCACTCTGTTACTGCCTTGATCTTGTTCTCTTCCATGGTAATTCCTGTTGGTGATAGCACAAATCCCAGAAAGTCTACAGTATTCAAGTGAAAAGCACATTTTTCTAACTTGACGTACAAGTTATTCTCCCTCAACCGCTGAAGAATTCCTTTCATGTGTTTCTTATGTTCTTCCACTGAACTAGAGTGTATCAAAGCAATTAGATCAATGAACTCTTTCAGCACATCATTAATAAAATATTGGAATGATGCTGATGTATTGCAAAGACCATAAGGCATTACTTGATATTCAAAGAGTCCATGTTTAGTTCGGAAGGCTGTCTTCCATTCATCTCCTTGCTTGACCCAAACCAGATGGTATGCCCCTTTCAAATCTAACTTAGTATAGATGTATGCATGCTTTACTTGATCTAACAAGATCAAAATTAAGGGCAGGGGGTAACGATTCTTGATGGTGATGCGATTAAATGCCCTATAATCGATGCACGTTCTCAGACTGCCATCTTTTTTAGGAATGAAGAAAAGAGGCTTAGAGACCTGAGATTGAGAGGGTCGGATGAAGCCATTACTAAGATATTTCTGTAGGTAATCCATTAGATGCTGGTCTTCTTTCTCCGTCAAGGTGTAAAATCGGCTAGGGGGAAGGTTGGAACCAGGCTCCAATTCGATCTTGCAATCGAATTCTCTATGAGGTGGAAGCTACTCTTCCTCGGACTCACTGAACACATCTTTACAATTCTTGATATTCAGGAGGCAATTACATGGTTTGAATCACACAAACTGAGGCGTCTCCTTCACTCAAACGATACACTCGGTTATCCTCTGGTTCCTTCCTGTCATGTTCGTAGCAGTTTTCCTTACAAAACTCTGAATTCAATACTATAGTTCCGGCACTCTAATTGATGGTTAGATTATGCTCAGTGAGCCACAGAAGCCCCAGTATTAACTGGAACTGAGGAGCATCGATTAAATTAAATTGCAAAAATTCCCCATGCGCCTCCTGGGTTTTCAACTGAATTAACTCTGTGTGGCTTACTATGGGTCCCAATGAGAGATTTGTCCCATTGACTGCTCTCACCGCTTCACTTTTCTCTTTCCGTATTGCTCTGGTTTCAATTTTTTCAGCAACCCTTAAATCGCGAAAATTGCCAGTGGCCCCAGAATCCATAATTACAGTGACTTGTTTTAAGATGATTTCCCGGAACTGGAGCGTCATAAACAGGATGAGATGTGGCGAAGAGGACTGCAGGGTATTTGCCAATGAATGAACCTTTGGAGATGTTTTCACATCTGCAACCACCAGTCCAACTCCCTCTACTGATGGCGCGAAGCGTTTTTTGACAGATTCTGTTTTGGCTTCTTTGGACAATTGCGCACAAAATGTCCTCCTCCACCACAGTATAAACACTGTTTATTCGCTCGCCGTTTTTCTTTCTCCTCCTTAGTTAGTGGCCCACGTATAACTTATATCTGCATAGGTTCAACCCCGGTCTAAGGATCATTTCCCTTTAAATTGTCTATGCTTGCACAATTAAACCTGGGGGTGCAGGAACATAATTCTCTTTGTTTCTCCCCTCATAGATCACTCCGTCGAAAATCGATTTCAAGTACTAGATCAATTAATGCAGATATTCCTGTGGTTCTGTTGGGTACCTGGGCCAAAGCATCCTTTAACTCATCTCGTAATAGCCAATAAAAAACTGCTGCTCGCTCATTCTCTGGCCATTCTGTTTCCACTACTAGTTTGTTAAATTGGGCCGAATAAGCAATTACATCTCAGTCGCCCTGTTTTATCTCTAATAGTTCAATATCTCTGGCCTGTGTTGCTCTTCGTCAATCAAAGATCCTAAGAAATTATTTCTTAAATTCCTCTAAATCATATAGTATTGGATCATTTCGGGTCTTCACTGAGATATGATAGTATGAATACCACTCGCGACTGTGCGTCGGGGAAAACCGCTGGACGGCACAGGAAATGTAAAGTAGATTGTGTCAAAAACACCTGAGCCATCTGTGGGTCTCCATTAAATCGCTCAGGTGGGGCCAAAGGAATCACCGGGGACAAGGAATGTATTACCTGTGTGGTAACCTTGGGTGATGAAGCTGTGGGATCGCTAGGAAATCCCTTGTGAGTAGAGGAGCCTTGAAACTGGTGCCAGACACTAAACTATTTATCTTTATGGTAAAATCTGTAGTGTCTCTCTTTGAACTTATCAAATCCTGTTGGAGTTCTCGGTTCTCCTCTCTAACTGCTACTAGCTCCTTCTGTATACCATCCAGAACTTCTCCTAACCTTTTGAAATCTACTCCTTCTGCCATTCTGCTCAGGTGCAACAACAGCGTGGGCACTTCACTCTGTCAGGGCCAAATTTCACTCTAGGTGCACGGGAGCAGAACAACGCTAATTCCTTATGCCCCACTACGGCTTCCCAGCAAACGTTTTAGACTTTCAAGTGAACGCTGTAGAAACCGCAGGGGGGGCAGGGGATGGAACAGAGAAGAGACTGCCACCTGTCTTCACTCCGCTTCTTCTTCTTCTTTCTTCCTGTTATATACTGTGATTGAGTCTTTTCTTATGTAGAAGCTAGGGAAAACAAGTATATTATGCCTCTTAAAACTGTTCAATCTTACTCATTTATTTGCATTATTTTCTAGAATCTTTTCCCTTCTATAACTTACCCAGAGTTTAGGTGACCTTTGCCTCTCTTCTTTCTTCTATTGGTGTGCTGCCTTACTGCAACTGCAATGTCAATACATTTCTTTTAGTCAGATTATTGGTTCATACTGCCTTGCCTCTAATATGTACCTGTTCCTTTTTCTTAGTTTATCACCTTGGCTAGTTACATATGACACTGTCTATTTGTTCTGAATTAGGTAAGTATATTTTCATTAAGTCCTTTTTTTAATGTTTACTAAATTCAGTAGTGATTGCCCAAAATGTACTTTTTGAAATCCTAGGTGTGAGTGGGCTAGAATTATTTCTAGTCAGGAAACATATTATTTATTCTTTTAAACTAAACATCTAGGACATTCTCAGTGTGTGCACTAGGTGGCACTGTACAACTAAGGTATGCCTGAACGACAGCTAAAATAATCTCCTTCAGCTATTTACGTGTAACTTCTCAAACTGAAATGTCAAATTCAAACAAACTTGGTAAAAGGATCTTTTTCTTTACAAACTAAGAAATACTTTTAGTGGCTAAATACTTAGAGACATATTCTCCACATATACGTTCCCTCAACAAGCTCCCTCCCAAGACTCCTCACTGTAATGCGTGTTTGCCAAGCTTTGGAACGCCGAAAATTTCTGAATGCTGGTTATTGCTGCAAGACTGGAATTCAGAAGAGCGCGACCTATATTCCCCTAACTAATCTATTTTCGCACCGGTATCCTCTGAAGCTGCTACTATGTCGAAGTCTTCAGGTGAAGTGCGCAGTGTGACACGCGCTTCACCTGGACACTCCGGATTGCTTTCCATGTCTGGACCCCTAATTTGCAGGCTTGCAGATTGCATTTTGGTGGCCATCTTGGGTGCCTTTGAAACTCCAGTACTAGCAAATAATGAATGCTCTTCTTTCCATTAAGCCCTCTAAGACAGCCCAATACCCTGCAGCGACTTTTCAGGTTAGTTGACTGAGTGGTTCTGACAACCTTTTTAAATGTGCTCAATGTATGTAGGCCCCTAACCCCCCGCAGAGTGCTGATTCACCCTTGCTATAAGCCGGGTAGTATTTAAGTAGTGCCCCATTTAGACTTTCACTCTCTATCCAGTCCTGCATTCATCCTGACAGAACCTTGTCCTTATTTACTGTCTGTACCAACACACAAGCACTTAAACAATCACTCTCTGTCAACTGATAGCACTCTCACTATGTAGTCAGTGTCCATACACCTTTTTGAATAGCTCATGCATAACACACATGGTGCTACAGTGAAATGTGTGCAATGTATGCAGGCCTGTAATCCCTAACAGACTAATAATTCACCCTTGCAATACGCCAGGTAGTATTCATGCAGTGTCCAATCAGCCTATCAGTCTCTCTCCAGTCCTGCAATTAGCCTAACAGAACCATGTCCTTATCTAATCGCTGTGCCAACACAGAAGCGCTTACAAACTGACTCCTCTGTCAACTTTCATCACTCTCACTATCTAGTCAGTGTCCATACACTGGTAGAATGCCTCAGGCATTAACACACATAGTGCTACAATGAAATATGTGCAATGTATACAGGCCCCTAACATCAAGCAGAGTACTGACTCACCCTTGGAATAAGCCAGGTAGTATTCATAAAGTACCTGTCACTCTCTGTCCAGTCCTGCAATCATCCTGACAGAATCATGTTCTTATTTACAGTCTGTGCCAACACACAAACACTCACTCTTCTATCAACTCACAGCACTCTCACTATCTAGTCAGTGTCCATACACCTGTAGAATGCCTTAGGTATTAAGGCACATAGTGGTACAGTGAAATATGTGCAATGTTTGCAGGCCCCTGACCCCCAGCAGAGTAGTGATTCACCCTTGCAATAAGCCAGGTAGTATTCCTACAGTGCCCCACTCAGACTGTCACTCTCTGTCCACTCCTAAAGTCATCCTGACAGAAGCATGCCCTTATCGATTCTCTGTGGCAAAACGCAAGCACTTATAAACTGGCCCTACTGTCAACTACCAGCAGTGTAAATATCCAGTCATTACCCATGGACTTGTATAGTGACTCAGGCATTAGGATAAGCAGTGCTACAATGAAATGTACACAATCTTTGTAGGCCTCTAACCACTAGCAGACTACTAAATCACCCTTGCAATATAGGTAGTATTCATGTAGTGCCCCAATCAGCCTGTCATTCTCTGTCCAGTCCTGCAATGATCTTAACGTAACTGTGTCTTTATGTAATCACTCTACCAAAACCTAGGGAGTTATAATTTCAGCATTCTATTTTGTTGCAGTACTCTAATCATTCAGTCAGTATTGATTTAGTTATGAAATGACTTTGGTAGTAATACATCAAAACAGATAGGGCCCGATTCACAGAACTAACTTAAGACAAAATCCTAAACTTACTACCATTTTGGTATTCACAGAAGGCAATTACTCATTTTGGTATTCACAGAAGGCACTTGGGGCCATATTATCAAGAAAGCGCGATACATTATCGCCGATTTTGTCGGCTGGAAACTGCTGCTAAAGTGGCGATAATGGGCTTGATAATATGCCCTTGTGAATTCCCATAGAAGCCCAGGTTCTGGTGTTAACCTGGGCTTCTATGGGAATTCACAAGGGCCTATTAATCAGCCCTTTATCGCCGATTTAGCGGCAGTTTCCTGCCGATAAAAGCGGTGATAACGTATCGCCCTTTCTTGATAATATGGCCCTTAGTCATTTCGGTATTCACAGAAGTTAGGAGTCCTAACTTTAGGACTACTAAATGCCTTCTGTGAATACCGAAAGTCTTAAAGTTAGGATTTATCTCAGTTTAGGAGTAGTAAAGTTAGGTATCCTAACTTAAGGACTCCTAAATGCCTTCCGTGAATACCGAAAGTCTTCAAGTTAGGAGTTTTCCCATTTTAGGAGTCCTAAAGTTAGGATTCCTAACTTTACTACTCCTAAACTGAGAAAAATCATAACTTTAAGACTTTCGGTATTCACAGAAGGCATTTAGGAGTCCTAAAGTTAGGTCTCCCAACTTCTGTGAATACCAAAATGAGTAAGTGCCTTCTGTGAATACCAAAATGGTAGTAAGTTTAGGATTTTGTCTTAAGTTAGTTCTGTGAATTGGGCCCAGTGTGTTCATCAATATTACCGAAAAAAGTCACAATGACTAAAAAAAACAAAGAAGGAAACAACAATAAAAGGAGTATTATTTGAAGAAAAACAGAACAGCAACATTTAGATGAAGAACAACATGTGGGAAAAAAAAATCTTGTGGTAAGACAACCAAAGTATGTATTAAAATGACTTTCACTGCCTAGAAACAGTGTGCACAATGTGGAAACTAGAAACAATACCTCAAGAAGAAAGAACAATAATAAGAAAAAAGGAATAATTAATGGGAAATTAATTTTTCAAGAAAACATACATGGCAAAGGGAGAAAGAGCCAATTTACTGAAATAAGAAAAATAATGTTTTATAATAGAGTCATTTTTAATTTGTTGAAAAATGTGAGGAAATATAAAAAAAATCGGCATTTTATAAAAAGAAAAAACATATTGAAACCTTTGTTGAAAAGGCTTTTGAACTGAAAAGGAAATTATTCATTTTATTATTAAATGGGATTCGATAATTAGATAAGCCAATATCTTTTATGAAGGCCAAAAGTAAAAGGAAGAGATTAATTAACAGAAGTAACATTTGTGATGTTCTTTGTGGTGAATGGAAACACAGTTCAAGGTCCGAGCCTTTTTTTAATAAAGAGAGTTATTTTCAAACCAATACATGGTTGCATGCAGTTGACACCATTGGTCGTGCTTATTATAGCAATATTTTTAATTGAATTAAACAGTGCACTTGTGCATGGGTAAGTATCAGATGTAATAAAAATTTGTGATGAAATAGAGTTTTGTTACTTTGGTCCTAATGATGAGAGTAGAGAAAGTGAGACATTGATAGAAGTAGGTGTTGAAGGAAACGTGGAAAAGATAAGTGCAGAGAAATTTGAAGAAGACATTTCAAAGTATTTGTTGTCGAGAAACTCACTATAAGAATCAGATTAAGACTGTTGATCTGTATTTAAAAAGTGAAAAAGAAAATAATGATAAGTGGAAGGAATTTGCAACTTATTTGTTGGTAGAGGATTGCTTTGATTTGGGTACTAATCAACGTACTAATCAACGTCAAATATTGTTATAACAAATTAGAGGATAATAAAATGCGAGGAAGGGCCGTGCATAATGATCTGGGGTTGGTAGATATTCCTCAAGAACTGATTAATTTAAACACGTATGAGTTTATCCTGTTTCAATCTGTGCACCCATTTCAAACTGTTGTTCGTATGGAGCCTAAAACAGGTAAATTGCCTCCCACCGATTTACAGAGAGGATTAAAGGGAAGAGTTGTATATTTAACTTTAGATTTAAAGAAACATATTGAAACTATTGGTGTAGAGAATAAAAAAAAGGAACCATTAAATATTCTAGTGAATGGTGTTACTACTAAGAGTAAGACAATCTGGCAGGAATTAGTGGATGTCAGGAAAGTGCAAAAGGTAAAATTGTATCTTATAAAAAACAATGATTTGTAAAATGATGTGTATGTGGAAGAAGAAAAAACACCTTTAGGAGATGATAGTGGAGAGTCAGATTGAGAAAGTGGACAAGACAAAAACTGAAGAAATTTATGAACATTATAGTGTACATCCTTTACATTCTAAAGAAGAGTTGGGGAATACTATTGTAATTCGAATATATGAATTACGCAAACATTAATCCCGCATACCATGACTCCACATTTATTACAATGCATGAGCCATTCCTCCGCAGTACCATCACTCCTCAATCTTTTACCCCGCATATAACTTTACCATGCATGCCTTTACAACGCAAAGGCATGTGTGGTGAAGTTATAAACTTAGTAAACTTAGTGAATGTACTTACCACATATATATATATATATATTCACTGAAAAAACCATAGGTTATAGACCATATATAGTTAGGAATTAGCATTTACAAAACCTTATTTTACTCACACAAAACCATTGAAATTCCATATATAGTTAGTTGCACTAACTATATATCGCGCACCCGCAATCCACTGCTGATGATGTCACATATTACATCATTCATGACATGGTCAGTGACATCACTGATGACATCACTGATGACATCTCAAATGACATCACTGATGACATCACTGATAACAACATCCAGTGATTTTTTGTTTCTATAAAGTTTAAATATGTCTTACATATTGAAGAATGAGTGGATGTGTAAGTGTCTGGACGAAGGATTTAGTAGGTGCATGACTGACTGTATGAGTGAGTGATTAAATGTGTCTCACTGACTGCATGGGTTAGTGACTAAACTGTCTTAATTTGTGCATCATTATGTCTGTTGTTCTGTAAACTGCTGCATGTGTTGATCAGTAGCTATATGAGTAACTATATGGGTTATTGATTGATTGCCCAAGTATTTGTATGGGAGACTGAGTGTGTGTGTGGCTAGCTGGGAGGTGTGTGACTCTGTGCAGATCAATCTGTACTTGTATCAATGATTGTATAAGAAGGTAAGTATGTGTTAGTATATGTTTGAAAATGTAAGGTGCTCTATGTTTAACTGTATAGACAAGAAAATGGAAGTGTCATTGATTCTTTACAGGACTGACTAGGTGTGTGAGTAACTCCATGGATGAGTGGCAGACTGTGAGTGTCTGTATAGGTGTATGAGTGCATATGATAGTGTTGTAAAGATGAGTGATTGTATGTATGAATGATTGTATGGGTGAATGAGTGAAGGTGTGTGTAGACGTAGCAATCAGTGAGTGCGTATGTAGTAACTAGTATTGGTGTGTCAATGGTTTCAAAAATTATACTCTCTTTTTAACACTGGGTGAAACAGAGGTTATATTAAAATGTGAGGAGATGCATTGTATTGTCACATGAATGATATCATCAGTGATGTGGTCATTGATGTCAAATGAGATGTCATCAGTGATGTCATCAGTGATGTCATTTGAGATGTCATCAGTGATGTCATCAGTGATGTCACTGACCATGTCATGAATGATGTAATATGTGACATCATCAGCAGTGGATTGCGGGTGCGCGATATATAGTTAGTGCAACTAACTATATATGGAATTTCAATGGTTTTGTGTGAGTAAAATAAGGTTTTGTAAATGCTAATTCCTAACTATATATGGTCTATAACCTATGGTTTTTTCAGTGAATTTTCAAGGTTTTGTAAATGCTAATTCCTAACTATATATGGTCTATAACCTATGGTTTTTTCAGTGAATTTCATTGGTTTTTTAACAGCTAATATCTGTAGCTGTAAAATTTATTCTTCTTTAAATCCAAAAATATATTTTATATGTTTATGAATAATTATTTTTTTAAATATTTTTTTTTCTTCGTTCCCGCTTCGCGAATCGGGAAGCTTACAGTAAAAAAATGTTCAGAAAAATAAAAAAAAAAGTTCTTTTCAGAACTACCTCCCCGTTATTAAAAAATTGGTACAATATTTGGAACTGTGCCAACCTCTATTTCTCTTAGTTCGCTTCCTAGTTCGCTCGCTGGTACGCGAACTGGAAGCGAACCAAAAACAGTAAGTATAAGGGAAGGAAACACACACTTATGTTAAAAGAAAGACAGCTATAGGGGAGTAAACTAGAGATACTATTACCCATAATCCACTACTGATGATGTCACATATTACATCATTCATGACATGCTCAGTGACATCATCAGCAGAGGATTGCGGGTTTTTTGGCAACATGCCTTATCCACGGTTTAATAACGCTGCCTTTTGCTTTATATAAGTTTTCAAATTGTATGAAATATATACCAATAGGTCTTTATGAACCTTTAGGTAGTGCTTTTGTTCATGAGGTCTGGTCGCTTCCATACACATACAGATGTTTCAAAGATGATCAAGAAGTTTATCTGAATGGAGAGGAATGCACTGAGATGCCAGATCATTCACTAATGTGTAGGCACATACAGTTACACGATTCATGCAACAAACACCGACCAAATATGGCTTGCGTGTTGCAAGGCACGCCAGTTCCTGCTATCATCCCCACGTTCAAGTTGTTGGAAAATGGTAGTTATTTGATGCTCAATAATGAAGATTGTTCTGAGTTAATTAAAAGTATTCCTTTTATCGTAACAGTAAGTGAACGGGTTATTTGCTGCAGAAATGTTCTATTTCCTCCCACACATGAACATAGGGAGTTTTCAATCTGGCCACAAATACCAACCTTGGGACACGTTTCAACGGCATGACAAGAATAAGAGCTCTTTTGTCTCAGAGAGAGGTGGCCTTGAGTTCGGCCCGTGAAACTTTCGTACTTCACATAGCGAACACCCGTACACAGGTTTGCCTTTCAATTTCAGCAACATGTTTCCGACTATCTTTAACGCATCCTCCACAAAATCCCTGGCACACTTTTTTAAAGTTGTTACCAGTGGTCTCGTGACTTCATTTGAGAAAATCTTTGGAGTCATCCCTGCTCCCTTTCATTCCATTTTCTCCACTCTGGTTCGTGGATTGCATTTTTACTTGCATTACCAGCGGACGCTCTTGTGCTTTTTTACATTTTTAAATATGGATGTCCCTCCTATGCAACCTCCGACCCTGCAGCTGCTGACACTGTTCCGCAATCGCATGCTAGAATATTATGGCACAATGCCGTTGGCGATATTAAGCACGGCATATGGATTATCTTTTCGGTTCTCCTACTTCACCTGTGTCCAGCCTGTATTTCACTGCCTGACCTGTGATTTCGATTGGGCCATTGATTTGTGTCTCTGCGGACCGGTTTCTCCTGACGTCGACTTTAATCAGCTGATGACTCCTATCATTACTCACGAGTTGATTTGTCCTGGCGAAAGGATTATGGCTGTGGCATTGATGCATGGACTACTTGGTCCCTGGAATTTACTGGCGGCAGCACAGTCTTTCTTGGAACACAGCTTTCTTGAAAACCCACCGAGCTGTCCTCTGATGGTGATAGAGGATCCGGTGCTGGGAGAGCACGTATGTTCTTTTCCGCTTTTAAATTGGACTGTTTTCGGATGAAGACGGTGACTTCCTGTTGGAGGCTGTTGCAGCTTATTTTGCATACACAGTTATGTCATAGACCTTTTTCATGTTTCATATGCTGAGTACTAGCATTTCATTGACAATTCATTGACTTATTTGTCAAGTTTTTATTATTTACCTTGCCTATTGGCTTAAGACTCGATAAAGTACTTGGCTGTTTTATTTTTCTTTAGCATTGAATTTTCCTAGTTTTTAATGCTTTACCTTGCGGACCGTCCACATATAAACTTGCAATCTGCTCTCATGAGATGGCACTTCTATTATCTTATTCAGTTCGTTTCCGGATCATGAGGAGGTGTCATCTAGGTCCTGGATATCTTTACACCGTGTTAAGTTAGCATGGGCTCATTACCGGTTTAAACGCCATTTTTCCTTTTTTGCAACTTCTGCACACGACATTTAGTTGTTGCTTTAGCTTTCCACCTAGTAGTTCATCGTGGTTTACATGAGAATAATATGTTATTGGTCTACTATCTGCTTTACTTGTTAAACTATATCTGTACAGCGAGTGCTAAAGTTTCAAGAACAACACGATACAGAATTGTTATGAGGTCTGATCTCCACGACTTCATACTCATAACATAAGTGCAACTTCTGCCAATTCTGGGCATGAGGCGGGTTTTATATTGCTTTGCCGAACACACATACACAACAGTTGATGCGGTTCACATGAAGAGAGAGCTGGTGTATGCTGATGTGATTCCTTCAAATCTAAGACACTAAAGTATGGGCACGCCCTAAACCAACACAAAGAGACCTTCTTAGCAAATAATATAATATGTGTATTAGGGAGGGTGAGATATAAGCAGCCGCGGGCCGTGGAGGGAGTTACGGTGAGGCAGGGAGGCGGGGAGGGGGAGAAGCAGGGTGGAGCCCTCTCTACCTTGCCCCTCCCCCTCCCCGCCTCCCTGCCCCACCGTAACTCCCTCCACGGCCCGCGGCTGCTTATAAGTGTTGCTAACTCTTATTCATTTACAGCATGTTAACATACTGTCACCATTCGCTTTTTATGTACTAGTAACTATGCTGGTAATTTTGCTACTGATAATATGTGTACTTGTATTCTCCACCCTGCTTCTCCCCCTCCCCGCCTCCCTGCCTCACCGTAACTCCCTCCACGGCCCGCGGCTGCTTATAAGTGTTGCTAACTCTTATTCATTTACAGCATGTTAACATACTATCACCATTCACTTTTTATGTACTAGTAACTATGCTGGTAATTTTGCTACTGATAATATGTGTACTTTTATTATCTAAGGTACTACGCCTGAGAAGACGGCATTAGTAAATAAACATTTCAAATACACATGTGTTCTTCTTAACTCCATGTTCTGGTTTCTAAGAAATATATAACGACCGACTGTTCATGAGTTCCACGTATCCTGAGGTACTATAAGTTCATATTCTGGATTGTCTAAACATTGAGAGTTTGTTATATCCAATGTGACACTGTACCTAGCTTGCTAAGGAGTTTTTGATTACTAACGTGAGTTTTGGGACACCCTAATTCGCCGAGGTTCCAATCCTCTGTCCACAGTTCTGTGTGAGAACAGAAACCCTGCGACAGGGGCACCCCCGACCCTTGCTGGACCTTCATCACACTTGCGATACAACTCCAGCAATGCGCCACCTTTACGGCACAGATACATCACGCATCTGTGCTGTTTTTGCCCCATGATGCGCCGCATTGTAAATGCAGCACACCATAGGTGACGGAACAGCGGCACAGAATGACTAACACATCCCTGGTGATGCGCCAGTCATCATAAATCTATCCCTATGCTTCTTATCTTGTTAGAGATGAACCGCCATATGTATCATCAAAGTTATTTGCATTTCCTAAATAGCGAACTTTAAGGAATAAATAGCGATTCTTTACCATTCCTAGTTTGCGATGAGCTATTTGCTAATTAGCCGAATGTAGCCCAATGAAGCCCAATGTAGCCCAATGTAGCCCAAAGATGGCCGCCAGACACACAAAAAAACAAATGTAGCCCAAATATCAGCCAGATGTAGCCCAACTATAGCCCAGTGACAGAATGACCAATCTGCTTCGCAAACCTCCGTTACGCGAAGCGGAGCGCTGTTACAGATATATATCTTTTTTTGAACGTTAATTTCTCAAAATCCACTGGAGCACATATATTGAGACCTAGCAAAGGCACATCGGGCTACCAGTCCCTAATATTTTGCCAAGTTTCGTGCAAATCCATTCAGCCGTTCAATTATTATTTTTATTATTTTTTTTTGCCCCGCGGGGCCCTTTTAAAACCTCCACATCAAACCTAGGGGGTCAGCGAGGATCTACTATGCCCCCTTATAGTTATTTCCCCCTTTGTTTTGACCTCCTCTTGTCTCTCGATCCTACCGAGAGACAAGATGGCGGCTGCTACGGACTGTTTGGAATGTTGACAGACGCCGGAGAACCAATCAGCTTCGCTTCACAAAGCTCCGTTGCGCGAAAAGTCCGCGAACCAGAGCGCTAACCGGTCCGCTGTTACAGATATATATCTTTTTTTAAACGTTAATTTCTCAAAATCCACTGGAGCACATATATTGAGACCTACAAAAGGCACATCGGGCTACCAGTCCCTACAATTTTGCCAAGTTTCGTGCAAATCCATTCAGCCGTTCGGGCTAAAAGTGAGGCCAACCGCCCTATGGAAAACTCAATGTTAAAAACACGTTTTGGGACCCCCCTTTTTTCTCGGCCCCCACTGGACGAACCCCCCCCAAATTTTCAAGGGCTGCTCAGAAACAAAATGTGCCATTTTCCTGAAAATTTCAGCCAATTATATATATATATATATATATATATATATATATATATATATATATATATATATATATATATATATATATATTACCTACTGGCGGTCGCCAGTAGGTATATATAGTTAGGATTTTTTCTCTATGGGTTTTTTGAAAATTCTATGTCTAATAACTTTGGCGTTTGTGGACGGAATTGGCTGAAATTTTCAGGAAAATGGCACATTTTGTTTCTGAGCAGCCCCTGAAAATTTTGGGGGGGTTCGTCAAGGGGGGGGCGAGAAAAAAGGGGGGTCCCAAAACACGTTTTTCCCATGTTAATTTCCATAGGGCGGTTGGCCTCACTTTTAGCCCGAACGGCTGAATGGATTTGCACGAAACTTGGCAAAATTGTAGGGACTGGTAGCCCGATGTGCCTTTTGTAGGTCTCAATATATGTGCTTCAGTGGATTTTGAGAAATTAAGGTTCAAAAAAAGATATATATCTGTAACCGCGGACTGGGCAGCGCTCCGCTACGCGTACTTTTCGCGCAACGGAGCTTTGTGAAGCGAAGCTGATTGGTTCTCCGGCGTCTGTCAACATTCCAAACAGTCCGTAGCGGCCGCCATCTTGTCTCTCGGTAGGATCGAGAGACAAGAGGAGGCGAAAGCGAAGGGGCAAATGACCATAAGGGGGAATAGTAGATCCTCGCTGACCCCCTAGGTTTGATGTGGAGGTTTTAAAAGGGCCCCGCGAGGCAAAAAAAAAAATAATAATAATAATCGAACGGCTGAAAGGATTTGCACGAAACTTGGTAAAATATTAGGGACTGGTAGCCTGATGTGCCTTTGCTAGGTCTCAATATATGTGCTCCAGTGGATTTTGAGAAATTAACGTTCAAAAAAAGATATATATCTGTAACAGCGCTCCGCTTCGCGTACTTTTCGCGTTACGGAGCTTTGCGAAGCTGATTGGTTCTCCGGCGTCTGTCAACATTCCAAACAGTCCGTAGCGGCCGCCATCTTGTCTCTCGGTAGGATTGAGAGACAAGAGGAGGCCAAAGCGAAGGGGGAAATGACCATAAGGGGGCATAGTAGATCCTTCCTGACCTCTTAGGTTTGATGTACCATTTTGCCAAGTTTGGTGTAATTCCGTTCAGCCATTCAGGCTGTAGACGTATGTAAATGTCCTATGGAAAATTGCATGGGGAAAACACATTTGAAAGTGTTGAAATTTAGAACCAATTAAAATGTTACTTTGGTTTTGTATTTGTGTGTGATGAAAGTTAATTGGTTATGTATATATGTCAAATGAGAGGAAACCACAGCCATTTTGTGATACTACTGTCTGAGGTACATTTGTGAGGAATTTTTGGTGGTGAATTTCTGGTGTTTGATTTACACAGTACTAACACTTTTCCTACTTTTGAAAAGGTGAGTTGTTAATTTGTAAGGGGAACTATGTTGTACACTTGAAGATAATTTGAAAAATGTTTTCTGTTATTTATTTGCAGTCCTTCTGTTATACTAAATACTTGATAAAGTTAGTTTTATATTATGTATTACTAAAAACGATAAATGAAAGTGATTATTTTTTTCTGCAATTTACAGCAAGCAATTTCAAAATAAAATGGCTCACAATGAAGAGACCGTGGCAATTTCTTTTGAATCGTCCACTACATTGATTGAAATTGAGAGCACCAATAATGAAACATTGTCACAAGGAGGACATGACTTGTATGATTCCATTAGATTGATTGAAATGGACAGCACCAAGAATGAAATATTGTCACAAGGAGATGACTTGAATGATTCCACTACGTTGATTGAAATTGAGAGCAGCAATAATGAAATATTGTCACAAGGAGGAGATGACTTGTATGATTCCATTAGATTGATTGAAATGGACAGCACCAATAATGAAATATTGTCACAAGGAGGAGATGACTTGAATGATTCCACTACATTGATTGAAATTGAGAGCACCAATAATGAAATATTGTCACGAGGAGATGACTTGAATGATTCCACTACATTGATTGAAATTGACAGCACCAATAATGAAATATTGTCAGAAGGAGGAGATGACTTGAATGATTTTTTTGATCAATCTCTTGATGGCGAATTTATCGAGTGTTTGGAGACCATAGAGTTACAAGAATCATTATTGGAGACTTTTCATGAGGACATTGCTGATGAGGACATGTTACTAGTTCTTTCAAATTTAGAAAATTCTGAAGAATAAATTTATATTTAGAAATCAAAAATTGTTTGAGACATTATTCATTTTTATTTTTAATTTATGAGGTTGTAGCGAAGTGATTGTAGTATAAAATGAGACTTATAGTATAGAGTGCAACATTTTTATGTTACATGGTAAGTTTACTCATATTTACTTCCCTTCTGCCACTATATTATCTCCAATGTGTATTTGACATCTCTTCTTCATCTCCGGCCTCCTTTCTCTCACTGTGTGTCTCCGATGCATCTTATCGCTGCTATTTTGTGTAATTACAGAAGAGAGTAAAATAAAATAGTTTGGAACGTGAAAAGGGGGCAAAGTAGAGTACTCCTCACCCCCTAGGCCTTTTAGGCGGTCCCAAAAGGATCAGTTTCTGCTTTCCTGAGAGATTATGGTATGAGTTCCATATACCACAATAACTTGCATTACAACATGCAAGATATCTATCTCCTATTACCAACTTTTGGAGATATTCGCGCTAAGCGCGAATATCTCCAAAAAGTAACACCTGCCCTGAGCAGTTCTTAGCCATGTTATCCAATGGGAGGTGGATAACATGGCTAAGAGCATTAGCTCGGTAATGTATGAATATCGCTGAGTTTTTAGCGATATTCATGCATTGCGGCCGTTTATTATCGCATTTGTGATAAACCTTGATAATAGCAAGGTTTATCTTCGATAATTTCTGATGATGCTTAGCGGTAAAAAATTCGTTGGTAAGCATCGTTAGCGATAAATATCGCTTAACTTTGGTAATATGCCCCAACGTCTGTTAACGTTCGATTCGAAGGAAATGAGGAAGTGTTGAAAAACATTGTCTGCGCCATCTTGCCTTTTTTGAAATGCCACACTTTTGTCGTGCACGGCAGCCATTTTAGATGTCTTGACCAGACCCACTCTCTGCACGCTGTCGATTCGTAGCATGGCTCCTCACCCTCGCAAGCATCTTCCCCAGGCACTGGTCACCCCCGCTCTCTGTCTTATGCATGGGCAATAAACCTCCCCCCCATCTGCGCTGCTCTTCCCTGAGAATCACACTGTGCCCGCCCGACACCTCCCTTTCGCCCTATTCACTACCGCACCCTCTGACACTCCTCTTCCTCTGTGTCCGATTGTCCAGGCTATCAGCTAGCCCTGCAGATGTAGTTTATGGCCCCAGCTGTAAAGAATCACCCCTCTTCAAAGGAGTTATAGTAGATGAAGGCCCACACCCGATGAGATCCGTCACACCACACGTGTTCCTACTATCTGAAAACCATCCTGTATTGTGATTGGGGAGGGGACCGAGCCTGAAGCGGAAGATTCCAGGAATCACTCTTTGTACATCAAAGTTTTTACAATTATGTGTCACATTAAAAATATATAGCACTCCAACAAAGTAGTAGGAATATAAAACTTTAATAACATATAAATATATACAACAAAACAAAAACAGTAAAAACATTTAAACAACGAAGAGACCGTGGCAATTTCTTTTGAATTATCCAATAGATTTATTGAAATTGACAGCACCAATAATGAAATATTCTTGTCAGTAGCGGTCTGTTGTGCGAATAGTTCCAAGGCAGCAGAACGCGCTGAAATCTAGATGGCACGAAAGTGATGTCTAGCAAGTTGCCGCCCAGCAAATAACGGCGTGGGGCGCCGCGGGGGTGAGTGAGTCCAGTAGGCACCACAGCTATTCTTACCGGCATTGCAGAATTACTGCTGGGGACAATGCCTGTGCTGTAGCAGGGTCACAGCAGAAACAAAAAGGATTCTGTTGAAGATGTTGTTGGTTTTCAATTTGAAAACAGTTCTGGTGTCAACTGCTATGTTATTGTAGTGGTTAATGTTTTGTTTTCTCTAGAAAATGTAAAAGAGGGGGAGGCAGTCCAAAGTTCCGTTAAAAGGGCAAAGGAAAGGATCGGTGGTTTGAACTATCAGTCAAAAAGGGGAGGGGGTGCAACAATTTTTCCTACCGGGTCACACTGTGCTTTCACCGGAAGTGAGGTCTGCAGGATTCTAGTAATTCAAAGTGAGGCTGGCGCCGACGTCCCGCGGATACAGTTTCGTCACTCCACGGGTGATCATGGCAGTCATTCCCCATCGGGGGTCGGAGACTCCCGCGGCTCCTCTAGAATCTTCAAGGTCGTGGAGGACTACGGTGGTGGAGTCAACCAGTGACCGGGCCATTTCTTTATGCTGGGCCCGCTCTTGCCAGGTCGACCGCCATTTTGAGAGTTCGGTAGCTACTGGCGATCGCGGGGTCAAATGAGCGGACGGGCTCCACCCTGCCGGGCGAGACGTTGCAGCATGGCCACAGTGGAAGAACCCTTTTCCGGGCGCCTGGAGCGCTGAGGGTGCAGCTGGGAAGCCTCCACCTGGGGAGGCGGGAGAGGCCTGTTCGCACCGTCTCTCCCTCCCAGTGCACCCCACGGCGTCTCGCTTGAGATTTGTTATGGGGTACCAGGCGATGAGGACGAGGGGGGGGGTCGGAGGCATGTGCAAGACATCCCCCCCCAGTGTTGTCGCAGCCATTATAAAAGAAAGAAGTGTCCCGTCCGTCTTCGGGCCGGGCTTCCGGTAGATGTCGGCCGGACGCCCCTGGCTCTGGCCCCATGAACGGGTTTCTTGGTTTATTGGCTGCAGCCGGATCCCGTCGGCCTCGGCCCCCCGACCGTTGGTGGCCGGACCGGAAGAGCATGTGGCGGGACTACCTGCAACTCTCAAGGGCCACCGCGGCCGGACTGGGAGAGAGAGGGGAGGGTCGAGGAGACATTCCCCCCCCCTGCAACTGTTCAGCGTTGTAAAGGCAATCCCCTGGCCGGGTCCCGCTGGTCTCGGCCTCTCCTCCGGCTACACCCTACGTTAGGATCTCCTGGCCGAGGTGTGGCAGCAGGACCTGCCTTATATGGGCTGCTCCCGGCTGGGCGTAGCCGGAACCCTGCCCCACCTTGGAAGTTTCCAGAGTGGGGGCGGATGTTCTACTGACTTGCATTTTCCCTAGTCTATCGATTTTTTTGGCGTGGCAGGCGGTGGGACAGCGAGGGGTGATTTGGTTTCTCTTACTGTTTTTCTGGTCTCTCACCACTGGCATATTTCGAACGTTTTCTTGTTTCTAGGACATTAATAGGTTTTATCATTACGTTATGTTATCGTTTCTTTGTTCGTTGTTTAATAAAAGTTCATGTTCATCAGTGGCCTACTGATTTTCGATTTCCTATTCTTTTCTTTCCAGGTTGTTTCATGCTAAAGTTTCTGTTAACAGGATACAGTGATCACTTCGTTATTATTGCATATGTCCTTTTCACTAGGGGTGCTCTCTGGTCGGGCCAGATGACGTATGTCTAGTAAATGGTCCGGGTGAAACAGGTGCATCAATCAGTGGGGAGTAGATAGGCATGACAGATTACAACGGGGGAGAAAGGTCCGCATTACGTACCCTTTCACTACTTGCAAAGATTTTCCTACGTTTATTTGCAAACAGGGAATACCTCCAAAAAGAACTAATTCCCAAACAGTCAATGTTCGGACAATCAATCAATCAATGAGGAATGAAATAGGTACGACGTGTTAAAGGCTTGCGTTACCTACCCTTCACTATCTGCAAAGGGAGAGAGAATATTCCTATTCTTCCTCGTTTGCAGGCAGAGAAGATCCTTAAGAGAACCAACTTCGAACAATTCAATGCTCGATTCAAACAATCAACAAGGGGTACTGTGAACACAAATGAACGCCGCTTATGTACATACGCATTGCTATTTTCAACAGGTTGTTCCTAATGTTTCTATTTTAGCGAGGTCAAAAAGAGATCCCATTAGTGGCCTACTGATTTTGCTCGATTCCTTTTGTTTTTTTACACGGTTTTTCGCTATCTGCAAAGACTAAACAGAGTATTTTGACTCTGTGCTTGTTTGTAAATAGAGAATGAACCAAAGAGAACAATCAATCAAATGGAGAGAGAAGCAGGCACGACGGATTACAAAGGGGGCAAAGGGCTGCGTTAACTACCCTTCACTATCTGCAAAGAGAGAGTACTCCTAATAGAAATGAGGGGTGGGGGGCAGCATTCAAAGCAGATCAGTGTGCATAAACACGAATATGTTTTTACTTACCACGTACTTGACATTCGACAGCTTATGATATTTGCTATTAAAAAACCATTGAAATTCACTGAAAAAACCATAGGTTATAGACCATATATAGTTAGGAATTAGCATTTACAAAACCTTGAAAATTCACTGAAAAAACCATAGGTTATAGACCATATATAGTTAGGAATTAGCATTTAAAAAACCTTATTTTACTCACACAAAACCATTGAAATTCCATATATAGTTAGTTGCACTAACTATATATCGCGCACCCGCAATCCACTGCTGATGATGTCACATATTACATCATTCATGACATGGTCAGTGACATCACTGATGACATCACTGATGACATCTCAAATGACATCACTGATGACATCACACTTGACATCAATGATCACATCACTGATGATATCATTCATGTGATAATACAATGCATCTCCTCACACTGTAATATAACCTCCGTTACACCCAGTGTTAAATAGAGAGTATCATTTTTGAAACCATTGACACACCAATACTAGTTACTACATACGCACTCACTGATTCCTATGTCTACACACACATTCACTTATACAATCATTCATACATACAATCACTCATCTTTACAACACTATCATATGCACTCATACACTTATACAGACACTCACACTCTGCCACTCATTCATGGAGTTACTCACACACCTAGTCAGTCCTGAAAAGAATCAATCACACTTCCATTTTCTCATCTATACAGTTAAACACAGAACACCTTACATTTTTGAAACATATACTAACACATAGTTACTCTCTTATAGAATCACTGATACAAGTACACATTGATCTGCACAGAGTCACACACCTCCCAGCCAGCCATACACACACTCAGTCTCCCATACAAATACTTGTGCAACCAATCAATAACCCATATAGCTACTTATATAGCTACTGATAAACACATGCAGCAGCTTGCACAACAACAGACATACTGATGCACACTTTTAGACAGTTTAGTCACTAACCCGTGCATTCAGTAAGACGCATTTAATCACTCACTCATACAGTCAATCACGCACCTACTAAAACCTTCATTCAGACACTTATACATCCACTCATTCTTCAATATGTAAAACATATTTAAACTTTACAGAAACACATAATCACTGGATGTTGTCATCAGTGATGTCATCAGTGATGTCACTGACCATGTCATGAATGATGTAATATGTGACATCATCAGCAGTGGATTGCGGGTGCGCGATATATAGTTAGTGCAACTAACTATATATGGAATTTCAATGGTTTTGTGTGAGTAAAATAAGGTTTTTTAAATGCTAATTCCTAACTATATATGGTCTATAACCTATGGTTTTTTCAGTGAATTTTCAAGGTTTTGTAAATGCTAATTCCTAACTATATATGGTCTATAACCTATGGTTTTTTCAGTGAATATATATATATATATATATATTACCTACTGGCGGTCGCCAGTAGGTATATATAGTTAGGATTTTTTCCCTATGGGTTTTTTGAAAATTCTATGTCTAATAACTTTGGCGTTTGTGGACGGAATTGGCTGAAATTTTCTGGAAAATGGAACATTTTGTTTCTGAGCAGCCCCTGGAAATTTGGGGGGGGTTCGTCCAGGGGGGGCCGAGAAAAAAGGGGGGTCCCAAAACGTGTTTTTAACATTGAGTTTTCCATAGGGCGGTTGGCCTCACTTTTAGGCCGAACGGCTGAATGGATTTCCACGAAACTTGGCAAAATTGTAGGGACTGGTAGCCCGATGTGCCTTTTGTAGGTCTCAATATATGTGCTCCAGTGGATTTTGAGAAATTAACGTTTAAAAAAAGATATATATCTGTAACAGCGGACCGGGCAGCTCCCCGGGTTCGCGGACCGGGGCGCGTACCAGAACTTCGCGTAGCGAAGCTGATTGGCTCTCCGGTGTCTGTCAACATTCCAAACAGTCCGGAGCGGCCGCCATCTTGTCTCTCGGTAGGATTGAGAGACAAGAGAAGGCCAAAACAAAGGGGGAAATAACCATAAGGGGGCATAGTAGATCCTCCCTGACCCCCTAGGTTTAATGTGGAGGCTTTAAAAGGGCCCCGCGGGGCAAAAAAATAATAATTTTGTTTTTGTTTTTTTGCGTGGGTAGCGCCCGGTCCGCGAACCGGGAAGAGTTCTGGGCAGCGTACTACAATGAAAAATGAATGATAGACTTTTCAAATGCTGTATGTTAATTGATTGTTGGTTTTGTTGATTATTTTTTATTTTCTTTATTTTTTATGCATTTTTTTTTATTGTGATTGTGTTTCATAATTTATTAAACTTTCTAACATTTCATTGTCAGAAATTTCATAATTATCATGGAATATACATTGTAGTCTCTGAGGGTGTAAAATGTCCTCATTTGCAAGGAGGTTATCTACTGCTTGTACACATTGCAGTAGTTCATTGTCCCAAGTTTCATCGAAAAATTCAATATCATTTTCATCAATGATTTCTTGGCTGCTCTCTTGCAGGACAATTTGAAATTCAACTTTCTGTTCGCCTTCCATTTTGCCTGAAATTTAGATTAAAAAAATATATATTAGTAGATATAGGGCACTGTTGGGATTAATTTTAGATAGGCAGTTTTTATCAGTGAATTTATCTTTGGGCAGTGTATAGTATCATAGTGGAAGTAGGAATATAAAAAAGTGTATGTGATTTAACGTAAGTAAATTCATAATTATACAAGAGAAGCCTAACTCCATCCATAACTATAACAGAGAAGTCTATCTAAATCTATAACTACTACAGAGGGATAGTATATAACTATCAGAAAAAGTTTACCATATTAACTTATAGTGCACAATATACTTCAGTTTTAAAAATAAAAACTTACCTTTAGAAAGAAGTTGAAGGAATTAGTGAAAATACTATTGAAATGTACACCAAGAAGTAGTAGTCAAAATGGCTGTGTTTTCTTCTCTTCCTTTATATATATTGAGGTATATAACCAATGAAATGTCAGGTAAAAAAAGTAGAAAATGAAAGTAACATTTTCATTGGTTGTCAATTCCAACACTTCAGATGTGTTTTGAGAAGTAATTTACCTCAGGGTATTTAGAGAGGTCTACAGGCTAAATGGCTCAATGGAATTCCAATCAAATTTGTGAAAATGGTAGGGATTGGTATGTAGTATGAGGTAATCTATATTTGGTGAAATTGTCTCCAGTGGCTTTTCTGTGAACTACTTTCCCACCTTTTTTGATGGTGCGCTTCCCAGGGAGCGACCCGGTACGCGAACCGTTGAGCGCCTCGGTTCGCGGACCTTAAGCGTTCCGGGAGTCCACCATTTTGTGTTTCGGTCGAATTAAGATACAAGATGGAGGGCAAATAATGTTCAGAATGGGTAGAAGGGGGCACGGTAGAGTTATCTTGACCCCCTAGGTTTTGTGAGGGTGGCTGAGGAGGCTTATATGTGCGAAAAAAAAACATTTTTTTTAAAAATTTCGTGAGGTTAGCTCCCAGTTCGCGTACCGGGTAGCGCCCCAGGGAGCGTACTTTGTTGAAAATTAGTGAAAAATGTTAGAGTAAAATAATAATTGTGAGTGATCAGATGTAGGGTAGCTCTGAGAAGAGCTTTTGGGTTTATGGTACATTTAGGTACTTATAAGTAGGTACCAATGCACATTCTTAAATTCAGAGTGAAAATTCTGTTGCCCTCATCTGAGAAGTGAACTCCATCTCCTCTGTAGATATCTTGCATGTAGTAACGCAAGTTATTGTTGTACAGGGAGCCCATTCCATGGTCTCTCATGTAAGCTGAAACAGATTTGTTTACATGCTTCCTCGACTTCTCAATTTGTGGACAAAATTGGTTTGACCACCTCCATTTCTGTCTTTGGCATATATTTGAATATACCAAGGCAGTCTGAGGAAAAAGTGCCATTAATTGCTCAAAGGTGTCCTTTAAAAGCATTTCCAGACCTACACCAGTCAAAGTGCCCAAGTCATTACCTCCACAGTGCACAATTAACCGGTCAGGTTTGGGCAAATGCATAAAGGTTTTCACCAATGGTATCAATTGGTGACATTTTAATCCTCTGTGGCCAAACCACTTAATTTCCACATCTTGTAAATTGAGGTTAGGTAAATTCCTGTTTTCAACGTACCTTTGAGCCCAGTGAATATAACTATGTCCAACAATCCAGACAGAAAACATGGTGAGAGAAGGTTCTCCTGCAGTCAGATGAAGTGTGGCAATGAAATGGCAGTTGAAAAAATGAGAGTGTAAAATGAAAAAAAACTGTGGAGTTTCTGTGTTCATGAAGCAGTAACAGTGATTGGTGGATTTTGATTGCTGAAAACAGAAAGGTAGGGTGCACGGATGTGTTCTTTGAAAGAATTATTTTGAGTGGTCAATAAAAAATCATTAAATGAAAGAATGCACTGGATATGCAGGTGCACTGAGAGTTCAGAGTTCAATTGCAACATTGTTGTGTGAACTTGCAAACACCAGAGGTCTTCCAGGAGGTGGTTGCCATGCAGAAAAAGCAGAAAGGGCAGAGGGGGGAAGGGTTTTCATTTGAAAAAAAGTGAGGGAAGAGTTTTGATTGGGTGACATGAGAGATATGTGTGAAGAATTACAGCATTTCTGTGCTTTTGATAGCTGCAGACTCTGGAGTGCATACCTTTTGCTCTGCTGAAGACAAATTGGTGTGTTTCTGAGACTGTTTTCAAACTCAAAGTATTTGCTAAGGTGAGAAAATATTTCTTTAATTTAGATAGAGAATAGTGTGCTTTAAGGAGAAAATTATGAATTATGTGGCGCAAATTGCTTGTAAATATGCTCCCACATGTGCATGGAAAATTTAGATTTTGAATGTTTGTGTTACATAGCCATGTTAAAAGTGACACTAACATGCTGCAAAGGCAATCAAAAAACGCTTTTATGTGTCTTAAGGACATTTTAAGTAATTTTCCCATGTGCAGTGTTTTGAAATTATGATTTGAAATTCGTTTTTGGGGAAAAGGAATTGTTTTTAAATTTATGACAAGGACATAATGGTGTATGCTTCTTTATACGGCAATTGACTGTCCCTGATGTTATTTTTCCCATTTTAATGTAAGACCTTTCTCTGTGGCGCAAGTTGCTTGTAAATATGCTCCGACCTGTGCATGGGAAATTTAGTTTTTAAATGTTTGTGTTACATAGTCATGTTAAAAGTGACTGGAAGGGAATAAAAAACACTTTCATGTGTCTTAGGGACATTTTAAGTAATTTCCCTGTGGGCAGTGTTTTCAAATTATGAATTGAAAATCGTTTTTGAGGTAAAGGAATGTTGTTTAAATTTATGTGCGCCATATGCCCCCAAATTTCGTTTTCAGGGGTGCAGCAGGGTGTTCTTGAGACACCCCTGCACCTTTGGAAAAATTCCTAATTTGCGATGAGCTAATTGCTAATCGCAAATTGCACCTTCATTCCTATGAGCCTCCTAGCCCATGGAAATGAATGGGTAACTTGCAATTAGCAATTTGCTCATTGCAAATTAGGAATGGTAAAGAATTGCTATTTATTCCTTAAAATTCGCTATTTAGGAAATGCAAAATAGTTTGATGGTACATATGGTGGTTCATCTGTAACAAGATAAGAAGCTTAGGGATACATTTATGATGACTGGCGCAATAAAGTGCACATTACTTACTTCATTGGTAGGCCTTTACATGTATTATCTCCTCTGTATTCTTCATCAAGCGTAACTTTAATCTGCAATCCTGAGTAGGCCTCACCTTAAACAAACCTCTGGATAGGCCACACCTTATCGTCATCCTGGATTAATCATTTAAAATGCTAGGGACAGATTTATGATAGGTGTATGCCTCTTTTGTGCCAGTGTGCGTCATTTTTATGATGCAGCGGCGGTGCAAAAGATTTGCTATGAGGCGACAACATTACAAATTGATGCATTTAGGCAGATATGTCATGGTGTAAAAAAAACGTACCACATGAAACCGATGCAGCAGTGATGCAAAAGATGCACCATGTCGCAAGACAGGCCTCACTTGGGGCCATATGTATCAAGCTAATTAGCATTCGCAAAGATCAAAATTCTACGAATTTCGGCCTTTTGCGAATGTTAATTAGACAAATGGTATGTATCAAACAAGTTTGATGCAAAATAAGGAGTAGCAAAATTTGCTATTCCTTATTTTGCGATTGCACTGAAGGATTTGCAAATTTTGCGATTACTTAAATGCAATGTATCAAACAAAAAATATGTAAAAAATGACATTAAGGATTTGGAAACTATTGTGGTACATTGGTGGTAATTTGTGAATTCTTTTCAAAAAGCTTTTTTTCAAAAAAACAAAAGGTCCCATATGACGCCAACACATGCCCTTAGGGCATTTATGTGTGCCATATGCCCCCAAATTTCTTTTTCAGGGGTGCAGCAGGGTGTTCTTGAAACACCCCTGCACCCTTGGAAAAATTCCTAAGTTGTGATGAGCAAATTGCTAATCGCAAATTAAACCTTCATTCCTATGAGCCTCCTAGCCTATGGAAATGAATGGGTAACTTGCAATTAGCAATTTGCTCATTGCAAATTAGGAATGGTAAAGAATTGCTATTTATTCCTTAAAATTCGCTATTTAGGAAATGCAAAATAGTTTGATGGTACATATGGCGGTTCATCTGTAACAAGATAAGAAGCTTAGGGATAGATTTATGATGACTGGTGCATCACCAGGGATGTGTCAGTCATCCTGCGCCGCTGTTCCGCCACCCATGGTGTGCTGCATTTACAATGCGGGGCATCATGGGGCAAAAATGGCACAGATGCATGACGTATCTGTGCTGTAAAGGTAGTGATTGCTGGAGTTGTATCGCAAGTGCGATGCAGCTCAAGCAAGGCTCAGGGGTGACCCATCTCCACAATGTTGCGTCAAGACCTATGCCTGCTTAAAGCAGGCGCAGGGTTTTGACGCAGCTTTCTCCTATCTGATTGTAAATACGGCACACCATGGGTCAATGTCAAGTAGTGTGTTAAGTTTTTGATCACTGTTATTGATTTACTGTTTGGTAATAATGGTTAATAACATTTTTTATTATATTTTACCACAGATTCAACTGCAGATCATTTCAAGATTTCACCATGCCAACAATAGTAAGACAGAGAAAGGCTGCAAAACGTCAAAGACAGCAGGTGAAATCAAATAAGCAGCAGTCCTCTAACAAAAAGATTTGTCAAGTCACGAAGAAAGCACCGGGTAAGAGCACAAAATATTTTATAAGAAATATGTGTAGTAAAAAAAATATTACTACAGAAAATGTTTCAGTCCATAAAAAGAGAAGCATTTCAAATGGAAAGGAAAGGCCAATCAAAAATGTTACTGCTAGAGCAAGAGATAACTCTGTGCATGATAGTAGAAGGAAACAACAGTTTAGGGAGATTCGTAAACGAATGTTCCGGAACAGGATAATTGGCAATTTGTTAAAAAATATTAAGAAAGGTCAACAGAAACTGGTTTTTTATAAGAGAAAAAAAAAAGTTGAGAAAGTTATTGATCAGGCATTTGAAATTAAACGTAAGTTATTTATTTTGATAATCAATAGAATTAGGAAGCTAAACAAGGCAATTTATGATTTCAAAAGAAATAGTAGATGGAAGAGAATAGTTAATCGTAGTAATTTTTGTGAAGTTTTTTCTGGAGAATGGATGCATAGTTCAAGCTGTGAGGCATTTTTTAATGAGGAGAGTTATTTCCAGGATAATGATTTGGTGCATGCAGTTGACACCAGTGGTCGTGCTTATGAAGTGAAAGATGGTTGTCCAGTTGAAAAAGAAAAACTTGTGACAACAGAGGCAGAAGAGGTGTTAGGTAATGAGGTTTTAGGAAGACGTGCTAAGGGTCCTGTGTACACCTGGAAGTGTAGTAGTATTTGCAGTGTGCGACAGGATTCCATCAATTTGCTTTGTGATTTTGTACGGTCATTTAATAAGAAAAGTTTGAAGCAGAAAATAAGGTTGTTGCAAGAATTAGATCCTTGCAGAGTAAGAGAAGTGACAGGTTTGCATGGTCATTCACTGGCCTGTCTTTCCAGGAGAGTATGCCAGAGTGTTTTTCATCATTTCAGGATGCTAGCAGTGCATCATAATAAAGTGAGGAAATTAGTTAGAATGTTGTATTATGCTAAGAGTCCAGCAATTATGCTTAAACAATTATGCGCTGCTCTTTTGCATGGTTCTGAAATAGATGTGAAGAATATATGTGAAGAAATTGAGTTTTGTTACTTTGGAAGTAAAGAGGAGAATGTTGAAATTGAGCAAGAAGAAGAGGGTCATGTGGAAGATAGTGTACAGGTTTCCAGTACCGATAATTTCCAGAGGGAAATTGCGACGTTTGAGGTGAAATCAAGTGAGAGGCCTAATTTCACTTGTGTGTGTTGTCGACGCACTTATTATAAGAATCAGACTAAGTTAGTGGATTTATATGCAAAAAGTGAAAGGGAAAATAATAGTGAATGGAAGGAGTTCGCAACATACTTGATGGTAGAAAATTGTTTTGATTTGGGATTGGATCAACGTGTGTGTAGTTATTGTTGTTGCAAATTAAATCAAAACCAGATGCCTGCTAGAGCAGTTCATAATAATCTGGAATTGGTTGAGATTCCTTCTGAATTGAAGGATTTAAATACTTATGAATCTATTTTGATTCAAAGTATTCATCCCTTTCAAGCTATTGTAAGAATGGAGCCAAAGACAGGGAAATTGCCTCCATCAGATTTACAGAGAGGATTAAAGGGAAGAGTTGTTTATTTGCCTCTAGATTTGAAGAAAAACATTAACACAATTGGAGTAGAAAAAGTGGAAGAGGAACCTCTGGTTATCTTAGTTAATGGGGTTCCGACAAAGAATAAGAAAATATGGCAAGATTTAGTAGATGTTAGGAAAGTTAAAAAGGCAACATTGTATTTGAAAAAAAATAATAAATACTATAAGAATGTATATGTTGCAGAAGAGGAAGTAAGTGAGAAAGAGGATAGCGATTTGTGTGCTGGTCAAATTGAGAAAGTAGAACCCTCTACTAGTGAAGAAATATATGAACATTATAGTGTTCATCCTTTGCATTCCAAGGAAGTCATGGGGAATGCTATTGAGTTGTTTCAAATGAAACAAGCCAAAGGGAGTCCCATTAGTGTTTGGGAGGAAAGTTTGGAAGCTCGGTGTTTCCCACAGCTTTTTCCAACAGGTCAGGGAGGAAGATATGATGAGCGACCTCATCAAATTCCTGCTTCTGAATACCGGACTTTGCGATTGTATGCAGGAGATGCTAGGTTTCGACAATGCATTCCCTATTTGTTTCATCTCCTGTTTGAAAGCGATCTGTCTGGACTGTCATATGCAGTGAACCACATCTTGAAAAGTGGTATACACATGCAAAACATCTCGGCAAGTGACTTTATGGATAAAGTCAATGTCCAAGACAGTATTTTGGATTCTCACCTGATTAATCTCATGGCGTGTCAGCGTGGTACTAATGAGTACTGGTACCGTCGTCATGGTGATTTAAAATGTATGCTGAGGAACTTAGGTACTCCCACATGGTTCCTCACTCTGAGCTGTGCCGAGTATGGCTGGGAAGACTTACTTGAATTTCTACGAGAGGCAATTGCTAACGTAGATAACATCGAATTCAAGACACCCGGAGAACTGTGCTCTTTGGATCCAGTCAATGTATGTAGGTACTTCAATCATAGATTTGAAGCTATGATGTCTTTCATCATGAATAAGAAGAATCCACCTCTTGGAGAGGTGTTGGATTTCTTCTGGAGAAAGGAGTACCAAGCAAGAGGTGCTCCTCATATACATATGTTGCTGTGGATCAAGGATGCACCTAAATTTGGAACGGATCCAGAAGACTCAGTGATGAGTTTCATCCAACAGTATTCTACGTGTGCTGTTCCAAACGCAAAGGAGAAGAAAAGCCTAAGAGAAAAAGTTCTGCGTTTCCAAAGCCATCGATGTGGAAAGTACTGCCGTCGTAAATTCCGAAACAAGGACAAGTTCTACACTAAATGTCGTTTCGGCTTTCCACGACCGGTGATTTCTAAAGGAAGAGTAAACAGTTTGATGTCTTCGCTGCGACACAATGTCATGAAGAAATCACCTAAAAACACTTACAATTTGAAGAGGAACGAAGAGTCCAAGTACATCAACGACTACAACCCGGTGATTTTGTCCATGTGGAATGCTAACATGGATATACAGTTTGTGGCTGATAACTGTATGGCTGTGGCTCGGTATGTGACGTCTTACATCACCAAAAAAGAGAAGACAGAATTGAAGGATATGTGGGAGGACATTTCCCATGAAAAGAGCCTCAGCAAGAAGTTGTACAGTTTCAGTCTGAAGATGTTGTCGCATCGAGAAATCGGAGCGTACGAATGTTCTGACCGGTTGTCTTCAGCAAGTCTCTATGCCAAGTCCAGGAGTATCGTTTGGGCGAGTCTTGGTCTTGCTGCAACGCGTAATCGAGTTCTCAAACCTGTGCGGGAAATTGAGTATTTGGCGGAAAAGGAGCCAAACAGTACCGACATTTTGAAGACCAACATGTTGGATACATATTATCCAAATCGAAGCATTCACCTCGAGAATGTTTGTCTGTATGAGGTTCTTCAAAATTACATATTCAAGAGGAACATCAAAGAAGATACTGAGAAAGGAGTGTATGCTGTAATAGGAAGTGAGGGATGTCTGGTCAAGCAAAGAAAATGCCACTTGGTAAACCATCGAAAATTGAGTGGCGAATCTCCTGAAAAAAAGGAGTTTTTCTATTTAGCACTTTTGCAACTTTTCAAGCCTTGGCGTGCAGAAGAGGAACTGCTTGGAGATTTCCTCTGTTACGAAGACTCTTTCAATGCCGCCAAGGAGACCATAGAATGTCCTGCTTTTCCCAAATATGTAGAAATGTTGAATGCGGAAATTGAGCAGGAAGCAACGATTGCAGCCGAGATTGCCAGAGACAGTTCTCAGGACAGTCAGAGTTCTGCTTCATTGAGTCAGGATCCACTAGGAGGACCTGTTATCGAAAATGAAGCTGCCACTGCTATGAATGAAGTGGAAAGAGCCATGGCACATGCTCAAGAGGATGCGGTTAACTTAGAAGAGTTGGAAAGACAACTCAACGTTGAGCAGAGGAAAATATATGACGAAGTTACCATGCAAATTGATCATGGATTAAGTCATGATAAGAAAGAGTGCTCATGTACGTCGTTGAAGCCTGTCCGACTGTACGTGAGTGGAGAAGCGGGAACTGGAAAAAGTTTCCTCATTAAAGCAATTTCATGCTATTTGCAGGAAAGGACAGAGTCATCGCTGTCTTGTGTTGTCACTGCTCCAACTGGACTGGCAGCACTTAATATTAAAGGGATTACTTTACATCGTTTACTGATGCTGCCAGTGGAGCATGACAACAAATTACAATATCACAAGCTATCTGGAGATGCTTGTTTTGAAGTTTCAAGAATCTTGAGGAAAATGAAACTTCTTATCATTGACGAAGTAAGCATGGTTTCCAATGTCATGCTTGCCTTTGTGCATTTGAGGATGCAAGAAGTTCTCAAAACAGAGTATGATGTGTTATTTGGTGGCAAACACATCATTGTTTTCGGAGATCTTCTGCAGCTGACACCAGTGAAAGGGCAACCTGTGTTCAAAATGCTCACGCATGAAGATACCAGGAAGTGCCTAGGCAGCATTGGCAACGTCAATATATGGTTAAACTTCAATTATGCTGAACTGCATGAAAATATGCGTCAGGCGAAGGATGAAGTTTACAAGACTATTCTACAAGATGTTAGAATTGGAAAAGTGACCGAGCATGGGAAAGAAGCTTTACATGCACGATTACTGTCAAATTTATATCCAGAACAAGATGTTGTGCCTGAGAATATTTTTCAGAAAATTACTGAGAAGAAATCTGGAATATGTTTGATGCCAACTCTTGCAGAATGTGCCAAATTTAACAACAAAATGTTGCATTTAGATTGTGAAACTGGAAGCTATTGACAGAGTAGAGCATATGGGATCAACAATTATTTTGTCTGAGAATCTGAAAACAAAATTGGATTCATTAGAGAAGAGTATATCTAAAACTGCAGGTTTTGAAAAGACTCTGAATGTGTGCTTGAACTGCCGTATAATTTTAAGAAGGAATTTACATGTTGAAAGAGGTCTGGTAAATGGATCAATGGGTAATGTTGTTGATTTTGTGAAATACAGAAATAGAGATGGAATTGAATTTTTAAAAATTAAATTTGATGGCATTGAGGAAGTACAGCTAATTGGTCGTTGTTCTGCTAGATTTTTGCTTGTAAAAGACTTATATGTTCGCCGTAAGCAGTTTCCTGTTTGCTTGGCATATGCGGTGACAATCCATAAATCGCAAGGTTTAAGTGTAGACAGTGCATTGGTGAATATTGGCAGTTCTGTGTTCAAGGAGGGTATGGCATATGTGGCATTGTCACGAGTTAGAACTTTATCGGGATTGTACTTGATTGAGTGTGATGTCACAAACATTTGTGCGGATCTAGATTGTGTTAAGGAATACAATAGGTTAAGAAGAGAGTATGCTTTCTGAAATGGTACGTGATAGCACGATCACGACCCTACCTGGCGCACAGCTTTAATTTGGTAATATTTCCTCCTTTTCTATAGTTATCCGATTGTTCCAATTATTCCAACATTCCACAGTTTGTTTTAAATTGTTGAATTTATTTTCAAAAAGCCAACTTTCAAGAAAAACGATCTTTTGCATTCAGATTCATTTCATTTTACTTTATAGCTTTTTTATAGTTCATATTTTGTATTTAACTTCATACAAGTATATATCTGTAAGGATGATCGTTATGTCCTTCAAATACATCCTTCACTTAATTCATTGGCCCGATGCATTTCGGGACCCTTGTCCCTTCCTCAGGGGCCTCTGTAAACAAAATTTTTTTATAAACATTAGTTGTTTCTCACAATTTTTTAGCTACTTAGTTTTTAACCTCTAAACATCAGCCACTATTACTTGAGCTCACCTGGCTCATGCGTGTACATTATGTTACTAGATGATGGTATATCCAGTTTATATTTCCAAATAAACAACAATATCTGTATACTATTAATGACATTTTCAATGGTCTATACAGATCCAATCATCAATATCTGGGTATTGGTAGCGTCATTAAATAATCACCAATTCTGTAGCTTTCTCAACCAGCTAGTATTGACATTTTCAATAGTCTATACAGATCCAATCATCAATATCTGGGTATTGGTAACGTCATTAAATAATTGCCAATTCTATAACATTCTCATCCTAATGTAAGTGCTTCAATCTGCATAATGCCTGCGGAACATTCTGGTTAGACATAGAGAGTAGTAATGTATTTTCAATGACTCACCGATTTGGTGAAACTTGAGCATGTAGACACTATGTTTTGTGCTTTAAACAAACTTCATGTGGATTAAAAATCTGCGTGAAACATGAAAAGGGTTTGTATCAAAAACCTGTAACAATGATAGAACTTGTGCAAAAACTGGCGCAGCTTCGCTATGAAGTTACCTGCTCTTCGTGAGTGGGGCTTCACCGTTTCTGAAAGGAAACGTGATATTCATGTAAGTATGCGGAAAACGGGCGAGTGATAGAGTTCACTCTAAATTTAACCTATGGGAGCGTGTAGTTCGAATTAAGCTTACCGGGAACAATGCTTTGGCCTTCTTATATCTTCCAGCGCAGTCTGTAGATCTGTGCTCAATGTCGGCGATCGAGTGATTGTACCGGGTTCGCGCTGATATTTGCCTCAGCTGAGTTGTTACTAAGACTGAAAGACGGACTGGAGACTCTGAGTGAGAGTGTCCGCCATCTTGTAGTGTCAAAATTCGTGTCTAAATACACAGGATGTTGCCTTTGTGAGTGGAGCTTCACCGTTTCTGAAGGGAAACGTGGTATTAATGTAAATGTGCGGAAAACGTGCGAGTGAAAGAGTTCACTCTAAATTTAAACTGTGGAATCGTATGGGATTACCAGAAACTATACTTTGAATTTTTATATATATCTTCCAACGCTGTCTATTAATCTGTGCTGAATGCCGACGATCAAGTTATTGTACCGTGTTCACGCTGATATTTACCTCAGCTGTGTTGTTGCTCAAACTGAAAGACGGACTGGAGACTCTGAAAAAGAGTGTCCGCCATCTTGTAGTGTCGAAATTCAAGTCTAGATGCACAGGGTGTTGCCTTATACGTGGAAACGGGCATATGAGCGGTAGCTCAATAACCTAAATTGCTGAACATGAAACCTTAATTTGGAGAAGAAAAAGGAGCTCGGAAGAAATATATATATGTAGTTTATAGGATTTTACCCAATGATGTGGTGTATTAGTATAAATGTTAGAGTTCATTGCCACCTGTCATCACGCTACAAAACACACAGTTTATCAACAAATATTTTCACATTGAACTGTTCACAGAAAACATGCAAGGTCTAATTTATCATTTAACCCTAACGGTTCCATCGTTTGAAATTTCTTAATTAACATTACTTCTCTTTGAGATAACAGTTTCCTACTGTCCATTCCTTCTCGTGTTTCAATTTTTTCCACAGCCATGAATCTTACTTGAGAAATATTATGGTTATGGCTTATCCAGTGAGCTGCCAGGTTTGATTTGGTGTTCTTATTCCGGATCATACTTTTGTGCTCGCCAATTCTGATTTTCAGTTTTCTTTCGGTTTTCCCGATGTACATGAGTCCACATGGACATTTGATACAATACAGTACAAAACTAGAGTTACAATCCGCTGTGAATTTTAAACTTATTTTCTCCCCTGTTCTTGGATGGGTCACAAAGTTTTGTTGTATCACGTTGTTGCAGTGTACACAATTATTGCATTTGCGCATTCCTTTATGGTTGGTGTCACTTGGTTTCGTCCTTGCTTTCAGAAATTCCTGCAGATTACGACTTCTTGTGTACGCAAAGATTGGTTTAGATTGAAATACATTTTTGAGATCCTCGTCATTTTGTAGTAGTTCCCACCTTTTTATGATTATTTTTCTGATGTTAATTGCTCGGGTGGAGAATTTAGACACAAATACATTGCGATTGGTGCTGTTTGTTTTGCTTTTGCCGATCAGTAAACTTTCTCGCTTTATTGAATTTATTCGAGTTGCAGCCTGTTCTATACAGGAGTTTGGATAACCCCGTTCCTTGAATTTTTTCCTCAATCTTTGTAGATCCTCTTCATGGGCCGTTGGGGTTGAACAGATTCTTTTGCTTCTCAGCATTTGTGAAAAAGGAAGGTTGTCAATTAATCTGGGAGAATGGAAACTTTGGTACAATAAAGTGTTATTTCTATCTGTTGGTTTTATGTACGTTTGGGTTGCTAGTTCCATGCTTTTTTTCGTTATTTTGACGTCCAAGAATGTAATTTCTGTGGAGCTGATGGAGTGTGTAAATTTGATCCTTGGGTTTCTTTCGTTAAGTGCTGCTATGTTTTGTTCTAAGGCTGTTTGAGAGTTATTCCAAATCAGAAATATATCGTCAATGAATCTCTTGTAGAGAATGAGATGTTTTGACCATTGAACTTGAGATAAAATGTATGATTCCTCGAACTGTGCCATGAAGATGTTAGCAAACGTTGGTGCTCTCCCAAATCCCATACTTGTTCCGCTTATTTGTAGGAAGAAATCATCCTGAAATCGGAAGTAGCTATGTTGCAGGCAAAAGGTTAAAAGTTCTAATATGAAAACCTTATTAGCTCCCAGCTCATCCATTTGTAGCAATGCCCATTCGGTGGCTTCAATTCCTTCTTTGAGGGGGATTGACGTATACAAAGCGGTCACGTCAATTGTACACATTAACCATTGTTGGCTGTCTGTTAGATCCAGTTGATTTAATTGGTTCAAAAAGTCAGTGGTGTCTTTGACATTCGTTTGCCAGTTTAGAACAAATTTTTGAAGAAAGAAATCTATGTAGGTTCCAAGTGGTTCAAAGAGAGACTCTATTCCTGACACGATTGGTCTGAAGGGGGGATTATACAAGTTCTTGTGCACTTTTGGGAGCATGTACATGTGGGGTCTTTTTGGGTTTTGCTTGGTTAGGAATTGTGCTGTTTTCCCCGATATCCAATCCATCTCTTTAGCATGTTGCAAAATTTTTTCTAAAGTTGCACTGACTTCTGTGGTTGGGTCTTTATCCAGAAGCAAATATGTGGTTTCATCGGCTAGATGTTCTTTGACCTTTTTGTTGTAGTGTTCAGTATCCATTACTATAAGTGCTCCACCTTTGTCAGCTCTTTGAAATGTAAGTTCTCCCATTTTAGACAAATTTTGTAGTATGCTTTTTTCTTTCTTAGAGAAATTGGAACCTTTGGTGGTCTGAAAATTAAGTTTATGGATATCTAAAAGAACCAGTTTTTCAAACAGATCTATGGTTTTGTGAAATACCGGTGCTACATATGTGCTTTTTGATTTGAATTCCACATATTCTTTAACTTCTGGTTGTTCTTTCTCTGTGATGACATTGGTGAAGAAGTGCCTTAATCGGATGTTTCTCATAAATTTGTATAATGAAATTTCTGTTTCCGCTAGATTAGTGTGGTATGTGGGGACGAATGACGTTCCTTTTTTTAGAACTTGCATCTGTTCTTTTGTCAGTTGAGTCGATGAGATGTTAATGACTATGTTTTCCCGCTCCGGAGATTTGGTTTGGTGATTTCTTTTGTTTTGGCTTCTCCTGGTTTTGGTTGGTTTCCACTTGGTTTGGCTATGGGATCGGGTGGTTTCGCTGGTTGGACAAGCGGAACAAGTATGGGATTTGGGGGAGCACCAACGTTTGCTAACATCTTCATGGCACAGTTCGAGGAATCATACATTTTATCTCAAGTTCAATGGTCAAAACATCTCATTCTCTACAAGAGATTCATTGACGATATATTTCTGATTTGGAATAACTCTCAAACAGCCTTAGAACAAAACATAGCAGTACTTAACGAAAGAAACCCAAGGATCAAATTTACACACTCCATCAGCTCCACAGAAATTACATTCTTGGACGTCAAAATAACGAAAAAAAGCATGGAACTAGCAACCCAAACGTACATAAAACCAACAGATAGAAATAACACTTTATTGTACCAAAGTTTCCATTCTCCCAGATTAATTGACAACCTTCCTTTTTCACAAATGCTGAGAAGCAAAAGAATCTGTTCAACCCCAACGGCCCATGAAGAGGATCTACAAAGATTGAGGAAAAATTTCAAGGAACGGGGTTATCCAAACTCCTGTATAGAACAGGCTGCAACTCGAATAAATTCAATAAAGCGAGAAAGTTTACTGATCGGCAAAAGCAAAACAAACAGCACCAATCGCAATGTATTTGTGTCTAAATTCTCCACCCGAGCAATTAACATCAGAAAAATAATCATAAAAAGGTGGGAACTACTACAAAATGACGAGGATCTCAAAAATTTATTTCAATCTAAACCAATCTTTGCGTACACAAGAAGTCGTAATCTGCAGGAATTTCTGAAAGCAAGGACGAAACCAAGTGACACCAACCATAAAGGAATGCGCAAATGCAATAATTGTGTACACTGCAACAACGTGATACAACAAAACTTTGTGACCCATCCAAGAACAGGGGAGAAAATAAGTTTAAAATTCACAGCGGATTGTAACTCTAGTTTTGTACTGTATTGTATCAAATGTCCATGTGGACTCATGTACATCGGGAAAACCGAAAGAAAACTGAAAATCAGAATTGGCGAGCACAAAAGTATGATCCGGAATAAGAACACCAAATCAAACCTGGCAGCTCACTGGATAAGCCATAACCATAATATTTCTCAAGTAAGATTCATGGCTGTGGAAAAAATTGAAACACGAGAAGGAATGGACAGTAGGAAACTGTTATCTCAAAGAGAAGTAATGTTAATTAAGAAATTTCAAACGATGGAACCGTTAGGGTTACATGATAAATTAGACCTTGCATGTTTTCTGTGAACAGTTCAATGTGAAAATATTTGTTGATAAACTGTGTGTTTTGTAGCGTGATGACAGGTGGCAATGAACTCTAACATTTATACTAATACACCACATCATTGGGTAAAATCCTTTAAACTACATATATATATTTCTTCCGAGCTCCTTTTTCTTCTCCAAATTAAGGTTTCATGTTCAGCAATTTAGGTTATTGAGCTACCGCTCATATGCCCGTTTCCACGTATAAGGCAACACCCTGTGCATCTAGACTTGAATTTCGACACTACAAGATGGCGGACACTCTTTTTCAGAGTCTCCAGTCCGTCTTTCAGTTTGAGCAACAACACAGCTGAGGTAAATATCAGCGTGAACACGGTACAATAACTTGATCGTCGGCATTCAGCACAGATTAATAGACAGCGTTGGAAGATATATATAAAAATTCAAATAATAGTTTCTGGTAATCCCATACGATTCCACAGTTTAAATTTAGAGTGAACTCTTTCACTCGCACGTTTTCCGCACATTTACATTAATACCACGTTTCCCTTCAGAAACGGTGAAGCTCCACTCACAAAGGCAACATCCTGTGTATTTAGACACGAATTTTGACACTACAAGATGGCGGACACTCTCACTCAGAGTCTCCAGTCCGTCTTTCAGTCTTAGTAACAACTCAGCTGAGGCAAATATCAGCGCGAACCCGGTACAATCACTCGATCGCCGACATTGAGCACAGATCTACAGACTGCGCTGGAAGATATAAGAAGGCCAAAGCATTGTTCCCGGTAAGCTTAATTCGAACTACACGCTCCCATAGGTTAAATTTAGAGTGAACTCTATCACTCGCCCGTTTTCCGCATACTTACATGAATATCACGTTTCCTTTCAGAAACGGTGAAGCCCCACTCACGAAGAGCAGGTAACTTCATAGCGAAGCTGCGCCAGTTTTTGCACAAGTTCTATCATTGTTACAGGTTTTTGATACAAACCCTTTTCATGTTTCACGCAGATTTTTAATCCACATGAAGTTTGTTTAAAGCACAAAACATAGTGTCTACATGCTCAAGTTTCACCAAATCGGTGAGTCATTGAAAATACATTACTACTCTCTATGTCTAACCAGAATGTTCCGCAGGCATTATGCAGATTGAAGCACTTACATTAGGATGAGAATGTTATAGAATTGGCAATTATTTAATGACGTTACCAATACCCAGATATTGAGAATTGGATCTGTATAGACTATTGAAAATGTCAATACTAGCTGGTTGAGAAAGCTACAGAATTGGTGATTATTTAATGACGCTACCAATACCCAGATATTGATGATTGGATCTGTATAGACCATTGAAAATGTCATTAATAGTATACAGATATTGTTGTTTATTTGGAAATATAAACTGGATATACCATCATCTAGTAACATAATGTACACGCATGAGCCAGGTGAGCTCAAGTAATAGTGGCTGATGTTTAGAGGTTAAAAACTAAGTAGCTAAAAAATTGTGAGAAACAACTAATGTTTATAAAAAAAATTTGTTTACAGAGGCCCCTGAGGAAGGGACAAGGGTCCCGAAATGCATCGGGCCAATGAATTAAGTGAAGGATGTATTTGAAGGACATAACGATCATCCTTACAGATATATACTTGTATGAAGTTAAATACAAAATATGAACTATAAAAAAAGCTATAAAGTAAAATGAAATGAATCTGAATGCAAAAGATCGTTTTTCTTGAAAGTTGGCTTTTTGAAAATAAATTCAACAATTTAAAACAAACTGTGGAATGTTGGAATAATTGGAACAATCGGATAACTATAGAAAAGGAGGAAATATTACCAAATTAAAGCTGTGCGCCAGGTAGGGTCGTGATCGTGCTATCACGTACCATTTCAGAAATAATTGTTCAACTAAGGGAATGGCAGCCCTTAATTACCGAGCAGCACGCTAAAGAAGGAATTATAAACTACAAAACTACACAGAGAAGGTTTCTGGCAAACTTGAATAAAAGGAGTGCCTACGCCCTATCCCAAATCTAATATTTATCAAAGTCACTGCCAACTTGGGCCAGAGCACCCACCAGATTTAACAGGATGACATCCTTTGACAGTATAGCAGGTACTACAGAAAATCGAGCACACACGATAACATATACATCAGAACAAGCTACAGAGATCTATGCTTTAATAAAAGCCACAAAAACCTTTGAGTCTCACCAAGGCTCCACCATCCAACAATTAAAACACCTTGAATTTACTATGCGCCGTGAACTAAATCAGAGGCTACACGCGACCACGCTCATTCAATATCATAAACATCAACGGATCCCTAGAGGCCTCAGACTTGCCATTAAACCATTACTATTTCGACTACAACACAACAAAAACTTCATGGAGAGATGGTATGCGGTCCTCAATAAATGCTCCCTAGACCTTATCTTACTCATAGTTGAAGAACTATCAAAAACAATAAAAGATCTAGAGGAAGAAATCTTCAACCTCCAAAGAGACCTATCTAAACGAATGGATACAACTGAATGGACAAATGAGCTGGAAATAATTAACAAAAAACTGGAAAGCTATGAAAAAGATTTGCAGGAAAGAAAACTGAGAAAATTTAAACGGGACACGATCGATTATCGCCTAAACGAGGTGTACACATGGGCAGAAATGTATGCTCAACGTCGCCCAACATTCAAAAAACAGTTCACCTCCTCAGACGAAAGTGTAGTTTCAGATGGAGACATCGCTACTTCAAGATTACCAATCCAAAGAAAAGAAACAGAAGGCACATCTAGTGATGCGACTACCACAGCAACTACATCCCAGACATCTACTCCTGAAACTTTTTTAGAACAAGGCCAACAACCAGCGAAACCACCCGATCCCATAGCCAAACCAAGTGGAAACCAACCAAAACCAGGAGAAGCCAAAACAAAAGAAATCACCAAACCAAATCTCCGGAGCGGGAAAACATAGTCATTAACATCTCATCGACTCAACTGACAAAAGAACAGATGCAAGTTCTAAATAAAGGAACGTCATTCGTCCCCACATACCACACTAATCTAGCGGAAACAGAAATTTCATTATACAAATTTATGAGAAACATCCGATTAAGGCACTTCTTCACCAATGTCATCACAGAGAAAGAACAACCAGAAGTTAAAGAATATGTGGAATTCAAATCAAAAAGCACATATGTAGCACCGGTATCTCACAAAACCATAGATCTGTTTGAAAAACTGGTTCTTTTAGATATCCATAAACTTAATTTTCAGACCACCAAAGGTTCCAATTTCTCTAAGAAAGAAAAAAGCATACTACAAAATTTGTCTAAAATGGGAGAACTTACATTTCAAAGAGCTGACAAAGGTGGAGCACTTATAGTAATGGATACTGAACACTACAACAAAAAGGTCAAAGAACATCTAGCCGATGAAACCACATATTTGCTTCTGGATAAAGACCCAACCACAGAAGTCAGTGCAACTTTAGAAAAAATTTTGCAACATGCTAAAGAGATGGATTGGATATCGGGGAAAACAGCACAATTCCTAACCAAGCAAAACCCAAAAAGACCCCACATGTACATGCTCCCAAAAGTGCACAAGAACTTGTATAATCCCCCCTTCAGACCAATCGTGTCAGGAATAGAGTCTCTCTTTGAACCACTTGGAACCTACATAGATTTCTTTCTTCAAAAATTTGTTCTAAACTGGCAAACGAATGTCAAAGACACCACTGACTTTTTGAACCAATTAAATCAACTGGATCTAACAGACAGCCAACAATGGTTAATGTGTACAATTGACGTGACCGCTTTGTATACGTCAATCCCCCTCAAAGAAGGAATTGAAGCCACCGAATGGGCATTGCTACAAATGGATGAGCTGGGAGCTAATAAGGTTTTCATATTAGAACTTTTAACCTTTTGCCTGCAACATAGCTACTTCCGATTTCAGGATGATTTCTTCCTACAAATAAGCGGAACAAGTATGGGATTTGGGGGAGCACCAACGTTTGCTAACATCTTCATGGCACAGTTCGAGGAATCATACATTTTATCTCAAGTTCAATGGTCAAAACATCTCATTCTCTACAAGAGATTCATTGACGATATATTTCTGATTTGGAATAACTCTCAAACAGCCTTAGAACAAAACATAGCAGCACTTAACGAAAGAAACCCAAGGATCAAATTTACACACTCCATCAGCTCCACAGAAATTACATTCTTGGACGTCAAAATAACGAAAAAAAGCATGGAACTAGCAACCCAAACGTACATAAAACCAACAGATAGAAATAACACTTTATTGTACCAAAGTTTCCATTCTCCCAGATTAATTGACAACCTTCCTTTTTCACAAATGCTGAGAAGCAAAAGAATCTGTTCAACCCCAACGGCCCATGAAGAGGATCTACAAAGATTGAGGAAAAAATTCAAGGAACGGGGTTATCCAAACTCCTGTATAGAACAGGCTGCAACTCGAATAAATTCAATAAAGCGAGAAAGTTTACTGATCGGCAAAAGCAAAACAAACAGCACCAATCGCAATGTATTTGTGTCTAAATTCTCCACCCGAGCAATTAACATCAGAAAAATAATCATAAAAAGGTGGGAACTACTACAAAATGACGAGGATCTCAAAAATTTATTTCAATCTAAACCAATCTTTGCGTACACAAGAAGTCGTAATCTGCAGGAATTTCTGAAAGCAAGGACGAAACCAAGTGACACCAACCATAAAGGAATGCGCAAATGCAATAATAACGTGATACAACAAAACTTTGTGACCCATCCAAGAACAGGGGAGAAAATAAGTTTAAAATTCACAGCGGATTGTAACTCTAGTTTTGTACTGTATTGTATCAAATGTCCATGTGGACTCATGTACATCGGGAAAACCGAAAGAAAACTGAAAATCAGAATTGGCGAGCACAAAAGTATGATCCGGAATAAGAACACCAAATCAAACCTGGCAGCTCACTGGATAAGCCATAACCATAATATTTCTCAAGTAAGATTCATGGCTGTGGAAAAAATTGAAACACGAGAAGGAATGGACAGTAGGAAACTGTTATCTCAAAGAGAAGTAATGTTAATTAAGAAATTTCAAACGATGGAACCGTTAGGATTAAATGATAAATTAGACCTTGCATGTTTTCTGTGAACAGTTTAATGTGAAAATATTTGTTGATAAACTGTGTGTTTTGTAGCGTGATGACAGGTGGCAATGAACTCTAACATTTATACTAATACACCACATCATTGGGTAAAATCCTTTAAACTACATATATATATTTCTTCCGAGCTCCTTTTTCTTCTCCAAATTAAGGTTTCATGTTCAGCAATTTAGGTTATTGAGCTACCGCTCATATGCCCGTTTCCACGTATAAGGCAACACCCTGTGCATCTAGACTTGAATTTCGACACTACAAGATGGCGGACACTCTTTTTCAGAGTCTCCAGTCCGTCTTTCAGTTTGAGCAACAACACAGCTGAGGTAAATATCAGCGTGAACACGGTACAATAACTTGATCGTCGGCATTCAGCACAGATTAATAGACAGCGTTGGAAGATATATATAAAAATTCAAAGTATAGTTTCTGGTAATCCCATACGATTCCACAGTTTAAATTTAGAGTGAACTCTTTCACTCGCACGTTTTCCGCACATTTACATTAATACCACGTTTCCCTTCAGAAACGGTGAAGCTCCACTCACAAAGGCAACATCCTGTGTATTTAGACACGAATTTTGACACTACAAGATGGCGGACACTCTCACTCAGAGTCTCCAGTCCGTCTTTCAGTCTTAGTAACAACTCAGCTGAGGCAAATATCAGCGCGAACCCGGTACAATCACTCGATCGCCGACATTGAGCACAGATCTACAGACTGCGCTGGAAGATATAAGAAGGCCAAAGCATTGTTCCCGGTAAGCTTAATTCGAACTACACGCTCCCATAGGTTAAATTTAGAGTGAACTCTATCACTCGCCCGTTTTCCGCATACTTACATGAATATCACGTTTCCTTTCAGAAACGGTGAAGCCCCACTCACGAAGAGCAGGTAACTTCATAGCGAAGCTGCGCCAGTTTTTGCACAAGTTCTATCATTGTTACAGGTTTTTGATACAAACCCTTTTCATGTTTCACGCAGATTTTTAATCCACATGAAGTTTGTTTAAAGCACAAAACATAGTGTCTACATGCTCAAGTTTCACCAAATCGGTGAGTCATTGAAAATACATTACTACTCTCTATGTCTAACCAGAATGTTCCGCAGGCATTATGCAGATTGAAGCACTTACATTAGGATGAGAATGTTATAGAATTGGCAATTATTTAATGACGTTACCAATACCCAGATATTGATGATTGGATCTGTATAGACTATTGAAAATGTCAATACTAGCTGGTTGAGAAAGCTACAGAATTGGTGATTATTTAATGACGCTACCAATACCCAGATATTGATGATTGGATCTGTATAGACCATTGAAAATGTCATTAATAGTATACAGATATTGTTGTTTATTTGGAAATATAAACTGGATATACCATCATCTAGTAACATAATGTACACGCATGAGCCAGGTGAGCTCAAGTAATAGTGGCTGATGTTTAGAGGTTAAAAACTAAGTAGCTAAAAAATTGTGAGAAACAACTAATGTTTATAAAAAAAATTTGTTTACAGAGGCCCCTGAGGAAGGGACAAGGGTCCCGAAATGCATCGGGCCAATGAATTAAGTGAAGGATGTATTTGAAGGACATAACGATCATCCTTACAGATATATACTTGTATGAAGTTAAATACAAAATATGAACTATAAAAAAAGCTATAAAGTAAAATGAAATGAATCTGAATGCAAAAGATCGTTTTTCTTGAAAGTTGGCTTTTTGAAAATAAATTAAAACAATTTAAAACAAACTGTGGAATGTTGGAATAATTGGAACAATCGGATAACTATAGAAAAGGAGGAAATATTACCAAATTAAAGCTGTGCGCCAGGTAGGGTCGTGATCGTGCTATCACGTACCATTTCAGAAATAATTGTTCAACTAAGGGAATGGCAGCCCTTAATTACCGAGCAGCACGCTAAAGAAGGAATCATAAACTACAAAACTACACAGAGAAGGTTTCTGGCAAACTTGAATAAAAGGAGTGCCTACGCCCTATCCCAAATCTAATAAGAAGAGAGTATGCGCCACATTTGCCTCAGTATCCTTTGTTTGAGAAACGTGTGGTAGGCCGGAAACGAAGAAATGTGACCAATACTGGGGAGGTTGTAGCAAAAAGACAAAAAGTCAATGAACCTAAAATTACAAGCAGAAAGAAAAAGGATTCTGTTGAAGATGTTGTTGGTTTTCAGTTTGAAAACAGTTCTGGTGTCAACTGCTATGCTAATGTAGTGGTTAATGTTTTGTTTTCTCTAGAAAATGTAAAAGAAGAGATTGTGGTCAATTCTGATCAAAGATTTTGCAGTTTGTTAAATTCTGTGTTAGAGAAATGTAGCACTGATAGAAGAAACATAGAAAGTGTGTCTGAAATTCGAAATCTGTTAGACAGATGTTCAGGCCAAACACAATTCTCTCAAAATATTCAGCAAGATTGTCAGGAGTTTTTAATGTATATGCTTGATGTATTACATGCTGAAGGTGTAGATGTAGATCAGCTGTTTGGGCTTTCTTATCAATGGCAGCATGACTGCGAGAACTGTATGGTATCAAGTACTACTAGTGTAGACTCAGAAAGATTTATATATTTAACTTTGCCAGACAGTAAATCAGTCTCCTTTAATAAGCTAGTAAAAGCAGCTGATCACAACATGGAGTGTAGCCAATGTAAATCTGAAATGATGTCCACATTATTTATACGAACATATGGCCAGTATGTCATTTTAATGTTCCAACGATGAAGGCCTGATGGAACAAAATTGACAACTTTAATTAAAAATTTTGTATCTTCGCAGTTGTCAATATCAGGAAGGACTTTTGTAACTGCAGCAATTATATATCATGACGGCCCTTCAATAACATCAGGACATTACACAGCTTATTTAAAGTCTAGAAATGGCTGGTCATTCTGCAATGATTCTGTTTTAATTTTCCCCAAAAAATTGCCGTATGACCTTAAAAACTCTTACCTGGTGTTTTTAAAACCAAAATTTTAGGGAAATAATCTCGGGATGTGCTCTGTGGAATTTCAAGAAGTTCTAATGGCTCCTACACAATTTGGCCTTGAGGATAAGTGTAGTTCAGAGACATAACTTCTAACCATAGGACTGGACGTCATGGAGAAATACGTGCACTTTGAATGAGTTCAGAAAAACTGTTTCTTTTTATAAGCTAATTGAAGCAGCCAATCAAAACATGGAGTAGAGGGAATGTAAGTCTGCAATGCTGTCTACTGTTTTACATTGCTTTGTGATTAAAAGTGATGTAGAGAATTAAATAATTGTAGTAGTCATAGAGGTAGTGTAAGTGTGCTTCATAGTAAGCAGTATCAGTGTCATAGGAAATGTAGAACATGACTGAGCAAGAAGGGGAAGATATTACTATTCCAGGATTGTGAAAATGATCTTCAACATTTTAATTCTGAAAGTTGCGGAAATGCCAAATGACGGGATTGGCTTACAAGAAATCCAAGAGTTATAAATGGCTCTGACCAGATTTGGCCTTGTGGAAACTTGTGGTAGAGAGCAAGAAGTCATTTATTGCATGTAACGTGTTTTTAAAAACGATGGAGATTTTCTTTCAGAAAGTGGCGGGCTGAAAGTAATAACAGCACAAAAGAGTGTAAGCTGTTCATAGGACATCCTTGGACATCATGGAAAGTAAGTTAACTTTAAGGAGTTCTAAATTTTGATTTCTGATGTTGTATGGGTTTTTTAAACACAATCATTTTGATTGTGTTTTTTTTTCCCCGCTGTTATATGATGAATACCTTCAAGTCACTGTTTTTAGTGAATTTTGATACATTCTGAGAACAGCAAAAATAAACCATTTAACATGTATAATTAATTCTGTACTGTTTGCATTTATGATGTATATGTAGAACTGTGTAGGAGGCATGGAGAAGGTGAGGCTTCTGTAAGTGTCAAAGTTGTTGCATGCAGTGCTGCACTTCTGCGTATTCTTTCATATGCTAGACTACATCTGCACAATGAGATGCCTAAGCAAAGGAAACACAAGTGATGTGATTGTGAAATGAGCAAAATAAATTGCACGTATTTCAATTACATCACCTGTGTTTCCTATCATTACGAATCACATTGTGCAGATCAAGTTTAGGTCTGTCCAGGGAAACATAGGAGGTTTGGACTTTGTTGAAGAGTGCAGTGGACATGACTCACTTCATTGGTAGACCTTCACATGTATTATCTCCTCTGTACTCTTCAACAAGTGTAAATCTCATCTGCAACCCTGAGTAGGCCTCACCTCAAACAAACCTCTGGATAGTAGACATCTTATTGGCATCCTGAAGCAATTATTTAAAATTTTAGTGTCTTGCGACACTTTTCTGAAACAACAGCAATGCAAAAGATGCACCATGTTTTAAGATAGGCCTCACTTCATCTGCATCAAGATACTGTTAGTTTAAAATGTATATCTTTAGGACTGTGTAGGGGGCCTGGAGAAGCAGAAGCTTCTGTAAGTGTCAAAGTTGTTGAAAAACTGTTTGTCCTTCAATCTTTTCCCTTGTCTTTTCTAATTTTTAAATACATGTTTTAATATTTTTCAAATGTTTGTTCTCTCTTTCACAGATTGAAAGTATAAAAACAAAAAGTGAGTAATTTAACGACAATTATAAGGTAAATATTTTGTACTCTTTTCGTTACATTTCTATCACATTTAACTACTATTAGTTCCACTGCTTCATTTCTTTAACCCTCAGTTTCCTGCCTTTGCTACTTCCCTCATTCCTTTCTCTATTACCTACTTACTCAACTCCTTCCACTCTTTTTCTCAGTCCCTCTCTTCTCATAGTTCCTCACTCTTGTTCACTCACTGCGTCTCTATTACTCTTAGTGTCTTTGACTGATCACTCTATCACTACTTGTTCATAATGCTTTCTCTGTGTAGTTGAAGCACACTAAGGGGAATATTATGAACACAGCCAATAAAATTATTGCTCTTTTTATTGGCAGAAAACTGGTGCAAAAGTGGTTTTAGTGGCAGTTTTCTGCCACAAAAGCAGCTTTAGCGACACATTTCTGCCAATAAAAGCTGCAAAACTTTTATTGCCTATGTTGATGATATGGCTCTATGTTAATTACATTTCTTTGCTGTTTCAATTAATCTTTTTCTGTTATTTTTTGTTTTCTGTTTTCTATTTTTTCTCTCTGTTATTCCTCATGTTTTAATCTTATTTTGAACATTCACTCACATTCTCCAAGAAACTCTTCTTTGTTAATGTTATACTCTCTTTTTTTTCTTTCACTTCGTTATCTATTTTGTTTTTCACAATTATACCCTCTTCTGTCTTTTCTTCGGTAAATAGATCTATTAAACAGTATCTCTTCTTTACTCCCTATAGCTGTCTTTCTTTTAACATCACTCTCTGTTTACTTTCCTTATACTTACACTTTTAAAAAAAAAAAAAAATTTGGGGTTAGCTCCCGGTCCGCGTACCGGGAAGCTAACCCAGAAGCGAACCAAAAGAAATAGAGCTTGCCAGAGTGCTAAACATTCTAGCAATTTTTTTTGAAAGGGAAGGTAGTTCTGAAAAGAACTTTTTTTAAAATATTTTTGTTGTTTTATATATTTTTTTTATTTTTTGAACATTTTTTTTTTGTTTTTTTGTATTTTTTGAACGATTTTATATTTTTTGGGTTTTTTTTGGGGGGGGGAAACAACAAAAAACAGGCGTTGAAAAGGGCTCAACAGGAGCAAAAAAAAATTACTGGGGGCGGTTAGGGCAATCATGGTGTTCATACGCCAGGTTGAGTGCATTGATGCTCATGTTGCCACAAGCTAATAATGCACGACAGTGCATACATAAGTGAATCATGTGCCCAAAATTTTCTTGAATATTTGGCACAGTTTCCCGTGCCTCTTCTGGTGTTAGAGAAATCGGTATTGTTGGTCTGGCCACAGGACTTGGTCTTGGATTGTCCTGCATATCCCTTATTTCCGCCCGGCTGTAATTTAGGGGATGCTTCCTTGTCATGTGCCTATGCATTGTGTGATTTCCATAGCTATATTTTTTGTCCGTCCCTCTGGACAATTGTTCCTTGCATATGAGATCGAAAAAAACTGCCAGATGAAACTGGCTTTCTTTCTGGAAACCCGGGGCAACTCTTCTAAGAACTGTGGTTCTTCTCCCTCCTCATCCATTTCTTCATCTTCCTCCTCAGTGTTGGTAATCACCTGGGGAGGTGGTCCTCTCTTCCCATGAGGAGGTGGTGGTGGTGGTGGGGGTCCACCAGCTGAAGCTACCAATGAAGCCATTTTCCAACAAGCAAAATAGGTCTTCCTCTCACAATGATGAAAGTCAGAGTGAGGAAAGAAGGAGGGGTTTTCATCATTTGGGAAAAACAATACTTCTCAACCAATGAAAAGTGTTATTTTTAGGTCACCTGACCTAGCCTTTCATCATTATGAAACCAAAAGTGAAATGAACCAATGAAAAGTGTTATTAACAAGTCACATGACCTGGTATGCTTACGTTACGCGCTGCGGTCCGCGCCCCGGATAGCTTCCGGGTCGCTGCGCTTCGCGCCTCGGTCCGCGCCCCGGGGCACTTCCGGGTGCGCTAACGCGGTACGTCATAAGACGCATTACGCGGCAACGTGGGAGCTGCGTTTCGCGCCTCGGTCCGCGCCCCGGGGCACTTCCGGGTGCGCTAACGCAGTACGTCACAAGACGCATTACGCGGCAACGCGATACGTCGCGCTTTCGCGGCGCGCCGCGGATCGCTTCCGGGGAGCTGCGTTTCGCGCCTCGGTCCGCGCCCCGGGGCACTTCCGGGTGCGCTAACGCAGTACATCATAAGACGCATTACGTGGCAACGCGATACCGTCACTATGTTGATTTCTTACCGGTTCGCGGACCGGGTCGCGGCATCAATTTGAGCTAACGGAAAGCTTTCCGGTTCGCGGACCGGGAGCGAAACAAAAAAAATATTTAAAAAAAATTATTAATAAACATATAAAATATATTTTTGGATTTAAAGAAGAATACATTTTACAGCTATAGATATTAGCTTTTAAAAAAACAATGAAATTCACTGAAAAAACCATAGGTTATAGACCATATATAGTTAGGAATTAGCATTTACAAAACCTTGAAAATTCACTGAAAAAACCATAGGTTATAGACCATATATAGTTAGGAATTAGCATTTAAAAAACCTTATTTTACTCACACAAAACCATTGAAATTCCATATATAGTTAGTTGTACTAGCTATATATCGCGCACCCGCAATCCACTGCTGATCATGTCACATATTACATCATTCATGACATGGTCAGTGACATCACTGATGACATCACTGATGACATCTCAAATGACATCACTGATGACATCACTGATGACATCTCAAATGACATCACTGATGACATCACTGATAACATCTCAAATGACATCACTGATGACATCACATCACAACTGAATGAGTGGATGTATAAGTGTCTGAATGAAGGTTTTAGTAGGTGCGTGACTGACTGTATGAGTGAGTGATTAAATGTGTCTCACTGAATGCATAGGTTAGTGACTAAACTGTCTTAATTTGTGCATCATTATGTCTGGTATTCTGTAAACTGCTGCATGTGTTGATCAGTAGCTATATGAGTAACTATATGGGTTATTGATTGATTGTCCAAGTATTTGTATGGGAGACTGAGTGTGTGTGTGGCTGGCTGGGAGATGTGTGACTCTGTGCAGATCAATGTGTTCTTGTATCAATGATTTATAAGAGAGTAAGTATGTGTTAGAATATGTTTGAAAATGTAAGGTACTCTATGTTTAACTGTATAGATTAGAAAATGGAAGTGTGATTGATTCTTTACAGGACTGACTAGGTGTGTGAGTAACTCCAAGGATGAGTGGCAGAGTGTGAGTGTCTGTATAGGGTGTATGAGTGCATATGATAGTGTTGTAAAGATGAGTGATTGTATGTATGAATGATTGTATGGGTGAATGAGTGAATGTGTGTGTAGACGTAGGAATCAGTGAGTGCGTATGTAGTAACTAGTATTGGTGTGTCAATTGTTTAAACAAATATATTCTGTATTTAACACTGGGTGTAACAGAGGTTATATTAAAGTGTGAGGAGATGCATTGTATTGTCACATGAATGATATCATCAGTGATGTGACCATTGATGTCAAATGAGATGTCATCAGTGATGTCATTTGAGATGTCATCAGTGATGTCATTTGAGATGATATCAGTGATGTCATTAGTGATGTCATTTGAGATGTTATCAGTGATGTCATCAGTGATGTCATTTGAGATGTCATCAGTGATGTCATCAGTGATGTCATTTGAGATGTCATCAGTGATGTCATCAGTGATGTCACTGACCATGTCATGAATGATGTAATATGTGACATGATCAGCAGTGGATTGCGGGTGCGCGATATATAGTTAGTACAACTAACTATATATGGAATTTCAATGGTTTTGTGTGAGTAAAATAAGGTTTTTTAAATGCTAATTCCTAACTATATATGGTCTATAACCTATGGTTTTTTCAGTGAATTTTCAAGGTTTTGTAAATGCTAATTCCTAACTATATATGGTCTATAACCTATGGTTTTTTCAGTGAATATATTACCTACTGGCGGTCGCCAGTAGGTATATATAGTTAGGATTTTTTCTCTATGGGTTTTTTGAAAATTCTATGTCTAATAACTTTGGCGTTTGTGGACGGAATCGGCTGAAATTTTCAGGAAAATGGCACATTTTGTTTCTGAGCAGCCCTTGAAAATTTGGGGGGGGGTTCGTCCAGTGGGGGCCGAGAAAAAAGGGGGGTCCCAAAACGTGTTTTTAACATTGAGTTTTCCATAGGGCGGTTGGCCTCACTTTTAGCCCGAACGGCTGAATGGATTTGCACGAAACTTGGCAAAATTGTAGGGACTGGTAGCCCGATGTGCCTTTTGTAGGTCTCAATATATGTGCTCCAGTGGATTTTGAGAAATTAACGTTTAAAAAAAGATATATATCTGTAACAGCGGACCGGTTAGCGCTCTGGTTCGCGGACTTTTCGCGCAACGGAGCTTTGTGAAGCGAAGCTGATTGGTTCTCCGGCGTCTGTCAACATTCCAAACAGTCCGTAGCGGCCGCCATCTTGTCTCTCGGTAGGATCGAGAGACAAGAGGAGGTCAAAACAAAGGGGGAAATAACTATAAGGGGGCATAGTAGATCCTCGCTGACCCCCTAGGTTTGATGTGGAGGTTTTAAAAGGGCCCCGCGGGGCAAAAAAAAATAATAATAATAATAATCGAACGGCTGAATGGATTTGCACGAAACTTGGCAAAATTGTAGGGACTGGTAGCCCGATGTGCCTTTGCTAGGTCTCAATATATGTGCTTCAGTGGATTTTGAGAAATTAACGTTCAAAAAAAGATATATATCTGTAACAGCGCACCGCTTCGCGTACTTTTCGCGTTACGGAGCTTTGCGAAGCGAAGCTGATTGGCTCTCCGGTGTCTGTAAACATTCCAAACAGTACGTAGCGGCCGCCATCTTGTCTCTCGGTAGGATCGAGAGACAAGAGGAGGCCAAAGCGAAGGGGCAAATGACCATAAGGGGGCATAGTAGATCCTCGCTGACCCCCTAGGTTTGATGTGGAGGTTTTAAAAGGGCCCCGCGGGGCAAAAAAAAAAATAATAATAATAATCGAACGGCTGATGACCATAAGGGGGCATAGTAGATCCTCGCTGACCCCCTAGGTTTGATGTGGAGGTTTTAAAAGGGCCCCGCGGGGCAAAAAAAAATAATAATAATAATAATCGAACGGCTGAATGGATTTGCACGAAACTTGGTAAAATATTAGGGACTGGTAGCCCGATGTGCCTTTGCTATGTCTCAATATATGTGCTTCAGTGCATTTTGAGAAATTAACGTTCAAAAACAAGATATATATCTGTAACAGCGCTCCGCTTCGCGGAGATAAAATTATATGTGTATTACCTAGCTGTTGCTAACACCAGTTAGCGACGGCTAGTAGGAGATAGCGACCATCTTGGGTCCCACTTTGCATGTGAGTGATATTTATCACTAATGACATGCAAAGTGGGCATGCCAAGATGTTAGCGACTGGAAACAGTCGCTAACATCGCTATCTCCTATTATCAACTTTTGGAAATATTCGAGATAAGCGCGAATATCTCCAAAAAGTAACAGCTGCCCTGAGCAGTTCTTAGCCATGTTATCCAATGGGAGGTGGATAACATGGCTAAGAGCATTAGCTCGGTAATGCATGAATATCGCGGAGTTTTCAGCGACATTAATGCATTGCGCTCGTTTTTTATCGTATTTGCGATAAACCTTGATAATAGCAAGGTTTATCTGCGATAATTTCTGACGGTAAAAAAATCTTTGCAATGCATCGTTAGGGATAAATATCGCTTAACTTTGGTAATATGCCCCAACGTCTGTTAACGTTCGATTCGAAGGAAATCAGGAATTGTTGAAAAACATTGTGTGCGCCATCTTGTCTTTTTTCAAATGCCACACTTTTGTCGTGCACGGCAGCCATTTTAGATGCCTTGACCAGATCCACTCTGTGAACGCTGTCGATCCTTAGCATGGCTCCCCACCCTCGCAAGCATCTCCCCCAGGCAGTGGTCACCCCCGCTCTCTGTTTTATGCATGGGTAATAAACCTCCCCCCATCTGCGCTGTTCTTCCCTGAGAATCACACCCTGTGCCCGCCCGACACCTCCCTTTCGCCCTATTCACTACCGCACCCTCTGACACTCCTTTTCCTCTGTGTCCGATTGTCCAGGCCGGTCCTAGGCTATCAGCTAGCCCTGCAGATGTAGTTTATGGCCACAGCTGTAAAGAATCACCCGTCTTCAAAGGAGTTATAGTAGATCAAGGCCCACACTCGATGAGATCCGTCACAGCAGAAGCGTTGCTATTATCTGAAAACCATTCTGTATTGTGATTGGGGAGGGGACCGAGCGTGAAGCGGAAGATTCCAGGGATGACTCTTTGTACATCAAAGTTTTTACAATTATGTGTCACATTAAAAATATATAGCACTCCGACAAAGTAGTAAGATTATAAAACTTTAATAATTTATAAATATATACAAGAAAACAAAAATAGTAATAACATATAAACATTTTTAGAGAAAAACAACGAAGTAGCGGTCGGCTGTGCGAATAGTCCCAACGCAGCACAACGTCCAGATTTCCGGCGTGGGGCGTCGCGGGGGGTGGGTGATCAGTAGCAAACTGTTGTGCGAATAGTTCCAAGGCAGCAGAACGCGCCGAAATCTAGATGACACAAAAGTGATGTCTAGTAAGTTGCCACCCAGCAAATAACGGCGTGGGGCGTCGCGGGGGGTGGGTCATCAGTAGCAAACTGTTGTGCGAATAGTTCCAAGGCAGCAGAACGATGGCACCAAGGTGATGTCCAGTAAGTTGCCGCACTGGTTTTGGTATCCTACAATGCTGCTCCGAATAACGGCGTGGAGCGCCCCGGGGGAGGCGGCGTGAACGGGCCTCTCCAGGTGGAGTCTCGTCTGTTGTAGTGGGGCGCCCCTTTACCGTTTCAGTTGCCATTCCGTCCGCTTTTGGTCCACTGTGTCAAAATCCGCCATTCAGCTGAGTTGCGCCCACTCTTGCGGTGCAGCGATAGGCGGCTGTCACAGGACTCTCAAAATGGCGGCAGGCTGTTTCCTTTTTGGGCCTGGTCCACTGAAATGGCCCTGGGACACCTTGGAAATCGGACGCTTGTCTGCTAGGTCTTGGACCCCATTCTCGAAAGCGTCCCCTCCGCCTTGAGAATTCATCAAAAGTTTTGGGGGCCCCGACTCCTGCAGGCTTCTGGTGGGGAGCGGCTGCCATGATTGCTCGCGGAATGACCACGACGGAGCTACGAGATGGTGGTGCTCTCATGGTGACGCCAGCTTCAGTCTGAAACATCCAGAAACAAGGTGGGGCTTTCATCGTTTGGGGGAAAAAAAAAGTTTTCATCCAATGAAAAGTGTTGTTTTTAGGTCATATGATCAAGCCTTCCATCATTAGGAAACCAAAAGTAAAATGAACCAATGAAAAGTTTTATAAACAAGTCACATGACCTGTTATGCGGCATAGGGTATAAAATGCGGAGAAAATACGTTGGCACGTGAGGCGGCGTCAGTAGCGGACCGATGTGCGAATAGGCCGAAGGCAATACAACGCGCCAAGATCCGGATGGCATCGAGGTGGTGTCATAGTTGAGAGTTCTGAGCAGCGGTTGTAACACTGTCTGAAGCTTATTTGCAGCTGCTGCAGCTTCACTACGCGCCAAGATCCGGATGGCACCGAGGTGGTGTGTAGGAAGTTGCCGCACTGGTGTGGCCATCCTACAATGCTGAAAGTCGGCGTGGGGCGCCCCGTTGGCCTGTGAGTTTGCGTCAGTAGCGGACCGATGTGCGAATAGGCCGAAGGCAGCACAACGCGCCAAGATCCGGATGGCACCGAGGTGGTGTCTAGTAAGTTGTCGCACTTCTGTGGCCATCCTACAATGTTGAAAGTCGGCGTGGGGCGCCCCGTTGGCCTGTGAGATGGTGTCAGTAGCGGACTGATGTGTGAATGGGGCCAAAGGCAGCGCAACAATATTTTCTACTATATTTCCGGTGTAGAAGAGACCACAAGGCGCTGAGATGCCAAGATCCGGATGGCACCGAGGTGGTGTGTAGCAAGTTGCCGCACTGGTGTGGCCATCCTACAATGCTGAAAGTCGGCGTGGGGCGCCCCGTTGGCCTGTGAGATGGCGTCAGTAGCGGACCGATGTGCGAATAGGCCGAAGGCAGCACAACAATATTTTCTGACTGACACCACAAGGCGCTGAGATGCCAAGATCCGGATGGCACCGAGGTGATGTCTAAGTTGCGGACTGATGTGCGAATGGGGCCAAAGGCAGCGTAACAATATTTTTTGTATGGAAGATACCACTAGGCGTTGAGATGCCAAGATTCGGATGGCACTGAGGTGATGTCTAGCAAGTTGGTGTGGTCATCCTACAATGCTGAAACTCGGCGTGGGTCACCCCATTAGCCTGTGAGATGGCGTCAGTAGCGGACCGATGTGCGAATAGGCCGAAGGCAGCACAACGCGCCAAGATCCGGATGTCACCGTGGTGGTTTCATAGTTGAGAGGCACTTCATCTGCAGTGGGGCGCCGAGATCCGGATGGCCCCGAGGTGATGTCTAGCAAGTTGCTGTACTGGTGTGGTCATCCTACAATGCTGAAACTCGGCGTGGGTCGCCCCATTAGCCTGTGAGATGGCGTCAGTAGCGGACCGATGTGCGAATAGGCCGAAGGCAGCACAACGCGCCAAGATCCGGATGTCACCGTGGTGGTTTCATAGTTGAGAGGCACTTCATCTGCAGTGGGGTGCCGAGATCCGGATGGCACCGAGGTGATGTCTAGCAAGTTGCTGTACTGGTGTGGTCATCCTACAATGCTGAAACTCGGCGTGGGTCGCCCCATTAGCCTGTGAGATGGCGTCAGTAGCGGACCGATGTGCGAATAGGCCGAAGGCAGCACAACGCGCCAAGATCCGGATGTCACCGTGGTGGTTTCATAGTTGAGAGGCACTTCATCTGCAGTGGGGCGCCGAGATCCGGATGGCACCGAGGTGATGTCTAGCAAGTTGCTGTACTTGTGTGGTCATCCTACAATGCTGAAACTCGGCGTGGGTCGCCCCATTAGCCTGTGAGATAGCAGTTCTTTGGATTTGGGCCTGGCTCGTCTGCTGTAGTGGGGCGCCCCTTTACCGTTTCAGTTGCCATTCAGCTGAGTTTCGGCTGCTCTTGATGCTACAGCGACAGGCGGCTGCAACAGGACTCTCAAAATGGCGGCCTGTTCTTTGGATTTGGGCCTGGTCCACTAAAATGGCCCTGGGACACCTTAGAACTCGGACGCTCGATTTTTTTTTCCTTTCCTGTACATGCAAAAAAAGGTAAATGCCCGGTACGTTACACGCTTCATCTGCCACGATGAACTCTCTAGAGGAACCGAAAAAAAATATAGTTGTGGTAACTATACCATGCATCGTCATATGGAGAGGTGGCACCAATTAATTATAGTGCTGCATAAAAGAGAGATTTGGAGGAGAACCCCTGACCTGCTAGTACATTCATCAAAGAAGTGGCACTGAGAGCTTCAGAGGCAAGGGAAACGGTCCCAAATATTTAGAAGAACTTTGGAAAGATTAAAATGACATGTTTAGATTGTGGCAAATTTATTTCATGTGGACATCTGAGTGTTACTCTAATAAATACAGCATATGAACATCATCATAGTCGATGGTTGGTAGAGACATTTTGACTATATCCTGGACCTGCCCGTCCTCGCCCAAAATGGCGCCAGAATAAATGGGACTCGTAACTCCTTGTTGTGTACTGGTTGCAGAACCTTGAAATCACGAGATACGTATGCAGTTTTGAAGCACATGGCGGGCGGGGACGAGAATTGATTGAATATTTCGACATCCCTATTGATATTAAGTTCTGATGTGTTATTGATTACTGTACTGTTGAAAGTTCGAATTAACGTCACCCATGGTACTTGCCCGCAAATGTATATCTAGATAATTTTATTGTAACTGGCCCTGTCGTATTTTAATTATAAAATGTACGTCCACCGATTCCGTAACTGTTAGACACCTTAGTTCTTGCAACCTAATGGCCCGCCCGTTACGTTCCTCTACAGTGTAAATGTCTATTCATCATATACGATTACAGTTTGCTCCGTGGCCGGCCCACGTGGTTATAGGCTCGTATTTGTATAATGAAATTTTCACAATAAAGGTTTTTAAAAGAAAACATGGTAGTAGTATATACATTGGTAAAGTTTTTAATAATAGTCACTGTTTTAGAATCATTAAAAGGCAAGTGAAATAAAGCAGACCAATTACATGAAGGGTAAAAGGTATAATACGAAGGAACGCAGTAAAGATAAATGGTCAAGGGCTGTTGTGTTTTCTATTCCTGCAACATAAAGTGATCGATAAGAATCTCATATTCAGGCGTATCGGCGACTAAGACAGCAGGTCGACCCTCTTTTGCTCAACGGCTCCGTCATGGGACGAAGAAACGCTCTTTTTCTCGAAAAAAGAATATATTTTACTTGCAGGACAGTTGTAAAATTTCCGGGAAAGTACATTAGCCTGGAACATTATAACATATATTTAAGAAAAAATAATGTTCGGAAGTAATGAAAAGCGTAATTTTTAGGTCATATGACCAAGCCTTTCATCATTACAATAAGAAAAGTAAAATGAACCAATGAAAAGTTTTATTAACAAGTCACATGACTTGTTATGCTTACGTTACGCGCTGCGCGCCCCGGATGACTTCCGGATGCGCTAACGCGGCGCGTCATATGACGCATTACGCGACAACGCAGGTACAGAATATAGTCAAAATGTCTCCACCAACCAGCGGTCGGAACACAACCCCTTTCAGCAGGCTAAATAGTTCTGTTAAATGACAACAGAAGGGACAGGCAACAAGAACCATCAGTCAAAGAGGGGAGGGCTAGTTCTTCTCTACCGGGTTACATTGGGGCGCTACCGGAACTGATCGAATTGGTAGTCTACAGTGTTTCTGGATGTTTCAGACTGAAGCTGGGGTTAGCATGAGAGCAGCACCATTTCGTAGCTCCGTCGTGGTCATTCCGCAACCAATCATGGCAGCCGTTCTTTATCGTTATTTTGGGCGGGGTGGGTGGCGGAGCAGAGCTGTTTTGCAGCCATCATTGTGTGGAGTTCAGTTCATCTCACTAGTTTTGTATTTGTCATGAGGGGTTGTTCCTAATGTTTCTATTTTAGCGAGGTCAAAAAGAGATCCCATTAGTGGCCTACTGATTTTGCTCGATTCCTTTTCTTTTTTTTTACACGATTTTTCGTTATCTGCAAAGACTAAACAGAGTATTGCGACTCTGTGTTTGTTTGTAAATAGAGAATGAACCAAAGAGAACTAATTCTAAAACAGTAAATACTTGGATAACAATGAATCAAATGGAGAGAGAAGCAGGCACGACGGATTACAATGGGGGCAAAGACCTGCGTTAACTACCTTTCACTATCTGCAAAGAGAGAGTACTCCTAATAGAAATGAGGGGGGGGGGCACCATTCAAAGCAGATCAGTGTGCATAAACACGAAAATGTTTTCACTTACCACGTACTTGACATTCGACAGCTTATGATATTTGCTATTAAAAAACCATTGAAATTCACTGAAAAAACCATAGGTTATAGACCATATATAGTTAGGAATTAGCATTTACAAAACCTTGAAAATTCACTGAAAAAACCATAGGTTATAGACCATATATAGTTAGGAATTAGCATTTAAAAAACCTTATTTTACTCACACAAAACCATTGAAATTCCATATATAGTTAGTTGCACTAACTATATATCGCGCACCTGCAATCCACTGCTGATGATGTCACATATTACATCATTCATGACATGGTCAGTGACATCACTGATGACATCACTGATGACATCTCAAATGACATCACTGATGACAACATCCAGTGACTGTATGTTTCTGTAAAGTTAAAATGTGTCTTACATATTGAAGAATGAGTGGAAGTATAAGTGTCTGGACAAAGGATTTAGTAGGTGCATGACTGAATGCATGAGTGAGTGATTAAATGTGTCTCACTGAGTGCATGGGTTAGTGACTAAAGTGTCTTAATTTGTGCATCATTATGTCTGTTGTTCTGTAAACTGCTGCATGTTTTGATCAGTAGCTATATGATTAACTATATGGGTTACTGATTGATTGTCCAAGTATTTGTATGGGAGACTGAGTGTGTGTGTGGCTGGCTGGGAGGTGTGTGACTCTGTGCAGATCAATGTGTACTTGTATCAATGATTGTATAACAAGGTAAGTATGTGTTAGTATATGTTTGAAAATGTAAGGTGCTCTATGTTTAACTGTATAGACAAGAAAATGGAAGTGTCATTGATTCTTTACAGGACTGACTAGGTGTGTGAGTAACTCCATGGATGAGTGGCAGACTGTGAGTGTCTGTATAGGTGTATGAGTGCATATGATAGTGTTGTAAAGATGAGTGATTGTATGTATGAATGATAGTATGGGTGAATGAGTGAAGGTGTGTGTAGACGTAGGAATCAGTGAGTGCGTATGTAGTAACTAGTATTGGTGTGTCAATGGTTTCAAAAATTATATTCTGTATTTAACACTGGGTGAAACAGAGGTTATATTAAAATGTGAGGAGATGCATTGTATTGTCACATGAATGATATCATCAGTGATGTGGTCATTGATGTCAAATGAGATGTCATCAGTGATGTCATCAGTGATGTCATTTGAGATGTCATCAGTGATGTCATCAGTGATGTCACTGACCATGTCATGAATGATGTAATATGTGACATCATCAGCAGTGGATTGCAGGTGCGCGATATATAGTTAGTGCAACTAACTACATATGGAATTTCAATGGTTTTGTGTGAGTAAAATAAGGTTTTTTAAATGCTAATTCCTAACTATATATGGTCTATAACCTATGGTTTTTTCAGTGAATTTTCAAGGTTTTGTAAATGCTAATTCCTAACTATATATGGTCTATAACCTATGGTTTTTTCAGTGAATATATATATATATATATATATTACCTACTGGCGGTTGCCAGTAGGTAGTTATAGTTAGGACCTAGTTTCCATAGGCAATCCGCAACATTCTATTGAGAATAACTATGGCGCCGGTGGACGAATTTCTCAAATTAGATGGCCCGCTCCGCTATGCTCCTTCCCTGAAAATTTGGGGGAGATTCGTTAAGCGGGGGCCGAGATAAAAGGGGGGTCCCAAAACGTGTTTTCCCCACGTTAATTTCCATAGGGCGGTTGGACTCACTTTTAGCCCGAACGGCTGAATGGATTCCCACCAAACTTGGCAAAATTGTAGGGACTGGTAGCCCGATGTGCCTTTGCTATGTCTCAAGATATGTGCTCCAGAGGATTTTGAGTAATTTAGGTTCAAAAAAATATATATATCTATAAGCTCGCCCCGGTACGCGCACCGGGGAGCGCACCCGGCGCGTAACGCAGGTACGCGAGCGGAAAGCTGATTGGCTCTCTGGCTCTCGGGTGTCTGTCAACATTCCAAACAGTCCGGAGCGGCCGCCATCTTGTGTCTCGGTAGGATCGAGACACAAGAGGTGGCAAAAACAAAGGGGGAAATGACCAAAAGGGGGCAGGGTAGACCCCCACTGACCCCCTAGGTTTGATGTGTGGGCCATAAAAGGGCCCCGCGGGGAGCGTACCAAGGGGAAAACCCAGTGAAACAGTAAATTAATAATTTAAAGTGCTTAGAGGTAGGGTAGCTTTGCATAGAGTTGTCGTGTTGTGTGGGTGATTTAAGTACCAGCATGTACGTACCAATACAGAGTCTTAAATTCAATGTACACCATCTCCTCTGTAGATAATTTGCATGTTGTTACAGAAGTTATTGTGATATATGGAATCTATACCATAGTCTGTCAGGAAAGCAGAAACAACATAAAGGCAGGAGATGAAAAAGAGATGTCAAATACACATTGGAGATAATATAGTGGGAGAAAGGAAGTAACTATGAGCAAAATTACTATGTAACACAAAAAAGTTGCACATTATACTATAAGTCTCACTTTATATTATATTCATTTTGGTACTATTTCATGAATTAAATATAAAAATGAATAATGTCTCGAACAATTTTTAATTATTAAATACAAATTTATTGTTGTGATTTTTCAAAATTTAAAAGAACTTCCAACATTACATCATCAGGAATGTCCTCATTTTGATTCCATGATTCTATTTCTTCAACACAATTAAGTAACTCTTGGTCCAGAGACTGATCCAAAAAGTCTAAGTCATCAATCTCTTCCTCAGGATAGTTCTCCACAACAATTTCGAAAGAAATTTTAAATTTGTTTTGTTCTCCTTCCATTTTCTTGCTGTAAATTGCATAAAAAATAAATATATCAGTAGAGTTAGGGCGCTGTTGGGTTTAAGTTCAGACAGGTACTTCTGAGTTTTTAACAGTGTAGTTATCTTTGAGCAGTGTATGGTAACAGGCAGGAAGTAGAAATATAAAAAAGTGTCTGTGAAGAAGCCTAAGTAAATTCATAATTATACCAGAGAAGCCTAATTCAATCTATAACTATAACAGAGAAGCCTATCTCAATCTATAACTATAACAGAGGGACAGTAAATAACTATCAGAAAACGTTTTTACAAATTAACTTAAAGTGCCCCTTACAAATTAACAACTTACCTTATAGAAAGGTGATGAAGATAAATGAGAAAATCCTTTAAAGATGTACCTCAGGTAGTTGTAGTCAAAATGGCCGTGTTTCCCTCTCATTTTTCATTTATATTCATGTACATAATCAATCAAATGTCAGGAAAAAAAAGTAGAAAATGAAAGTAACATTTTAATTGGTTGTAAATTCTAACACTTCATATGTGTTTTTGTCATGTAATTTACCTCAGGATATTTAGACAGGGCTACAGCCCAAATGGCTCAATGGAATTCCACCAAATTTGGGGAAATGGTAGGGACTGGTATGTAGTAGGGCCTATTCTATATTTGGTGAAAGTCTCTCCAGTGGTTTTTATGTAAATTAACTTTTAACATTTTTTGGGAGCGCTTACCGGTGCGCACCCCGGTACGCGTACCGGCAGCGCTACGGGAGTCCTCCATCTTGTGTTTCGATAGATTTGAGACACAAGATGGAGGACAAACAACGTTGGGAATGGGTAAAAGGGGGCACGGTAGACACCCCCTGACCCCCTAGGTTTTCTGAGGGGGGCTTAGGAGGCCCATATAGGCCAAAAATAAACAAAAAAAATAATTTTCACGGGGGGAGCGCCCGGTACGCGTACCCGGGAGCGTACCGGGGAGCGTACTTTGGTGAAAAACAGTGAAAAAAGTTAGAGTAAATTAATCATTTTGAGTGATCAGAGGTAGGGTAGCCCTGAAAAGAGCTTTTGGGTTCTGTGACTGATTTAGGTACCTACAAGTAGGTTCCAATGCACAGTCTTAAATTCAGGAGGAATATTCTATTCCCCTCACACCATCTCCTCTGTAGATATCTTGCATGTTGTAACGCAAGTTATTGTTGTATATTGAACCCATTCCATAGTCTCTCATGTAAGCAGAAACAGATTTATTCACATGTTTCCGTGCTTTCTCAAATTGTGGACAAAATTGGTTGGACCCCTTCCATTTCTGTCTTTGGCTTATATTGGAAAATACCAAGGCAGTTTGAGGAAAAAGTGCCATCAATTGCTCAAAGGTGTCCTTTAAAAGCATTTCCAGACCTACCCCAGTGAAAGTGCCTAAGTCATTTCCACCACAGTGCAGAATTATGAGGTGAGGGTATGGCAGATGCAAAAAGGTTTTCACCAATGGTATCAATTGATGACATCTCAATCCTCTTTGGCCAATCCACTTGATGTCTAAGTTTGGTAAATCAAGGTAGTGAAAATTTCTGGTAGCTGCATACCTTTGAGCCCAGTGGATGTATCTATGTCCAATAATCCAGACAGAATAGATGGTGGAGTTTCAATGCTCTTGAATCACAAGCAATGATTGGTGGATTCAGATAGTTGAAAACTGAAAGTTAGGGTGCATGGTTCTTTCCTGTGAAAGAAGTAATTTGAATGGTTAAGAAAAAGTCATTTAAAGAAACATTGCACCGGATAAGCTGGTGTATTGAGAGGTCAAATATCCTTGCTGAGTTCATTTGCAACATTGTAGAATAAACTTTTAAACCTGAGAGCTCAGTGAGGAGGGAGTTGCTATGGTAACAGGTAGAAAGGGCTGAGGGGGGGAAGGGTGTTGGTTTGAAAATAAGGAGGGAAGAGTTTTAATTGGTTAACATGAGGGATATGTGTGTAGAATTAGAGGTTTTCTGTGCCATTCATGGTTGCAGTGCCTGGAGTACATACCTTTTGCTCTGCTAAAGAAATATTGGTGTGTGTGTCTGACACTGTTCTCAATCTCCCAAAGCATTTTTAAAGGTGAGTAATGATTCATTTAATATAGATAGATACTTGTATACTCTATGGAGAAGATTTGGAAGCAAATTGTGGTTTTTTAATGTTGCTTTGTGTCATGTTTTTTGATAATGCTTGGTAAAAAGTTTTTACTGCTTAGAGGAATTGTATTTTGTAAAATTGTGAAGTTTCAGTAGTAACATGGAATGCTTGTACATAGGACCTGTGCTGTGTTTCTTAAATGTGATGTAAAAAACGATTTTGGGGCAAATGAATGGCTTTTACATTTTTGAGAAGGAATAAATAGTGTTTGCATGCTTAAATAAATATATTTGAACTTTTCACAATGATGTCACTTGTGTTTCCTCAGATTAGGAAGCAGATTGAGATACTTTCTTGTTGGTTTGTGTCATGTTTTTTGATAATGCTTGGTATCAACATTTGTAAGATACAGGAAAGGAGGTGGGGTCTGTGTCTAAGAGTGCAGTGGGGGAGAGGTTTCATGAAGTCCATTCCACTGCCCTCTTAGACACAGGCCTCAACACCTCTGCTCCCCAGGACAGGCCTGACCTCATCTGTACTCCTGGTCAGGTCTCACCTCATCTGCATCCTGTTACTATCTATTTTACCCAATAGATTGAGGCCTGTCCAGGGGGCACGGAGGAGGTGAGGCTTGTATAGGGGTCAGAGGAGGTGAGTCATGTCCACAGCACTCTTGGACACAGGACTTACCTCCTCCGCACCCCTGGACAGGCCTCACCTCATCTGCACAATCTGCTTACTAATCGAATTCTTGTACATAGGACGAGCACTCTGTTTCTTGAATGTTATTGGAAAAACGATTTTGGGGCAACTGAATAGCTTTTACATTTTTGAGAAGGAATAAATAGTGTCTGCAAGATTAAATAGATATATTTGAACCTTTCACAATCATGTCATCTGTGTTTCCTCAGATTAGGAAGTAGATTGTGCAGATGAGGTGAGGCATGTCCAGGGGTGCAGAGGAGGTGAGGCCTGTATCCAAGAGTGCAGTGGAGAGGACTCATCTCCTCTGACACTTGGACAAGCTTCACCTCATCCATGCCCCCTAGACAGGCCTCAATATATTGGGTATAATAGATGGTAACAGGGTGCAGATAAGGTGCGGCCTGTCCAGGGGTGTAGATGAGGTGAGGCCTGTCCAGGGGTGCAGATGAGGTGAGGCCTGTTCAGTGTTGCAGATGAGTTGAGGCTTGTCCACGGGTGCAGAGGAGATGAGGCCTGTGTTCAAGAGTGTAGTGGGAGAGAGGCCTGTCCAGGGGTGCAAAGGAGGTGAGGCCTGTGTCTAAGAGTACAGTAGGGTAGAGGCTTCATGAAGTCCATTCAATTGCCCTCTTAGACACAGGCCTCAACACCTCTCACCTCTGCTCCCCAGGACAGGCCTGACATCATCTGTACTCCCGGTCAGGTCTCACCTCATCTGCATCCTGTTGCTATCTATTTTACCCAATAGATTAAGGCCTGTCCAGGGGGGCACAGAGGAGGTGAGGCTTGAATAGGGGTCAGAGGAGGTGAGTCCTGTGCACAATACTCTTGGACGCAGGACTTACCTCCTCTGCACCCCTGGACAGGCCTCACCTCATCTGCACAATCTGCTTACTATTTGAATGCTTGTACATAGGACGAGCGCTCTGTTTCTTGAATGTTATTGGAAAAACAATTTGGGGGCAAATGAATAGCTTTTACATCTTTGAGAAGGAATAAATAGTGTCTGCAAGATTAAATAGATATATTTGAACCTTTCACAATCATGTCACCAGTGTTACCTCAGATTAGGAAGCATATTGTGCTTTTTGCTTGTTGGTTTGTGTCATGGTTTTTGATAATGTTTGGTATCAATCTTTGCAAGAGAGAGGAATTGTATTTTGTAAAATAGTGAGGTTTCAGTAGTGAAATGGAATGCTTGTACATAGGACCTGCGCTCTGTTTCTTAAATATTATTTAAAAAACGATTTGGGGGCAAATGAATGGCTTTTACATTTTTGAGAAAGAATAAATAGTGTCTGCACGATTAAATAGATATATTTGAACCTTTCACAGTCATTTCACCTGTTTTTCCTCAGATTAGGAAGTAGATTGTGCAGATGAGGTGAGGCATGTCCAGGGGTGCAGAAGACATGAGGCCTGTATCCAAGAGTGCAGTGGAGAGGACTCACCTCCTCTAACACTTGGACAAGCCTCACCTCCTCCGTGCCCCCTGGATGGGCCTCAATCTATTGGGTATAATAGATGGTAACAGGGTGCAGATGAGGTGAGGCCTGTCCAGGGGTGTAGATGAGGTGAGGCCTGTCCAGGGGTGCAGATGAGGTGAGGCCTGTTCAGGGTTGCAGATGAGTTGAGGCTTGTCCACGGGTGCAGAGGAGATGAGGCCTGTGTTCAAGAGTGTAGTGGGAGAGAGGCCTGTCCAGGGGTGCAAAGGAGGTGAGGCCTGTGTCTAAGAGTGCAGTGGGGTAGAGGCTTCATGAAGTCCATTCAATTGCCCTCTTAGACACAGGCCTCAACACCTTAGCTCCCCAGGACAGGCCTGACTTCATCTGTACTCCCGGTCAGGTCTCACCTCATCTGCATCCTGTTACTATCGATTTTACCCAATAGATTGAGACCTGTCCAGGGGGCACGGAGGAGGTAAGGCTTGTATAGGGGTCAGAGGAGGTGAGTCCTGTGCACAATCACTCCCCATGTCTTACCCTTATTCACTTTTATCCACCCTCTTTCACCCCTCTTTACTTACACTCACTGCTCTTTTCTCACCCTCCCTCACCGTTGTTCCTTTACTCCGGTTCCGTCACTACCCGTCATTCCCCATCCTTTACTGTCCTTCCTTTACTTTCAACACCCACTCACATTCTCCCAGTACCTCTGCTTTAGTCTTCTTCCTCTCTCTTCCCTTCTTTCGCCTCCTTATTAATTTTCCTTTTCTCACTTACACCCTATTACACCTTCTCTCTGTCTTACTATGTAATAAGCAGTGCCTCTGTGTTGCTTCCTCTAGCTCTCTTTCTCTTAACATCACTCTCTCTGTGTCTTTCCCTCATGCTCACTCCTTTATTTTTTTTTTTGGGTGCGCGCCCCGGTACGCGTACCGGGGAGCGTACCCTGGAGAAAAAAGAATGAGAGAGTTTTTAAAAAATGTAGCATTTTTTTATAGATTGGAGGTAGTTCTAAAAAGAACAGTTTTTTTATTCTTTTTGTTAGTTTATATTTTTTTATTGTTTGTTTGAACATTTTTTACTTTTTTTGGCTTTTCCGAACAGTTTTATATATTTTTTATATTTTTTATGGGGAGAAACAAAAAACAGGGAATTGTAAACGGCTCAACTGGAGCAAAAAAAAAACAGGAAAAAATTAAGGGTTCTTTGGGCACTTGTGGTTATCACCAGCAACGTTGATGAGTGTAATGCTTTTCTCACCATAGGTAATTTTTTTACCACAATATATACAAACAATTTTATTTCTACCAAACTTGGTTTGGATGTTTGGGATCATCTCCCTTGCCTCTGGACCCGATGGAGTGGGTTCTTTGCTTGTTGAGGCTCTGGAAGATGTTTGGGGAGGGTTTCTGCACAATTCTCTCACCTCTGCTGCAGAATAGTTATTGGGGTGCAATCCTTGCATGTGGCGAATCATTGTGTGATTGCCAAATGAATATGTTTTGGCAGGGTTCCCCTTGGATAGTACAATACCACAGATGAGACAGGTCACCTTTGCAGCGTTTACCTTCTTTGCACCCCTTGGCATTTTAAAAAACTCCCATATAAAGTGCTCCTTTGGTTTATATGGGGTATTGTCTTCAGGCAGGAACTGCCTTCTCTCATCCTCCTCCTCCTCGTCCTTCTCTTCTTCTTCACCACCAATGTGATGTTGTGGTGGCCCTTGTGGTGGTGGTGGTGGTGCAGATGCTCCAGCTGCTGCTACTAATGAAGCCATTTCTCTATCAATAGAAGCAGGTCTTCCTCACTCAAAGAACAAAGTGAGAATGAGGAAAGAAGGTGGGGGCTTTCATCATTTGGAAAACAAAACTGTTCTGAACCAATGAAAAGTGTTATTTTCAGGTCACATGACCCGGGCTTTCATCATTTGGAAACCAAAACTGTTCTGAACCAATGAAAAGTGTTATTTTCAGGTTACATGACCCGACGCGCTTACGCTACCCGCCCCGGTGCGCGCCCGGCGGCGCGCCCGGTGGCGCTTACATTGCGCGATCGTATGCACTCAGGCGCTTCCGGAAGCGCTTACGCCGTGCGTCATAAGGCGCATCACGCGGCTATGCGATACGTCACGATGATGTTTTCGTTTGCAGCAATGGCGCTAACGGGAAGCTCCCCGGTACGCGTACCGGGGCGCGCCGCAAGACTGCGCTTACCGGTGCGCTCATCGGTATGCGCACCGGTAAGCGCTCCAGGGCAAAAAAAAATACAAAAATAAAAAATAGTATTACATAAATATACAATATAGGATTCATTATAAAATAGAAATTAGCTATTAAAAAACCTATGAAATTCACTGAAAAAACCATAGGTTTCGCACCAGTTATAGTTAGGAATTAGCATTTAAAAAACCTATAAAATTCACTGAAAAAACCATAGGTTTCACACCAGTTATAGTTACCAGGAAATTTTACTCACATAAAACCATTGAAATTCCCACGTTATAGTTAGTTGGACTCACTATAACTTGCGCGCCTGCAATGCACTGCGGATGACATCACATATTACATGACTCATGACATGGTCATTGACATCACTCATGACATCACTGATGACACCATCCTTGTGACAGAGTAACAGACCTCCTTTCAGTGTAATGTAACCCTTGAAACACATATTCAAAAATAAAAAATACAATTTACGAAAAAATGGAGATTACCATACCAGTTACAACAACCAATTCAGTAATTCCACCATCTATATACACATCCACTCATTCACCAACAGTTCTACATAGTCACTCATACATATACTCACTCATCATATGTAATGATACACCTATACATCCTGTTACACACCGACAGTCATCCAAAAGATACTCTCACACATACTCACACATGCTAATAAACTATTGAACATCCATTTATTTGCATATACAGCTATACACACACTACCACTTCACTTCTAAGGAAACTTACACATACTTACTCAAACAATCACTTATAGAAAACACATACTAATTTAAACAGGAACTCTGTTCTATCTCATTATACAGATATCTCAACCATGAGACCTATTGGTCGCCACAACCTGTCCTGCCCATACACTATACCACGTGGTGGTGAACAACTCGACATACAAGATCCACTGACTGCTCTCCATATGTTATCAGCCAAAAATTGCAATGGACCTCATGGAGTTATCAGGTTTGTCTTCAACATTTCATGATCGAAAACCATTCTGAGATAAGCATTTGTGTATTTCATGTGTTTGCAGATGGATAACTGTGTTATTGTCATGTTTTACTAGAATTCGTAGGCATTCTGAAATGAACCACATGTAAAAAAGCATGTCCTCCCGATTTTATTGCCCATATTTGTGATTTAAAATTGAACAATGTATGAGTTATAATTTTTCTCGCTTCTATAAATATTTTTGTTAAATATAAATCTGCATTGTGATAGTCTTATAGACGTTTCTTTCTGAAACCCATTTCTCAATTAAATGCTTGTTACACGTTTTCAGCCTATACTTCAGATACAAAGTAAAAATGTTGTTTTTAATTATTTTTTTTGAAAACATGTCTTTTAATTTACCTTGATATTTATTTCTCAAATTCTAGATCATGGAAGTCCAAAAAGGGTTCTATCAGATCAAGCCCAGAAGTGTGTGAATGGAGTGAGTGACAAATCTCGGCCTAACATTTGTATAATGCTATGCTGTTTCCTATTTTGCTGTCCAAATATAACCTCTGATGATTGCTTTTAATCCCCAATCCTATTAAGAACAATTGTGTTTATGAACAACAAAATAAATCAGTTAGCAAAATGTTACATAAGTGAGCAGCAAGTTACCAACATTGAAGAAAGTATATCCTCCTGTACCAGTTCATTTCACCGATGTCTCAAATATGGCATTAACTAGTTGTGTGAAGCTTGAGAGATTCACAAATTTTTAACGGACAACTTTAAGATAAATACTCACAATACGACTACTCGACGAAGTTTAAAAAGTAACAGATATAATTACTTGAGGGGTTTTCGGTGGCAGATAATCTCCAAATCACACTTGTACGGATGGGTCTGATACAGGGTAGATCTCTGTATAACTAAAGGATGATTAGGTATTAGGATGGCATACAGAGCTCCCAACATTCTTACTTTTTTTCTTATAGGGTTCCAAATTGGGGACGAATATTAGGCTGTGCGGTAGAGTTTGACGGTGCTGCTCCACTGTTACTTGGGCCTCCTCAAGAAGCAGGAGGAGCCTCCCTCAATCTCCTAAACTCTTTCCTTGCAAAGTTGACCAGCTTCTTAGTCTGCAAGTGCTGCCACATACTTGCAGTTCCACACCAGTCCTCTTTATTGGGGTGTGCTCTTGAAAGCAGTCTTGCATATGCAGCAAGTAACTTTTCTTGCATTCACCTTTTTTAAGACTTTTGAAAATTAATTTTAAAACATTCAATAAATAGGGTGTCACTATGCATTGTGTCAAATGCTTCATTAAAAATATGCAGAAAAGGTTCCCTTTAATCGTTGATAGGTTTTTACAAGAGAATTTGAAAGGAGAAAGTAGGAGATGAATAACAGAGGTAGGACATTATATCTCAAAGTACAAAAATGGATAAAAAGGGGTGACCAAAGTCTGCATGTACAATGGCCAGTGGGAGCGTTTTGAGAGCGAGTACATCCAAGGTCAAGTAAAGAGATTTGATTGACAAAGCATAGCAATTGAGGTGGCAACAACGGGGAGGAAGGTCCATGGGTGGTGGATGCTTGGTAAGTAAATCTGCTCCATCTATAACTTTCTATCACAGTTTTAATATTGTTTTCTCACTCTCTCACATCGTTTCTCTTTCTCTTTTAAAGTTTTGGATGCTGCTGTCCACTCTGACGTGTAGAACCAAAGCTGAGTTGAAGTTGTGAGCTCTGTTGTTCACCGTGTTTACACAAAGTAAGCAGAGCGGCCTAGATATACAATGCATCCGAATAAATGCATTAGAAATAAAAGACCTTTTTCAAAATGAGGAAAGTAACACAAAAGTGGCACAAGAGTTTTGTAAATAACCCCTAAAAAATATTATCCTGCATAATGACTTGATCTCTCACCTAATTCTGTCTCATCTCTGAATTAAAGACTGTTATATAAATATGACTCAGTAAGCATATCTATACAGACATTGTTTGAATTCAAGCCTATAACATAAATTAAATCTATCAGGCACACTGCAAACATTTAAAAAAATATAAATATTGTCAAGTGACTTGTAATGTTTGACCTCATTTAGTAACATCAATCCAATTTTAAACACTAATTTTCTTTTTTGTTTTTCAGATTAACTACAGTACTTCTTTTGGAGTCCATATTGTATGTTGTTTTTTATATTGTTTTGTTAGTTATGGTTCTAGTTATGTATTGTATTGTTATTGTTTAATTATAGTTTCAGTTATTGTTTTAATTAAAGTTAATTTAAAAAGTACATATGTCTGTTTTTTTCTGGGGGTAGCAGTCATCAATAGACATTATATTTATAATTTGAAGTATAATTCTGAGGCTAACTCATTAGCAACATAGTGCGGTCTAACCTCTGTGCTCAAGTAAGTGTACCTTGAACTGTTACTATGGTAACAGGCAGAGAGTCATTTGGGGGTAGGGTTAAAAGTTACTGGCTGTACAAAAACCGTTATATTTACCCAGGATCTTCTACATCACAGAAAGGGAAGCAAAGTAAAACAAAACACTGTATTCCAGATTTACAACCCCCTTGCACCACTTTCGCATCCAACCCCCCCTACAACATTACAAGTATGTGGGCTTCAATGACCCCCCTCAAGCCCTGGGAACCACTACCCCCTGAAATTTGTGTATTACGGGAGGCAAACTGCGTGGCCTATGTTTATATTTATTCACATGCCACCTTGCGTGATGCACCAGCCCCAGGAGCCGCAGCGTCAACCTGACAGAATCAGAGCCTAATTATCCCGAACCCGCTGTTCAGAGTGAAAAACCCAAAACTGCGTCGAGTCCAGAACCGCTCCGATGTAGAGGAGCTTCTGAGAAGGGCACCGGTGTGACTTCGGCACGTTGATGGACAACCCCAGCAGGTGCAAGAGGTCCACCGTAGTCTGGAGGTGGGAGACAACTGTCTGGGGCGAGCCCACCTTCAACAACCAGTCGTCAAGATAGGGGAAGACTGGAACACCTTATCTGTGCAGATAAGTGAACAAACATGTGAATACATTTTTCTACTTTTCTACAAGACTATAGAATATTGTCCATATACCACGACAATCTGCGTTTCAATATGCATGGCAACTATTAAAGAGATAGTGTACATTTTACAGATGAAGGAAACCGAGTCTTCCTCATGAACTTAAGACTCTGCATTGGTACTTACTTGTAAATACTAAAATCTCTCAATAAACACAAGGGTTCTTTGTAGAACCACCCAACAGCTGTACTCATGAGCTTGATATATATCTCCAAAATACATGCTGCATTTTTTCAGCCTGTAAATTGCGACTTTTTTGTAAAAAATGTTCTTACTTTTTCTGCCCTACGGGTCCCCATGTCATCCCCTGAACAGGGGTCAGGGTGTGTCTTACCTGCCCCTTTTCATATTTTTCCAACATTTTTACCAGACTTCTTCACCCTCGCTTCTACCGAGGCACAAAATGGCTGCCATCAGTTCCTGGTCTCGAATGTTTACAACCGCTTGACAGACAATTAGAATTCAGCGTGCGATCGGAACGGTGCGCTTATCCTACGAGGCCAATCCTCGCACAATCCGCGGATCCTCGCGCCCATAGATATATAAATAACTTCAACCGTAATTTTCGAAGAAACTACTGAACAGATTGACACCAGATATGCGAAAGGCACAAGTCGGAAGTGAGGACTACCTCTCTGCTAAATTTGGTGTAATTCCATTCAGCTGTTCGAGCTGTAGCCGTGGCTAAAGGTCCTATGAGAAATTGCATGGGGAAAATGCGTTTTGGGACCCACCTTTTTTCTCGGCCCTCACTTCACCGATCACCCCCAAACTTTCGAGGAAGGTGCAGGACTGAGCTGGCCAAAAGTTTGAAAAATTTCAAGAAGATTCATCAATCGACGCCAAAGTTATTGGCAATAGAATGTTGCAGTTTTCCTATAGATAATACGTCCTAACTGTAACTATCTACTGGCGACCGCCAGTAGATAATATGCATACATATATATATATATATATATATATATTACCTACTGGCGGTCGCCAGTAGGTATATATAGTTAGGATTTTTTCCCTATGGGTTTTTTGAAAATTCTATGTCTAATAACTTTGGCGTTTGTGGACGGAATTGGCTGAAATTTTCTGGAAAATGGAACATTTTCTTTCTGAGCAGCCCCTGGAAATTTGGGGGGGGTTCGTCCAGGGGGGGCCGAGAAAAAAGGGGGGTCCCAAAACGTGTTTTTAACATTGAGTTTTCCATAGGGCGGTTGGCCTCACTTTTAGGCCGAACGGCTGAATGGATTTCCACGAAACTTGGCAAAATTGTAGGGACTGGTAGCCCGATGTGCCTTTTGTAGGTCTCAATATATGTGCTCCAGTGGATTTTGAGAAATTAACGTTTAAAAAAAGATATATATCTGTAACAGCGGACCGGGCAGCTCCCCGGTTCGCGGACCGGGGCGCGTACCAGAACTTCGCGTAGCGAAGCTGATTGGCTCTCCGGCGTCTGTCAACATTCCAAACAGTCCAGAGCGGCCGCCATCTTGTCTCTCGGTAGGATTGAGAGACAAGAGGAGGCCAAAACAAAGGGGGAAATAACCATAAGGGGGCATAGTAGATCCTCCCTGACCCCCTAGGTTTAATGTGGAGGCTTTAAAAGGGCCCTGCGGGGCAAAAAAAAATAAAAACATTTTTTGTTTTTTTGCGTGGGTAGCGCCCGGTCCGCGAACCGGGAAGCGTTCTGGGCAGCGTACTACAATGAAAAATGAATGATAGACTTTTCAAATGCTGTATGTTAATTGATTGTTAATTCAGTGAAGTAGTGTGGCTCACTGGTTAGAGGCGGCAGACCCGAGAGCAGAGGACGGCCCGGGACCAGGGTTCGATTCCCGGCGCGGCAGGTTTCTGGACCAGGGTCAGCGGACTCGATAATTCTCTCGCCTCGGTGCCCACTCTGATCAGTGATCACACTCGGCAACTCTGGGCATTAGCTTGCCTCATCTTCACTAACGGCCCCACCAGACCGCCGGGGATGCCTGGTCTCACCCTGGAGATACCCATTAAGGGACCATCTCTCAGGGAAGCCAGGAAGGGTTTCGCAGCGGTCGAAGCGCCTTGGGACCCTACGGGTAAGTAGTGCGCTATATAAATGCCTATACATTGTTGGTTTTGTTGATTATTTTTTATTTTCTTTATTTTTTATGCATTTTTTTTTTATTGTGATTGTGTTTCATAATTTATTAAACTTTCTAACATTTCATTGTCAGAAATTTCATAATTATCATGGAATATACATTGTAGTCTCTGAGGGTGTAAAATGTCCTCATTTGCAAGGAGGTTATCTACTGCTTGTACACATTGCAGTAGTTCATTGTCCCAAGTTTCATCGAAAAATTCAATATCATTTTCATCAATGATTTCTTGGCTGCTCTCTTGCAGGACAATTTGAAATTCAACTTTCTGTTCGCCTTCCATTTTGCCTGAAATTTAGATTAAAAAAATATATATTAGTAGATATAGGGCACTGTTGGGATTAATTTTAGATAGGCAGTTTTTATCAGTGAATTTATCTTTGGGCAGTGTATAGTATCAGAGTGGAAGTAGGAATATAAAAAAGTGTATGTGATTTAACGTAAGTAAATTCATAATTATACAAGAGAAGCCTAACTCCATCCATAACTATAACAGAGAAGTCTATCTAAATCTATAACTACTACAGAGGGATAGTATATAACTATCAGAAAAAGTTTACCATATTAACTTATAGTGCACAATAAACTTCAGTTTTAAAAATAAAAACTTACCTTTAGAAAGAAGTTGAAGGAATTAGTGAAAATACTATTGAAATGTACACCAAGAAGTAGTAGTCAAAATGGCTGTGTTTTCTTCTCTTCCTTTATATATATTGAGGTATATAACCAATGAAATGTCAGGTAAAAAAAGTAGAAAATGAAAGTAACATTTTCATTGGTTGTCAATTTCAACACTTCAGATGTGTTTTGAGAAGTAATTTACCTCAGGGTATTTAGAGAGGTCTACAGGCTAAATGGCTCAATGGAATTCCAATCAAATTTGTGAAAATGGTAGGGATTGGTATGTAGTATGAGCTAATCTATATTTGGTGAAATTGTCTCCAGTGGCTTTTCTGTGAACTACTTTCCCACCTTTTTTGATGGTGCGCTTCCCAGGGAGCGACCCGGTACGCGAACCGTTGAGCGCCTCGGTTCGCGGACCTTAAGCGTTCCGGGAGTCCACCATTTTGTGTTTCGGTCGAATTAAGATACAAGATGGAGGGCAAATAATGTTCAGAATGGGTAGAAGGGGGCACGGTAGAGTTATCTTGACCCCCTAGGTTTTGTGAGGGTGGCTGAGGAGGCTTATATGTGCAAAAAAAACATTTTTTTTAAAAATTTCGCGAGGTTAGCTCCCGGTTCGCGTACCGGGTAGCGCCCCAGGGAGCGTACTTTGTTGAAAATTAGTGAAAAATGTTAGAATAAAATAATAATTGTGAGTGATCAGATGTAGGGTAGCTCTGAGAAGAGCTTTTGGGTTTATGGTACATTTAGGTACTTATAAGTAGGTACCAATGCACATTCTTAAATTCAGAGTGAAAATTCTGTTGCCCTCATCTGAGAAGTGAACTCCATCTCCTCTGTAGATATCTTGCATGTAGTAACGCAAGTTATTGTTGTACAGGGAGCCCATTCCATGGTCTCTCATGTAAGCTGAAACAGATTTGTTTACATGCTTCCTCGACTTCTCAATTTGTGGACAAAATTGGTTTGACCACCTCCATTTCTGTCTTTGGCATATATTTGAATATACCAAGGCAGTCTGAGGAAAAAGTGCCATTAATTGCTCAAAGGTGTCCTTTAAAAGCATTTCAAGACCTACACCAGTCAAAGTGCCCAAGTCATTACCTCCACAGTGCACAATTAACAGGTCAGGTTTGGGCAAATGCATAAAGGTTTTCACCAATGGTATCAATTGGTGACATTTTAATCCTCTGTGGCCAAACCACTTAATTTCCACATCTTGTAAATTGAGGTTAGGTAAATTCCTGTTTTCAACGTACCTTTGAGCCCAGTGAATATAACTATGTCCAACAATCCAGACAGAAAATATGGTGAGAGAAGGTTCTCCTGCAGTCAGATGAAGTGTGGCAATGAAATGGCAGTTGAAAAAATGAGAGTGTAAAATGAAAAAAAACTGTGGAGTTTCTGTGTTCATGAAGCAGTAACAGTGATTGGTGGATTTTGATTGCTGAAAACAGAAAGTTAGGGTGCACGGATGTGTTCTTTGAAAGATGTATTTGAGTGGTCAATAAAAAATCATTAAATGAAAGAATGCACTGGATATGCAGGTGCACTGAGAGTTCAGAGTTCAATTGCAACATTGTTGTGTGAACTTGCAAACACCAGAGGTCTTCCAGGAGGTGGTTGCCATGCAGAAAAAGCAGAAAGGGCAGAGGGGGGAAGGGTTTTCATTTGAAAAAAAGTGAGGGAAGAGTTTTGATTGGGTGACATGAGAGATATGTGTGAAGAATTACAGCATTTCTGTGCTTTTGATAGCTGCAGACTCTGGAGTGCATACCTTTTGCTCTGCTGAAGACAAATTGGTGTGTTTCTGAGACTGTTTTCAAACTCAAAGTATTTGCTAAGGTGAGAAAATATTTCTTTAATTTAGATAGAGAATAGTGTGCTTTAAGGAGAAAATTATGAATTATGTGGCGCAAATTGCTTGTAAATATGCTCCCACATGTGCATGGAAAATTTAGATTTTGAATGTTTGTGTTACATAGCCATGTTAAAAGTGATACTAACATGCTGCAAAGGCAATCAAAAAACGCTTTTATGTGTCTTAAGGACATTTTAAGTAATTTTCCCATGTGCAGTGTTTTGAAATTATGATTTGAAATTCGTTTTTGGGGAAAAGGAATTGTTTTTAAATTTATGACAAGGACATAATGGTGTATGCTTCTTTATACGGCAATTGACTGTCCCTGATGTTATTTTTCCCATTTTAATGTAAGACCTTTCTCTGTGGCGCAAGTTGCTTGTAAATATGCTCCGACCTGTGCATGGGAAATTTAGTTTTTAAATGTTTGTGTTACATAGTCATGTTAAAAGTGACCCAACCATGCTGGAAAGGAAATAAAAAAACACTTTCATGTGTCTTAAGGACATTTTAAGTAATTTCCCTGTGGGCAGTGTTTTCAAATTATGAATTGAAAATCGTTTTTGAGGTAAAGGAATGTTGTTTAAATTTATGTGCGCCATATGCCCCCAAATTTCGTTTTCAGGGGTGCAGCAGGGTGTTCTTGAGACACCCCTGCACCTTTGGAAAAATTCCTAATTTGCGATAAGCTAATTGCTAATCGCAAATTGCACCTTCATTCCTATGAGCCTCCTAGCCCATGGAAATGAATGGGTAACTTGCAATTAGCAATTTGCTCATTGCAAATTAGGAATGGTAAAGAATCGCTATTTATTCCTTAAAATTCGCTATTTAGGAAATGCAAAATAGTTTGATGATACATATGGCAGTTCATCTCTAACAAGATAAGAAGCTTAGGGATAGATTTATGATGACTGGTGCATCACCAGGGATGTGTCAGTCATCCTGTGCCGCTGTTCCGCCACCCATGGTGTACTGCATTTACAATGCGGGGCATCATGGGGCAAAAATGGCACAGATGCGTGACGTATCTGTGCTGTAAAGGTAGTGATTGCTGGAGTTGTATCGCAAGTGCGATGCAGCTCAAGCAAGGCTCAGGGGTGCCCCATCTCCACAATGTTGCGTCAAGACCTATGCCTGCTTAAAGCAGGCGCAGGGTTTTGACGCAGCTTTCTCCTATCTGATTGTAAATACGGCACACCATGGGTCAATGTCAAGTAGTGTGTTAAGTTTTTGATCACTGTTATTGATTTACTGTTTGGTAATAATGGTTAATAACATTTTTTATTATATTTTACCACAGATTCAACTGCAGATCATTTCAAGATTTCACCATGCCAACAATAGTAAGACAGAGAAAGGCTGCAAAACGTCAAAGACAGCAGGTGAAATCAAATAAGCAGCAGTCCTCTAACAAAAAGATTTGTCAAGTCACGAAGAAAGCACCGGGTAAGAGCACAAAATATTTTATAAGAAATATGTGTAGTAAAAAAAATATTACTACAGAAAATGTTTCAGTCCATAAAAAGAGAAGCATTTCAAATGGAAAGGAAAGGCCAATCAAAAATTTTACTGCTAGAGCAAGAGATAACTCTGTGCATGATAGTAGAAGGAAACAACAGTTTAGGGAGATTCATAAACGAATGTTCCGGAACAGGATAATTGGCAATTTGTTAAAAAATATTAAGAAAGGTCAACAGAAACTGGTTTTTTATAAGAGAAAAAAAAAAGTTGAGAAAGTTATTGATCAGGCATTTGAAATTAAAGGTAAGTTATTTATTTTGATAATCAATAGAATTAGGAAGCTAAACAAGGCAATTTATGATTTCAAAAGAAATAGTAGATGGAAGAGAATAGTTAATCGTAGTAATTTTTGTGAAGTTTTTTCTGGAGAATGGATGCATAGTTCAAGCTGTGAGGCATTTTTTAATGAGGAGAGTTATTTCCAGGATAATGATTTGGTTCATGCAGTTGACACCAGTGGTCGTGCTTATGAAGTGAAAGATGGTTGTCCAGTTGAAAAAGAAAAACTTGTGACAACAGAGGCAGAAGAGGTGTTAGGTAATGAGGTTTTAGGAAGACGTGCTAAGGGTCCTGTGTACACCTGGAAGTGTAGTAGTATTTGCAGTGTGCGACAGGATTCCATCAATTTGCTTTGTGATTTTGTACGGTCATTTAATAAGAAAAGTTTGAAGCAGAAAATAAGGTTGTTGCAAGAATTAGATCCTTGCAGAGTAAGAGAAGTGACAGGTTTGCATGGTCATTCACTGGCCTGTCTTTCCAGGAGAGTATGCCAGAGTGTTTTTCATCATTTCAGGATGCTAGCAGTGCATCATAATAAAGTGAGGAAATTAGTTAGAATGTTGTATTATGCTAAGAGTCCAGCAATTATGCTTAAACAATTATGCGCTGCTCTTTTGCATGGTTCTGAAATAGATGTGAAGAATATATGTGAAGAAATTGAGTTTTGTTACTTTGGAAGTAAAGAGGAGAATGTTGAAATTGAGCAAGAAGAAGAGGGTCATGTGGAAGATAGTGTACAGGTTTCCAGTACAGATAATTTCCAGAGGGAAATTGCGACGTTTGAGGTGAAATCAAGTGAGAGGCCTAATTTCACTTGTGTGTGTTGTCGACGCACTTATTATAAGAATCAGACTAAGTTAGTGGATTTATATGCAAAAAGTGAAAGGGAAAATAATAGTGAATGGAAGGAGTTCGCAACATACTTGATGGTAGAAAATTGTTTTGATTTGGGATTGGATCAACGTGTGTGTAGTTATTGTTGTTGCAAATTAAATCAAAACCAGATGCCTGCTAGAGCAGTTCATAATAATCTGGAATTGGTTGAGATTCCTTCTGAATTGAAGGATTTAAATACTTATGAATCTATTTTGATTCAAAGTATTCATCCCTTTCAAGCTATTGTAAGAATGGAGCCAAAGACAGGGAAATTGCCTCCATCAGATTTACAGAGAGGATTAAAGGGAAGAGTTGTTTATTTGCCTCTAGATTTGAAGAAAAACATTAACACAATTGGAGTAGAAAAAGTGGAAGAGGAACCTCTGGTTATCTTAGTTAATGGGGTTCCGACAAAGAATAAGAAAATATGGCAAGATTTAGTAGATGTTAGGAAAGTTAAAAAGGCAACATTGTATTTGAAAAAAAATAATAAATACTATAAGAATGTATATGTTGCAGAAGAGGAAGTAAGTGAGGAAGAGGATAGCGATTTGTGTGCTGGTCAAATTGAGAAAGTAGAACCCTCTACTAGTGAAGAAATATATGAACATTATAGTGTTCATCCTTTGCATTCCAAGGAAGTCATGGGGAATGCTATTGAGTTGTTTCAAATGAAACAAGCCAAAGGGAGTCCCATTAGTATTTGGGAGGAAAGTTTGGAAGCTCGGTGTTTCCCACAGCTTTTTCCAACAGGTCAGGGAGGAAGATATGATGAGCGACCTCATCAAATTCCTGCTTCTGAATACCGGACTTTGCGATTGTATGCAGGAGATGCTAGGTTTCGACAATGCATTCCCTATTTGTTTCATCTCCTGTTTGAAAGCGATCTGTCTGGACTGTCATATGCAGTGAACCACATCTTGAAAAGTGGTATACACATGCAAAACATCTCGGCAAGTGACTTTATGGATAAAGTCAATGTCCAAGACAGTATTTTGGATTCTCACCTGATTAATCTCATGGCGTGTCAGCGTGGTACTAATGAGTACTGGTACCGTCGTCATGGTGATTTAAAATGTATGCTGAGGAACTTAGGTACTCCCACATGGTTCCTCACTCTGAGCTGTGCCGAGTATGGCTGGGAAGACTTACTTGAATTTCTACGAGAGGCAAATGCTAACGTAGATAACATCGAATTCAAGACACCCGGAGAACTGTGCTCTTTGGATCCAGTCAATGTATGTAGGTACTTCAATCATAGATTTGAAGCTATGATGTCTTTCATCATGAATAAGAAGAATCCACCTCTTGGAGAGGTGTTGGATTTCTTCTGGAGAAAGGAGTACCAAGCAAGAGGTGCTCCTCATATACATATGTTGCTGTGGATCAAGGATGCACCTAAATTTGGAACGGATCCAGAAGACTCAGTGATGAGTTTCATCCAACAGTATTCTACGTGTGCTGTTCCAAACGCAAAGGAGAAGAAAAGCCTAAGAGAAAAAGTTCTGCGTTTCCAAAGCCATCGATGTGGAAAGTACTGCCGTCGTAAATTCCGAAACAAGGACAAGTTCTACACTAAATGTCGTTTCGGCTTTCCACGACCGGTGATTTCTAAAGGAAGAGTAAACAGTTTGATGTCTTCGCTGCGACACAATGTCATGAAGAAATCACCTAAAAACACTTACAATTTGAAGAGGAACGAAGAGTCCAAGTACATCAACGACTACAACCCGGTGATTTTGTCCATGTGGAATGCTAACATGGATATACAGTTTGTGGCTGATAACTGTATGGCTGTGGCTCGGTATGTGACGTCTTACATCACCAAAAAAGAGAAGACAGAATTGAAGGATATGTGGGAGGACATTTCCCATGAAAAGAGCCTCAGCAAGAAGTTGTACAGTTTCAGTCTGAAGATGTTGTCGCATCGAGAAATCGGAGCGTACGAATGTTCTGACCGGTTGTCTTCAGCAAGTCTCTATGCCAAGTCCAGGAGTATCGTTTGGGCGAGTCTTGGTCTTGCTGCAACGCGTAATCGAGTTCTCAAACCTGTGCGGGAAATTGAGTATTTGGCGGAAAAGGAGCCAAACAGTACCGACATTTTGAAGACCAACATGTTGGATACATATTATCCAAATCGAAGCATTCACCTCGAGAATGTTTGTCTGTATGAGGTTCTTCAAAATTACATATTCAAGAGGAACATCAAAGAAGATACTGAGAAAGGAGTGTATGCTGTAATAGGAAGTGAGGGATGTCTGGTCAAGCAAAGAAAATGCCACTTGGTAAACCATCGAAAATTGAGTGGCGAATCTCCTGAAAAAAAGGAGTTTTTCTATTTAGCACTTTTGCAACTTTTCAAGCCTTGGCGTGCAGAAGAGGAACTGCTTGGAGATTTCCTCTGTTACGAAGACTCTTTCAATGCCGCCAAGGAGACCATAGAATGTCCTGCTTTTCCCAAATATGTAGAAATGTTGAATGCGGAAATTGAGCAGGAAGCAACGATTGCAGCCGAGATTGCCAGAGACAGTTCTCAGGACAGTCAGAGTTCTGCTTCATTGAGTCAGGATCCACTAGGAGGACCTGTTATCGAAAATGAAGCTGCCACTGCTATGAATGAAGTGGAAAGAGCCATGGCACATGCTCAAGAGGATGCGGTTAACTTAGAAGAGTTGGAAAGACAACTCAACGTTGAGCAGAGGAAAATATATGACGAAGTTACCATGCAAATTGATCATGGATTAAGTCATGATAAGAAAGAGTGCTCATGTACGTCGTTGAAGCCTGTCCGACTGTACGTGAGTGGAGAAGCGGGAACTGGAAAAAGTTTCCTCATTAAAGCAATTTCATGCTATTTGCAGGAAAGGACAGAGTCATCGCTGTCTTGTGTTGTCACTGCTCCAACTGGACTGGCAGCACATAATATTAAAGGGATTACTTTACATCGTTTACTGATGCTGCCAGTGGAGCATGACAACAAATTACAATATCACAAGCTATCTGGAGATGCTTGTTTTGAAGTTTCAAGAATCTTGAGGAAAATGAAACTTCTTATCATTGACGAAGTAAGCATGTCATGCTTGCCTTTGTGCATTTGAGGATGCAAGAAGTTCTCAAAACAGAGTATGATGTGTTATTTGGTGGCAAACACATCATTGTTTTCGGAGATCTTCTGCAGCTGACACCAGTGAAAGGGCAACCTGTGTTCAAAATGCTCACGCATGAAGATACCAGGAAGTGCCTAGGCAGCATTGGCAACGTCAATATATGGTTAAACTTCAATTATGCTGAACTGCATGAAAATATGCGTCAGGCGAAGGATGAAGTTTACAAGACTATTCTACAAGATGTTAGAATTGGAAAAGTGACCGAGCATGGGAAAGAAGCTTTACATGCACGATTACTGTCAAATTTATATCCAGAACAAGATGTTGTGCCTGAGAATATTTTTCAGAAAATTACTGAGAAGAAATCTGGAATATGTTTGATGCCAACTCTTGCAGAATGTGCCAAATTTAACAACAAAATGTTGCATTTAGAAAAGCAAGAGATTGTGAAACTGGAAGCTATTGACAGAGTAGAGCATATGGGATCAACAATTATTATGTCTGAGAATCTGAAAACAAAATTGGATTCATTAGAGAAGAGTATATCTAAAACTGCAGGTTTTGAAAAGACTCTGAATGTGTGCTTGAACTGCCGTATAATTTTAAGAAGGAATTTACATGTTGAAAGAGGTCTGGTAAATGGATCAATGGGTAATGTTGTTGATTTTGTGAAATACAGAAATAGAGATGGAATTGAATTTTTAAAAATTAAATTTGATGGCATTGAGGAAGTACAGCTAATTGGTCGTTGTTCTGCTAGATTTTTGCATGTAAAAGACTTATATGTTCGCCGTAAGCAGTTTCCTGTTTGCTTGGCATATGCGGTGACAATCCATAAATCGCAAGGTTTAAGTGTAGACAGTGCATTGGTGAATATTGGCAGTTCTGTGTTCAAGGAGGGTATGGCATATGTGGCATTGTCACGAGTTAGAACTTTATCGGGATTGTACTTGATTGAGTGTGATGTCACAAACATTTGTGCGGATCTAGATTGTGTTAAGGAATACAATAGGTTAAGAAGAGAGTATGCGCCACATTTGCCTCAGTATCCTTTGTTTGAGAAACGTGTGGTAGGCCGGAAACGAAGAAATGTGACCAATACTGGGGAGGTTGTAGCAAAAAGACAAAAAGTCAATGAACCTAAAATTACAAGCATAAAGAAAAAGGATTCTGTTGAAGATGTTGTTGGTTTTCAGTTTGAAAACAGTTCTGGTGTCAACTGCTATGCTAATGTAGTGGTTAATGTTTTGTTCTCTCTAGAAAATGTAAAAGAAGAGATTGTGGTCAATTCTGATCAAAGATTTTGCAGTTTGTTAAATTCTGTGTTAGAGAAATGTAGCACTGATAGAAGAAACATAGAAAGTGTGTCTGAAATTCGAAATCTGTTAGACAGATGTTCAGGCCAAACACAATTCTCTCAAAATATTCAGCAAGATTGTCAGGAGTTTTTAATGTATATGCTTGATGTATTACATGCTGAAGGTGTAGATGTAGATCAGCTGTTTGGGCTTTCTTATCAATGGCAGCATGACTGCGAGAACTGTATGGTATCAAGTACTACTAGTGTAGACTCAGAAAGATTTATATATTTAACTTTGCCAGACAGTAAATCAGTCTCCTTTAATAAGCTAGTAAAAGCAGCTGATCACAACATGGAGTGTAGCCAATGTAAATCTGAAATGATGTCCACATTATTTATACGAACATATGGCCAGTATGTCATTTTAATGTTCCAACGATGTAGGCCTGATGGAACAAAATTGACAACTTTAATTAAAAATTTTGTAGCTTCGCAGTTGTCAATATCAGGAAGGACTTTTGTAACTGCAGCAATTATATATCATGACGGCCCTTCAATAACATCAGGACATTACACAGCTTATTTAAAGTCTAGAAATGGCTGGTCATTCTGCAATGATTCTGTTTTAATTTTCAAAAACAAATTGCCGTATGACCTTAAAAACTCTTACCTGGTGTTTTTAAAACCAAAATTTTAGGGAAATAATCTCGGGATGTGCTCTGTGGAATTTCAAGAAGTTCTAATGGCTCCTACACAATTTGGCCTTGAGGATAAGTGTAGTTCAGAGACATAACTTCTAACCATAGGACTGGACGTCATGGAGAAATACGTGCACTTTGAATGAGTTCAGAAAAACTGTTTCTTTTTATAAGCTAATTGAAGCAGCCAATCAAAACATGGAGTAGAGGGAATGTAAGTCTGCAATGCTGTCTACTGTTTTACATTGCTTTGTGATTAAAAGTGATGTAGAGAATTAAATAATTGTAGTAGTCATAGAGGTAGTGTAAGTGTGCTTCATAGTAAGCAGTATCAGTGTCATAGGAAATGTAGAACATGACTGAGCAAGAAGGGGAAGATATTACTATTCCTGGATTGTGAAAATGATCTTCAACATTTTAATTCTGAAAGTTGCGGAAATGCCAAATGACGGGATTGGCTTACAAGAAATCCAAGAGTTATAAATGGCTCTGACCAGATTTGGCCTTGTGGAAACTTGTGGTAGAGAGCAAGAAGTCATTTATTGCATGTAACGTGTTTTTAAAAACGATGGAGATTTTCTTTCAGAAAGTGGCGGGCTGAAAGTAATAACAGCACAAAAGAGTGTAAGCTGTTCATAGGACATCCTTGGACGTCATGGAAAGTAAGTTAACTTTAAGGAGTTCTAAATTTTGATTTCTGATGTTGTATGGGTTTTTTAAACACAATCATTTTGATTGTGTTTTTTTTTCCCCGCTGTTATATGATAAATACCTTCAAGTCACTGTTTTTAGTGAATTTTGATACATTCTGAGAACAGCAAAAATAAACCATTTAACATGTATAATTAATTCTGTACTGTTTGCATTTATGATGTATATGTAGAACTGTGTAGGAGGCATGGAGAAGGTGAGGCTTCTGTAAGTGTCAAAGTTGTTGCATGCAGTGCTGCACTTCTGCGTATTCTTTCATATGCTAGACTACATCTGCACAATGAGATACCTAAGCAAAGGAAACACAAGTGATGTGATTGTGAAATGAGCAAAATAAATTGCACGTATTTCAATTACATCACCTGTGTTTCCTATCATTACGAATCACATTGTGCAGATCAAGTTTAGGTCTGTCCAGGGAAACATAGGAGGTTTGGACTTTGTTGAAGAGTGCAGTGGACATGACTCACTTCATTGGTAGACCTTCACATGTATTATCTCCTCTGTACTCTTCAACAAGTGTAAATCTCATCTGCAACCCTGAGTAGGCCTCACCTCAAACAAACCTCTGGATAGTAGACATCTTATTGGCATCCTGAAGCAATTATTTAAAATTTTAGTGTCTTGCGACACTTTTCTGAAACAACAGCAATGCAAAAGATGCACCATGTTTTAAGATAGGCCTCACTTCATCTGCATCAAGATACTGTTAGTTTAAAATGTATATCTTTAGGACTGTGTAGGGGGCCTGGAGAAGCAGAAGCTTCTGTAAGTGTCAAAGTTGTTGAAAAACTGTTTGTCCTTCAATCTTTTCCCTTGTCTTTTCTAATTTTTAAATACATGTTTTAATATTTTTCAAATGTTTGTTCTCTCTTTCACAGATTGAAAGTATAAAAACAAAAAGTGAGTAATTTAACGACAATTATAAGGTAAATATTTTGTACTCTTTTCGTTACATTTCTATCACATTTAACTACTATTAGTTCCACTGCTTCATTTCTTTAACCCTCAGTTTCCTGCCTTTGCTACTTCCCTCATTCCTTTCTCTATTACCTACTTACTCAACTCCTTCCACTCTTTTTCTCAGTCCCTCTCTTCTCATAGTTCCTCACTCTTGTTCACTCACTGCGTCTCTATTACTCTTAGTGTCTTTGACTGATCACTCTATCACTACTTGTTCATAATGCTTTCTCTGTGTAGTTGAAGCACACTAAGGGGAATATTATGAACACAGCCAATAAAATTATTGCTCTTTTTATTGGCAGAAAACTGGTGCAAAAGTGGTTTTAGTGGCAGTTTTCTGCCACAAAAGCAGCTTTAGCGACACATTTCTGCCAATAAAAGCTGCAAAACTTTTATTGCCTATGTTGATGATATGGCTCTATGTTAATTACATTTCTTTGCTGTTTCAATTAATCTTTTTCTGTTATTTTTTGTTTTCTGTTTTCTATTTTTTCTCTCTGTTATTCCTCATGTTTTAATCTTATTTTGAACATTCACTCACATTCTCCAAGAAACTCTTCTTTGTTAATGTTATACTCTCTTTTTTTTTCTTTCACTTCGTTATCTATTTTGTTTTTCACAATTATACCCTCTTCTGTCTTTTCTTCGGTAAATAGATCTATTAAACAGTATCTCTTCTTTACTCCCTATAGCTGTCTTTCTTTTAACATCACTCTCTGTTTACTTTCCTTATACTTACACTTTTTAAAAAAAAAAAATTTTTTGGGTTAGCTCCCGGTCCGCGTACCGGGAAGCTAACCCGGAAGCGAACCAAAAGAAATAGAGCTTGCCAGAGTGCTAAACATTCTAGCAATTTTTTTTGAAAGAGAAGGTAGTTCTGAAAAGAAATTTTTTTTTGATATTTTTGTTGTTTTATATTTTGTTTTTATTTTTTGAACATTTTTTGGTTTTTTTGTATTTTTTGAACGATTTTATATTTTTTTTGGTTTTTTTGGGGGGGGGGAACAACAAAAAACAGGCGTTGAAAAGGGCTCAACAGGAGCAAAAAAAAATTACTGGGGGCGGTTAGGGCAATCATGGTGTTCATACGCCAGGTTGAGTGCATTGATGCTCATGTTGCCACAAGCTAATAATGCACGACAGTGCATACATAAGTGAATCATGTGCCCAAAATTTTCTTGAATATTTGGCACAGTTTCCCGTGCCTCTTCTGGTGTTAGAGAAATCGGTATTGTTGGTCTGGCCACAGGACTTGGTCTTGGATTGTCCTGCATATCCCTTATTTCCGCCCGGCTGTAATTTAGGGGATGCTTCCTTGTCATGTGCCTATGCATTGTGTGATTTCCATAGCTATATTTTTTGTCCGTCCCTCTGGACAATTGTTCCTTGCAGGCAGGTGACATACCTCGCGTTGACTTTTTTTTGTCCACGAGGCATCGAAAAAAACTGCCAGATGAAACTGGCTTTCTTTCTGGAAACCCGGGGCAACTCTTCTAAGAACTGTGGTTCTTCTCCCTCCTCATCCATTTCTTCATCTTCCTCCTTAGTGTTGGTAATCACCTGGGGAGGTGGTCCTCTCTTCCCATGAGGAGGTGGTGGTGGTGGTGGGGGTCCACCAGCTGAAGCTACCAATGAAGCCATTTTCCAACAAGCAAAATAGGTCTTCCTCTCACAATGATGAAAGTCAGAGTGAGGAAAGAAGGAGGGGTTTTCATCATTTGGGAAAAACAATACTTCTCAACCAATGAAAAGTGTTATTTTTAGGTCACCTGACCTAGCCTTACATCATTATGAAACCAAAAGTGAAATGAACCAATGAAAAGTGTTATTAACAAGTCACATGACCTGTTATGCTTACGTTACGCGCTGCGGTCCGCGCCCCGGATAGCTTCCGGGTCGCTGCGCTTCGCGCCTCGGTCCGCGCCCCGGGGCACTTCCGGGTGCGCTAACGCGGTACGTCATAAGACGCATTACGCGGCAACGCGGGAGCTGCGTTTCGCGCCTCGGTCCGCCCCCCGGGGCACTTCCGGGTGCGCTAACGCAGTACGTTATAAGACGCATTACGTGGCAACGCGATACCGTCACTATGTTGATTTCTTACCGGTTCGCGGACCGGGTCGCGGCATCAATTTGAGCTAACGGAAAGCTTTCCTGTTCGCGGACCGGGAGCGAAACAAAAAAAATATTTAAAAAAAATTATTAATAAACATATAAAATATATTTTTGGATTTAAAGAAGAATACATTTTACAGCTATAGATATTAGCTTTTAAAAAACCAATGAAATTCACTGAAAAAACCATAGGTTATAGACCATATATAGTTAGGAATTAGCATTTACAAAACCTTGAAAATTCACTGAAAAAACCATAGGTTATAGACCATATATAGTTAGGAATTAGCATTTAAAAAACCTTATTTTACTCACACAAAACCATTGAAATTCCATATATAGTTAGTTGTACTAACTATATATCGCGCACCCGCAATCCACTGCTGATCATGTCACATATTACATCATTCATGACATGGTCAGTGACATCACTGATGACATCACTGATGACATCTCAAATGACATCACTGATGACATCACTGATGACATCTCAAATGACATCACTGATGACATCACTGATAACATCTCAAATGACATCACTGATGACATCACATCACAACTGAATGAGTGGATGTATAAGTGTCTGAATGAAGGTTTTAGTAGGTGCGTGACTGACTGTATGAGTGAGTGATTAAATGTGTCTCACTGAATGCATAGGTTAGTGACTAAACTGTCTTAATTTGTGCATCATTATGTCTGGTATTCTGTAAACTGCTGCATGTGTTGATCAGTAGCTATATGAGTAACTATATGGGTTATTGATTGATTGTCCAAGTATTTGTATGGGAGACTGAGTGTGTGTGTGGCTGGCTGGGAGATGTGTGACTCTGTGCAGATCAATGTGTTCTTGTATCAATGATTTATAAGAGAGTAAGTATGTGTTAGAATATGTTTGAAAATGTAAGGTACTCTATGTTTAACTGTATAGATTAGAAAATGGAAGTGTGATTGATTCTTTACAGGACTGACTAGGTGTGTGAGTAACTCCAAGGATGAGTGGCAGAGTGTGAGTGTCTGTATAGGGTGTATGAGTGCATATGATAGTGTTGTAAAGATGAGTGATTGTATGTATGAATGATTGTATGGGTGAATGAGTGAATGTGTGTGTAGGCGTAGGAATCAGTGAGTGCGTATGTAGTAACTAGTATTGGTGTGTCAATTGTTTAAAAAAATATATTCTGTATTTAACACTGGGTGTAACAGAGGTTATATTAAAGTGTGAGGAGATGCATTGTATTGTCACATGAATGATATCATCAGTGATGTGACCATTGATGTCAAATGAGATGTCATCAGTGATGTCATTTGAGATGTCATCAGTGATGTCATTTGAGATGGTATCAGTGATGTCATCAGTGATGTCATTTGAGATGTTATCAGTGATGTCATCAGTGATGTCATTTGAGATGTCATCAGTGATGTCATCAGTGATGTCATTTGAGATGTCATCAGTGATGTCATCAGTGATGTCACTGACCATGTCATGAATGATGTAATATGTGACATGATCAGCAGTGGATTGCGGGTGCGCGATATATAGTTAGTACAACTAACTATATATGGAATTTCAATGGTTTTGTGTGAGTAAAATAAGGTTTTTTAAATGCTAATTCCTAACTATATATGGGCTATAACCTATGGTTTTTTCAGTGAATATATATATATATATATATATATATATATATATATATATATATATATATATTACCTACTGGCGGTCGCCAGTAGGTATATATAGTTAGGATTTTTTCTCTATGGGATTTTTGAAAATTCTATGTCTAATAACTTTGGCGTTTGTGGACGGAATTGGCTGAAATTTTCTGGAAAATGGAACATTTTGTTTCTGAGCAGCCCCTGGAAATTTGGGGGGGGTTCGTCAAGGGGGGGCTGAGAAAAAAGGGGGGTCCCAAAACGTGTTTTTAACATTGAGTTTTCCATAGGGCGGTTGGCCTCACTTTTAGCCCGAACGGCTGAATGGATTTGCACGAAACTTGGCAAAATTGTAGGGACTGGTAGCCCGATGTGCCTTTTGTAGGTCTCAATATATGTGCTTCAGTGGATTTTGAGAAATTAACGTTCAAAAAAAGATATATATCTGTAACAGCGGACCGGGAAGCGCTCCGGTTCGCGGACTTTTCGCGCAACGGAGCTTTGTGAAGCGAAGCTGATTGGTTCTCCGGCGTCTGTAAACATTCCAAACAGTCCGTAGCGGCCGCCATCTTGTCTCTCGGTAGGATCGAGAGACAAGAGGAGGCCAAAGCGAAGGGGCAAATGACCATAAGGGGGCATAGTAGATCCTCGCTGACCCCCTAGGTTTGATGTGGAGGTTTTAAAAGGGCCCCGCTGGGCAAAAAATAATAATAATAATAATAATCGAACGGCTGAATGGATTTGCACGAAACTTGGCAAAATATTAGGGACTGGTAGCCCGATGTGCCTTTGCTAGGTCTCAATATATGTGCTCCAGTGGATTTTGAGAAATTAACGTTCAAAAAAAGATATATATCTGTAACAGCGCTCCGCTTCGCGTACTTTTCGCGTTACGGAGCTTTGCGAAGCTGATTGGTTCTCCGGCGTCTGTCAACATTCCAAACAGTCCGTAGCAGCCGCCATCTTGTCTCTCGGTAGGATTGAGAGACAAGAGGAGGCCAAAGCGAAGGGGGAAATGACCATAAGGGGGCATAGTAGATCCTTCCTGACCTCTTAGGTTTGATGTACCATTTTGCCAAGTTTGGTGTAATTCCGTTCAGCCATTCAGGCTGTAGACGTATGTAAATGTCCTATGGAAAATTGCATGGGGAAAACACATTTGAAAGTGTTGAAATTTAGAACCAATTAAAATGTTACTTTGGTTTTGTATTTGTGTGTGATGAAAGTTAATTGGTTATGTATATATGTCAAATGAGAGGAAACCACAGCCATTTTGTGATACTACTGTCTGAGGTACATTTGTGAGGAATTTTTGGTGGTGAATTTCTGGTGTTTGATTTACACAGTACTAACACTTCTCCTACTTTTAAAAAGGTGAGTTGTTAATTTGTAAGGGGAACTATGTTGTACACTTGAAGATAATTTGAAAAATGTTTTCTGTTATTTATTTGCAGTCCTTCTGTTATACTAAATACTTGATAAAGTTAGTTTTATTTTATGTATTACTAAAAACGATAAATGAAAGTGATTATTTTTTTCTGCAATTTACAGCAAGCAATTTCAAAATAAAATGGCTCACAATGAAGAGACCGTGGCAATTTCTTTTGAATTGTCCACTACATTGATTGAAATTGAGAGCACCAATAATGAAATATTGTCACAAGGAGGAGATGACTTGTATGATTCCATTAGATTGATTGAAATGGACAGCACCAATAATGAAATATTGTCACAAGGAGATGACTTGAATGATTCCACTACATTGATTGAAATTGAGAGCACCAATAATGAAATATTGTCACAAGGAGGAGATGACTTGTATGATTCCATTAGATTGATTGAAATGGACAGCACCAATAATGAAATATTGTCACAAGGAGGAGATGACTTGAATGATTCCACTACATTGATTAAAATTGAGAGCACCAATAATGAAATATTGTCACGAGGAGATGACTTGAATGATTCCACTACATTGATTGAAATTGACAGCACCAATAATGAAATATTGTCACAAGGAGGAGATGACTTGAATGAATTTTTTGATCAATCTGTTGATGGCGAATTTATCGAATGTTTGGAGACCATAGAGTTACAAGAATCATCATTGCAGACTTTTCATGAGGAAATTGCTGATGAGGACATGTTACTAGTTCTTTCAAATTTAGAAAATTCTGAAGAATAAATTTATATTTAGAAATCAAAAATTGTTTGAGACATTATTCATTTTTATTTTTAATTTATGAGGTTGTAGCGAAGTGATTGTAGTATAAAATGAGACTTATAGTATAGAGTGCAACATTTTTATGTTACATGGTAAGTTTACTCATATTTACTTCCCTTCTGCCACTATATTATCTCCAATGTGTATTTGACATCTCTTCTTCATCTCCGGCCTCCTTTCTCTCACTGTGTGTCTCCGATGCATCTTATCGCTGCTATTTTGTGTAATTACAGAAGAGAGTAAAATAAAATAGTTCGGAACGTGAAAAGGGGGCAAAGTAGAGTACCCCTCACCCCCTAGGCCTTTTTAGGCGGTCCCAAAAGGATCAGTTTCTGCTTTCCTGAGAGATTATGGTATGAGTTCCAAATACCACAATAATTTGCATTACAACATGCAAGATATCTATCTCCTATTACCAACTTTTGGAGATATTCGCGCTAAGCGCGATTATCTCCAAAAGCGAACACCTGCCCTGAGCAGTTCTTAGCCATGTTATCCAATGGGAGGTGGATAACATGGCTAAGAGCATTAGCTCGGTAATGCATGAATATCGCTGACTTTTTAGCGATATTCATGCATTGCGGCCGTTTATTATCGCATTTGCGATAAACCTTGATAATAGCAAGGTTTATCTTCGATAATTTCTGACGATGCTTAGCGGTAAACAATTCGTTGGTAAGCATAGTTAGCGATAAATATCGCTTAACTTTGGTAATATGCACCAACGTCTGTTAACGTTCGATTCGAAGGAAATGAGGAAGTGTTGAAAAACATTGTCTGCGCCATCTTGCCTTTTTTGAAATGCCACACTTTTGTCGTGCACGGCAGCCATTTTAGATGCCTTGACCAGACCCACTCTCTGCACGCTGTCGATTCGTAGCATGGCTCCCCACCCTCGCAAGCATCTTCCCCAGGCACTGGTCACCCCCGCTCTCGGTCTTATGCATCGGCAATAAACCTCCCCCCATCTGCGCTGCTCTTCCCTGAAAATCACACTCTGTGCCCGCCCGACACCTCCTTTTCGCCCTATTCACTACCGCACCCTCTGACACTCCTCTTCCTCTGTGTCCGATTGTCCAGGCTATCACCTAGCCCTGCAGATGTAGTTTATGGCTCCAGCTGTAAAGAATCACCCCTCTTTAAAGGAGTTATAGTAGATCAAGGACCACACCCGATGAGATCCGTCACACCACACGTGTTCCTACTATCTGAAAACCATCCTGTATTGTGATTGGGGAGGGGACCGAGCCTGAAGCGGAAGATTCCAGGAATGACTCTTTGTACATCAAAGTTTTTACAATTATGTGTCACATTAAAAATATATAGCACTCCAACAAAGTAGTAGGAATATAAAACTTTAATAACATATAAATATATACAACAAAACAAAAACAGTAAAAACATTTAAACAACGAAGAGACCGTGGCAATTTCTTTTGAATTCCTGATGAGGACATGTTACTAGTTCTTTCAAATTATGAAAATTCAGAAGATGTTGCCTGGGGGTGGGTCGTCAGTAGCAGTCTGTTGTGCGAATAGTTCCAAGGCAGCAGAACGCGCTGAAATCTAGATGGCACGAAAGTGATGTCTAGCAAGTTGCCGCACAGCAAATAACGGCGTGGGGCGCCGCGGGGGTGAGTGAGTCCAGTAGGCACCACAGCTATTCTTACCGGCATTGCAGAATTACTGCTGGGGACAATGTCTGTGCTGTAGCAGGGTCACAGCAGAAACAAAAAGGATTCTGTTGAAGATGTTGTTGGTTTTCAATTTGAAAACAGTTCTGGTGTCAACTGCTATGCTAATGTAGTGGTTAATGTTTTGTTTTCTCTAGAAAATGTAAAAGAGGGGGAGGCAGTCCAAAGTTCCGTTAAAAGGGCAAAGGAAAGGATCGGTGGTTTGAACTATCAGTCAAAAAGGGGAGGGGGTGCAACAATTTTTCCTACCGGGTCACACTGTGCTTTCACCGGAACTGAGGTCTGCAGGATTCTAGTAATACAAAGTGAGGCTGGCGCCAGCATGGGAGCGCCGACGTCCCGCGGATACAGTTTCGTCACTCCACGGGCGATCATGGCAGTCATTCCCCATCGGGGGTCGGAGACTCCCGCGGCTCCTCTAGAATCTTCAAGGTCGTGGAGGACTACGGTGGTGGAGTCAACCAGTGACCGGGCCATTTCTTTATGCTGGGCCCGCTCTTGCCAGGTCGACCGCCATTTTGAGAGTTCGGTAGCTACTGGCGATCGCGGGGTCAAATGAGCGGACGGGCTCCACCCTGCCGGGCGAGACGTTGCAGCATGGCCACAGTGGAAGAACCCTTTTCCGGGCGCCTGGAGCGCTGAGGGTGCAGCTGGGAAGCCTCCACCTGGGGAGGCGGGAGAGGCCTGTTCGCATCGTCTCTCCCTCCCAGTGCACCCCACGGCGTCTCGCTTGAGATTTGTTATGGCCGGACCAGGCGATGAGGACGGAGGGGGGGGGGTCGGAGGCATGTGCAAGACATCCCCCCCCAGTGTTGTCGCAGCCATTATTCAAGACAGAAGAAGTGTCCCGTCCGTCTTCGGGCCGGGCTTCCGGTGGATGTCGGCCGGACGCCCCTGGCTCTGGCCCCATGAACGGGTTCCTTGGTTTATCGGCTGCAGCCGGATCCCGTCGGCCTCGGCCCCCCGACCGTTGGTGGCCGGACCGGAAGAGCATGTGGCGGGACTACCTGAAACTGTCAAGGGCCACCGCGGCCGGACTGGGAGAGAGAGGGGAGGGTCGAGGAGATATTCCCCCCCCTGCAACTCTTCAGCGTTGTAAAGGCAATCCCCTGGCCGGGTACCGCTGGCCTCGGCCTCTCCTCCGGCTACACCCTACGTTAGGATCTCCTGGCCGAGGCGTGGCAGCAGGACCTGCCTTATATGGGCTGCTCCCGGCTGGGCGTAGCCGCAACCCTGCCCCACCTTGGAAGTTTCCAGAGTGGGGGCGGATGTTCTACTGACTTGCATTTTCCCTAGTCTATCGATTTTTTTGGCGTGGCAGGCGGTGGGACAGAGAGGGGTGATTTGGTTTCTCTTACTGTTTTTCTGGTCTCGCACCACTGGCATATTTTAACGTTTTCTTGTTTCTAGGACATTAATAGGTTTTATCATTACGTTATGTTATCGTTTCTTTGTTCGTTGTTTAATAAAAGTTCATGTTCATCAGTGGCCTACTGATTTTCGTTTTCCTATTCTTTTCTTTCCAGGTTGTTTCATGCTAAAGTTTCTGTTAACAGGATACAGTGATCACTTCGTTATTATTGCATATGTCCTTTTCACTAGGGGTGCTCTCTGGTCGGGCCAGATGACGTATCTCTAGTAAATGGTCCGGGTGAAACAGGTGCATCAATCAGTGGGGAGTAGATAGGCATGACAGATTACAACGGGGGAGAAAGGTCCGCATTACGTACCCTTTCACTATTTGCAAAGATTTTCCTACGTATATTTGCAAACAGGGAATACCTCCAAAAAGAACCAATTCCCAAACAGTCAATGTTTGGGGAAACAATCAATCAATGAGGAACGAAATAGGCACGACGTGTTAAAGGTTTGCGTTACCTACCCTTCACTATCTGCAAAGGGAGAGAGAATATTCCTATTCTTCCTCGTTTGCAGGCAGAGAAGATTCTTAAGAGAATCAACTTCGAACAATTCAATGCTCGATTCAAACAATCAACAAGGGGTACTGTGAACACAAATGAACGCCGCTTATGTACATACACATTGTTATTATCAACAGGTTGTTCCTAATGTTTCTATTTTAGGGAGGTCAAAAAGAGATCCCATTAGTGGCCTACTGATTTTGCTCGATTCCTTTTGTTTTTTTACACGATTTTTTGCTATCTGCAAAGACTAAACAGAGTATTGAGACTCTGTGCTTGTTTGTAAATAGAGAATGAACCAAAGAGAACAATCAATCAAATGGAGAGAGAAGCAGGCACGACGGATTACAACGGGGGCAAAGGCCTGCGTTAACTACCCTTCACTATCTGCAAAGAGAGAGTACTCCTAATAGAAATGAGGGGTGGGGGGCAGCATTCAAAGCAGATCAGTGTGCATAAACACGAAAATGTTTTTACTTACCACGTACTTGACATTCGACAGCTTATGATATTTGCTATTAAAAAACCATTGAAATTCACTGAAAAAACCATAGGTTATAGACCATATATAGTTAGGAATTAGCATTTAAAAAACCTTATTTTACTCACACAAAACCATTGAAATTCCATATATAGTTAGTTGCACTAACTATATATCGCGCACCCGCAATCCACTGCTGATCATGTCACATATTACATCATTCATGACATGGTCAGTGACATCACTGATGACATCACTGATGACATCTCAAATGACATCACTGATGACATCACTGATGACATCTCATTTGACATCATTCTTGTGCTAATACGATAAACCTCTTCAGACTCTAATATAACCTTAGATACACTCAGTGTATACAGACACTCACACACTGCCACTCATCCATGGAGTTACTCACACACCCAGTCAGTCATGCAAAGAAACAATCTCACCTCCATTTCTTCAACTATACAGTTAAACACACCTTACTTATTGAAACATATACTAACACATATTTACTCTCTTATACAATCCCTGATACAAGTTCACAATGATCGATGCAACCACTCACTCATTCAGTGGCTCTCATGCACAGTTATTTATATATGCCAACTCTCACATGTACTGTGTTTAACATATGTACTTACTATGACATGTAGCATTGAGATATCCATTCACTCATCAATACACTCATGCACACAGTCAACTGCCCATGTAGCTGTTTCCACATGCAGTCTTGAACTCATACACCTAGTGAATAAACTGCTCACACATCTATGCATAGAGTCACACACCTTCCAGCCACCCCCACACAAACTCAATCTCTCATAGAAATACTTGGGCAACCAATTAATAACACATATAGCCTCTCGTATAGCTAATGATCAACACATGCAGCAGTTTACATCACAACAGACATAATGATGCACAAATTAAGACAGTTTAGTCACTAACTGTGGGGATGTACTGTTATGCATACAATGTACACTGTTTCTTTAAGTGCACAGGTTTCTCCACAAGCGTCATGGTGCTCGTGGAGTCTCCTGTGTTCTAGTGCTGAGAACTCCTGGATGGCAGTTGCTGCCGGGAGAGCTGTTATCTGGATCGTATTAAAGGACCGTGTCTCTCACAATTGTCTACACGTCTTCTTTTCACTGGCGACGAAGGCGGTCCAGTATTTCAACTCTCCCAAGTGTTTCCGTATCTCAATTAAGAAGAAGGAAAAAACGCGACGTCAAACAAGAGTGAAAATCCACTTACAAGAAAAAAAAAGCATTTCAAGCGATCGACGTCAAGCCAGAATCACTTTCACCACGTGAGTTGAACTTTGCCTTGCTGCGCGGTTATCTTAAATTAACTAATCAAACCCTAAGCGCATTACCGCTGTTAGAAAAAAAAAAAATCAGCGCGAGCGCTGCTTCTGAAGGCTCAGCGCGAGCAGAATTTCTGAACATTCTCTCTTGACACGCGAGCGCCGCTTCTGAACGCTCAGTGCGAGCCCTGCTTTTGACATTCCCTAATGACGCGTCCTTCCCTTGAAAAACGCTACCATGACAACACAAAGCACATTGTGACTCACATCATCTCTGCCAGCAAAGAGTCCCTCCTGAAAACATCGTCACAATAAGCAAAGCAGATTCCATGAATTTCAACCTGTATTATGATGTCATTACTAAGTATTTAACAAGGGAAAAGCATTTCTACAGTTCTTAAGATAAACAAAATAAATAAAATAAACACAGCAGGCATATTCACAGCAAGCATTCAAAAAAAAAAAAAAAAAAAAGAATAACCACTAAATACCTTGAGTATTTAGTAGACTGAATAGACTTGAGTTACTTATAATTACTTACCTATTACTTGGTTTTGAGGCAGCAGCTCCCCACGCAAATGGAAAAGGTAGCCTCGCCACCTCCCTTTTAGCAATCTCCGGGTCCTCCTCCCATGCCTTGGAAACAATGGAAAGCTACATTTGACGCATACATAGAGGCCATCGATGGTGATACCTTCACATCAAAAAAGAAGAAGGCGCTATTAGTGTATAATTTGGGACCTGAAGGAAGGTCCATTCTGGAAACTCTACCTCTCGAAGAAGTAAGAATATCCATTTCAAGTGATGATGGCGATGCGCAAATATTAGACGAATATGCATCTCTAGTAAAGACATTGGACAAAAGATTTAGTCCAAAACGAAACACAGTGTTGGAACGTCACAAGTTTTTACAACGAGTACAATTACCCGGAGAATCCATTGATGATTTCGTTGCAGCCCTAAGGATTCTGGCAGTTAACTGCAACTACAGAGAATTCAGAGATGAAATCATTAGGGATCAACTCATTGAACGCACTCATGACAGAAAAGTGCGTGAAAAACTTTTATCATCTGGTGACCCTGATCTAGAAACTGCATTGACTCTGGCCAAATCTGTTGAGCATTCACAATATTGCTTAAAAGAAATGAGTACTCCTGCATCACCTCTAGCAACTCCAACAGAATCTTCTGACATCAATGCCATCAGTACCAAGACAGCAGTCAGTATTCCAGAACGGAGGACATCAAACCCAAATCGTTTTCAAGTTCCTACATTTTCCAGTACCAATAAGCTTAGGAATGATATGCAAGGATTATCCTGTTATCGGTGTGGGAGTAGATCTCATTTAGGAAATTTCAAATTTTGCTTCGCTGTTAATCAATCTTGTTTCAAATGTGGCAAGAAGGGTCATTTAGCACGTATGTGTAAAGCAACAGGGATGCAGAAAGGTTCGTCACAAATAGTGAAAAGCATTGATGAACGATTACATGTAGATGAAGAGGACGAACATTATGAATTGTTGATGTTGTCTTCTTCCCCCATGAATGCTGATGGAGTTGTTGAAATAGCAACTATGGATGCAACTCAAAGACGAAAATCTCCTGTTTGTTCCATTAAGGTGAATGGCGTATTAATCAAATTCCTAGCAGATTCAGGTTCTCCATTTTCCATAGTTAATGTTAAGGATTTAGACATGTTAGACAATATTAAACTATCAAAATCTTTTATCAAAATGTTTGCATATGGAGGCAAAAGAGTAGAAGTATTAGGAAAGTTTAGGGGGGAAATGGGATTCAAAGGAGATTCTACGTCCTCCATCATTTATGTAGTAAAAGATGGTACCAATTTATTGGGTTGGCATGAACAAGGTGAACTAAACATGATTCTTGATCCCAACCATCAAGATATGGTTTTATCAAGACGCGAGGCCAAGCAGTATTATGCCTCTTTGCCTGATCCAGAGCCAATAAGTTCTCTAAGCCCTTCTGGTGAAAGTGAGTGGGTGCATGAATTTCCAGAGGTCTTTTGTGACAAATTAGGCAAACTCAAAGGTTTTCAGCATCAAATCATTTTAAAGGAAGGGGCTACAGCAGTTGCACACATAGTTCGCAAAGTACCTCTAAGTATGCGAAGTGAGTTCAAGGCTGAACTGGAGAGATTGTGTCTCTTAGGAGTAATTGAACCTATAGAGGCATCAGAGTGGTTGTCTCCTGTAGTTTTAGCGCGCAAGGCCAATAAGTCCCTTAGGATGTGTGTGGATTTGCGCGACTTAAATGCTTGCATCTGGATTGATCGGCAACCACTACCCAACATTAATGAAATGTTATCCACATTGGAGGGTGCCAGTTATTTCACTACTTTAGACATTTTTTCGGCGTATCACCAGGTTGTATTAAGCAAGGATTCAAGACACCTAACGTCTTTTGTAACTCCTGAAGGTGCTTTCCGCTATTTGAGGATGCCGTTCGGTCTGGCATCGGCTTCCGCAGTTTTTCAACGCCTCATGGGAAACCTTTTCAAAAACACTGCGGGAGTCGTCTTCTTTCAGGACGACATTCTCATTTATGGCAAGTCTGTGAGTGAACACAATAGCAGAGTAAGAACAGCCTTGAGAATTTTAAAAGATTTTGGGTTGACCCTAAGAAAAGACAAATGCAAATTTCTCAAGAATAGTGTAGATTACTTGGGTCATCACATCTCAGCCAAAGGGGTGGAACCCAAAATGAAATTATTAGATGCCATTCAGAATGCACCAGAACCATCCAACAAGGATCAACTACGTTCCTTTTTGGGACTGATCGAATATTACGCTAAATTTGTCAAAAAATTTTCAGACAGGACTGTGTCTCTGAGAAATTTATTGAAAAAGAATGTTAAATATAATTGGTCACAAGAATGTGCAAATGATTTTAACTTACTGAAAAATGCTATTGTACAGGCACGTCCCCTTAAACTTTTTAATATTAATGATCAGAACATTGTAATTACCGATGCCAGCAATGTGGGTCTGGATGCAGTTCTCTCTCAGAAAAGAGCGGATGGTAAAATAGAAGTAATTGCATTTGCCTCCAGGACCTTACGTGGAGCTGAAGACACATATTCTACCATCGAGAAAGAAGCGTTAGCTTTATGGTGGGGTGTGCAGCATTTCAGGAACTTTCTCTGGGGTAATCACATAACACTCAAAACTGACCACAAGCCCCTAGTTGATCTTTTCACTATGAAAGGTGGTGGGAGGGCTTCTCCTCGCATTGCCAAATGGCAATACAGGCTTAGTGAGTTTGATTACCACCTGGAATATGTTCCTGGAATTAGAAACAATGTGGCTGATTGTTTGTCCAGATTGCCTCTTCCTCACGATAAGTTAGAACAGAGTGATGAAGATTTAGAGATGGTATGTGCAGTGAGTTCTGTATCTGAGGTTGGCATCACGTTGACGGAAAATGAGTGGAAGTTAGCAGTGACTGAAGATAAGAATTTGTCTTGTGTAATGAATTACCTGGTAAATGGTTGGCCTGATGATAAGTCACTTTCTTCAGATTTAATACCATTCAGGAGAGTTCGTGATGAATTATCTTTGATTGATGGCGTTTTACGTAGGGCTGGTTTACTAGTGGTTCCGGAAACTCTTTGTGGAAAAGTTTTAGAATTAGCTCACGTTGGTCATTTGGGCATTCGAGCTATGAAAAGGAGGGTACGTGAAGATTTTTGGTGGCCTGGAGTAGACAAAGCAATTGAACATTGTGTGCGTGATTGTGGTGCTTGTGTCCTTAGTGACAAATCTCAAGTTACTACTCCTTCTCCTGTGACTCCTGTGCAAGTTAAAGAGTTACCTTGGCATAAATTGGCGTTTGATATTGCGGGCCCATTTTACAATCTAGGAGCAACTCCAAAGTATGCATTAGTTTTAATTGACTACATGTCAAAGTGGCCGGAAGTTAAATTTGTTGAGTGCATAAAATCTTCTACTGTCATTGAATTTTTCAAAAATGTGTTTTTGCGAGAGGGCATACCAGAAGAATTAGTATCGGACAATGGCACTCAGTTAGTGTCGGGTGAGATGCAGAAATTTTTAAAATCTCTTGGAATCAAGCACATTCTCACCTCTTTATATCACCCTTCGAGCAATGGGTTAGTTGAGAGACTGAACCGTGTAATTAAGGATCAGTTACAGTTAGCCAACGTTAATGGTTTAAATTGGAAAAAGATTATCTCTGACATGTTGTGGGCATTGAGAGTCACTCCCCATTCCAGCACAGGAGTCTAACCTTTTACGTTACTCAGAGGTAGAGTGGCTGGGTCAGAGTTAAATAAAGATTGGATGGCAAGAAAAAACATTGACAGTATCAAACTCGCTGGAGTGGCTGATGTTAGAGCTGGCACTCAAACCAGATATGCTCAAGGGAGTTGTAGATTGTCTCCTGTGTGCTCGGGAGACTGGGTTAGGATCAAAAAACCAGTACTTTTGCAGAAAGGGTTAGCTCGGTTTTCTTCTCCTGTCTTAGTCAAGGAAGTAAAGGATCATGTAGTTGTTCTGGAGAATGGTAAAATTTGGAACAAGCCACGTGTTTCCATTGTTCCTAAGCATAAAGTTGAGTTTGTGAAAAGTAAATTTGGTTTGAAATCTTGTGTTTTACCCACCTCTAACACAGGTACAAGTACTGTTCCTCCAGGTCTACCCGCTCATGACTCCAATTCTGTTCCTAATGACATGTTGACTAAAAGATTTTCCACCAGATGTAAAATTGTTCCTGGAAAATTTCGTGATTTCGTAACTTATTGAATTAATGCTTTTATTTACAATTTGGGGAAGGGGTGGGTTAGTTGTATCAATTGTTTTGTAAATTGTTATCAATTGAGGGAAGGGGGATGTGTGGGGATGTACTGTTATGCATACAATGTACACTGTTTCTTTCAGTGCACAGGTTTCTCCACGAGCGTCATGGTGCTCGTGGAGTCTCCTGTGTTCTAGTGCTGAGAACTCCTGGATGGCAGTTGCTGCCGGGAGAGCTGTTATCTGGATCGTATTAAAGGACCGTGTCTCTCACAATTGTCTACACTTCTTCTTTTCACTAACCCATGCATTCAGTGAGACACATTTAATCACTCACTCATACAGTCAGTCACGCACCTACTAAATCCTTCATCCAGACACTTATACATCCACTCATTCTTCAATATGTAAGACATATTTTAACTTTACAGAAACATACAGTCACTGGATGTTGTCATCAGTGATGTCATCAGTGATGTCATTTGAGATGTCATCAGTGATGTCATCAGTGATGTCATTTGAGATGTCATCAGTGATGTCATCAGTGATGTCATTTGAGATGTCATCAGTGATGTCATCAGTGATGTCACTGACCATGTCATGAATGATATAATATGTGACATGATCAGCAGTGGATTGCGGGTGCGCGATATATAGTTAGTGCAACTAACTATATATGGAATTTCAATGGTTTTGTGTGAGTAAAATAAGGTTTTTTAAATGCTAATTCCTAACTATATATATATATATATATATATATATTCACTGAAAAAACCATAGGTTATAGACCATATATAGTTAGGAATTAGCATTTAAAAAACCTTATTTTACTCACACAAAACCATTGAAATTCCATATATAGTTAGTTGCACTAACTATATATCGCGCACCCGCAATCCACTGCTGATCATGTCACATATTACATCATTCATGACATGGTCAGTGACATCACTGATGACATCACTGATGACATCTCAAATGACATCACTGATGAGATCACTGATGACATCATCCAGTGACTGTGTGTTTCTGTAAAGTTTAAATATGTTTTACATATTGAAGAATGAGTAGATGTATAAGTGTCTGGACGAAGGATTTAGTAGGTGCATGACTGAATGTATGAGTGAGTGATTAAATGTGTCTCACTGAGTGCATGGGTTAGTGAGTAAACTGTCTTAATTTGTGCATCATTATGTCTGTTGTTCTGTAAACTGCTGCATGTGTTGATCAGTAGCTATATGATTAACTATATGGGTTATTGATTGATTGTCCAAGTATTTGTATAGGAGACTGAGTGTGTGTGTGGCTGGCTGGGAGGTGTGTGACTCTGTGCAGATCAATGTGTACTTGTATCAATGATTGTATAAGAAAGTAAGTATGTGTTAGTATATGTTTGAAAATGTAAGGTGCTCTATGTTTAACTGTATAGACAAGAAAATGGAAGTGTGATTGATTCTTTACAGGACTGACTAGGTGTGTGAGTAACTCCATGGATGAGTGGCAGAGTGTAAGTGTCTGTATAGGTGTATGAGTGCATATGATAGTGTTGTAAAGATGAGTGATTGTATGTATGAATGATTGTATGGGTAAATGAGTGAATGTGTGTGTAGACGTAGGAATCAGTGAGTACGTATGTAGTAACTAGTATTGGTGTGTCAATGGTTTCAAAAATTATACTCTGTATTTAACACTGGGTGAAACAGAGGTTATATTAAAACGTGAGGAGATGCATTGTATTGTCACATGAATGATATCATCAGTGATGTGGTCATTGATGTCAAATGAGATGTCATCAGTGATCTCATCAGTGATGTCATTTGAGATGTCATCAGTGATGTCATCAGTGATGTCACTGACCATGTCATGAATGATATAATATGTGACATGATCAGCAGTGGATTGCGGGTGCGCGATATATAGTTAGTGCAACTAACTATATATGGAATTTCAATGGTTTTGTGTGAGTAAAATAAGGTTTTTTAAATGCTAATTCCTAACTATATATGGTGTATAACCTATGGTTTTTTCAGTGAATTTTCAAGGTTTTGTAAATGCTAATTCCTAACTATATATGGTCTATAACCTATGGTTTTTTCAGTGAATTTCAATGGTTTTTTAATAGCAAATATCATAAGCTGTCGAATGTCAAGTACGTGGTAAGTGAAAACATTTTCGTGTTTATGCACACTGATCTGCTTTGAATGGTGCCCCCCCCCCTCCTTTCTATTAGGAGTACTCTCTCTTTGCAGATAGTGAAAGGTAGTTAACGCAGGCCTTTGCCCCCGTTGTAATCCGTCGTGCCTGCTTCTCTCTCCATTTGATTGATTGTTATCCAAGTATTTACTGTTTTAGAATTAGTTCTCTTTGGTTCATTCTCTATTTACAAACAAACACAGAGTCGCAATACTCTGTTTAGTCTTTGCAGATAACGAAAAATCGTGTAAAAAAAAAGAAAAGGAATCGAGCAAAATCAGTAGGCCACTACTGGGATCTCATTTGACCTCGCTAAAATAGAAACATTAGGAACAACCCCTCATGACAAATACAAAACTAGTGAGATGAACTGAACTCCACACAATGATGGCTGCAAAACAGCTCGGCTCCGCCACCCACCCCGCCCAAAATAACGATAAAGAGCGGCTGCCATGATTGGTTGCGGAATGGCCACAACGGAGCTACGAAATGGTGCTGCTCTCATGCTAACCCCAGCTTCGGTCTGAAACATCCAGAAACACTGTAGACTACCAATTCGATCAGTTCCGGTAGCGCCCCAATGTAACCCGGTAGAGAAGAACTAGCCCTCCCCTCTTTGACTGATGGTTCTTGTTGCCTGTCCTTTCTGTTGTCATTTAACAGAACTATTTAGCCTGCTGAAAGGGGTTGTGTTTCGACCGCTGGTTGGTGGAGACATTTTGACTATATTCTGGACCTGCGTTGTCGCGTAATGCGTCATATGACGCGCCGCGTTAGCGCATCCGGAAGTCATCCGGGGCGCGCAGCGCGTAACGTAAGCATAACAAGTCATGTGACTTGTTAATAAAACTTTTCATTGGTTCATTTTACTTTTCTTATTCTAATGATGAAAGCCTTGGTCATATCACCTAAAAATTACGCTTTTAATTACTTCCGAACATTATTTTCTCTTAAATATATGTTATAATGTTCCAGGCTAATGTACTTTCCCGGAAATTTTACAACTGTCCTGCAAGTAAAATATATTCTTTTTTCGAGAAAAAGAGCGTTTCTTCGTTCTATGACGGAGCCGTTGAGCAAAAGAGGGTCGACCTGCTGTCTTAGTCGCTGATACGCCTGAATATGAGATTCTTATCGATCACTTTATGTTGCAGGAATAGAAAACACAACAGCCCTTGACCATTTATCTTTACTGCGTTCCTTCGTATTATACCTTTTACCCTTCATGTAATTGGTCTGCTTTATTTCACTTGCCTTTTAATGATTCTAAAACAGTGACTATTATTAAAAACTTTACCAATGTATACACTACTACCATGTTTTCTTTTAAAAACCTTTATTGTGAAAATTTCATTACACAAATACGAGCCTATAACCACGTGGGCCTGCCACGGAGCAAACTGTAATCGTATATGATGAATAGACATTTACACTGTAGAGGAACGTAACGGGCGGGCCATTAGGTTGCAAAAACTAAGGTGTCTAACAGTTACGGAATCGGTGGACGTACATTTTATAATTAAAATACGACAGGGCCAGTTACAATAAAATTATCTAGATATACATTTGCGGGCAAGTACCATGGGTGACGTTAATTCGAATTTTCAACAGTACAGTAATCAATAACACATCAGAACTTAATATCAATAGGGATGTCGAAATATTCAATCAATTCTCGTCCCCGCCCGCCATGTGCTTCAAAACTGCATACGTATCTCGTGATTTCAAGGTTCTGCAACCAGTACACAACAAGGAGTTACGAGTCCCATTTATTCCGGCGCCATTTTGGGCGAGGACGGGCAGGTCCAGGATATAGTCAAAATGTCTCTACCAACCATCGACTATGATGATGTTCATATGCTGTATTTATTAGAGTAACACTCATCTGCCCACATGAAATTAATTTACCACAATCTAAGCATGTCATTTTAATCTTTCCAAAGTTCTTCTAAATATTTGGGACCGTTTCCCTTGCCTCTGAAGCTCTCAGTGCCACTTCTTTGATGAATGTACTAGCAGGTCAGGGGTTCTCCTCCAAATCTCTCTTTTATGCAGCACTATAATTAATTGGTGCCACCTCTCCATATGACGATGCATGGTATAGTTACCACAACTATATATTTTTTCGGTTCCTCTGGAGAGTTCATCGTGGCAGATGAAGCGTGTAACATACCGGGCATTTACCTTTTTTTGCATGTACAGGAAAGGAAAAAAAAATCGTGCGTTCGAGTTCTTAGGTGTCCCAGGGCCATTTTAGTGGACCAGGCCCAAATCCAAAGAACAGCTATCTCACAGGCTAATGGGGCGACCCACGCCGAGTTTCAGCATTGTAGGATGACCACACAAGTACAGCAACTTGCTAGACATCACCTCGGTGCCATCCGGATCTCGGCGCCCCACTGCAGATGAAGTGCCTCTCAACTATGAAACCACCACGGTGACATCCGGATCTTGGCGCGTTGTGCTGCCTTCGGCCTATTCGCACATCGGTCCGCTACTGACGCCATCTCACAGGCTAATGGGGTGACCCACGCCGAGTTTCAGCATTGTAGGATGACCACAACAACTTGCTAGACATCACCTCGGTGCCATCCGAATCTTGGCATCTCAACGCCTAGTGGTATCTTCCATACAGAAAATATTGTTACGCTGCCTTTGGCCCCATTCGCACATCAGTCCGCAACTTAGACATCACCTCGATGCCATCCGGATGTTGGCATCTCAGCGCCTTGTGGTGTCAGTCTGAAAATATTGTTGCGCTGCCTTTGACCCCATTCGCACATCAGTCCGCTACTGACACCATCTCACAGGCCAATAGGGCGCCCCACGCCGACTTTTACCATTGTACGATGGCCACACCAGTGGCACAACTTCCTAGACATCACCTCGGTGCCATCCGAATCTTGGCATCTCAACGCCTAGTGGTATCTTCCATACAGAAAATCTTGTTACGCTACCTTTGGCCCCATTCGCACATCGGTCCGAAACTTAGACATCACCTCGGTGCCATCCGGATCTTGGCATCTCAGCGCCTTGTGGTGTATTCTCTTCAGAAAATATTGTTGAGCTGCCTTTGGCCCCATTCGCACATCCGTCCGCAACTTACACATCACCTCGGTGCCATCCGGATCTTGGCATCTCAGCGCCTTGTGGTGTCTTCTACTCCGAAAATATAGTAGAAAATATTGTTGCGCTTCCTTTGGCCCCATTCACACATCAGTCCGCTACTGACACCATCTCACAGGCCAACGGGGCGCCCCACGCCGACTTTCAGCATTGTAGGATGGCCACACCAGTGCGGCAACTTACTAGACACCACCTCGGTGCCATCCGGATCTTGGCGCGTTGTGCTGCCTTCGGCCTATTCGCACATCGGTCCGCTACTGACGCAAACTCACAGGCCAACGGGGCGCCCCACGCCGACTTTCAGCATTGTTGGATGGCCACACCAGTGCGACAACTTACTAGACACCACCTCGGTGCCATCCGGATCTTGGCGCGTTGTGCTGCCTTCGGCCTATTCGCACATCGGTCCGCTACTGACGCCATCTCACAGGCTAATGGGGTGACCCACGCCGAGTTTCAGCATTGTAGGATGGCCACACCAGTGCTGCAACTTGCTGGACACCACCTCGGTGCCATCCAGATCTTGGCGCGTTGTGTTGCCTTCAGCCTATTTGCACATCGGTCCGCTACTGACGCCGCCTCACGTGCCAACGTATTTTCTCCTAATTTTACACCCTATGCCGCATAACAGGTCATGTGACTTGTTTATAAAACTTTTCATTGGTTCATTTTACTTTTGGTTTCCTAATGATGGAAGGCTTGATCATGTGACCTAAAAACAACACTTTTCATAGGATGAAAACTTTTTTTTTTCCCCAAACGATGAAAGCCCCACCTTGTTTCTGGATGTTTCAGACTGAAGCTGGCGTCAGCATGAAAGCACCACCATCTCGTAGCTCAGTCGTGGTCATTCCGCGAGCAATCATGGCAGCCGCTCCCCACCAGAAGCCTGCAGGAGTCGGAGCCCCCAAAACTTTTGATGAATTCTCAAGGCGGAGGGGACGCTTTCGAGAATGAGGTCCAAGACCTAGCAGACAAGCGTCCGATTTCCAAGGTGTCCCAGGGCCATTTCAGTGGACCAGGCCCAAAAAGGAAACAGCCTGCCGCCATTTTGAGAGTCCTGTGACAGCCGCCTATCGCTGCACCGCAAGAGTGGGCGCAACTCAGCTGAATTGCGGCTTTTGACACAGTGGACCAAAAACGGACGGAATGGCAACTGAACTGAAACGGTAAAGGGGCGCCCCACTACAACAGATGACACTCCACCTGGAGAGGCCCGTTCACGCCGCCTCCCCCGGGGCGCTCCACGCCGTTATTCGGAGCAGCATTGTAGGATACCAAAACCAGTGCGGCAACTTACTGGACATCACCTTGGTGCCATCGTTCTGCTGCCTTGGAACTATTCGCGCAACAGTTTGCTACTGATGACCCACCCCCCGCGACGCCCCATGCCGTTATTTGCTGGGTGGCAACTTACTAGACATCACTTTCGTGTCATCTAGATTTCAACGCGTTCTGCTGCCTTGGAACTATTCGCACAACAGTTTGCTACTGATGACCCACCCCCCGCGACGCCCCACGCCGGAAATCTGGACGTTGTGCTGCGTTGGGACTATTCGCACAGCCGACCGCTACTTCGTTGTTTTTCCCTAAAAATGTTTATATGTTATTACTATTTTTGTTTTCTTGTATATATTTATAAATTATTAAAGTTTTATAATCTTACTACTTTGTCGGAGTGCTATATATTTTTAATGTGACACATAATTGTAAAAACTTTGATGTACAAACAGTCATCCCTGGAATCTTCCGCTTCAGGCTCGGTCCCCTCCCCAATCACAATACAGGATGGTTTTCAGATAATAGCAACGCTTCTGCTGTGACGAATCTCATCGAGTGTGGGCCTTGATCTACTATAACTCCTTTGAAGAGGGGTGATTCTTTACAGCTGTGGCCATAAACTACATCTGCAGGGCTAGCTGATACCCTAGGACCAGCCTGGACAATCGGACACAGAGGAAAAGGAGTGTCAGAGGGTGCGGTAGTGAATAGGGCGAAAGGGAGGTGTCGGGCGGGCACAGGGTGTGATTCTCAGGGAACAGTAGCGCAGATGGGGGAGGTTTATTACCCATGCATAAGACAGAGAGCGGGGGTGACCACTGCCTGGGGGAGATGTTTGCGAGGGTGGGGAGCCATGCTAAGGATCGACAGCGTGCACAGAGTGGGTCTGGTCAAGGCATCTAAAATGGCTGCCGTGCACGACAAAAGTGTGGCATTTGAAAAAAGACAAGATGGCGCAGACAATGTTTTTCAACACTTCCTGATTTCCTTCGAATCGAACGTTAACAGACGTTGGGGCATATTACCAAAGTTAAGCGATATTTATCCCTAACGATGCTTAGCAACGATTTTTTTACCGTCAGAAATTATCGCAGATAAACCTTGCTATTATCAAGGTTTATCGGAAATACGATAAAAAACGACCGCAATGCATTAATATCGCTGAAAACTCAGCGATATTCATGCATTACCGAGCTAATGCTCTTAGCCATGTTATCCACCTCCCATTGGATAACATGGCTAAGAACTGCTCAGGGCAGGTGGTAGCTTTTAGAGATATTCGCCCTTATCTCGAATATTTCCAAAAGTTGATAATAGGAGATAGCGATGTTAGCGACTGTTTCCAGTCGCTAACATCTTGGCATGCCCACTTTGCATGTCATTAGTGATAAATATCACTCACATGCAAAGTGGGGCCCAAGATGGTCGCTATCTTCTACTAGCCGTCGCTAACTGGTGTTAGCAACAGCTAGGTAATACACATATAATTTTATCTCCGCGAAGCGGAGCGCTGTTACAGATATATATCTTGTTTCTGAACGTTAATTTCTCAAAATGCACTGAAGCACATATATTGAGACCTAGCAAAGGCACATCGGGCTACCAGTCCCTACAATTTTGCCAAGTTTCGTGCAAATCCATTCAGCTGTTCGATCCTACCGAGAGACAAGATGGCGGCCGCTACGGACTGTTTGGAATGTTTACAGACACCGGAGAGCCAATCAGCTTCGCTTCGCAAAGCTCCGTAACGCGAAAAGTACGCGAAGCGGTGCGCTGTTACAGATATATACCTTTTTTTGAACGTTAATTTCTCAAAATCCACTGGAGCACATATATTGAGATCTAGCAAAGGCACATCGGGCTACCAGTCCCTACAATTTTGCCAAGTTTCGTGCAAATCCATTCACCTGTTCGATTATTATTATTTTTATTTTTTTTTGCCCCGCGGGGCCCTTTTAAAACCTCCACATCAAACCTAGGGGGTGAGCGACAATGTACTATGCCCCCTTATGGTCATTTGCCCCTTCGCTTCGGCCTCCTCTTGTCTCTCGATCCTACCGAGAGACAAGATGGCGGCCGCTACGGACTGTTTGGAATGTTGACAGACGCCGGAGAACCAATCAGCTTCGCTTCACAAAGCTCCGTTGCGCGAAAAGTCCGCGAACCAGTGCGCTGCCCGGTCCGCTGTTACAGATATATATCTTTTTTTAAACGTTAATTTCTCAAAATCCACTGGAGCACATATATTGAGACCTACAAAAGGCACATCGGGCTACCAGTCCCTACAATTTTGCCAAGTTTCGTGCAAATCCATTCAGCCGTTCGGGCTAAAAGTGAGGCCAACCGCCCTATGGAAAACTCAATGTTAAAAACACGTTTTGGGACCCCCCTTTTTTCTCGGCCCCCCCTTGACGAACCCCCCCCAAATTTTCAAGGGCTGCTCAGAAACAAAATGTGCCATTTTCCTGAAAATTTCAGCCAATTCCGTCCACAAACGCCAAAGTTATTAGACATAGAATTTTCAAAAAACCCATAGAGAAAAAATCCTAACTATATATACCTACTGGCGTCCGCCAGTAGGTAATATATATATATATATATATATATATATATATATATATATATATATATATTACCTACTGGCGGTCGCCAGTAGGTAGTTATAGTTAGGACCAAGTTTCCATAGGAAGAGCATTTTTTGTTTTGCTTATAACTTTGGCATCGTTTGATGAAACTTCATGAAATTTGCTAAACAACCTCGTTGTCCCTATTAGCTCCCATGTTGACAGTTTGGTGGTGATTCGTCAAGGGGGGTCCAAGATAAAATGGGGTCCCTAAACCTGTTTTCTCATTGTTCATTTTCATAGGAAACTTTAGGCAAGGCTACAGGTCGATCGGGTGCACGGAATTACCCCAAATTTGGCAGGGAGAAGGGTTTTGGTCTAGAAAGCACGCTTTTGTTTATTTGTTGTAAATCTGTTCAGTAGTTTTAGAGAAATATCGAAATTTAAAGATATAGATATTTGGGAATGCTGTCAACTGATTCGCTGAGGCGTTAAGAGCACGAGCTGGCTGCATATTGGCTACAAATGGTTGCAACTAGGAAGTGTTGGCTGCCATTTTGAGTTTCCTTTGGAGCGAGTAAGGGTAAACAAGAGCAACAAAAGTACGAAAGTTGGGTATGCAAATGCGGCACCCTGTGCTTGATTTTTCATAAGCAGTGAGAGGGGACAGTTCACTACCTCTGTCTGCAAGCACTACAAACAAAGAAAGAGACAATAATTGAAATTATGTAATTGATAAAGAGAAGGAGTACTAATTCATATCCACATGATGTTTGCATCTAGTAGATAAACAATTCAAGACATGTTATGGGCATACAATATTACGCCCAATTTGATTACGGGTATTTTCCCATTTGTATCTCATGGGGCAAACATCCCTGTTCTAAACCTCGTCCAATTTGGGTGGGAGGAGATATTCCCCTGAAAATCTGTACAATTGCTCAAAAATAATATATTCTTAAATCATCAAGCAAAATATGAGGAATGGTATGATTCCAAACATGGCGTAACATGCCAAAGTTATAAATAGGTTATAATGGTCAAATGAGAGTAAATATTCTTAACCGATGTGAATTACTAAAGTAAAACACAATATTGATATGTATAGACAATCGTCAACTGTGGAGCATGGACAAGTTGGTCGGATCATCGAACAATTGGATTGACCCAGGAAGAGTATAGCAAGTCAAGTTAATAAAAATATATAATTCCTATATCAAAAGAATGAGAAATGCTCTATTTTGGCAGAAGTTATATTGTATGAAATAATCCTTTTGTTTCTCTCCCTATCCTCTGGAAATGTGTTGCAATTAGCTAAGCAGTCAGCTGCTTGTGGCTTTCTGACCATTCCTTTCTCCTCCCCTTACTCCGTCCCATCTCAGAAGTACATTTGCATGGTTCAGAATATTGCCTATGAGGAGATGTTTCATTAATGGCAACCTATGAGACAGTTCATAAAGATGTTACTTACCTCGCCTCAATGTAAAGTTTCTTCATAACAATAAGTTTAAAACTAAGGCTTAAAACACACTGAATATCATCAGCTATACTGGAGTGAGTTAATTATAATTTACACGCAACATGAACTGCTTATAACCTCACATATCACATCACCCATAACATGTTAAATGGTAACATTGATGACATCGCTGATGACTCCCCAAAAAACAAAGTTTTTGGAAAATATCTTTTTAAAAAGTGATTTGATGTTTTCACAGGCCCACCCTCCTTGCACACACCAAAAAGATGGAAGGAGAGCCTAGTATTGCTTTGAAAAAGGTGGGCTAAGGCTTCATCTCCTGGAATGTTGCTGGGCCTGATCTAAACTTGATAATCCTGATTGGACCAATTGTGTTAATCTTGCAGACATGGTAGGTCTCCGGGAAACATGGATGACACATGGTTTCCATCTAAATGGCTTCCATGCTGTCTTGAAGCCAGCTCATGCTTTCCCTGTAGGAAGGGTTAAAAGTGGATTGGCGACTTTATATCTGCACAAATACCCGCAGACAAACTGGTTAAAATTAGATCCTCACCCCTTTTCCTAATCACCTAGCTCACTATGAAATTATGTTGATGTATATTTATTTCAAAGGTCTTAAGGATTTGGCAGCAGAAGTAATTGATTCCTTTAAAGACTTTCTATTTTCCTTTCTCTAGAGCACTAAAAGTAAGACTATGATACTGTGGGCAGGTGATGTTAGTATCAATTTGTGTTGGTTCAGTGGGAAGCAGTGTTGTGGTCTTACGAATTCAAAAAATGAAATCATTCCCACTTCATCCATTTGTAGCATGGGGACGTTCTGAATACATTTCTTCTAAAACAGAAATGTATTCAGCAAAAGACAGGGTTTGCAGGGAGAAAAGTAAACTCATCCCTTTTATCGGTGGTATTAGGGGGAGCCTGGTTGACTTTGTTTTATGTCTCCTGATCTCGTACATTGTATTTTAGATTTCAATGTTGTGCCAAATTGATTGAGTGAACAGAATCCCCTCATGCTAGTCATGAATCAGCAGCTGAATTATACAAAAGCAGTCAAGAGCAGCAAAATAGAGCAGCCAAATACAAGAGGCATGAGGGGCAAATGGGAAAAGGTAAATCCAGAACACCTTAATACACAGATTGTTACCCATCACCTAGCCGTCAAATTCTACAATGTTTTGAGGGCTTTTGTAAGAATAACCTATTTGTACATATTACTCTGAGAGAATACACCCGGCACAGATGGTTCAACTCAGATTGCTCTTTAGTCCATAGGAATTGAAAGGCTATCTTAAAAAAAAAAGGCCCATTCCGTAGCAAGGAAATGATATCAACATGTAGTTGAAGAAAGGTAAAGAGATGAACAAGCTTTGGCATAAAAGATCTCCAAAATGCTGCTACATTGAATGATAACAAGCTCCTTTGGTATACAATCAATCGCCCTCTCTTTACTGACAATGAGTCACCAAAAATAGAAGCTGTGATCGCTGCTGATGTGTGGCCCGTTGTACCTACTACCAGGAGTGATCAAATCAGGTATTGTCGCACTCATTCTATCTTTGCCTGATACAAACCTGCATAGCATTAAGGTTCAGTATACTTTCAAACCCATCTAAGTAGGTGAGGTAGTAAAGGAAATTTAAAAAAAGTGGTGTGGGAAAAGCACCAATCTCTGACAGAATAGTGATTCCTGGAAGACCACCATAATTATTCCAAAATATACAAAGGGGGATTAACAATCATCATCTTGTTACAGACCTATATCCTTAAACAACTCTAGTCTGAAAACACTTGGTAGTGTACTCCTAGCGCAGTTGGGAAAGTGGGCTACAAAACACAATATACTGCCTAATGTTTAATTTGGGTTCAGGCCATGGGTAAGCACAATTGACCAATGCTTATATTTTTATTTGATATCAAGGAAGTACATTAGGGCTAAAAAGGGACCACTTCATTAGGAAAGAATCACTTCATTGGGGTACACAACAGGAGCATACAGCGGCTGGCCAAGGTTAAGCACTTCAATCCCAGTTGTTTTTTAGAGTGAGTGTTCTGTGCAACCACTTCCAGCACTTACCGTCGTTAAGGTAACACTGTCATGAAAAGATTATTTGGAAAGGACGATGCACCAAGAAATTATTCAGAAGAACAAATTAAGTCTGTCAGTCTTCCTTATTCAAAACATTGTTTAAAACTGGCACAGAGCCAACACGCTTTGTTGCTTTGTGCAGAAGGAACTTTATCAGGGCTGAAACAATCACATAAGGACACAGTGTAAATTAACATGTGAAATCAAAAAAATGTATCAAGAATACTGTCTGACTTAATTTGTTCCCCTGAATAATTTCTTGGTGCACCTTCCTTTCTAAAGAGTCACTTCATTTGGCGTTTATAGATGTTTTAAGTTTTAAACATAGATTTTATTTTTGAGAAAATGCAACCAAGTACAAGCAATGAAACAGGCTATCAAATGAGAAGTCGAAGCATTAAGTGAATTAAAACATACGCAATATGGAAGCAAGAAATAATGAATCGAAAATAGTTGCATATAGAACATTTGTTACAGGAAGTATGAGAGAAAAGAGGGAAGAGGGGGAGGGGGAAAAGGAGAAACAAGGGCAAAGGGAGCACTATTACCTTAATTAACTGATTACATATGAAGGTAGAAAAGTTTAGTAAACATTTTTAATTGTAACAAACAATAGTAGGAAAACATTTCTGTAAAAAACAGAGTATAACATCAATTTAAAGCGGAAGAAAAAAGAGAAAATGTATAATTACAAATATAAAATAACAATCTATCATTATTAATAAGTAATGGTGGTTTGGGGACCTCTTCCGATGAAGAATGATGACGGGCAGATCTTTGTGCAGAGGCGTCTAAGAAAATAGTCTCAGGAGACCATATGGAGATACATAGGCACAATGTAATCGATGATTATAACAAACACTGTACCCCAAGATTGAAATTAGAGTTGTGTGAAATGATTCCAATTTTTAGTTTTTTTGCTGGGAAGCAATGGCAATCAATAAATCCACAATGTCCGTGTTATGAGAAAGAGTTTGCCAATGATCAGATAATGTGCCGAGAAATAAGGCTTCAGGAGAGAAAGGGAAACGAGTATGGCAAATAGTGTTAATTTGAGACCATACTTTTAACCAAACCTGATGTGTGTAGGGACAGGAAAAGAACGTATGAAATGAGTCTGCCTGAGAAGTAATACATGACCAACAATCTGAAGAAAGTGTGGGTTTAATTTTATGTAAGGATAACGGTGTAAACAGAAGTTGATTATATATAAAGTGTTTGATTTGTGCTGGCTGATCTTGCGGAGTTTCAACCCTAATTTATCCCAAAATGTAATAGGCCATGAAAAATAAAAATCAGATTCCCATTGGGCTCTGTAGGGGTCTTAGATCTGTGTTCAATGGGAGAACTAAGGAATTTGTAAATGGATGAGGCACTAGTTTGGGCACTTAAATTGGGAAGAATGTTGCATTGAGATAAAGAGGAGTGTGGTATGGAGGGTAGAAGAAATAGAGAATCAGTTTATTTTTTGATCATTAAATTAAATTTGAGAGAAAAGGAGTTTGGTATTTGATAATGTAACTGTGCATCAGAGAAGGTAAGGAAAGAATCGTTTGAGTATAACTGATGGATCCAAAGTAAACCTCCGTCTCGCCAAGTCTTCCAAAAAATGGATTATTTTTAATTTTAAGAAACTTGTCATGCCAAATAGATGAATTAACACCTTGCGTGCGGCGCTGATTCTCCCCGAGTGCTGGACATTCCATAACTGGGTGTGGTCTTGACGGAACCATTCCGTCATCCGCACAGCTCAACCGTGAGGCATGACGGAATGGTTCCGTCACAAGCATCGAAGGGGTTAAGAAATTGGTCTTTAAGTGAGAGGTGCGATAGCTTAAAGGAGTGAAATAGTTTTTGAGTAGTATTATGTATAGGAGAAGAGAGAAAACAAGATTTATGAGTGAACGTGAGGGATTCATCAAGGGAAAAAGGGGATAAAAAGGAATGTTCTAAAGCCTTCCATAATGGAGAGGGATTAGGAGTTCTTTAATGATTTAGAGAGTTGCTAAAGAAGGAAGGCGTTATAATAAAGTTGAAAATCTGTAAAATTAACACCACCTTGAGATATAGGGCGCTTTAGTTTAATTAAAGACATGCATGGTTTTTTCTTGTTCCATAAAAATACTGAAAGAATAGAGTTACATTTTTTTTAAAGTATGCAGGAAGATTGAGAGGGATATCTGAGATCATGTAATGAATGATGGGAGCAAGCATCAGTTTAATGGTATTGAGCTTGCCCCACCAGGACACGTATAAAGGATGCTATTTATCAGTAGAAGTAGATAGAGTAGAGAAGAGATGGGTCATATTTAGGGAGAGCGTTTTTTTAATAGAGGGAGCAAACAAGAGACCTAAATATTTAATTTGTTGAGGATTCCATGAGAAACTAGTAGAGAGGAATTATTGCTCAAAATAATAAATATTCAAGAGTAATATTTCACACTTATCATGGTTTAGTTTGTAACCACAAAGTAAAGAGAAAGCATTGACTTCTGCTACAAAGGCTGGAATGGAGAGTTGCGGTTTAGATAAAAATAAGAGAAAGTCATCTGCATAGACACTCATTTTAACCTCTTTAACGCCCCGCATTTTCCCGTTGTGTGCTGGAAAATGCAAAAACCCATTATTCATGACGAGCTGGGCTCGTCATGAGCGTGCGAGGAGGCTACCTCATGACGAGCCCAGCTCGTCATGAGCGTCGAAGGGGTTAACATGTAGCTTATCATGTTGGAAACAATGTATTTTAGAGTTTTGTTTGATCTTAGCTAGAAATGGTTCTAAAGCTAGAATGAAAAGGAGAGGGGAGAGGCAACAGCCTTGGCAAACACCTCTCCGTAATATAAAGGGGTCAGAAAAAGAACCATTAGTAAAAATGGTGGCTTTCTGTGAAGTGTATAGTAAAGGAATAAAATAAATGAATTTGGGACCAAAACCGAACCAGGATATAGTATGAAAAATAAAAGACCAAAGCTTTCTCTGCATCTAAAGAGATGGCTACAAGAGAATGAGGGTATTTATTAGCTTTATGTAATATATTAAAGAAGGTCAGGATAATATCCGAGATATTTTGTCCTTTAATAAAGCCAGACTGTTCTTTACAAATAATAAATTGCAAAATAGGTTCTAAACGGAGAGCTAGTATTTTAGCTAATATCTTATAATCAGAATTGACTAGTGAGATCGGTATATCATTTTTACAGAGATAAAGTATTTCCCATCTTTAGGGATAAAACAAATAAGAGCATCTTGAAAAGTCCCGGAGGAGGCATTAGAGGAGATAAAGTATGAAAATAAAGAAAGAAGATGGGGAAGAAGGGCTTTGGAAAAATGGGAATGGAATTCTACAGGGAATCCACCTGGGCAGGGTGCTTTCCCCGCGTTTAGGAGATTTAGAGCTTGAGAAATATCATTTATCGAGATGTCCTGCTCCAGGGAAGAAAAATTAACATCTGTGGGAAGGGGTTTATGTGTGGAAGCAAGATAATTTTGTATGTCTATGAAATCTGCAAAAGATTTGGGAGTATAAAGAGGAGTATAATATTTTTTAACTCATTTAAAATCTCAGGATGTTTAATGACTGGAGCAGAGGCAGAATTTAATACATAATCAATATTTTTTAATTTTGAGGCATGAGGCAAGCGGCTTACCATAGTAGCGAGCACTACCTCTAAGAAGGTAGGCAGGGCGGTGGATAATTTATTATATTTACATTTTTCTTTGATTAAATTATTAAGAACAGCTACAGAATTAGTTAATGTATGAAGGGATTGGAGTAATGTAATAGATTAAAGAATTTCTTTCGCTTTATGTGAATTTTGACGTTTCTTTTTAGCAACATAAGAAATAATAAAATCCTTGGCAGAAGCTTTAAAAGAGTCCCAAACAATAGAAAAGGATGGAACAGAAAATAATTTATGTTTAAAAACTTCAGTAATGAAATCTTCAAAGGAGGAAGTGAAAGATTGGTCCGTTGTATTAAAACGCGATCTCTTTTTAGAAGTAATAATGGGAAGAAGTTATAAGTCTAAAATTACAAGAGCATGACCCGAGATCAAAATGGATCCGATGTCTGCATGTAAAATATATTGGGTGAGTTCTTTTGAGACAAATAAATAATCTATTAATGTTTGTGAGAGATGAACGGGGAGAAGAAAGTATATTCACAAAGTTGTAGATGGCAGAGTTTCCAAGAGTCAACAAGGGATCTGTGAGCAAGGAGATTGGTGAATTTCTGGTGCATTGGTGAGGAAATAAAAGGTGTTTTGGATATTCAGTCAATGCAAGGGTCTAATATTAGATTACAGTCTCTACCGGATATAACATATGGTGTATCAATAGACATCAAAAGCGAGGAAATGTGTGGCCAGAAAGTGTTATCAGATTTAGTAGGTGCATATAAGTTAAATAAGGTAATAGGTACATCATTAACTTTAAGGTGAATAATTAGCCATCGACCATTGTCATCTAATTATTAAGAAAGAAAAGAAACTTTAAGTTTCTTATGAATAAGAATTACGGTACCATTTTGTTTACTAGTGCCTGGGTAAAAAAAAAACATGTCCTACCCATTGTCTCTTAAGCTTAAGAACTTCTGAAACTACTAAATAAGATTCTTGTAGGAAAAAAATATCTGACTTAAGATTAGATAAATGGGAGAGTACCCATTGCAGTTTAGTAGGTGTACCCAGACCTTTAACCTTCCATGAGATAACACGTGGATAACAGTAATTGATCACCCATATAAAGTAAAACACTTACAGTATTACATCATAAATACAAATGCAATAAACAATCCGTAATAATTAAGGAGAAAAGAATGGTAAACAATTTTTGAAGTGGAGAATAGAAGAAGTGAAGAAAATGATGAGGAGCTAAAGATTGAATAGGGATAGAAGAAAAGAAGGGATAGTGATGTTGAAAGAAAACCAAAGAAAGGAAGGGGAAGAGTAGAACAAGGAAAAAAGAAGGAAGGATAGAAGAGGAAAATATAGGAAAGTGATAAAAGAAGACCATCAAAACATACCAGAGACTCAAACATGGGTGGATGGTGTTGAGGCAACAGGACGTGAATACGAACCAAATTAACACTTTCAGGGGAGATCATGAGAAGGAAATATTCTAGACAATATTAAACAATGGAGGATAAAGACTGGAGAAAGATAATACCTTTAAGGGAAAGATATGGTAACAAGGGAAAATTAGTTCATTTGCCAAGAACAAGGAAATCAGGAAATAAACACATGACTACAAGTATAACATAAAAATGATAAGAAATGTTCATAGGAAGAAACGCAAAATAATAATAAAGAAAAGAAAACAATGGAGGGTAAAAAATAACTGAAGGACAACAACACCTAAAAAAGACATGGATAATGTAGAAAATTAATTCAATTATCGTGAATAAGGATTTTATAATAAATACATGACTACAACTTGGCATTGAAAAAGTGATAACGTTTTCAGGAAAAAGATTGTCCTGCAAAATCCATAGATTTGTCTCTACAGTTTCCAAGAAAACGTTGAATTAAAGCTGGGTCTTCATATGTGGTGGTTTTCTTTTTATAGGTTACTTTGAAGAGGCAAGTGTGTATCAAACCGAATCTGGCATTTAACTCTTGTAGTGCTTGTCACATTGCTAGAAAGCTTTTCCTTTTATCTGCTGTGGTTTTGGCATAATCTTGTGAGAAAAACAGTTGCGAACCTTGCCAGGAGATACAACGTTTGATTTTGACTGCTTGTAAAACTTTCAATAAGTCAGTATATATATGACACCTCTCGGTTCATGCTGAGCTGAAGAAACAGAGAGGACGACCCAATATGTGAGCTCTTTGTATGTTCAAAAGAGGAGAATCTGAAAGATCAAGCAATTGTGGGAGAAAAGACTGGAAGAAGGCTAAAGGATTGGATTCTCCCAACCCTTCGGTTAAGCCATAAATGCGTAGATTATTCTGTCTACTGTGATTTTCGAGGTTTTCAACCTGTTTATGAAGTTGTAAAATTTCAGCTTTCATAGGGGAGATTTGTCAAGAAGAGACCTGCAACGATTCAATTAGACCTTCCAGAGAAGTAAGTTTAGATTGAAGTGAAAACCTATTATCCTCCAAGCTTTGCAGACGAGTATTTGTTTCAGTCATATTCAGCTTCAGAGCACTTATATCATCCAGAAGCAGTTTGATTAAGAGAGGTGGAGGAGAAACAGTAGGTGTAGAAGGGTCTGTTTTGACTCTTTTAATGGAGAAGAAATTGGTTTATGTATGGTCTCAACTTTGACTTGAAAGGAGGGAGGTTCGGAAACAGGTATCAGAGCGGGCCTGGTAGTCGAGGTTTCGGTGAGATGGGGTACACTTGTTTCTATAGGGTCTACCACGTCATCTTGAAGAACAGAAAAGGGGTTAGAGATAGGCAACATGGTGGATTTTGAGTAGGAGGTAGACAAATTGGTAAAATGTTGCAGCGTCCTCCTCTGGTTCTCCCCATAAGCATGAGAGAAACAAGTAGGTAAGTATTTGTAGAGGAGAGAGTTGACAGTTCTTAGTTGGAAAGCACTGATACCTCACAACGATCACAGCAGAAGCAGCAATACAGTTGAAACATTAGTGGTCAAATTACAGGCAAACTTCCAGCAATTTAAAAACAGTTATGGTAGACTACAAGGCGGAAGAAAGGAGTTCTTTATTAAGCAGCCAGCGAATAGAAGCAAAGACTCTCAAGATATCAAAAAAGAAAGCAATTCCATGAAAAATTGTATTTATATCAAGAGAAATTGCTATAGTAAATGCTGGAAAGAACCACAAGATGGCAGTCACCCTCTTCCAAGATAGCAAAAATAAAACATTTCCATGAGAAATGTCATTTATGTGAGGAGAAATTTGCAGCAGCAGATAGATGGTTAAAAGAACCACAAGAAGGCAGTCATAAGTCAGTCAGAGAAACTCCTGCATGCTAGAGCAAGTTTCAAAAAGTAAAAAAGAATATTTGCTGCAAAATATAAGGTGTTGTTCAAAGTATGACAGATTCCTTTTCCAGCAGCGCAATACAAAGGGAAAAATTACTTTTGATAAAAAGAGCAGTACAGTCACTGAGTGCACCACACAGCAAAGAGGAACATAAAAGGAATGTGGGATTATCGTAGTAAAATAAGAGGAGACCTTTAAGGATTGAAGCTTGTTGAAATACTAAGGCGATTTGAGGAAAGCAGCACTTCTATGAAGAGATGACCGCTGTATGAGGTAGTCACGGAGGAAACAAGATGGCTGTTGCGGACTCTTCACTCAGGGTGCCGCATATCGAAGACTGAGGTTAGAGAGAACGCGGGCTTAACGCTGCACAAAAAGGTATCCTTGGATGCAGTAGAGATTCCGACGTTCACATTTCTAAACTGAATTTTTCTCGAAGCTCCTCCATCGGTGAAGGATTATCAGCTCCCTCGGGATTGGACAGGAGCAGTATCAAGTGGCCGCCATCATCATTGGCGCTCAATCCACGCCCCAGGTGTTTATAGATTTTACCAGTGCTTTTGACCTTTATATTAGTTCCAAACTTTGGGCACTGATGAAATCAATGGTGGTTGAACGCAATCTCTTACTATTGATTAAACAACAACATCTGACGGTGAAAGTCTGATATGGCCACAGAGTGAAATACAATCGTAAATAAAGTCCCTAAAGGGGGTGAGAAACGGTTATATTTTTGCCTCCTTCCTCTACATTCTGTGATGTGATGTGATGTGACATTTATATAGCGCACTATCACTCCACGGAGCATCTTGGCGCTTTTACTCAAACCAGCCGAATGATGGATCGCAGCCGGACTGTTCACAGAGGGAATAGACCTTACACTAATGATTTGCATACTGGATCCGAGAGGCTGTAAATCCAGCGATTTCCTGAAACCTTGTTCGGAGGTGATCTGGCGCAGATGGTGAGGGAGTTTGTTCCACGCCCTAGCGCCCATCACTGCCAGGGATTTACCTCCCTTCGTAGAAAGTCTGAATTTGGGAACAATGAGCAAGTTGGCTGTGGCGGACCTAAGATTACTGGAGGGATGATATCGTGTAAAGCTTTTGCAGAGGTATATCGGACCCTGCATATGAAAGGCCCTATAGGTGATGATTAGTACCTTAAACAGAATACGTTTGTGGATGGGGAGCCAGTGAAGGGCATCCAGTGCAGCCGACGCAGAGGACTTTCTGGGCCATCTAAGTACCAGGCGGGCGGCAGCATGCTGGACCATCTGAAGCCTGTGAAGGGCCGCTTTATTTGACCCTGCTTACAAGCTGTTACAGTAGTCCAGTCTTGATGTAATTAATGCCACTGCCACCGTGCGCCTGGCTTCCAAGGGAAGGAGGTCGAAAAATGTCCTTAGACCCTTTATGATGTTGAATCAGGAGCCTGCTACTGCCCCTGCTTACTGTTTAAATGAGAGGGTGTAATCAAATGTAATCCCTAAATTTCGTGCTGCACTAATAGTGCTAGGAGGAGCTTCCACATTCTCTGGCCACCATTTCTGAGGAGAGAATGGGTTGTTATGTCCAAATGGCAGAATTTCCGTTTTGGCGGAATTGCACATTAGGTGGCTGTTTTTCATCCATGTGAATGTCGCTGCTAGACAGTTTTAAAGATTTTGTTCTGCATTCGCCATGTCCTTATCAAGGACTAGAACCAACTGCGTGTCATCAGCATACACAATTGTGCTGATATCAAAGGAAGAAATTAACTTAATCAGGGGGACCATGTAAAGATTGAAAAGCGTTGGGCTCAAACTTGAGCCCTGAGGTACCCCTGTCTTCAATACTTTTTCCCCTGAGCAAAAATGCCCTAAAGTAGTTACTTGACGCCTATGCTTCAGGAAGTTCATGAGCCACTCTAATACGGTTCCTGCTATGCCAGCAATAGCCAGGCGATCTAAAAGGATAGCATGGGACACCGTATCAAAGGCTGCAGATAGGTCTAAAAGGATCAGGACAGCCTTTTTCCCCTGATCCATGGCAGCTCGTATAGTTTCAGTTGTAAACAGAAGGGCAGACTCCGTGGAGTGCTGGGCTCTGAAGCCCGCTTAATTAGCGTGAAGTATATTATTCCCTTCTAAAAATGCAGTAAGATGTCTGTTTACAAACGTTTCCGTCAGTTTACAGAGTGCTGGGAGAAGGGAAATAGGGCACAAATTGGACAGAGTCGTGGGATCCTGTAAAATCTTCTTCTGGAGCGGTTTTACGGCTGCGAGTTTCCATTGTGCTGGAATCTCAGCTGAGAGGAGTGACGAATTAATAATAGAATTTATCATGGGGGTTGCCTCCTCTATCATGGCTTTTAACAAGACCGGTGGACATGGGTCAAAAGGGGATCCTGACTTAATTAGGGATATGGCATGGCGGGTATCCTCCATAGTAATCGGGGAAAAGGCCTTCAGGCAGGCCGTATTTGTGTCATCCTTAATAATTTCTTCTGAATCAACTGGCTCGAATGGGGACAAATCCTTAGTGGGGTTATGTATTTTTTGTTCAAAATAGCTGGCTATGGAGTCGAAAAGAGACTGCGATGCTGGAATTTCCTGAGACAGGAATTTAGAATTTCTGAAACTGTTGACAATTCTAAAGATTTCCTTCTGCTTATTTTTTGTAGATTCGATAGCTGCTGTGTAAAAGTCGGCCTTTGCACGTTTAATAAGAGCGTGATAGTGCTTCCTGGCCACCTTGTACACATCATATTCTTTTCTATCCTAATTACGGTGCCATCTACGTTCTAGTGTTCTAACTTCACCTAGTGTTACTTTTAGAGTTATCGAGAACCAGGGCGGCGATTTCTTCTTAGGGCAGGGTCTGCAATCTGATCCTAAGGGTTTCATCCGATTCCCTATGTCACTGATCCATTCCCCAAACTGCTGATTGTCTGTGGTGGTATTCCCTGTCAGGATGGGTTTACCCTCCTTCACCCATCTCAGAAAGTCAGAGTGATCTACAATTTTACCCTAACGTGGTGAGTTCCTCCCACAGCATTGTACCTCCTTCTTTATTACCCCCCTACTGTCCACTAGGATGCTGAACGCGATACATTTGTAATCTGACCAGGTTTGTGTCATGGGGGGCTCTACTTTAATCAAATCTTAAGTTGGAACAAATACAGTCCAGGATATGGCCCACTCTGTGGGTCGGGTCTACAGTTCTCAAGGTTAGCCCTAGAACATTCATTATGTCTCTGAAACAGATTACAGTCGGATCGGTGCTGTCATCCAGGTGGAGATTCAGGTCTCCCAATAATGTAAAGTTAGAGAACTTGAGTGTCAGATTGCTCAGCACTTCCCCCAAGCTTTCCAAAAACTAAGTTTGCTGACCCGTTGGGCGATATACTAGAGCCCCAGCGAAAGTAAACGAATCATGGAGCTGAAGGCAGAAACAGATACTTTCTGCTCTTTTAATATCAACTAGCTCCGTGATCTTACATGATAAAGAGTCTCGGTGAATAATCGCCAAGCCTCCACCACGCTGTACTGGTCTATCCAATCTCTGGATTGAGAACCCGGGGGGGGGAGAGCGTGTACAATGTCCAGATTTTACCATTCTTTTAACCATGTCTCGGTGATGAACAGACAGTCCAGCTGCCCCTCTACTATTAGGTCATGCACATGTAGTGCATTTTTGAACATAGATCTTGCATTTATAAGTCCGCCAGTTATAGTCTTGAGTGCCCCTTTCCTCTTGGGTCTTTGGTAGGGTTCAAAAACCTGTTTACAGCCATAGCAGCTAACAGGCCTTACCCAGGTAGCTACGTTAAGAGCCTGATGACAATTGGGCTGCTTGTTCAATGACATTATGAGGTCTCTAGGCAATTGATTATTGGAGATTACCTGAGCAGCATGCCCAGCCCCTGGCTCGTACTCAGCGGGGACGGGCGCAGACGGGCTGGACTTTGGCTTGACTTCGGAGCAACAAAGGCGCGCCCGCTGATGGCGTCCGCTACGCAGAAGCATGCCCGTCTGCCTTTGTACTGTCGCCTAGAGCGCTAGAGCGCTGTGCATTTACTCCCCTAAGATGGCCGATATTCTGATTCAGCGCCTCAGTCTCCTTCAGCCTCAGCGCCGATCTCGGCTGGGTGAAGGGAGTCTGCGGGGTGAGCTGGGTGCAAGATACTGCAAGGTGAGCACAATTAAAATCCGGTGAAAAATCAAAGTAATCAAAGTATTTAACAGGTAAAATTACAGCAGCATACAGTATGTCTCCCCGCTTTCCGCCTCAGGAGGACAGTCGAGTCTCGCGATGCCCCACGAGTCCCTGCTGTCGCCTAGAGCGCTAGAGCGCTGTGCATTTACTCCCCTAAGATGGCCGCTATTCTGATTCAGCGCCTCAGTCTCCTTCAGCCTCAGCGCCTATCTCGGCTGGGTGAAGGGAGTCTGCGGGGTGAGCTGGGTGCAAGATACTGTTTCCGTTCTGGGAAGGACATGGCTTTTGTAGTTCGGACTGGACTGGACTGGACTGTTCCCATGGGGCACAGGGTCAGCGCTGATTTGCATATCGCCATTGTCTAACCCAGGGCTGTGTGGAGTGGAAAAACGATGGATTTGGGCCCAGATCTTTGGACTGGGGTGAATGTGTGACATTGATCCACATTCTGTCCATCATTGTTGTGTTTGCAGTTACCGCTCTAAGTGTACTGGGGATGCTCAGACGTGAGTCCCAGGCACTCCACACCACTGGAATCAAGCTAGCCGGGCTGAAGAGAGGTGTTACCTCGAAACCGGGCCGGTCCTCCTCGGATGCTTGTTTCCGTTCTGGGAAGGACATGGCTTTTGTAGTTCGGACTGGACTGTTCCCATGGGGCACAGGGTCAGCGCTGATTTGCATATCGCCATTGTCTAACCCAGGGTGGTGTGGAGTGGAAAAACGATGGATTTGGGCCCAGATCTTTGGACTGGGGTGAATGTGTGACATTGATCCACATTCTGTCCATCATTGTTGTGTTTGCAGATACTGCAAGGTGAGCACGATTAAAATCCGGCGAAAAATCAAAGTAATCAAAGTATTTAACAGGTAAAATTACAGCAGCATACAGTATGTCTCCCGGCTTTTCACCTCAGGAGGACAGTCGAGTCTCTTCTAAATATTAATTGAACTGCTAAACATCTGGTAAAGGAAGGGAAGGACATTCCATGAATGGGCAGCCAATTTATCCCCATTTTACTCCATGCGGACAAGGCCGTATTGTTGGCCTGTACAGCAAATCAGTTGCAAACTCTATTGTGCATCTTTACGATATATGTGGGAAACCTAGAATAATAAGTCACAGGTCTCTAATATGACCCATTAAATCAAACCCTTTTTTGTAATGGGGAACACCATTCTAGAGAAAATGAATGATTTTATTTGGAAAACAATTGTATTTGCCACAGTACAACTATTTAAAAATAATATTGAGGCAATTTTTAGATTCTCCCAGAGGACAGAAACCCATCAAAGAATTAATTCACCTTTATATAGCCAAATGTGTTTCTGCTGCAGCATATAAAGCAGTTTTATGTGGGTATGCACACACGATCCCCTGCAGCAGGTGGAACATAGTTTTTTGCAGAGGTTAATAATGGCGCCACCAGAAACTGCCACATTGATATGCCATGGGGAATTGGGCTAGGCTTGCTTAGAAGACATACTGCGTATGGGTACTGGCTTACTTACCTTTACTATTGTAGATTAAGACCTGGACACACCCGGAGGCAGAGGTCGTCTGATCTTGCATCTCCGATTGATATTCTTTGAATGGGGTGGCCCAAATTTCCTAGTTCACCTACTTGAAGGAAACTTTCGAAACTTTAGCTTTGAAAAATCTGTTCACAAATCATGCCCAGATAACTTAAAAAAATAAAGAGATAGTTAAAATGTGTTTTATGAACCATCACTCTAACTTAAGGCTTCAGAAGGCCTCATCTCCACGACTGCTAATATAGAACAATATCTACTCTGGGTAATAAACCCAGTTTGCCATTGCTCTTTAACTCTCTTGAAGTTCTCCCTTTTCCTGTTGAATGCGTTTTGTCACATGCCTTAACCCCCCTGTCAGTGAGATCATACCAGCAAACAAGGCACTTGTCACTTTATCTTGTTCTGCTTATTAAATAAATGCTGATCCCAGAATTCAGTTTTTAAGGACGGTCTTACGGAAATCCAATTTTAGAACTCATATGGATTGCCTGACATTTTTAAAGATGCTCTACATGATAGAAGTATGTGTCGTTGTTATTAATTGTATAATTTTATAAGGAACTGAAAAGCAATCAGGAAGAGAGATGAGATGATTTAACTGTGATATTGAGAATGCCACCCCCTGTATTTGCACTATATCTTTCATAGTACTGGTATATTTTTCCAAGCTGCCTTTTTATTATTCCTATAGCATGAAATAGTGGTTTTTGATTTCTCATTATTGCAATGATTATGAGGGAGTGTACTTCCAGTAACAACTATACATAGTTTGTGCACCTGCATGGAAAACAATGGTCTTAATAAGAGAATGTTAGAATAATTTAAGAACAAATATTTGTACTGTCAAAGTCAAAGAGTATCATATCACCGTTAGAACTCAGGGCGCTTGCAGACAGATCAACAAACCAAGGTTCTAGGTCACATCATTTGGGGAACAGCCATGTTTTTAGTTCTCTGTGAAAGCGCAGGTTATCTGGAATAGACAAGATGTATGACGGAAGCTAATTCCAGAAATGGGGGGCAAGATAGGAAGGATGAGCCACCATTTCGCACAGTGCGAACCCGTAAAGGAATTAAAATAAGTTTAGAATTTGATCTCAAAGTTCTGGCTGGCTGACATTTTTTTCAGTTATTTTCCTAGATAACCAGGGCCTGTGTCATAGATGCTTTTGTGTGATAGGCAAAGAACTTTGTATTGTCCTCTCAACCTAATTGGCAGCAAATGGAGGGTTTTTAAGTTGGGACAGGATGGTGATCTTGAAGGTAAGTCCAGGATTAATCTGGCCACGGTGTTCTGCAGAATCTGTAGTTTGGAGAAGAGGTCTTCGTTTATGGAGGCCAGTAAGGCATTACCGTAGTCCATGCGGCTAACGATTAGGCCCTGTATAAGTGGCTTCAGGGTTTCAATTGGTTACCATTTGAGATCATCCGCAATTTCAGTACAATGCAATAGTAGGTGCCTAATACACAGTTAACATGCGTCCAAAGAAGCAGTAGAGGTTGTCCAACTACAATCTTAGTAGAGTTTGTGAACAAGAGGTCAAGGGTGTGGCCAGCCTGATGGGTAGGCCCAACTACCAATTGCTCCAACCCTAGTGTCTGCAGGGATGTAATCAATTGGTCAGTGTCGATGTCCAGTGCTAAATTGGCATGGTAATTAAAATTCCCAATGAGGATGAAATTATTTTCACCCACGACACAGGGCGCAATAAATTCTACTAACCAATTCACAAAATTAGCTTTGCATCCAGGCGGTCTATAAGCTAAGGCTCCGGACCATATTCTTTATCTGGGTACAGAGAGTCCACAATGATGATTTCTAATATACCTGTTGTAGCAATTACTAGTCCCCGTCCTCTCCCAACTGCTCTGTCCAACCTTACTAGCTTATATGATGGTGGAAAGGCAATGGCTATATCCAGAGATGCCTGTTTGTGAAGCCAAGTTTCAGGTATGAAACAGACATCTGGTTTCTTCTGATCTAGGAGAGTCCATATTTCCAACACATGTTTTGGAATCGTGCATTAAAATACATAGCCTTCAGATGTTTAGAGACAATTACTGGGGCCTTGGCCCTTGTAGGGCTAGGGAGAGATACCTCAAGAGAGGTCTGCCCTTGAAACATTTGGGCTCCTTTCAGGTGATGTATACACGGGTTCGATCATGTAGGTGGACTTATATAAAGCAACAAGCTCTGCTCTGGAATAACACATTTAAGCCATGATAAGAAAGAAAGAATAAAAATCCTTGTGAATTAACTAGGCCTGTGTATGGCCAGAAGGGCTTATCAGTACGCACCGTGCCCTACTTCTAACCAGCATGCATTTTGCAGCATGAGTTCACAATCTAGAAAATTCTCTTTAGAGGAGCAACCACACCAGAATTCTGACGGAGATCTATCATGCCCAGGGAATTAGATAATGTCCAGTCACTTAACTGTTATTAAAGTGTTGTGTGATACTGTCCACTTCACAGGAATAATGAATTGCACACTCAGAGCCTAATTATGAGTCTGGTTTTCTTCAATCCACCAGACTCATGGTGGGGTGGAGGTGGTGGTCTTACGATGCCCTATATGATCCAAGTGTTCGTGCTGCGCTAGGATCACTAACATCACCAGGAAGCCATTGTTCCCTGGTGGTAGCACAGCAGTCCAAAGGAATCCAAATGCTTAGCGGGAGCACAATGGTCCCTAAAAGCATATTAAAAGTTTCCTCTCAACCAGGATTTTTATGGTGTTTCTTCCTCCTTGTGGAGAGGAAATGCATGGGTCCTTCAAGGCACCCTTGTGTCTCACATCCTGTGAATGCACATCGGGTAACAACATGTGCCCCCGTGTACATGCACAGAAGTTCCAGCACAGCATGGAATTTTCAGTCAATGCCATACTGGAAGTGATTTTGATGTTAAAACTGTATAATCACAACAGTACTCTTGTAATGTCAACCCAATTTAATCCAAATTACACAATTTTTTGCCCATAATTCCATCATCCTTCATATTCAATCCACATTTATGGAACCATGCCGATACACAAGCTTCTCATGCCCAAGTTGTGTCCATCTGGACCTTGCTCAAGAACATGATGGGAGCGCATGGTGAATTCAAAGCAGTGTTCTTTTATTTAGCTCCAATGCATTTCAGGCTTACAGGCCCTTCTTCAGGGGTAACTGTAAATGAACAATACAACATTCACTATTATTGCAATATGCCACCTTTTTACGTATTTAATGATCAATGCTGACCGTCTCGTCATTTTAAAATTCAAAACCCGAGTTCACCCATTATTGAATGTCATCTTTTACTGTTAATCTTTAACATTGTTATTATTGTTTTACCCAACCAATGACATCCTACTATTGAATAACCATCTAATAATAACCATCTAATTTCACCCCTACATACCCATGATACTGTGTTTATTATCTCCACGCGCTCCTCATTCACACTTATTCAGCGCCCAACTCTCCAGTCTTACCACTCTAACTTACACTCCATACATTCTATTACTGCATTCACTATCTCAGGCTCCCGTAGCATACATCCTTATGCAAAATTCACTGTCTCAAGCCCCCCGAACCACATCTTTCACCTAACCATGCTTTCTAAATTCCTTCCGTATCAACACTCTAAATGAAAGCACTATCATATTCACAACTCACCATGTTCTTGGAAATTCTCACTACGCTCACGTACCATCCACTCCAACCCTCTCACACTCACACTACATTCACTCCTATCTACCCAAACCACACCTCCAGCCCTCTCCCTATCCCACACTCAATCATCTCACTCCCGTCTCATTTAACACTTATGCCCCTCCTATTATCTAACTCTGCAATCACCCCTTTTCTCTCGCATTCACACCTCTGACACACCTCAACTTTCTACCAACGCTTGATCCATTAATGCGATTGTACCTGCCAAACAGCGATTCCAGCTTGCATTGTCCAACAAAGCGTTTCTTTTCCCATGACATCCTGTGTAAATTCATTGCACTCAGAAACAGTACAAACACAAAAACAGCCACTGGCTGAAAATAAAAGTTGTGTGGTTATTGACTCTGCAGGTAACAGTGCCCTGAAGTTGAATAAGCGGCATATGTAAACATTTCCCTCTTTTCTAAGATCATTCAAAAGTAAAATCTCTGGCTATATAACACGAGTGCATGTAACAGAGACTTAAGGGTAGGAAGTAACTTCACCAGAGAAATGGCCTCCAATCTCAGCCACAAGGAGCGCTATGAAAAGTGTTATGATCCACAAAAGATGAAGGAGAGATATTTCACACCTGAATCTGCCTTTTATAATGATACGATTGTTCAGAATTTTAATAATTTCATCAAACTCTTCTCATCAGGTACGTATTACTCATGTCCCTGCTCCTCCGCAGACAGCAGCATGTGTGCAATTCTTTTGGCAGCAGATAAACTAAGTGGTGTTGATATTGTCTGGCATATTTGTCCAAACCACTTGCTGATATGCTTGTTATAGATTGTGATGCATCATTGAAATTTGGGTAAGAATAAAGCTTACATTTTGGGTAAGAATAAAGCTTACATTTTGGGTGAGAGTGTTTCTATTTCAATACATTGTGTTGCAGCCACCACAAAGGACTTGTAAATACTGTCCCATCATGCACTTCCTCTTCCTCCTCACCTCTGTCTTTATTAACCTGTGCTCATTATACTGAAATTTAGCACAGGCCTGCATAAGATGTCTACTCACCTGCTATTAAAAAAGAGTACAGGAGTATTGTGCACAGAAAGGCAAGAGATGTGTTTACTGGTAAATTTTATGATGGGTGAAGGACTTAAAATGGATGTTACCAACATTGTTTTTAAATGTCATATATCTACCAGTTCTCCCCCAAAAACCTTTTTCCTGAGTTGCATTTGCAAATGTTACTGATCTCTTACGGTATTTACTATTAGGACTAGTTGTAATTTATATCTGTTGGAGTGGAACAATATATAGGTTAAATTAAACAAACTATAATAGGTAGAAGCACAAAATGAATTATTAAATTTCACAGCCCAAAAACAGAAATGTAAAAACTTTTGAGTCAAGTAATTGGGTTATGATTCAATTAAATGTATAAATATATCACAACGATGCACACAAACATAATTTACTCAATCGAACACAGAAGCAGTGTAATGAAAATAACTACAAAAATGCATAACACGTAGAAGCCTAAAACAAATAGTTATATGTCACAGCCCGAAAATAGAAATTTAAATTGACATAATCCATATATGTCACTGAGGATTTTCCCCTTTCCTGCTCCCTCTAAGGCCCAGCCCAATAAATGATGGTTTAGAAACTGCAGTCCCTGGGCTGTTAAGTCAGGGAAGAGGAAAATATTGTGAAGAAGTGCTTCATGCTGGTATTGAACAGTCTGCAGTGAAGCAGCTGCTTTCTACTTCCAATTACAGTTCTGGCAAACAATGAATAGAGTAAAGCAGGAGAGATTGCTGAGTTTACTGAGGGAACAAGCCCTGGAATATACACTCATGTCTGTTGCTGCATATATGTGTGTGTGTGTATGTCCTACCTCTGTAGGCATAGTTAGAAATTAGCATTAAAAAACCTCTGAAAATCACTGAAAAAAACACAGTTTTCAGGTACGTTATAGTTAGAAATTATCATTTAAAAAATCTTTGAAATTCATTAAAAAAACAAAGGTTTCAGGGACGCTATAGTTAGAAAATACCATTTAAAAGACCTTAGAAATTCACTGAAAAAACTACAGGTTTCAGGGACGTTATAGTTAGTTGGACATTTAACTCATAAAAAAAACTGAGAAATTCAGCTGTTATAGTTAGTTCTGCTAACTATAACTCGCGCCCCTGCTATACACTGCTCATTGTGTCACATATTACATCATTCATGGCATGGTCAGTGACATCACTGAGGATATCACTGATGACATCTCAAATGACATCACTGATGACATCACTGATGACATCATCCAGTGACTGCGTGTTCTGCAAAGTTTAAGTATGTTTTATATATATATATGCCAAGATGTACTGAAGAATGAGTGGGTGTATAAGTGTCTGGATGTAGGATTTAGAAGGTGTGTGAAAAATTGTATAAGTGACTGATAAAACATGTCTTACTGAATGCATGGGTTAGTGAATAAACTGTGTGATTGTCTGTGTCAGTCTGTCTGTTGTTGTGTAAGCTGGTACATGGGTTGGTCGGTAGCTACATGAGTGTCTGTATGGGTTATTGATTCTTTGCCTGAGTATTTGTATGGGTGCCTGAGTCGGGGTGTGGGAGGGTTCGAGGGTGTGACTCTCTGCATAGATGTGTGAGTAGTTGATTCACTGGGTGTATGGGTTCAAGAGTACATGTGGAAACAGCTCTATGAGTGGGTGAGTGTGGGTATGGGTGTTGGTGAGTAAATGGATGTCTCAATGGTACATGTGAGTAACTACACATGTAAAAGGCAGTATATGTGAGTGATGGTGAATATAAATAACTATATGTGAGAGTAAGTGATTATGAGAGTGGCTGTATGGATGAGTGTGTACTTGTATCAGTGAATATATATATAAGTAAGCATGCATTACTACCTGTATGAATTAGTGAGGTGGTGGGTGTATAACTGTATAGGTGAGTAAATGGGAGTGTCATTGATTTTTAACATGACTGATTAGGTGTGTGAGTAATTCCATGGATGAGTGGCGGTCTGTGAGTGTCTGAATAGGTGTATAAGTACATATGATAGTGTTGTATTGATGAGCGACTGCATGCATAAGTGATTGTATCGGTGAATGAGTATATAGACCTAGGAATCAATGAGTGCATATGTAGTAACTGTATTGGTGTCTTGATGGTTCCAAAAATGGATGTCTGTATTTTACTGTGGGTGTATCAAAGGTTATATTAGAGAGTGAGGAGGTGCCTCAGATTATCACATGGATGATGTCATCTGTGATGTTATCAGTGATGTCATTTAAGATGTCATCAGTGATGTTATCAATGATGTCACTGGCCATGCCATGAATCATGCAATATGTGACTTCATGAGCAGAGCATTGCGGGGGTGTGAGTTATAGTTAGCTGAACTAACTATAATGGTGGAATTTCTATGGTTTTGATCGAGTGCAATGTCCAGCTCACTATAACATCCCTGAAACCAATCATTTTTTCATTGAATTTCTATGTTTTTTTGAAGGTTAATTTCTAACTATAACGTCTGTAAAACCTATGTTTTCTTCAGTGAATTTCAAAGGTTTTTTAAATGCTAATTTCTAACTACAATGTCCCTGAAACCTATATTGTTTTAAGTAAATTTTAAAAACATGTGCATACTTTTTGTAGTGAAAAACTAACTGTAACAATAGTCTGTTATAAGTTATAATCTAACGATGTTTAAAACTTAATTAACAGTAATTAACATATAAGTGTGGGAAAAGTGTGAGGCCGCAGCTATGACACCTGAATTCGAACAACAGCATTCACAGTTCAATTCCTGGCTCCAGTGGCATGTTAGTCCACCACTATGTCACTGTGGGCAACTCCTTGCTTAATCTTCCCGACGCCCGAGCGCCGGCACTCCCTTCAAGGGTACCTGTAGGCTTTAGAGTTACTAATATATTTATAATTTAAAACCATAGTGATGAGACATATTAGCACGTCTTTTTTTTTCTTCTTTCCTGAAAGATATTTTTTTTGATGTCTTCTATTTAGAATTACGGCAATTAATAGATGTTTTTTGTCATGAGAATAGAAATGGCACGGTTTGCCGGGTAACAATTTTTAAGCTCTCCAACGTATGCACATATTAAGGACCTTATACTTGTTAGGATCAAAATCAAAACCTTTACCACTTCACATTTTGTAACTTTTCCAAACACATGCACAAGTTAAACACTTAAAACGTGAGCACGTGTAAACTATAAAACATGCCATTTAAGTGGGCAGAGCCGCAGCTTCCTTCCATAGACTACTTACTAGTCAAAAAGTATATAAAGCACACCCGTTGTTCGATTAGTTTCATTTTTTGTGAGTTATTTACCTGTGTCCATTCTGTGATGCATGTTCCCTTTTGTAGCATTGAATTCTTGTTCTGCGGCAACAAATCATATTCCAGAGTTGTAAGTTGTTTGATTATGGCATAGTAGATATTTATAATATGAGCTATTTGTGAATATTTAAACATTTGTATTTAGGAATAAGTGTTATTGTTTGTTTTTGCCTTTTTTCTGTAATGTCAGCTGCTTGTTTTCAGAAACAGACAGAATACAGCAAACATTTCTCCTTTTCTGGGTCATTTGAGCTCATATAATGTGACTTTGTATGCTATAATATTGACACTGTACCTGACTTCAGAGGTGTTGAAAACCCGTCAGCACGAAGACTAAAGATTTATACGTAACGTCACCAGCTTCTAGTTGTTACTGTGAGATCATATACTATCAATATGTATATTATAATATTAAAAATGATGGTGATCTCAGAGGAGTTCATGACCCGTTGATATGTAACGTCAGCCCCTATTGGTATCTAACTCTGTTTACCCCTTGGGGATTATATAGTGTGAATATCTATATATTATAATGTTCACAGTCATTATGCTCTCAGAGGAGTTTATGAGCCGTTGGCACGAAGACAAAAGATTTAAAAGTTCCAGAGAAAAAAGCATTGAATATATTTGTCCCCCCCTCTGATATACACAAATTTATTAATTTGCTTAATTAAAACTGTTAAAAATTTAGACTTAATTTTTGCAGCGCAACCACACCTACTATTTTGCTGCAAGGAAATAGCACTACCTGCAACAGAAGTAAGCACCGCACTATAACTATACAATATAAGTAAACATTGCTACAGAGAAGTAGCATACTCAGAACCTTTTTTTAAATGAAGACTGCTACAGCACTTTTTCTTTTTCAACCCCCTCTTCCATATTATACTATTTGATCCGTAGATGTAGCCGTCCCGACAGAAATGTAAACACCACATTATAAGTAAATACTGCTCCTCTGGAGTATCCCACCCGGTGACTTAATAAAAAGACCGCAACACACTCTGTTATTTTCCTAATGTGATTTGTAGGCCCCACACAAATTACATAAATGCCCCTTAAAATGTATAAAAAATCTATTTTTACCTTCACAGTCCCTGTCCACCACCTTGTGACCACTGTAAAGTGTTAATAGTGTTCCTAACCTCCCCTCTACTACTTTGTTTCCCCGAACTACTTCAAAGTGCATCACAGGGATTTGGCGGAAGACGTGCCAAAGGCAAGCACGTCTGCGCCCGTCCACGCCTGGACCGGGCCTAGAGCCATAACCCCTGTTTGTTTTCCTCCTTTTCAGGAACCTAGATTGATCTATAGTAAATATACAATTTTGAACTTCAATATACCTAAGAAAGATTTGTGCCAACAGTTAAATCCATCAAAGGAGACAAAGCTCTGCCCACATTACAATATAGATTTATTTTTTACTAAAGTCAAAGGTTTTACAAGCTCAGAACAGTATCCACACCTGCAAACTATGGAGGTCATTAGGATCTCGGGCGGATCACCACTACCCGCATGGTAATGGTGATCCGCCTGAGTTCCGTCCCAGCCTGCCACTCATTTCCCCCCACCATATTACAATGACGAAGTGGACCACGGCAGACGGAAAGGCCATCCACCGCTTTTCTGCCCAGGCAACAAGTCGACCGGGTGTAAAAGAGTTTTTGAATGGTGGCGGTGTCAGCTAGACACCGCCATCCATATTATGATGGGGCAGACACATGCCACCTCTTGCGGGGGCCCGTTGCATGCCTGTTACGGGCCCCCGGTGACTCTGGGGGGTGAGGGGTGCACATGGGGGATATCTATGGTACCCCCCTGCATTGCAATGTCCAACATGGCAGGCACCGCGCGGTGCCTGTCACGTTATGCATTGAAATGCATGACGTGCATTTTACCATTGCGGCGGACGGTGCTTTTAGCACCGCCTGCCGCAATGTTAATTATGCAGGATGCCCACGCCACTGTGGAAGGTGCATTCTAATGGTCCCCACGGGATCCCCGCCCTTATGGTGGGCGGTCCCTTTTTTCAGCAGGATGGCGGGCGGACAAAGTCCGCCCACCATCCCAATGGGCCCTATGTTTCAGAACTCATTTCTAGGACTACTTCTGAATACACGCTCTCTGATAAAACACAATATTGCATTTGCAGAGCTGCTCACAGCACAGAATATAGACATGGCCTTTGTGACTAAAACATGGGGAGACAGCACTTCTGACCCTGAACTATAATTAGCCATCCCTCAAGGCTATATACTAATCAGAAATTACAGACTGGATAACCGGGTGGTGGATTAGAATAAAGTGCTGATGAAGAGCTCCCCAAAAGGAAGCTGTCCCGACTGTGAAGTGCTCTCATTCCGAATCACACAAAGTGACAACTATATCTTTAATGGTTCATTACTGTACAGACCTCCGTGATTAAAAAATAAATTCAAAGAAATAATTTTATATCATTGAATCTAGTATTGATTCCCCGGATTTTTCCATCTTGGGTGACTTCAATTATTATCTTCAAAATGAAAATGACCAATACACTGTCTCTCCTCTAGAGTTGATGGCCAGTGCATCGATGCAATAGTTGGTTAAGAACCCTACGCATGAGGCCAGTCATACTCTAGATGGAATCTTCACATCCAATTCCCAACTGGAAGTACAGGAAGCTCTGCCAATCTCATGGTCAGATCATAAGGCAATTTTATTCACACTTACCTCTTCACACTACGTACCACGCCCTGACTCCACCGACAAGACATTTAAAGGGAGAAATTGGAAAAACATTTGCCCTCAGCAAATGCATCTAGTATTAGCCTACTCTAAACGAAATGTAAAGTTTGAAATAAACACTGCAACTTATAGCTTTACGAATTGGGTAAAAGCAGCAGTAAACACTTTAGCGCCATACAAAAACTATTATTAGTAAACACATGAAAAAGTCGGAACCCTGGTTCTGAGACATGCTACGCAACCTGATGCAACTCTGCAGAAAAGCAGAGAGACGCTGGAGAAAAACTATACGGAGGGTGAAATCATTTAATATTCACAATCTACTTCATGGACAAAATCAAGCAGGCTGGTAACTCAAGATTCAAGATTCAAAAATACTTTATTCGGTTAAAAAAGAAGAATAACCATAAAAGTAGCATGAAAGGTACAATTTACAAGGGGTTAAGTAAACATTTTTTAAAATCACAAAGAAAAAGAAGACACCAAAATTAAGTACATGTGTTCAACATAGAAAATTAATCCATTTGAATTGATTTTCGACACTTAAAAACTGATTTTAAAAATTCGGCAAGTGAGACTACCATAAAAACAGTTTCCATTTTCTGGCATTCTAAAAACGCTAGGCGGCATCTATATACATTTAAATCTTTAAGAATAGGGATGATAAGTTTCCTTCGGAAAAAAGTATAAAATTTACAGAAAAATAATATATGTATATCAGATTGTGGGGATACATCATCACATGGACAAAAACATAGGTCTTTCGACCAACAATTCATCACAGGGAAAGATAATGTCCTAAAAACAATGTTAAGTCTAAACCGGGTCAAAAGGAAGCGTTCATGGTTGGACATATGCAATGATAAATATGGCTGTAATTTCTCTCCACATAAAATATCCTGATGGGCAGAAACAGTCTTTTTTCTCGCCTCCACTATATGACTTTTTTCCCTGAGGAACGACATACACAAATTTTTCAACTCTCTTCTAGATATGTGTGACATTGAAGGTGGATCCTCAAAGTATTGGGGGCAACTTAATTCTTCAAAAAAGTTTCTGACATAGCATATCCATTTAAAATCATTAATATTGTCCAATGCTAAAATATCCTTTAAAATAGCCCGGTTTACCACACATTCATCATTTGTCCAAACCCTGTGCCAAAGAAGAATTGGCTGAATTTTGATGGTTTCAGTAACATACGGTACTCCCAATTCAGCGTGGCATATCATCGTTGCAGTACTTTCGGGCACGGACAAAATGTGACGTAAAAACTTATTTTCCATGGTTTGAATTGAACTAATATTTGAGTAACCCCACAATCCTGATCCGTAGGTAACTACAGATAAACAAGTCGCATTGTAAACAGTTAAAATCTCCTTAATGGGTTTTTTTCCTAGTTTTTTCATGCAACATTTTAGGGCCATAATAGTCTTAGAAAATAGCAAAGATCTAGCGTGAATTGCAGTAGTCCATGAGCCACTTTCATGGAACAATATCCCCAGATATGGGAAGGTGGAGGTCCTTTCTAAGGGATTGGAATTTATAAAAATTGGCTTCAGATGCTTGTTTGTTCTTGACCCACAATACATAGACAGAGTTTTAGAACAATTGATTTTCAGATCTAAACCAAGCATGAAGCTGTTAAAAGATGTAACCAAAGTTTGTAAAGCCATTGGGGTGCGTGCCATCAAAACAGCATCATCAGCGTACATCAGGGCAGGGACCGGCCTACCGGTAACTCAAGTAAAATACTTTTTTCAACCCTAAAGGAATTCATTACACTACCTTCTCCGTTAATAAAGGATACCAGTGTAGCGTTCAGCAACTCACTTGCTGGTTTCGTTAGGGAAAAAGTACAGGCTATTTTCGATTCCTTTTCAGGAAAGGGTAGCGACCCTTTAGTGGATCACTCCACTATCTCCCCATATGTCCTGGTCATGGTCTGGACTTCTTTGTGCCACCCAATGCAGAGCTATTTCTCTCATAGTTAGAACAGTTAAATTCCTAGCACCATCAGATCCATGCCCCCCAACAGTATTCCAACTAGCATCTGAGGGTATTAGTAAGAATCTTAGCCTACTGTTTAAAGAGATCATCAGTGCTGGTATCTTTCCATAGCTATGGAAAAAGGTCTCGATCCTTCCTCTATTATAAAAACCTAATTTGGATCCAAGTAACCATAACAGTTATAGACCTGTTGCGAGGATTCCTTTTCCAGCTAAGGTTCTGGAGAGGATCATAAATTCCCAACTCACTGCATATGTATCCTCCGTAGACCTTCTGGATCCTACACAATACAGTTTCCGTCAAGGACATGGTACAGAGATTGCCCTGGTAATGGCAGCAGAGTAACTGCTGGATTCAGGTGCAAGGGCCCCCTTGATCCTATTGGATCTTTTGGCGGTCTTTGACACCGTGAACCACAATTTTTTTATCAAAAGGCTACCAAAGTGTGAGTCAAGAATTCAGCCTTAAGCCTGACTAAATCCTATTTGAATAACTGGCTACAATTTGTTCAAATGGGAGACTCCTGCTCAGAACAGTTTATACTTCCATGTGGGGTGCCGCAGAGCTCATTGTCGAGTCCTATGTTGTTCAATCTATATGTGACCCCCCCTTAGTTGCTGTCATCAGGCAGTTTGGCTTTTCATCGGTCTCTTACGCAGACGATACCCAGATTGTGGTGTCCATCTCAAGCAATCTGGAGGGTACTGCTGCTCGCTTTAATCAATGTATGTCCCATGTAGACCACTGGATGAGCTCAAACTGCCTAAATCTCAATGGATGTAAAACGGAGGTTCTGATGATGGGATCCAATATCTCTTTCTGGAACCAGAACTGGTGGCCTCTGGATATAGGAACTCTTCCTACTCCAGTGCATAAGGTTAAGAACCGGGGCATCATCTTTGATATCAAACTTACCTTTCATCACCAAATTAATAATGTTGCCTCTCAGGTTGATTTAACACTGAAATTAAAATGGAAAGTGAGACCATTTATTCCCCCAGATATAGTAAAAATATTAGTGACAAGCTTAGCAATGTCCAGACTGGACTATGGAAATGCCCTTTATTTGGGCATTCAGAACCAGCACTTGCTGAAACTTCAGTGGATATAAAATGTTGCAGCTAGGCTGCTATTGAACATTCCTAAATACCAGTCTGTTTCTCAAGCCCTTAAACCTCTCCATTCTCTCCTGGTACTTGGCATATAAAGCTGTTCACGGAGCAGGACCAGTGTACCTGAAACAACATTTTTTATTGTACCATCCTTGTAGAATACTAAGCTCAGCACATAGTAAACTTCTTCAGATACCTAAATTTAGCAAAGCTCGCTGAGGAGGAAGCAGTTTTATCTTGAACACTGCAAAACTGTGGAACTTGCTCCCTCTAGCCATTAAAAACTGTACAAATCGGGGGCGTGGCTTTGCCAGCGACAATGGTGGTCGTGCTGTGAGTGTGCTCCGACCAGCTGACCAGAATCCTGTTTCACTATCCTGCCTCTAGACGCCTAGAGAGAAAAGGCTTATCCTCAGGAGTTCACCGAGTATCCAGGTGAACATCTGACAGCGGGTGGTACCTGACATCGGCGGCGCTCGCTGTGATCCAGCGCAGAGGGCCGGCCTAACGGGAATAGGACGAGAGAGAGCCGGGGCCTCCTGTGATTTGCCTGGCCGGCGGCATGTGTCTGGAGGTCGGCGAAGCTGCGGAAGTACGGCTGGTGGGGGCAAGGCTCTTGGTTCCCCGTTGCCCCGGTGCTGGTGTAACCCCTGGTGACTGCGGCGCGGAAGGAGGCGCAGCTGCCGTTGCTAGTGGGCGAGCCGAGAGGAGACCGAGGACGTCCAGGCTGTGGTGTCGGTCCTTCGAGGAGGCCCTGTGGGAGCAGCCGCCATTTTGTGGAGCCCTGGACACCCACGGACGCAGTGACTGGGGTGCATCCCCTCTCCCCCCTCGGAGCGGTGGCACTTGTAAATGCGGGGCTGTAGCGGGCCGCCCCCGTGAGTTCCGGGGACAACTGGTCTGCCGTGCCTACCTCGCTGGACAGGTGAGGCCCCGGGAGGGCACCCTCCATCTTGTGGTGCCCCGGGAGGCGGAGGTAAGAGGCTTGGTCCCCGGTTTGGCGCAGTGGGCCAGAGCGGGCCTATGTGGAGCGGGGAGCGCCTTCCTTCCTCCCCCCTCCCCATCAACTATCTATCTTCGGTGGACATCGGCCACAGCTCTGTGTGAGCTCACCAGCCGGATCGGCCCTCTGCGGTGGTGGAGAGTGGAGGGGCTCTGTGTTCCTGCGGTTGGGGTCCCCTTAAGCGGTGGAACAGCGGCTGCACACGAGGTCTGGCCGCTACGGACTTCACTGTGGGGCGGTGACTGTGCTGGGCCCTCCTTTCAGCTGCAGCTGGGCCTACCAATGGTGTGCGGGGGGGCCATGGGCTGTGATTTGGACCTGGCTGGGGACACTCTCCAGCATTAGTGGCCACAGAGGAGTGGGGTGCGGCCATACAGACCTGGGGCCGTGGTGATTTGGAGATAGCCTCCGTGGCCCCCCGTGAGGGACATGGCCCACTAGAGGCTCCTGGGGAGACGCCCTGCCTGGCTCCTGTGCTGCTTGTTGCGTCTAGCCCACTGGGGGAGGCTCTTCAGATCGGAGTCACCAGTTGTGCCACAATGACACGGGATCCAGTAGGTGGAGGTCACACCAAGCAGGATACCATCGACAAGTTCACAGAGGTGAGCTCACCGACCGGGGCAGCAGGGTCACAGAACCAGGTCCCTGACAATACAGTGCTACTAGCGGCTATTACCCAGTCCAGGGACATGTTGGACGCCTAGATCGGGGCAGTGGGATCGGTTGTCATGTTGCTTCATCAGGACCTGAGGAACGCGTTTGAGCGCATCACCGGGACGTAGACCCGCATTTTGGAGGTGAAGGATGACGTTTCCATACTAAAGAAGAAGGTGGCGGACATGGAAAAAATCCAGAAGGGTCAGGCTCTGCGCATTGAGGATGGCGAAGGGTGGGCTGGGTGGAATAACCTACGCTTCGTGGTATTCCCGGAGGGCTGCGAGGGCGATAATGTGGAGCAATTCCTGACCCGGTGGCTGTAGGGCTGGCTCCCCCCAGATGCACTCTCTCGCTCCTTTGTTGAGGAGCGGGCTCACAGGGCTCTGATACAGAACCCCTCCACCCCCCGCCGGGGCACTCCCGCGGCCAATCATCACCAAATTTCTATACTACTCAGATCACAACACCATCCTGAAGCAGGCAAGGGCGAAGGCCTCCCTCATCTGCGACAATGCGACCATACTTGTTTTTCTGGACTATACACGCCTGGTGCAGCAGCAGCGACAACCCTTCCTTGCGGCTAAAGCACGCCTTTGGGGCCTCAAGCTTCAATAGGCCCTGCTATACCCAGCTCGGCTGAGGGTCATCTTCAGGTCTTGCACGCTGTTCTTCGACTCCCCAGAGGAAGTTTTCGAGTGGACAGATGAAATGGTGAGAGTGCGAGTCCATACGCCGCCAGGCAGGGATTCAGATTTTTCATCGAGTGGGGTGGCCCACGGAGGCCTCCGGGGCCAGCAACAACGTAATTGGTGATCACAATCCAGGTTTAGATCTTGATCTGGCTCCACGCTCTGGCAGAAGGATCCGTCACCGGAGCAGCAACCAGTAGGGGAATGATACTTGAGACTTCCGCAATATTTATCTATGTATTCTATGTAGGGTTGTCTAGTTAGGCTAGTATTTCTTCAGGGCTGGGAGCCTGTCCCCACAGAAGTGGGTGGGTGGGAGTGAAGTCCCAAAGTTGTGGGTTGGTATTTGGGGATCCATTGGAGGGGGTGGTCCTTGTCCCGGAGTTGGGTACTAGGCTACGATCCAACCACGACAGATGCCTCCATGTTCGTGAGGTACGGGGTGGGGGGAGTAGGGGGGGGATGGTAGAGGGCATGGGGGTGGGGGGATTATTTGACTGCATATTGATGCTGATTGTTTGCCACGCTCTTTGCATGCTGAGTCGCAGACACACCTGTAGTATGAGTAGAGATTCTCCACCGTGTCTAGCACGGAGGGGGGAGGGCAGGTAGCCCCTGGCTCCGTGTGCATAATTAGCTGGTATATGCGCGGGGTTTTGGATAAGGTGAAGCGAGGGGCGGTCCTTCAGTTTGCCAAAAAGGCCGGACTCCAGGAGACCCACTTGCTTGGCACAAAAACTTTATGCCTGCAGCTCTTTGGGTTCCATCAGGTATTCCACTCGGAGTTCACACGGGGCTCGTGGGGGGTTGCGATCCTGATTCACCCCAGGGTCCCCTATACACACGAGAAACTCTGGACGGACACACAGGGTCGATATCTTATAGTGCACGGTAGAGTTGGGGGAGACATGTTGACCTTAGGTAGTGTTTACGCTCCACCGCCACTACAGTGTTCCCTGGTGGAGAGACTCATGTCGCTCTGGGGTGGCATTCCAGATACACTACCTGTGGTGGGAGGGGACTGGAACGATGTGATGGAGCTGGGTTGCGACAGGTGGAGGAGCGGGATGACCGACGGGGCAGGTGGCCCTCCCACTAAATTTCATGCCCTGGCCACAGGACTAGACTGGATCGATGTATGGAGACGCATGCATGGCCCACGGAGGAAATATACCTACTTCTCCACATTGCATGACTCATTTTCCAGGTTGGACTATGTTTTTGTTCTGGGGGAAGCAGGCCACTTTCACGCGCCTCCTCCACAACTGGTTCAAGATGTGGGCCCAACTGCACGAAAAAACGCCTGAAAAATGTGTACGGAAAGCCATTAGGACCGGGGGCCTTTCCGCGGTTCAGCTCTCCCAAGGCCGCGCCCAATTTATCATCTGACCGGGGTTTATCTAACTGCTCCCGCATGTCGTCTGAGACGGTCCACGGGGAAGGTCATCGATGAACCGTTGGATAATGTCTTCCGCAAGGCATTCCTTGGGCGCATAGAGATCCTCGTAGTACGCCGCAAAGCTCTCCGCTATTGCCGGAGGCTCAAGAATAGGCACCCCTCTCCGGATCCAGTATTCGGGGCACCGGCTGGGCATGTAGAGTGCCCTGGAACAAGCGGTGGAGCATCCTGCTTGATTTATCCCCCCACTGATATACCAGGCTACGCGTGGCTAACCAGGCCTGTCATGCTTCATCCATCAGTATCGCTGTGAGTACAACTAACTATAACGTGGGAATTTCAATGATTTTGTATGAGTAAAATGTTCAGCTAACTATAACTAGTGTGAAACCTATGGTTTTTTCAGTGAATTTCAAAGATTTTTTAAATGCTAATTCCTAAGTTTAACGAGTGTTAAACCTATGGTTTTTTAAGTGATTTTTAAAGTTTTTTAATAGATAATTTTATAGCTATTAATTATTATATTTTTTCTAATTATTCCAATATTCTATATTTTTATAATATTATTTTTGGAATGTATTTTCCCTGTTTTTTTTTATATTTAAACCCTGGAGCGCTCACGGAGCGCGTACCGGTAAGCACAGCCGTACACGTAGCGTGAGCGCTATTCCCGCGATCGAAAATAATATATGTATGTATTTAAAGTAAATAATAATGCAAGACATTCAGTGGCATACTCACAAAAGTTGTATTTTTGATTTTTAATCACCGTATTTTGACTTTTAAACACATTTCCGAAAATCGAGCAACACGTCATTTATTCGCGCCGCGTAAGCGCCCCCAGGAGCGCCTCCGTAAGCGCCTACGTACGTGGCGTGTAAGCGCCCCTGTAAGCGCCCCGGAGCGCATAGCGTAAGCGCGCGTCAAGCCATTTGACCTTAAAACAACACTTTTGATTGGTTAATAACAGTTTTTTACAGAACTATGGAAAGTCTCCACCCATTTTCCTCACTACCTCTTTGCAATTGCTGAGAGAACACCTCTTCTCCATTCTTCTTGAAAATACTTCATTTTTTGGAAAGATGTCTGGTTCCAGGGAGCCCTCTTCAGACTCTGATCTAGAATTCCTACCTGAGGACACCCCCCAGAGAAAAGTCAAAGAGCACTTCATTTGGAAGTTCTTTTGTGTCCCAGAGGGGCAAAAAAAAGTTAATGCAGCAAAAATGACCTGCAAGATATGTGACACAACTTTGTCACGTGGGGATCCCACCCGCAAATATAGTTTTGGGAATGCCAACTTGATCCGGCATGTACAGAGGAGGCACCCAAATAATTTCGCAAGGGAGAGCACCAGGGATCTGGCACGGAATCCCCCAAGAGATGGCCCCTCCACTTCCACCGGAGCATCATTATCATCGGTGAGAGGAAGACCAGTGGACATGATACCAAATATTCAGCCTGTTTTTTCTGACATTACAATTCGTTGTAAGCAGTGTGACGAACTGCTTTGTTATAGGGAGAGCATTCTACTAATTGTCCGAAAAAGTGAAGAACACCGCTGCGCCCCTCAGCCCTAATTTTTCCTCTTTTTTTGCTCCTGTTGAGCAGTTTGACATTCCCTAGTTTTGTTTTTGTTCTGAAAAAAATACCCAAAAAAATTTAAAACGTTCGGAAAAAGTAAAAAAAAAGAAATTAAAAACTAAAAAAGAAGAAAAAAAACAGCTCTTTTTAGAACGACCTCCACTTCTTCAAAAATAACTATATTCCCTACATATTCTAAAGGAGTGAGTGAAGTGGAGTACAGTGAGAGAGGAAAGGAAAACGAGTGAGGGAGCAAAGGAAGAACCGAGAGGGGAAGGGAAGTGTAGTAGGGGGACTGAAATAAGGTGAGTGTGGGAGGTGAGTGAGGGGAAGGGGAGTGAACATGGGGAAAGAGGATAAGTGAGGAAAGCGGAATAAGGGAACGGGGGTGAGGCAGGGTAAGAGAAGAGCAGTGAGGTTGAGGAAAGAGTGGTGATAGAGGGTGGATAAAGGCAAGTGAGCGTGAGACAAGGGGAGTGAGGGAGTGAGGAGACAGAGAGAGTGAAGGAAAGAGTGAGAGAAGGGGACTGAGTGAGGGAGCATAAAAAGATAGGTGAGGGAGTGTAGGTGAGTTATAGGGAGTAAGCGTGATGGAAGAGGAGTGAGAGAGTGAGGGGACGGAGGTAGTGAAGCTAAGAGAGAGGGAGTGAGGGAAGGAGAATGAGGATGTGATAGGACAGAGGGAGTGAGAGAAAGAGTGAGTGAAGTGGAGTAAGATGAGTGAGGAAAGGGGAATGAGTGAGTGAGCGAAGGAAGGTAATAGAGGGGAAGAGGACTGAAGCATAGGTACTGAGAGAAGGTGAGTGGGGGATGAAAGTAAAGGGAAAGTGAGAGAAAGATAGGGAATGAGGGGTAGTGAGGGACCCAGACTAAGGGAACGGGAGTGAAAGAACGGCGGAGAGCATGAGTAAAGAGGGATGACACACAGAAAGAGAGAGATGGGACAGGTACAAAGTGATATGAGACACAGGCACAGAGTACCCTTTAAGCTAAGAGAGGCAAACTATCAGCAGACAGAGGTGAGATTATTGAAAAATGTGAGAATATAATTCCTTACTTCACATAGACACTCAGTGTGATCCTTGACCAAAATTTACAAGCCAGACATTTTACCAGAAAACATTTACCAGAGAGACATGAGACACACGCAAAGAGAGAAATGACACGCAGAAAGAGAGAGATTGGGCAGGTGCAAAGTGACATGACTAAGGAAATCAAAAAGGGGGAGTGAAGAGGTGATGCCGGTGGGCACCGAGGTGGGCACTTCCTCCTCTTATCAGGGATTTAAGTTAATCAAAAAGGGTCCACCTCACATTGGGTGGGTGTATATCCGGATGTCATTGGAATACACCTTCTTTGTTAAAATACCCCTCACACACCAAAAGGGCCCTTGGTGTCATGCTTCATCATCGGGGTCTTCCCGTCCCGCTGCGGGGCGGGGCAGTGCTGCGACAAGCGGCTACGCTGGAGCACCTTTAGGTGGAGGTGCTATGTGTTGGGAGTGAGTGTCAGTGGGGTCAGGAGTGATATAAGTGTGAGTCGTTAAAAAATACCTGGCCTAGTGGAAAAAAGAAATTTTATTAAACACTGGCTGGTATTATTAAAAGAAAAGTGAAGCGGAGAGATAGAGCAGATTAATGGGCTCTCTCTCCTATGTGGGTCAACATGTTTCGAGGCGCAGGGCCTCTTCGTCAGGACCTAGGGGAAGATCCCCCTGTCACTCACTAGTGTTTCTCCACAGAGGTAGAAAAAGTGTATATACAAAAAAAGTGAAATACGATTGACTATGTGTGTAACTACAATTAATAATTACGACACATTATTGCTTCCACACTAATAATGTAGTATGCCTGCAACTTATTATAATTGCGCCGATCCCAATGTGCGCTTAACTCTAAGTCACCTGTAAGGGAGAAAGAGACACACAAACATATATACCAGTTGGAATGTTGGGATCATGCGTAAGCAGTGAAGGAGATTAAAGCACATCCTGAGAAAACATACAGTCACACACAGAAATGTTGCACATAGGGGATGTTAATAGCCAGGAGTGGAGGTATTCAAATGCATACTTATCATTGGAGGAGTCAATGCCTCATGAGCCAGCATAAGACAGAGGGGTAAGATGGGGTCCCAACTACAAAGAGGAGAGAGAGGCAGTGCATTGAAATTCTGTCCCATCAGATGTTATCCAAGTCTCAGAAGGTATAGGTCTAACTAGGATACAGGGTTCATCCTATTCAAACGGCTATGCCGTACTTACTGAGCCCCTTGCACGCTCGTGCTTCCTCCTTCGTCTGCGGCTTCCGTGGATGTGAGGGAGGCAGAGGGCGGCGCGTTTTTATAGGGTAGGGTAATTGATTGATTGTTCAATTAAGTAAGGAAAGCCCGCCGAAGTAACGGAGGCCCAAATGGTTAGTAATGCGGGCGGCCATGATAGAGTGGTAAGTGGCCCCACCCCCCGCTCCTTTAGATGCAGTCTCGGTCGTGGGTTATTAGATCGGGTGCCTGGATCCTAACAGGCTTAGACTTATATCTTAAGTCCGTAGTAGCTCATAGCTCGGCAGACTATGGTTATAAATAAATCAACCCGCACCCGCGCTGTAAGGCACAGTGCATTCTATTCGTACACGGCGCATGCGCTGGATTGCTCGTTCTGCGCGCATGTGCGTAGAACTCACACTGTGGCCGGCGCGCATGCGCAAATCTTCCCCGGTTGCAATGTTTCAGGAAGACACGCGTTGAAGTGCTAGGGGACCGTGAATACTTCAAAATAAAGTCATATTATGGCTGGAAAAATGGTAATCATGCAGCTCAGATATTAAGATGGTGAATGCAGATTGCTGAGCCACATCTATACTGTTGTTTTTACATAAATATACATTTTAGTTATTGGAGGGCTTAGAGAGGAAGAACCAAACTGAGAACAGGAGCCAGTTGCTTATGGTGTACATTAACCTAGGTATTAAGTTGGGTCCACGGAATGTCGTCATTCAGACCTGTGCGGTGTGTTCCCAGACGGTACACCCAGCGTTGTTCTTTAGATAGAAGGTCTCTATCGTTGGGAAAAGCCTCGATGACTGTCTATTTCAGGTCATGGACATTATGCCCTACGGTGGCAAAGTGTGCAGACATTTTCGTTGTTGTCCTATTGCAGCGTACATTGCTGCAGTGTTCACCCATACGAATCTTCACGGGTCTGCTGGTCATGCCCACATACTCCTTGTTGCAGGGACATGTGATTAGGTACACCACATTGCGGCTATTGCAATTAGTAAAGGCTCGTTGTTCCCATGTGGATTGGTTGGAAAATGTGATACTTCTGCTCTTCTGTGTGTATTGGCAAGATACACATGCACCACATGGGTGGTGTCCACTGACCCCTATGACTCTTGCGGGTTCAATTATTCCAGTTGCTTTTGGTCTGGTATGGACCAGAAGATCCTTCAGGTTCTTTCCTCTTCTATGTGAAAAGAAGCCATAGGATAACAATCTCCAATGTTTGTTCACGATCTTAGTGATCTGGTTGGAGTTTGTATTGTAAGTTGTTACGCAGATGGGACGTGGATCAGGTTCTTTCGCCTCGGTGTCCTCCAGAAGCGCTTCCCTGTTGTTGTTACGTGCACGTTTGAGGCCTTTACGAACAATGTTCGTAGGGTACTGCCTGTTCAAAAGTTTGCACTCCAAATCAGCCGCTTGTGTCTTAAAGTCATTAATGTTGCTACAATTACGCCGTAGGCGGAGGAACTGTCCATACGGAAGGTTCTCACGTAGATGGCGTGGGTGGAAACTACTGTAAAGGAGCAAACTGTTCTTGGCTGTTGGTTTAAAGTGAGTGCATGTTGCAAGTTTACCTTCTTTGGGGTAGATGTTTAGATCGAGGAAAACTAGATTTTCATTGGAAGCCGTGTGAGTGAATTTTAGGAACTGATCCTGTTGGTTCAGCCAGTTCATGAACCGGGTGACGGAGTCTAGGTCACCCTCCAGATGACCAATATGTCATCGATGTACCTTTTCCATGTAAGTACATGATGCCTGTAGGGATTGCTGTGATTCAAAATTTTTGTGGATTCCAGGTGGTGCACGTATAGACCTGCCAGGCTGCGGGCACAAGTACTCCCCATGCTGGTTCCGTGTCTTTGGAGGTAGTAAGTGTCCTCATATTGGAAAAAGTTTTTTGTGAGAGACAGAGAGATGCATTCAAGGACCACTTGTCTGGGGGTATGGTAATCCCACGGTGTGGAGAATAGTACTTCTTCTATTATTTCCATGGTTTCTCTATGTGGAAGACTTGTATAAAGGCTCTCCACGTCAAGACCCACAAGGAGATCATGTTCCGGGTCAAAGGAAACCTCTTTGGTCACTTGGAGGACTGCCTTGGTGTCCCTGAGATAGGTATCCGTGGTTTGAACAATTGGTCGAAGGAATGCGTCAGCAAATTTAGATAGTGGTTCCAAGATTGAGTTTATGCCAGACACTATAGGACGCCCAGGTGGGTAAGGGGCTTCCTTGTGAATCTTGGGTATAGTGTAGAAGTACGGTACTTTCGGTTTGTCTTGGATTAGAAATTCACTCTCTTTTCTAGTCAGCCAATCATGAGCTCTGGCTTCCTCGATCATTATTAGAATCGAGATCCTCACTTCCTCAGTGGGATCTTCTCTTAGCACCTGATAGTTATGTCCATCATTCAACAGTTTCCTGCATTCCCTGTCATAGTTACTGTAGGCCTGTACAACTGTGGCCCCACCCTTGTCGGCTGGTTTGATAACGATAGTCTGGTTATTTGCAAGCACCCGGATTGCTATTTCTGCTCGAGTTAGAGCTATTCGAGCTGGTATCAGAAAAGGTAGTGTCTTGATCGCTGTTTTGATTTTTTGACACATAGGGGGGATAGGGATAGGATCTGAAATCCAAGACAGCCCCGTCTGGGTTAATAGTTAAGAATGAAGCTTTCATTTTTACCCACAACCTCGAATTTAAAAGAGACTGGTCCCTGATTAGCTGGCGATGCACCAGAGATTGGTTGGTTCTCATTGTAAAGACAGCAACGAAGTTAACACAGGAACTCAAAATCGAAATATCAAAATTGGAAGTAAAAATCAAGAGTTACCTATCCCCTACTGCCCTTAAAAAACGACTCGAGGAATTGAACCAAGAAATGACCGAGTTTGAACTCACTCTGAAAAAAAGTAAATCTAAAAAACATAAAAAGATCAGACGAGTTCACACATGAGCGGATCTACCCGTATATCAAGAAAGACTATGTGTCAAAAAATCAAAACAGCGATCAAGACACTACCTTTTCTGATACCAGCTCGAATAGCTCTAACTCGAGCAGAAATAGCAATCCGGGTGCAAACAGAGGGAAACCCTCCTTTAGAGGGCAATTCCCAAGGAGTGGAAGAGGCTGGACACCATACCAGGCACCTCCAGGGTACATGCAATACCAACCAGCACCACCCTTTATGGGTCACCATTTCCAGCCTTGGGACCCACAGGTTCCCCAATTTAACTACTTTGGGCAGCCGCCTTTTTTAGGCCAGCGCCGAGGCCCCAGAAGGGGAAGAAATCGAAAAGGCACTCAGGTTCATTGGAACCAACCACCGGAGACCGCACCAGGTGTATCAACCCGGAGCCAAACAGCCTCCACCAGTCGGGGAACCTAGTAGTGAACCTGTCGGATCAAGAGTTAACGGAGGCCCAAGAGAACGTTCTGTCTAAAGGTCTAGGCTTTGTTCCTACGAATAAAATGGACACATTTAAAATCTGTCAGGAGATGAAAGAGTTCATGCGGAAACTCAAACTCCGAGCGTTTTTTCAGGACTCTACCAAGGAGGGTACCGATCAGTCAGATACAGGGTTAAAGAAAAAGTCAACTTTCACCCCGTTAGACTCCACCATTCCTGTAGAACTGTTGACTTTCGAGAAAGCAGTGATGGAAGATCTTGAGAAGTTACCCATCGGTGACAAGATCTCCTTTCAGAATACTTCCAGGCAGGAACAGGCTGCTCTGCAGGAACTTGCAAATAACCAGACTATCGTTATCAAACCAGCCGACAAGGGTGGGGCCACAGTTGTACAGGCCTACAGTAACTATGACAGGGAATGCAGGAAACTGTTGAATGATGGACGTAACTATCAGGTGCTAAGAGAAGATCCCACTGAGGAAGTGAGGATCTCGATTCTAATAATGATCGAGGAAGCCAGAGCTCATGATTGGCTGACTAGAAAAGAGAGTGAATTTCTAATCCAAGACAAACCGAAAGTACCGTACTTCTACACTATACCCAAGATTCACAAGGACGCCCCTTACCCACCTGGGCGTCCTATAGTGTCTGGCATAAACTCAATCTTGGAACCACTATCTAAATTTGCTGACGCATTCCTTTGACCAATTGTTCAAACCACGGATACCTATCTCAGGGACACCACGGCAGTCCTCCAAGTGATCAAAGAGGTTTCCTTTGACCCGGAACATGATCTCCTTGTGGGTCTTGACGTGGAGAGCCTTTATACAAGTCTTCCACATAGAGAAACCTTGGAAATAATAGAAGAAGTACTATTCTCCACACTGTGGGATTACCACACCCCCAGACAAGTGGTCCTTGAATGCATCTCTCTGTCTCTCACAAAAAACTTTTTCCAATATGAGGACACTTACTACCTCCAAAGACACGGAACCAGCATGGGGAGTACTTGTGCCCCCAGCCTGGCAGGTCTATACGTGCACCACCTGGAATCCACAAAAATTTTGAATCACAGCAATCCCTACAGGCATCATGTACTTACATGGAAAAGGTACATCGATGACATATTGGTCATCTGGAGGGGTGACCTAGACTCCGTCACCCGGTTCATGAACTGGCTGAACCAACAGGATCAGTTCCTAAAATTCACTCACACGGCTTCCAATGAAAATCTAGTTTTCCTCGATCTAAACATCTACCCCAAAGAAGGTAAACTTGCAACATGCACTCACTGTAAACCAACAGCCAAGAACAGTTTGCTCCTTTACAGTAGTTTCCACCCACGCCATCTACGTGAGAACCTTCCGTATGGACAGTTCCTCCGCCTACGGCGTAATTGTAGCAACATTAATGACTTTAAGACACAAGCGGCTGATTTGGAGTGCAAACTTTTGAACAGGCAGTACCCTACGAACATTGTTCGTAAAGGCCTCAAACGTGCACGTAACAACAACAGGGAAGCGCTTCTGGAGGACACCGAGGCGAAAGAACCTGATCCACGTCCCATCTGCGTAACAACTTACAATACAAACTCCAACCAGATCACTAAGATCGTGAACAAACATTGGAGATTGTTATCCTATGGCAAACTGAATTTTCCTAAACCTATGTTTTCACATAGAAGAGGAAAGAACCTGAAGGATCTTCTGGTCCATACCAGACCAAAAGCAACTGGAATAATTGAACCCGCAAGAGTCATAGGGGTCAGTGGACACCACCCATTTGGTGCATGTGTATCTTGCCAATACACACAGAAGAGCAGAAGTATCACATTTTCCAACCAATCCACATGGGAACAACGAGCCTTTACTAATTGCAATAGCCGCAATGTGGTGTACCTAATCACATGTCCCTGCAACAAGGAGTATGTGGGCATGACCAGCAGACCCGTGAAGATTCGAATGGGTGAACACCGCAGCAATGTACGCTGCAATAGGACAACAACGAAAATGTCTGCACACTTTGCCACCGTAGGGCATAATGTCCATGACCTGAAATGGACAGTCATCGAGGCTTTTCCCAACGATAGAGACCTTCTATCTAAAGAACAACGCTGGGTGTACCGTCTGGGAACACACCGCACAGGTCTGAATGACGACATTCCGTGGACCCAACTTAATACCTAGGTTAATGTACACCATAAGCAACTGGCTCCTGTTCTCAGTTTGGTTCTTCCTCTCTAAGCCCTCCAATAACTGAAATGTATATTTATGTAAAAACAACAGTATAGATGTGGCTCAGCAATCTGCATTCACCATCTTAATATCTGAGCTGCATGATTACCATTTTTCCAGCCATAATATGACTTTATTTTGAAGTATTCACGGTCCCCCAGCCCTTCAACGCGTGTCTTCCTGAAACATTGCAACCGGGGAAGATTTGCACATGCGCGCCGGCCACAGTGTGAGTTCTACGCACATGCGCGCAGAACGAGCAATCCAGCGCATGCGCCGTGTACGAATAGAATGCACTGTGCCTTACAGCGCGGGTGCGGGTTGATTTATTTATAACCATAGTCTGCCGAGCTATGAGCTACTACGGACTTAAGATATAAGTCTAAGCCTGTTAGGATCCAGGCACCCGATCTAATAACCCACGACCGAGACTGCATCTAAAGGAGCGGGGGGTGGGGCCACTTACCACTCTATCATGGCCGCCCGCATTACTAACCATTTGGGCCTCCGTTACTTCGCGGGCTTTCCTTACTTAATTGAACAATCAATCAATTACCCTACCCTATAAAAACGCGCCGCCCTCTGCCTCCCTCACATCCACGGAAGCCGCAGACGAAGGAGGAAGCACGAGCGTGCGAGGGGCTCAGTAAGTACGGCATAGCCGTTTGAATAGGATGAACCCTGTATCCTAGTCAGACCTATACCTTCTGAGACTTGGATAACATCTGATGGGACAGAATTTCAATGCACTGCCTCTCTCTCCTCTTTGTAGTTGGGACCCCATCTTACCCCTCTGTCTTATGCTGGCTCATGAGGCATTGACTCCTCCAATGATAAGTATTCATTTCAATACCTCCACTCCTGGCTATTAACATCCCCTATGTGCAACATTTCTGTGTGTGACTGTATGTTTTCTCAGGATGTGCTTTAATCTCCTTCACTGCTTACGCATGATCCCAACATTCCAACTGGTATATATGTTTGTGTGTCTCTTTCTCCCTTACAGGTGACTTAGAGTTAAGCGCACATTGGGATCGGCGCAATTATAATAAGTTTTTCTTATCTTGCAGGCATACTACATTATTAGTGTGGAAGCAATAATGTGTCGTAATTATTAATTGTAGTTACACACATAGTCAATCGTATTTCACTTTTTTTGTATATACACTTTTTCTACCTCTGTGGAGAAACACTAGTGAGTGACAGGGGGATCTTCCCCTAGGTCCTGACGAAGAGGCCCTGCGCCTCAAAACATGTTGACCCACATAGGAGAGAAAGACCATTAATCTGCTCCATCTCTCCGCTTCACTTTTCTTTTAATAATACCAGCCAGTGTTTAATAAAATTTCTTTTTTCCACTAGGCCAGGTATTTTTTAACGACTCACACTTATATCACTCCTGACCCCACTGACACTCACTCCCAACACATAGCACCTCCACCTAAAGGTGCTCCAGCGTAGCCGCTTGTCGCAGCACTGCCCCGCCCCGCAGCGGGACGGGAAGACCCCGATGATGAAGCATGACACCAAGGGCCCTTTTGGTGTGTGAGGGGTATTTTAACAAAGAAGGTGTATTCCAATGACATCCGGATATGCAAAGTGACATGAGACACCGGCACAGAGTACCCTTTAAGCTAAGAGAGGCAAACTGTCAGCAGACAGAGGTGACAACATTGAAAAATGTGAGAATATAAATCCTTACTTCACACAAACACTCAGTGTCAACCTTGACCAAAATGTAAAAGCCAGACATTTTACCAGAAAACATTTACCAGAGTGACATGAGACACACACAAAGAGAGAAATGGCAAACAGAAAGAGAGAGATTGGGCAGGTGCAAAGTGACATGAGACACAGGCACAGAATACCCTTTAAGCTAAGAGAGGCAAACTGAAATTTTACATAATATTCACCCATCCCCCCAGTGCTCATTCACCCTGTTACCATGGTAACTCCCACCTAACTCAACACACAGTTGAAAAGTTCATCATACTATGTTGCAAAAGAATCCAGCAAGGGTGTTTGACCTCTCAATGCAGTAGCTAATCATGTGCAATGTTTATCTCAATAACTTTTTCTCAACCATTAGAATTACTTCTTTCTTAAAACACAAAAGCATGCACCATAATTTTCAGTGGTGAATTTTAAGAAAGCACCAATCATTTCTTGTTTTTCAAGTGCACTGAATCTCAACCACTTTTTTTTCATAACTCCTACTTTCAAACTGCCATTTCATTTCCACAACTCATCTGAATACAACCACATCTACCTTGAAGATGCCAAAAGTCTGGATTGTGGGTCATAGCTATGTTCACTGGAGTGAAAAATATGCAGCTACCAGAGGTATTCACAACCTTAATTTACCAAATGTGGATATTATGTGGATTGGACAGAGAGGATTGAGAAGTCACCAATTGATACCATTGGTAAAATACTTCATGAATCTACCACACCCTGACCTCATAATTGTGCACTGTGGTGGCAATGACCTGGGCACTTTGACTGGGGTAGGTCTGCAAATGCTTTTAAAGGACATCTTTGGGCAATTGATGTCACTTTTTCCAAAAACTGCCTTGGTATTTTCTAATATATGCCAAAGGCAAACATGGAACTGGTCCAACCAATTTTGTCCACAGATTGAGAAAGCAAGGAAACATGTGAATACATCTGTTTCTGCTTTCCTCGGAGACTATGGTATGGGTTCCATATACCTTGCGATACAACATGCAAGGCATCTATAGGAGAGATGGTGTACATTTTACAGATGAGGAGAATAGAGTCTTCTACTTGAATTTTAGACTCTGCATCGGTACTTACTTGTAGGTACAAAAAACACCCACATAACACAACAGCTCTTTTTGGAGCTACCCTACCTCTAAGCACTCTAAATTATTTTTTTACTCTAATTTTTTACACTGTTTTTTCCCGTGGTGCACTCAGGGTACGCGTACCTGTAAGCGTACATGGGAACGCAGTCAGCGCTTACCCCGCAAAATAAAAAAAATAAAAAAATCATTTTTTTGCCCTTAAGGGTCCTTCTAGGCCCCCCTCAGAAAACCTAGGGGGTCAGGGGGTGTCTACCCTGCCCCCTTTTAATCATTTCCCCCTTTATTTTTACACCTCTTGTGTCTCGATTCTAACAAGACACAAGATGGTGGACTCTCCGGACTGTTTAGAATGTTGACAGACACCCGAGAGCCAATCAGCTTTCCGCTCATGCACTCCCGTGGCGCGCTAGGTGCGCTCCCCGGTACGCGTACCGGTAAGCGATCGAAGCGTGCCTATAGATATATATGTGTTTTTTAAGTACATTTTTGAAAAAACCACTGGAGCAATTTTCACCAACCATAGAAAAGGCACTTCTGCGTACCAGTCCCTACAATTTCCCAAAGTTTGGTGTAATTTCGTTCAGCGGTTCGGGCTGTAGCCTTGTCTATTCGTCATATCGAAATTAACATGGGGAAAACACATTTTGGGACCCCCCTTTTTTCTCGGCCCCCACTTTACGAATCCCCCTAGGCCTTCTCAGGTGGCCCCTGAAGGACCCCGAAGGGCAAAAAAACATTTTAAAAAAATATATATATATTGCGAGGTGCGCGCACATTGCAAGCACCCTCGAGGCAGAAGTGAGTCAAAAACAAAAGTGGAGAACGTAAAAATGGGGCAGGGTAGAGACTTTCTGATCCCCTAGGCCCTCTCAGGTGGTCCCTGAAGGACCCCGAATGGCAAAAAAAAAAATAATTTAAATCGCGAGGTGCGCACACGTTGCACGCACCCTCGAGGCAGAAGTGAGTCAAAAACAAAAGTGGAGAACATGAAAAGGGGGCAAGGCAGAGACTTCCTGACCCCATAGGCCTTCTCAGGGGGTCCCTGAAGGACCCCGAAGGGCAAAAAAAACATTTAAAACAAAAATAATCGCGAGGTGCGTGCACGTTGCGCGTACTTCGGAAAAAAAAGACAAAAAAAATACAGTTAAATAACAAGTTTGAGTGTTTAGATGTTGGTTGGCTGTGTTCATTGAGTGTTTTTTGTACCTACAAGTAAGTACTGATGCAGAGTCTAAAGTTCAAGATGAAGACTCTGTTTCCCTCATCTGTGAAATGTACACCGTCTCCTCTATAAATGCCTTGCAAGCTGTAACACAAGTTGTTGTGGTATATAGAACCCATACCATAGTCTCAGACTTATTCACATGTTTTCTTGCTTTCTCAATCTGTGGACAATATTGGTTGGATCAGTTCCATTTTTGCCTTTGGTATATATTAGAATATTCAAAGGCAGTTTGCATGCTACTATTTTTTAAAAGGAGAAATGCTAATGGTCGAGAAAAAGTCATTGAAAGGAATATTGCACAGGATAAGCTGGTGTATTGAGAAGTCAAACACCCTTGCTGGTTTGGTTTGCCAATGAACTTTTCACCTGTGTGTTCAGTTAGGTGCTCTATGGAGTGTTACCATAGTAATAGGCACAGAGAGCAGTGGGGAAAGGTTGAATATTATGTGAGATTGAAAGTGTTGCAATGTAGAACCAATTAAAATGTTAGTTTGGTTTTGAATTCGTGTGGGAAGAAATTTCATTGGTTATCTACATGAATATGTGTGGAAAACGAGAGGGAAAGAATGCTATTCTATGGTTGAAGTGACTGGTGCACAATTCAGAGATTCTGCTTAAGAAAATCTGGTGTGTGATTGACACTGTTCTAAATCTACAAAACGATTATTAAAGGTGAGTTGATAATTTGTAAAGGGATCTATGTTGTGCACTTTAGGTTAAAAAGACAAATGTATTCTAATTTGGAAGCAGAAGTTTATTTGTATAGAGTCTGATTCTGAATTGGTCTACTTTGGGAAAAACATTGTGAAAGGAGCATTTGGTATGTTGATGTGTTTGAGGAGATATTTCTTTGCAGTACAGTGCTGTTGTTAAAAATGTAGAGTGTGTACATGAAATGGCCTAACCACCTACACACTTGTATATCAGGGTTAGAATTCTCAGATACTTTTATAGCAGTATAGTAAACATTCTGGGAAAATCTTTCAGTAGCATCTGGCAGAATAATTTGTTTAGTTGATGTGTTTAAAAATATGGGAATACATGTACTCATGGAGTGAGTCAGGCTTTAGGACATGTAGTGCTTTATAGTCGTAGCACTTGCATGATACCATACACTGCCTAAACACAACTGCATTGTTCTAAACTCAGAAATATCAGCCCCACCTTGACCCCCTATACTGCCTGAACACCACTGCACTGTCCTAAACCCTGAAACACCATCCCTAGTGAAACCTGCTAAACTCTTTCAACACTACTGCAGTGCTCTAAGTGCTCTGTAGTAATCATTTTATGAATTGCAAGGGATACTGTCTTGTGTCTAAGATCACAGTGTGAGTCAGTATTCATTTCAGAAAAATGTGGCAGAATAATGTGCTTAGTTGATGTTTTTAAAAATATGGGAATACATGTACTCATGAAGTGAGTTAGGCTTTAGGACATGCAGTGATTTATACTCCTAGTCCTTGCATGATACCATACACTGCCGAAACACAACTGTTTTGCTCTAAACTCAGAAATACCAATCCCACCACGACCCTTACACTACCTAAACACCACTGAACTGTCCTAAACCCTGAAACACCATCCCTAGCAAAACCTGCTAAACTCTTTCAACACTACTGCACTGCTCTAAACCCTGAAACAGCACTCCCAGCAAGACCCCATTTCACTGTAGTAATCATTTTACTGAATTTCAAGGGAAACTGTCATGTGTCTAAGATCACAATGTGAGTCAATATTCCTTTCAGAAAAATGTGGCAGAATAGTTTGCTTAGTTGATGTGTTTAAAAATTTTGGAATACATGTACTCATGAAGTGAGTCAGGCTTTAGGACATGTAGTGCTAAAAAGTGCTATGCAGCATGTGTGTCAGGCCTTTTAATTCCCAAATAGTCTCAATGCTGTGTAATAAAGATCCTGGGTGTGCTGTAGAAATGCCATATCCACTCTCTCTGTAGTATGTAGTTATCATTTCAGTGAATTTTCATGTCTACATTCTCAGTCCCACCTTGAAACCCTACACTGCCTGAACACCACTGCACTGTCCTAAACCCTGAAACACCATCCCTAGCAAAACCTGCTAAACTCTTTCAACACTACTGCACTGCTCTAAACTCTGAAACAGCACTCCCAGCAAGACCCCCTTTCACTGTAGTAATCATTTTACTGAATTGCAAGGGATACTGTCATGTTTCTAAGATTACAGTGTGAGCTTTCTTGCCCAGACTTGTTTTTATTCTTCTGTGCCTGTACTTGCTTTCTTGCCTAAACTTATTTTTCCTTCCTGTGCCCAGTTCTCCCACGGCCCCTGCACGTTTTTCCTGCCGCTAGGTCCCTACGGCCTGCCCCCTGCAATCCCATTTGCCCCCACGCTCCAGCCTCCCAGCTGCTTCTACCTGCCACATCCCTTCATATGGAGGTCGCGCAGGGGCCGCGCAGTGGGCGTGCCACTGGCACGCCGAGGGCGCGCCTAAGCAAGCATGCCTGCGCCCATCTGAGCCTGGACCCCTGGACCCCTGGACCCTGTGAACGCCACAATGCCCGCCACCGCTACGATGCCATAACCCTCGATGCACTCATCACCGGACGATCACACACCTGCTTCCTGGCCACCCCGAAGCGCACCCACGGAGCTTTCACCTGCCGGTACTGCAGCTTCACAAGCATCCGCCCCACCATGCTGCCGACCAGGAAAGAACCCAACCACCTCAGATGCATCCTTCTCAGCACCCGCTACGCCCGGAAACACGCCGTTGAACTCTGGGACCTACTCGACTCAACCTCCCCAGACGTCACCTTCCTGACGGAGACCGGGCTGAAGCCCGCCTCGGCACCCGACATAGCCATAGCCGTCCCGGAAGGCTACAATATCACCAGCACGGACCGCACCAATGGAGCAGGAGGAGGAATTGCCACCGTCCACAGGAACACTCTCAGAGTCTCGACCAACTTGGCTATTCACACACTAATCCACTCCGTCTCGCACTCTAGTAGTCATTCAGCGCCGGGACACCGTTTCGGTAACAGTGCGCTTAATAAATGTGTAAAATAAATAAATAAATAAACTCCAATGACACGCTCAGCACCACCAAATACCTGCACATCCAGATCCACACCGACCCCAACACCACCCTCAGAGTAACCCTCATCTACAGACTCCCTGGACCCCGACCACAGTTTAGCGACTCCATCACCGACTTTGTAGCACACACGCCCTCGCCTCCACGGACTACATCTTCCTCGGGACCTTTCTTGAGAACAACAATGACACCTACTCCACCACCCTGATTGACAACCTAGCCAACCTTGGACTCAGACAATTTGTCACAACACCCACCCACTCTGTCGGTCACACGCTTGACCCCATCTTCTCCGCAAGCCCCCACGTCTCTTTCAACCACACCACCGAACTCCACTGGACCAACCATTGCTAAATCCACTTCACCTTCAAGAAACCCACCACGCACCACCACACCCAACAGATGCCTTGCCACTGCTGGAGCAAAGTCACTGAAGACCAGCTAACCACCACCCTCACCCAGAGCCCACCCGCTGACCCCACTGACCCCGAAACCGCTGCCCACAACCTCAGACAGTGGATCAACAACGGCGCCAACACCCTCGCCCCGATCAAGAAACCCTCCAACAGTCACTCCCAAAAGAAAGCCAGCTGGTTCACTGAATACCCCCGGGCCTCCAAGCAAACCTGCCAAAAGCTGGAGAAGAACTGGCGCTGTGAACGAACACCGGACAGCCACACAGACCACAAGAACGCCACCCGCAGACACCATCACCTCATCAGATCCACCAAAAGGGCCTCCTTAAAAGACCGCCTAGAGAACAACGCGCACAACAGCAAAGGAACTCTCCAACACCAACGTCGTCCCACCCTCGCAAGACCTCTGCGACTCTCTGGCCACCTTCTTCCACCGCAAGATCGCAGACATCCATGACAGCTTCAACACCACGACTGCCTTGACAACCACGGGGACCTCCGCCCCCACGACCAACATCAGCACCAATCACCTGCTCTCTTGGACCAACATCAACGATGACAACACCATCAAGATCATGAACACCATCCACTCCAGATCTCCGTCAGACCCATGCCCACACCACATCTTTAACAAAGCCAGCAAAGCCATCGCACTCCATCTCCGGAAAGTCATCAACACCTCCTTCGAGATAGCAACCTTCCCGGAGAGCTGGAAGCACGGCAAGATCAATGCCTTACTCAAGAAACCCAAGGCAGACCCCAAGGACCTCAAGAACTTCTGGCCCATCTCCCTGTTCCCGTTCCTGGCACAGGTCATCGAGAAGACCGTCAACGAACAACTGACCCGCTACCTCGAGGAGAACAACACCCTGGACCCTTCCCAGTCTGGGTTCCACAGCAACCACAGCACCGGACTGCCTACATTGCTGCCACCGATGACCTCAAGTCCCTGCTGGACAATGGAGAAACGGCGGCCCTAATCATCCTGGACCTGTCAGCCACCTCCGACATGGTCTGCCACTACACACTACGAACACGCATCCACAATGCCGTGTTCCAAGAGAAGGTCCTGGATTGGACCACCTCCTTCCTCTCCGGCAGAACACAGAGCATCCACCTTCTTCCCTTCCCCCCTTCCACTCCGAAGCCACTGAGATAATCTGCGGCTTACCCCAGGGCTCATCTCTCAGCCCAACTCTGTTCAACATCTACATGGCACCGCTCACCCAGATCGCCCGTCGGCATGACCTCAACATCATCTCAAACGCCGATGACACCCAGATGGTCATCTACCTCACCAAGGACCCCCACACCACCAAAACCAACCTTCATGAAGGAATGAAGGCCGTCCCTGAATGGATGAGGAACAGCCGACTGAAGCTGACCTCGGACAAGATGGATGTCCCGATCCTCGGATCCACCGCTTCGGCCTGGATGACACCTGTTGGCCGAACGCACTGGGAACCGCTTCAACACCCACCCACCACTAACGCAACCTAGGGGTCATCCTCAACTCCACCCTCTCCATGACTAAACAGGTCAATGCCGTCTCCTCCTCCTGCTTCAACACTCTCTGCATGTTTTAATCTCCTCTCACTCTTACAAGGAAGGAATAAGCACTCAGGGTATAGTTTGGAAGTATTTAATCTGCAAAGGACATGATCCACGAGTTTCGTCTCGTCCGAGCATTGATATTGGTACACAACATCATTGCAGCATTCTTATTTAAATGTACAAATGCCTCCAGTTGCCAAAATTAACAAAGGACTACAGATTACTTTAATCCAAAAAGCTGGTGGCAATATTGGCCTGGTCAATAAGTGAAAATTAAGGAATTGATACAATAAAGAAAAGAAAACTTGTGTTAATATGCACACAATGCATATTGCTGGGTTCAAACTGGAATGGCATGGTGAGCAAAAAAACTACGGATTTAGGCCCAGATCACTGTACTAGGGTGAATGTATGACATTGTTCTGCATTCTGTCCATCAACTGATGTTTTTGCATTTGTCACCCCGAATAGGACGGGTATGCTCTGATGTGAGTCGCATGCTCTCCATGCCACTGAAATCAAGCTATCCTTGCTGATGAGGGCTGAAAGCCTGAAACCAGTCCTAGGATGCTTGTTTCCAGTCCAAGGTGGACCTGGCTTGGCAGTTCGGGCTGGAGTGTTCCCATGGGGCAAAGGGTCTAGACTGATTTGCATATGGCTTGGTTCAAACTGGAATGGCATGGTGAGCAAAAAAAGTTGGATTTAGGCCCATATCTCTGTACTGGGGTGAATGTATGACATTGTTCTGCACTCTGTTCATCAACTGTTGTGTTTGCATTTGTCACCCCGAGTGGGACGGGTATGCTGAAATGTGAGTCCCGTGCTCTCTATGCCACTGGAATCAAGCTATTCTGGCTGATGAGGGCTGAAATCTCACAACCGGTCCTAGGATGTTTGTTTCCAGTCCATGGAGGACCTAGATTGGTGGTTCGGGCTGGACTGTTCCCATGGGGCACATTGTCAAGACTGATTTGCATATGGCTGGGTTGAAACTGGAATGGCATGGTGAGCAAAAAAACAATGGATTTAGGCCCAGATCTCTGTACTGGGGTGAATGCATGACATTGTTCTGCATTCCGTTCATCAACTGTTGTTTTTGCATTTGTCACCCCGAGTGGGACGGGTATGCTGAAATGTAAGTCCTGTGCTCTCTATGCCACTGGAATCAAGCTATCCTGGTTGATGAGGGCTGAAAGCCCGAAACCCGTCCTAGGATGCTTGTTTCCAGTCCAGGGAGGACCTGGCTTGGCACTTTGTGCTGTACTGTTCCCATGGGGCTCAGGGTCAAGACTTATTTGCATATGGTTGGGTTCAGTATGGAATGGCATGGTGAGCAAAAAAACGATGGATTTAGGCCCAGATATCCGTACTGAGGTGAATGTATGACAATGTTCTGCATTCTGTCCATCAACTGTTGTTTTTGCATTTGTCACTCCGAGTGGTGCGTGTGTGATCAGACTTTGAGTCCCTTGTTCTCCATTCTACTGGAATCAAGATATCCTGGCTGATGAGGGCTAAAAGCCCGAAACCAGACCTAGGATGTTTGTTTCCAGTACCCGGGATGACCTGGCTTGGCAGTTCGGGCTGGACTGTTCCCATGAGGCACAGTGTCAAGACTGATTTGCATATGGCTGGGTTCAAACTAGAATGGCAAGGTGAGCAAAAAAACGATGGATTTAGGCCCACAGCTCTGTACTGGTGTGAATGAATGACATTGTTCTGCATTCTTTCCATCAACTGTTGTTTTTGCATTTGTCACTCGAGTGGGACATGTATGCTCAGACGTGAGTCCTGTGCTCTCCATGCCATTGAAATCAAGCTATCCTTACTGATGAGGGTTGAAAGCCATAAACTGGTCCTAGGATACTTGTTTCCAGGACGCCGTAATACCTGTGAGACTCCTGAACTTTGGAATCCTGCTGGGACCCCGTCAGAGTTGCTGCCTGTTGCCCTTTGTACTGCTGGGGGAGTGTTCTTATACCAAGGGTGATTCGACCTGCCAAACGCGCCTCAATCCATCCGCGGACCGCGTGCTGCCTGACCACAACATCCAGCGGGCAGCGCGGTCTTGCGTGAGGTGTTAGGCAGAAGCCCCGCCCCCCAAGGACCTTTAAAACCAGACCGGGCCAACGCGCCGCGGGACGACGTAATACCTGTGAGACTCGTGAACTTTGGAATCCCGCTGGGACCCCGTCAGAGTTGCTGCCTGTTTCCCTTTGTACTGCTGGGGGAGTGTTCTTCTACCAAGGGTGATTTGACCTGCCAAACGCGCATCAACCCATCCGCGGATGGCGTGCTGCCTGACCATAATATCCAGCGGGCAGCGCGGTCTCGCGTGAAGTGCTACGCAGAAGCCCCGCCTCCCAGGGACCTTTAAAACCAGACCGGGCCAACGTGCCACGGGACGCGCGCGGGCTCACCCAGGCAAATCCGGGGCCAAGGGCAGGCTCGTCCTTTCCTGTCAGTGGCCGGAGGAGGCTGGGCTGGGCCCAGTCTCTTGGCCCTGTGTCCTTTTAGTAAAGGCATTCAAATCTGGACCTGTATTCCCCCGTGAATAACAGCTAGGTCTAAGTCCCCTCTGCTACGACCGTCTAGATAGTTTCCAACGTGGAAAATGGGAAAAGGAAACTACCCAGCCCTAAGGGAAACAGACCAATGACTGAAAAACAGCAAACCTTTATGAGTTATCTAACAGGAGCGGTGGATGTTCTGGATAAAAAGATTCACTCAGTGGAGGAATCTATTGCAGGCTCCTCCTCTGGTACGAGCCAGCCACCACTCCTGAGCGACGACTCAATTAAATCAAATCCAGGGGAGGAAAAAATCACCTGAGTAAATGGATGTATTCAAGCATCTATTGATGACATTCAGTCAATTGACAGTGAGTCACCAATTCAACCCCCCCAGAAAAAGCAGCGAAAACCTAGACAAAGAGGCCCCGGTATACGTAACTCTCATAAAGAATCTGAATTAGTCATGGTCCACTCGGCCCAAGACAAATCCAGAAATCAATCAAACGCACTACTTAAAAGGAAACATGTCGAACCTTCTAATCAACAAGCTAAACAAAAACCAACTAGACAGGATAATATAACTAGTCAGTCATATTTAGACACTCAGAAGCAAACAGCATTAGTGGAAAGACTTGACTCGTATTTAAGAGTCAGGCTGGACCAACTGACTACTAGTGGCTAGTATAGAAACCCTTCTACTGACTAATCTCAATTCCTCAAATTTAGCTACAATTGGTGATACGTGCTTAAACACAGCTACAAACATCCAACCGACAAATCTAAACGCACCAAAAAATGTTAGGCGTGAGACTAGAAAAACAGTCCCAGCAGTTCCCGTAACCATTTCCCTAGCTAACAGGGCACAAATCCATCTAAATCATTCTGGAAAAACGGCAACATATACCCCATCAAGACACATTAATAAACATTTGAACCCGCTTCTACAGGGAAGCGTATCACAAATGCCTTCGCCCCCGTAGGAGCATAGTCAAGACCATAGTACAGTTCCTTTTTCCGTGGAACAAAGGCCCGTAGATTCACACTTACATCTGCCACCAGATGCTACCCCCTATGTGGTAATACTTGGAAATGTCCCATCTAACCATCTTCCCAGAGAAATAATCTTGGATAGCTTTAAAGAACAAGTCATTACATTGGCTAAGCAATAGGACAGGGCTTTATAGCCAACTATCTGATGAATTTAAGATGATCAGACAAGTGCAATGGGTAGGGGCCAGGGAGAAGGATTTGAATGGGGACTGTATAGTTATTACATTTAGAACACCACGCCTACTAGTATGGAGATCCTAAATATTGAGGGTACCAGCATTTCAACCATGGTCGGGATAACCATACTCCCACTATGCTATTTCTACCCCCCCGAAAAACAAGATCTATGATCACAGGCTCCTGCAAAAGCCCCACAACCCATCCTGGTCACTGCAAATAGTTCCCACCCATAACAGATTTAGTGCACTGTCCGCTCTAGATGATAACGAATGACTGACCATACCATTAGGGGACAAATTACGAGAGAGCCAAAGCACCACCCCAATAGAACCAACAATAGAAGGGAATGATGATTCTCAAGTTTCACTTGTTCAGTCCTGTCTCATTGTATCAGACATAACCAATGTAATATCTGTAGCTGATTTGGGACAGATTCATAAGCACATAGAAGTAGAAGAGCCCATCCTAGGTTTAGAATCACAGATGGAACATTCCCCACAGAATACCAACTCAAAACCTAACATAAGTATTAACTCTTTAACGATAGACATTATTTTTTGGAACGTGGCAGGGCTACAAACTAAAATTACAGACAATAATTGGAGAGCAGTAGTAACAACATACAATATTATAGCCCTACAGGAAACATGGCTTCGTACACCATTCCATCTTCTGGGGTACAAAACCTTTTTTTCAGAAGCAGTTCCTTCACCCTCAGGTAGATTAAAAGGAGGCCTCATATTGTACATATCAAATGTTCTTCCATTCGATAAAATTGAAGTCTTGAGATTAGAACCTAAATATCAGGCACTTATGATAACCTGTAATAAGATGTTTATCTACATAGTGATTAATTTGTATAATAATTTGGACACAGTCGATTTAATTGCTGTTTTAAATAATATTTCTTAACTTTTTCAAAATCTGCGTACAAGGTACACTAATAAGTCTGTAACGCTAATATGGGGCGGTGATTTTAATTTGTATTTGTTTAAAAATAGCAGTCCTAATAATTCTGGCATACAAGATGAGCATGGGAACAACCAAATGCATTTTGTACATACGGCCATGGGAGGCCGCATGAATGAAATAATGACCGTCGCAGATCTGAGATTTGTGAACGAGCTGGTTAGCCCCCCAGTCCCTTTATCAAGTACCTTTAACGGGCGAGGTGCAAACAGTATAATTGACTATATACTAGTTTCCAGTTCTAGTTGAAACAACTCCAAATGCACTTAGTGACCATTTTCCTAATAGTGTCCAAATAAGTATTCCCTCTCCCATGATAGAGAAAGTTTATTGGAGCCTCTTGGACCAGCAATCCCTTATTTTAGATAGGCCTAACGGCTTTACCCTAAAATGGGGCTAGGTAGACCGAGAACTAGTATTGGGCAATGTATTAAAGAAAGCCCTGCCTGCTTTGTACTCATGCCTAGACCTGAATGCCAGCCCTGAACAAGTACTTTGTAGCTATGAGGCCATCACTAGAATAATTAGAGAAGAGTTATCTTTTGACAAGAAATCAAAAAGGCCCATCACGAGGGGGGTGGTTTAATACTGAATGCACCAAAGCATATACTAGATTAAAGGTAGCATTAAACAAGGAAATTAGGGACAGACATGAGGTTGCCGAGTTAAGGAAGGCTTATAACCTAGCGCAAAAGAAGCGCAAAACCCAGGTTAAAGATTCCCTATGGAAGCAACTACATCAAAGCTGCTCCACGAAAGATTTATCACTTTTTGGAGAACAGTTAAAGCACCCTTCCTCTGCGTAGCGAGAAACCTTTCAAAACTCGAAGTAGCTGTAGATGCTGACGCCTGGGTCGATCACTTCTCAGCCATTTTTAGACAAGATGAAGAATTCATTTTGGGCTTGGTTGAGACCCTCAAGCAAACAATGTATCCCATACAGATAAACTTTGCCCACAAAGAAGTTATTACGGTCCTTAAAATGTCATAATTTGGCAAAGCCCCTGGTCCAGACGGGGTCCCAGTGGACCTTTTTAAACAAAATTTAGATCTATGGTCCCCTATCTTGACGAGAGTTCTGGAAGCAACTACCAGGGCCGGTCTTGTCGAGTCCTGGTCCACGTCAATTTTGGTGCCAATTTTTTAAAAATGTGACCGCAGCAGCCCGACCTGCTATCGACCCCTCTCGCTTCTGGATTCTCTCGGCAAGGTTGCCGGTCGTATTTTATTAGACCGCCTCCAAAGCTGGGCCGTAGAAAACAACATAGTATCAGATTTACAATACGGCTTTCGAGAAGGGCTGGGTACAGTTGACCAAGTCTTAAATATGTCCATGTTAATGGAGAAATATGTCTCAGCAAAGGGAGGGTCACTGTATATTATGTCTACGTTGACTTGACAGCAGCGTTCGACTGTGTAAGTCACTCTAAACTCTGGGCAAAAATTTTGGATGTGGCAGTCGAACCTTCGCTAGTAAATTTTTAGCGAGAACTCTATTCAAATGCATCAGCGAGGGTGAGGTATGGGATTGATGGAGACCTTACCAAGCCCTTAAAGATAGAGAGGGGGGTCAGACAGGGGTGCCTTCTGGCCCCCTTCCTGTTCACCCTATACACCAATGGGCTTGAATCAGAAATGGTTAAAGATAGTCAAGACCTGCCAGCAATTCGTAGTTGACCAATTCCGGCACTATTATATGCCGACGACGCCGTCATTCTGGCAAGAACCCGGTCCAACTTCAGCGCTCGGTAAACAGATACTGTAACTACATGACTTCCCTGAACTTAAAAGTAAACATAAAAAAGACTTTTACTATGTATGCGGGCCCGAGTCAAAATAGAAAAAACAAAGATATATTTGTTAATAACTCTACCTTAGAGACCACAACCTCTTATCCCTATTTAGGTATTGTGGTAGATAGTAAAATAAATTGGTCGAAAGCAATTCAGGCTAGGAAGTTATCCTTCCTTAGGGCCACATCAGCACAGACGGCGTTTGCACAAAAACTAGGAAAGAGACCTCCTGAGGAAATGTTAAAGATCTTTCAAGAAAAATGCGTCAGTGTCGCTAGTTATGGTTCCGGCATATGCGGGTTTTCAAATACAGATGACTTACAGAGAGTAGAGAATTCCTTCCTCCGTTATCTCCTCTCAGTCCCCAAAAGTACAACGACATATGGGTGTCACCTAGAATTAGGCCTGGATCTTATCTCGGACATTCTAAAGATCCAACCAATAATGATGTGGAGACGCATTTGGACCAACGAGCAGTGTTTACTAACTCGCGCCCTCATCGAGGACTGTATGGCACTAGATAACACCCACAAAATAAGATGGCTCGAGTACGTAAAATCTTTTTTTACTGACCTGGGTCTTCTGAGTTATTATACTCACCCAGGTTCGATCTCCAAAGTTTCAAGAAGGGAGCTAAAAAAGCTGTGTCTCCTCCATCTGGGAGATCTTCGACTGGTGCAAAAAGCGGGAAGAAGCTCAGTTCAACATCCCCTGGCTATTCAAACTACTTTCTCGCTACAACCATACTTAAAATATAATCTGAATCAATATGAAAAATTTCTACTTACACGATTCAGATTGGATAATTATTTCCGGTTGATCTCGTTCCCTAAACAGAATGACTGGTCGAGGACTCTGCCATCTTGCCCCTGTGATTCTAATTCCAGTCAAAATACAATGCACACTGTATTGTTTTGTAAGTTATATGTAATACCACGCAGACGTTGGATAATTCCAATACTGAGAATAATGGGGTTTCGGACTTGTCGTCCAGCCTTTTTGGCCCTGCAAATGTTGGAAAATGAACTGTACGCCAAATTTATTGTTTGCTTTTTAAAATTTTGTGTTAATCACCGTCCCTATCTTAACTCCGACTGACTGCAATTTTTTTTTTAACTCTGTGTCAATCATATGAACTTTTTTAAACACTTTTAACAAGGAATTATGTTTTTTACTGTGCTTTTATGGTTTTCTATGAAAATCGAATAAAGAAGGTTTTGATTTGATTTACTTGTTTCCAGTCCAGGAAGGAACTGGCGAGGCAGTTCGGGCTCGACTGTTCCCATGGGGCACAGGGTCAAGACTGGTTTACATGTGGCTAGTTTCAAACTGGAATGGCATGGTGAGCAAAAAAACAATCGATTTAGACCCAGATCTCTGTACTGGGTTAATGTATGACATTGTACTGCTTTCTGTCCATCAACTGTTGCACAATGTCATTTCAGCATATCTTGCCCCATGACTGCCATACCTGTATGTTCGCCAACGTGACTTATTCATAGTAAACATACTTAGGATTGCAAACATCAACATCAACAATGGACTACACATTACTATCGGCCATATTAATCTGGGCACGTTGCTTATTATAATGGTTCTTACACGAAGGTAAAGAAGATAGGGGCGTGTTAATATACACATACTATCCCTAAATAAAGTTCTAGCGATTATAGTTCCATTCCATTCACAGCTCATTTGACATGTCATGAGTGATGTCATCAGTGATGTAACTGACCAAGTCATGAATGATGTAATGTCTGAGGTCATTAGCAGTACCTGGGGGGCGTAAGTTATTGTTAGCTCAGGTAACTATAACTGCTGAATTTCAATGGTTGTTTATGAGTGTAATCTGAGTCTAAGTATACCGTTCCTGTAATCTTTGTTTTTTTCTGAAAATGTCTAGTTTTTGTTAATGTTAAGTAAGATGCATATCACATTGGATGGTGGGGAGTTGGAAGCAGGGCCTGGCATTGTGCTGCCCCCACCCAAGGTTGTCTGCTCCTGCCTTCCCCCTCCCAGCCATCCGTTGTCCAAGTCCATGTCCCTGATCCCTTATTACAGCCCTGTGTGGCTGTTGTTCTGCCACTTGCCTTCCCGCCTTCTCTGAACAGTTAGCTTGCTGCCCCATCCACCTCCTCCCTATCCTCTGTTGTCTGAATCCATGGACTAGCCTCTTCCCTCCTGCCATGCATGGCCTGATGTGCTGCCACTGCCCTCCATTTAGCAGGATGTACCAATCCACTCCTCCTGCCCTCTATTGCCCTATGCTATGCCCCATCATTGACCTCCTGCGTTGCCTCTGTGCTTAACTTGCCGCCCCTATTCTCCTTCCCCATGCCCTCCGATGTCTGTGTGCCTGCCCCAGCTCCATTCTTTTTGCCTACCATGTCAGATGACTGTAACCTGTCCCTGCCACCTCCACCCTGCCTGTCCACATTCCATGACCCTATCCCCTTCCTCATGTCCTCCATGGTCCATTTTACATGTGCATGCCCCTGCACCCTCCCTGCCAATACCTGTAGCCTTAATCAGGAAAACCACCAGTCTCAGGTACCACACACTCGTGGTCCACATATCCACGGCCGGGCCAGCCATATTAAATCCAGAAAAAGGGTTGCCCCCATACGGAAAAGACTCTCAGGTGGATTCAAATTCATTTAATGAGGGTGAAGCGAGCAAAGAAGCGTCAAGATGCCTAGAATCAGAGCCGGGTGTGTTTGGGGCTTCCACGCCCTTGTTCACATGCTAGGCAAAGAGTCAATAGTGAGAACTGCAGTCACATGTTTTTCTTGGGGCCTATTTTGAATGATGTGGATTTGGCAGCGGACTCAGATATGAGACAGTTTCAATTCAACCCACTGGGGTAAAAATTGCTTATTTTGAGAGCGATACCAAAACTCACTGGGGTATACTTATGCAGCACCACAAGCACCATGATGCTTCGTACTTTGCAGGAAGAAGCATTGTGGGCGGGACACTGGTTTGAAATGTATCAGGTGACTGCATCTTTTTGTTGTTTGACTCTTGCCAGGTGTGTGAACAAGGGCATGGGAGCCAGAAACATGTCAGGCCGCATTGGAACCGATTTCCTGCTCATGCTGTAATCACTGCATTCTTCAATAAAGGAGTTATAAGGTACCTGGGAGAGTGACTCCTTTGCGGGCATCCTTTCGTTTTTGATATATCCACATATATTTACATATATAGACAATCAGTGCATCAGGCCTACTAGTAGCGTTTAATTTACAGGCCTGGGCACATACAGTGGACTTTACTAGGGTCTTCTAGCTAAATTAAATATGCCAATTGTGCATAAACCAATCTTACCATGTTTAGAGGAGTGAGCACATGTACCTCAGCACTGGTTAGCAGTGGCTCAGTGCCCAGAGTCTTCGCCAATGAAAACAGTATATCAAAAACTGAAGCAAAACAGGCAGAATGTTTTGGGGAAAATCGCCCTAAGGCTGACAGTTCGAGCACACCTAGCATGGCAAAAATGAAAGTCTTTAGCAGTTTTAAAAACAATTTTTAGGGAATTTAGAAAAAAGGTATATGACCAGCAAGGGGATCATTTACATTAAGGTTTAAATATTTATAAATATCTCTAATGCCCCAAAATGTGACATATACAGAGTCAATAAAAAAAATAGTAATAAAACCCAAACTATCAATGTAGATTAATACAAATTCTTCAGCAAACAGATACAAACAGATGCACATAATGTAAGTATTTTACAAATAGGTTTTATCATGCAAAAAGTCATTAGCAGATGAACAATGGGTGCATGGTCAGAAACAATCATTCATTCATCATGTATTTACAAGATACATTTAAAATGATTTGCTGGCCATAGATCAATGTTTGACCAGTCCCCTCTTTATGTGGAATCAGTCCATTGTGTAGAGCTGATGATTCATGGATGTGGATTCCAGAATTCATTTACAAAGAATAAGTAGAACCATATTTGGCATTTCTGTCTCTATTGTCAGCAATATGTGAGAAAATCCTCAGGACAGTATTGTCTAAGGCAGATTTTTATTGATTTCTAATCAAATATTTTTGAGGGTTTTTTAAGTATATGTAATTATATATTTGTTTAAGATTTGTATATCAGCATTTAGAAGTTATAAGGTTATGGGTAAGCTCTGCGGAATCATTCAGGCACGAGCAAGGCAGCACCATTGCTTTATAACAGCATTATTGGATCTTGATGGGACTCCCATTGATCTAGGCTTGATTTGTTCCAGTCGTCACAGGAATAAAGCCCAGCCATAAAAGTGGGTCAGAATATCAATTAAACAAGTGGGGCAACTCTGGGTCATAGGACTTTTGTGGATTCCTACAGATGTTGTCAGTTTCCATCACAGAAATGTAATGATGATGTGTGATTTTAGGTACATTTTGAGGTTTGGAGGGCATTGTTGGTGGGAAAACTTCATGGGATCCACACAAGGCACACAGACTACCCTGGAATCCCCTAGAAGTTTACTTTTCAAAAATGTGTAGGTTTGATGGGCTTCTTTCAGTGGCTGCTGAGCACGTCCCCAAATACCAAAGCTACCCCTATAATTAATCTCTCCAAACAGTACGTTAGAGCCTTTTGTGTGGCAGTCTCTTGTCCCTTCCACTCAAATGGGGCACTGTTCCCATGTGTAGAACCTCAATGTGGTAGAAATCGTGGGACTCCCCCGTAGATTTCAGGTCTTCTGTCACAGAAATGTGAGGAAAATGTGAGTTTTAGTTTAAGTTTGAGGTTTGGAGGGGATTCTGGGTAAAAAACCCTAGTGAGAGCCACATAAAGTCCACCCTATCCTGAATTTCCATTAAAAAATGTTGAAGATTTTCTAGGTTTCCTGAGATGCCAGCAGAGTTGGAGACCACATTTCACAGCTGACCACCTTAAAAAAAAGGTTGGTTTTTTGAGAAAAATGTGATAGATCTACTATGTTGTGTTTTGGATCATTTTACTTGGTGGATACTAGACTTAACCACAGAAGTGAGGTAATAGTTTTTCTGGGAGACTTGGTAGATTCCTAGGAGGTAGAAAATGTGAGGCTCCCCAAGAAATCCACATATTTTCCTCATAAAGCCGTGAGGCAAATATGTGTTCAAATTTTGAGCTTTGCAAGGTCTTCTGGATAGCAAAACATGGGCATAGCCATGCTAGTCACCCCACCATGGATTCACTTGGATGTATACTTTTTTTTAAAATACAGTTTTGCTATGTTTCCGTAGGTGATGCTTGAGCTAGAGTTAAAAATCTACAGCCACCTACAGTGCAAAAGTAGGGTCGGTTTCAGTGGAAAAATGTAAAGTGTCCAAGCTGTGCAGTTGACCCTTTCTTGTCATGGGCACTGTGCATGCCCATATGAGTGAGATACTATTTTTATCAAGAGACTTGGGTGGAGAAGTGTGGCTCAATGGTTAGAGCAGGCAGACCTTGATGCAGAGCTCTGGCCAGGGACCAGGGTTCAATTCCCGCCTCGGGGGTCTCCGGCTCATTAATTCCCTGACTGGATATTCTCGCCTCAGTGCCTGTTCTGATCATGGGTCCCACGCTGCAACTCTGGGCAATAGCTTGCTTATTCTCCACAACTGCCCCAAAAGCGCTGGGATGCTTGGCTGCACCTGGGGGGTGCCCAGGAGTGGACATTTCCCAGGAAAGCCAGGAAGGGTTCCTAAGCGGTATACAGACAGCGCCGGGACACCTCCGGTGGAGGTAGCTGTGCGCTTTACAAATTCCGACATTTACATGCTGAGTGGTTGGAAATATGTTGCTCTCACAGATTCCATATATTTTCCGTACAGAAATGTGGGCAAACTATGTATTTTTAGTCAAAGTTTAAGGTTTGCAAGGGTTTCTGGGTAAGACAGGCTGGAGCAAACTACTCAAGTCACCCCACCCTGGATTTGCCCCGAGGTCTACCATGCAGGTTTTCTAAGTTCTCTCGGTGATGTCTGAGCTTGAACCCAAAATCCACAGCTACCCACTTTGCAAAAAAAGTAAAGATTCAGTTTTAGAAGAAACATGTGATGTGTCCAATTTGCGTTTTGGGCCCTTTCTGGTCAAGGCCACTATGCTTATTCACACAACTGAGGAGCCATTTATATTAGTAGACGTGTAGGAACACATAATATCAATAAATCAATCAATCACTGCATTTCTAAAGCACGCTACATACCCGTGAGGGTCTCCAGGTGCTGGGGGGAGGGGGGGCACTACTGATTGAAGAGCCAGGTCTTGAGAAGTCTTCTGAAGGCCAGCAGGTCCTGAGTCTGTCGTAGGCTGGTAGGGAGAGTATTCCAGGTCTTGGCAGCAAGGTAGGAGAAAGATCTTCCGCCGGCGGTGACTTTCCGGATACGAGGAACTGAGGCGAGGGCGAGGTTGGCTGAGCGGAGGCTTCGGGTGGGGGTGTGGAAGCTGAGTCGGTTGTTGAGGTATGTGGGTCCGGTTTTGTGTAGTGCTTTGTGTGCGTGGATGAGGAGTTTGAAGGTGATCCTGTTGTTGACGGGGAGCCAGTGGAGGCCTATCAGGTGGGGTGTGATGTGGCTGCATTGGGGGACGTCGAGGATCAGTCGTGCTGAGGCGTTCTGGATTCGAGGGCGTTTCTGTAGTCGAGTCTGCTGGTGACGAGGGCCTGGGTGACAGTTTTTCTCATGTCGAGGGGGATCCATTTGAAGATCCTGCGGAGCATTTGGAGGGTGTTGAAGCAGGATGCGGAGACGGCGTTGACTTGCCTGGTCATGGAGAGGGTGGAGTCGAGGATGACCCCCAGGTTGCGTGCGTGGTCTGTGGGTTCCTGGGCTGAGCCTAGCGTTGTGGGCCACCAAGAGTCGTCCCAGGCTGATGGGGTGGGTCCGAGAATGAGGACCTCCATCTTGTCTGAATTCAGCTTCAGTCTGCTGTCCTTCATCCAGTCGGCTATTCCTCTGTGGAGGTTGGCTTTGGTGGTGTGGGGGTCTTCGGTGAGGGATATGATCAGCTGGGTGTCGGCGGCGTAGGCGATGATGTTGAGGTTATGTTGTCGTGCGACGTGGGCGAGCGGCGCCATGTAGGTATTGAACAGCGTTGGGCTGAGGGAGGACCCCTGTGGGACGCCGCAGATGATCTCTGTGGTGTTTGAGCGGAATTGTGGGAGGCGGACGCTCTGGGTTCTGCCGGAGAGGAAGGATGTGGTCCAGGCCAGGGCCTTCTCTTGAATTCCGGTGTCATGGAGGTGTGCTGATAGGGTTCGGTGGCAAACTGTGTCAAAGGCTGCTGATAGGTCCAGGAGGATGAGGGCGGCTGTTTCTCCTTCGTCCATCAGGATCCTGATGTCGTCATTGGCGGTGATGAAGGCAGTCTCGGTTCTGTGGTTGCTACGAAACCCGGATTGGGAGGGGTCCAGGAAGTTGTTGTCTTCGAGGTAGTGGGTTAGCTGTTTGGTGACGATCTTCTCTGTCACTTTTGCCGGGAACGGGAGCAGGGAGATGGGCTGGAAGTTCTTGAGGTCCTTGGGGTCCGCGTTGGGCTTCTTCAGAAGGGCGTTGATCTCGGCGTGCTTCCAGCTTTCCGGAAAGATGGCTGTCTCGAAGGAACTGGTGTCGGTGTTGAAGCTGTCGTGGATGTCGGAGATCTTGCGGTGAAAGAAGGTGGCCAGGGAGTCGCACAGGTCTTGTGATGGTGGGATGTCGTTGGTGTTGGAGCTGGGGTTGGAGAGTTCTTTCACGATGTTGAAGAGCTCTTTGGTGTTGTGTGTGTTGTTATCTAGGTGGTCCTTGAAGGTGGTCCTCTTGGCGGTTCTGATGAGTTGGTGGTGTCTGCGGGTGGCGCTCTTGTGGGCTGTGTGGCTGTCTGGTGTTTGGTCGTGGAGCCATTTCTTCTCCAGCTTCCGACAAGTGCGCTTGGTGTGGTTGGTTGTGGAGGTCTTGAGAGGGGCGAGGGTGTTGGCGCAGTCGTTGATCCATTGTTTGAGGTTGGTCGCAGTGGTGTCTGGGTCGGTGGGGTCGGGGGGTGGTCTCAGGGTGAGGGTGGTAGTCAGTTGGTCCTTGGTGACCTTGCCCCAGCAGCGGCGTAGAAGCTGTTGGGTGCGGTGGTGTGTGGTGGGTTTCCTGAAGGTGAAGTGGACGCATCTGTGGTCAGTCCGGTGGGGTTCGGTGGTGTGGTTGAAGGAGACGTAGGGGCTTGGTGAAGATGGGGTCCAGCGTGTGTCTGGCGGCGTGGATGGGTGTCGTCACGAGCTGTTTGAGTCCGAGGTTGGTGAGGTTGTCGATCAGGGCGGTGGAGTTGTCGTCATTGTTGTTCTCGAGGTGGAAGTTCAGGTCCCCGAGGAAGATGTAGTCCATGGAGGCGAGGGCATGGGTGCTGACGAGGTCGGCGATGGTGTCGCTGAACTGTGGTCGTGGTCCGGGAGGTCTGTAGACGAGTTTTCCTCTGAGGGTGGTGTTGGGGTCGGTGTGGATCTGGAAGTGCATGTGCTCGGTGGTGGTGAGGGTGTCGTCGGTGTTGGTCGAGACTCTGAGGGTATCCTTGTGGATGATGGCGATTCCCCCTCCCACTCTGTTGGTGCGGTCTCTGCGGGAGATCTTGTAGCCCTGTGGGATGGCTATGGCGATGTCTGGTGCTGAGGTGGCATTCAGCTAGGTCTCCGTCAGGAAGGCGACGTCGGGGGCGGTGGAGTCTAGGAGGTCCCAGAGTTCGATGGCGTGCTTGCGAGCGGAGCGGGTGTTGAGGAGGATACATCGGAGGTGGTTGGGTTCTCTGGTTGGTGGTTTGCTGGGCTGGATGCTGGTGAATCTGCAGTTCCGGCAGGCAAAGGGTCCTTGGGTGTGCTTCGGGGTGGCCCGGTAGCAGGGGTGGCCTCCAAGAGGGGACGAGCGCAGACAGGCTTGCCTTTGGCGCACCTTTGGCACGCCAGTGGCGCGCTCGCTGCGTGCGTCCGCTGCTCTTCCGCTTGGTGACCTCCATAAGAGGCGAAGTGGGAGGTAGGAGCAGCTGGGAGGCAGGAGCGGGGTGGCCATTGGGCGAGGAACACAAGGCAAAAGGGGGTGGGGCCACAGGGGAGCAGCGGTGGGAAGCGGAGTGCGGGGGGGCCCGGAGGGCAATGGCGCGAAAAGGAGCACCTAGAGCAGACAATTAGAATAAGTACAAAAAATGAAAAAAGACAAAATTACAGGATGGGGAAAGGAGACAAGGTTAGACAAAGTGATAGTGGCAGTCACCAGGGGCGGCGAACCCTCGGTCAGGGGCAGCAGCGGGGAGACACAGGCACCCAGGAGAAGCCGTGCGGTTTGGGGAGTGACCCGAGGTCAGGTCGCACTCACTGCCACGCGGTGACCTCCATAAGAGGCCAAGTGGGAGGGAGGAGCAGCTGGGAGGCGGGAGCGAGGGGGCCAATGGGCGAGGGACACGAGGCAAAAGGGGGCAGGGCCGCAGGGGAGCAGCAGCGGGAAGCGAGGGACGGGGTGGCACGGAGGGCAATGGCGTGTAAAGGAGCACCTAGAGCAGAAAATTAGAATAAGTACAAAAAATGAAAAAAGACAAAATTACAGGATGGGGAAAGGAGACAAGGTTAGACACAGTGACAGTGGCAGTCACCAGGGGCGGCGAACCCTCGGCGAGCAGCAGCAGCGGGGAGACACGGGCATCCAGGAGGAGCCGTGCGGCGTGGGGAACGAGGTCAGGTCATACTAGTAGAATATTTGGTATTGCAATTAGATTTCTCTGCATTTCACTGAATCGCCTGCTAGTACAGGCTCCCACACATTCTGAGAATTACAAATAACCACTGCTCCTAAACTCTACTAAAGGTATCTATTTAAGAAATACATATTTGTCCATGATACCCAGTTTTCACTCTTTATATTTAACCATATGAATTGCTCTTTACTTGGTTATTTTACAACCTGCAAACCCTATATATCACTGCAACCAGAAGGATATATATTGCACTGAAATGGTATATTGCTTTTGTGAATCGGCAATCCTGACAAAGTTACAGATAGAAAAAGTGTCATTAATGGCTGTTTTTTCCTACTCATTTTCACTGTTGACAGTTAGTTTATTGAAGGGATGTACACAAATAACCCGTTGCTGAATTTAAAATGCAGTATACTTTTTAGAAATCTATAGATTTCTGGGATTACCCATGAATTTCAGAGCAGTTCCACCTCAAAATAGATGTAGGTTGTAAGCGCAAACATTTGGAAAAATGGGCTACTTCTTTGAAAAAAACGAACTGCTAAAAAAATAGTTTTTTTATTCATCTCTGGTTGTTACTGAAAGCTGGGATGATAGTAACTTTATACCAACAAAAAGAGAGATAGGGAGAGTTATGGAACACCCCTTTTATTACCCGGTTAAGTCTGTCTAACAAGAAAAAATGGTCCTATGATATTAATAAGACCACACAAAGGAGCAACGGAGACTGGCCTCACTTAGGTCAGTTAGGAAAGCCCTCACTCACCACCTGGTGGTGACATGCTTCATCATTGGGCCCCACTAAAGAGGCCGAGTGCCTCTTTAGTGTGCTTCAACGCCAGGTGTACTGCGGAGCAGGTTTTGTGAGTTCAGGCGTGCAGTGAAAATAAATTATATAGTAGTGAAAGAATTAAAAATGTCTTCAGTGTATCCAAAATATATTTATTGTTTGACCACTAGGTAAGTAAGTAAGTAAGTGTAGGAAAGTAGTTTAATTGAGTGGTTATTTCCAAAATTAATTATGTGTCAGTCAACATGTTTCTGCCTTCAAAACGGTGTAAATTACCAGGCATTCGTCAGGACTAAAAAAGTGCACTAAACCCTGGCGGTATGAGCACGCTAAGGCCCATCCTAACCTAGGGACGTGAATAGTGAAAAGAGTAAAAAAAGTGCAAAGAGGAAGAGGTTTCTCTTCCGGGTTACTCCAGGTTTAGGAGGCTTACCAAATTAGGTTTCTGCACTTATATGGTGTGTTCAAGGTACACCATGGGTCACGGGAGGGGGGTGGTAGCGTAATTGGCAGACCGCCCTCGATGCCAGGCACCCTCTGTATGCCTCAGGCACCCTCAAACCGGACCCCGACGGTCTTATTAATACCAAATGATAGTAACTTTAGCACATCAAACCTTTTGTTGATGCCATTTTTAAGAAAAATCCTAGACACTTTTATGCAATACACTTTGTTTCCTATTTTTCGTGGAAAACTCAAAATGTAGCTATATTTTCATTATTTTCTCAACCCCCTTCAGCAGAATCCACCTCTCATGTGTGCCTTTAGAATACTCAAGATGATGAAAAAATGGATCCAAATTTGGCATGGATACCAAAGCACAAACCGCCCAAAATATCCAGGAAAAAGCTGAAGCACTGAATTGGAGAGCTAACATTTTTTTTATCTCTGATTCTCTTCAATAGATTGCTAATTACTTTATTTTTCTTGTTCGCATCACAAATGCTATAGGTCCTATATGTGATGTAACACACGTTTATTTGGAATGCCTATGTAAAACGTATTGTGCCCCATCAGGCCTGTTTCGTGCTATATAAATCAGTAGAAATAAAAAAAATACACAAAACAAAGAAATAAAATTCGCACTTTTGCCAGACCAATAGGGGACCTATATTTTCCAGGGGCATTATTAATAGGGAAGCAGTATAACAGTGCTCGAGGGTCTATGCTACGTGAAATTCAATTCAAACTGGTCCTAGTGACCCTTAATGGTCTGACCTATTACACATGGAGATAACCTACTACAACCAGTATCAATGTCAGGCCAACTGCTTATAGGGAAAGGTTGTGAATGGAAGGTACAGAGGGAAATGAGTAGAGCAGCACAACTGCTTACAATGAAACGTGAAAAAACAAGTAAAGAAGAAATAAAAGAAATGAAAGAGACAGAAAAGATTAATATGTGATAGGCTAGTGATTGAGAGAAAAAAAGGAAACTCATCTCAGAGGGAAATAATGTCATCTACTTAACTTTTTATCCCAGCACCAGAGTTCTGTTGAGAAATATGTTGCATATTCACTGCAACAATACTTTAGAATGAGGATGCTGTAGTGTTGCTGATAATTTTCCTGACAAAAGAGGCAACTCCATCTACAAGAGAGCGGAGGAACCCATGACTGGGGTTCCAAAATCCTCCCATCCTCACCGGAGACCTAGGCTGAAAAGTAATAATAATAATATAATAATAATAATAATAATAATCCACATTTGTAAAGCATGAACAATCACCCGTAAGGGTCTCCAGGCACTGGGGGCCGTCGGGAAGATTAAGCGAGCTATTGCCCAGAGTCACATTGTGCTGGGCTAATCTGCCAATGGTGCCGCGGATCGAACCCCGATCCCCAGTGGCGCAAGGAAATGACACCCTTCATACTTTCCCACTACCTAGACGCTGCAGCTGCATCCCAAATGTGAGTCTGTAGAGCATTGACCCTAAGGTGGTAGATCTGGGGAGTTATCAGGGTCAAATCAGAGTCTAAGTCATTATGTGGGAAAGGTATGTGTTCTGAGTAAACCACAATATGTAACCTAATAATATTAATATAGCCTTATAGCCCGCCGTAGAGGGCTATACCGGCTATTAAAGGCCCTCTCCAGCGTTAAAGGCCCCGAGCCGAAGGCAAGGGCCTTTAACAAGGGTGAGGGACTTTAATAGCGGTATATCCCATCTACGAAGGGCTATAAGGCTATTAGAACATTCTGTCACTAGAGTACAGAATGTTCTAACAAAAAAAACAAAGCCTTTTGGGAGCGTGAGGGATTGGAATCCCCTCAGGTTCCCTGAAGCCTTTGTTCACAGCCAGAGCTGTGAACAAAGAAACATTGGAATGTTGGAGCTCCGGGCTTATACCAGCCATTACAAGCCCGGAGCACTCCATTGTTTTCAATGGAGCTCCCAACATTCCAATGTTCAAATGATGATTAAAACAGACATGTCCATTTATTTTCACTTGCTGATGAGGAAATACCATGTAACACATTATGGGTTTCTGTTCACTAAAGTACAAACGTTTTTTCTTTCTAAACAGGTGATGTTAAAGGAGACTCCCTGATTGCACTTTCCTATGGCCCCCACATATATTACACTCTCCCAGCCTGTGAGTATTTCAACAAGATCACCTTTGCTTGCTCAGATGATAAATCCATCCAGGAGGTACAGAAATGGCTGAAAAATGAACCTGATGCCTTGGACTCGAGTCGTATAATAAAGAAGATTTGTGAGCTTCAGGGCTGTGGGTAAGGATCAAACTTTTCTACATTATTTGCCTCTTTGACGTCTCATCTTATAACCCTTAGAAAGAATGTGTGGATGATAAAGTAAAGTTAACTCACCAAGGGGGAGTTTAAGAAGATGAAAGTGCTAATAGCACAGCACAGATAGAGGTTTGAAAAAAGGACAATCTTCTTTGCACTATACCTGGTCTTCCATGATACCCTGACTCCCTTACTCACAATTCTATGTTCTAGTAAATACTCCCAGGACTAGGAATCTGGTTGTACCAGATATAATAAAACTACTTAGGGACGTCTGACCTGTGACTTCATCGTTTTAATGCCAACAAGTGGCCACCAGTGACCTCAGAGGTCTCTAGATGCGCATTCTGATGGTCTCTGTGTTGTTTACTGACAAATTGGACTTTTTATCGCAGCGTTCCATTGGCTATTTGTGATTTCAAGTCTGTCGGATGCAGCTGGTCATTCGGTCAGTCTTGACGCATTGCTATTGTACTGGTTAATGCAACTGCAATGGGATGCCAATTCATAAGTCCACACTTTGACTGCTACCGCCCTCCGGTGAGACGGCGCATTGTAAAAAGGCCAAGTTAAGAGCAAGAGGTCAATTTATTAGGACAGGTTGCAGCTAAACAATATTGCAACATCAAACAAACCCACCTCACTAATGCAAAGTCCATATAGCCCTTCCCATCCTAAAACCTACCCTCCAATATGCACACACTCCCAACCAATGATCCCAGCATTCAACCCACCTCCCCTTTCCTTCCATTTACCGTATATTCACAACTGACCCGAGCATCACTCTGCTGGCCTCCTTCTGCAAAGGAAATCCAGCACGTCCCCAACCCATCCAAACTAGCATGTGGGCCCCCAGCTTGACTGTCACCCAGGAAATCCCTGCACAGGTGCTTTCCCTGTCCCCACCCCATAAACCAATGCTATTTGCCACATTGGTTGTCTCTAAAACAGACATTATAGGCTTTGTGACTGTCACATAAGTGTCAACCTTCACTCACCACCATTTTACTGCCAGCTTTTTTGCCAGTTTGTTGCATATCTCATTGTTCTCATCCAGATGAATTATCAACACATCTGAACAGGGTCTCATTCTTACAAACTCAAAAAGCCATGGAAGCAGTTGGCCCCATTCCATACTACCTTTTCCCCAATGTTCAATTTTAAATTCAGTTGGATCAAACCCAAATTAGCTCCACAAGGACGAATCTCCACCTGCTTTGTAGCCCATTTAACAGGTAAATGCCCCATGATCCATATGGAGAAGAATGCCATAACTGATCCAGCAGCACAACCTGGGACAAAAAGGGGGTATCTCTTTGTGCCTAATGTATCGCTGACAAAAGTCTGAAGCTTATCTCCCCAATCGCATAACCTCTTTCAGAGAGAAACTCAATTTGTTAGCTTCTGATGCAGTCCCAAATCTAACAAAGTGCATATCAAAATATTCTGACTTTTTACTCTCTTGCACCAAAATGTTCGCTACCTGCCATTTTGAAATCCTCTCAGGCACACACCGCACAAGGTTAAGATCAATGATGTTCCTTTCCATTCCACTTCACTTGGTTCCATCCCATTTGGCCTGCCAACCCCCAAAATCTCAGAAATTCTAAAAGCTCTAAAAAACACCCATAACATGCATACAGCCAGATGCATCAACAGATGGAATTGCGATTCCTAAATAGCGATTTTTAAGGAAGTGGTGTGGCTCACTGGTTAGACACGGCAGACCCGGAAGCAGAGGACGGCCCGGGACCAGGGTTCTATTACCGACGCGGCAGGGTCGTGGACCAGGGTCAGCGGACTCGATAATTCTCGCCTCTGTGCCTACTCTAACCAGGGGTCCCCCTCCACAACTCTGGGCATTAGCTTGCCTCATCTCCACAACGGCCCCCCACATACGCCGGGGATGCCTGGTTTCACCTTGGAGATACCCAGTAGGGACCATCTCACAGGGAAAGCCAGGACGGGTGCCCCAGCGGTCTACAGAGCAGAGATACTCCTTCGGGAGTTGATTCTAGCGCTTTAGAAACCCACAATCAATCAATCAATCAATCACAATCAATCGCTATTTAGGAATTGCAAAAGCCTATGCATGTAGGAATCGCTATAAAAATTGCGATTCCTACACTTTCCTTAATTGTGACTCGCAAATTGCAAATCACAATTAAGGAATACCTCCCCATTCATTCCTATAGGCCAGAGGCCCATAGGAATGAATGGGAAGACATTCTCAATTTGCGATTAACAATTAGCGAATCGCAAATTGAGAATGCAATTTCAAGGGTGCAGGGGTGTCCAAAGGACACCCTGTTGCACCCCTGAAATCTGCATATGGGTACATCTTGCACACACACACATGCCATAAGGGCATATGTGTGTGTAAAATGGAATTTAAAAATGCACTTTAGTGCATTTTTCAATGTTTTTGCAAATTACAATTAAGTTCAACTTCATGGTAATTTGCTACTCCTATTTGCGAAATCGCTATTTGTTTTAGTTTGATGCATTGCATTTAAAGAATCTCAATTTGGGATTCCTTAAATGCAATCGCAATTTAAGGTATCTCAATTTAGAGATTCCTTAATTGCGATTTTTGCATTTGGGATGATGCATCTCAATTGCAAAAATACCGGTCGCAAAGGGGCAGAGTTTGCGACCGTTTTTTAGGTTGATGCATCTGGCTGATAGTTTCATCAGCAAAATGTAAACACTGCTGAAACATACTGCTAATAAACCCCAGACCCACAACAATATCCTGGGTATCATAATAGGCTTTCTTTGACTACACCTTACCTGCTCTCTAAGGCAGCCCTGCAACATCTTCCTACCCATTTTCATTCATTGGGTTCATGACCCCAAAAGAATTTGCCATAAAAGGCAATAACTGTCAAATTGTCCCCTATTGTAGCTGCTAACATCCCCTTCTCAATGTTAAGCATAGTGACATAGGAACTTTTAGCACGCTTGTCTGGAGTCTGACTTAGCATTCTGTGCAAGTTAATTTTCTACCGGACCTACAATTGTTAGTCTCCCAAGTCACAAATAATACTGGTATCCTGGTCTTCACTGCTTCCACTCCGGGTGCCAAAACTATGAAATATATGCCACTGTGAACAAGATAATGTGCCTGCGATGTTATCATTCACAAATGCCACATGTGTAGCTCTAAATGCAATGTTTTGCATGAGGCAAACAAGAATAAAACATTGCAAGTTTTTCAAAAGATTCTTGTCATTTGCTTTCTAACCATTCAACAATGCTACAACTGTTTTTTATTGCCCACAATAAAAGTCACTTAGTATTTGACCCACAGACCAAGGGCCACCAATAGGGGGAAACAGTCTTAAAAATGCCACACTCCTTCTGTCTTTCAAACACTTCTGAGGTCACCTTTCAGAGCACCCATCCATACCCACAGCTGCAAAGGAAATCTGGGCTAGCCAAGTAAATTCAAAATCCAGTGACTGCATTGTCACACCATTGAAATTCCTCAAAAAGAACAACCAAAACTTCAAGATATGCTCTCACTGCAGAAGAAAACCTCATTCTGTAATACATTAGTATAATGCCTGATGTAAAAAAGCCTAGTCTCAGTGAAATGGATGTTCTTACCACTATTCATGCGAAGTTCAAATGACCCAGCAAATCTCCTACCTGTCATAATGCCAACTTCAGGGCAGCTATCTCTTCCTTCAGCATCAACATCATCTCCTGTATCTTAGCCAGCAGCAACCTGACTTCCATATTGACTGCATCCAGCTCTGTAAAAGGTTCCTACGCAATTAGTAGGACTGTGTATTAGATCAACAAAACTTCACAATCTAGTGACTGAGCCTACTCATATCATCAGTAAATATTAGCTTTGGCTAGCTCACGGCACTGCATCTAAAACCCTAAGCTTCCAGAGTTATAGTTTTTGTTGGTAACCTCAAACATGACCACTCCGATTCCCAAGAAATTTGATGAAAGAGATATTACCCTTTCATTTATCACTTTTGCATGCCCAAGGTGTCACAATGAAAAGATGTGCGAAAAAATGTGAAATCCATATTGAAAAGATCTAATACTTGTAAATAAAACATGAGCTGGGATTATTTAGAAGATGAAGCACTTCATTGTTAAATGCATTTTTGGAATGGTAAAAAATACTAAGAGTTCAAATGCTTCTAACGTTACTCCTATGTATCACCAACACCTCTACACTAGTGATATCAGACCAGGAGTGTGACCCACCACCAACTTCCTAACTCTGAGTGGGACTGAGCTGTGCTCTGGTCCAGTTCCTAGTGGCCGCCTGGGAGGAACACCCAGAGGCCTTGCAACTGAAAATACCTTGGGCCGCCTGGAGGTGCCCAAGACGGAGACAGCGTGGATGACACAAGGGCGCCCACCCAATGCTGAAGAGACTTGAAATCTTGAGGGCCTCCGTATCTGTTCCATGTGGCCCCACCATACACCCCCTTCCCACAGGTGACTGTCCTCTGGACTGATGGGGGATAGACTGCCTAAAATAATTTACCACATGGCTGTCTGAAGAAAGGTGGGGAGAGTGAGGTGGCATGGATATCCTTTGGTTCCTCTGGGATGTGGAGGAGCGTCTTTTTCTGTCTCTAGGGTCCTACAACTGAGCCTCCACCATCTCAGCTTGATACCACTGTACCACAAAGTCGGCTACTCTCCTTCTCCATCTGGCCAGTCCTATTGCATCTTCCTTGTGGCCTAAAAACCTGCTCTCCTGGTCTAGGCCTGACAAAGAACATGTTACTATGCTATGCTCTAAAGCCGCTAAAGACAATCCAGTCATGTCACTTTGGACCAAAGCTGTGCCGGCGGACCCAGCAGTGCCACACTCCCCCCAGGCACCAGAGACAGAGTCTTAATCCTCATCCCCAATCACACAAGGCTATATGGAGCGTTACCTGCAGGAGATTCGTTCAACATTAGCTCCCTCAAGGAATAGGTTAAATCATGCCTCCGGGATATCCGAAAGAAGTATCTGACACAGGAGAGCAAGGGGAAGATCTTGAACGTACTGTGGACGCATGATCAAAAGACCAAGAGATGCTGTGGCGGAGGAAAATGGCCTTAGAGGACACATTGAAGAGAAAAGGTACAAATCAAGCAGGAGGATTTGAAAAACAGGAGCTGTTGGAATAACATCCGCATTCCGGGATGCCTTGAGGTATGGAGGGTGATGACATCAAGCTATTCATGGCAGACCTACTCCAGAACATTTGAGGAGAGGACGCCTGCCCACTGACTCTTGAAAAAGGCACATAGGGTGGCCAAGGCCCGCAGGCACAAGGGCATGGTACCAAACATCCTGACCAGAGTATACCTCTTTACTGAGAAAAAAGCGGCGGTACTACCAGCTGTCAGAGTCAAACCTGAGCTGGTATTCGGTGGACTTCCCATACAAGCTTTCTGACGCCTATAACACTGCAGAAGCAATGAGAATTCAAACCGGTAACTGTCAAGCTCTGCAACATGGGAATCTGCTATCAATTGGGCCATCCCTTTACCCTCTTATTTATGTGGGCGGTCCGACGCCGGTCACTTTAATCACTTACGGAGGCAAAGCAGCTCGTAAGCCTTCCAGATGACACTAGTACCAGTACTGATCCTCTAGTACGAGACCCATCCGGAAGAGGTCTCCATCTGGTCTGGACCAGGGTCAAATCAAAACATCACGACAAACAGAAGAGTCCACACAGGAAGCTAATAGGGACTTTAGAGATCATCTCCACAGCCTCTGCAGGGAGGTGTCTCCCGTGTGCTCTACGGTGGGCTCTCTATGAACACAAACACCCTACTCCTTAGGTGTGGCTTACTATGCCAGTGGAATCACTACCTATGAACTCACTGCCATTTTACTGTCACTGCTGGAACTCGGGGATTGGGAGGGACTTATTATCTACTCGTCAAAATGGTCCGCGGTCCCCCCTGATGTCTATCCCCTGATGACTCTTCCCCTTCAGCAGGTCCAGAGCACCCAGTGCCAGCCTCCGCAATGTGTGGAAGACACTGTTGGTGCCTTTTGGTCCGTTGATAACATTTGTTGTAATTTGTTTTAGGCTGCAAGTGACCTCTGCCAAGAGTAAAAAGGGTCACACCCAATCACAAGGCAGGGCCCACAGGCTAGCATGATATGGCTTCCCCCTTATGCCACCATCCACAACTGATTCCCAATGCCAGGAGCTTAACAAGGGTTCTTTTAGGATCTTTTCCCCTGGGGCCAGGGTGGGGGGTGTCCTTTCCCTTACACATAGGCGCACTGCGCTCCTTTCTTTCCTGCTGTGGAGTGCCATGCATACTTCAGTAGACTACAAGTAGATGATGGGAGACATTAAATGAATACATCTGAATGTGCAGAGCTTAAACTCTCCAAATGCAAGCACATCTGGTGATATCTACTGCAACATGATGCTGATTTCATCCTCTTACAGAAGAACAACTTGAGGTTTGACTGCCACCGCATGGTGCACCCAAGATATCCTAAGCACCATTGGGAGTATACAAACAAGAAAACACTTGGAGTGGGCATCCTTTGCAATGCAGGCTTTTAGACCTCGGTCACTAAAACGGTGCAGTTGGGGAGGGGCACTGCCTCATACTTTACCTTCTTTGGGTACATCAGACTCTTACACTGTTTAACATCTATCCATCGAACACCTCCCAAGATGCATACCTCAAGCAGAATTTACACGAACAACCAGAGGGGTGGAAGATGACATATTAGTTTGTGGAGACGATAACCTGGTATGGGACCCCACTCAGGACCATAGTGGAGTCACATACCAGCATACAGAAGCCATATCTACATACCTTAAACGGCATAATGAAAACCTGAGCCTAGTGGATGCATGGTGTTACAAACATCCAGACATGCGGGACTGTTCGATTTACTCACACGTACACACTCTTTACTCCCGCATTGACTACGCCCTTGCTTCCCACTCTCTCCTTTACTGCCTACCCACCATTGAGCTGTCGGATATCTCCATCTTGCACCACGCTAACTAAGAGCTTACATGGGAGGGGGTAGCCATCCCTCAAAGATCCAGCCATCTTGATAATTGCCCCCACACCTCCTGCTGGACCTGGTAGATGTAGCTGACATCCAGAAAGGCATTACAGAATACTTCTCCCTAAATTTTCCCTTTGGGATCCCCTCTGCATATCCTTTGGGATTTTTTTAAAGCCAACATCCGGGCATGAACACATCTATTACAATTGCTCGAGGGCAGGAATCCAGATGGATGGAGTCCTGCCCCAACACTGAAATTAAGCAATTGGAATGCCTGAACAAAGGACAAACCATGTGTTGCACCAAACGATGGCTGGCAGTATTGCAAGGCCAGCTTTGTACACATCGGACGGGAAAGGCTGAATGAGCGCTATTGACAGTTAGACAATGCAATTATCTAGGGCGTAATAATGTAAACAGACTTTTAGCTCATAGGCTCCACCAAGCACAATCTAAGACCCACATCACTGAACTGCAGTCGGTTAATGGGGGTATTCCATGATTATTACCAATTGCTAAGCTCTCAGGAAGAGCCGCCCTCAGATATGGTGAAATCCTACCTTGATCCCAGCAGAATTCCTTGATGAGCCAATGACCCCAAAAGAACTACTGAGGGTGGTCAGGTTCCTTCCTTTGTGTAAAAAACCCATGCCTGATGACCTCCCCTCATCGTTTTATCTGCTCTTCCTCCAGGAGCTGAAACACCACCTAGTACACTTCTCCTTCTCATCATTAACATTCCAATACATTAGACTTCATACTAAGAACGCTAACTCACAATGCACTTCTATCAAACAAAGAGATACCCCAATCACAACAAACTCCGTAGATAAAAAGCTAGGACTCTCTTACCTGTTTTATTTGATGAGTTGTCTGCCCAACTGCAGAGCCTCCACATAAGTAAACTCCCTGCTAACTCATACAGTGTGACTAGCAACAATATAGTAAACCTAGGCACAGTACGTTTACCTTGCACTTTGCACTTTGTGTGGGGTAATAAATTACTTTTACACATAAACAACACTCTTCCTGTGGAATAGTTTTGCACATGAGGTATTAGAAATGCTATACCTTACACACTCAAGTGGCAGTATTGATTATAGAAGTTTTTATATAAACTTGAATATGTATTTTACCCATGTTCAGCAGCAAAGAACTTTGCTGCTCAGCTTCTCTCTAGGTCTATAGCCAGCTCAATTATGGAACAACCAAATTGTGCCATGTTTGGTGTCAAACACTTTGTTTGTTCACCGTCAATATCATTCCCTTGTTGAGGGTGAGCTAGCATGCACAGGGATGCCACCATGCTTGGGTGCCCTCCTAGATACAAAGCTCTGGTGCCTTGGTGGGATTCCCCAGCCAATTGATGCCAGGTCAAGAGTCTGACTTCCTGTTGGGAGGTGCTAGCACTTCCCCAGGATGGAGACTTATCACGTCAGTGAGCCTCAAAGGCTTCACCGCCTTTGATATGCAAGAGCACTGGACTCTAACCCAAGGACAAAATACTTCCCACCCTGTAAAGCCTGACAGGCAGGAAATTCTGTTCTTTAGGAGAAAAACACCTTCAAAATGCTAGCCACACGTTTTGGGTGGGCTAGGAGGTCTGTACTGTCAGGGAAGTGTTCTGCCAAGTTGGAAGACCCTAGCGTAGTGGACACTGGGTATAAAAGTGACATATACCCAAATCATGTTTTCACTACAGGGGCAGGTTAGCAGCAGGGACTAGTAGCTCATTGGCCATTGCCTTTCATGCCCTTGAAGCCCCCTAAACTGGGAATTAAGGGGCTCCCCTAGCACCAGAACCTCAATTCTGACTTTGAGTCTGAGAAGAGGCACAACAAAGATAGTGTCTCCAAAAACAGGACCTTGGACTCCGCTGCAGCGCAAAGAGAGGACACTTAAGTGCCCTGATGTAGTGTAGTTCCTATATTCCCATTAGGATCTACGCATTGGAATAATGTATCTCTAGAGTTGCGGAAACAATAGATAAGAATTTCACTCAGTCAATCGTGCATGCTTCATTTCAACAGAGGTGCAGAGAAACAGAGAGATGGGCGTGTTCAATAAAAAGATTTATTGAACAGTCTTCTTTCTCAAGCACAAGAAATGAACTGCTACAATCATAATGCAGGCTGCAAAGTATAATGCGTACAGCAAGAACAATATTATAAAATAATACTTTAAGCGCATTGTATGGTTTCTACGCCATATAAAGATTATTAATATTATTATTAGGGAGATTTGTAAAGCGCCTGGTTTACGCCCATAGGCGTGTCCCCGCGCTATGGTAAGTAGGGTAAGCAGTCCAAGTAGCCATTGCCGTCACCTAGCGTTTGAAAAGATGAGTCTTAAGTTTCCGCCTGAACAAGGATTCCGAATGCTCCAAACGTAGTTCTGGCGGCAGGTCATTCCACTGCTTCGCAGCCAGATATCTGAATGACCTGCCCCCCCATATGCGCTTTCTTTAATTTAGGGATTTTCAGAAGTCCTGTGCAGGAGGAGCGCAGATTCCTAGTGGGCTCATACCGGGTAACCAGACTCTGTAACGGGGCAGGGGCTTTGCCTCTCAGAATGCGGTGACACGTGGCTAAAGCCTTGAATTCCACCCTGCTCCTGACAGGAAGCCAGTGCAAAGCCTGGAGCGCTGCCCTGGAGGGAGATCTTCTAGGAAGCCTCAAAACAAGGCAAGTGGCAGCATTTTGCAGCACCTGGAGGCGGTTGAGAGCCTTTCCCATGGCCCCCAGATACAGCAAATTGCTGTAATCCAGGTGCGAGGTGACTAAAGCATGCACCAGCGTCTGGCGTGCTGTAATAGGCAGGAGATCCAAGACCTTCCTCAGAGTTTTGAAAACTCCGAAGCATGTCCCCACCACTCGGTTAACCTGGGTAAGGCCAACATCCAACCATACCCCCAAGTTCCTTACCTCCTGGCAGGGGACAGGTGTCTCTCCTAGGCAGGGTGGCCACCATGCCGACGACCATACAGATGGGCTTCCCCACACCACGAGCACCTCGGTCTTACTGCCATTGAGTTTCAGGCAGTTGGCGGACATCCAGGCTGCCAGTTCTTGCATGCAGACTCTGAACTTGTCCGCCACTAGACCAGGTGCACGTGAGAGGGATATTACCAGCTGCGTGTCGTCGGCATAGGACACAAGACGTAGTCCATAGCTTTCAACAATGGCCGCCAGCGGGGAGACATATAGATTGAACAAGGTCGGGCTCAGGGACGAGCCCTGCGGCATGCCCTGGCCCAACCCAATCTCCCTGGAATAGCAATCTCCCTGGCGGACTTGGAAGCATCTGCCTGTCAGGAAGGACCGAATCCATCCAAGCGCTGCTCCTGACACCCCTCCAACATTCAGACCCTGTAGCAAGGTGGAATGAGCTACAGTGTCGAATGCTGCGCTTAGGTCCAAGAGGATCAGGGCCATGGTCTGGCCCTCATCCACTCCCTGCCTTATAGACTCTACTGCCATGAGCAATGCTGACTCCGTCGAATGCCATGGGCGGAAGCCAAACTGAGAGTCATGGAGTAGGGAAACTTCCTCTACAAAGCCCATCAGCTGAAGGTTTACAATTTTTTCAGCAATCTTTGCCATATATGGCAAAAGGGAAATGGGACGGAGATTGTCTAACCTATCGTAGCTGATATTGGGCTTCTTTTGGAGAGGAAGAACTACCGCTCGTTTCCAGGCATCTGGGACAGTATAGGTCTCAAACGAGATATCCAAGAGATGACGGATATATGGCTCTAAGACATGCAGACTGCCCATCAGGCGTCTGGGTGTAGTAGGGTCTCGAAGGGAGCCTGATTTAATTGACCCACAAATCTGGATGAGTTTTTCAGTAGGTGGGGTAACGAGTGTCGTTAGCACCTGTTGTTCTCCCCTTACCTCGAGTGCCTCTACAATTTCGGGGTCTATGATGTCCCGACTGGGGAAAGCCGAATAGATGGTTGCTACCTTATTGTCAAAAAACTCCGCTACTCGGTTACAGTTGTCCATCGTGCAGAATTCTTCTGGGACTGCTGCAGGCTTCCCCACCGAGAGTGATTTATATATTAAAAACAGTTCCTTCGAGGAGTTTTCTGCTTCCCTAATCCTGGTGTCATAGTACACCTTGTTGGCCTTTCTAATTAGTGTATGGTAGTTGCGCCTACTTACAACATAATCCATTCTGGCTTGAGTGGCGAAATCTACTCTCCACCGCCTTTCTGCACGTTTGCACGCAATCTTGGCCATGCGCACCTCTTCATTAAACCAAGATGCCGTTTTCAAGGCGCGTCCCTCTGTTTTAATCCGGGCGAGCGGGGCAACTTGGTCCAGGGCATCTAAAATGCGCTGGTCCAGGTTGTTATTGGCTTTCTCCACTTCCTCTCCCCCTGGTCCATCCCCCACCATGAGTGCCTCATTAAACCTGGCCAGGGAAAAGTTAGCCCATCTCCGTCTCGGGCGATGCAATGCTACCTGTTCCGGTACTCTAGCTCCCGGAATAGAGATCGAAAAGGGAACCAGATGGTGGTCCGACCAGGGGATAGGTACGGGAGTCAGGGCCTCCACCTGTCCCCAGTTAGCAAAAATAGGGTCCAGCAAATGGCCCCGTAAATGGGTAGGAAGTTCACTTATCAACTCGAGCTGAAGCGCACTCAGCTCTTTACAGAGGTCCCCAGCCACCTTATCAACAGGATCGTCCAGGTGTAGATTGAGATCACCCAGCACCAGGAACTTATCCGTGCGTAAGGCTGCCTCTGTAATACTTTCAACCAGACTATCTACAAATCTGGCAGATGGGCCAGGTGGCCTGTATATCAAGAGGCCCTTCACAGTGTACCCCCCATTAACTTGAATGGAGAACGCACCCGCCTCGCTATCTGTGACCACAGTCTGATCCAAAAGGCAGCGTAGGCCCTGCCTTGCAACAATGGCTATTCCTCCACCTCTGCCCTTCGGTCTATCTTGCCTTACAAGGGTATAACCCTCCGGAATAGCTTCAAGGGCCTCAGGGGAGGAGTCGCAGTCCAGCCATGTCTCCGTGAGAAAAACTAAATCCCAATATTTTTCCCTGAGGAGATCATAGATGTCTAGCCTGTGCTTGCGTAACGACCGGACATTCAACAAGCCACAGATCAGCTTGTAATGCTCCCTTTTGGCCATTATAGGCAGGTCAAAAGTAAACTGGCATCAAAAGTAAACTGGCAGTGCCTACAACCAGAGTTCCTTTCCGCGCTCATACCGTGCAGACAAGCACTGCTAGCACACCTATTGCGGAGGGACAACAGGTCAGCTCTACTCCAGCGTATGTGTCCTATCGGAGGGGCAGGGGGCTGGGCCCTGGCCCGCGCCTGGCCGCGGACGGGTGCAGATGGGCTTAACTTAGGCGCAACTTCGGCGCGCCTTCGTCGCGTCCGCTGCGCTGCCGAGGGCTCATCCGCCCTCGGCAGCGCAGCATACATACATACATATATACATACATACATACGTAAATAACAATGACTAAACATACTCAACTGGTGTTTCTAAAATACGCCTACCCCAATGTACCTTAACCTAAGTCTAGTACCAGGGAGGGAGTACGTTTTTTGTAGCGTAGGTTTGGTTTTCTTAGCCAAGAATCTATCAAAGATTTCTCTTAGGTTCTCACCAGCTATATACCCTAGTTTAGAATGAAGGAGGTCTGGTACCTCTGTCTCAGGACTCTATTTCCCAACACACCGCAAGGGAGCTTGGAAACACTGGAGCTGGATTCTCAGCGAGAGAAAGGACAGCTTCACGATCAGTGCGTCAGCTGGAGGGTCGGCTTCCTTCGGCATTTGCTGTAGCGAGCTGCGTCGGCCAAGTATATAGTCGAACTGCTCTGAACCACTGTGTCTTGCTAGGGCAAGTGAGGGCATATTTATACCTTGAAGGTGGCTAGTTTGACGTAAAGTCGAGCATAATAACGTCAGTAAAGAACCCTAAGGGAATAGTAGTTCTTTGTAAAGTACATGAGTTCTTAGACACATCAATATTCAAGCAAGGGGAGGTCCCTGACTGCTTAAGCCGACTTTCCAAGAAATCGTTGTGACGTTTTTGGTACGGGTGGAAGTAAATTGTAACTTTTTAATTGATACTTGTATAGCGCACTACTCACCCGCAAGGGTCTCAAGGCGCTTGTACGAATACCGCTGTAGAACCCATCCTGGCTTTCCCTGTGAGATGTCCACTCCTGGGCATCCCCAAGGTGGAGGCCAGGCATCCTTAGCGTTGTGGGGGCCGTTGTGGATATTAAGCAAGCTATTGCCCAGAGTTGCAGAGTGGGACGCCATGATGGGAATAGGCACTGATGCAAGAATTTTCAGGTCCGTGGAATTTTTGAGCTCAAGACCCGCCGAGGCAGGGAATTGAACCCTGGTCCCGGGCCAGATCTCTGCATCAGGGTCTGCCGCTCTAACCATTGAGCCACACTTCTCCTTTGCCTTTATTTAGACTTCCTGGGCTATGTCTAAATAAGTGTATGATTTCTATGCCTATACTAGGGCAATGTGAATTGTACCTCTATAAGGGCATGAATCGGGAAATTTTGCTCAGATCCTAAAACGCCATACAACACTGAGGAGTGTTCATGGTTATTACTCATGCTCCCAGCAAGAGGGAGTCCAGTGGATGCCAGAAACCAAAAAAGATTCCAAAATAGATTCCCAAAGAATGGTGGGTCCAGTAACCTGCAAGCAGCAACATCGATGTGCTGCGTGACAAGAATTTCAACCTGCTTGGCCAGTAGAGAGTGTAAGTCCAGAATGGTAGCAAAGTTTCACCATCATTGAAGCTGCTACTCCATTCCTGTTGCTCTCCATCTGCCAAAGTAACAATGGATTACATTTCCTGCAGACAAGCCATGGTAATTGCTGGGCAGGTGATCGACCCTTTGAATGGCATCTCCAGCCAGAGAGCAGCTCCCAGTGACATTGATCGATGTCATTACCAACCCCACTGCTGTGTTCCTGCATCCTGAAGTTGGATTCGTTGAGTGTGCAGCAGAGCATCTTTCGCATACATTGCCTCCGGTGATTGACAGCTGCCGCGCAAGGTAGGACCTTAAAGGCCTCTACTCTGCATGGGTAGAGTGGTAATCCATCTCCAAGTGTATTTATGTCAAGTGCTGCAAGTTTGATATCTCAAGCGGATCAAGTTCAGTTCCAAGGACAGCTTAGTCACCTCTGCACCCAAACTCCCTGGGCAAAGTAGCGAAGTAACAACGTTTGAATCTTGGTCTAGGGCCCACAGAAACATAACCACAAGAGGGTTAATTTGAACTCACCATGCAAGTGGCCGAGTGTCACCTGTGTTTTCCTTCATTAATTTCAATAGGTACAGTTTAATCTAAACCTGCATCTACTTTTGAACACTTTAAAAACTTCACATATTTAGTTGTATGTATGATACAACATTCTTAAAGAGTAGGAAGGTGCACCAGAAAGAAGTCAATGAGTTCAAAATATATCCAAATAATATCCTTTATTGCAGCAGTAGTTTAAAATTGGACATCAGTCAAGGCATTTTGTTCCAAATGGAACTTTGTCAGGGCTCCAATATCTGAAACAAGGTCCGATTACATTGTGCGTTTGGGTCAATATTTCCCAAAAATTCATTCAAGGCAAATATAGGCCTTAGTTCCTAAAAGATTAAGACTTTTGGACTACTCAATTCCAGGGTCCCACAATTATCCAAATTGAAAGGCCCAAAATGTTAGCCCAATTCCTCCATGTACCAGATTAAAGTGTATTGCAAGGAGTAATTGTTTTCAATATTTCTAAATCCCAAGGGCCAGTGTAGCGGCCAATCGTCCTGGTCAGTCTAGATTCCTGCAGTATCGGTTCCTCATCCAGACATGCACAAAAATATACCTTTGAGGCATTTTCCTCTTTCTAAGTGTGCGGCATATTGCTGCACATAGACAAAGAGGAAACAACAACAAGAAATAAAGATATTTCTCATTGGTTTGACAATGTTGGAAAGGCATATCATTTTGATACATTCCATGATGAAAAAGTCTTAGAAAATCTGGGCAAATGCCAAAATCCATGCAAATGCATTGAAACGTTAATGCTCCACCTATGGAATGCCTTTCCAATGTAAGAGGTGTGGTGCCGAGGCTAGGGTGACTGACTCCGGGGATCACGGTTCGATTCCTGGCACCGGCGGCAGTTTAGCCCAGCACCATGTGACTCTGGGCAATACCTTGCTTAATCTTCCCAACGGCCCCCAGCGCCTAGAGACCCTTACGGGTGATTGTGCGCTTTACAAATGTGGATTATTATTATTATTATTATTATTATTAATGTAAAGATACACAAGGCAGCTACTTGCAATATTTTGCATTACTCTGGATTTACGAAGCCACATGAAAGGTGGCTTAGTAAATCTGAGCCTGGTAATTTGATATTGATGTTGTAGTGCGCCTTTAAACCAGAGCGCATGCTCTTGGTATGTTAATGGAATTTCAACATCATAGAAAGGAGTGTATTCCGTTGGAGGTTCCTCCTCTTTGTAGAAGTGAAACACATGTGCCACTGGATTTGCTTCAGGGAAGATAATCCATGAATAGAATACCTCTGTCTGCCGATATGCATGTGCCTCTATCACAAAAATCACCCTCCAACCTCTTGATGACAGGCCATTTGTTTTGAGCTTTATAGTGATGGTTTTCCTTAAATTTTCCGGGATGATTATAGCATCCGGTTTGGCTTCATTTAAGCCTGTAACATCAGAGCCCGGTAGGGCTACAGCTGCTGCAGCTCCACCGGTCTCATTTTTAGTCATTTTGTTGACCGAAAGTTTGCAGAGCAAGTTTCAAGGAAACAAAGATAAGGTGTACAATATTTTGGAACACAGTATCCTTCAACGTTGAACAAACCAAAAACTGATACATAGGAATTTCGTCCTACTCAGTTATGGCGGATATTTTATCCTTTTACCCACTCTAGACGTCTATTGGAGTATTTTACGGGTAAAAAGGAGTCTCTGTGAAAATCATGACTGATTTACTTCAGTATCTAGCTTTAAATTAGTGCCTTAACAAACGTTGGGCGCCATGTAGTGTATTTCCTATATTCTCAAAAGGCTCTGCGTATTGAAATAATATATCCTATAGATTAGACATTGGACTAAGGTCGACTAGGTCTCTATTGAATATATTAGACTTAATGGTGAGTGCCAGCTAGCTCAGAGGTCACTAGAAACTTTCTCGAATAAACAAGAAGGGATTAGTATCTGACAACCGCATAAACAGGACAACTTTGTTTCCCAAGAATAAGAAATGTATCTCTAGAGTCTTGGAAACAATAGATAAGAATTTCACTCAGTCAATTGTACAGGCTTCGTTTTAACAGAGGTGCAGAGATATAGAGAGAAGGGCGTTTTCAATAAAAAATATTTATTGAACAGTCTTCTTTCTCAAGCACAAGAAATGTACTGCTACAATCTTAATGCAGGCTGCAAAGTATAATGCATACAGCAAGAACAATATTATAAAATAATACTGTAAGAGCATTTTATGGTTTCTAAGCCATATAAAGATACATACATAAATAACATTGACTAAAAATACTCAACTGGTGTTTCTAAAATACGCCTACCCCAATATACCTTAACCTAAGTCTAGTACCAGGGAGGGAGTAAGTATTTTGTAGCGTAGGTTTGTTTTTCTTTGCCAAGAATCTATCAAAGATTTCTCTTAGGTTCTAATCAGCTCCATACCTTAGTTTAGAATGAAGGACGCCTGGTACCTCTGTCTGAGGACTCTATTTCCCAACACCCAGCAAGGGGAGCTTGGAAACACTGGAGCTGGATTCTCAGTGAGAGAAAGGACGGCTTCACGATCAGTGCATCAGCTGGAGGGTCGGCTTCCTTCGGCACTTGCTGTAGCGAGCTGCGTCGGCCATGTATATAGTCGAACTGCTCTGAACCACTGTGTCTTTCTAGGGCAAGTGAGGGCATATTTATACCTTGAAGGTGGCTAGTTTGACGTAATGTCGAGCATAATAAAGTCAGTAAAGAACCCCAAGGAAATAGTAGTTCTTTGTAAAGTACATGAGTTCTTGGACAAATCAATATTCAAGCAAGGGGAGGTCCCTGACTGCTTAAGTCGATTTTCCAAGAAATCGTTGTGACGTTTTTGGTACGGGTGGAAGTAGCCATGCATTTTTTTGGACTTCCTGGGCTATGTCTAAATAAGTGTATGATTTCTATGCCTATACTATGGCAATTTGAATTGTACCTATATAAGGGCATGAATCGGGAAATTTTGCTCAGATCCTAAAACACCATACAACACTGAGGAGTGTCCATGGTTATTACTTGTGCTCCCAGCAAGAGGGAGTCCAGTGGATGCCAGAAACCAAAACAGATTCCAAAACAGATTCCCAAAGGATGGTGGGTCCAGTAACCTGCAAGCAGCAAAATCGATGTGCTGCGTGACAAGACGTTCAACCTGCTTGGCCAGTAGAGAGTGTAAGTCCAGAACAGTAGCAAAGTTTCACCATGATTGAAGCTGCTACTCCACTCGTGTTGCTCTCCATCTGCCAAAGTAACAATGGATTACATTTCCTGCAGACAAGCCATGGTAATTGCTGGGCAGGTGATCGACCCTTTGAATGGCATCTCCAGCCGGAGAGCAGCTCCCAGTGACATTGATCGATGTCATTAACAACCCCACTGCTGTTTTTCCTGCATCCTGAATTTAGAGTCTTTGATTGTGCAGCATACCATCTTTCGCATACATTGCCTCAGGTGATTGACAGCTGCCGAGCAAGGTATGACCTTAAAGGCCTCTACTCTGCATGGGTAGACTGGTAATCCATCTCCAAGTGTATTTATGTCAAGTGCTGCAAGTTTGATATCTCCAGCGGATCCAGTTCAGTTCCAAGGACAGCTTAGTCACCTCTGCACCCAAACTCCCTGGGCAAAGTAGCGAAGTAACAACTTTTGAATCTTGGTCTAGGGCCCACAGAACCATAACCACAAGAGGGTTAATTTGAACTCACCATGCAAGTGGCCGAGTGTCACCTGTGTTTTCCTTCATTAATTTCAATAGGTACAGTTTAATCTAAACCTGCATCTACTTTTGAAGACTTTAAAAATTCACATCTTTAGTTGTATGTATGATACAACATTCTTAAAGAGTAGGAAGGTGCACCAGAAAGAAGTCAATGAGTTCCCAATATATCCAAATAATATCCTTTATTGCAGCAGTAGTTTAAAATTGGACATCAGTCAAGGCGTTTTGCTCCAAATGGAACTTCGTCAGGGCTCCAATATCTGAAACAAGGTCCGATTACATTGTGCGCTTGGGTCAATATTTCCCAAAAATTCATTCAAGGCAAATATAGGCCTTAGTTCCTAAAAGATTAAGACTTTTGGACTACTCAATTCCAGTGTCCCACAATTATCCAAATTGAAAGGCCCAAAATATTAGCCCAATTCCTCCATGTACCAGATAAAGTGGATTGCAAGGAGTAATTGTTTTCAATATTTCTAAATCCCAAGGGCCAGTGTAGCGGCCAATCGTCCTGGTCAGTCTAGATTCCTGCAGTATCGGTTCCTCATCCAGACATGCACAAAAATATACCTTTGAGGCATTTTCCTCTTTCTAAGTGTGCGGCATATTGCTGCACATAGACAAAGAGGAAACAACAACAAGAAATAAAGACATTTCTCCTTGGTTTGCCAATGTTGGAAAGGCATATCATTTTGATGCATTCCATGAATAAAATGTCTTAGAAAATCTGGGCAAATGCCAAAATCCATGCAAATGCATTGAAATGTTAATGCTCCACCTATGGAATGCCTTTCCAATGTAAGAGGTGTGGTGCCGCGGCTAGGGCGACTGACTCCGGAATCCGGGGATCACGGTTCGCTCCCTGGCACCGGCGGCAGATTAGCCCAGCACCATGTGACTCTGGGAAATAACTTGCTTAATCTTCCCAACGGCCCCCAGCGCCTAGAGACCCTTACGGGTGATTGTGTGCTTCACAAATGTGGATTATTATTATTATTATTATTATTATTAATGTACAGATACAGAAGGCAGCTATTTGCAATATTTTGCATTACTCTGGATTTACGAAGCCACATGAAAGGTGGCTTAGTAAATCCAGAGTAAATAGCTGAGCGTTATCAACATGTCCATGAAAGGAGATGTGGAGTTTCAACAGAGGCCCTTGTGAGAGATTGATCCGTGGGCAACTCCACAGGGCAGAGGAGGGATGTGAGAGAGAGTTATGCATTCTTAAATGTTGCGTCCACTTGTTTAGGTGTATGATAAACTGTGAGAAGTGTGTACTCTTTATTTACCATGCATTTCCACAGTGTTTTTAACCCCTTGCATGCTCATGATGAGCTCAGCTCGTCATGAGGCATGGTGCTCCAGTGCTCATGACGAGCTGAGCTCGTCATGAGCCGTGGAACGCTTGGCGCTGGGCTAATTCCCCTGCTGTGCTGAACTTTCCATGAAAACGGGTGTGGCTGTGACGAGCTCAGCTCGTCATGAGCACACGAGCACTGTGCCTCATGACGAGCTGAGCTCGTCATGAGGCACAGTGGTTTTAGGCTAAAATGAGATAGGGTAAATCCTAAAGAGTTGGAGGAAACAATCTTTAAAGCTAACTTATCCCAAGTAACTACCCGTCTAATGAGCACCTGTGAGCCTGAATTGATAGTACAGAACTCTGAAGTTCTTTGCGAGAGTGTTGTCACATATTTGCTTAAACCTGTCGGGAAGGGTAGTACCCGAGAAAACAAATGGTTTGATGCTGAATGCTCCGCAGTACAAACATTATTGAAGAAGGCTTTACGCGGAGTCCCACGGGATAAGGCAATGGTTAAGAAAGCAAGAATAAATTATAAAGAGACCATTGAAAAAAGGAAATTAGAATTGAAAAAGCAGGCCTGGGATGACCGGGGGAAAGCCTCTGATTTAGGAGATAGTAGGTTATTTTGGGAGGTCATAAATCGCCCCTTCCTTAGTAACGAAAATAGGGCCATAATTATGCATATAACCGGGGAGGTTTGGGAGTCCCATTACTCCAAGATTTTTAACCGAAAGGGAACCACTTTGGTTAAGGAAAGTGAGAATGTTATCCATCTTAATATTGCGACTGCACAACAGCTTAGTCTCTCGCTTTCCTTGGGTGAAGTGGAGGAGGCCTTGAGAAGAGGTATCCCACTCAAGGCACCAGGTCCCGATGCTGTACCCTTGGATTTGTTTAAAATTAATCTTGATGTTTGGGTACCCCTGTTGCTTAATGATTTTAAGGAGATCATTGTGGGGCCTATTCCATCATCTTGGAAAGAGGCAGTAGTTGTGCCAATGTTTAAAAAAGGTAATAAAAGCGACCCCTGTTGTTATAGGCCAATCTCCCTAATAGATGCCTCCTTTAAGCTATTGGGGAGAGTAATACTGGCCCGTCTAGAGACATGGGCAAACTCCTCTGGACTTATTGTGGATACACAATATGGTTTCAGAAAAGGTAGGGTGACAACGGAGCAGTGTCTCAATCTGGCCCTCATCATGGGTAAGTACATGAAAGTCAGGGGTGTTTCTATGCACCTGGCCTTTATGGACTTATCCAGTGCTTTCGACACTGTGTGTAGGGGGAAATTGTGGCTTCTGATGGAGTATATGGGGTTTGAGGAATCATTGGTCACTTTGTTGCGTAGATTACATGCTGCTACTTCTGTGACCATTCGATATTCCATCAACTGAAGGCGTCCATCAGGGCTGTATTTTGGTCCCATTTCTGTTTTTAGTTTACACAAATGGTCTAAAAATTTTGGGGGGGAAAATGTTTTGGACTTCCCTAAAATAAACGGCAAACACATACCTTTATTGTCCTATGCAGACGACACTGTGCTAATGACTTTAACTGCAAATAGTATGCAAATATGCTTGAATGCTTTTAATGAATTTATGCTGGGATTAGACCTAAAGGTTAACTTTACAAAGTCATTCACAATGGTTTGCGGCCCAAATAGGACCAAAACCCATAAATTTGTTGTGGATAATATGGTTATCGAAAAAGTTCCAAATTTTAATTATTTGGGAAGTCTTTTTAAAAAAACTTTGAATTGGGACCCTCTAATAGCAACTCGGGTTCAAAAGACAACTAGATCGATACAGGCCCTTTTCCGTTTTGCAAGCAAATTAGGTCAAAAAACAATTGCGGAATTAAAGATACTGTACAAATCTAAATGCTTGCCAGTTGCGACCTATAGAGCAGGGGTATGGGGATACCACAAAAGCGCACAAAAACAAATCATGGAGAACAAGTTTTTAAAATGCCTTCTATCGGTTCCAAATAGTGCTCCTAATACTTTTTGTCATTCCGAGGTGGGCCTAGACTTTGTGAGTGACAGTATTCATGTGTCTCCACTGCTCCTATGGGGAAAAATGTGGTCCTCAGAAGACCTGCTGTTCTCAAAAGAAATCATAAAAGATTGTGTATATTTGGATAATACCATGCAGATTCCATGGCTGCGTTATGTAAAGGAAACCTTTTTTTAAATTGGTCTGGTAATTTTTATGATAACCCAGATTCAATTTAATCAGAAACTAAGATGGTGATCAAGAATGCATATCGTACTATATTAGGTGTGTACAAATATGATAAACAACCACTATACCAAGCAGTTAAATCACAGCAACAGTTTTATCTATCTTTTACTACACATACACAATGGCGTTTTTACTTAACTAGATTTCGGCTAAATGCACTGCACTTTTCAGTTGCTTTTCCGAAGCAAGGGGGTTGGTGTCAGAGGCTACCCCCTTGCCCATGTGATAATGAAGCTCAACAATGCGCAATGCACTTTGTGCTATTTTGCACACCTTATAAAGCTCCAAGAGATCGTTTTATTAAACCCCTCCGAAGGGAAATTCGACCTTGTAATTTTAAGGAAGGTTTTGAGCACTTAAGATCATTACAAACTGCTGCTGTATGTAGCTATATCCTTAGCTTTATTAGATTGGCCCTTTTAATCAGGAATCACTACTGATAGCATGTTTTCTGATGTGATATATTGTGTTTGCCACTGAAAGCTACTGAAATCTCTAGAAATTAAATACTATTAATGATCTATACGAATGCATTTAGTTAAAATGTACCCAGTTTTGGTGATTCTCAGGAAAAACCAAGTGGGTTGGTGTGAGGGGCTAACCCACTTGTACATGTAGTAATGTAATTTGATAGAGCACAGTGCACTTTATATCTTCTTGCTTGCTTTTAAAAGAAGCTATTAAACTCTTCCTGAGGGATACTCGATCTTGACTATATAAGGAAGTCTGGAGCAACAGAGATCGTTACTAATTGTCTTTTAATGTTACTTTTATGCTGAGCTCTACTAGATTGATTTTTAAGAATTTTTATATGAATATCATATTTACTGATATTGTGCTTTTTTATATACTGTGTTTTGTGTTTCTGTTTTTGAACCTTTGGAAATGAAATACCATTTGTGAATTTGTATGTTAAACTGTGGAGAAGTGTGGCTCACTGGTTAGAGGCGGCAGACCCGTAAGCAGAGAACGGCCCGGGACCAGGGTTCGATTCCCGATGCGGCAGGGTCGTGGACCATGGTCAGCGGACTTGATAATTCTCGCCTCGGTGCCTACTCTAGTCAGAGACCACACGCGGCAACTCTGGGCATCAGCTTGCCTCATCTTCACAACGGCCCCCCCAGATCGCCGGGGATGCTTGGTCGCACCTTAGAGATACCCATCTGGGACCATCTCTCAGGGTGAGCCAGGACGGGTTCCCCAGCGGTCGAAGCGTGGAGATACTCCTCCGGGAGTCGATTCCTAGCGCTATATAAACCCACAATTAAATTAAATTCATTATAAATTAAACTGTATACTTTTATGATTCTCCTGAATCGAATAAAGTTATTTATGATGATGATGGTTCTGCAATCACACGGGTAGTACTCATGGTGTTATAAAGTGATACAAGCATAGAACCCTTGCAGTTGTGAAATTACACAGGCTTCGTTTATGTAATAGTCTATTGGTTTATATTTGGTAGGTTCACCGCTAAGTTACAAATGTTTTCTCTCTAAACCTCCTATAAACAGACGATTTTCACAATAAACTAAAGACAAGTGCTGTCAGAAAAAGACCTATACACTCACTTATTTATTGGAAAAAAATAATCTTTATTAAAACAACACACATAAATGGAGACGCATGTTTATTAGAACAAACAACAGTTTGACATGAAATACGTGGGTGAGACTCCTCCGGTAGCAGTGTATAAAACCTGAAAGACAAAAATGAGAAATAAGTATGTGTGCCATGTGGAAGAGGAAAAGAAAGGTAGTTCGAATGAAAGGAAGATAGTGAGAATGGGAGGAAGAGGGAGTGGGTGGAAGGTAGAAGGGGAGGGAGGAGGAGACGGAGCGTCGGCCTATTGCACCCAGCCCTTTGTGTTTACATCCCATCACCCGTTTGTCTAGGATGCTATGGTCTGCGAGAAAGAGTGTGGTCGAGCAAGTCCTTAAAATGAAACATATGAATGAGGCCAGAGATAACATTATTAGCTATGGGAACATCGCTTGGCTGCACCTGTGCACCCAGGGTGCTGCACCCCACCACCTTCCCCCGCACTGTGCTCAATTGTAGGTGCTGTCCAATGACATGTTGGTGCAAGCTCCGAGTCCGGGGTACATTTGTAGGGTGGGAGAGCAGGTCTTCGGTCGGGGACGGTGTCTTGATAGCACGATGGAAGGCATCAGAATACCGAGAGCATCATGAAGGGGTGAGCAGCCGCTTCGGCCATTTTCGGTCAATTCAGAGTCTGAAAGGGAGAAATAGTTTAATGGTGGAAACGTCTGGAGGTAAATGAAGTTTATTTCATGCCTAATAGAAAACACCAGTTGAGTGCATCCTTTGTTTTTGATGATACGATCTACTAACTGTTAGTGGTAATCGTGGTTCATAGAGGAGTTGGAGTGCACGACAATACACAAGGTTTAATAATAATATGTTATAGCAAGGATTCACATACAAAAGAACAGAGCGCATGCTAGAAGCATAATGCGCGCGTGTAATGCAGTGGTGGAAGACTGTGTGCATGTACCCTTAGTAATGAGCTCACTAAGTGCCCTAAACGCCAACGCCGGTTCAGGCCTATAGTACGGTCCAGCAGGTCCTTAAAATGAGACAGAGATTTGACTGAATCAGGTCAGAGATCACATCATTACGCACAGCAATATCGCTTGTTCGGACCTGCACACGCAGGCTGATGCACCCTACCCCTCCCGCTGCACAGCGCTCTACACGTGTTTGTAGGGTAGCGCTGCCCACTGGTTCAGGCCTACTGTACGGTCCAGCAGGTCATTAGTGATGTGACTGAATGAGGTCAGATCATATTATTACAGATGGCCATATCGCATGTTCACACTTGCGCACCCAGGCTGACGCACCCCAGCCCCTTTCCCCGCACTGTGCTCAATTGTAGGTCCTGCTCACTGAGGCTTCACTGCTCACCTGTCACCATTGGTGTGTCCAACGACGAGCCCGTGCAAGCTCAGAGTTAGAGGTACTTTTGTAGGGTGGGCGAGCAGGTCTCATGTCGGGTCCGGTGTCTTGATACCACGATGGAAGGCGTCAGACTGACGAGGGCATCATCACAGGATCAGCACCCGCTCCGCCCATTTTCGGAAAATTCAGTGTCTGAAAAGGGAGAAATAATTTAATGGTCTAAACGTGTGGAGGTAAATGAAGGTTTATTCCAAGCTTAATTGAAAACACCAGTTGAGTGCTTCCTTCATTTTTGAAGTACGATCCACCAACTGTTAGTGGTGATCGTGGTTCAAAGAGGACAATGCAAAATGTTAAATAATAATATGGTATAACAAGGATGCACAATGTTAAATAATAATATGGTATAACAAGGATTGACATATAAAGGAACAGAGCGCATGCTAGAAGCATGAAGTGCATGTGTAATGCAGTGGCTGAAGCCTGTGTGCATGTAGACTTAGTAATGAGCTCACTACAGTGCCCTAACAGCCAATGCCATGTGTCTGTAGGGCAGCGCTGCCCGCTGGCTCAGGCCTACAGTACGGTCCAACAGGTCCTTAAAATGAGACAGAGATGAAACTGAATGAGGTCAGAGATCACATCATTACACACGGCAATATCGCTTGTTCGCACCTACGCACTCAGGCTGATGTACACCACCCCTACCGCAGCACTGTGCTCAACACGTGTCTGTAGCGCAGCGCTGCCCATTGGCTCAGGCCTACAGTGCGGTCCAGAAGGTCCTTAAAATGAGACAGACATGTTACTGAATGAGGTCAAAGATCACATCATTATGCACATCATCATCACTTGCTCGCACGTGAGCAGTCAGGCTGATGCACCCCACCCATACTGTAGTACTGTGCTCAATTTCAGCCCCTGTGCACCCATGCCCCACTGCTCACCTTCTGTCATTGTTGTGTGTGCAAACACTACGGGAAGCAGTGTTCACAATTCAGTTGTAGTGTTGATTGCAGGATGGTGTACACCTCATGAATCCATTTAGAGAAACGACGGGCAGTAGGGTTCACAATTTAGAACCAGTTTTTATTGTCAAGATGGTGAACACCTCATGGACCCCTTTTTTGTATTACGCATTGTGATATGCAAGGTGGATGCAGCCATATCACCTGAGGCAGTGTGGAAGAACTTGGACTTGTGGCATCATCATTATCCTATTTATACGTACGCAAAGTAGGCTGGGCTTGCGTATGCCAGGCCAGCATAGGGGTGTGAATAATTGTTCTGAAGATCTGGGCGTTGTTCAGTTCCAGCCTGTCCAGGAAGTGTAGTTATGTGTGTTTCTTTTGCAGTTTTGACGTCGCAGAATGCGCAATTTATATTAATGTAGCATGTATCGGGAGGGTGGCAACTTACGCTAATGGGATGCTGTTCGAAAAGATTGAATGGCGAACATCACATGTCGTTTGAAGGTTGTGGATATGCGCAGACATGCATGTCAATGGAGTGCGCTATTATTGAAAGTGTTGCTGTCGCGAAGCGTACACATGTGAATGTGCTTGGATGGAGGGAGGATCAGCAGTGAGGCTACGTCATACACAGTGATAATGCTCATTACAGTCAAGCAATGTATGTCAAACATGAATCTGAAAATGTCACATATGGCACACTACTATATTAGTAAAGCCTGACAACAGAGTGTACAGCAATGCAAATCTACACATTACTGTTTGTCACATGTGATCTAGGATGTGCACTCTGCCTGTGGCTGATGATACTCCTTAGAGTCACCAATACCCAGGCCCAAAAGCAGCACACACACCAGGGGCTTTGTCTAACACACATTTGTTTTTTAATGTAACGTTTGAGATTCATGGCAATCACACGTGGAAGGCTTAATTTACAGACCATAAATATTGATCAAGATGATGGTTGCATGTTGCGTGTAGTATAAGATATGTGTACACAGAAAAAAAACTTTTCAAAAAAGTTGTTTAAGGTAAAGTGGTGTCTCTCAACAAACATTGTAAAGAGAATGACTAAAATGGGAGGAGTCGTCCAACTATTACAATGGGACATGTTATGAAGCAATCAAATGCTTTTATTTAAGGTCACATGGCAATCGTGCACCAAGAGTGCAAGGAGACCGCACCCGACGCGATTTTGAGAAAACATATTTATCATATTATAGGTTCATTACAGTTAGAAATATATAAATGTTTAAAATATTTTAGATTATCGCTTGCTGTCATATACTGTTTACAGTTATTTACATATGCTTTTGAGACAAAAAAAGAGGGAATGGCGTAATCGGCGTGTCACCATACATCTGTGACGTAACACAGGGCCTGGTGGCATGGCCCCGGCATGGCCTTTCGCATACGCAATACACAGCTGGCACAACCCCATACATACATGATGTAACACGTTGCTTGGTACTGCGTACCCGTCGGATACCAAAGTAGCAGCTGGGGCAACTTCATGCGTATATGATGTTCTGCTGGACGCGGTGTCACGAACCCGTTGGATACGAAATGCGCATCATTTAAGAATTTAACAATATGGTGGATCAGATTTGCGTGGTGATGGAGCTTGATACGCTACTGGTATGGGAGTGCAGTTTTTTCAACAAAAAAAGAAGTATATAAAAAATTACATAATTTTTAAAGTTAAAAAAAAGTATAATAGAGTTCCAAAATATTTAAAAATATAATATATATATTAGAAAAATATAGGTTTTATAAACATTAAAATATGAAATGAACATTTAAAAAACCTTTGAAATTCACTAAAAAAAACCTAGGTTTCAGGGACGTTATAGTTAGTTGAACATTTGACTCATATAAAACCAGAGAAATTCGCCTGTTATGGTTAGTTGAGCTAACTATAACTCATGCGCCCGTAAAGCACTGGTGACGACGTCACATATTACATCACTCTTGACATGGTCAGTGACATCACTGATGACATCACTGAAGACATCTCAAATGACATCACTGATGACATCACTGATGACATCATCCATGTGAAAATCTAATGTATATACTGATATAAAGTTTGATACATGCACTCTAAAATACACACAACAATGCCAGATACTACATAGCACTCACTGTTTCCTAGGTCTGTACACACATCCAGTCACTTATACATGCAGTTACTGATCAATACAGTACTATAATATAATAATAATAATAACAACTCTTTATTCGGTTTATCGCAAAGAAAACCATAAAAGACACAATCAAAAGTACGAATCCATGAGAGTACAGCTTGTAAAACAAAGAGAGATTTCATAAAAAGCAATATGCAATGAATATAAACAGAGATATTATAAAAAATATTGCATTTGAGGGTTGTTACTTTTTCATAAACACGTTTCTAAAGATTTTTTACTGTGGTTCATGATACATTTTAAAAAGTTTAAAACTACATAACACACTTCTTCAGACTCTAAAAATTGCAATCGATAAAATGCCGGTCGGCACTGTCTAAAACCCCACCGCCTGCATATCGGGAGAATCCAACGTTTTCTGAGGGGATGGTAAAATTTACAAAACATAATCACGTGCATATTAGATTGTGTGGATTTCCCGTCACAGGGACATGGGGGTAAACTTAATTCCCAGGCCTTATTCATTGGAAAAACAACCAGTCTGAAAAAAAGGTCCAGTCCGAGCCTAGTCAACAGCATCCTCTCATATGTTTTAGACTGCAAAGTTAATTATGGTTGAATGCCATATGTTATCTGTACTATAATATGCAATCATACACCTATGCATACAGTAACACTCCGCTGCTCATCCATAGAGTTACTCACACACCTAGTCAGTCATGCAAAGAATTAATCACATACCAATTTACTCATGTATACAGTTATACACACCAACTCCATTATTTAAACACACACCATATCACTTATTTATGCAGATATTAACACATACTTACTATCTTATACAATCACTGATACAATCAGACACTCATTTATACACACACTCTTCAAATAACTTACTCTCACATATAGTCATTTATGTATTCTAACACTCACATATATTGCCTTAAAACATATGTAGTTACTTACACATATACCAATGAGACATTCATTTACTCACCAAGATGTTCGAGGGAGCGTTTTATAGGGGGCATGGGGGTACTTGGGATCTTCACCGAATGATCGAGGGAGTGATTTAGGGGCAAAAGGGGCACCTTAATTTGAGGCAGGGTGCACGGGAACACTCATTCTAAAATTAAGGGAACAGATGTGTGAGTCATGGAAACCAAGCCAAAAGGTTCAACAGGTTTATTTAGAAGGTGCAACTTCAAGAATAAAGCATTTAAAATACAAAATATAAAATATAATGACCTTGCATTCCTAGAGATCAGGCTCAGACTCAGATCAGAAGGCACTTTTAAATGGAAACATTGAAACCAAAGCATTGAAACCATTGAAGAAAGAGACGCTTCAGCTAATGAAATGTAATATAACATCCCAGCCAATATGCGTCAGCGCAGCGGACGAGCGCAGTGGGCGCGTCGTAGGCGCGCCGGAGTCGCGCCAGAGTTAAGCCCGTCTGCGCCCGTCCGCGGCTGGCCGGGGCCCGGTACCGGTCACTACGCCCACATACCCACTATGTACTCTCCGGCGACCATTTACTCCCTCTGGCACTCATGTCCCCCTCAACCCACAGTGCTAGAGCGCATTGCCTCACTTGGCTTACGTAATTGTTCTTCCGCACATCCAAGGCCCAGTGTGTCACTTCAACAGCTGTCCGACGCCCCTCCATCCCCAGTCCGTCTGTCACCCAGGCACGACCCCATCTCCCCTCGCATCCCTGGTAGCCCCCAGCCTACCACCACTGCGATCCTTCTTAACACTAGGTCTGCGGTTGGGCATCAACTTGAGCTATTCCACCTGCTTGACTCCCGCCAGCCTGACCTGTTATTCCTCACGGAAACATAGTTTAGGGATGACTCCCTCCCGAGCCTTTTATCTATGCTGCCCTCCACTTACTCGGCCATCAGAATGGATCGCCCCGGGGGAAAGACTGGGGGAGGTGTTGCTTTGATTACCCGCACTGATTTCCATTTTCAGACACTACCTTCCCCTCCTATTCCCGCTGTGGACTGTCTAGTAGTCCGTTCGACCTCGTTCGGGGTTCCTCTGACTTGTGTACTCATCTACCGTCCGCCTCAGTCCACCCCCGACTTTCTAACCTCTATTGAGGGTCTTTTGGCCACCTTGGTAGTGAATAATTCTGCAGTCCTGGTGCTTGGGGACTTGAACTATTGGCCGAATGACCCAGCTGAAGATGCAAGATCTAAGGAGTTCACGGCCCTGCTCACCAGCCTCAACTTTTCTTCCCAACTTGTGGAAAAGTAAATTTTGCCATGTTCTGTGTCCCTACGCCTCATCCATCATATGTTATGTGTGCATGACTAATATGCATATGTTATTCCCCATGTCCGATTAATGACGCAATTCCAGTTGTGTCCACCTTTAGTATGTTAGTTTCCAGTCCTCGTGAATACTACGAATATCAGGCCTATGTAAAGTTACGTTGCCACGTTTCTCAGTGTGCACGTTATTCCATTATAAAGTTCCCGTTTCCAGGCCTCAACAGGGCCCGGACATCAGATTCAGCTCCTGTCTCCTGAAAGCCTCGCTGAGGAGCGATACAGCCCCCACCTGTATCCTCGACCCTTCACTTACTTCCTGCCTCGCAGTGCCCGGTGCAGCCTGGCTCTGCCTCTGAGTCTGCCAAAAGTATGTTATAGTTCCAGTTATCAGTTCAGTCCTCCTTCTCTGCATTCCTAAGCTACTGAACTGCATCAATAGTTTCCGTCATTGTCTAGCCTTCTCGTCTCCACGTTAGAGAAATACTGTATTTAAATGGTCATTTAATATTCTTCATCACGCACTACATGTAGAATAATGCATGGTCCAGTCTTAGAATCAAGTTAGCTTTTCCCCTCATGACTTCTAGTTTATATCAACATGTTCCCTAAACATCAGATACCAGATAGGGTTTAGGTACATGTCGCTCCGACCCTCCAGACTCTAGTCTCTGCTCCTAGCACAGAGTTCATAGCCCCCAGCTTCTCCTAGTAATACGTCATTGCCAGTTTGCGCGCACCATCAGGTTAGAGGTCCCGGCTCCTTAGGTAAGCCCCCTCCAAAGTTTCCGCCCATTCATGACATATTCTGTTACGTTTGCATCACATGTCTATGTATACTCCCAGTTACACCTACTTTTTCTGTTATCTTTCGCGACTGCTACGCGTCACGCCTTCTGCTCCACCCACTGCTACGCCTACTGCAATGTAATGCTATGTGTTCGCGCCATGTATATAAGTCCATGTATTGTTATTAAAAGTTAGCGCGCGCTCATCCCAGATCAAGCCCCGGCAGCTGCTGGGCCCCAGTTGTCCTGCTGGGCCCTGTCACCTCTGTTCTATGCAGGTTGTCCTGATCCTGTCCTTATGCTGTAATAAACCTGCAGAAACTCCTACTACCTCGAATCTTGACTCTTATTTTATTGAGCTATCTGTTATTTATTCATTCATTCATTCAAAAATAGATCCGGTATTATTTATTTATATACCACATAATGGCGCCCGAACAGGGACTTGCCCTTTCCCCACGCGTCGGTGAAGCCACGCCGACCCCCTGACCCTCTGCAGTCGTGACGGAACCATACCGTGCACTGGCAGATATTTCTGCTCCAAGTATCCCTCAGGCCCACGGAGGAGACGGAGGAGGCGGTCCAGCATCCGAACGAGACGGTGGAGGAACGCGGCGAGTCCCGACCTGAGCCCAAGCCGAGAGTCCAAGGTCCGAGGTATCCGGAGGCCCACCCGTAACTGAAGTCCGAAGTTCGTCGTCGTAGCAGTCCAGTCCCGTCCGAGGCCTTCCGTTCCGTGCTGCCCGGTGAGTACCATTGCTGGGGTAGTATCTAGACAGGACCAATCTAAATTGACTCCTGGTCCGTGGGTTGGTGGTACCCAGACTCGCAAACGAAGTGTTCACCTAGGTGGATACGGGTCTTGATGCGTTCCTTTATGGGACCGGTATGTTCCGTACTGTTATAGCAGTGCATCCAGTAACTCTAGTCTGTTCCGTTCTCGAGAAAATTCTTGTATTTCTGTTCTCAGTATTTCAGGTAATATTCTGTTCGAACTGTTATTTATAATGTTCTTTATGTATTTTAATGTTGTGGTATGAGTGTGATGTGATTTCGTGTTTTTATTGTGTATTGTATTGTGTCTAGATTACAGTTCAGTCATGCCTATATTTTCCAAACTACGTCAGTTAAAAACTAGAAAGGGTCTGCTGGAAGCAGCAGTTCCTGTTCCGCCTAGGGACAGTCCAGGTCACTTTATGTATCAGAAACATGGCATAAGCGCCATATTGTATCTAGATTTATGGGTAGAGTATACCAAACAGTTAGAAGAAAAGTATAGATGGCCCGTATCGGGTACATGGGATGCCGAATGTATCATGCGAGTAGAAGAAGCATTATGGAAAAAGAAAGCCAGACAGTCACAGAAAGATGCCATCGAGTTATGGCGTAAAGAAGCTCATAAAAGAACTGAAAAGGAAGTCAGAAAGTCGGAGTTAAGTAGAGAATCCCAGGAACGAGCCCAAGAAAGAGAATTAATCGAGATAGGTGAACAAGTCAAAGCCGAACAGTCAGACAGACAGAGGCATGCCCTTATTAAGGGTATGTATCCTCTTCTTGCCGAAGGTTTGCCAAAAGCGACCCCAGAGGCATCCAGTAATTTCCCGCCACCATTAGTTCCGACTAAGTTACGTCACAAACAGACCGCAGCTGATATTTTTATTTCGTCCTACTTGGACGACACAGTCCCAGAATATGCAAATGCTGTTCGCGCTCCGCCAGTCCCTGTAAATCAGGCACTTCCCGCTCTTCCAGACACCGGAGTACCTGTTACGGTACCCCCGGTCTAGCCCGCCATACAAGTCCAGCCTGCATTTCCATTTCCCACTCTGCCAGGACGTAGAGCCTCAGTAGACGACTCCAGTTTAGGGGCCGCAGGAGGAGGTCCTCCTCAAACCCAGCCGCCACACAAGCGTTTAACGTTAGCCGAATTACATGCACAAGCATTACAGCGTACGCCTAGGTATCAGTCTGTAGCAGAAATAAGAAAATCCCTTGCCGAATGTTGCTATGATCCAGTCCCAGGCGAGGATAATATGGTTTTATATTCATTCCGCGTAAGAAAGGTGGCCGAGTATCTAGTCACCTTACCGAATATGAAAGAAGATCTAGACAGAATATATCGTTTCATCCGTACAGGGGATGATCCAGAAAGTATTAGCGAGACTATGTCTCAAAGGAAAGCCGAGATCCAACTCATGATATTAAAGTTCCTGATCAATTGTCTAATAAGAGAACAAGATTACCCGTCTAAAGATTCCGCCGAAATGAGAATCCTGACAAGGTGGAGTGATAATATAGCCGAGGGTAAGCACAAGACCGTCGGTGCTATGGAGAGTATGTACAAGAAAATCCGTAAAGAGATAATAAAGATACACGAACAACGTAAAGCAGCACAAGTAAGCGAGAAAGAAAGTATCTCTGATCCTGAAGAGGAAGACGAGAATTCCGCCAGAATAGCGTATGTAGGAAAATCTAGATTTCCAGATCGCCATTTACGCCTAGAACCCAAGTCTATTTATCATCTAGCACCAGAACAAGGTTCTCTAGAACAAGTATTTCAAGCTACCGATCACATTTTGAAATCACGAGTCGGTTACAGTGAGTTAAGTACCATGCATGAACAAGAACTAGCCCGATCAGCAGTCCGATGGATTACTGATTCTACCACTTTTCCAGACGAAATAGTGGCACAAATGTTTCTGAAACTGCCCCCAGCCGAGCAACGACTGGTGGGTATGTATATGATCCAGTACCTCATTACTCTGTATGAGGGTCAACACTCTGATCCAGGCCCGTTACACGATATCCTGAACGAGTTACTCCAGTATAAATGGAGAGGTCTAGGTACCGATTTAATTAGTGTCATTCTAGAACAGCGCCACAAATATAGAACGTTCCTGAACCCGCATTTTGTTCATGTCTCACCCCCAGAAAGCAAATCATTCTACATAGACAGACAGAATCCGTTACGAGAAGTCCACCCAGTCCAAGGGGCGGGTGGCGTAATGCAACGAGTGTTTGTATACACTCCGATTTCAAAGATGGAACTTCTTGAAATGAAGAAATTAATTCCCTGTCATGACAAAGATCCAGCAGGGTTCCATAGAGAATTAAAAGACATGCTCCGTATGGGAGAATACACTTACCCAGATATCATTAAAATGTTAAAGGTTCTGTTGCCCGCAGGGGTGTATGAAAAGTTAAAGGAAAAAGAATGGGAGGTGGGAGAGAAAAAGATAGATTGGGCAGCTCTAGAAGCTGAAGACAAGGCACGAGTACCAGGTACCGGTCTTGGAGATAAATGTAAAGAGTTACCAGAATTATTAATACAAGTTTTACCCAGATTATTGACAACAAGAAAAGAAGACTGGGATGCAATCTCAGCCTGTAAACAGAAACAAGATGAAGATATTAGTGATTTTTATTCTAGGTTTGAAAAATGTTTCAGTATTAACAGTGGTCTCAAGACAAGTAGTGAGTCATACCCTCACCTTTTCGTTACTAAATTAGTCGAGAATTCAAGTCCACAAATTAAAAATCGAGTTTTGAAAGTCGAAAGCACCTGGCAAGCAAATACTCCGTCCCAGATGCTCCAGATGCTTCAGTATCACCAGAATAGAATCAGGGAAGAGCAAGAACACGAGAGAAAACGTATGAAAGACACGAAAATGAAAGTGCTGGTTGCACAATCTGTTCCTCAAGACAGTCAGAAGAGGGGTCCGAATCAAGTCAGTCATCCTGCAGCTCCCGTTAAAGGGAACTGCAATTATTGTAAACAGCCAGGTCATTTTATAAACGAGTGTGCAGTTCTGAAACATAATATAGCTACTGGTAAGACTAAAGAAAGACCACGTCCGCTTAGACAAGAACAAGTTTCACAGATTCCTCAGTCACAGAATGCACAGCAGACAGTTACAGTACCGCAGCCTATTGCTGCAACACAGCATGTCACATCACAGATGTACCAGTATGCACAGTCTGAGTATCCAGAGTACCAGCCATATTCATGAAACAGCCTAGAGAGGGAGGTAGGCTTGCCTCTCATCGAGATACCTGTAGATCAAGAAGGTCCCTATGTTCACAGTCAAGTATTAGGGAAAGACAGAAAGTTTTTGATCGATACAGGGGCAAGTAGGACCACAATTAGTCATGCCGAAGTTCCAGGGGCTCCGCTCTCAGGCTCAAGAAATGTTTCCCTTGGATTTTCAGGAAAACCCATCGTTAACGAGATATCAAAACCAGTTACTCTAGAAGTAGGTCCATTGTCCCGCACTACTGATCTGTTACTTACTAGGTCATGTCCAGAAAACCTATTAGGCATTAAGACACTGAAAGAGTTAGGTGCAGTTATTTGCTGTTCCCCAGAGGGAATACGTCTGTTCCTACGTGACTTCAAGGGTCACTATGTATTACGAGATTTTGATTCGAGATTGTCTAATGTTCCACAGCACTTATGGGCGCAAGGTCCAACTGATGTAGGTTACATGCAAATCACACCCCATCGTGTGACTCTCAAGCCAGGTGTAGTGTTACCACGAATCAGACAGTACAGATTGCCACCTGAGGCTGTAGCAGCCTTATCCAAAATTATTGACGAGCTCATGGCTCAAGGAGTAGTTGTAGAAACTGACTCCAATGTATGTAATTCTCCGATCATTCCAGTCATGAAACGTACTGATCCAAATGCACCCCCAGTATATCGATTAGTGATTGATTTACGAGAACTTAACAAATGTATTATTCCGCAGTACCCAGTTGTCCCAGACATCTCTTCCCTATTAACAGCCATTGATTCCGAAGCCACGTTCTTCACTGTCATAGACCTCAAGAATGCATTTTTTAGTGTCCCAATTCATCCAGACAGCCAGTTTCTTTTCGGATTTTGTTTAAATGGAAGGAGCTATATGTTTACACGCGCTCCTCAAGGTTTCACAGAAAGCCCTAGTATTTACAGTCAAGCACTTAAGAGACAACTAGACAACATTCACATGCCAACTGACACTGCCCTGCTCCAGTATGTCGATGATCTCCTGATCACAGCCCGTTCTGAACGTGCTTGCGAGCGAGCATCCCTTACAGTTCTGTATTTTCTAGCCGAGATGGGGCACAAGGTGTCACCTTCGAAGCTTCAATTCTGTGTCCAGCAAGTGGTATACTTAGGACACTTGCTGTCCAAGAGGGGTAGGCAGTTGACACCCGACCGTATCCAGTTAATAGCGAGTCTTCCCCAGCCCAGAACCCAGAAGGAGGTACGTGCCTTTATCGGCCTTACTTCTTATTGTAGACAATGGATTCCCCAGTATGCATTTCTAGCCAAGCCACTGATACAGTTAACGACACAGGAGGCAGCCGTATCGACTGTCCTCCCTTGGACATCTGAACACACACTTAGTTTCAACGAGTTAAAGAAAGCCCTATGTCAAGCTCCAGTTCTAGCTACACCGAACTACAGTAAGCCTTTTACACTTTTCGTTACTGAACGTGAAGGTACAGCATTATCTGTTCTTACACAAGATCAAGCAGGACAATACAAGCCCTGTGCTTATTTTTCGAGCACATTAGATCCAGTCGCCCAGGCGTTGCCTGCGTGCCTCAAGTCAGTTGCAGCCACAGCTCTAGCTATCAGACAAAGTGATTCCATAGTTTTAGGACACTCCCTGACAGTACAAGTCCCACATTCAGTAGAAGTTCTTTTAAACCGAACACAAACACAGCACTTGACAATTGCACGTTTAACAGGTTATGAATTGACACTGTTCCAGCCACACATAGAAATTAGACGCTGCAACGTCCTGAATCCTGCTACACTGTTACCATCAGTTAGTTCAAATCCTGACCCACATGACTGTGTGGAAGTAGTTAATATTACGACAAAGCCAAGACAAGACCTGACAGATATTCCGTTACCAGATCCCGACCTGACACTTTATGTGGATGGTTCATGTATGAGAACTAGTACAGGAGAACTAGTCGCCGCGTATGCAGTAACTACTGACACCGAAGTTATTGAGACACACCGTATTGACACCCTGTCCGCTCAAGCAGCAGAGCTAGTTGCTCTGACACAAGCCTGTATACACGCCAAGAACTTGAAAGTTAATGTTTACACAGATTCACGTTACGCATTCGGAGTTGTACACGACTTCGGAGTGCTCTGGCAGGAGAGAGGTTTTATGACTTCTCATGGAACCAAGATTCAGCATGGTCTCCTTATTCAAGCCCTGTTAGATGCCATACATTTACCGACATCTATTGCTATCATGAAATGCAAAGCACATACGAAAGTTACTGACATTATTTCCCAAGGTAATGATCTAGCAGACCGCACAGCCAAGCTTACAGCACAGACTCCAGACATTCCAGTTAACATGACACATACTCCAGATCCGATTACATGCATGACAGTTAAGGACCCTACACAAGATGTCATAGATATCCAGTTACATGCTACTCCCAATGAAATCAAGAAATGGTCTGAACAAGGAGGGGTCCAGACAGATCAAGGATGGTTAACGAAGGGTAGAGCCACATGGTTTCTCCCCGACTCTATGGTTCAAGTCATTATCAATACCGCACATAGTCCAGCACATTTAGGAGAAAAAGCTATGTTAGACAGTATCCAGAATATTTGGTTCAATAAGCATTTACGAGCTGCAGCCAAACAGAAAGTCCGTACCTGTATGATATGTTGTCAGTTTAATCCAGGTAAAAGTGTCCCGGTGGAACAAGGTGGTTTCCAGCCCCCTGACCACCCTTTTGAGGTCCTCCAGATGGATTATATTCAGATGGAGCGATGTCGAGGTTTCAAGTATGTCCTTGTAGTCGTATGCGCTTTGTCCAGGTGGACAGAAGCATATCCAGTCCCAGATTACACAGCCGCGACCACTGCCAAGCAGTTGGTTCGTGAATTCTTCCCTAGATACGGACTCCCTAGAGTCGTATATTCTGATAACGGTCAGCCATTCTCCTCAGAGTTAATGAAGCACGTTTCCCTTTTGTTAGGGTACCAGTGGAAGTTTCATTGTGTACGCCATCCTGAAGCAGCCGGTCTAGTCGAGAGACATAATCAGACCCTGAAAATCCGTATTGCCAAAGTTTGTAAAGAAAAAGGTGTGGACTGGCTAGTAGCTCTGCCAGTCGCTTTGTTTTATATGCGCATGGTCGCACATTCCAGATCAGGTCTGTCCCCGTATGAGGTCGTATTCGGCCGCCCCCCTAACATGTGGGGTACTCCTAGACCCCGAAGTATTACCGATGTTTCATGTAATATGCTGACAGATTACCTAGCTTCCTTGATGTCTGCCCTCAACTCATGTCGTTCACAGGTTGCCGCCGCATTTCCAGACAATACCGAGGTGGCACCGCATGAAATCGTTCCAGGTTCCCTTGTGATGGTCCGAAATTTTGACAGATCAAGTCCGTTGGAGCCTCGTTGGAAGGAGCCACGTCAGGTCCTCTTGACCACCCGTACTGCCGTCAAGTTGGAAGGCAGGAAGGGGTGGGTCCATCTTTCTCATGTAAAACTTTTCAATGGATTGAAACCAGTCTCCAAGAACATTTCCAAGGATTCCCAAGATTCTAAAGACTGCCAAAACATTGTTTTAAAGGACTGTCCCGCAAAAGACATTACTACAACCCCTCCCTTGTTAGAGAAAACTCCGCAACAGGAGTATAAGTTAAAGCTCAGGTCTAGCAAAATAAGTCAGTCAGTTTGATTGTATAAGTCCTCCCCTAGGTGAAACGGTTAGATTGTTTCTGACATGTATAAAATAGACCCCCATAGTGAGAGAGTCAGTCAAAGTTCAATCAGATGTATCGTTTTTCTAAGTTTCATATTATTCATCAGCATTATGATTTCCTGCATCAGCTATGCGTTCTATCTGTATTTTCCAGTTCCTCATGTAAATATGTCTGCTAATGCTACAGTAGAGCACACGTTTAGTGATCTGCCTCCTCACGAATATTCTTACCGCCTCGCTATGCGCAACAACTCATTTATCCGTATGTTACATTATTCACACCAGACCAGCAATGCCACTAATTGTTGGGTGTGTGGTCGACTCCCCCCTTTCCAGACACCGAAGGGAGTTCTGCCACTCTTTCCTTATCCATTTTCTCATAATGGTTCATGTGGAGCATGGTCCACGTTAACGTCATCCGCAACAGATATGTCTTTTCTTAACAGTACATGTTTTCCAGACAAGAAAGGTCTCCCCCACAGAACAGGTTTAGATCTAGAAAATGAAGTGTATAATTTAGGTAATTATTCGTCGAATTTCATGGTCCTGAATGTTCAGTCTGATACTACTCCAGACTTACCTGCTATTTCAGTACTACCTGTAAAAGGCGAATTATGTGTCCGTAGTTATGGTTCCATACATGTAGGTCATAGTGAATGTACTACTGTTATCCAGTATAGTGACAGTGGGAAATCTGTTTTCAAAGCTTCACGTCATTCTTATTTTATTTGTGGTCAAACTGCATATGTTCGTCTGCCCCTCGATTGGGAGGGAACCTGTTACATTGCCTTCCTACTGCCACCTGTTTTCCTAGCCCCATCTGATTATCACAGAAACACACATCTAGTACACATTAGACATAGAAGGGAGTCCCCAATTGTCGATTATACTGAAACTACTCTAGAACAGTATACAGATTTCAATAAAGGTTTCTTCTTCTTTGTAGGACCTGTCCAGAATAGTAAACTGATCCGTAGGTTAACAAGAACCCTTGAAGCTGTAGTAAATGAGACTGCCTCTGCTCTAGGTAACTTAACCGAAGAACAATCTGCTATGAGATTTGTCGTTTTGCAAAATCGTCTCGTCCTTGACGTCATACTGGCCGATAGGGGCGGGGCCTGTAGAGTCATCGGATCTAGTTGCTGCATTTTCATTCCAAATAACGCGCCGTCTGTCTATTCAGCTATAACCAGACTCCATAAAATTGCTCATCTGTTACACCAAGATCCAGGCACCTGGACATGGTCCGGTTGGTTCTGGAATATAATTTCCGCATGGGGATGGAAAGTCCTGTCCTTTTTAGGTATTGCAGTAGCGATCATATTTAGCTGCTGCCTCTGTATACAATGTGGCCCTGCGATTTGCAGCATGTGTGCTACCTCTTGTATTCCTAGTCCCAAGCCCCGTTCTAAATCCCGTTCCAAGACAATTCGAGACGAGCAAATGGTACTGTATGAAATGATAGATGGTATCATGAATATTGATGTTTCCTGATGGAAACGTAGTGACAAGGAGGGAATGTGGAAAAGTAAATTTTGCCATGTTCTGTGTCCCTACGCCTCATCCATCATATGTTATGTGTGCATGACTAATATGCATATGTTATTCCCCATGTCCGATTAATGACGCAATTCCAGTTGTGTCCACCTTTAGTATGTTAGTTTCCAGTCCTCGTGAATACTACGAATATCAGGCCTATGTAAAGTTACGTTGCCACGTTTCTCAGTGTGCACGTTATTCCATTATAAAGTCCCCGTTTCCAGGCCTCAACAGGGCCCGGACATCAGATTCAGCTCCTGTCTCCTGAAAGCCTCGCTGAGGAGCGATACAGCCCCCACCTGTATCCTCGACCCTTCACTTACTTCCTGCCTCGCAGTGCCCGGTGCAGCCTGGCTCTGCCTCTGAGTCTGCCAAAAGTATGTTATAGTTCCAGTTATCAGTTCAGTCCTCCTTCTCTGCATTCCTAAGCTACTGAACTGCATCAATAGTTTCCGTCATTGTCTAGCCTTCTCGTCTCCACGTTAGAGAAATACTGTATTTAAATGGTCATTTAATATTCTTCATCACGCACTACATGTAGAATAATGCATGGTCCAGTCTTAGAATCAAGTTAGCTTTTCCCCTCATGACTTCTAGTTTATATCAACATGTTCCCTAAACATCAGATACCAGATAGGGTTTAGGTACATGTCGCTCCGACCCTCCAGACTCTAGTCTCTGCTCCTAGCACAGAGTTCATAGCCCCCAGCTTCTCCTAGTAATACGTCATTGCCAGTTTGCGCGCACCATCAGGTTAGAGGTCCCGGCTCCTTAGGTAAGCCCCCTCCAAAGTTTCCGCCCATTCATGACATATTCTGTTACGTTTGCATCACATGTCTATGTATACTCCCAGTTACACCTACTTTTTCTGTTATCTTTCGCGACTGCTACGCGTCACGCCTTCTGCTCCACCCACTGCTACGCCTACTGCAATGTAATGCTATGTGTTCGCGCCATGTATATAAGTCCATGTATTGTTATTAAAAGTTAGCGCGCGCTCATCCCAGATCAAGCCCCGGCAGCTGCTGGGCCCCAGTTGTCCTGCTGGGCCCTGTCACCTCTGTTCTATGCAGGTTGTCCTGATCCTGTCCTTATGCTGTAATAAACCTGCAGAAACTCCTACTACCTCGAATCTTGACTCTTATTTTATTGAGCTATCTGTTATTTATTCATTCATTCATTCAAAAATAGATCCGGTATTATTTATTTATATACCACAAACTCACTACGCCTACCCATATCCATGGCCATCAACTTGACCAAATCTGGACCCTTAATATCCCTATCGATCACCCCACCATCTCGCCTTGCTCCTGGTCAGACCACTCCCTTATCTCCTTTGCAGTAGACCTCGGACGGTCGCCCAAACCTCCCCTGCCCAAAAACACCTGGGCCAGAAAGTGGGACAAGGCCGACCTCCCCGCGGTCTGCTCTTCCCTCGCAGCATCTAGCCCTGAGCTTAGTGGTTTATCCCTCCCCACCCAGCTCACAGCCATTAACAACTGGCTGTTAAAGGCGTGCAACAGTACTGTCCCCCTCAAGAGAGTGATCATTAAACGCGCCCACGCGGCCAACAGATGGTTTACCCCCTCCCTTAGAGATAAAAAGTTAGCGGCACGCAGAGCCGAACGAGCGTGGCGGCGCACCTATTGCCCCCTCCTCAAAGCAAGCTACTGCTCGGTACTCAAGGAATATAAAAGGGACATACTAAAAGCAAAAGCTGAGTACTTCTCTGGCAGAATCCTGGCAGCGGAAAATCAATCCAAGGAAATATTCGCCACAGTACACGAGCTCGCTGCTTCCGACAGGGTGACCTCCAAAATCCCCCCATCTCAAACACTCTGTAACTCCCTTAACTCCTTCTTTATTGAGAAGGTAGCCCTCATCAAGGCCAACATCCCTCCCTCACTTCCGGTACCGCCTGCTGCTCACCCCTCCCCCTCCGCTTCACTCTTTACCCAGTTCCCCCCTTTGACACGAGAAACCTTCCTCCCCTTACTGGCCCGGGTAAAATCGGGTTCCCCCCAGGACATTGGTCCAGCATTTGCCCTGAAAGAGTTTTTTTCTAACTGTTACTCCCCCCCACTTACTTTAATCAATCACTCCCTTAAAACTGGCACTGTCCCTTGCGCCCACAAATCGGCAGTCATCATTCCGATTCTGAAAAAGGCAGGCACTGATCCTTCCCTGCCTGCTAACTACCGTCCCATTTCCCTTCTCCCTTACCTGGCGAAGGTCTCAGAGGCTCACGTCACCGGGACCCTGAGCTCCTTTGTGGAATCCACGGGCCGCCTTTCTTCCCGTCAGGCGGGCTTTCGCCCGCTGCACTCTACCGAGAAGGTGGTTGTATCGGTGATGGACAAATTGAGGGAGGGCATCGACACCTGCCTCCCCCAGGCCCTGGTCCTGTTAGACCTGTCCGCCGCGTTCGACACGGTGGACCACGACATTCTGTTGACCCGTGTTGAGGCGGCGGGCATTGGGGGCACGGCCCTTGCCTGGCTCCGATCCTTTTTAACGGACAGGGAGCAGGCCGTCCATCTGGCCGACTTTGCTGCCCCACCTCGGAGAGTGACTTGCGGCGTCCCCCAGGGTTCCTCCCTGTCTCCCTTGTTATTTAATTTATACATCTCACCCCTCATTTTTTCTTTACAGCAGATGGAGGTCCCGGTGTTCAACTACGCCGATGACCTCCAACTTATTTTCAATCTCTCCTGTTCCCTCACCTCTGCCCTGAACTTCCAGAGAGTCATGCTTTTCATTCAAGAGTGGATGAACTGCAACCACCTCAACCGAATTGGTGTTGACGGGGGGTGATTGCAGTCCTTGGTCCTCTTCCTTTTGGCCCCACTCTCTTGGCCTCTCTCCCCTTCCGGTTCCCAAGGTTAAAACCCTGGGTATCTTTATTAACCCCCTGCTCACCCTTCACACGCAGGTCAACTCAGTGGTGTCTGCCTGTTTCTTTTCCCTCCGTACCATCCGTAAGGTTTCCCGATTCTTCTCTGTCGCCGCCCTCAAGCTCATTCTCATGGCCATGGTGCTATCGCGCCTTGACTATGGGAATGTGATCTATAATGGTGCTCCAGCCTACCTGATCCGCCGGCTCCAACTGATACAAAATCAGGCGGCTCGCCTGATTTATGGTCTCCCCAAAACCAACCATGCGACCCCCCTGTCCTGTTGCAGTCTCTGCACTGGTTACCGGTGAGGGAGAGGGCCCTCTTCAAGTTGGGCTGCATCACGTATCAGGCTAGGTCGGGGACTGCCCCCGCTTTCCTTTGTGAAGCCATTTCATCCTACCTTCCGACTAGAGAGCTCCGCTCCGCTCACCAGGCTCTCTTGTCAGTCCCCCGATTCAGGAAGCAGAAGTCCGGGGGGGGCCAGATTTGCGGTGCTGGCTCCATCCTTCTGGAATTCGCTTTCTCTTGCACTTAGGACTTCACCCTCCTACTTGGAATTCCGCAAACTTCTTAAGACCTTCCTGTTTTCTAGATCTGCAGTAGTCTAGCCTCCCTCTCTGCCTCCACTGGTTCACCGCTGTCCAGCGCCATGAAACCGTTCCGGTATAAGTGCGATTAATAAATATTTTAAAATTCAAATTCAAATTCAAACATGTGCAGATTAAAAACCTTGAGGACACATCTATAAATGCAACATAAGAAACATGATTTAAATCAAGGAACATGTTCCTCAGAATGCAAAACACATTTGATCTAAAATGCTGGGAATACTCAGGTTTGAACATCAGCCTTGCAAGTGTAATATAAGCATTAATTTCTCAATAAGGAAACACCAACATGGAGACAAAATAGCATACATAGCATATACAGCAAATACATTGGCAAGTTAAATTGTGTCTTAAAACAAAAAAACAAGAGCTCTTGGGGAGCACCCACACCCGCCTGCCATCTACCAACAGACGGGTGGGGTAGTCCGAGATGTCTCTGTGGACTCCTTTTTTATAGTCTCTAAGGCGGTGAGAAGTGGCTATGGTAATGTCATCTCACGCCACTTCTACCTACGTCACTTATAGCATGGTTCACACTCTTGTCAGATACTGTGGTACCTTTTCCATTAAATGTGGCACGTAAGCTAGGTGAAAGGTCAGTTCTTAAGCTAAACTCTTGTCGCGAATTGCATAGGGCAAGCAGAAAAATGTGTATTGTGAAGGGATTTTATATATACATATATATATCTGTACGTCCTGGTTGCCACAGTCATCACTTCAGCTGTACACATCTGCGGTGGAAAACTTCCCTAATTTCATGTACTGGCCCAGGATGCGGTCTGCTATATGTTGAAAGAACAGAGGGATGTTGAACTTTGAGACAGTGAACTTCGCACACAGGTGGGGTGGGGGCTCTTTAGTTTGGAGCAGGAGGCCTCGCAGAGAGAGGAGTTGGATAAGATTTGGATCAGGCATGCCTTCAGCCTGCTATACAGAACAATGGTCAATTTAACAAAAGGCCTACAAATTGAACAGAGTGGCCTACATAAGGGTTTATGCTGGCTGAGTGGTAAGGATATCCCAGGGTATTTGGTATATGGTATAACCGGTCCCTCTGGTTGATTTAACATGGCCTACAAATTATGCTGGCAGGACAAGGATAAGGGTCTCATACCTAAGGTGTGGGCAGAATGGTCCTGGGGTAAAAAATAGACCCTCTCTCATTCCCTCCTCTTGTTCATTTTTTAACAAAATCCTTACAGCATACCTTTCAGGTCTTTCAGGTATTTGGTAATGGTAGCAGGCTGCATTCCCTGTTCTGTCCTTGCTCTCCCTTTGCAAATGATGCTTTTCTCAGGAGGTGCAACTGTTACGTAGTCTTAGCAAAGTCTTGGCATTTAAAGTCACATCTCTGGAGTGAAGAACAAACTCATTCTATGCAAATATATTTTAAATCAATGGAAATTCTTTCAAAATGCAACATGCATTTGACTGAGATGCTATGAATGCACACGTAAAGTTAGGAGGAACAACCAATATTACTTTGCAATAATGTTTTAGAATAAGGGCAATGCAGAGGAGAGAGAAAGAGACCATTTCAAAGCACAATACGAAACTAGAGCTTCAGCCAAAGATGCTTAGATAGAGGGCTGAAGGAGACCACACAGGCATCAGCGACCCATGGGGTCACTGCAGCGGGGTAGTCTGTCGAACGGACTAAGGAGCAGATCGTTATACTCTTTTAATGATGAACCATTGACCATAAAAGGACAACATTATCAGGTGCCTCTGACCTATAGGACATGACGCATTTTGGTCACTTCTGGGAAATATTTAAGAAAATAGACGTGCCACACACGCTACAAAAAGTTTCTGAAAAAGATCACAGGATGTTTGACCATGAATCATAATCAAATTGAACATCTATTGATCAGTATTTGCGTCACTTCAGGGAGAAAGGCCTATAAGCCAGGTAAGAGAGGGAGAGATGCCAAATGCAAATCGAGTAAAGGTGACAGACATTATATCTATTAAAGTACACTGCATGTAGCTGAAAAAGGAGAAGAAAAGAGGACACCCTTTACAATATGGAGAGAGAAGTCGAAAGGCGTTGGCTACTGCCAGGCCTGAGATGGGACACCACAATGCGATGTGATGAAGGAAAGTAGCTTCCCTTTTGGAAGCATGCAGTGGAAAAAAGACACTATTAAACTCAATGTGATAAGATGCCCCCCGTTCCTTGCAGAAATAAACATTCAAACAATACAATTTACCCCAAATAGGTCATCAAAATTCAAAACAAATGTAAGCAGCCAGACGCAGTCCCATAAACACATATTTGTTGCACAAAGTGAGAGACACCAGAAGCAACCTCCTGTCATCAAGTACATACTTCAATATATAAATGTGAAGAACTAATTCAACAAATCAGTGTTAGTTGTACATTATGTGGTCAGTTATCTGATAGTGACTTGAGCTAATTAAATGTGGTGCTGTGCCACATGGTTCAGACAGGGTCTGGGTGGGCAAGGGGTAGTTATATAATACTACATATTCAAAAAAAGCTAGAGCTTTGATATTTATAAAAACAGTCACAATCCAAGTTACACAAGACACAGATGCTTAAAAAGACAACCACAATGCATGCTAAAAGGCCACAATAAAAAGATATTTGATCATAAAATAATCGTACTTCAATTGTACAAAATGTGAAGCATATTATGTATACGTCTATTTATATATATAAACCAGCAGAACTATTAAATAAACGTCTTTACATTTCATTTTAACACAGGAAGAGAACAGAAAACCACATTGGAAAGCCTTTTGTTCACAACCTATAATCACACAATACTCATGTTGACTGTCTTTGGAAATAAACATAGATACTGACAGCTCCTTGCAAAAGGCAAGGAAGTCTAATAGCTGTTGATCATAAATCCTCATGTGCCAGTCACAAGACGTAGAGTGGCACATCTTATCCGGGACTCAGAACCGCTCCTGATCCAGCAAATAGTTGATATTTGCCTAATGCAAAATCCTTGCCTTCCTGCACAGGCATAAACTCTATCTCCGTAGCACAAAATATATTTATATAATAATAAAAAAAACATAATGTAAGCTCTAAAAAACAATGCTTAAGCTAGCAAAAATATAATATCTACTAAAATATCCTGGGGGAAACCTTCCTCCTCTTCTTATACAAGAGTGAATCGTGACTTCAAGTGAAAACCGTAACTTCTTGGCCATGTAAGCCCACATTTCCAACTTCTTTTTTTGGAACTATTGACCGGAAGAAATCCTCTCTTCCCTGTCGAGCCTTATAACAGGAACATGTATACCTTGTCTATATTTACAGACAAAATACACAATTGAACACTGAAAGATGCCAGACGCAAACTTCCCTTCCCTGTAAACCCTTACATCAGACAGAGGCCCTCCCTTGTTCCGAGAGGCACGATAACTTCTTATAATCAACAAAGCAAAATGACTCCTGAAAAATGCGTTGTAGCATATATTGAAAGTGAAAAAATGAGGAGAAGTGAAAACAATTCTCCTTGTTATGCTTTGCTACACCGAATGGAGGATGATGCACGATTCACATACATGGCCGGATTTATAATTTTTTAGAAAACTGGATATATGTCTTGTTCTATGACTGTTCTGTGCAAACACGGAAAGCAAAACCTATAGAACACGTTTTCAACGGAAAGTGATGTGTATGATGAGATTATCTTTACATGGAAAACAGTGTATAGAATGCCTTTCCCTTACCTTGCAAATAAGAAAGAGAGTTAAAAGCTGGGCCAATTCTTATTATAGGAGTACATTTCTGTACTACTAACAGAGAACAAGATACATTTATAAGTACTTATGTTTTACGAATCTTATAGCACATATTTATATATGACTGAAGAGAAGGGATGGGGCCTACTGTCACATGAGGAAAAACACTTTGTGATGTGCTTTAAGTTTAATAGTTTTATTTCTTATAATTCTAAAATTACCAAGACCTACAAGACCACCACATGTCTCTATTGTGTACTATACCATGTATCTTGCAGACAGGTGTTCTGAAGCTGTCTCCTATTTATTTCATAACTGTCTGCAATTGAATTCTCTGGCACAAATCTAGTCCATCAATCCTCCATGTTTTCGAATGTGTGCAAACACAGTCCATTTTGCATTTTAAGACTTACTTAAACTTACCTCAGCAGTAATACAACTAAAAAACGCTACACATTTTATTCAGTTGTTTTTTATAATGTAAAATATAGTAAATTCCATATTTGTGAATTAGGATCTGTAAAAGAAAAGAAAAAATAATGATAACATGTAATAATAATTTTTTAACGATACAGCATCCTTTTAACATTTTACAAAGTAATTTCTTTGCCTTTTTTGCTGTTCTCACAATGTATTGAATTTCACTAGAAACAGTGATTTCAATCATACTCATCACATAACAGCGGGCAACAAAAACCCAATCAATTAGATTATTTAACCTCATTGCTGCAGCACGAATTCCGCCGCAGTGCTGAGATTCCAATTGCGGGCGTGGTCATGACAGCTCCCGGCCATCATCAGCACACGCCCACCATGACTCATGACGTCCGGGAACCGTCATGAGCATGGAAGACTTTAAAAAAAAAAACAACAATCCATCCACAGTAAAATACCGTATAATACAAATCACACATATATAAAATGGTTACTGCTAAGAAAATGTTATAAATTACATTTATAAACACTGTAAATGTTTGCGGTTAAAAATGTACGCCGAGACAATGTACAAGAAAAAGTCCATAATTCAAAGAAATACCTTGCCTTAAGGCCAAATTGCATTTTTGCAGTCATTTTTATGTAAATTGTCCAATGGTATTCCTATTAAATCATAATAATAAATTCCTCAGAGGCTGAATTATCTTCCTAAAACATTGGCTTTAAAAATATTAGGTAGGAATTTGGTAATTCGAAAGGCAAACGTTTGAAAACCAACTCAGCATCATTACAAAGAGTCCAGCCTTTGTCACTTTTTAGATAGGCAGTGTAATGTCCAGATGTTGTTGAAGGACCATTGTGGTAAATATTGCTACAGCTACAAAAGTCCTTCCTGATATTGATAGTTGAGTAGATAAATTGTATATTGTCGATATCTTTGTATAAATAATGTTGATAACATTTCTGATTTGCATTGGCTACACTCCATGTTTTGATTTGCAGGTTTAACTAATTCATTGAAAGACACTGATTTACAGTCCGGTAATGTCAAACATAGAGATCTTTCAGTGTCTACATTAGTGCAACATTTATAACAAAGGCCAAAAATATTCTCTATGTCTACACCTTCATTTTCCAATACTGTAAGCATATACATTAGAAATTCCTAAGCATCTTGTTGGATATTTTTTGTAAATTGTGTAGAACCAGAACATACATCCAAAAGATTACGAACATCAGAAACTGTATGTATTTTACTTGTATCAGTTCTTAATTTTTCATTAACAGAATGCAACATAATTTCCTGTTGCAAACCTTCAAGAAAAAAAACATTGACTACTACATTAGCATAGCAGTTGACACCAGAACTATTTTCAAACTGGCGGGACACCACAAGGCAGGGAGAAGGGGGTGGAAATGAACCAGTTTAGGAGTACAGCTCTTGTGAGGCCACATACGACACTGGGGGCAAGATAGCCGCTGGCTGAGCTCACTGCAGGCAGCGCTGACCATCCTCCCCTGTTCTGTGACCCGAGAGGATGGTTTGGCTTTCCTCTCCTACTGAGACTGTTTTGAGATTGTTTTAAGACACAGGACCCGTACTTATGGTCTGCTAAATTGCAGGAATCTATGCCGGACCTACGCAGGACCTACGCCTGACCTGCCCCATGTTAAGTTTTGCTCGGGCTTTGGTGAATCCTGCCACTGCCCCCGAAAAGGAATTGGGCAGCTGGCACTTGCTACCGGTGAATCGACAATATTTGCGGAATCAGCGTACCTTTGGTCATCCGATTGGGGAGATATTCAGTAGAGTGCACCGCCCCCAGCTCTTCCTGGTTCTCCGTGGGATGTCGTCTCTGCCAAGCGCTGGTGGCGGTCGAGTATGGCTCAAAAACCAAGCAAGGTGCTGAAGGAGCAGAACGTCGGGAGTGCCGCTGCGGATGGCAGAGACAATGGAGACTCTATGGAGGCCGCCCAAGAGACTAGAGAAAGGAGAGAGAGGAAAGAGAAGAAAGACCTTCTGGGGCGGTCTGATAACGGTGGAAAAATCGGGCAAACACGGCGTGAGGCCCCAAGAAAGAAAGGTGAGGTGACCAGGGTACCCGAAGTTACAGTGGCTGGTGGAACAAGATTGCAAACGGCCACTGCCGGGGAATGTACTATGCGCCAGCTGTCAGTAGTGGAAGCATTTGGGGGCTCCAGTACTACCTCGACATTAATACCTGCAAGTGATATTGTGGTCAAAGCAGCTCCTCCCCCTCTCACATCCGAGCTGATGCATTCTGGGACAGGTAGTTTCAGTTTCAAGATGTTGCCCCGGAGAACTGAAAACCTTGAGGGGGGGTCAGAATTAAGCAGTGTAAAGAACTGTCTGGAAAAAGAGGGGGAGACCCTAACGGTATACCAGCTGCCGCAACGAAAGATGGGTAAACACGAAGATTATACTAAGTATGGAGATTATACGGACTACCTCTCTGGATGAAATAGAAGGAAGAAACATTGTTGCTTGTTGTCTGCCTGTTTGTGTTTGGGTAGTGTAGGAGTTGTGATGGGTTAGTGTTTTACGGTTTAGGATAGTGCACTGGTGAAAGGGTAGTGTAGGTGGTCATACTGGGGATACATTTAGGGTATAGGGTAGTGCAATGGTCTTTATGTAGTGTAGGAGATCGTGCTGGGGTCGTTTTTTAGAGTTTAGGGTAGTGCAGTGGTGTTTGTGTAGTGTAAGGGATCATGCTCTGATAGTGTTTTAGGGTAGTGCAGTAGTGTTTGAGTAGTGTAGGGTTTCATGCTGGGGTAGATGTAAGGTTTAAAATACTGCAATGGTGTTTGAATAGTGTAGGGGGTCATGTTGGGGTAGTGTTTTAGGGTTTAGGGTAGTACAGTGGTGAATGGGTAGTGTAGGGGATCGTGCTGGGGGTACATTTAGAGTTTAGGATAGTACAGTAGAGTTTGTGTAGTGTAGGAGGTCGTGCTGGAGTAGATTTAAGGTTTAGAGTAATGTAATGGTGTTTGGGTAGTGTAGGAGTTGTGATGGGGTAGTGTTTTAGGGTTTAGGATAGTGCGCTGGTGAAAGGGTAGTGTAGGTGGTCATACTGGTGATACATTTAGGGTTTAGGGTAGTGCAGCGGTCTTTATGTAGTGTAGGGGGTCGTGTTGGGGTAGTGTTTTAGGGTTTAGGGTAGTACAGTGGTGAATGGGTAGTGTAGGGGATCATGCTGGGAGTACATTTAGAGTTTAGGATAGTACAGTAGAGTGTGTGTAGTGTCGGAGGTCGTGCTGGAGTAGATTAAAGGTTTAGAGTACTGCAATGGTGTTTGGGTAGTGTAGGGGGTCGTGCTGAGGTAGTGTTTTATGGTTTAGAGTAGTGCAGTGCTGAATGGGCACTGTAGGGGGTCGTGCTGGAGGTATATTTAGGATTTAAGGTTGTGCAGTGATGTTTATGTAGTGCAGTGGATCGTGCTGAATTACCCTTTTAGGGTAGTAAAGTGGTGTTTGGGTAGTGTAAGGGGTCATGCTGGGGTAAGTTTAAGGTTTAGGGTAGTGCAATGGAATTTGTTAGTGTAGAGGGTCTTGCAGGGGTAGTGTTTTAGGGTTTAGAGTAGTGCAGTGGCGAATGGGTAGTGTAGGGAGTCGTGTTGGGGGTAGATTTAGGGTTTAGGGTAGTGCAATCTTTTTTATGTAGTGTAGGGGATCCTGCTGAAGTACTCTTTTAGGGTAGTACAGTTGTGTTTGGGTAGTGTAAGGGGTCGTGCTAGGGTAAGTTTAAGGATTAGGGTAATGCAATGGCATTTGGGTAGTGTAGGGGGCCGTGCTGGGGTAGTATTTCAGAGTTTAGGGTAGTGCAGTGGTGTTTGTGTAGTGTAGGGGATCGTGCTCTGATAGTGTTTTAGGGTAGAGCAGTGGCAAATGGGTATTGTAGGGAGTCATGCTGGGGGTAGATTTAGGGTTTAGGGTAGTGCAATGATGTTTATATAGTGTAGGGGATCGTGCTGAAGTACTATTTTAGGGTAGTACAGTTGTGTTTGGGTAGTGTAAGGGGACGTGCTGGGGTAGGTTTAAGGTTTAGAGTAATGTAATGGTGTTTGGGTAGTGTAGGAGTTGTGATGGGGTAGTGTTTTAGGGTTTAGGATAGTGCGCTGGTGAAAGGGTAGTGTAGGTGGTCATACTGGTGATACATTTAGGATTTAGGGTAGTGCAGCGGTCTTTATGTAGTGTAGGGGGTCATGTTGGGGTAGTGTTTTAGGGTTTAGGGTAGTACAGTGGTGAATGGGTAGTGTAGGGGATCGTGCTGGGAGTACATTTAGAGTTTAGGATAGTACAGTAGAGTTTGTGTAGTGTCGGAGGTCGTGCTGGAGTAGATTAAAGGTTTAGAGTACTGCAATGGTGTTTGGGTAGTGTAGGGGGTCGTGCTGAGGTAGTGTTTTATGGTTTAGAGTAGTGCAGTGCTGAATGGGCACTGTAGGGGGTCGTGCTGGAGGTATATTTAGGATTTAAGGTTGTGCAGTGATGTTTATGTAGTGCAGTGGATCGTGCTGAATTACCCTTTTAGGGTAGTAAAGTGGTGTTTGGGTAGTGTAAGGGGTCGTGCTGGGGTAAGTTTAAGGTTTAGGGTAGTGCAATGGAATTTGTTAGTGTAGAGGGTCTTGCAGGGGTAGTGTTTTAGGGTTTAGAGTAGTGCAGTGGCGAATGGGTAGTGTAGGGAGTCGTCTTGGGGGTAGATTTAGGGTTTAGGGTAGTGCAATCTTTTTTATGTAGTGTAGGGGATCCTGCTGAAGTACTCTTTTAGGGTAGTACAGTTGTGTTTGGGTAGTGTAAGGGGTCGTGCTAGGGTAAGTTTAAGGTTTAGGGTAATGCAATGGCATTTGGGTAGTGTAGGGGGCCGTGCTGGGGTAGTATTTCAGAGTTTAGGGTAGTGCAGTGGTGTTTGTGTAGTGTAAGGGATCATGCTCTGATAGTGTTTTAGGGTAGTGCAGTAGTGTTTGAGTAGTGTAGAGTTTCATGCTGGGGTAGATGTAAGGTTTAAAATACTGCAATGGTGTTTGAATAGTGTAGGGGGTCATGTTGGGGTAGTGTTTTAGGGTTTAGGGTAGTACAGTTGTGAATGGGTAGTGTAGGGGATCGTGCTGGGGGTACATTTAGAGTTTAGGATAGTACAGTAGAGTTTGTGTAGTGTAGGAGGTCGTGCTGGAGTAGATTTAAGGTTTAGAGTAATGTAATGGTGTTTGGGTAGTGTAGGAGTTGTGATGGGGTAGTGTTTTAGGGTTTAGGATAGTGCGCTGGTGAAAGGGTAGTGTAGGTGGTCATACTGGTGATACATTTAGGGCTTAGGGTAGTGCAGCGGTCTTTATGTAGTGTAGGGGGTCGTGTTGGGGTAGTGTTTTAGGGTTTAGGGTAGTACAGTGGTGAATGGGTAGTGTAAGGGGTCGTGCTAGGGTAAGTTTAAGGTTTAGGGTAATGCAATGGCATTTGGGTAGTGTAGGGGGCCGTGCTGGGGTAGTATTTCAGAGTTTAGGGTAGTGCAGTGGTGTTTGTGTAGTGTAGGGGATCGTGCTCTGATAGTGTTTTAGGGTAGTGCAGTGGCAAATGGGTATTGTAGGGAGTCATGCTGGGGGGTAGATTTAGGGTTTAGGGTAGTGCAATGATCTTTATATAGTGTAGGGGATCGTGCTGAAGTACTATTTTAGGGTAGTACAGTTGTGTTTGGGTAGTGTAAGGGTCGTGCTGGGGTAGGTTTAAGGTTTAGAGTAATGTAATGGTGTTTGGGTAGTGTAGGAGTTGTGATGGGGTAGTGTTTTAGGGTTTAGGATAGTGCGCTGGTGAAAGGGTAGTGTAGGTGGTCATACTGGTGATACATTTAGGGTTTAGGGTAGTGCAGCGGTCTTTATGTAGTGTAGGGGGTCGTGTTGGGGTAGTGTTTTAGGGTTTAGGGTAGTACAGTGGTGAATGGGTAGTGTAGGGGGTCATGCTGGGAGTAGATTTAGAGGTTAGGATAGTGCAGTGGAGTTGTGTAGTGTAGGAGGTTGTGCTGGAGTAGATTTAAGGTTCACAGTACTGTAATGGTATTTGGGTAGTGTAGGGGGTCGTGCTGAGGTAATGTTTTAGGGTTTAGGGTACTGCACTGGTGAATTGGTAGTGTGGGGAGTCGTGCTGGGGTAGATTTAGGGTTTAGGGTAGCGCAATGGTGTTCTTGTAGTGTAGGGGATCGTGTTGAAGTACTCTTTTAGGATAGTACAGTGGTGCTTGGGTAGTGTAAGGGGTAATGCTCTGGTGTGTTTAATGTTTAGGGTAGTGCAATGATATTTGGGTAGTGTAGGGGGTCGTGCTGGGGTAGTGTTTTAGGGTTTAGGGTAGTGCAGTGATATTTTGGTAGTGTAGGGGTTATGCTGGGGTAGTGTTTTAGGGTTTAGGGTAGTGCAGGGGTATTTGGGTAGTGTAAGGGGTCATGCTGGAGGTAGTGTCACTGCAAGAGTACATGTTCTTATATGTCTGCAAACATATCAACCAACCAAATTATTCTTTCTCAATTTTCCCAGATGGACACTGACTCACAGTGTGATTCTAGACAAATAACAATATTTCTTATAAATGAAATTTATAGATACTGACTGGGGAAATGTAGGGCTCAAACACAAGTGTGAAGGCGATTACACTACTACTTGCATAGTGCATAGGAGTTTCAAGCACTGCATGCCATAAAGCCTGGCTCACTGCAAGAGTACATGTACGTATACGTCTGCAAACACATCGACCAACCAAATCCTTCTCTCTCAATTTTCCCAAATAGACACTGACTCACAGTATGATTCTAGACAAATATCAGTATTTCTTATAAATGGAGTATTGGGGTAGTACAGTGGTGTTTGGGTAGTGTAAGGGGTCGTGCTGGAGTAGGTTTAAAGTTTAGGGTAGTGAAATGGTTTTTGGGTAGTGTAGTAGGTCATGCTGTGATAGTGTTCTAGGGTAGTACAGTAGTGTCTGGGTAACGTAACAAGTCTTGCTGAGGTAGATTTAAGGTTTAGGGTAGTACAATGGTCTTTGGTTAATGTAGGTGGTCGTGCTGGGACAGTATTCTAGGGTAGTGAAGTGGTGTTTATCTAGTTGAGGGGGTCATGCTAGGGATAGTGTTTTAGGGTTCAAGGTAGTTGTAGGAGAGTAGGGTCTGCTATCCTATGGTCACCCCAAATTTTTGCTTTTTGCTTCACTGGTTTTCGACTACTGAGGCTGTGGGCCTGCTGATCAGACCCCCAGCCTGCTGTTCTCTCACTAAATTAATGACACATGTGCTATAGGCACATACCAATTGGAAATGGACTCCTTGTCAGCCCCTGTAGAATGCACTATAGGTGCACAGGGCACAGGGGCCACTAAGGCCTACCAGGGGCTGCAGCATATCTTTTGCCACCCCTGGCTGGTTCTTAAATTGACACAACTGGCTGATCACTCAGCTGGGGTAAGGTGGTGTACACACCCCTTGCTTAGATATAGTATACCTATGTCTAAACCTATATCTGGACACATGTAAACCTGTGAGCCACTCCTATAGACAGGCCTCACCAATCCTGGAGGCTGGGTGCATGGTTTTTATGTGAGATGGAGCTCTAGCATGAGCTGAGCCTGTCTGCAGCCGTCGGGAACAAATCCCTAAGCTGTTTCAGGATAATGCCATACCATATACTATTAAGTGCCTTATAATCCTCGCGGTTATTTAGCAACTCTGGTTTGGCTTTATCATAACATGTCGTGTAAGGTGTCATACGCTTTGGAATACCATCCCCTCGCCAGTTCTGGCGACGGGGATGGCATTCCACCCCTCTAGAGGGGTAAGACATGTTACTTCACTTTAATGCGGTTGATTTCTCCAAAGGCCTTAAGATCCACAAAATGGATGCCTCTGCCACAGACAAATGTCTGGACCCCTGGAGCTGACCGAAACCCAGTCAAGGGGGTCCTGGACAAAGGGTTTCCTGTCACAGGAGGGTGTCACCGCCCTCCAGACAGGAGATAGTGTATTGTAGCAGGGAGGTTTGAAAGAAACCAGACACTGCCTGGGGCGCACAAGGCTGCCCCTTGCATAATCCGGCCAAACCGGTTCTGGGGCACTCCAGCCCTCGTGCCAGGGCGGCCTGGATCAAAGGAAGGGGGTGTAACCACCCACTTCCTGGGTCCCACCCATAGGAGGGGACCTAGCAGGTAATCACGCCCACCAGATTCGAATAAGAGTGGGAGCAGTGCCAATGCACATCAGATTTCCTGGAAGAAACATTTGAAACGATATTCTGGACCCTTCGCCCTCCATCTCAACGTGGAAGCCCGAAGAATCTCCCTTGTGGTCAAGGAGTGACCACCCTGCAGCAGCAGGCACCATCCAGCCCTCGACGTCTACTTAGTTGCAGTTCCCGCCGGAACTCGAGCGACTGAGATCGACGAGATCAAGCCTGCCCAGCTTCTAACAGCCCGATCCACAGTCCCTGCAAAGCTGAGACCCGTGGAGGCGACCGGAAGCGTGGGGCACGCCATCTTGAAGTGACCACGAGACGCTGACCGTGCAGCCCACGAGTGACCCTCGAAGCTGTGCACCGGGGTTTGAGAAGCCCCCACCCTGAGCTACTCCTGAGCCGAAGTTCAGCCCTCCACACTCGACGAGTGCTGCGTGGGGCCCTTTGGCACGATTTGGCTCAACGCGTTGGCCCGGTCACTTGCCAGCTGGCTTGTGGTCCCTGTGCCGACGAACTACCGAAGAAGACTCGTGAATCTGGTTGCTCCAGATCCACACCAGCTCCCCTGAAAAGGAGCCCCGACTCTGACCTTCCTGGTCCGAGTGAGAAGCAATCTTCCGATCCTGCGTGGATTGCTCTTACCAAGGCTTGTTTGCTCCAAACCTGAAGCCGACTGCACCGACGGTGAGAGCCTGCGTGGGACAGATCGTGACCTGCTCCTGGACGTCGCAGATGCCCCAGAGCCCACGTGACAGCGGAGAGAAGCTCCTCGACGACCACCTGATTGCGCCCGACATTGCCTGGTTCCGTCCTGGTTCCACCCTGGTCACTGCTGAGTGACCCAGACTCTGTCCCCTCTGCTTTCAGGTACTCTACAACTTGAGTCCACCCTTGGACTCCACCGGACACTTCGTCTTCACCCTGCCTGCAGCCCTTTCAGCTCCAAGCACCAAGAGCCTGCGTGTCAAAACCCGACGCCACTTCGACCCTGTGCACCCACTTCCTGTGGGTGAGGTAACTTTGCTCCGCCGGTGTTCCCACACTGGTGCACACCTCTAGGGTCTGTGTGTTAAGTTTTGTTCCTCTAGGTTCAGCGGAAGTGTCCTTAAACTTTAACTATTTGACTTTTACGCACCATTGGTTAACATTGGTGCATGCGTGCGCTTTCCGCACATCTCCCGAATCCCGAGGGCCATTCCCGACTTCAGCATTGCTTGTCCTGACTGCTCCCAGCGATTCCCTAGGCCCTAGGCCTAACCACTGTTCGAGTGGCCTCTCTTATACCACTTGTTTAGTATATGGTTTGAGTGGCCCCCCGCCCTCATCCATAATTGTGCAACTTGTATGTTTAAACAGTGCTTTTGATTTAACGCTTGTGCCCCTTTATTCATAAAGAATACTGGGGATTGTTTTTAGTAATAAACACATATATTTTTATAATATATACTTGTGTGGTGTCCTTTCATTTGGTATTACAGGATTGTATGTGGTAAAACAGCTCGCTTAACACGACCTCTTAAGTTAAGCCTTTAGGCTGCTTAGTCCATGCTACCCCTAGGATAGCTTGTCTAATAAGGTTGACTTACAACCAGACACCATAAGGGATTGTTTGGTCAGGTAGTAGGTGGTTCCAGAATTGGAAACATCCCCTACCAGGCCAACTTCTCACATTGGTGAGCAGCGGTGCGGATTTGAGCTTGCTGTTGTTTTACCATTGCAATCTTTATATCAAATTGAAAGATCACATCAAGTACCTCTAGGTACATATAAAATCAAAAGCTTAGCATATTAAGTTCTACTGAACTTAGTAGTTGTAGGTTGAAGGGAGTAGCACACCCCTGACTACAACTCACTAGCAAGGTCCAGTAGGAAAACACTTAGTGTAGGTAAGTGCACCACTTACACCTCACTAGTAACCATGTCTGACACAGGAAAGGCCTCAGGGTCTAGTCCTGTGACTGTTGACCCTACCCAGGCAACTTTTGGATATGACAAACTAACCCGCAGAGACTTGATTGCCTTGTGCAAAGCAAGAGGGTTAAAAAGGGGCAGAAGCCCCACCTGCCTAATCCTGGTAGAAATCCTAGAACAGGATGACTTAGAGAAGGCAAAAGCAGCTTCCCTAGACACAGGAACTGGAGGGAACCCCCCTGCAGTTGATCCCCCTGAAGAGGAGGATGATGATGACTTGGATGAGGACTCAGATGTTGAGGACTTAGAAGTACAGGATCAGGGTAGCCAGGTTCCAGTTGGTAGGCTTAGCCAGGCCAACTTGGACCTACTGGGGAATGGAGAGGGCCAGCACCTCCCCAGAACCCAACATGTGATTCTCCCAGGCAACAGAAGAGTGAGATCTCCCTCAGGGGACTCTCATCTTTCTAGTGCCTCCAGAGAATCAGAGAGAGGCATGAGTGCTTCTCAGAAAGCTGAGCATAGGGCTAGAATGAGGGCTGTCAGACTCCAGATAGAGAGAGAGGAGGTAGCCCTGAGTCAAGCTAAGCTTACCTTAGCTCAAGCTAAACTTGCCTTGGCAAGAGAGCAGAAATTAAGTGGCTTAGATGTCACTGGTGGCAGCAATTTTCCAAGAGAAAAAGACAGGGCCTATGACAATAGAAACCTGACCAAGATTGTGCCCCCCTTTAAAGAAGGGGATGACATCCACAAATGGATGACTGCTCTTGAGAGAGCCTGCATGGTACAGCAGGTTCCTGAGAATCAGTGGGCTGCAATTTTGTGGTACTCCTTTTCTGAGAAAGGGAGGGACAGGCTCCTCACAGTTAGACCTGAGGATGCCAAAAACTACTCTGTTTTGAAGAGTGCTCTCATTGAAGGGTATGGCCTAACCACTGAACAATACAGGTTGTTGTTCAGAGACACCCAGAAAGCACAGACTCAAGACTGGACTGATTTTGTGGAGTGTGCCACTAAGGCTTTGGAGGGTTGGTTACAGGGAAGTAAAGTTTCAGACTATACAGGATTGTACAATCTTATGATGAGAGAACAGATCCTTAATAACTGTACAAACCAGCTGTTGCATCAATACCTTATTGACTCTGATCTGACCTCTCCCCAAGAATTGGGAAAGAAGGCAGACAAATGGGTCAGAACAAGGATTAAGCAGAAACCCCAGAACCAAGGTGGTGACCAGAAGAAAACAGACCAGAAGGGTGGTAATCAGAATCAGAAAGATAAAGAAAAAGACCAGAAGTCTTCAGGCCCCCAAACTAATAGTAAGGAGGGTGGTTCCCAAAATGGTAACAAGAAGAAGAAGAACAAAGGTCCAAAGACACCTTGGTGTAATACCTGCAAATCAGTTTCACACTGGGGCAGTGAGTGCACCAAGGCAAATCCAGTTCCCACCACTACAGCTCCTAAAGCAACTGCAACCCCAAGTACAGTAAGCAGTGGTGGAACACAGTCCAAGGGTGTAGCTGGGTTGACCCTGGGTATTGAAGTAGGATCTGGCCTAGTCAGAGTCCCTACACAGGCAGTTCTCCTGTATGATGTGGACATTGAGTTGCCCACTGCAGTAAGCCCCACTAACCTGGGCAAATACAGGCAGACTCCCTTAATAAATGAGAAACTGGCTCAAGCTTACAGGGACACATGTGCTAGTGTCACCATGGTGACCCCTGGCTTTGTGGACCCTGGACAGATTGTACTAGGAGATAGCTACCTAGTAACCAATGCAAGCAACTCCACTACCTCCCATAGTGTGGCAGTTGTGAACTTCTCCTGGGGAGGGGTTGATGGCCTAAAGAAAGTTGTGGTGAGTGCAGACCTACCAGTAGACTGTCTGTTAGGCAATGACCTTGAAAGCTCAGCATGGTCAGAAGTGGAGTACAGGACTCATGCAGAAATGCTAGGGATTTCAGAGCATGTCCTTGCCATGACAAGGGCTCAGGCTAAGAAGTGCCTTCCTGAACCAGTGGTGGATCTTGAGACAATAGACCAGCCACAACCCAAGAGAAGGAGCAAGAGAGGAAAGGCCTCGCCTTCCACCTTGCCCCAGGTTGAGGATCAGGTTTCAGAGGAAACTGATTCTGCAGTCCAAGAGGAGACTGTCTCTGAGGAGCTTGAATCTGACCAGGTTGAGTTTCTGGGGACAGGGGGACCCTCAAGGGCAGACCTGAGGCAGGCTCAATTAGATTGCCCTTCCCTTGAACCCCTCAGACAGCAGGCTGCTGCTGAGGCTGCTGGGGATGCCCAAGGTACCCATACTGTGTATTGGGATGAGGGACTCCTTTACTCAGAGGCTAGAGCCCCCAAGCCTGGCATGACCAGGAGGTTGGTGATACCTCTGCAGTTTAGGGGATTCCTCCTTACCTTGGCCCATGATATTCCCCTTGCAGGACACTTAGGCCAGAACAAGACGTGGGACAGGCTTGTTCCACACTTTCACTGGCCTCACATGTCAGAGGATGTCAAGGAGTTCTGTCGCTCCTGTGTCACTTGCCAAGCCAGTGGTAAGTCAGGTGGCACAACAAAGGCCCCCCTAATACCACTACCTGTGGTGGGGGTCCCCTTTGAGAGAGTTGGAATTGATATTGTGGGTCCAATGGACCCCCAAACAGCATCTGGGAACAGATTCATACTGGTGGTAGTGGATCATGCCACCAGGTACCCAGAGGCTATTCCCCTAAGGACCACCACAGCACCTGTGGTGGCAAAAGCCCTCATTGCAGTTTTCTCAAGAGTGGGCTTTCCTAAGGAGGTACTATCAGATAGAGGGACAAATTTTATGTCCAGCTATCTAAAAGCAATGTGGAAGGAATGTGGAGTAAACTATAAGTTTACCACCCCATATCATCCACAATGCAATGGGCTTGTGGAGAGATTTAACAAGACCCTTAAAGGCATGATAAAGGGATTACCAGAGAAGCTCAGGCGGAAATGGGACATTCTTTTACCCTGCCTGCTCTTTGCTTACAGAGAGGTCCCACAGAAGGGGGTTGGCTACAGCCCTTTTGAACTTTTGTTTGGCCACCCTGTGAGAGGTCCATTGTGTTTGGTGAAGGAAGGATGGGAGTTACCTCTCAAAAAGCCCAAACTAGACATAGTGGACTATGTACTTGGTCTCCGCTCCAGGATGGCTGAGTACATGGAAAGAGCATCCAAAAACCTGGAGGCCAGCCAAGAATTGCAGAAAGCTTGGCATGACCAAAAGGCTGTGCTGGTAGAGTTCCAACCAGGACAGAAGGTATGGGTACTGGAGCCAGTGGCTCCAGCAGCACTCCAAGACAAATGGAGTGGACCCTATCCTATTATTGAGAAGAAAGGGGAAGTCACCTACTTGGTAGACTTTGGAACACCCAGGAGCCCTCACAGGGTAATCCATGTGAACCGCTTGAAAGCATTTGTGGACAGGGAGGACATGAGCTTGCTCATGGCCACAGATGGGGAACAGGAGGAAGAGAGTGACCCTCTCCCAGACCTGCTTTCTCAGAACCCTGATGATGGTTCAGTTGATGGAGTAGCCTTGGCAGGCAGCCTCACTGACCAGCAACAGAGGGACTGCAGACAAGTTTTGCAGGCTCACAGGCAAATGTTTTCACTCACACCCAGCCAAACTGACTGGTGTACCCATGTTGTGGACACTGGTGACAGTCTGCCTGTCAAGAATAAGATCTACAGGCAACCTGATCATGTCAGGGATTGCATCAAGGCTGAGGTGCAAAAGATGTTGGAGCTTGGAGTGATTGAGCCATCAGAGAGCCCATGGGCCAGCCCAGTAGTCCTGGTGCCAAAACCTCATACCCAAGATGGTAAGAGAGAAATGAGGTTTTGCGTGGATTACAGGGGTCTCAATGCTGTCACTAGGACAGATGCTCACCCCATTCCAAGAGCAGATGAGCTCATTGACAGATTGGCTTCTGCCAAGTTTCTGAGCACATTTGATCTGACAGCTGGCTACTGGCAAATCAGACTAGCTGAGGAGTCAAAAGCCAAAACAGCATTCTCTACCCCTAGTGGACATTATCAGTTTGTGGTAATGCCCTTTGGTTTGAAGAATGCACCTGCCACTTTCCAAAGGTTGGTGAACCAAGTCCTTACTGGGTTGGATGACTTTTGTGCAGCTTATCTAGATGATATTGCTGTCTTTAGCTCCACCTGGGAGGATCACCTGATCCACCTGAAGAAAGTTTTGGAGGCCCTGCAAAAGGCAGGCCTAACTATCAAGGCCACAAAGTGCCAGATAGGGCAGAGTAAGGTTGTATACCTGGGCCACCTAGTAGGTGGAGGCCAGGTTCAGCCACTGGAAAGCAAAATCCAGGCCATACAGGACTGGGCTCCTCCAGTTACCCAGACACAAGTCAGAGCCTTCTTGGGCCTGACTGGGTATTACAGAAAGTTTGTGAAAAACTATGGGTCTATAGTGACACCATTAAATGACTTGACATCCAAGAAGATGCCAAAAAAGGTTCAGTGGACAGTTAGCTGTCAGAAGGCATTTGAAGACCTGAAAAAGGCCATGTGCTCTGCACCTATCCTAAAGAGTCCTGACTACTCCAAACAGTTCATTGTTCAGACAGATGCTTCTGAGTTGGGGGTGGGAGCTGTACTCTCACAACTTAATCAAGATGGTCAAGACCAGCCAATTGCTTTCATTAGCAGGAGGCTAACCCCAAGAGAAAAACGTTGGTCAGCCATTGAGAGGGAGGCCTTTGCTGTGGTTTGGGCATTAAAGAAGTTGAGGTCCTACTTGTTTGGAACTCACTTCCTGGTGCAAACAGACCATAAGCCCCTCTTATGGCTTAATCAGATGAAGGGTGAAAATCCCAAACTGCTCAGGTGGTCCATTTCCCTACAGGGGATGGACTTTACAGTGGAGCACCGCCCAGGGACTGACCATGGTAATGCAGATGGTCTCTCCAGGTACTTCCACTTAGAACATGAAGACTTATCTGGTCAAGGTTAGTTTAATGTCCCTGCGTTTGGGGGGGGGTTGTGTAGGAGAGTAGGGTCTGCTATCCTATGGTCACCCCAAATTTTTGCTTTTTGCTTCACTGGTTTTCGACTACTGAGGCTGTGGGCCTGCTGATCAGACCCCCAGCCTGCTGTTCTCTCACTAAATTAATGACACATGTGCTATAGGCACATACCAATTGGAAATGGACTCCTTGTCAGCCCCTGTAGAATGCACTATAGGTGCACAGGGCACAGGGGCCACTAAGGCCTACCAGGGGCTGCAGCATATCTTTTGCCACCCCTGGCTGGTTCTTAAATTGACACAACTGGCTGATCACTCAGCTGGGGTAAGGTGGTGTACACACCCCTTGCTTAGATATAGTATACCTATGTCTAAACCTATATCTGGACACATGTAAACCTGTGAGCCACTCCTATAGACAGGCCTCACCAATCCTGGAGGCTGGGTGCATGGTTTTTATGTGAGATGGAGCTCTAGCATGAGCTGAGCCTGTCTGCAGCCGTCGGGAACAAATCCCTAAGCTGTTTCAGGATAATGCCATACCATATACTATTAAGTGCCTTATAATCCTCGCGGTTATTTAGCAACTCTGGTTTGGCTTTATCAAAACATGTCGTGTAAGGTGTCATACGCTTTGGAATACCATCCCCTCGCCAGTTCTGGCGACGGGGATGGCATTCCACCCCTCTAGAGGGGTAAGACATGTTACTTCACTTTAATGCGGTTGATTTCTCCAAAGGCCTTAAGATCCACAAAATGGATGCCTCTGCCACAGACAAATGTCTGGACCCCTGGAGCTGACCGAAACCCAGTCAAGGGGGTCCTGGACAAAGGGTTTCCTGTCACAGGAGGGTGTCACCGCCCTCCAGACAGGAGATAGTGTATTGTAGCAGGGAGGTTTGAAAGAAACCAGACACTGCCTGGGGCGCACAAGGCTGCCCCTTGCATAATCCGGCCAAACCGGTTCTGGGGCACTCCAGCCCTCGTGCCAGGGCGGCCTGGATCAAAGGAAGGGGGTGTAACCACCCACTTCCTGGGTCCCACCCATAGGAGGGGACCTAGCAGGTAATCACGCCCACCAGATTCGAATAAGAGTGGGAGCAGTGCCAATGCACATCAGATTTCCTGGAAGAAACATTTGAAACGATATTCTGGACCCTTCGCCCTCCATCTCAACGTGGAAGCCCGAAGAATCTCCCTTGTGGTCAAGGAGTGACCACCCTGCAGCAGCAGGCACCATCCAGCCCTCGACGTCTACTTAGTTGCAGTTCCCGCCGGAACTCGAGCGACTGAGATCGACGAGATCAAGCCTGCCCAGCTTCTAACAGCCCGATCCACAGTCCCTGCAAAGCTGAGACCCGTGGAGGCGACCGGAAGCGTGGGGCACGCCATCTTGAAGTGACCACGAGACGCTGACCGTGCAGCCCACGAGTGACCCTCGAAGCTGTGCACCGGGGTTTGAGAAGCCCCCACCCTGAGCTACTCCTGAGCCGAAGTTCAGCCCTCCACACTCGACGAGTGCTGCGTGGGGCCCTTTGGCACGATTTGGCTCAACGCGTTGGCCCGGTCACTTGCCAGCTGGCTTGTGGTCCCTGTGCCGACGAACTACCGAAGAAGACTCGTGAATCTGGTTGCTCCAGATCCACACCAGCTCCCCTGAAAAGGAGCCCCGACTCTGACCTTCCTGGTCCGAGTGAGAAGCAATCTTCCGATCCTGCGTGGATTGCTCTTACCAAGGCTTGTTTGCTCCAAACCTGAAGCCGACTGCACCGACGGTGAGAGCCTGCGTGGGACAGATCGTGACCTGCTCCTGGACGTCGCAGATGCCCCAGAGCCCACGTGACAGCGGAGAGAAGCTCCTCGACGACCACCTGATTGCGCCCGACATTGCCTGGTTCCGTCCTGGTTCCACCCTGGTCACTGCTGAGTGACCCAGACTCTGTCCCCTCTGCTTTCAGGTACTCTACAACTTGAGTCCACCCTTGGACTCCACCGGACACTTCGTCTTCACCCTGCCTGCAGCCCTTTCAGCTCCAAGCACCAAGAGCCTGCGTGTCAAAACCCGACGCCACTTCGACCCTGTGCACCCACTTCCTGTGGGTGAGGTAACTTTGCTCCGCCGGTGTTCCCACACTGGTGCACACCTCTAGGGTCTGTGTGTTAAGTTTTGTTCCTCTAGGTTCAGCGGAAGTGTCCTTAAACTTTAACTATTTGACTTTTACGCACCATTGGTTAACATTGGTGCATGCGTGCGCTTTCCGCACATCTCCCGAATCCCGAGGGCCATTCCCGACTTCAGCATTGCTTGTCCTGACTGCTCCCAGCGATTCCCTAGGCCCTAGGCCTAACCACTGTTCGAGTGGCCTCTCTTATACCACTTGTTTAGTATATGGTTTGAGTGGCCCCCCGCCCTCATCCATAATTGTGCAACTTGTATGTTTAAACAGTGCTTTTGATTTAACGCTTGTGCCCCTTTATTCATAAAGAATACTGGGGATTGTTTTTAGTAATAAACACATATATTTTTATAATATATACTTGTGTGGTGTCCTTTCATTTGGTATTACAGGATTGTATGTGGTAAAACAGCTCGCTTAACACGACCTCTTAAGTTAAGCCTTTAGGCTGCTTAGTCCATGCTACCCCTAGGATAGCTTGTCTAATAAGGTTGACTTACAACCAGACACCATAAGGGATTGTTTGGTCAGGTAGTAGGTGGTTCCAGAATTGGAAACATCCCCTACCAGGCCAACTTCTCACAGTAGTGTAGTGGTGTTTGTGTAGTGTAGGGGCTCGTGCTGTGGTAGTATTCTAGAGTAGTGCATTGGTGTTTGGGTAGTGTAGGAGGTCGTGCTGGGGTAGATTTAATGTTTACGGTAGTGCAATGGTGTTTGAGTAGTGTACAGGGTAGTGCTTGGGTTGTGTTTTATGGTTTAGGGTAGTACAGTGGTGAATGGATAGTGTATGTGGATGTGCTGAAGGTAGATTGAGGGTTTAGGGTATTGCAGTGGTGTTTGTGTAGTTTAGGGAATCGTGCTGGGGGTAGTGTCACTGCAAAAGTATATGTCTGCAAACACATCAACCAACCAAATCATTCTCTTTCAATTTTCCCAAATGGACACTGCTCACAGTGTGATTCTCGACAAATAACAGTGCGTCTTATAAATGGAGTGTACAGATACTGACTGGGGAAATGTAGGCCTGAAACAAAACTGTGAAGGTGGTTAGACAACCACTTGCATAGTGCATAGGAGTTTCAAGCACTGCGTGCCCTAAAGCCTGTCTCACTGCAACAGTACATGTACTTATTTGACTGCAAACACATCAAGTATAAATTCCACATATTTCATAACTGCATTTTACTATTAAAGCTAAGCTCATTTTGGAAACACATAAGCAATAACTATTTTCTAATTGTACCAAAATGTGAGAACATAATACGTTTTTAATCAATTACATGTCAGGAAGCACATGAAGTACCAAAATGCTTCTCTCAGAGTGATTCCTAAATGCACACAGACTCACTGTGTGATTCTAAACAAGCAACTCTATCCCTTGCATTTTACTAAAACACATTTACTAGTCTACAATAGTTTAGGTGACTGTACACATTGCACAAAATGTTCTACTACACATTAGTATAGAGTGCTTCTTTCAGAACGATTCCTAAATGCACACAAGACTCACTCTGTGATTCTAGACAAACAACACTATCCCTTGCATTTTACCAAAACACATTTCATAGTCTAGAATTAGTACTGCATTTTAGTGTTGCCGGAGCTGGAGCCGAAGGTACGCAGAAAACAAGGGAAATCACACAGACCTAGGTTTACCAAATGTAGACATTAAATGGATTGGACAGAGAGGGTTGAAGTGGCACCAATTGATGCCATTGGTTAAATCCTTTTTGCATCTCCAACACCCTGACCTCATAATTGTGCACTGTGGTGGCAATGACCTAGGCACTTTAACTGGGGTAGGTCTGAAAATGCTTATGAAGGACACCTTTCCCCAAAACTGCCTTTGCCCATTCTAACATATGCCAAAGGCAGAAATGGAACTGGTCCAATCAATTTTGTCCACAGATTGAGAAAGCTAGGAAACATGTGAATAAATCTGTTTCTGCTTTTCTTCAAGACTATAGATAGGGTTCCATTTACCACAACAATCTGCGTTTCAATATGGATGGCATCTATAGGAGAGATAGTGTACATTTTACAGATGGGAGTCTTCCTCTTGAACTTTAGACTCTGCATACGTACTTACTTGTATACTTGTAGGTACCAAAATCTTGCAATAAACACAAGGGCTCTTTTTAGAGCCACCTAAGAACTAAACACATAAATTTGAAGTATATCTGAAGTAGTCACACCCAACGCGTTAGAGTTGTGCACCCAACGCGTAGGATTTGTGCACCAAACACCCCAGGATACTGCAGGAGCTGCCCTGGGGGGTGGTGGCCCCCAGGACCCTCGAGGACTCCAGGAGGGGGGCCATGCAGCCCCCCTCCCACAATACACAAAGCCCCGGGGGTGGTGCTCCCAGAGGCTTGAGGAACCGTTGAGCCCCCCACAAATTATACTGGGAGGGACTTTTGACCCCCTCCCAACAATGTATTTTGTAACGCCTAGGGTGGGGGTCCCCAGGGCTAGGGGGCCCCTCTGGGGCCCATTTACATTTATTAATTTTGCCCCCAGGATTTGTCCCCCCGGGGGCTAATTATAAAAGAATATCTGTTTCATTTAATTTTTTTTTTTTACGGCAGAATCCGCGCACCCTACACGCACCTGCCGGGTCTTATAAATAAAAAAAAGACCCTACCCTACCCCCTTTCTATGTTTTGCACACATATTCCACTGACTTCTTCAGCCTAGCTCCTGCCGAGGCACAAAATGGCTGCCAACAGTTCCTAGTTTCGAATGTTGACAACCACTTGACAGCCAATTAGCATTCAGCGCGTGATCGTAAGGGTGCGCTTATGGTACGATGATGATGCGTGCAGACTCCGCGGATCCCCGTGCCCATAGATATTAACATCATTTTAACTGTGATTTTCTCAGGAACTACTTAACAGATTGACACCATTTAAGCAAAATGCACAAGACTGAACTGAGGACTACCGCTTTGCCAAATTTGGCGTAATTCTGTTCAGCCGTTTGGGCTGTAGCTGTGGCTAAAGGTCCTATGGGAAATTGCATGAGGAAAACACGTTTTGGGACCCCCCTTATTTCTCAGCATTCACTTGACGAATCACTGTGAAACTTTCTGGATAGGAGCAGACCAGAGATGGCCGAAAGTTCGTAAAAGTTCGCTAAGATTCATCAATGGGCGCCAAAGTTATTAGAAATAGAATGTTGCAGATTTCCTATGCATAATAGGACCTAATTATAACTACCTAAGCTTCAAAGCTTGGGAACCGGGTTCGAGTCTTGGCATCGACACTCAACATCCTGTGATTCTGGGCAAATCTCTTAATCTCCCCGTGCCTAAATTAATGTGCCCTTCTGTAACAAAACAGGTGCTCTTGTTAAAGTGCTTTGATACCCAATGTCTCCTGTCTAGTACATCCAGTAGTTTATATATATGTTGGACTTGGCCCTTTTTGGCAGGTTCACCCCAAAACCTTTTGCATTTTCCTAGCCTTTTTCTGTAACATGATGTTGGTGATTTTAGGCCTCTGAACACTTTAGCACTGTGGTCCAGTGTAAAGTGTGTGCGCTCTCTCTGTTACATTGGTATGGTTGGTCTGCCCTCCCATAGGAGTGCATGGGGGATACGTTTGTCCATGGTAATTCCTGGTATGCGAGGAGTGCAGGGTCGAATTTAGTATGTATGAACTCGTGAGGATAAATGCTGCGCAATGGTGTGCGCAGATTTATGGTGACTGGTGGAGAAATGCCACTTTTAGAAGTTGGCATTTCTGTGTGCTGTGTGTCTGCCTGCCTGATGTGAATTGTATGTCTGGCTTGTGAGTGACAGGAGCTGAGAGGTGTGGGTGGCTCCAGGAGGGGCAGGGTGAGTCAGCTATGCTGAATGGGACACCTGGGCTAAGAGTAGTGAGAGGGGTAATCCTCTGACTCTCAATAGGACTGTGCCCAGGCTGTACAATGCTGGCTCTGCCCCCTGTGGTGCGTCTGATCACTGAGCCCCCACCTGACAAAGGAGAAGAGAAGCTTTGAAAACAAAGTACTCCAAATCCCTCCTTAACCTTTTCTGACTGGTATCCCAAGCCCTGTGCTGTGACACAAAGGGAAATGTTGATATAAATATAGGGGAGGTGACTCCATGAAAATGTTCAGTCTTTGTGCGCTGTTCCTACTGGGGGCGCGCTGCTGCTGGGGCCTGGGGGGCTACCATGAGGGTTTGCCTCCCTGGGCCCTGCCTTGACCCCTGAACCTGGGAGACCTGCATTACCCTTTTCATCTCTGAGAACATTTTGCTGGCACTTATTCTTTTTCCAGGACTCAGGACCTTTTGCTGTCTTCTGTGTCCTGGAAGCACTTATCCTACCTTTTCCCCAAAGGAGAGGGAGAGCCTGGGGGCTGTGCAATGCTGAGCTGTGGCCCTTGGTGAGGGAATCCCCATTGTAGGGATTCCTCTGTTATGCCTTAATTGCGGTTGCCCACCCTGCTCATTTTTTATATCTAAAGCGCTGGTGCCCAGCCAGCTGTGATGCTGCATTTTTGCTTTAATTTATTTGGCTGGTGCCCACCCCGCATTATGGTGCCCACCCCGTGTTTCACCGCCGCGGCCTGTGCCGCTTTTGAAACTTCTCCGGGCCGCTGTCAGGACCTGGAAGACGGCCCAGCTTTTAGGCGGGGTGGCAGGCAGGAAGGAACCGCCGGTGAGAATGTCCAGTGAAGTGGTGGGGCTCCCGTGTGTGAGGGAGAGCCCTGCAGGTTGCAGCTGGAGGAGAGTGAGGTGGAGGGGGCCCGAGGCAGATTGTCAGTACCTGCCCCCGCCACATGAGACTCCGCGCCATAAGAGGAGACAGCGTGAAGCTGCCACTGAGTTCCAGTGAGTGGGGGCTCATGACACGCGGTGTGGTGCCAGTGAGGCCACCGTGACTGTTTCCTTGAGTGGACCCGCTGTTGCTGGCCGCTCCAACGTTGGGGCCAATGTTGGGGCCAATTTAATTGAAAAGCCCAGTGGGGCCCGAGGGCACAGATATGCCAGGGCCCCTTCAGTTTATTTACCCCAGCTGCCCCATTTGCAGAGGGCAGCTGCACTGATGGAGATTTGTGCACAGAGCTCGAGTGAGGCCCGAGGGTACAGTTGTGCCAGTGCCTATTTGTGTATTCACAGCTGCCCCACAAGACAGAGGGCAGCTGTAACGTTTTGGGCACATTTGCTTAAGAGGGCACAGTGGTGCCAGGCTTCACTTGATATGCACAGCTGCCCAGAAAGTAGTGGGCAGCTGCAACGTTTAGGCCATTAATTTTTTAGGGGGGTACAAAAGGGGGTGGTGATGGACGGAGCATCTGAACCAATCAAACACTCACACCCAGTCAAAAGATATGGGTTTGACCCATGCCACTGAAATCAAGCTATCCAGGCTGATGAGGGCTGAAAGCCCAAAAACGGTCCTTGGATGCTTGTTTCCAGTCCAGGGAGGACCTGGCTTGGCAGTTCGGGCTGGACTGTTCCCATGGGGCACAGGGTCAAGCCTGATTTGCATATGGCTGGGTTCAAACTGGAAAGGCATGGTGAGCAAAAAAACTATGGATTTAGGCCCAGATCTCTGTACTGGGGTGAATGTATGACATTGTTTTGCATTCTGTCCATTACCTGTTGTTTTTGCTTTTGTCACCCCGAGTGGGACGTGTATGCTCAGACGCGAGTCCCGTGCTCTCCATGCCGCTGGAATCAAGCTATCCAGGCTGATGAGGGCTGAAAGCCCGAAACCGGTCCTTGGATGCTTGTTTCCAGTCCAGGGAGGACCTGGCTTGGCAGTTCAGGCTGGACTGTTCCCATGGGGCACAGGGTCAAGACTGATTTGCATATGGCTGGGTTCAAACTGGAAAGGCATGGTGAGCAAAAAAACGATGGATTTAGGCCCAGATCTCTGTACTGGGGTGAATGTATGACGTTGTTCTGCATTCTGTCCATCATCTGTTGTTTTTGCATTACTTTTTGGGGGCATGGTGAGAGAGAGGAGGGAGGTGTACTCCTGCCCCAGCGTCATGACACACTTTTGGATACTGCTGCAGTGGCAGCGCGCCCTGACTTTTGGACATAGGGCGTTTAAGCCCCTTTGAAAAGGCCAATTGGCCAGGGGTTTATAGGGCACCAGGCCCTAATGTGATTTATGTGGTGCTAGGAAATATGATTTATATAGTATGATTTACGCACCCTGTTTTATGCCTCTAATGTGGTTTTATGACTATGATGTATTGTTTACTGTGTTTTTGTTTGAGTAATTCTCTACTGTGGTTTATGCTAGTGAGATTATTTCCTAATGTGGGTTATACTTAGGAGGTTATGGTCTAATGTGTTTAGGTTTATGAGGTTGGCATACAATAGATTTGGTGCCTAATGTGATACTGTGCATAAGGTGGCTTATGTTACAGGATGATGCTGAGTACAGTGGTTACCAGTGATTTCTGGTTGTACGTTTATGATATGTTTTACTTTTACTAAGTTCACTTTCTGATGGTTCTGGCAGTGGTCCAGTTGGCCCTGTCAGGTGTATATAATCCCTTATATGTATGACCTAGTGCCAGGTGGCACAATGTATATTATGTGAGTACTATTCTAATGTGTTTATGACAATACAATCACTATTTTCTATAAAAACCTTGTGTGGAGTTCCTTTTGTAGTGTGCCTAGTGGGTTGCTGCTGTGTGAGTGTGTTGCGCAAACGCTTTCCTCATTGCCTCTGGGATAAGCCTGACTGCTCGTGCCAAGCTACCAAGGGGGTGAGCAGGGGTTATCTTCAGTGTGTAACTCCCTTGCCCTGACTACAGTGGTGGTTTCTGCCTGGCTTAGGCGCAAGCCTTAGCAATCTGAAATCCCATTTCTAAAAATACATATATATGTATATTTGATGAATTTGTAGTTTCCTTGAATAAAAATTGGTGAATTCTATTGGAGTGCCTACATCATTCTTCATCATCATTACATAAATATGATTATAGATATTTTCAAACAATATTAAGAAAAGTATTGAAGTCTGGAAGTAATAGATATACTGTTCCCAGCAGGAGGGAAAACATTGGAGTATGAAGGGGTGTAATTTACTATTCCCCTCCATTCTGTGCAATAGTAGGGAAAGTGTTGGGATTCAGAGGGATTACATTTGTCTTTTCCCACTCATGTTTGTGCAACAGTATGGAAAGCATTGACATTGGGGTGGGTACAATTACTATTCTCACTCCTGTCTCGACAACTGTGGGGGGAGGGTTAGACATTGGAGAGGTAAGATTTACAATTCCTACTCAAGTCTGTGCAACAGCTGAGAAAGAGTTGGACTTCAGAGGGATAACCTTTGCTATTCCCACTCTAATCTGTGCAACAGTAAGGTGAGCTTTGGGCTTCGGTGGGGTTACATTTACTATTCATACTCCATTCTGTGCAATATTAGGGAAAGTATTTCACTTGAAACAAATAACATATTTGAATAACCCTATCAGTTTGCAATAAATATAAAACTCTAAATATGAACATTATTAAATTGCCAAATGAAAACATATATTTATTTAAAAAAAACAATTTAAATGATTATTAGACAATTTAATAATTAGTCATCGATTAAAAATGTAATTATCAATTATTTATTAACTTTGAGAACTATACCCCCCACAAAACTAGCATCCCACGCTCAAAACATAACTAAACAAATAAGCATAACACAATTAACATAACTAATAGCAAATTACATAAAGTAATAGATAGTTAACTAAATATTACTTAATTAACATCCCACACTATATCCTTACAAACCCAACAGTGCACACAATAAATACACAAATTAAATAATTAATAATCAATTAAATAATTCATAATGTAATAATAATGAATTGGTAAATAATGATTACTTAATAGCCTCCCCACTCTATACCCCTACAAACCCAGCAACCCTCACCTATATATATACAACTATAAAATATATATTTATTGCACAAATTACTAATATATACATATTTATTGTGACGCTCAACATTGCTTGCTATTTAACATATTTATCATGGCTTAATCTGTAACAATATTAAAATTCAATAAAACAGATTCACATAAAATACTTACATAATTATGAATCAATTAATTATTAATTAATCATTACTTAGTTACATTCTCACCCGATATACCAACAAAACCAACAGCCCACATCTAATATATAATTAAAACATATAAATATTACACAATTTACAGATTGAATAATCAATTAAATAATTAGTAATATATTAAATTGGTAATTATTAATGACATTTGCCTCAATTAACTTTACACCCTATTTTCTTACAAAACAGGAACCAGCTAAACATATGACTTAAAAATATAATTATTGCACAATTACTTAATGAACGCTCAATCAAATATTTGACATTGAATCAATAATTAATTTTTTATGTGTTATACCTAAATAATTCCTCTAAAACTGAGCAACCTACTATGACACTATAAATTACTAAAATAAGTTAAAGATTATAAATCACATAAAATTACAAATGATATTCAACAATATTATTAACAATTATACAAATAATAATGATACCCATTTAATATATGAGCTAAAACACATAGAAATAATTAAAACACAATACTTTTTACAAATATATTATTGAAAATTATAGTAACAGCAATATTTTTGATAACTGTAATATTTACTGAAACAACATTTATATCTTGAAAATGATATTTTTGCATCACAATATTTTTCTAGCACAATTTGTGTTCTAATTTTTCTGTAACATGATATTTAAAACTCAACATTTTGTCCGTGTACCATCCAGAAAATGGCAGTTCGAGATACAGATCAAAGTGTGCCCATCTTTGAGATCTGCTTCTGAATTTTTTTGTAGAGGTAAGGTCTGACCAATTTTCTGGTAGGTTTATGCTTCCTCCAGGGCTAGGGAGTTATTAATAAGGATGGTCTAGAGGAAGTAAATAAAGGGATGTGTTAATACGTTTTATTGGGTTCAGGAGTTGGAAGTGGGTTTAATCTTCACCTTGGTATGCATAAATTTCGAATAGAGGATTTATTTAATTTTCAGATCTGATTTCAGAAGTGTGCCAAATTATGACTGGTTAAGTATCTGAGGACATTTTCAGAGCTGTTGATTGCTCTTTCTGACAGAGGTGTCACTGATTTAGTTATGTGTTCCTTGACACTTGCAAATATATTTATTTTTGATATTTTTCTACACATTCATTTTCCCTCATAATAAAAAAATGCTTTTTAAAAGTGTGTTTTCTGTTCTTGTTCACACTTACTGTATAATGCTTAAAGTTTAGTCTACAAAGGGATTTTGATTATTTTGTTCAGATTGCTTGAGAACCGTTTGTTGAATTTCTTAATTGTTTTGCCTCTTCAGTTTGGAGGGTATCAATACTTTTATGATCTCGGTCATTGTTTCTTGTATTGGCCATGTGAATGTTTATCCCAGGTTCACTGTTGTCATGCTGTGGTAGAAAGAGGCATTAGAAGCAAGGATATGGATGGCTTTGACCCATCATAATGTTTGTTTTGGTTGTCACCATTTTAGAAAGGAGGAAGGAGAAAGGAATTAAATGGTGGTCTGACAAATCTACTATGATCAGGGCCTCAGATTTCAAAGTACCGTTCTTGAAAAATATAAGACCAAGCTAATATCAGAGTTACTGAGGAGCAACGTTGAGTAGGAGTTACATGTAGTGTTTATTGATGGTGAAGGGAAAAAGTGCTCCCACATAATGCCTTCAGATATAAGTAATGTGGAGAAAAGAAGCACTGACTATAAATGTATCTGACAACGACCACAATTCCCAAAACATGCATTTTATTACCATCGCCTAGGTTTTGGAATCTCTCAGAAATACTTCCACTAAATGTACACAGTGTTCTTGTTTGTCTAGCAAACAACTAATTCCAGAAAGCAAAACAGATGCAAGACGGTGGAAGTTGAATGACATCTGTATTGCCATATGGTTCATTATAACCCAGTGCAAAATGTTTACCTTTGCGCTTTTTAATTATTTGAGTGTATAATATTGTGCTAATGAATTGTTTTTTAATGCTGTATTGTAATAATGTCATATTGCTGATGTGTTCTGTGATTATGAAAAACTTGTTTTAAACTGTCCAATAATTGTGTACTAAAGTAAAAGACATTTTTAAGAATAAATGTTGTAAAATTTAAAAAAAATTCATGTGTGGATAGATTGCAACGTATGTAGCTCACTACTCATATAAAAACACATGCGAATGTGTATGAGAATACTAGTGTGTAAGCCAAGGGAAAATCTCTTTTTTACTGTTTGAAGTACTCCAATCCCCTGGTACATAAGGGGTCTCTCTCAATAATTAAAGCATCATAAGAGGTTGCTGCAGAGAAGTGTGTGATACAAAGTGAGGAGCACAGACGGAGGGGGCGGCCATCTTGAAAACATCTATTTGTTTTTATAAAACTGGCTATAATATGATCATCTTCACATTACAAAGCATGTGTCAGTCAACAAATAAAAGCATGCTACTCATGGTGTATCTCTTTGCTTTCAGTGACACATGGACTGAGAAGAAACACATGTTACAAAATAAAGTCAAAACAGTTCTCAAACATGATAGCACAAACAGAAACCCTCTGTCTCCCGTCATCTACCCCCAGGCTGACTGTCTGGTTTTGGCACACTATTTGGAGCACTTTGTCACAGACGAGAAGTCCTACTGTGAAGCTCTGAAAAATGTCTCCTCACTGTTAAAGACCGGAGGACATCTGATAATGAGTGCCTGCCTCGAAGCAACGTTTTTCATGTGCGGAGACTTCAAGTTTCCTATTTTCTGCCTGTATGAGGGTTTTCTGAAGGATGCACTCAAGGGGGCTGGGTATGTCATCCTGGAAGATTATATTTATCATCGTGTAGCAGAAAGTCAGTATGATATATTAGATCATAAATATGTTGTTGTTTTAAAAGCACGTAAAGAAAGAGAACTGTAGCCTGCAAATGAAATGGAGAACACTGCCAGGAAGCAAACTAGTGAAAAAGTGATATCGGACGAGCATCAAATTCCTACCTTAGCAGTTTATGTATAGTAGTATTAATGAGTAGTAGATACATAAATGTGAGTAGTTGTAGTAGTAGCGAGTAGTTGATGCATACACATGAGTAGTTGTCGTAGTAGTGAGTATTTCATGCATACATGTAAGTAGTTGTAGTAACAGTGAGTAGTTGATGCATAAATGGGAGTAGTTATAGTAGTAATGAGTAGCTGATTCATATAGTCAGTCAATAAAGAGTGCTGTCATTGTACCTCCTGGTTATGACTTTCTTGTTGTGAATTCAATACTTCAAATGTTTTATTTTGAAATGACAAGTTATATGTAAGTACTGCTACAATAAATTAGAGGATAGTAAAATGCCTGCTAGAGCTGTGCTTAACAAGTTAAAACTGGTTTCCATTCCAGAAGCACTTTAAGGTTTAACTATTTATGAGCCTATTCTTATGCAAACTATACATCCATGTCAGGCTATAGTAGATATGGAGCCAAAGACAGGCAAGTTACCCCATCAGAGCTGTGAAAGTGTCTAAAAGGCAGAGTAGTGTATTTGCATTATATGTCAAGAAAAACATTGAAATGTAAGGGGTTAATAGAGATTTAGAGGAAGGAATAGTAATTCTTGTAAATGGTGTGCCTACCAAGAACAAGATATAGCAGGTGTTGAGAGATTTTACCAAAGTTAGAAAAGCATCTTTATATCCAGTACAAAACAATGTTTACTATAGAAATGTGGAAAGCCTGCAAGATATCACACATATGGAAGATCAGACATTTCCACCAACAGCAGAAATGTATGACCATTATAGCATCTACCCTTTGCATTCTAAGGAGGTTATTGATGATGCCATTGAGCTATCTCAAATGAAGGAACTAAATGAGCTCCATTAAGTGAGTGAGAAAAAAGATTGGAAGCTCAGTGTTTCCCACATCTTTTTCCTACTGGAGTAGGTGGCAGGTATGACGAGCGGCCTGTGCAAATACCTACAGCCATGGGGAAGGTATGTAGTGCAGTGTTTTCAAAAGATCCTAGATTTTGTCAGTGCATTCCATATATATAACCTATTTTGAGAGTGACTTGTTTAAGCTTTCATATGCTGTGAATCATATCCTAAAAACAGGAGTTCATTTGCATAATATATCAGCAGGAGAACTTTTGGGAAAAATTCACGAAAAAGATGAGCATTTGGAATACAATTTAATAAACCTAATGGCATGTCAGTGTGGAACTAATCAATATTAGTATCTGTTTCATGGCAAACTTAAGTGCATGTTGAGGAACTTTGGAGCACCTACTTGGTTCTGCATGCTGCTTTGTGCTGAATATGCATGGGATGACCTGCTAGAATTTGTGCAGGAGGCAAATTTAAATATACAAGACATTCATCTGAAGACGGCATGAGAACTGTGCTCACTAGACCCTGTAAATGTTTGCAGATATTTTAATCACAGATTTCAAGCAATTATGGCTTTCATCTTAAACAAAACAAAACCTACTCTTGGTGAAGTAATTGATTTATTTTGGCATAGGGAGTACCAAGCCAGAGGTGCTCCTCAAATTTACCTGCTGTTGTGGGTAAAAGAGGTCCCAAAGTTTGGAACAGACAGTGATGAGTTAGTGTAGTCTTTTATTAAGCAGTATATCACTTTCTCCATCCCAAATGGTAGTAGTAAAAACATATTAAGAGAACAAGTTCTACAATTCCATAATCATAGATGGGAATATATTGTCAGCAAAAATACAGAGCAAAAGCAAAATTTTATACAAGATGTCATTTCGGATTCCGACGACCTGTCGTCTCATAAGGAAGAGTCAACAGCTTTAAGTCTGCGGTTATTCATACACTTACAAGGAACTCACCCGAAAAATACATATAATCTTAGGAGAACAGAGGCCTCCAAGTACATTAAATACTACAACCCTGTAATCCTGAAGATATGGAATGCAAACATGGATGTGCCGTTTGTTGCAGACAACTCCATTTCTGTTGCTTGGTACATTACATTTTAAATAAAAAAATTATAGAATACTGAGATGAAAGATGTGGGAGGAGATTTTAGCAGAAAAGAGCCTTACAAAGAAAACGTACAGTTTTAGTTTGAAAATGCTTTCTCACAGAGGCTCCTATGAATGTGTAGACCAGTTAATCTCAACTCGTTCTTTTTCTAAATCTAGAGAAGTTCGATAGGTGAGTTTAGGGCTTGCTAATACTAATACAAGAGTACAGATGTCTCTTCCTGAAATTCAGTATCTTGCAGAATTTGAGCCACACAGTACAGATATTCCGAAGAGAAACATGCTGGATACATAGTATCTAAGAAGAATTCATCATCTGGAAAGGGTGTGTCTTTATGAAATACTTCAACATTATACGCTCAGAAGTAATGTCAATGAAAACATAGATGAAGGTAACTTTGCTTTGGCGGGATTTGAAGAATGTTTGGTGAGACATAACAAAGGAAATGTAATCAACCATCAAAAGTTAACTTGCCAAACTCCAGACAAAAGAGAGTTTTTATATTTAGCCTTGTTACAGTTGTTCAAGCCATGGCAAACTGAAAGTGAGTTATTTGGAAAATGTAACAGCATTGAGTGCTCAGTATTTCCAGAGTATCTTCAAATGTTGATAGATGAGTTTGAACAAGAAGAAACAATTGCTGCTGATGTCATGTAGTTTCTATAACACTATACAGGATCTGCGCGTTTGGACAGCATACGCTGTAGGATTGGTGTTAGACTGATTCCGAACACCCCACTGTGTATATTGTCCTCTCGTATCAGCTAGCTCACAGCACCACTATAATCTCCTCTTACAAATGAGAGAATAGTTCCTGGCAACTATCAAACATGACAACCCTGATCCCTCAGGACCGTGGAAACAATATACTAATTTTTGCTCAGTCACTCGTGCTTACTTAGTCTGTCTGATAGAGATACACAAAAGTATTTATTGAGCAGTTGTTATTCTAGTGAAAAATAGATGAACGGCAACAACCAATAGACAGTAAAAGATATAAATGATTAGCAATGTTATAAAAGTAAATGAATTTTATAACTCTACCATATTGCAGGAATCATAAATACATACAAGCATTTAAAATACATGATAATAAAAAGATGCATGCTCCTACGATGCCTCCCTAACTGGATATACCTAAGTGTACCTAATATGTGTGTCAGTGTTAAGCCAAGAATCCCTCTAGGATAAAGTCAACCCGTAATAAGAGACTGCAGGACCCCATCCTGGTGTGGGGTTGGACATCTCGCGAGGGGTGTTAGACCACAGCGAGCTGGAGCAGCTGCATGCAGAAACCTCAGCTTCTCTGGTCAGTGTGTCGGCCTGAAAGTCCTGGTCTCCTTTGTCTATCTTAGCAAGATGTGATGTATATACACCCATAGGTCTCCCAAGGGGTCCTACATCGCTGTATTACTGTGTCCGACTAATGATGACGTTGGACATGAACCTAATTCATAGATATTATACAGGAGATGGTGGTCCTGCTGTGCTTCCAAGAATCCTCATGCAAAATGTATGAGATTTTGAAGTAGGGAAAACCAGTGTTCTGAATGCAGTGTCATATCTAGGTAAAAGGTCAGTGCCTGTAAACCGTTATAAGTGTAATGTAGGGAAGAATATAGGTGAGGGGTAACAAAGTTACCTGGGCCGATATCAGGGTACCTATATGGAATATAACACTGAGATAGCAAGAGAGAGTTCTCAGAGCAGTCACAGTTCTGCACCTGGAGGTCAAGATTGTATCAGACAGCCAATCATTGAAAATGAAGCTGCAACTTCATGAAGGAGGTAGAGAATGCAATGCAGCAAGTAAGACAGGACACTGTGGATCTAGAGCTACTAATACTTCAATTGAACACAGATCAGAAATAACGTTTTGAAGAGGTAAAGTAGAACATGGGTTCCTCCATGAGAATACTACTTGTGAATATTCTACATATAAACCAGTTCTATTGTACATAAATGCCAAGCTGGAACTGGAAAAAGCTTCTTGATTGAAGTACTGACAAGTTACCTACAGAAGACAACAGCGTCCAATTTGTCATGGGTAGTCACTACAACAACTGGCTTAGCTGCTCATACTTTTAAAGGAGTTACTCTTCATCAAGTGTTAATGCTGCCTGTTGAACATGACAACAAATGTCATGCTTGTCATGAAGTGGGAAGTGTATTAAAGAAATTAGAGCTACTAAATATTGATGGGGTCAGGATGGTGTCGAATCTAATGCTTTCTTTTGTATATTTAAGAATGCAGCAAATATTTAAAACTGACTACAATGTACTTTTTGGAAAAAAAACACTAAGTAGTCTTTGGAGACCTGCTACAACTAATTCTCTAAAAGGACAACCTATATTCAAGAAATCACTACATAATGAAACAAGGAATTCACTAGGAAAGTTTGGAAATGTAAACATTTGGGAAAACTGTCAATACAAAGAGTTAATCCAAAATATGTACCAAGCATCAAATATACATTATGCCGATATACAAAAGGATATACGAGTGGGAGTCCTCACATGACAGGGCAAGACAGGATAACAAACCCATCTCATCAAAAATGTGTTTCCAAGTAATGTTTCAGCTGCTGAAGTACAATATTGATAAGGAAGAAAACTCTATTGTGTGCTTGATGCCACCTCTTGAGGAGTTTAGTAAATTCAATAAACAATTATTGCAACTGGAAAAAGGGGAGAGTGTTGAAATTAGAGCAAATGATAAAATGGAACATGAAGAAGTTACAGTGCTACTAACAGAAAACTACAATCAAAATGGGATAGTTTAGAAAAGTCTGTGTCAAAAACTGCTGGATAAGGTATTGTGCTTCTCCTGTCATTGCATCCAGATATATAATAGAAGTGACATTACACCTGCAACAAGCCAGTACAATTGCCTTTGTCAATTGTTGTAAGTTGCATAAGATAAATATGAACCAATTATGTTTTAGTTATATATAATACTGGAAATGCTGCAGTTTTTGTGAGCGAGCATGTGGCGTAAGGCTGGAGCTTTTGAGCTGAGACAGCAGGTTCAAGCCTAACGTCGCCTGTACATCTAGTGATTCAAAAAATAATTATGTGCTTGTGTAATATAGCTGGTGCTAATGTAAAGCCCTCCAAGTTAGCGCTATATAAAACAAACAAAAAGGAGTCTCTTAGAAAGTACATCAAAAGCAGTGACAGGTGCTACTATTGTGGAGTTACGTTCCCTTCACCCCGAGGGTAAAAATAGAGAGTGCGATAGGGACCTGCTTCGGTGCCTGCTTTTAAGAACTGCTAATGCTGAGCACTGGCAACAGACCAAGCCCACCTAACCCCTTCAATGCTTATGACGAGCCCAGCTCGTCATGAGTCACAGTGGAGCTGTGCTCATGTTGAGCTTGGATCGTCATAACGGCCGCGGCCAACCCACGCACGATTGATTCCCCATCTTTGCAGGAGAATTAATCGGTGGGCTGGGTCATGACAAGACCAGCTCGTCATGAGCACATCTCCACTGTGACTCATGAGTAGCTGGGCTCGTCACTCACGAGCACCGAGGCGCCACGACCCCCCCGCACCCTCCCGCATCATGGGGAAATTACCCCTGCGGTGAAGGGGTTAAAGCCCTGGTTGTCCCACAATCTCATCTTAGCACCAATGTACTGCAGTGCAAAGTTATCTTGTCACATTTTCGTTTCAGCAGGTATCTTGGCTTTAAAACATTAAGAACAGCGGTACTGGGAAACTGCTCACACACCATGCAAGCCGAATGAGTGCGCATGAAACCGTTCTCGAGTGCCATCTATTAATGCTTGCTCACCCAGAAATAATGATGTACCAGTGATAATATATTGTGTGGAATGACAGGAGCACATAAAATGCAAGGCTTGTGTTTGGGTAGACACAGAAGCGTCAGGGGCAGCAACCCACGGTGCCTTCACTGGCCATGTAATTTGCACGGAACTGAAATATTTGGCCAGTATGCCACAGCAGATTCGGGCAGGACTTCTAAGCCTATTTTGGAGACCATAGCAGAAATTAAATTTGATTAGAAGTGGCAGGATTTCGAGATATGAAAAAGGGGAGCTTCCTGGCAGAAAGAATGAACATTGCAATTGCTCCTTCCTTGGGCTAGAAGGGTGTGTTTCAAACATGATAAAAAGTTCTAAATTGCTAAATTATCAGTAATTTTAGCTCCCGGCCTTCCTAGCCCCCTCCCACCTCTGCCACTTAAGCTCCACATATCACTTGCGGCAATGCCCGTTGGGCATTAGGACAGCGACAGAGCGCTGCTCCTGCTCTGGCATCCTGCCCCACTTGCATGAATCCAGCTCCAGCTGTTCTGTCCTTGGCGGGTGGGGGCACGCTCCGGCTGCTCCGTCCAGCAGACGGTCTTCACCCACCTCATCCCTGTAGTTTCCTCTTCTGGGTGGAGGCACCAACACAGGGTTTCCATCTTAGCTGTGGGCGGGAGGGTCTGGCCGCCGGAGACACACAAGCAGAGCCTCATGCCACAGTGAAAGGTATATATGTTCTCGACATACCAATCATGGCTGCCATAGACCAATGCCTTCTGAGTCACGGCGATTTCACCTGCAGAGATAGTGTCAGTCCAAAAAGTTATTTTTAAGCACAGGGAAGCGGAACTACCTTTTGTTGATATGTATTTGTAATGTACGGCAAGAATCTATTGATTTTTTTTGCAATTTCTTACGTAACTATAGTAAGAAAAGTGTTAAACAAAAGATTAAGATGTTGCAAGGACTATACAGAGTGAGAGAAAATACTGGTTTGCAAGGTCATTCTCTGGCTTGTCTTTCTAAAAAAGTATGTCAATGTGTTTTTCACCATTTCAGAATATTAGCAGTTCATCATACTGGAATGAGGAAATGAGTCAGAATATTGTATTACGCAAAAATTCCAGCACTAATGTTAAAAAAGTTGAACAGTGCTCTTTTGCGTGGATATGTATCAGATGTAACGAATGTTTGTGATGAAATTCAGCTTAGTTACTTTGGTCCTCAGGAAGACAGTGCAGAAACTGAGATATTAATAGAAGAAAATGTGGAACAGAATGCACAATGTTGTACTTCGGAAAATTTTGAGCAAGAAATTACAAAGATTAAGTTGATTTCAGGTGAAAGGCCAAATTATTCTTGTATTTGTGGTCGACAAACTCATTATAAAATTCAGACCAGGACTGTTGATCTGTATTTAAAAAGTGAAAAGGAAAATAATAAGGAGTGGAAGGATTTTGCAACTGATTTGTTGGTAGAGAATTGTTTTGATTTGGGTTCTGATCAACGTATTTGTAAATATTGTTATAACAAATTAGATGAGAACAAAATGCCTGCTAGAGCTGTGCATAATAATCTTGAGTCAGTAAGTATTCCATCTGAACTGATGGATTTAAATACCTATGAGTCTAATCTTATTCAATGTGTGCATCCATTTTAGGCTATTATTTGTATGGAGCCTAAGACAGGAAAAATGCCACCTTCAGATTTACAGAGAGGATTAAAGGGAAGAGTTGTATATTTGCCTCTAGATTTAAAGAAAAATATTGAAACAATTGGTGTAGAAAATGTAGAAGATGAACCTCTAGTTATTCTTGTTAATGGCGTTGCTACAAAGAGTAAATAAATCTGGCGAGAATTAGTGGATGTTAGGAAAGTGAAAAAGACAACGTTGAATCTGGTCAAAAATAATCAATATTATAAAAATGCGTATGTGAGAGAAGAAGAAATAACTGTAGAAGAAGATAGTGAGTCGCCATCTAGACAAATCGAAAAAGTGGATGTGTCCAGAACTGAAGAAATTGACGGACATTACAGTGTTCATCCACTTCATTCTAAAGAAGTGATGGGGAATACTATAGAGTTATTCCAAATGAAAGAAGCAAAGGGAAATCCCATTAATGGATGGGAAAAAAGCTTGGAAGCTCATAGTGTCCCTCAGTTGTTTCCCACAAGAAAAGGAGGACGATATGATGACCGACCTGTGCAGATTCCTGCATCTGAATACCAGACATCAAGATTATATGCAGAAGATCCAAGATTTCGACAATGTATTCCATATTTGTTTCATCTTTTGTTTGAGAGTGATTTGTCTGGACTTTCTTATGCAGTAAACCATATATTGAAACAGGTGTACATCTGCAAAATGTTTCGGCAAAGGAATTTATGGATAAAGTACAGCAGAAAGATAATGTTTTGGAATCTCAGCTGATTAATCTTATGGCATGTCAGCGTGGTACTAATGAGTACTGGTACTATCGTCATGGAGAACTGAAATGTATGCAAAGGAACTTAGGAACTCCTACATGGTTCCTTACTCTAAGCTGTGCTGAGTACGCTTGGGATGATTTACTTCAATTTCTTCGAGAGGCAAATCCAAATATACTAAATATTGAATACAAGACACCTGGAGAATTGTGCTCTTTGGATCCAGTTAATGTATGCAGGTATTTCAATCATAGATTCGAAGCAATGATGTCTTTTATCACCAATAAAAAAATCCTCCTCTTGGAGAGGTTCTCGATTTCTTTTGGAGAAAGGAGTATTAAGTGAGAGGTGCTCCTCACATACATATACTAATATGGATCAAAGTTGCTCCCAAATTTGGAACAGACTCAGATGATACTCTGTTGCCTTTTATTGAAGAATATGCTACATGTGATATACCCAAAAGTACATAAGATAAGGACTTAAGACAACAAGTCTTACGTTTCCAAAGCCATCTTTGAGGGAAATACTGTTGTCGAAAGTACAAATCGAAGGACAAGTTCTACAGCAAATGTTGTTTTGGATTTCCACGTCCTGTTATATCGAAAGGAAGAGTGACAAAATACATAAATGACTACAATCCAGTCATTTTGTCCATGTGGAATGCCAACATGGATATTCAATATGTTGCAGACAATTCAATTGCTGTTGCTTGATATGTAACATCCTACATAACAAAATCAGAAAAGACAGAATTGAAGGAGATGTGGGAAGAGATTTCCCACGAGAAGAGTCTAGGTAAGAAATTATATAGTTACAGTTTGAAGATGTTATCTCATCGCGAAATTGGAGCGTATGAATGTTCAGATCGCTTATCATCTGCAAGTCTTTACTCCAAATCTAGAAGAATCATTTGGATGTGTCTAGGTCTTGATACAACATGAAATCGAGTACTTAAATCTGTACAAAAAATAGAGTATTTAGCTGAAAAAGAGCCAAAAAGTACAGATATAGTGAAAACAAATATGTTGGATACATATTATCCAAATAGAAGTCATCATCTTGAGAACATGTGTCTCTATGAAGTGCTTCAAAACTATATTTTTAAACGGCATGTTACAGAAAACATCAATAATGATATATATGCCGTGGTTGGTTCTGAAGGATGTTTGCTGAAACAAAGAAAAGGACATTTGATTAATCACCGTAAACTGAGTTGTGTAACGCCTGACAAAAGGGAATTTTACTACTTAGCTCTTTTGGAACTTTTCAAGCCATGGCGTTGGGAATTGGAATTACTTGTAGATTTTGAGAGCTATGAAGATTCCTTCAACGCAAGTAAAGATACTATAGAATGTCCTGTTTTTGGCTAATTGTGCTAAAATGTTGAAAGACGAAATTGAGCAAGAAGCTACAATTGCAGCTGAGATTGCTAGAGACAGTTCTCAAGACAGTCAAACTTCTGCTCCGTTGAGTCAGGACCCACTAGGAGAACCAATTGTTTAAAATGAAGCAGCAACTGCTATGGAAGAGGTGGAAACAGCAATGTATCAAGCGCAAGGAGGTGTAACAAACTTAGGGAACTTAGAAGAACAAATAAATGTTAAGCAGAATCAAACATATGAGCAAGTGAGAGAACAGATTCACCATGGATTACTTTATGAGAAGAAAGAGTGCTCTTGCTCATCATTTGAACCCTATCCGAATGTACGTGAGTGGACAAGCTGGAACAGGAAAAGGTTTTCAATTACATTAATCACAACTTTTCTACAGAAAGCAACTGAGTCGCATTTGTCTTGTATTGTCACTGCCCCATCTGGATCAGCAGTCCACAATATTAAAGGAATTACTTTACATCGTTTATTAATGCTACCAGTAGAGCATGAAAACAAATTAGAATACCAAAACCTATCTGGAGAACCTTTCAAGAGTCTTGAGGAAAATGAAACTTCTCATTATTGATGAGGTAAGCATGGTATCAAACTTAATGCTTGCCTTTGTGCATTTAAGAATGCAGCAAATACTTAAAACAGAGTATGACGTATTATTTGGAGGAAAACACGTCATCGTTTTTGGAGATCTACTACAACTTACTCCTGTAAACGGACAACCAGTGTTTAAAACACTGGCGCATGAAGATACCAGAAGTCTTTGGGGAGCATTGGAAATGTAAACATTTGGTCATATTTTGAGTATAAGGAACTTATTACAAATATGCGACAGGCAAATGATGTTGATTATGGAACTATTCTTCAAGATATAAGAATTGGAAAAGTGACTACACATGGCAAAGAAGCTCTACAGAGAAGATTACTTTCCAATTTGTTTCCAAATACAAATATTGTCCCAGAGAAAATATATATGAGAATTGCAGAAAACAAATCTGTAATCTTCTTAATGCCAACACTGCGTGAATGTTCTCTATTCAATGAAGAAATGTTAAAGTTGGAAAATGAAGAAATTATAAAATTGGGAGCTATTGATAAAATAGAACATGAAGCAATCACTATCATTTTGACTAAAAAGTTGAAGAGGAAAATGGATTCTTTAGAGAAATCGATAAGTAAAACTGCTGGTTTAGAAAAGAATTTCTATGCATGTGTAAACTGTAGGGTAATTTTACGATGTAATTTGCATGTTGAAAAAGGTTTAGTAAATGGAGCAGTGGGTTAAATTGTTGCTTTTGTTAATTATGTAAATAGAGATGGTATAGAATTTTTGAAAATCAAATTTTATAAACTTGATGAAGTACAACAATTTAGTCGTTGTTCAGCTCGGTTTTTGCTTGTAAAAGATTTGTGTGTTCACAGAAAACAGTTTCCTATTAATTTGGTGTATGTGGTGACAATTCATAAATCTCAAGGTTTAAGTGTAGATAGTGCTTTAGTGAATATTGGAAGTACTGTGTTTAAAGAGGGTATGGCATATGTTGCTTTGTCTCGAGTGAGAACTTTATCTGGATTGTACTTGATTGATTTCGATGAGACAAACATTAGTGCAGATGCAAGTTGTGTGAAAGAGTATAATAGGTTAAGTAGAGAATATGCACCCAATATAGGTCAATATCCAGTATTTGAAAAGCGTGTGGTACGTAGAAAAAGAACATTTGAGAATATCTGTAGTGAAGCTGTAGAGAAAGAAAAAAAAACAAGATGAAGTTGTGATTGGAGGCAGAAAGAAAAAGGCAAGTGTTGAAGAGAATGTTGGTTATCAGTTTGAAAATAGTTCTGGTGTAAACTGCTATGCTAATGTAGTTGTTAATGTTGTTTTTTTCTTGAAAGTTTGCAACAACAAATTGTTGAAAATCGGAAAGAAAGATTCTGTTCGTTGTTGTATTCTGTTTATGAGAAATGTAGTAGTGATAAAAGTAAAATAGAAAGTGTTTCTGATATTCGAAATGTTTTGGACATATGTTCTGGTTCTACTCAATTTACACAGAAAAGTCAGCAAGATTGTCAGGAATTTCTAATGTATATGCTTGTTGTGTTGGAACCTGAAGGTATAGATATTGAAAATCTTTTTGGCCTTTCTTATAAATGGGAACATAGCTGTGAACATTGTTTGTTTACATGTAGCAGTAACATTGACAGTGAAAAGTTCATATATTTGACTCTACCTGACTGTGAATAGGTGTCTTTTAACAATCTAATTAGAGGAGCAAGTCAAAACATGGAGTGTAGACAATGTAAATCAGAAATGTCATCAACATTATTTATACAAAAATATGGACAGTATGTTATTTTAATGCTGCAACGCTGTAGAGCTGATGTAAGAAAATTGGAAACTTTAATTAAAATTTTTGTAGCTGGTCAAGTATCAATATCAGGGAGATCTTTTGTAGCTGTTGCAATTATTTTTCATGATGGACCTTCTACAACATGTGGACATTACACTGTTTATTTACAATGTCTGAAAGGTTGGATACATTGTAATGATAGTCAATTGGTTTTTAAACCACTTTTGCCTAAAGAGATACCAAATTCTTACCTAATATTGTTAAATCCAAAATGTTAAGAACAAAATTTGACCTTTCAGGATTACTGCTGTTAAGGTTGGTTGGACTGGTGTTGTAGAGTGATTTGTAAGTGAGGGTGAGCAGCTTGAACGTGATCCTCTTGTTCACGTGCAGCCAGTGTAGGTTTCTCAGGTGGTGGGAGATGTGCCTGGGGAAGGGGACATTGATGATCAGTCAGGCGGAGGTGTTTTGGATTCGTTGAACTCGTTGTAGGTGTTTGTTCGAGTTGAGATTTAGAGAGTTGATCCTTATGCATTTGGTAACATCCTTCAGTGGTGTGTGGCTCCTTGGCGATGGAGAAGATGAGTTGGGTGTCATTGCCTTAGCAGATAATGTTGATGTTGTGAAGGTGGGCCACTTGTGTAAGGGTGCCATGTAGATGTTGAATAGCGACAAGTTGAAGAATGATCCTGGGGGATGTTGAAAATGATGTCAGAGGTTTTGCATCAGAAAGGTGGGAGATGGATTGTGAGAATTACTATTGAGGAAGTTTTTTACTAAGAATTTGAGATATACTATTTGGCCATGAGGAAAGGTGTATACAACTATTAAGGACTATTTGTTGTCTACTTTCTCAGCATATGTTTAAAAGTAACTTTCTTTACAGTGTTTGAAAATTAATGATAGTGTTTTGGTACTTGAAGATTCTTTGAGATATTTCATAGTTACGTAAGAAATTGCTGTTTGAAAAAAACATTTAACATATGTTTTATTTAAATTTTTTCTATTGGTATTGAGAATGTTGATTGCTTTTTTTAAGATAATCTTATTAATTGTCTATTTTTTGCCCGCTGTTATGTGACGAGTACTATTGAATTCACTATTTCTAGTGAAATTCAATGAATTCTGAGAACAGCATAAAAGGCAAATAACATGTTTGACACATTTTATGGTGTTGTAAAGGATATATTGTAACTGTAATTTTTTTGTCTTCCACAGATGCTAATTTCATAATATATAATTTTATTATTATTTATTATGTTTAAGGTAAGTATAAATAACTGTTACAAATTGCCAATAGAGTGTGCTACTACAGAGGTGAAATAACAAAACATGGATGGAGTACATAAGTGTTCAAAGCTGGTTTGTATCTTTTATATACATTTGAAAAACTTAAAATAAAAATATACTGAGTGTTCCAGTATTGTTTACATTTTACTACAACACATCTACTAGTTTGTACCAGGTAAGGTGAATAGAGATATTGTACTTTTTTTAGTACTGCATTTTATAATAACAGCCTGGATTTTTCCATAGTGATAAGGAGTACTTGTTTGATAATTTAAGACATTTTAAACTGAACGTTCATATAAATAATTATAATTATATAATGTTATAAAGTAGTTGAGAATGGTATTTATATAATATTTTTTAAAGAGCAAATTAGTTGTTAAAGCTAGTTTTGTGTTCTGTATTAGGAAAAATTATAAAATAAAGTGTTCATGTTTTTGTAGAAGGAGCTCAGCATAACAAATTTACAATGGAAAATCAAGAAAACAATATGGAACACGATTTTGAAAATACTAACACTGTCGTAGAAGAGATGAACATATCTTTTACGAGCAATGTTAATGAAGTGGAAGAAATGAATGCTGGAGATATCAGCTGTGATTTTCTTGATGAAACCTTGGATGATGCTTTTGTGGAAGCATTAGATGAGATTGAGATTCATCAGATGATTTTTGAAATTGATACCAGGAAAATGGAATACCTGATGAAATTATTTTAGAAGCTCTATTAAATTATAAAATGTTACAGGAATAAATGTATTATTATATAATAATAATGTTTTGAGACACTCTGCTTCCAGAATTGTAATCATTCAGCTACTACCCAAGTACTCATGGTGGAAAGTGGGTCTTAGGGTATAGACTGCTTGAAACCCTTATAGACTACAAATGTATTTTTTTATGCACCGGCAAACTTGTCTTTTATAGCTTCTATTCCCCAGTCTGTATCATTAGGCTTTTACCAAACACTCTCACACTACCGTTTCAATGTTGTAGTGAGTCATTCAATAGTATGTGCTTATGTATATACTGTTCTAAAAGTGAAGCTGCTATACATTCAGCTAGACATTGTCACTTTCACTTTCATTCTCACTTGGCACTTTCACATTCAGCAAACAGTACTAATGTATGCATTAATTCATTTATGACCTACACATTAATTTTGACAAACTTTTACACACTAACATAGAAATATAGTTATTGGCATCTCCGGAGGCAAGATGGAGTCGGCGTGGTCGGGGGCAGAAAGCTGAACTCCGTGAAGTTTTGACCCTTGTGTCGTGCCCTGTGTCTTCTGACCCTGGCAATGGACTATGATTAAAACCTACACTGGAATCTTTAAGTGGTTTGTTTTGCTAGCCTCGAACATGACGAAAAAAATGGACATTTGCCATACAGTGATGGCGATACTGTGATGGTGTTTCCCTGGTGATTCCCTGTGATTCCCTGACAGGCTGGACTTGCGAAACAGGCTAAACAAGCTAAGCAGGTTAATCAGCTTTACCGCAGTATGGGCGATTGCTGATTGCCGATTGTCATTTGCGGAATCCTACCATGCCAGTACCTGTGCATGACGCTTGGGTCACCTGTGAACGCCTATGAACGCTTATGAACGTAACATTATCCCCCATTACCTCGTTACCCCCGATAACAGCTTCGCGGCCTCTTGGCCTTGGCCTGGCCGTTTTTCTGCTGGAGAACCATGTCACCCCGATGCTGACCTGAAAGGTTTTGGAGGCTGTATGAAAAGTCATCTCTTCTTTCCTCTGCACACAGCGGGACGGGCCCTCGCAGGAGGAGATCTGCAGGGGGGTAAAGAGCGCCCACGGATTATGAAGCAAGTAGCAGGTTGCCGGCAGCTTCAGGGGGGATCGACAGACATGACTGCTCGGCGCTCCACGCTCAACGCTCCACTGCTCTTCCAGCTCCACCTGCTTGCCTGCAAAACTCCGCCGGCATCGTTCCGTTGTCAAGGAGACACAGCCGGGATCCAATGCGGGTTGACCCCATTCTGTTTGACTCAGCTTGCCCTGTTGCAGCTATTGTTTGCTCCACTTCAGGCTCCACTTCAGGCTGTTCAGGCCGTTCTGTGGTAACGCATCTGATGATTGTGGCCCGTTTGATTTGTAGGGGCCCATCGCCACGGGTTTGGTCCTGTTCCTGGCTGATGACTAATAAACGCCGGTTGACATCGGGAGTTGAGAGGAAGATTGTCTGTTCCTGCCAGTACACGGGCAGCCAAGAGAGACTACTGCAGATACGGAGGTCAGTGCAGGGTAAGGATCTATCTTTGCAGGTTAGCATGGCTGGAGTGGAAGGGTCCGGGTGCGTGCAGAACGAGACAGCAGTGATGGGCTCACAGGGGGGGGAATCCCTCAGGATAAACATGACTCCCCAGACTCCTAGAACACACAAGGCCCGGTAAATACAATGAGGCGGCCTGAAACAAGGGGTTCTAAAAATAAGGATGACAAATATAAAAACACCGACAAGGATAAAGATAAAGATAAGGACAAAGAGAAGGAGAAGGAGAAAGAGAAAGTGAAACAAAAGGATAGAGAGAGAGACAAAGTTAAAGACAAAAATAAAGAAAAGGATCGAGATACAGAAGTGGGTCCCGACAATTTGCAGTCATCTTCAAAAATGGAAATATTGGCTAAATAAGCAAGGCGACTACAGGCCATTAAAAACTTAAAGTCGGCTGCCAAAACCAGAGGTCTGTCGAATGACGCTCAGCCTCGGATTTCAACCATCTTCAGCCCGGTAATCAAGGAGCAATTTGATCTGGGAGGGGTAGTTGAGGCTGCAAGAAAATCAAGTAATCAGTCAAAATTACCGGATATTCAGAGCATGCTCCCGGTGTTGTAATTTAACAGCAATTAGATTGAGCGTTAGCAAAAGACATCTTAGTTCTAGCCGTTATCTTGGCATTTAGTGGACTCCATTTTACATTCATGGCAGCCATTTTGTCTGCCACACGCTACCTCATGTCGACCATGTGCTTTGTCCTATCTTCCTGCTCATGGCACTTGAATCTGCCCAGCAACAGGCTAATATTAGCGTCCCCTTGTTTTGCCACTGACCGTTAGGGTCCACATCTGTTAGCGATTAGTCCTAGATTGGAATGTGTTAGCCGAAACCCCAAGACTGTTAGCTCCTCCCACTGATCGATTGTGCTTCTTGATATTACCTTATATGTACATGAATTGTCCTCTTGTGCTTTGTACCGCCTTCTTTTGAGCCCCTGTGTGGGTATAAATAAACCACGCATCCCTAGTTCGGTGTGCTACTTCTTGCAATGCCACAGGGTACTGTTTGAATTGTAGCACCACCTCATGAGGTGTAATAAACATTATGTTTTGTATTTCCAGTTCCTGTGCCAACTTCTTTCGTTTTGTCTGAGGAATTTGTGCGGAGAAGGGTGAACCCCTTGCACTAGCGGGCCTGGCTGAGGCTTGCTACGACACCGGCAGCCATAAGTGGGAAATTGGCGACCGGACTAGCGACTGGATTGGTCAGTCCAGTATTAGCTGAACCTACAGTCGTCCCGACAGCACCAACAGAAGAACCCGAACAGTCCGCTGGTCATGTTATTTTAACCTCTCCTCAACCTCTAAGCCTGAATAGCGCAGAGTTTGACGATACATATCAGGAACAATACCCGGAGCAAAACTCAGACGTTATAGTTCCGTCATCAGACAGCAACGCTCCAACAGGTGTTGGAGGGGGGATAATGCTCAAAACACCCTCCAAAAGTTCCAAGAACAAACACCAGTACAAGCTCAAGCACCGGGAGCTCAAGGTGCACAAGGAGCACAAACACAACCGTAGCCTGGATCAGCGTCACAGTCAGAGTCAGAGTCAGAAGCGGAGTCTGAAATCTATGAGACTGGGGTGTCCACTTCGAGTGAAGCGCAGAGATTGAGACGTGAGCAGACAAGTACTGAATCCTCAGAACCCTCAGATTCTAACGCTAAAAAGATGAACGATTCTCCTAAGGACAACACCGCAAAAAAAAGAAAAGAAGACAAAGGAGACAAAAAAAATTAATCTATGAGGACACAACAGATCAGGGGAGCAATATGGATCGGATTGATCCCAGACTGAAGAATTCATCTCCACAAGCAATTTCACTGTTAGACCCGAATCCTTGTCTGTTAAGAGATCCGAAAAAGTCCAATTATAATCAATCTGGCAACGGGGGAAGACAAAGAGAGCCCTCCCTGGGCGATGTATTTAACTCTATCAGGAAATTCCAAGAAGACGTGAAACATGATAATAAGAAACTCCAAGGAGCTATTAACAAAGTGGGCCAAACTTGTCTTGAAATTTCGGATAGAATGGCTTCGGTAGAGCTACGTATCGAAAACCTGGAAAAAGATGTCTCCGCCCTGCAGACACAGGGAAAAGAACAAGAGGGAATGGTGAAAGACCTGATGATGAAGCTTGAGGACCAGGAAAACAGGGCCCGGCGTAATAATTTATGCCTTCTTGGAATCCCCGAGGGAGCCGAGGGGAACGACCCATATGTTATCCCTCTTTAAAGTATTATTCCCCGAACTAACCACCTGGGATTGGGACAAAGAGGTCCAGTGGGCTCACCATTTCCCACGAACCCTTACTAAACGGTCGCACTCATCAGCGCAATACCCACGAGCAATGTTGGTCTATTTTGGCAATTTTCTTCTACGAGAAGCTATTTTTGATCTGGCACGACCAACCCGTAAAAGAGGATATAAAGGATATACGTTTTTTAGTAGACCTGACTTCTCCTATGCGATGGTGGAACGGAGATGGAGGATGCAGCAACTTTTTACCCCCTTTGAACAGTTGGGAGCCACAGTATTTCTACAGAATCCTGCCAGATTAAAGATCATTTTCAATGGCGTCACTAGAAGTTTCACCAGTGAAATACAGGCGCAAACATATTTAGAGTTGATCACAGAACCTGGTAAAGACAAAGATAAACTTCAAAAAAAGAACAAAGCAAAACAAATAGACTGCATTCATATGTTAACACGCCCATATCACCAGTGATATGATTAGCAGGGCAAGTTGAGAAAGGGAGATGAGGGGTGGGGGTGTTATAGACAGATAAACAACAGCATTACGAATGATCAATGTGTACGTGCAGGAAATATATGGCAATGTATTACAGAGAATAATTATTATACCTCCAATCCCAGTAGCTACAGGGGTCAGGACGCGGAAATGCTAGCAGCTTACTGATCACCAAGATGCCCGCAACCTGGATCCTCGGGAACCAGGTAGCCTCACTAGATGGTAAAGGGGGGATGGGGCCTAGGGGTGGGGGGGTTGGGTTCAGTAGAGGGGTTTTAGGCGTGTTAGGGGGAAGAGGGAGGGGGCGATCATACAGGCAAAGAATCAGGTCAGAATTTATGGCTTGGCTAATAATTAAAATAAAAACGCGTCCTCTAAACAAGGAATAAGAGAATGTTTAGAATTATACAAAGTAAAAGTTACAAGTATGAATGGCTAAATTTAAAATATTGACCATCAACATTTGTGGGCTAAACGACCAGAAAAAAAGACAGAAATTAGCTATAGGTCTTCAGTCTATCGGGCTGAAATTGTTTGTCTTCAAGAGACTCATGTTGAGGGGTCCCAAAGACATTTACTGAAAAACCTGGGATATAGACTAGTTGTCGCCGCTACACAGGTAAATAAAACACGCGAGGTGGCTATTCTGGCAAGGGGTGGGGGACTTCAATTTATGAGATCAGCTGCTGACAAATGTGGTAGATGGGCAATCACGGACTGCCAATATGCTATGGGAAAAAAATTACGATTTGCTCAGTGTAAGGGAGTGTTATAGATGATCGCGAACTCTTAGTATTCTTATCTAATGAATTAGCACACTGGCCTGTACCAATGATTGTTTGTGGTGACCTTAACCTTAATCTTCCATCAAATTGGTCTTCGGGGCACAACTTTATTTATCAAGGTAGGAAACCTAAAACCTTTAGAGCCCTTGAAGAGCTTTGCCATACTCATGGGTTATTAGATTGTTGGGAGATGAAACTCCCATCCAATCCTGGCTACACCTTTTTTTCCCACCCTCATCCTAAATTTGCCAGATTGGATTATATATCTGCATCAAATACTATTATTTAGAGTTGCTCTAAAGATCTATTACCAAGGGTTTTTTCCGATCATAATCCTTTAACTATCAGCATTGACACCGGGAAGATACAATCAGATCACAGTATCCGGACATGTGAAAGGGCCTTATTGACCAATGAAAAATAATTTAAACTTATGGAAAATTGGATTGATTTTTTAGAGTTTAATGTGGGTAGTGCCCCATTGGAGGTGATCTGGGACACACTGAAAGCAGGAATAAGGGGTGAAACTCTTAGATTTTCAATAAGAAATAATAATGAAGAAAAACAAAACTTAAAAAACCTACAGGAAAATTTGGCAAGGAAGGAAGAAGATCTAGTGAGAGCAGTCCAAGTTGGAAACAATATAGAAAGGGCTCTAAGTGATGTAGTAATAGCAAGGAATTATATATCTGAAACATTTACCACCAAAGCAATCTGTGAAGCTACAATGAAGAAGGAGAAAATCTACCAACTGAGCAAGCAGGTAGGACATCAACTGGCAATCCGTACAAGACAGCAAAACACCGAAAACACAATTAAAGCAATTAGAGACCTTATTCATGGACTCACACAAGACCCTAAGGAGATCAGGGATGCCTTTAAGAGGTATTATGTGGATTTATACACCGAGACATGTAATAGCCAGTTTAAAATCGACGAATATTTAGATCTAATCACAGGGACCCAATTACCTCAATCTGATAAAGATAGTCTTGCTGAGGCTCCACAATGGGTAGAAATTCTCCTCTCGATAAATAGCCTTCCCTCCGGGAAGGCAACTGGCCTAGATGGAATTCCCGTGGAGTTTTACGCTAGATTTAGCAAGCAACTGAAAGAAATCGTAACTAATTTGACGATTCATATTTTTCAAGGTGGACGGCCGCCGGAATCTTGGGCCCGGGCAAAAATTATTGTTTTCCCGAAAGAAGATAAGGACCCCACAGAATTAGGAGCATATCGTCCAATTACATTAATAAATAATGATTCTAAGATATATAAAAAACTGTTAGCTAGTAGCCCCCGCAAAAAAAATCCACAAAATCATATCAATTAGGCAACATGGATTTGTTCCATGGCTTCCGTTCATTTGAATCTTTAAAAAATAAATTTGGTTTAGAATCTCGAGATTTTTTTAAATTAGGGATTTTATAATGAAAAAGGGGGGTGGCAGCGTGGCTTTCGTAAAAATTCTAGCAATTGAAACAGTGGTTCAAAGTGACAGGGTGAAAATTGGAGAAATAGATAAGAATTTAGTTATAGCTTTTCCCGATGATTTAGATAAACATACCCATCTTTGGCACAACAAACTAGGAATCTTAGAGACCTTAGCACAAAAAGCATTCGAACTTTCAAATTCAGTATTAATGTCCACCAAATTGCAAGCCCAATTCTATAAGACTTTCTTTCAATTGTATTATACCCCCAATAGAATATCTAAATGGAGTACAGGTAAAGGTACACTATGCCCTCGATGCGCGATGTCGGAAGCTGATCTAATACATATGCTTGCCACATGTCATACTCTAAGCACCATCAGATGAGAAATTTCCACTTTTCTATCTGGAATCTTTGAGACAAGAAATGAGATCACAACAGCTGAAATAATATTAGGGGTAGACAGTGATATCAGACCCGATACAATGCAGGGACTTCTGTTTATCTCAATGGCAGTACTTAGAATTTGCCTGGCATCTGCCTGGCTAGATCCATATCCTCCGACATTTCAGCAATGGCGGGCATGCTTTTTAGAAACATATAGCCTGGAAATAGCCATTTATAGTCGGAAAGGTACGAACAAGAAAAGAAAAGGATTAGAAATATGGTATCCTCTTAAACAATGGATAGAAAGACCGGATGTGTAATGCCATTTAAGTACTTTAACTGAAATGTTAATTGGTTTCCTTTTTCTCTGTTGTTTTCTTTATTGTTTTCCTTTTTATGAAAAATAATTCTGTTTGTTACAACATCAAGAGTATGTATGTATATACCACCCAAAGTTGCCGTATGTGGGGGGTGTGATCTTGGGGATGGGGGTTGGGTGGATTAAAACTGTAAAAACCTTAAAAAAAAAATAAGAAATATAGTTCTTTCTTTGCCCAGTGAAGGTAGTTCTGTCTTTTTAGTTTTCTATTTTTTTTGTATTTTTTCAACAAGTTTTTTTTTTTTTTTTAAACAAAAAAAAATGGAACTGGAAACAAAAAACTGTGTAACAGGAACAAAATAGTAAAAAATAAAACTAATGTTTTGGACAAGGGTGCTCTTCTTTCCTCTTCCCAATGAGATCAATAGACTGCTCACCGTAACCAAGTAATTTGTTGCGATATTTACAAAGAAATTTCAGATCCGCAAACTGTGACACAATAATAGGATGCGGACTATAGTGATGTCACTGACCATGTCATGAGTAATGTAATATGTGACGTTATCAGCAGTGCATTGCAGGCGTGCGAGTTATAGTTAGCTGAACTAACTATAACGGGGGAATTTCAAAGGTTTTGTGTGAGTGAAATGTCCAGCTAACTATAACATGTGTGAAACCTATGGTTTTTGCAGTGAATTTCGAAGGTTTTTTAAATGCTAATTCCTAACTATAACGTGTGTGAAACCTATGTTTTTTTCAGTGAATATATATATAAATACATATATATATATATCGCCAGTAAGTAGTTATAGTTAGGACCTAGTTTCCATAGGAAATCCGCAACATTCTATTTGGAATAACTTTAGCGCCGGATTACGAATCTTCACGAAATTCGCAAAGAAGATGGGGCGCTCCGCTCCTTCCCTGAAAGTTTTGGGGTGATTTGTGAAGCGGGGGCCGAGAAAAAAGGGGGTCCCAAAAGGTGTTTTCCCCATGCAATTTTCCATAGGGACCTTTAAGTGAGGCTACAGCCCGAACTGCTGAACGGAATTACACCAAATTTGGCAAAAAGGTAAAGTTTGGTTTGCAGATTACACCTTTTGTTGAATGGTGTAAATCTGTGCAGTTGTTTCTGAGAAAATCACAAGTAAAATCATAGATATATCTATAGACAAAGTACCGTACGCATACGGTATGCGTACCATTACGAGCACAAGCTGCATGCTAATTGGCTGTCAACTGTCTGTCAGCACTCCAAACCAGGAAGTGTTGGCAGCCATCTTGTGCCTCTGTAGAACCGTGGCACAAGAAAACTGAAAAACAAGTGCGCAAAAGGCGGAAAGGGGGCAGGGTGGAAACACCCTGACCCCCTAGTCCTGCTCAGGGGTCCCACAAGGATCCCCAAGGCCCCAAAATATATATATATATATTTGTTTTAAATCACGGGATACGAATAGGGGGCATTGGGGCTCCCCCCACGGTCCCCAACATTTTATTTGAGCCCCCGGGGATGGAGCCCCCGGGGATGATAAAAATTAGTGGTAGGGGCTTTTTTTAATGGTAAAATTACAGTATGAGTACCAAGTGCGGTCGTCCCGTACGCGTACCTAATCAAGAAAAAAACAATAAAAAATATATATTTTAAAGCTATCTATCAATCTTTTGTGTTTAGATGTTAGTTGGTTCTAATAACAGCTTTTCTCTTTATTGGTACTTATAACTAAGTACCTATGCAGAGTCTAAACTTGTTGAGGAGGAGTGTTTTACAGTGTGCTGAACTTTTGACATCTGTGGTCAGTTGACTTTTGCATGATCTGTTTGGGGTAGGGTTCAAAGTTATGTCAGTTGGAAAGGGTTCAAATGTTCAACCAATAGAAATGTGTGTTTCCTTTTGAATTAGTGTGTTAAGCAATTTGATTTGAAATTAACATGCATATATGTGTAAATTGAGAGGGAAAATGGGCATTTTCTGGTTTTGCTAAGAACACTGAAGTAGAGAGATTCTGTATAAGAATATCTGCTGTGTGACTGGCATTCTTTTTAATCTACAAATCAATTTGAAAGTTGAGTTGATAACTTGTAAGGGAATGTATGTGGTGCTTTTTTAGTAAGAGTAATGTGTTTATCATTTTAAAGTGTGTAGAATCACATTCTGAGTTTGTCTGCATTTGGATAACCATTGTGGTAAAACCATTTGGTAAGTTAATGTGTTTGGTTAGTCAGCTTTGTTCAGTAAAGTGTAGTACTAAAAAATTTGGAATGTGTGCAGTCACTTTTTCAGTCCTAGAGTATTTGAATTATTTATTTTTTTAATTTAAACTTTATTGTTTAGTTAATTAAAACCATAACAATTTGATGTATTTCGCACACACATTATAAAAGTTTATAACTTATCATTTAAAAAGGATTAAAAAACATTTTATAAGAACAGGAATTAAGAGTCAATCATTTTTCCAGATTATTAACAGTTGGGGTCTTCGTGTTGTTTAAGATATTTCTCAAATGCTTGCAAAAACTTCACCAGCTTGCAATGCATTTGAGGGGCAGTTATATCCAGGCTTCCAATTATAGCAGATCTACATGTTCGTAGCTTCTTGATCCGAAAACTTTGCTTTAAAAGGTATGAACGTTCCTTAGACAACATCCTACAGTGGCAGATTATGTGTATTAAATCTTCTTTGAGGTTACCACACAATCGACATTTTACAGCTACGTGCTGATTCCAAGCTGGTTCCTCTGCCAATGTCGGGAATTTGCCAAATCGCAGTAACATCAGCTTTCTTTTAATAAAAATGGAATATGTTGTTTCCAGATACACTGCTGGGGTTAGTGTTTTATAGCCGTTTATCACAGCCCAGGAGTGCGAGCGATGGGAAAAAATCTGTTTGTCCAATACCAATGAATGGAATTTGGCCGCTTTATTTAATGCTTGTTTTAGTGCTGCAAATGACAGATTTTTGTCCCATGGGGTTTTTGAACAAGTCACCTCCAAAGCGTGTGTGAGGAATTGATTCGCTTTGGATTTTTTTGGGTATTCAAGCTCTTGCCATAGGTGTGTATTAAGGTTATTATTAGTTGCTTTTTGCTTGATCTGATACCATACTTTGATATATGAGTATAATCTGCCCACAGTTTCATTTTTTATGCCAAATTCTAGTCGCATTTGAGCTGGCGACGCCATCCTGGGTAATCGTAAGACCTTCTTGTAGATTTTTGTTGTTAAACTGTTAAGTAGGTCCATATCCTTTCCATGCAATGCCTCACTTGCATAGGACAGTGTTGGAAGAACTATGTTGGCCATTACAATTATTAAAGGTTTACGTGATGGACCTTCAAGTTTTTTTGTCAATGTACTTAGTCCGAATATCAGGGCACCCGCTCTTTGCGTCAGATATTTCTTCTGTTCTTTAAAATTAAGCTTATCATCCAGATAGAAACCCAAATACTTGTATGCTGAGACTCTCTCTAATGGTTTTCCTTTTAGCCAGATGTTGCAGTTAGATCCACGGCGATTGGTTATAAACATGGATTTGGTTTTTGAAACATTTAAAACCAACTTATTTGCCAAAAGAAATGTTGAGAGTTCAGTAACTAATCTGGTTAAACCAACTTTCGTTTGGCTCATGAGCACTATATCATCGGCGTAAGCCAAGTGGGTCAGCTGTAGGTCTCCTAATTTAGGTGGGTGAGCATTACAATTGTTCAGTTTCCCAGTAAGATCAGAGATGAAAAGATTAAATTAATGAGGGGCAAGAACACACCCCTGTTTGAGTCCAATTGATGTAAAGACTTTTCTCGACAACCGTGTGCCATCCCCTATTTTTACTTGCGACCAAGTACTAGAATAAAATAACAGCAAACCCCTTAAAATGTTCTACGGTATTGCCCATGCTCTCAATTTCGACCACAATAAGTTACGGTCCACACTGTCAAATGCAGCCTGAAGATCAATAAAACACAGGTTAAGGTCCCGTTTGCTGGTAATACACTTCTCCGCTATCATAGTGATGGATAGGATATTTGCTATTGTACCTATTCCCTTCCTGAACCCTGTCTGATTGATGGGTATCAGCTCTTTTTCACTTGACCAAGTGACCAAATCATTTAAGAGAAGCGTTGCAAAATATTTTGCCTCAACGTCCTGCAATGCTATTAGGCGATAGTTATTTGGATTTGATCTTTTACCACCTTTGTAGATTGGCGTCAATATGGATCCTTGCCAGCTTTCGGGTACTCTGTTCCAGTTTTGCACGTCCAAAAACAGTTGCGCCAGACAGGGTCCCCAAAATTCCGGAGCGTGTTTGTAAGCTGCTTGCGGGATCTAGAGTAGTTAATAGTGTTGCTTGTTTAACATTAGGCTTGTGTTTCAAATCTACAATTGTTCAGTCAGTATACATAAACTACTGCAATGTCTCTTGGGCAGATTTACAAGCCTCTTGCCTGTCTTTGTGCTGCCATTTTGTTACTTTTTTGATGTATTGTTGCCACAAATAATGCAGGTAATTGCTTATGTATTTGCAAAATGAGTTAGGGCTGTGCACTGAAATGCAGTAGTTATATACATGGAATGTGTTCAGTCACTTTACCGTTTCTAGATTAGTAAATGTGTTTTGGTAAAATGCAATGTATAATATTTTTTGTGTAGAATCACAGTGTGCGTCTGTGTGCATTTTGGAATTATTCTGAGTGAAGCATTTTTGTATGTTTCGTGTTTGAAGAAACATAGGTGCTTAAATATCTCTTTTTTTAAACGTTTTGATGGAATTAGAAACTAGTTATTGTTTTTGTTTTTGCAAAATGACTAATGGTTGTACAGTAAAATGCAGTATTTATATTTCTGAAATGTGTGCAGTCATATTAGCTCTTCAAGAGTAATTAATGTATGTATGTATGTATGTGTCTTGTAAAGCGCACTGCTGCCCTGAGGCGTCGTGGTGCTGTAGACCGCTGGGGAACCCGTCCTGGCTATCCCTGTGAGATGGTCCCTACTGGGTATCTCCAAGGTGAAACCAGGCATCCCCGGCGAATGTGGGGGGCCGTTGTAGAGATGAGGCAAGCTAATGCCCAGAGTTGCCGAGTGTGATCCCTGGTTAGAGTAGGCACCGAGGGGAGAATTATCGAGTCCGCTGACCCTGGTCCATGACCCTGCCGCGTCGGGAATTGAACCCTGGTCCCGGGCCGTTCTCTGCTTCCGGGTCTGCCGCCTCTAACCAGTGAGCCACACCACTCCACACCACTAATAGTGTTGCTTGTGTAGAATTAGAGTTGTGTTATAAATCTACAATTTCCCAGTCAGCATATATACACTGGTGCATACGCTCTGGGGCAGATTTACAAGCACCTGGTGACTCTTTGTTGTTGTATTGTGTCAATATTTTGATGTAATGTTGGTGCCAATAATGCAGCTAACGTGGGCTAACGTGCTTCGTTTTCCAGAAGTCCATTTATGATGGGCGGGAGGCCTCGCAGTCCCCCAAAGCCCCGGTAACCTTTTTTATGCCCCAGCAGAAGTGTGCCAGGTGGCGCGTTTGCAGAGTGGTATAAAAAGGGGGCATGGCCTGACCACTCTCAGTAATCCAGCTGTGTGGGGCTTACTAGAGATAATAGGAGGGTTAGTTGGCCCCCAGGGACCCTCAGGAGGCAAGGGGACTTCTCCCAACTAAGAGTACACCAGGTGGTGTGTTTGCAGAGTAAAGGACAACAGGGGTATGGCCTGTTTCCACATCTCAGCAATCCCACTGTGTGGGGCTTACTGGAGGTAACAAGTAGGCTAGTAGGCCCCTATTGACTCCCAACAGTGAACAGTTATTTAATCCCCATCGAAGAGCTTTCCAGGGAGAGTGCTTGCAGACTGGTGGGCAAAGGGGGCGTGGCCTGCTATGAGAGCTTACCAATGCTGCTGCGTGGGACTTACTGGACGTAAAAGGTGGGGTAGTTTGCCCCCAAGGATCTCCTTGGTGGCCAACTACCCCTCCTGTTACCTCCAGTATGTCCCGCACCGTGGAATTGCTAAGAGGTCTTCGAAGGCCATGCTCCCATTTCACCACCACTCTGCACATGTGCCTCCTGGCACACTACGGGTTGGGGGATGAAGTCCACTTTTCTCCTGAGGGACTTTGGGGAGCAAGAACCCCTCCTGGTAGCTCCTGTGCAGTGGAATTCCTGAACGCTGGTTGGAGGCCCATCCCCCTTTCTCCGCCTCTCTGCAAATGTGACTACTAGTTAAAGAAGCATTTGCAATGTAATAGGTTTGCATTTGCAAAGAGTGAAGTGGATGTACATTGTGTGTAGTGGAATTATGTGGTTTGTTTTTCAGTGAATTTATCTTGATAGAAAGTATGTAGTATTTAGTGTATAGGAATTATGTAGAGTATGATTATGTGTTATGGAGAGTAAATATGTGGTATGGTAGTCTATGTTGTGGACTGGTAACCTCAAGTTTAGTCTTCTTCGTTTCCATAGAAGCTAAATTATGAACTACATTATGAGCAGGGCCACTGAAATTATGCAACTATTTGTCTGCACTGACTTTTACACAATTATACAATTTCCGCATTTGCCACATAACCCATCATTTGCAGCATAATCTGCAGTTTTGAACAAAAAAAAATGTTTTTAGCTCAAACTCCTCAAACAGTACAAAAATGCAGCGACAACTGTTAGTAGGCCCTTTGCAAACCTAGAAATGTTAAATATGGGTATTAAGTTGGTACTAATGGTGTGCAAACCACCATTACTTCTTTCTGTACCTCCTTTGCCTCTTTCTGATTTCTGTTTCTTCTTTCCGCACCTTTCTTTCTTTTTCTGTACTAGTTTTGCCTCTTTCTGCTCATCTCTTCCACTTGCTGCAACTCTCATGCCTCTTTCTGCACCTCTGTTGCCTCTTTCTGCATCCCTGTTGGGTCTTTCTGCACCCCTTTTCCTTCTTTATGCATTTCCCTCTCCTCTTTATGCACCCATCTTGCTTCTTTCTGCACCTCTGTTGGGTCTTTCTGCTGTGCTCTTGCTTCTTTCTGTACCTCTTGTGTACATTTCTGCACCACTCTTCCCTCTTTCTGCACTTCTCTTTCTTCTGTCTCCACCCCTGTTCCCTCTTTCTGTTCCTCTTTTTGCCTGTTTCTACAACTCTCTTGCATATTTCTGCACTTCTCTTGCCTCCTTCTGCTCCACTGTTTCCTCTTTCTTCACCCCTCTTGCCTTTTTGCCCCCTCTTGCCTCTTTCTGCACCCCTGCGGCTTTATTCTACACTTCTCTTGCTTCTTTCTGTACCCCCTGGTCTCTTTCTGCACCCTTAGTACCTCTTTGTGCATCTCTCTTGCCTCTTTATGTATCCCACTTGACTCTTTCTGCACCCCACCAGCTTCTTTCTTTACCTCACTTGCTTCTTTCGGCACCCTTCTTCCCTTTAACTGGACTTGTCTTGCCTATTTCTGCACCTCTGTTGCCTCGTTCTGCAGTTCTCTTACCTCTTTATGAACCCTCTTCTCTCTATCTGTACCTCTTTCACCTCTTTCTGCACTTCTCTTGCCTTTTTCTGCACAACCTTTGCCTCTTGCTGCATGTCTGGTGGTATTTTCTGCACTGTTTTTGCTTTTTTCTGCACCTCTCCTGCAAATTGCGGCATCCCTCTTACCTCTTTATGCACCCCTCTTCCTGCAATTCTCTTGCCTCTGTCTGTACCCCTATTCCCTCTTTCTGTACATCTTTTGCCTGTTTCTGCATCTCTCTTGCAGCTTTCTGCAGTTCTCTTGCCTTCTTCCATACCTCTGTTGCCTCTTACTGTGCCCACCTTGCCTCTTTCTGCATCCCTCTTGCCTCTTTCTGCATCCATATTGCTTCATTCTGCACTTCTTTTGCTTCTTTCTACACCTCTCTTGCTTCTCTCTGCACCCCTCTTTACTTTTACTGCACCCCTCGTCCCTCTTTCTGCACCTCTCTTACCTCTGTCTGCACCCTTTTTCTCTTTTTCTGCACATTGTTTTCCTGTTTCTGCAGTTCTCTTGCCTCTTTCTGTACCCTTCTTGTATCTTTATGCACCTCCATTGGTTCTTTGTGTACTTCTCTTGCTTTTGTCTGCAATTTTCTTACTTTTTTCTGCACCCCTCTTGCCTCTTTCTACACCTCTGTTGCTTGTTTCTGCACTACTCTTGCTTCAATATTTTTTTACATAACTTTACAAAGTACGCTGTTTGAAACATAGGTATTCACTTATTTGTATGTTTATTTTTATGTAACATGTCACTAGGTAAAAGCAGAGCCACACTCATGCATACCTTCACAAACTTGGTCAGACTTACAACAGTGATGTGCTTAGGATTGCTGTTTTATATTTTGTAGGTCTAACATTCTGAGCAGTCGATTAATATCCCCTTCCCTGCTCATGACGAGCTCAGCTCGTCATGCAGTACATTGGTCGTGTGCTTATGACGAGCTGACCTTGTCATGAACAATGGTAAATCTGGGCATGCAGCACAGGAGGGGAAAACCTCTAGCAGCCAAGGTGTTAAGGAGCCTTCAAGAGAAAAGTGAGGTTTAAGACATCTTGGGAGAGGGATTAGTGATTAGGCTACTTTGTTTGTTGAAAGTCACAGTCAAAGTAGGATTCTTTTTGTACCTTTGTAGATTGTTTCTGTACATCTCTTGCTTCTTTCTGCACCTTTCCTCCTCTTTCTGAACTTCTGCTGATGACGTCACATATTACATCACTCATGACATGGTCAGTGACATCACTGATGACATCATTGATGACATCCCACATGACATCACTGATGACTTCACTGATGACATTATCCACTTAATACCTGTTTAACCTCCTCAAACTCTAATATAACCTTTCATATACCTACTCCAAAATACAGACTATGATAGATGTAACATAGACACACCAATACCTGTTGGTACATACTTACTCACTGATTCATAGGTCTACACACACATCCACTCACTCACCATACAGTTAGTCATACACACAGTGACTCATTAATACAACTACTGATATATGTACTCATACACCCATTCAGAAAGTCACAAACTGCCACTCACCCATAGAGTTACTCACACACCAAGTCAGTCACCCAAAGAGTAAATCACACTGCCATTTACTTACCTATACAGTTATAGACACAGCACCTCACTTATTTATACAGATAGTAACACATACTTACTCTTTTCTTCAATCACTGACTGTTAGAAATGGCGATTTCCGGTTGGCTAAGGCTTGCGCCAAAGCCGGGCAGAAACCACCATTCTACTTCAGGGCAAGGAAGTAACCCGCCAAAGATAACCCCTGCTCACCCCCTTGGCACCCCCCCTGAGCAAGAACCCTCCCACCAGCACAACAAACCCCAGCCAAGCGGCCATCAACCTCACGAAGTGGATCAGCGACTGGGCAGACGACCTCGCCCCTCTGAAGACCCCGCCGAGCAGACCCGGCAGCAAGAAAGCCCCATGGTTTAACGACGAACTCAAGAGCTCCAAGAAGAACTGCAGAGCAGTCGAGAAAACCTGGCGCAGAGACCCTACACCGGACAACATGACTGCCCTCAAGCTCGCCACCCGAAAACACCACCAACTGATCCACGCCACCAAGAAAACTGCATTCAAGGAACGACTGGACAACAACGCCCACAACAGCAAGCAACTCTTCAACATCGTTAAAGAGGTCTCCAACCCCAACGCCGGAAACAGCGACATCACCCCTTCGCAAGATCTCTGCAACTCCCTCGCCTCCTACTTCCACAACAAGATCGCGGACATACACAACAGCTTTCGGCACTCAACCGACGCACGCCACGATCAAACCACCGCCCCCCACCACCACCCTCCACGCCTGGACCCCGGTCAGCACCGAAGAGACCGTCCGGATGATGAACTCCATCCACTCCGGATCTCCGACCGACCCCTGCCCTCACCACGTCTTCAACAAGGCCGACGCTGTCATCGCACCCCACCTACGGGACATCATCAACATCTCCTTCGACACCGCCACCTTCCCGGAGAGCTGGAAGCACGCCGAACTCAGCGCTCTACAAAAGAAACAATCAGCCGACCCCACCGACCTCAAGAATTACCGCCCCATCTCGCTGCTCCCGTTTCCTGCAAAAGTCATCGAGAAGACCGTCAACAAACAGCTGGCCGCCTTCCTCAAGACGAACGGATCCCTCGACCCCTCGCAGTCTGGCTTCCGGGCCAACCACAGCACCGAGACCACCCTGATCGCAGTGACCGATGACATCCGAGCCCTGCTCGACAACGGAGAAACAGCGGCCCTCATCCTCCTGGACCTCTCCGCGGCCTTCGACACTGTCTGCCACCGCACCCTTGTGCAGCGCCTCAGCAACGTCAGAATCCAGGAGAAGGCATTGGAGTGGATCATCTCCTTCCTCGCCGGAAGGACACAGAGAGTCCGCCTCCCCCCGCTCAGATCAGAAGCCACCGAAGTCATCTGCGGCGTCCCTCAAGGCTCCTCGCTCAGCCCAACCCTCTTCAACGTCTACATGAGCCCCCTCGCAGCCATCGCACGCCAGCACAACCTCAACATCATCTCCTACGCCGACGACACCCAGCTGATCCTCTCCCTCACCAACGACCCCGCCACCGCCAGAGCCAACCTTCACAAAGGGATGAAAGAGGTAGCCGAATGGATGAAGAACAGCCGCCAGAAACTGAACTCGGACAAAACGGAAGTCCTCATCCTGGGATCTTCACCCTCCGCCTAGGACGACTCCTGGTGGCCCTCCGCCCTAGGCAGCGCACCCAAACCAACAGACCACGCACGCGACCTGGGCCTCATCCTGGACTCCTCCCTCTCCATGACCAGACAAGTCAACGCCGTCTCCTCGTCGTGCTTCAACATCCTGCGCATGCTACGTAAGATCTTCCGGTGGATCCCCACCGAGACAAGGAAGACGGTCACCCAGGCCCTCGTCACCAGCCGTCTGGACTACGGCAACGCCCTCTATGCCGGAACCACCGCCAAACTCCAGAAGAGACTCCAGCGGATCCAGAACGCCTCAGCACGACTCATCCTGGACATCCCCCGTCGCAACCACATCTCCAGACACCTGAGAGACCTGCACTGGCTCCCGGTCAACAAGAGAATCACCTTCCGCCTCCTCACCCACGCACACAAAGCCCTACGCAACAAAGGCCCAGGATACCTCAACAACCGCCTCAACTTCTAAGCTCCCAAACACCAGCTTCGATCGACCGGCCACGCCCTCGCCACCATCCCCCGCATCGGAAGAGCCACCACAGGGGGAAGGTCCTTCTCCTACCTCGCCGCCAAGACCTGGAACTCCCTCCGGACCCCCCTCCGCCTGACCCAGGACCACCTCACCTTCAGGAAGCAGCTCAAGACCTGGCTGTTCGAGCAGTAGCGGACACCCCCCCTAGCGTCTTGAGACCCCCCGGGTGAGTAGTGTGCTATATAAATGCTTGATTGATTGATTGATTGATTGATTGGTAGCTTGGCACGAGCAGTCAGGCTTATCTCGGAGGTAAGGTGTAAAGCGTTTGCGTGCGCACCCAGCAACAACACCCAAGACCCACCACAAAGGAAACTCCACACAAGGTTGTATATAAAAATAGCCTTTGTATTATACCAAACACATTACACAATAAACACACAATTTACACGGTGCCAACTGGCACGGGCAGAATTTAGAGGGGATTATATACACGGGACAGGGCCACGTTGACCACTGTCAGGAATAAGCACTTTTAGAACTAGCACTTTGTAGAAATAGCACTTAGAACTTAGAATAATTGTAGCTCCAAATAGCAAATGTAGCACACAACCAGTAACCACTGGTAAAAGGTAAGTACCCACTACGTAATCCTAATCCTAATATATCACACAGGGAACCATGAACTCACTAGCAGAACCTATACTAGGAAAAACAACCTCCTAAGCATAAAAATACATTTAGGGGTATAGGCATAAAGCATTGCATAAATCACATTAGGCAAGTAATCACATTTGCGCAAAAGATCGCATTACTGACCCCAGGCCAACCTGGCCTCCCAGGGGCTCACAGGCCCAATGTCCAGAATGTCTGGGCTGCCTGTGCAGGCAGCCAAAGTAGAATTTGCAAGGGCCTAAAGGATGCAGCTGCCCACTAAGTGCTGGGCAACTGGGGAACTGAGCCTGGCACCAGCGTGCCTCCTGGCTCTCCTCTGGGCTTCCAAACAAACACAGTGCCCCAAAACAACGTGGGAGCCTCGTGGGCTCTGAATACAAAATCTCCCAGGAGCCGCGTGGGCTCTAATGCCTACAATGCGTGTTGGCGCCTTGTGGGCTTCAGATAATAAAGCCCCAGACATCGGAGCCTCTTGGGCTCTGAAACAAAAGGTACCCGGGTCACGTTGGAGCCTTGTGGGCTCTAGATTAAAATGCTGCCACCAACGTTGGAGCCACGGGGCTCTGAACACCACAGGAATGCCCCCGGGAGCCTTGTGGGCTGGAAACAACAATGCCCGTTGGAGCCTCTGGGGCTCAAAAAAACAATACCCCCAGGAGTCTTGCACACCTTTCCTTGTGTGCACCCGAACTCCCGCTCCACTTAGACGATCTCTGGCCCCAATCACCAGGTTCTGAAGCAGACGCCTACAGTTTGCGTCAGGGTAGCGCAAGGCTCTTCCTTCCTCTGGCAGCACTCTCCCTGAACTGCGGTGGGGGCAGGCACAGGCAATGTACCTCATGCCCCCTCCACTCTTCCTTAAATAACGGTGCTGTCCTCTGGAGCCTCAGGGGCTCCAGGGATTTGGGCGACACGCGGGGCTCTCCTCTAGCACCGGAGCCTCGCCCGCACCTCCCGTCACTCTCCGTGGGCTTTGCGGCGTTGGCAGCACCCGGGGATCTCCTTCGCTCTTGGGAGCCCCGGGGAGAGACGGAGGCTCTCTCCAGTCAGCACAGGAGGACGGGGTAGGCTCCCATCCGCTTCCTGGTTATTACGGTCCCGCCCACGTCACGCCACAACTTGCCTGGCTTCCAGTGTCTCCGGAACAACCTCCGGGTCGTCGCGGCGGCCCTCAGTACCTCCCACGGTGGCAGAACTACGGGGTAGGCTCCCGAAAAATAACACAAAGTACCCGGTGTGGTGGGCACCCGCTAGGGATATAATAACAAAAGAAAATACGGCAATGGGCGGGGTGGGCACCCGCACCGATAATAAGCAAAAGGGGATCCCCACACTGGGGAATCCCTCAGGGCCAGGATCACTGCTCCAGCAGCGCAAATGCACTATTCTCAGGAGGGGGAGGCCAGCGTGTCCCAGGGGCTGGCAGGCTGGAATCCCAAAAGTCCAGGAAAGTTCTTGTAGGAGGTGGGGGGCATAGGCTGGGCCCAGGGGCTAGCTCACAGGGTCCTCCAGCAGGGATTCAGCACCCAGTGGCAATCCTCCTGGTGCCCAGCAGCAGCAGGCCCCCCTCAAGGTAGGATCATGGAAGAGAAGATTTTGCATGGGGTCACAGCCCCTTTTTATACACATAAATCCTTTGTCTGAGGCTGCAGGGTTAAGGGAAAACCAGACGCAGCTAGGGTCATCAGTCGCACCACAGAGGGCGGATCCAGCATTGTGTAGGGAAAGCCCAGCAATATTCAGGTCCCTGGTGCACTCCTCCTACCCATCTGGCTGTCAATCTCTCTTTACACCACCGGAGAAGACCTATCCTGACTCCTGGAGTCAGGCACACCAGCCAGCTCCAGCCAATAAAAAACCCAGACAGTCACTTTACCTTTATTACACAGACATGCCAGCTTCTAGAAGTGGCACTTCCACACTAGCCACATTAAAGCCACACACATCATCGCGCAGCATTTACTCTCATGAGTTCGCATATACCAAACTCCACCCAGCACTCCCCACGCATCAGGAACTACCAGGGACACATACATTCCAGATGCATTCCTATGGGAGGGCAGGCCAATCTCACCACACGCACTCAGAGTGCGCACGCACTTTACACTGGGACACAGTAGTAAAGTGCGCAGAAGCCAAAAATAACTAACACCAAGTCACATACCAAAGCAAAAAGTTTAGGGGTGATCCTGCCAGACGGGCCAAGTCCAACACTGACACAAGCACACTCTCACCCATATAGCCACTCTCAAACTCACTCACTCATACATACAGTCACTTATACACTCCAACACTCACATTTACTGCTTTTCACAAATTACTCACCCATATAACACTGAGACATCCATATACTCACCAACACAGCCATACGCATACTCACTCACCCATACAGCCCCTCGCTGATGTACTCATGAACCTACACACTCAGTGATTCACCCACTCATATATCCATGCAGGGAGTCGCACAGCCCCTCACCCACCCGCACAGACACTCAAAGACCCATACAGGTACTCAGACAACTAATCAATAACCCATATATGCACTCATGTACCTACACTCCAACCCATGCAGCCAGTTACACACCAACTGACAGACTGATACACACATTTACACAGATTAATCACTCACCCATGCATTCACCAAGACACATTTAATCGCTCACTCATACAGTCAGTCACGTACACAAGAAATCATCCATGCAGACACTGATACACCAACTCATTCTTCGCATACACCTTTGCGTAAATATATATAAGATTCTTAAACTTTTTAGAAACACTCACACTCACTGGATAAGGTCATCAGTGATGTCATTTGAGATGTCATCAATGATGTCATCAGTGATGTTACTGACCATGTCATGAGTGATGTACTATGTCATGTCATTAGCAGTGCATTGCGGGGGCACGAGTTATAGTTAGCTCAGCTAACTATAACAAACAAATTTCCCTGGTTTTGTACAAGTGAAATGTCAGCCTAACTATAACAGCCAACACTACATTGGAATCGAGTACCTAACACGATTCCTAAAAATGGTATACAATACCATTGCAATTTTTTTTAAATCATTGGTAAACATCAAAACTTTAATATTTCTTGCATCCTAGATTTTAGTATTTACTATATTAATAATCACCTCACTTTGAACTAATTTGAAAAGTTTACCATACATTTATGATTGTAATAGCTACACTGTGCTTGGGTTGCGTACCATACGCGAGGATTCCCACCCTGTATACCAACCATATTTAAAAAAAAAAAAAAACCTGTATACAACCAGCAATACAATGTTTTTTAAAAACATATACATGTATTACTGAAACACTTAAACTAATGCATTAAATTACAAACCAAATATATTAACCCCTTTGGTGCTAGTTGTTTCCCGCCCCCCTGTGCTAAGCCTTTTTTTGGCTCTTTGTGGTAGTTTATGCTTAGGCCCCCGTAACAGTATGACCACATAATCTATCCACGCCAAATTTGTGTCCTTTTCTTCCAACATCATGGTGATTTTAAAGGTACCTAGTGCTTGTTGATTCTCCTTGAGGGAATCCTGAAATTAGCCAAAATATTGCTATTTGTTTTTTAATTGGTAAAAAAGTACTGCAGTTGAAAGTGTATGGTTTTGTCTCTGCAAATGGTATCAACAAGGGGTGTGTGGTGCTCAAAGCACCATCTTTCCAGCTTTCAAAGAATGACAGACTTTTTTCAGAAAACCAACATTTTGTACAAGGTTTTCGCATTTTATTGGCACATAGCCTATTTTTGCTATTGTTTGTGCTTTCAACCTCCTTCCAGTCAATGGTAAAAAATGGGTATGAAACCAATAATAGGTCCTGGAAAGCTATAATTCTCAAAAGTAGACATTATATTTTGCTCCGGAGCTGCCGCCGGGTCTTGAGGGTGGGGCTTCTGGCAGTCGGAGGAGTGGTTGCCTCCGGGCACTACCAGTACATATGTTGGTTTGGCCTCCATGGCCAGCCAAACCAACATGCGCACATGGATATCTCCATAGGCTCTCAGTCCCTGTTGGAGCATGGAACCAGCCCACTCCGTCCAATCCCTATGCTTTTCTCATTCTGGGTAATACCAGCATGAGAGTAGCAATTGGATTTGCCCAGGGCATTCTGGGAGCCTGTGTGAGAATCGTCATGTCGGTAGCTGGAGCTGAACCAATGGCAAGGCAGCAATCATCAGGATTTAGTTATGTTCTTTTATACCCTCCTTACCCCCCTGCCCTACCTATTTTCCCAGCGATGTGCCATCACTGTTGCCTGCTGATAATGGATGGAGAGAAGTTCCAATGATAGCAGCGAGAAGGAAGCAATATACCAGGATAGTGGGTGCAAAAAGTGGGCAGACAACTGTGCACCGATTGTTTATGACCAGTACCTAATTTTGTAACAAACCTATGTGCTTCTAGGCTGGTTTGTAAAATCTCCAAGGGCAGGGTGTCTCAGAACAACACAATTAAAGAATTCTACTGAAAATTGCAAATACCTATTGATTGGTTACAAACATAGGCATGGTGACCTGCATTTCTATGTTTGGATTTTATTATTTAAAGCGGCCCATGTTCATTAAAGGAACCAGTGCTACTTTAAAAAATAAAACTAAAGATTCTGTTTGGAAAAACCTCAGTTATGAACAGTAAAACTGATTTTGTACTTTAGAAATAGCTATTTTGTAGTTGCTTTGTGAATTGTAGAGTTTCTAACTGCAAAAGTGTTTAGTACATCTGACCCAGATGTATTACATGTAAGGCTCAGTTTCATGGGAATAAAGTATTTAATGAATTAAAGACTGACTGGGGGTGAGAAAAGGTTCCAGTTGTAAGTTGAGAACCTCCTATAATAGGGTGATTTAAAGATGTCCTTCAATGAGAAGGCATCTAAATATGTGCAATGCCACCATCGTTTTCTTGCCTCAGGTTTTGGGCCCATCCCATTGAGCTCCCTCAGGCCGGATGTCAGGTCCTGGTTTACATGGTTCAGACGCATAGATTTTCAGTTCATTTTCTGATGTTTACCAGATGAAGAGTCAACACCAAAAGAACATCACACAAAGCTCAGCACACACTTAAAGAATATCACCTGGAGAAAAAGCTTAATAAGCAAACATGTTCACTACACAAAGCAGTGTTGTATTTAATCATGTCCCCTGCAGAGTATTCACCAGTATAATTAGATATTTTTATGATGGAACTGGAGAGTTGTCTTTGGAGGAAGGAAGAAGGGAGCTGTGCTTACATTGCCCAGAGCAACGTCCATCCTTCTGTGAGCCATCACTGCCCCTATAGTGATGATGTTTGGCTTTGGAATACCACAAAATCAAAATTGTTGTGCATAATTGGACTTGTATTGCAATTGAGCTCCCACGTTCAGCGCCATAATCGAGCAATGCTATAAGAATGAGATCACAGACCTATACAGCTGTTTTTCTGACCCAGACAGATGTATTATTTACCAAGTTTTCCCGCAACACTAGGCAACAACCACAATTGCTGCACTGCGTTCCAGGGAAAGAGAAATGCAAAGATATGGAGCACTTCTGCTCCCTCCTTCAACTGCCCATTTGTGATGCTTAGCACCAACGCATGCATCCTTGCACCATAGAGCGAGTGTGCCAGCATAACAGGCTGGACAGCTTTTGTGCAGAAACTGAAAGCTTCCTGCTTAAACACAGTCCTTAGGAGTATTTTACTCTTTCCCCTGTGTTTGCTGCTGAATTTAACACACATCGAAAGAGGGAATAACAAGGAGAAATAAATGATGTTTTTCTTGTTCACCTCATTAACCCGGTATTTGTAAAGTGCAAACTAATCACCCGTAAGCGTCACATGGCACAGGGGGCTGTCGGGGATGATTAAGTGAGCTATTGCCAAGAGTCACATAATGATGAGCTGATCTGCCCCTGGTGCCAGGGATCAACCTTTGAGCCACACACTTGGGTGTCAGCTGCCCTCGCCGCTGTGCCAAACCTTTCCATTGGGGAAGGGATGGCATTGTGCTCCATTCTCAGGCTTACATGGTTTAGTACACCTTTGAATGCATTAAAATCCATGCTCCACCCATGGAACGCCCATGCACCTCCCATGGAACTGCCATGCTCCAACCATGGAATGTCCATGCTCTATGCATGGAACACCAATGTTTCAACCATGGAACGCCCATGCTCCTCCCATGGAATGTCCATGCTCCTCCCATGGAACGCCCATGCTCCTCCCATGGAATGACCATGCTCTAGCCATGGAAGGCCAATGTTCTAACCATGGAAGGCCTCACAAGTTGAACTATAATGCAAGGCAGCATCAGCATCTGTGTTGCATTGCATTTTGTTACAAAGCCATGCAAGACAATCCAAATTAGGCCTTGCGTGTGTTTAAAAGTTCCAAGTAGACTTTGTGTTTCCCTGCATCGCCTTGTGTGATGCAAGGATGATGCCAAGGCTTAGTACATCTAATATATTTTTGTAAATTATACTTCTCCATGAATCTTTCCTCAGCCAATGTCTCTGCTTTGGATGCGACCTTTGTTCAGCCTATCCAAAGTCTCACTCCTCCTGTGGCAAATGCACCTGCAAAGTTTTAAAAAGTAAAAGGACCTTCTACATGTTTTAATGGTCCATTATGTTTGGGGCTGTTCTGGATTGGGGTACCTTCTGGAAAGAGAAAAGAAGCTTGGGCAAATGAACATTAACAACACAATTCAATGCTTGACTTTCTTCTTGTGAGGCCTAAACTTTAGTTTCTAAGGCAGTTGCCAGTCAGTAGTAGAGTACTTTCTCTCTGCTGGACCAGGTGCGTCAGAGATCTCAAATAATATTTTGCTTTAATTGCATAATCAATTCTCCCTTTATATTCTCCTCTCTGCAAAAGTACATTTTATGCGCAGTTAAGCATACCCCAGGAGGCAGCAGCTGGATTTGAGATCACAGAATGGCAAACCAATGTCCAGTCAGAACTTTTAGCCGTAAAAAGAGTAAAGGAGAAGTTCACAAAGTCAGTCAGACTATAGTACAAAAATATATTAATGGGGCAAAAGCTGTATTCTGGCAGGATGTGTGGGTTTACGAATGCACATTTCTGCATCACTTTCATGATTGTGTGGGAAGAACTGAACAAAGTGTGGTATATGCTGTATAAGATTGCCACGTAAATGCCTGGTTCTCTATTTTTCCACTGGTGATTCACAGATCCTGCAGTGTAAATAGACAAGGACCCCATGCTATTCAATATTTCCATAGTTCCTCAATGACTGACTGACTGAAAATGTATAAAGCGCTCAAATGCCGCAGCGTCTTGGCGCTGTAGTACAGAGAGATCGAAGAGAGCATTAGAGTTCTGTTGGAACTAGCTCTTTTTGCAGGGTCATCCTCAAACTTTTCGCTTCTTCCTCCCTTATTTTTCCTGACCCTGCGCACTTTACCACTGCTGATCAGTGCTAAAGTGCATATGCTCTCTGTATAAATTGTTATTGTGATTGGATATACAAGATGGGCATATTTGTATCACCATGAAGTCCCTAGTAAAGTGCACTGAGTGTGCCAGGGCTGGTGATGACAAGTTCTACTAGTGGGCCTGCAGCCCTGATTGTCCCACCCACATGAGTAGCCCCACAATGGTGTCTCAGGCCTGCCACCTCAGTGCTTGTGTGCAGTCTGTGAACTGCCATGTCCTCCTGGTCAGTGTCCCCACTGACCAGGCCTAACCCTTACCTTTGTGTGCACTTTGGTCACCCCTATGGAAGGCCCAAGGTACCCCCCTGGGCAGGGTGCAGTGTATGTGAAAGGTAGAGCATGAACTGGTGCAGGTGACATGCTCTGGTAGTGAATGGCAGCCATTTTTGTTTTTCACTATTGTAAGGCTATCTTGCTCCATAGATTAACATGGGGGATGCTGGCTACAGTGGCTACCAGCGTTTCTTCCCATAGGAACAAGATAGGACATAAGAGTCTAGTATCCCTGAACTCAGAATTTATTAACACATGTTTTAGGAAAGGTTGTTTTTAAATCCTGTGTTTGAGAACAGCACTTTTAGAAAGTTGCTGTTCTCTTGTCTTACCCTTCTGTGTGCCTTGGCCTGTTCGTGTATTGACTGTCTGGTTTGAGAGTGACAGGGCCTGGGGATTCCCCTGGAGGCTGGATGAGTCAGCCCTAGGCTGAATGACTGCATTTGCAACTTGAGTGGTGGGAGGAGTTAGCACCTGGGCCTGAATAGGGCTGTGCCTGCCTTCCACAATGCTGGCTCCACCTCCTGCTGGACGACTGACGACCCTACCCCTCACGCTGAAGGTAAAGGAGAAGCCAAGAAAACAAAGTGCTCAAGCAACACCGAGAACTGGTTCAGACCGGGCTCAAGGCCCACTTGCACAAAGAAAACAAAGACTTTTAGGGGTATAAGTACAGGACCCTTGACAACAGAAAATTAGATCTTCCTGGAATCAAGAAGGAACCTCTGCCAAGGAGAAAGCTGAAACTGAAGAAGGAAGATTGTCCAGCTGTTGCGCTGCTGGATTGCCATTCTGTTGCTTTGCTGCCAAGGAGAGGGGAAGGACTTTGCTTTGTGTTGTGTCCCCTTGCTTGAAGGAATCTCCAAGGGCCTGAGAAGAGCTGGCTCCCTGTTCTGAAGTCCCAGGAACAAAAGGACTTCACCCCCAGCTTCCCCTGAGTGGAGGGCGGACCGGGCTGAGCGAGGACACACCCCCTGATACATACATTAACAGCAAACATATTTAAGGCCAGTAGCTTTCCCCTGACGCGAGAGACAAGACGTGAGTCGCGCTGTGCTTAAGCTGTACCCTTTAATCACTGTTTGTCTGCAGAAAAGATTGCCGCTTTTTAAAACATTCACTTTTTTTAACATTTGTTTGGGCTGATTGAAAGCTCATTTTGACCCCTACCTGCGCAGCACGCCTCCCCTCCGACCCCGGTCCACCGCAGCTGAGGCTGATTGAGTGGAGGGCGGACTGGGCTGAGCGAGGACACACCCCCTGATACTTTCCCTGGTGTATATATTATGACTAACCCAAGACCGCGCAGCGGAGGCGCGCAGCCGGCGCGCCAGTGGCGCACCAAAGGCAAGCCCGTCTGCGCCCGTCCGCGCCTGGACCGGGCCCAGGGCCATAAACCCTGTCCAAAAAAATCATAATAGGGGTAGGAAGAGCTACTCTGCAGAGGAGCCATTATCCCTAAGACCCAAACACCATTGCAATCCGCTCTCCCCGCTAGCCGAAATCAAATATTGCACCAAATCAAGTTTGAATATACTCACTGCAGCAATTGGATGCCACTACCTCAGCCTATGACCTGCGAGACAAAATCCTTTAAAGCAGGGCTCATCAACGCTCGATCTTTAATTAAACATAATACCGAAACAGCAGAGCTTATAGATGCCAATAGTCTGGATTTAATATTCATCACCGAGACCTGGGACGATGAAGCATCCGATACAGACCTACTACTGGCTAGACCAGAAGGATACTCACTAGCTAGAGCTGATCGAAAAAGAAACGAGGGGGGGGGGCTGGCTATCATAGCCAGAAGTGATTTAAAAATGAAGAGCTGCGCCTCAGGCAGCACCCTGGACTGCGAAACGCTGTCCTTTCACATCAAATTAACTCAAAGCTATACTTTCAACGGCCTTCTGATCTACAGACCGCCAAAAGCCAAAATCAATTTGACATCCTCACTAAACCCCTTCTTAGAATCCAGCGTGCAATACTCCGACTATACCATCTTGGGGGAATTTACCATTCATCTTGAAAAAAGCGACAATACTGGGACAGCAGTGCTGACCGACACATTAAATAATCTGGGCTTAGAACAGCTAGTCCACACAGACACACACAAAGCAGGACACACTCTGGATGGTATCTTTACCTCCAATAAACATATTAAAATACTGGACTGTCTTCCCGTCCCTTGGTCGGATCACAAGGTCATAATCTTTTCTTTGACCATGGACAATAAAGAAGGAGCTATGTCGGCACAGATACAAAATACACCTACTTTATATCTAGATTGGTCCAATATAGACGACATAAAATTACGAGACCATCTAGCATCACATAAACCAACATTAACTGAGGAATGTAACATGGCCACCAACCAAATTTCAAGCTGGATAACATCGGCCATAGAAACAGCAGTACCACAAAAAAAGGCAACCTTTATGAAAAAACAACCATCGCAACCCTGGTTCTCAGAAAACCTTAGGGCTCAGAAGCGTATATGCAGGAAATTCTAAAGGACATGGAGAGTAAATTATAGCCCAGATAGCAAAACGGAATATGAGACCTCTCTGAACATATACAAGAAAATGATCTTTACCACAAAAAGTCAATATTTTACCCAGAAAATAGAGGAAGCAAAAAACTCTATTCAGGAATTATTTCGAACAGTAAAACAACTTGCTAAAGTTAAAACCGAAACCAATATGCCAGCCACTACAGAATTTTGCAACACCTTGGGACAATTTTTTATCGACAAAGTGACCCGAGTCTATGAATCATTTAAATCTGCCACCCCACAATCCCCTATACAAGACACAAATGTCCATACTAAGGACCCAGATAGGAACACAACCACAAAACAAGAGTTCAAATTCCTCCTACCTGAGAAGGAGCACATCCACCAGACTGTAATGGCAACCAAATCAGGGGCATACTCAGATCCATGTCCTCCAAGAATATTTCACTTGTTCCCAGAGCTGTACAGTGAGCAAATGATCAATCTTCTGGAACTCATACTGAACTCTGGTACATATCCAGCCATCTGGAAATCTACATCAGTCCTGCCCCTCCTGAAAAAACCCAATTTAGATCAAGAAGATCCTGGTAACTACAGGCCAATAGCGAGAATTCCTTTTGGTGCTAAGGTAGCGGAGAAACTGCTAAACAAACAACTTGCCCAATTTATCACCAAGGCGAACATACTGGACCCCTCACAGTATGGCTTCCGTGAAGGTCACGGCACCGAAACAGCTTTGCTAATGGCAGTGGAAGAGCTCAGGAGCGTGTTGGACGCCGGGGGGAAGGCCGCTCTGATATTATTAGATCTATCAGCGGCCTTCGATACGGTGAACCATGACATGCTCCTGGACCGACTAACATCAGTAGGAGTCCACCAAGAGGCTAGAAAGCTGTTGGCATCATTCATGGAAAATAGAACTTTCAAAGTGGAACTGGGCGAAAAAAAATCAAAATCCTTTAAATCCCCATGTGGGGTCCCGCAGGGGTCTTCGTTAAGCCCAACGCTTTTTAACCTATACGTAAGACCGCTAGCCGAAATCATCAGAGCTTGTGGCTTTTTGCCAGTGTCGTACGCCGACGACACACAGATCGTAGTCTCCATAAAAATGACACCTCAGCCACGGCAAATAACTTCAACAATTGCATGAAATTAGTAAGCCAGTGGATGGAGCAAAACTGCTTGAAATAAATGGGGATAAGAGTGAAGTCATGTTACTAGGAACAAATACAGAAATCTGGTCCCCTGAATGGTGGCCGGCAGATCTCGGCAACTGCCCTTCACCGGTGGCCAAAGTCAAAAATCTGGGCATTTTGCTGGACAACAAACTCACCTTTGAGGCCCAAACCAATAAACTAGTATCTACGATGTGGTTCATCCTAAAAATGATCAAAAAACTGCTGCCATACATCCCCATAGAGTCCCGAAAAACAGTGGTGACCACATTAGCCTTATCAAGACTTGATTATGGCAATGCATTATATGCTGGGATGCAAGCCCAATACTTGACTAAATCACAACGCCTGCAAAACTCAGCAGCACGACTGTTACTAAACATACCAAGGTCAGAGCACATCTCGTACCATCTCGACACACTACATTGGCTCCCCTTGGCAAAACGAATTAGATTCAAATCGCTGTGTCTAACATACAAAGCACTACAAGGATCGGGACCTCAGTTCCTGAGAACACACCTCAAGTTATACGTCCCCATAAGAGACCTTCGGTCCAGCCAGGCAAGATTGCTACAAGTACCCAGGTTCAAACAAACGAGGTGGGGAGGAAAAAGCTTCCTTTTACATGCTGCCAAAGACTAGAATCAACTTCCTCTCGCATTCAAAAACAGTACCTCCCTAATGTCATTTAGGAAAGCGGTTAAAACATGGCTATTCAAGGCCCTATAAACCAATGTTACCAGTTTAGGACAACACGTCTTTTTCTACAGCGCCAAGACGCCCACGGGCATACGAGCGCTATACAAAACCACAAATCAAAATCAAATCAAATCAAATCTACTGGGAGAGTTCTGTCCTTCCTGGAGTACTTGGCCCATGTGTGGTGCCTCTGGAAGTTGTACCTGTGTTGGGAAGCTGGAAACTAAGCTTGAGAGACTTTGCTAAAGAAAAGTTATAGCATAGCTCGCTGCGGAGCGCATCCCCGACAGTGCGGGAAGATTCCCGCCGCTACGAAGGTCGACATCTTCGCAGCGCCTGTTGCCGCTGTCAGAGCCGTCGCATGCTTAGTTTGCGGGACGCACCCGATCAGTGCGGGAAGTCTAACATCGCTGCGAGTGTCGTCCTAGAGCCTGTCAATGCTGGGTGGGATCGCCGCACTGCCTGCTTGCGGACTGCATCACGTCGCTGCGAGAGTCATTGCCGAAGCCAACGCATCGAGGAGCTGCGAGAGAAAAGATCACCGCTGGTCCACGCATCGTCGCCCCGGAGATCGCCGCACCTCCAAAGATTGTCGCATCGTGCCTTTGCGAGAACTAACTTCCTACGGAACCTATGCACCAGAATCCATACAAGTGGCCTTCCTCCCCATACAGACCGGATTTGTCGCAAAACGCCCGCTGCTGCAGCGGGGCTGTCGCAAACGCCTCCCCAGGGTCTCAGGAGCAACGCATCGCTTGTTTTCCACCGCACCAGCTTCTGCTTTTGGAACTTTGTCGCAACTAAAGGTACTGTGAGCTAAACGTCACGCAACTGTGAACTTTTCACGTAACTGTGGATTAAACTATCGCAACCTGAAGAATTTTTATCGCAACCTTAAGAACTCTTTTGAAACCATATTCTTGAACTGTGTATGTTGGATTTTTGTTGTTTTGGTCTTGTGTAGTTTAGATGAAATTCCTTTATTTTTCTGAACTGTTGTGGATTCAGTTTGTGGTGTTTTCACCGTGTTACTGTGAGTGTTGGTACAAATACTTTACACATTGCCTCTGGTTAGCCTAGACTGCTCATGCCAAGCTACCTAGAGGGTGAGCAGGGGTTATCCCAGAGGGTTTCCTCTTTACCATGACTAGAAGCAAGCGTCCCTATTTGGACAGTGGTACCTACCCCGGCCAACTAGAGACCCCCATTTCTAACAAGTTCCTTTAGGCAGGGATCAAAATATAAGAGGAACTCAAAATATAATCAATGACTGAAAATAATTCATATTTAGACCTAAAGGAAGACACTTCTACAATAGAGACCATCTGCTGGGAAATCCTCAATGCAATTTGTTATGTGTAACTAGATTTTCACCCTCAATGAGAAAGTTTGCCAGATGATATGTACCAACTGGTATATTTTGAACACAAACATAAAACAGAGTGACAATCTACTGCATCATGTGTTTGCTCATAGGCATAATAAAAACCTTAAAGATCACGTAGAACACTCCCATATGAGTACTAATGTATCCTACATACAGAAAACAATTGACAGACAAACCACAGTCATTGGTAATTACAAATGTACACAGTGCAGGGCCACTTTTGAATATAATGCTCATCCTATAACCATGAAGTCACTTACCAATTGTAAAACAGAGTACATTGTATATCTCTCATTTTGTCCATGCAGATTAGGATATGTAGGGGAAACATCTCGGCCCTTACCACACGTCTCATGGAGCACCAATCGGCTATCCACACCAAAAAAAACTGCTGCATCTCTGGCAAGGCATTTCCTGGATTTAGGTCATAAACCTCAAGAGAAGCTTATATTGGTAAAAATCAATCATAAACCTGAATGTGAACCCGAAGCTGTAAAAAAAAGCAGAGAAGTGTTCTGGATTTTTCCCATGACCTAAATAAATCAATTCCGTGGGAGCTAGCTATCCATTACAATGCTTTGTAAGACTGCTGGGGCCTTCAAGTATCTATTCACCTTTACAAGCTGTATGAGTGATATACTGGCTCCATGTAGAGGGTTAAGTACCATCCCATATGAACATGGTAAAACTTTAGGCACTGGTAATCTGTTCAATTGTACTTATTAGATATGACTGTCAATTTTAAAGGTTATTACTTCTCTTTCCTAAGTCAGTTCAGAATTTTTGCTCATTTTTTGCCCACTGTGAATGAGTAATCTGGCTCTGTGCCATTCATGCCCAAAGTGCACCATATATTAGGTAATCAACATTGCGGTATATGTGTTGCTGCTGTTATCCTTCCCCTTGTGATGCTCCCGTTTCAGGCTGTGCAGCCATCATTTCTTTGCAACAACATTTTTTGAATATTATCATGAATCAATATTCAACATTTTTCCAATATCCTCTGTATTTTGACACTCCCGGTTCAAACTGTATAGCTGCGGTTACCATTGCTCATGTTTCAATACCAATATTTTTGGGAGCATATTGACCTCTGATCTTAGTTCCCCCTAGAAACATTGGTACGGTTGCATTGTGCCTTTATCCACCCTTCAAAAGCCGCTGTTTTTGCTACATCTCTCATTAAGAAGCACCTGAGCATGTGATGTGTCACAACTGACATTGCCGGTTTTTATAGTTTCACCTTTCCCTTGTACTCCTTAGATCTGATGGCGTTCGGCTGATGACTCCTTTATGTAGGTTACATCAAGAGGTTATCACTAGCATGTTATCTGATGTATGACTCCTTTTCTGTTTGCTCAGGTACATCATTTGGAAGAAACTTTTTGTGTTCATTTTTTGTTTCATAATTACTTTTTTTAATAAACACATCTATTTTTATTTATTTCTTTATTTTTGAAGCTTATAAAGTGCACGGCTACCCCCAACGGGGGTGTCGCGGTGCTACAGACAGAAGGCAGCAGGAATTTCAGGCGTGGCTAGAAGTTGGAAAACAGCCAGGTTTTCAATTTGCTTCGGAACAATATTTTAGATGTGGTCAGCCGTAGGCCCATTGGAAGGCTGTTCCACAGTTTTGCAGTTACCACAGCAAAGGCTCTACCCCCCGTTCTACAACAGCGAAAGCGAGGGGAGTAGAGGAGGTGAAGATGATTAGATCTAAGAGCTCGCGCTGAGTGAAAGGGCTTTAGCCTTCTTCTAAGATAGGCCGGGCCAAGGCTGTAAAGGGCCCTGAAGGCCAAGACTAACCCTTTAAATTGGATGTGATAGGTAACTGGCAGCCAGTGCAGTTTCATCAGGTAAGGGGTGATGGAATGGCGATAAGGGATGTTGCATATCAGCCTAGCTGCAGCATTCTGCACTGTCTGAAGCCGCGTAATCAAATAAGCTGGGGCTCCCCATACATGCTATTGGAATAATCTAGATGTGAAGTGATTAAAGCATGTATGACGGTCCTGTGCGACTCCAGGGGAGGAAAAGGTAGAATTTTCCTAATCATGCAGAGTTTACCAAAGCAAGCTGAAGTGACCTTGTTAATTTGAATCTTACAGGACAGGTCGTTGTCAAATTGAAAGCCCAGGTTACGAGCTGATTTGACCGGTGCCGGAGGGGGGTTAAGCTCCGATGGCCACCACAATAGAGAAGGTGGTGGAGTGCTTTGATTGAAAAAGAAGACCTCGGTCTTATCCGTATTAAGTTTGAGGGAGTTAGAAGTCATCCAAGAGGAGATGTTAATGAGGCAGCGTCTAAAGTTGGCCAGGCTGCTGTAGAGTGATCTCTGGAGGGAAAACACGAGCTGAGTATCATAAGCATAAGAGGTCACTCTGACTCCCCAGGATTCGACTACTTCAGCCAGAGGAGCGAGATAGACATTAAAAAAAGGGGGCTCAGTGCCGAGCCCTGTGGGACACCGCAGAGAAGAGGTTTATCCTCAGAGACAAAAGGCCGGAGGAACACCTGCTGTGATCTACCCATCAGAAAAGATCTGAACCAGGCCAAAGGAGTACCCCGTATAACGATATTGAACAGTGTATCTAATATAATATCATGAGAAACGGTATCAAAAGCCGTGGACAGGTCACGGAGAACGAGCATGGCCTCCTCGCCTGCATCCATGCATTCCTGAATGGTCTCAGACACCTCAATTAGTGCGGTCTCCGTGCTAAAGCCCGGTCTAAAACCGTACTGAGAGTCATGGAGAAGTTGTCTAGATTCAAGATAGTCGGCTAGTTGCTCTTGCACAACTTTCTCAAGTATTTTTGCTGGCTTAGGGAGGAGCGAAATAGGCTGATAATTGCTGAACATTGAGATGTTGGCGTCAACCTTCTTCAGGATTGGAATCAGCATAGCCTGCTTCCATGAGGTGGGAAACTGACCTGAAAGTAGGGATGTATTCCAGATTGAAAGAAGCGGGCTAGTCACAAGGGGAGCAAGAGTGCTCAGCACCTGGGCAGGAGCAGGGTCACGTGGTGAACCCGGTTTACACCACTGCAGTATTGTCAGAGCAGTTTCCATAGATTTGCTTTTAAATGAGACAAACGCCTCCTCTTGAGGGGCCTTGGGGTCTAGCGGAGGGAATGCACGATCCTGATTAAATGAGGAAGAGATATTAGTAATTTTATCATGAAAGAAGTTTGAGAGACCGTCACAGAGGTTTTGACTGGGTTTTTGATGAGTTTTCAGCAGCATTGATTTTATCGACAAAATAATCCCTCATAGTGGCACGCTTAAGTTTGTGGAAATTTTTTAGTGCAGCTTAGCGACAGGATTGTACGTTAGTCGCCAACTGCGTTCCAATTTTTTATATTTGCTCCTTTCCTCGTGTAAAGCCATGGAGAACCAAGGAGCTGAGGGCTTTGATCTCAAGGAAGATAAGGGTTGCATCGGGCAATGAGGTCGATAGAGGAGGAAAGACAAGGGTTAAAATTGGAGATGTTTGTGTTCAGATCGTTAGAGGGCTGCCCTATCAGATTAGCTAAGATGGGTTCTAGGGCATCGCAGGTAACCTTGTGCCATTTTCGACCCTGGTCCCTGACTTTGAATGAAGTAACCGATGGCTAGGACACAGTCAACCTGAATGGGATCAGGTAGTGGTCAGACCAGGTAAGGGGTAAAGGAGGAAGGGTAGTTAGACCAGGATTATTAGAGAATAGGAGATTAAGCGTGTGGCCAGCTAAATGTGTAGAGCCCTGTACCTGCTGAGAAAGTTTCAGGCCATGTATAGTATCCAGATAAGGCAATATCTGGCTCACCGAGCACTGAGTACTGAGTAAGTGTGTGCTTGTTTGTTTTTTGTATTTACTTTTTCCATTATATTCAGTAGCAAGGTCACCATGTGTGGCTTTTGTGTTTTTTAGATTTTCCTTTTTACATTTTGATTTCCATCCCCTGTGTGAGTGCTAACCACTTAGGAGTCATTCCATACAATTGCATGGTATAATTCGACTCATTTTACCAACTGACACCTGTCTACTCACTATTCCAGTCGGTGTTTTGGGATGCATACTTTTAGTGATTTTTCCCAGAATTCATGTGAAAGTAGCCGGGCCCGGGAATCATTGTAGTTGTTATGTACCATTCTTTATCTTCTATACTGTACCTCAGAGGATTTTTTCCCTGTCCCTTGTTTTTTTCCTCAGAGACCCCCACGCTTTGGGATATTTATTTATTTTTCTTTTCAAAACTTAGATTTACCCACACTGGGTGTTTGTATGTATTTTCCTGTACGTTGGAATTTTCCCTTCGGTATGATTTATTTGTTGATGCTTGGCATGGACTTTCAGAGTCTATGTCACTGTTGCACCTCATTGGGCTATGAGTGTTTGTGTAATACTTTCACCCATTCCTTCCTTATTCTTTTGGGAAGATTATCTTATCATTTTAATGTCCTCTTGGGGTTTTTTGTATGCCTGGATGAAGCACTACGCTACGCTTGTGTAGTTTTCGAAGTTTGCGCAACTTTGCACTACGTGAACTGAATGTAGCACAGTGCGAACATGCGTAGCGTAGTGCAGCGGTCATTTTCTGCTTGCTCGCGGTCCTCAACGTCAAGTTGGCGACCGCAAGCAAGCAAAATGACATCCTGGCGAGACTTTTTCCCACATCAAGTTTCCGATCGTGAGCGTGGAAAATAAACCACCAGGCGAGATTCTCAACGCGGGGAGGTCAGGTTTCTCATTGTGAGTGGTTTCTCGCTTGCTCGCGACCGCTCGCGATGAGAAACTACCAGTCTGCATTGAGAAAGCTGCCGCTCGAGTAAAAATCTACTCGAGCTGGAGAAAACTACAGCTCGCACTGTGCAAGATACCGTTTTCAATGATTTCACAGTGCCGGATGCTTGTCCGCATTGTGCAATCATTGAAAACGGCATATTGCACAGTGCGAACATGCTACTACGCAGTTCGAGTAGTGCTACGTGTAGCTCGCATAGTGCAAAGTGCACTTTGCATAGTCACGTGTAGCGCTACTTCACGAACTACGCCCAACCTTGGGGTTCTAAAAATTATTGGTCGCAAAGCAATATAATTAGTACTAAAATCAATATTCTAGTTAGTGATAACTAGTTGAAGGAACTATATGCTCCGGCAGATTTTCTTGTCTCTCCAAGGTATTGGCTTGGCCCGGGCTCGCCTCCCGGTTCAGACACAGCAAGGGCAGGTGCTGCGCAGTTCGTGACTGCACGAAGGGCTAGATGCACTGTCATGCTTGCCCCTGCCCAGCGCGTCTGTACTCGTGGGGGCTTGAATGTTTGGGGGCCTGAGGAAGCTTTGTGCATTGCACCATCCATCAGGTGATTGATTTCTCGCCTCTCCTGTGATTTCATGCACCCTGCCAGTCCACTGGACACTTTCCATCATACTAATCCCCCACGTAGTACTTACCCAAACAAAGAGAACTCTGGGACTTGTAGTATTTGAGACCAGCAAGGAGTATACGGATAGATGTTTGGAGGTTGGGCGACTTCCCACCAATGGGATGGGCGCAGGATGGATTTAAACGAGGTGGGGCCAGCATTCCAGAATATGGAGCATCTGACGAAGGCCACTGAAGCCGAAATGCATCTTGCCACATTCCATAAATTACTCAGCTTCCACAAGTATCCCCGTGTGGCTTCTGCTTCTTCTCTCAGGTGAAGTTTTGGTGTGAACTATATGTATGTATTGTGGTGTATTTATTATGGGTACTGTATCGATCCCCCTGTTTCTGACCCTTGTCTGGTTAATAATTAACTAGCAGCCATTCAACTGCACAGAAATCCGTTATCTGATTAGCCACACAACGGCACAGAAGCCGGTTATCTGATTAGGTCATAGCGCACGCCATCTCATTAGCCAAGCACTATTCCTCCAGCCCCCTAATAGGCATACGGTGTTCTCAAAACAAATCAAAACTACCACGATCTGGGAAATCCCCACAGCCATTGTTTTGATTTAGCCGAGAACTTCAGTAAAGAATGTGCGAACAATCAAGTTCGTATGACATCCTTATTGACGTATTTATGTCCATCCTTACGTCAATCCCGGCACCTTTCAGGTATAAATAATACCGACATTGCCTTAAGCAAACAAACGAGGTGGTGACAAGATTGGAGCAGCGAGACTTGCCGAGGAGCCCAGCTGACAGCGAAGCCCACAGACGCTGCCCCTCCTTTCTGACGCGCTGAGAGAGAGAGACGCTGCCTTTTCTCCTGCCGAGAAATCCAGCTCCGGCGCTTCCAAGCAGCCCTCGCAGGCAGCTGGAATATCAAGACCTGAGATAGAGATACCAGCCCTCCAGCCTTCTAAACTCCCAGGTACTGAACTGAATCATCCTTTGTAGAGAATTCTTGAAGCAGACCCTTGGCAAAACAAACTTAACTTAAACTGCTACTTATCTACTCCCGCTACGTATTAGGCTTAGGTCAGGTACATTGGGGTAGGCGTAGTTAGAAGCACCAGTTGAGTATGATTAGTCAATGTATATATGTATGTATCTATTTTATCCATTTTAAGTATCATATGGCTAAGAAACCATATCAATGCTTTTTCAGTATTATTTTATAATTCTGTTATTACTGTATGCACTTTACTTAACTCTAAGTATTGCAATAATAGCGATTCATTTCTCTTGTATGAGAAAAGAGACTGATCAATAAATAACATCTTTTTATTGAACACGCCCGTCTCTTCCTTTTCTCTACAAACTGGTGAAACTAAGAATGCACTGAACTGACTGAGTAAAATAAGTTGTCTTTTGTTTTCACACGACTCTAGAGATATACTCTTGATTAGGGGAGAGCAAAGTTGTCATGTTCTATGGTTGTCAGAAACTAAATCCCTTCTTGTCTATCCAGGGAGGTTAAACTCCTCCTTGTCTATTCGAGAAAGTTTCTAGTGAACTCTGAGCTAGCTGGCAAACACTAAACTTTAAGTCTAATATCGTCAGTAGAAGACCTAGTTAACCTCTGTCCTACATCTATACTATTGAAGATATTATTCCAATGCGCAGAGCCTATCGGGATAATAGGAACTACACTACATGGCGCCCAACGTGTTTGGATGGGCGATAAATCTAACGTAAGACATTAGAGTAACTCAGTCGTGCTTTTTCACACAGACCCTTTTTCCCCATAATACTCCAAAGACGTCTGGAGTGGGTGAAAGGTTAAATCCACCAAACTTAGTAGGAGGAGACTTCTATGTATGGTTCTTGGTTTATTCAACGTTGAAGGATACACTGTTCCAAAATATTGTGCATCTAATCTTTGTTTCCATAGAAACCTGATCTGCAAATAAATAAAATAACTTTCTTGACATTAAAATGTCACTAGAAGAAGAAGAAAGGGAGACAGTTAGAATAGCAGCTGAACTCCTAGCAGCTGACAATACTCTGCTGCAAACAGACCCAGATGCAATACTCATCCCGGTCAACATAAGAAAATCTATAACTTTAAAACTTAGAGAAAATGGGCTGACACCGAAAGGTGGTACAGTCATATTGGTAATCGAGGCACACAAATATCGGCAGACAGAGGTATTCTATTCATGGATAAACTTTCCAGCAGCAAACGCTGTAACAAAGGACTTCTACTATTACAAAACAGAGGAACCTCCTAATGAGTACACTCCTTTAGAGGAGGTGGAAATACCACTCAAATACCAAGAGCACATGCTCTGGTTTAATGGCGCCCTAAAACTTAATAATCACATCACCAGGCTCGGTCCACTAGGTAGACCAGGAGCAACTTGGCCGGCCCTATCCGGATACACACCACATCCAGACATTGAAGAAATGTCTGCACCAGATCTTTTAGCACAGCTAAAACAACTAATTAAAATACACAGACAATTAGTCCAATATGTAATGCGGACTTCAACAGTCCTACCAGCTATTAAAATTCCACAGCTGATCCCTCACCAGGGGAACACAAATAAAATTACACCACAGAACATACAGTCCTGTCTAGGTAAAGTACCCGCAAAACGGGAACAAATTCCATTCTGGTTAGCACAAAAAATCACTCAAATAGAGGCGGTATTTCCAGATACCACCCCGGTTGAGAAACACAGAATTCTGACTGTCTGTCTTCCAATGGGAATCGCACCACATGTGGAGGACTGTGACACTTGGGGTACAGTCTTTGCTTCCATTTATACAAAAACACATGGTGTTCCATCCATGTCAGTAATACCAGATGTGCTAAAACAAATTCAAGATGAATACGGTCCAGAACCTGCTTTAACTCTTGGTATGAAATTACTAAAAGACTTCAAGCAGGTCTTGGCAATATTATTAACCAATATAAAGGGAGAAGCAGCAAATGTGGCGATTCGCCAGAGGTTAAAAGAGACAGATATAGCAGACCAACTATTTGAAATTGCCAGAATCATAGAAAAATCCTATGAAGAACTAGGAAGAGATAGTTTGGGTGGAAAACCGGTGAAACCCCAACTAATTGAAAACCCTGAAATAATATTTATTAAAAATAATCTAAACACTCACAAAAAGAGTTGGGATGGAAATAAACAATCCACTCCTAAAGAAAAAAGATTCCAGTCCAGAGGAAGGTCTCCTCGGCGGAGAGAAAGATCTCCGGACCAAGGACACAAGTCTCCCCAAAGGGAGCCCTCTGAGAAAAAATACAACCTTAGAAATAGGGATAATCTGAAGAAACCTGATAGATATCAAGATATTGATACACGTCCCTCTCAATCTTTTCAGACTTCCTCGCAGAAATCGGAAAGGAGAGGACGGTCAGAACACAGGGAAGAGCACGTCAAGTCCAAAGACAAGGAACCTGCTCATCAAAATAAAAAATTACAGTTTCCAAAAAAGAAGGTAGCCAGTATTAAAGTAATCAACCATGCCGAGAATACTGAGGACACAGCTGAAAAACGGAGAATGGGCTCAGACAATGCTAGACAGCGCAGCAGAAGTGAGCATAGCTCGCAAGATCCTTATGAATCATCTGGAGACAGTGGACACGAATTAATACATTCAGGTGGAAACTGCAGATACCAGAGTTAGCAAACCTCATGAAATATATGAAATAACATTGCGTATAGAGGGGGATAAGACTAGGAAAATAAGGGGTCTCTTTTGGGATAATCTCTCCAAGGGATATGATATCCTTCTAGCTGAAAGAGACTGGCCACCAGAGTTTGTCAGGGAGTGCCCTCATGGCGAAGAAATAATTATGCCTGCCTTCTCAAATCATATTCCAATTCATAAAAAATATACACTTGCAAGAAAATGGGCAGTAGCCCAAGCTCCTGCATTATATAAAAACCATGTGGGATGGGATGAGGACTCTCCTCCTCACAAAATCCAGTTAAAATCACAACCTACTGCTCAGAGGCAGTATCCAGTTAAGCAAGAAGCTAAAAAACGGGTAAAAGAGATCCTAGATCAACTTGAATACCAGGGGGTGATTGAAACTTGCACCTCACAAATGAATAATCCTTTGTTTCCTGTCTCCAAAGCAGATAATTCATATCGTCTTGTTTTGGACTACAGACACCTTAACTCTTGTTGCAAAACCTTTTCAGTACAAAACTCACATAGTGCTGCACTAATGAATAACATAGTGCGCAAAAAATACAAAACAACATTAGACATCTCTAATGGATTCTTCTGTCAAAACATAGCACCAGAGAGCAGATATTTGACCGCGTTCTCAATAAATGGCGCGCAAAAAAAATTCTGTTGTTTGCCCCAGGGGTTCAAGAACAGCCCAGGATTATTCTCAGTAAGAGTAACAGAGTTACTACAAATATATGATGATGAGGCATTATCTTATGACGATGACATCTATCTAACAGATGATGACTTGCATACCCACTTGAAGAGAGTGAACACCATAATACTTGGGTTCGCAGCAGAGGGTTACAAATTCAACTTTAAAAAGTCAAGAATTGCCCATCTAACAGTCCTGTTTTTAGGATATGAACTATCAAGTGAAGGCAAAAGCCTGGCTGACAATTTCCTAGAGAAATGTGCTGTAATCCAAGCACCTAGAACACTAAAAAACTTACAATCAATTCTAGGTTTCCTAAATTTCGGAAGAACTTACATTATAAATTATGCAGAGAGAGTTAAACCTCTCTATGATCTTATAAAACCAGATTTTAAAAGAATCAATTGGACTCAAAAACACACAGAAATTTTGAGGTCTTTACAAACAGATATGTTAGTTAAAACAAAATTACAAACACGTGACAACACACGCAACCTTGTGATTCGAGTCATCCCAGGAAGATGCGGATTCACGTACCTGACCTCTAATGAGGGAGAAAAGGTACCAATAGCATACAAATCACATTTGTACACAGAAACTGAAAAAAGGTTCAGCATTAAGGAAAACATTGTTCATGCGGTTCAGACAGCTGTAGCAAAAGAGAAATACTAAGCCGACGGTAGACAGGTTACAGTCAGAACAGCAGAATCAGCTTTTGAGGCATTAACAACACCATGTAATTTACCGACAACGGCACTGAATCCAGAATGGATACAATGGGTAAATTCTGTTGCTACAGACAAAGTAAAATACTATTTTGACCCGGAAATGAAAGAATTAAAATATCTAGAATATGAGAGAGAATACCCTCTGCCAATCGACATTCTACCCTTTACGACAGTACGCCTGTGTAATATATACAGACGGACATGCTCAACCCTCAGTTTGGGGAGAAATGGCTTACAACGCCACATGCGAAATTGTAAAAGAAGTGTGGCGCGGAGGTAAATTAAGACCTCTACTTACAAAAACACACTCAGTGGAAAATAATTCAGAACAACAAACTGAAATATTAGCGTTAAAAATGGCGCTAGATAACTTATAGCGTGCGATTCGTATTACTGCGTCAAATCATACAATAACGATTTACAGAAATGGATTCAAAACGGTTACAAAGATGACACAGGTGCAACAATAAAGCAAAAAGTGCTTTGGGAACAAGTAGTTATTATACAGAAAGAACTACCAAAAACTCACGTGATACACTCACTGAGTCATCAGCGTGATGGCGTTCACGTTGCAGGGAATTCATTGGCTGAGACAGCCACAGCGGTAGCAAGTAATTTGGCTTCCGTAGCTACAAAAAAGCGTGCAGTAAAATACATTGACGGGGAAACTGTGCTAGCAGTAAAAACGTCATCAAAAGGCGACTGCTCAGCGCTACCGATCAATTACCCACTCAATTATACATACATAATCGATGCAAACTCAGTCCCTTTTGCTCGAATCCCTGGATTGGGGGATAGAGTAATTCCAAACACGGACAGGAGAGGTTTGTTAATAGCAGACGCACATATGGGTGAGGGTCTCAGACACCTTAAGCTAAAAGATTCTCTGGAAGAATTACAATCAGTGTACTGGTGGCCAGGCATGAGCCTGCATCATCACATTTTTGTAAAAAAATGCCCAGACTGCAATAGAGATCGCAGTGGCGAGAGAAACGGGTTAATACAATGGCGTTTCACTCCAGAATGTATCAAATCGACAAATAAAAACCAGTATGAATAATGCGTCACATTAACATATAAAGACTATTTTCACTTATAATGTAGACCCCAACTTTTGGCTGACGTCTGAACTGTTATAAAAGATTTGCGAGTCTATAATGGCATATACGCAAGAAGCATGTTACGTTCTGACCAAAATCTTCACTCTAGCTCTAAAACAGCTTATGGGGGTGCCTGGTCAGAATGAACATTGCATTGCGGGACTCTTCTCACTTCCTTCCTGAGGGAAACGGGATGGTGTAAAGAAAAAACCAAGGCATAAAGCAATCTATAACAGCAAAGGTATTAGGTTCGGGAGCTGGGTGGGTCAAACATCTAATAAGTGTCCAACGTAGTCTAAATAACCTGCCAAGAAATTCTCGGAAAGGACTCAGTCCGTACGAACTATTGTTTGGGACTAGAATGTTAATCCAGGACTTAGATAGTCAGTCTTCAGTGGTTAAAGAAAAATGCTTTGATATCAAAGATCGCTTGGCTATTTTACAGGACTTAAATGAAACAAGAAAAGACCTGAGCAACATAAAGTTGAAACAGCAGCCAACAACCACTGAAGAAAAACCACCTGTCCCAGCAAGGCCTGTCTGGATTCCAAAAGTCGGGGATCTGGTCAGAGAAAAGATCGCGGTAAAGAAGGAATTTGGGCCTTCTTACAGAAAAGCAGTTCCTGTCTTGTCTATCAACGGGACAAGATCCGTAGTACTACCGCCCCTTGCTGGTAAAAAGGAGAACCGAGTCATATCCATCGACCTGGTTAAACCACAATCATGTGGCCGATAACAAATAGTAGGCCAAGTGGACTCCCAAGAAGTAGCAGAACACCAAAGTTTGCTACATCCACAGAGGTTCAATCTGAAAGACTGATCACATTTGGAAAATCTACAGTGAAACAACAAGGACTATGCAACAAAGCAATGGAACTTGAACCTCTTAAAACCCAAATCAAAGCTTTTCATCAAGAAACAACAACCTACGATGATGTAACTACAGAGTTTTCTAATGAAACAAAGCAAAAGCCAAAAGCAAAAAGTAATCCAGAAGCAATTGGAACAATTGACAGAACAGCATCCGGCTACTTCATCAACTTCGATGATTCTTCAGAAGGACAAAGCAAACCAGAAGTACAGCCATCAACAAAAACTTTTAAAGACAAAGCAAAGGAACTTTTTCATCAACTAAAGAGAACCTATCTGACTTCTCCATGGATTGAAATTTGGGTGACATTAGGTGCATTTATCCTCATACTTTGGCTCATCATGGTACTATGCTTGGGACATTTCATTGAGGGAAAATATGCTAAAATGGACACAGCAAGCCAGAAAATCAACTTGGTCCTTAAAACACACACAACTTCACACGTCAAGAAAAGAGAACTTTCTTCAGTGAACTTCACAGCCAACCCTATACCAGGCAGTGTAGCATGGGACAATACTGATTATGAAATCTATGGCCCGGTTGAAATCCTGAAGTATCCACATCAATTTAAGATCTCGTTAAGTGACTTTGTAAAACCAAGCATATTTGCTGATGATTGGGACTTTGAAAGTATTAATGATATGATGTCTGACCTAGTAATATCTGCTAAATTTACAGAACATGATTATTTGCAAGGTTCGTCTAATTATGATCAAATGTTCTGCTAGAACCACTATGGTAACCATTATCTCCATAAATCTGCACAACCTAGAAATGTTTTAAATTATAACTAATGGGAACATTGTGCTACTCCTCCAAAGGGTAGTTCTAAAACATTTTATGATAAATAATCATACTTTTCAGGGTTTAACACTAGTAATGCAGAAACATTTTATTTCAAAATGTCAAATAAGACAGGTATGAAGACCATGCTTACAAACACAAAATTGATATATTCAGATTCATTTTTTGAGCAAATGAATACATTTGGTTTTGATTTCTGGAACAGTAACATTGAAACAAAAACTGTTTGGGGTACAAAAGATTGGCAAGTACAAGGTATAGAATCATTGTTCAGAGCCTGCATGATCCCAGAACAAATTATATTTTTGAATGACACCATTCAACAAACTACCTGTCTTGGCTTAGCCAAAATTAAAGACTTAAACAAACCGTCTATTACAAAGCCAACAACGAATAGTAATAACTCTATAGATGTTGAGATAGACGTAAACCATATTTTAAACCAAAACAGAACACATCCTGATTGGAAACAATGGTTGATCTGGCCCACAGACACAAATAACTGTCAAGACAGATTCCTGAACAAAATACAGGGGTTCAAATTGACCAGGCCAGACCCTAGATATTCCCAAAGACAACATCCAGGGATAGTAACTACTTACAGTGTGGGCAAGCTCTGCCTTCAATGGCTACAAACATCCACACTGGCAGAAATTAAGCAACACCTAACTTTACTTCAAGAAGGTGCTGACTTGCGTGATTTCATTATGGGACCACGCAAACAGCGTCAAAAACGTTTCACAGCGGCCTCTATATATGCAGCTTACAATGAAGTTTGGAAAGTAACTCAAATTGAGACAGCAGAAAAAATACGGGAAATTGACCGTATTAATTTTGAAAAATCACTTTCTGTTGTGGACAATGGGTTAATGACTCTGTCCTCCAGAATATATTCACTGGACAGTATTGTATCTTCAGCAATCGATATAATATCGCAAGACTTACTGATGTTACAACACGGTCAGTCCCAATTGCGTTCTATTGTACAGCTTGGCTGGACGTTACAAAATCTGCGTTCAGGCTATGTGCCTTGGCGTTTAATCAACACAACGTCACTATTTAATATCTTTAACCTTACTGATAAACAAATCAGTTTGGCACAGAAGGGTGCTGACTATACAATTCTGAGCATTGAAAAACTTGAGAGATTACCATTGACAATGTCAGAACGACCTGTCATTGAAAGGATAACACATGGGATAATAAATATTCCGATAACAACTTTCCAGTTTCAATACTGCCAAAAATATATACAGGCAGGCCAGTATGAAAGGTTTGGTAAAGGATACATTAAGTCAACATGGAACTTGCCCTATACACACGCATGTGTTAGTAATAAAGGACAAAGTGTGTTCCTTAGTGGCAATAATTGTGAAAGGTCACTAAGCGGTACACTTTTGTGTCAGGGTATTAGTTTGCATGGAGCATGTGAAGGGAACTCAAATAACCTTTCATGTCACCAGCTAGGCACACCTGCAACACAGATAGACCCATTCTTTAGGAGACTCTCGAACGGGAGTTACATTCTAATTGTAGATCGCAGATGTTGCAGTCTGCTGCCCGGAAAACCTTATCTCATAACCGTGACTACGAAGGTCATGTGCTGTGAACGAGTATTGTACCCGAACGATGCCCAAGACAGGGAGGCAAGGTTGTGGCCCAGTTTGAAAATTTCTTCTATTCGAATTGATACTTTAAGCAGAATGAAGACAGTGCTCCTACAGACGCCAACCATGTTATCATCATCAAAAGAAACATATGATCTCCAAGTTGCAAGGACAACGGCTGAGATTCATTCACTGTTATCAACCAATTCCCCCATACATTTCGCAGAAATACTGAGCGAAATCTTAAATATTTCTGATACAAGCGGAATCGCGAGTGTATTTAAGACAGTGTTTTCGGGAGCTTTAACCCCATTGAAAGCCATCCTGGGTATTTTTCCTGATTTTGTCCATTCCATCTTTGGCGGACTTCCTCTCCTTTTGGGACTAGTGGCAGGCATCCTATTTTTGATCCTGTTACTTCGCTATGGCAAACCACGTCACAGACAACACACCAGCGATAATGGAAGAAACAATCCGAGCTATAGGCTACCGGGACCGCATAACTAAAGTCCTTGGACTAGCACGGCTACGAGATTTGAACATGACTTGGTTTCTTTCATTCAGACCGATGTGGCAAAGTTGTGTTATGCCTGTATTAAGGTGCTTGCTATGCGGCGAAGAATGCGTGTTGGACACCTGTCTGACACTACAATCGGATGTGCCAATGGACGCAGAGACTTTGTTGGGTCCGGTAACGGCTCATGCATTATGCTGTCCCCAGCGGCTACCAATCCTGATGACGGCATTCGTGGAGACTTCACCACTACGATTGAAGAGTTGTGAAGTACAAGATGAAAGCAGCATCGATCAGGTACAACCTTCTGTCAGCTATGCTGATCGAAGCATCAATGAAGGCAATCATGCTCATGAATGCATGTTACAAAATTTATCCGAGTTAGTGGAACTTTCACAAGAAGCAGTTGACAGTTTTTTTGGAAAGTCTCAACAATATGATGTTTTCACCAGAGCAGAAAGAATGACTTTGAGCAAACTAGCACACGGCGTTCCCTACACCCTGTATTTGGCCTTCAACCTTGAAAATACAGCAAAAAGAAATTTTCTCACCAGTTTTTACAGAGAGCGAGACAATTTTTCCCCTTCCATTCCAAAATATTTACGATTTTTTTGGGGACACTTATCTTCTGCTTAAAGTAAGACTATTCTTAGAGAACAACATTTCTATATTTAGCTACTCAAGACACATTAGCTACCCTCTAGCATGTTCAAGAGTATTATGATTTTGTGACGAGATGGTCTCGACTTTTTTTTCTGTATTAAGAGCCTTTTTATGTGTAATTTCCGCATTTCATTTATGCTGATTTCAAAATATGCGTTTAGATTTAGCATTTATTATACTGCTTGAAGTGCATATAGTAACTATACTCATCTTTTCATGTATTTCGCATTTCCAAATTTCAATATGCAAATGATTGTATTTTGGGGTGGTTCGGTATACACATGCACTACTAGTATGTGTACTATGCCTAGACTTGTAAATATGGACATAGACTACGTGGAGTGGGTGTGGTGTATTTATTATGGGTACTGTATCGATCCCCCTGTTTCTGACCCTTGTCTGGTTAATAATTAACTAGCAGCCATTCAACTGCACAGAAATCCGTTATCTGATTAGCCACACAACGGCACAGAAGCCCGTTATCTGATTAGGTCATAGCGCATGCCATCTCATTAGGCAAGCACTATTCCTCCAGCCCCCTAATAGGCATACGGTGTTCTCAAAACAAATCAAACCTACCACGATCTGGGAAATCCCCACAGCCATTGTTTTGATTTAGCCGAGAACTTCAGTAAAGAATGTGCGAACGATCAAGTTCGTATGACATCCTTATTGACGTATTTATGTCCATCCTTACGTCAATCCCGGCACCTTTCAGGTATAAATAATACCGACATTGCCTTAAGCAAACACACGAGGTGGTGACAAGATTGGAGCAGCGAGACTTGCCGAGGAGCCAAGCTGACAGCGAAGCCCACAGACGCTGCCCCTCCTTTCTGACGCGCTGAGAGAGAGAGAGACGCTGCCTTTCCTCCTGCCGAGAAATCCAGCTCCGGCGCTTCCAAGCAGCCCTCGCAGGCAGCTGGAATATCAAGACCTGAGATAGAGATACCAGCCCTCCAGCCTTCTAAACTCCCAGGTACTGAACTGAATCATCCTTTGTAGAGAATTCTTGAAGCAGACCCTTGGCAAAACAAACTTAACTTAAACTGCTACTTATCTACTCCCGCCACGTATTAGGTTTAGGTCAGGTACATTGGGGTAGGCGTAGTTAGAAGCACCAGTTGAGTACGATTAGTCAATGTATATATGTATGTATCTATTTTATCCATTTTAAGTATCATATGGCTAAGAAACCATATCAATGCTTTTAGAGTATTATTTTATAATTCTGTTATTACTGTATGCACTTTACTTAACTCTAAGTATTGCAATAATAGCGATTCATTTCTCTTGTATGAGAAAAGAGACTGATCAATAAATAAGATCTTTTTATTGAACACGCCCGTCTCTTCCTTTTCTCTACAAACTGGTGAAACTAAGAATGCACTGAACTGACTGAGTAAAATAAGTTGTCTTTTGTTTTCACACGACTCTAGAGATATACTCTTGATTAGGGGATAGCAAAGTTGTCATGTTCTATGGTTGTCAGAAACTAAATCCCTTCTTGTCTATCCAGGGAGGTTAAACTCCTCCTTGTCTATTCGAAAAAGTTTCTAGTGAACTCTGAGCTAGCTGGCAAACACTAAACTTTAAGTCTAATATCGTCAGTAGAAGACCTAGTTAACCTCTGTCCTACGTCTATACTATTGAAGATATTATTCCAATGCGCAGAGCCTATTGGGATAATAGGAACTACACTACAGTATATATAAATCTACTGAAAAAAACATAGGTTTCAAAGACGTTATAGTTCGTTGGACATTTCACTAATTTAAAGCCAGTGAAATTTGCCTGTTATATTTAGTTGAGCTAACTTTAACTCGTGCCCCCGCAATGCACTGCTGATGATGTCACATATTACATCACTCATGACATGGTCAGTGACATCACTCATGACTTTACTGATGACTTCTCAAATGACATCACTGATGACATCACTGATGACATCATCCAGTGAATGTTTGTTTCTGTAGAGTTTAAATATTTTTCATATATATATCTATGCCTAGGTCCATTGAAGAATGAATCGATGTACAAGTACATGAATGCATTATTTTGTAGATGCATGACTAACTCTATAAGTCACTGATTGAACTACTAGTGTGTTACTGAATGCATGGATTAATGACTAAACTGTGTGAATGTCTCTATTAGTCTCTCAGTTGGTGTGTAAGCAGGTGCATGGGTTGGTGAATAGCTACACCAGTGTCTATATGGGTTATTGAGTGATTGTATGAGTGTCTGTATTGGTGTCTGAGTGTCTAAGTGGGTGGGTGGGGGGTGCCTGACTCTCTGCATACATGTGTGAATGGATGATTCATTGGTTCTATAGATTCACAAGTGCATCTCAGAAGGGCTGTATGGGTAGTGACTGTGTTTACAGGTGTGTTGATTAGTGAATTGATGTCTCAGTTGTATATATGTGAGTAACTATAAATGTTTTTAGACAGTATATGTGAGTGTTGGGCTGTTTAATTGACTATAAGTGAGACAGAGTGATTGCAAGAGTGTCTACATACACAAATGTGTACTTGTATTATTGATTGTATAAGAGAGTAAGTATATGATAGTATCTATATAAATCAGGGAAGTAGTGTGTGTATAAATAGGTCAGGTGGTATGTATATATCTGCATAGGTGAGTACATGGGTGTGTGAATCATTTTTGGTATGACTGAGTAGATGTGTGAGCAACTCTGTGGATCAGTAGCACTTTGTGAATGCATGTATATGTGTATGAGTGGCTATTATACTGATGTAATATTAAGTGACAGCATGTACGAGTGTAGATAGGAATCAGTGGATGGGTATCTAGTATCTGGTATTAGTGTGTCTATGGGCTCAAAAATGGTAGTCTGTATTTTTTTCATGAGTGATGTCATCAGTGATGCCATTGTTTTCTTCTGTGAATTTCTAAGGTTTTTTAAATACTAATTCCTAACTATAACGTCCCTGAAACCTATGTTTTTTTCAGTGAATATATATATATGTATGCATTACCTACTGGCGGTCACCAGTAGGTACTTATAATTAGGACCTAGTTTCCATAGGAAAAGCGTTTTTGTTTTCCAAATAACTTTAGCGCAGTTTGATGAATAAGGTTGACAAAAAGCATTTTTCCCATGTTCTTTTCCATAGAAAACATACAGCCCAAACTGCTACTGGAATTACACAAAATGTGGCAAAAATGTAGCCCTTGGTTCAGAAAGAGTCCTTTTGGTTAAATGCTGTAAATCCGTTCAGTAGATGCTGAGGAATTTAAAACAGAAAAAGTTTTGATATCTAGGGCCGTGGTGGATTCGCGAACCCTCCTGACCACAACCTTCATTCTAATTGGCTGTCAACACTCCAAACCAGGAAGTTTTGGCAGCCATTTGTGACTCGGTAACAGAGTCACAAGAAATCAGAATACAAATTAAAAAACAAGACAAGGGAGCATGATAGAAACACCCTGATCCCTAGGCCTGCTCTGGGCGTCCCACAGAGACCCCCTGGGCCAAGAAAAGATTTTTCTTTTTTTTTTTTAAATGGCAGAATTTGCTCTGGGTGTTATAGTTAGAAATTAGCATTTGAAAAACCTTAGAAATTAACTTTAAAAAGTATAGGATTGAGGCACATTATAATTACAAATTTTCATTTGAAAAAAACATTGAAATTAACTGAAAAACATAGGTTTTTAGGGACGTTATAGTTAGAAATTAGCATTTAAAAAACCATTGAAATTCAATGACAAAAACATAGGTTTCAGGGATGTTATAGTTAGTTAGATATTTCACTTGTGCAAAACCATAGAAATCCCGCTGGTATAGTTAGTTCAGCTAACTATAACTTCTGGCCCCGCAATGCACTGCTGAAGATGTCACATATTACATCATTCTTGACATGGTCAGTGACATCACTGATGACATCACTGATGACATCTCAAATGACATCACTGATACTCACTTGAGGTACCTGGTGGGCCATTTGGCCTCCAGGGACCCTCGGGATTCAAGGGGTATTAATCCCCCAACTTAAAAACTGCCAGGGGGCGTGTTTGCACAGTGATGAAGGGAGGAGGCGGGCCTGATGTGACATGTGTGTACTTATCCAATCCCTCCGCCAAATCATCTAATCATCCAGTCAGTACCCATGCACTCATGCAATGACCCATACACTAACTCATGCACTGCCACAATACCCTGAGCACTAACCATGCAGTCCAGTCATCTCCCTGACACTACCCATGCACTCCACCAATCACCCAGAGAGCACCATGTTCTTATCCAATTACTCCACCAAAACCCAAGCACTTATAAATTCACAGTGCACTCTCCTTGCAGTACTCTAATCATCCAGTCAGTGCCCATACACTCATGCAATGACCCATACACTAACTCATGCACTGCTACAATACCCTGAGCACTATCCATGCAGTCCAGTCATCTCCCTGACACTACCCATGCACTCCTCCAGTCACCCAGAGAGCACCATGTTCTTATCCAATTACTCCTCCAAAACCAAAGCACTTATAAATTCACAATGTACTCTCCTTGCAGTACTCTAATCATTCAATCAGTACCCATGTACTCATGCAATGACACATGTACTATTACATGCACTGCTACAATCCCATGAGCACTACTGATGCAGTCCAGTCATCTCCTTTTCACTACCCATGCACTCCTCCAATCACCCAGCCAGTTCCATGTCCTTATCTAATCACTGCCCCAAAACATAAGCACTTATAAATTCACCATGCACTCTCCTTGCAGTACTCTAATCATCCAGTCACTACATATGTACTCATGCAATGACCCAGGCACTAACACATGCACTGCTACAAACCTCTGAGCACTACTGATGCAGCCCAGCCATCTCCTTGTCACTACCCATGCACTCCTCCAATCACCCAGCCAGTTCCATGTATTTATCTAATTACTGCGCCAAAACACAAGCACATATAAATTCACCATGAACTCACCTTGCAGTACTCTAATCATCCAGTTACTACCCATGTACTAATGCAATGACACAGGCAGTAACACTTGCACTGCTACAATCCCCTGAGAACTACTGATGCAGTCCAGCCATCTCCTTGTCACCACCCATTGCCAGAACTCCTAGGCAAGCAAGACATGTGATCTCCTCTGTAGCAAGTAAACCAAATTGGTTGAACCAAGGAAAATGCCCCCAAAATAATGATTAGTGGTACTTTAACCACAATTGGAACTCCAAGATGGCCGCTAAAGTCAACAGTGATAACGCGGTCTAGTTTCCATGCAGGTTGTAGGTGCGGTGATTCAGGTGAAGCGCACAATCACGGGAAACTGCGCACTTCACTAAAGTAATTGCCCGAGCCAGCCGTGTTCCTCAGTGCTCCTGTTATTGCAATTTCCTAAACGAAGTCGGTGTGATTCTTACGGTGTTTCTACAATATGCGGATGCAGGAAGCAATCGTCTGAGACCCGAGAACAGAAGCCGTTATTACCGCTTCTGAATTACTTCACGTACTTTCGTTTTCATTGTTCTTCTATGGCCTCCACCGACGCCGTCACTCCTGCAAAGAAGAACGAAAAGAGAGATAAGTGAACAAACTTAAAGGAATTATAGAGGATGATATTTCTTGGATATTAAATTACGGAAAGGAATTTCAGTAGAAAGTGTAATCCTTGTGTCCTCAGGATTGAGTATAGAACACTACCACCCACTTCCGTACCCTGCAATGACACCACAGAATCAGGTACGCTGTTAACCGAGGTTTTAATCACAGCTTATAACGCAAGTTGAGACTAACAACTCTGGAGAAGCTTAGGGACTTATGCCTTTTCCTTCCAACCGTCCTCTGCACGAATGTCGGTCCCGACACTCTCCAACAGAGGACACCGTGCTAAGCAGTGGCCGACAATGCCACTCGACTGTTATGGGGGAATAAGGTGGTTTTCCTGTTTCGTCCTCGGCATTGATGTTACTCCTAACACCAGCCAACGGAGGGCGTTCCCACGCAAGCTGTTCTCCAGCCCGGTTTCTCCAATTGGTTAGTCTTACAGCGAAGCAAACAAATATAGCAGCGTGAGTCTCAACGCTCGATAAACCCTCGAGCGGGGACTGCTGTGTAGAGCGCTTCCTAGCGCTTGTTTCCAAGCTCCAAACACCCTCAAGCGGGGACTGCAGTAAATAGCGCCTTAAGCACGAGTCTCAAGGCTCGAAATACCCTCGAGCTGGGACTGCAGTAAATAGCGCCTTAAGCGCGAGTCTCAAGGCTCGAATTACCCTCGAGCGGGGACTGCGATGAATAGCGCTTCAAGCTCGAGTCTCAAGGCTCGAAGTACCCTCGAGCGGGGACTGCAGTAAATAGCGCCTTAAGCGCGAGTCTCAATGCTTGAAATACCCTCGAGCGGGGACTGCAGTAAATAGCGCCTTAAGCGCGAGTCTCAAGGCTCGAAATACCCTCGAGCGGGGACTGCAGTAAATAGCACCTTAAGCGCGAGTCTCAAGGCTCGAAATACCCTCGAGCGGGGACTGCAGCTGTACAGCTTTGTTTGTTCGCCTGTTACCTCACGGGCGAACCTTCCCGCAGCTGTCTCTGAACGAAAGGTAACCCTACGGTGGGGACGGATCCTGAGAACAACGATTCTCATCAAAGTCTACGGAGCACGCTACGCGTGAGAACAATGCTGTGGCACGGTAAAGGATTCAAGGTCTCACCTTGCTGAAGCTGATAACTCCGTCTACGAACAGCAATATCCTACGCCTTACTCTGCGTCCGTTGTGGGCTTTATGCTCTTCGTTTGAAAAGCGCCGGTCAACAGCTCGGCATTCTGGGTCCCGTAGTTCTCGAGCTATGCGCTCTGGGGTTTGTAGTTCCTTCTCCTGTCCGGCGGCGCTGTGATTTCTTTCGATGTCCTAACAGAAAGTTAATTTACATAAAACAACTTACCCGTGATACAAATGTCCGGAGAACCTGAAAGAATAAGACAATGCATTTAATAGAGTAGGAGATACTTTAGAGTAAGCACATTTAGTTAGGCATATTAAAGTTATATTCTCAGCTAGGTACATCTTAGTTATTTGAATAGAATAGGATTAGTACTCAATAGTATATACTTAGATAGAGTAGGTTAGCTATTGAATAGTTATTCCTGAAAAAAGTTAGAGCCAACACAAAAGTTGAGATGGTAAGGAATTAATACATTAATGAAATTAATAGATAAAAAAAGGATTGATATAGCAAACAATGTCTTGTTCAATAGGTATCATCTCAGCAGACGAGGTCAAAAGAATAATGAGACTATAATAAAAGAAGAGGAGCAAGATTACTGGAAGCTTAGGTAAAGATATTGAGCAAAAGCAAAGATAGAATATAGAGTAGTTAGGTGGTATGTTAATCTCTCTTTTTGGGCACATTTAGGGTTTCTCCGAAGTTGGGTCAGCAGGACGGACTGAACAAGAGAAGCAGTAAGAACAGTTCCAGCGCAGTCTCTCTGTTGTTTCTTATTTTATCCACTCCCTCTTCCCCCCGTGGAGTCACTGAGAGTCAAGTTTATAACGGGCTCTCAGGGATTCTGTGGAGAGTAAGTATGGGCGTAAAATCCATTCCGCTCACGGAATTTGTGGATTTTTGGCAATTTCGGGGTCCGCGAATCCTGCGAATTTGCACAAAAATCTGCAATTCACAAGCTGGCGGATTTTTTGGCTTAGTCGCGCTTGAAAAATACATTATCGATTGCGTGGCGTTGACTTACAGTGATTCTGAGTTCGCCGAGTTGTTTTTCTCCCGGTTTGTGTGTGCTGCACCATTTTGGATCTTGCTGCGTGATCGCTCAAGAGTTTTTCGACCACGAGTACGTCATCGCAGCCCGCCATCTTGCACAGCAAGAGTTTGACAACGCGAGTGCGTCATAAGGGCCCGCAATCACGCATCGCGGGAGTAAACAATTGCGAACACGTAGATGCAGCGCGCAGCTGACTTCCGGCGGGAGATTTGAACAGCTTGCTTTCCCGAGTTTGCAAAAATTGCAATTCTGCACAAGGAATGCACCGCAGGCAGCATAAACCTTCTGAAAATGATGATTTTGATCAGAATAACTCCTCAGATTGACATTTGGTTTCACTTTTTTGTGCAAGGAGTCTATTTTTGGGGAGGGGGTGGGAGGAACGAAGTGCCCCAGAGTCTCCAACTTCCTGTTCTTGTCCAGCAGGCTCCTCCCAGTGCTTTGTCCATGTCCTGGTCACTTTTCATTTGGATCTGGAGCGGGAAGGATTACTTTTTGCTGCTGCTGCTGGATATTTGTATTTGAGGACTTTTTGGACTTGATTTGAGATTTTACAAGTAAGTTGGTGTTGTTTGTTTGGGGCATTGCAGTTGCTGCAACTACAATTTTAAAACTTTTTCACAACTTTTAAAAAAATATGGGGTGTGGCTTAAGAAAATGTCAGGCTAGACGTGTCTTAGTCCAGCTCCTGCTTTGACGCTTTTACTCCTGCATTATCCTGGCACATTTGGTTTGTCAAAAAGGTGCTCCTGAGGTGTGGAGCCCCCCCGGACCTGACCTGCCGCTGTTTTGGGGAGAAATATTTATCGGTGGAGGCTGAGGACCCGGTGGCCCGTCACGGACCTGTTCGCGCCTACGGCTGACAAATGGCGGCCGCTTTTCCCTGAGAGCGCTAGAGACCCGGAGACCCTTCGGTGCGGCTGCGTGTCCCCGCTGGAGCCGACGGGGTGCCCAGAGAGCCCGGACAAGAAGCTCCCCATTTTCAGAGGTGCTTCGGAGCGGCTGCGAGAGGTGCCCCATTGGATCCGGGAGTGTGACCCCCAAGCGAGGCCTGCTGGAGCGGCCTAGGTACTTGCTCGTGCCCCCGGGCGCCGTCTGAGAGACCGGGGCCTGGGCCTGCGGGCTGGGAGCGATTGAGGACAGCATTCGACCTCTCCCCCCCGGCTGACTATGAAAGGGCTGGATCTCCCCCTGGCACCGGGAGATGAGCCACGACGGCGGCGGACGGATCAGGGGATGGCTCTGGCCCCCCGGCTGCCCTGACGTGGTGTGAGGCCCCACGGACACGTCAGAGGGAAGGCTGCGATCCTCCGGGGGTCACTGGAGTGGAAGACAGGCTGCGAGGAGCAGACAGAGGTAGGAGTACTGGGTCCCCGGCATGGAAGCTGTGAGTGGGGGCGCTTACAATGGCGAGGCCTACCCGCTTTCCTGAAGGCCCGGATTCGGCCTACAGACTTCAGTCAGAGGAGCGGTTGCTAAGACTGGGCTGCCTTTTTTTTTTTTTCTTTCCCCTCCTGCCCCTGATTGGTATCCACGAGGTTTGCGGGCGCTCCGGCTGTGGGGGAGAACTGACGGAGCCAGGAGGTGATCCTGTGGAGTGGGCTGGACCCCCCCTTTGCCCCTGGTTGAGGGGGTGTGAAGACTGGCGGTTGTGGCCGGGCGGCGAGCGGTGACCTGCAAGCTGGACAATTGGCATTGGGGTATCGCCCTTCCCACCCCGCCTTGATCTTGGGCGGTGCGAGGGCTCGGGTGACCCCGTGGTGGTACAGGAGTGCCCGGTGACCATCGGAGGTGTGACCGCCCTGCGGTTGCCTAGAGGCCGGTCCGGCCGGACCCTGGGCTACTGAGATCAGGCCTGTGCCGCAGCTTGTGGGAAAACAATATCTGGTACGTAAGTCCCCCCGGGTAGGGCCCCGGTGGATTGCCCTCGGTGACCACAGTATGATGGGAAAGGACCGTCCAGCAACGAGGGGTGCTCAGGCGAACAAGATAGTTAAATACACGGTCCCGGGCCCTTTGACGGTGGAGCGCCCCGGCATGGGTTGGAGGATGGAGGCCCATACGGAAGCGGCCCTCCAGGATCATACAGCCCGACTGGAGGAATGGGCCGAGGATGCAGAAGGGCAGTCCCGGAAGAACAATCTCCGCTTTTTGGGCTTCCCGGAGTGTTCAGAAGGGCCGGCGGCGGACCTGTTTCTGGAGGATTTGATCGGCAAAGTCTTCCCGAACCTGCACCTTTCTAAACTATTCGCAATTGAGAAGGCCCACAGGACCCTGGGACCGCCTCCGAAACCGGGGTCTTCCCATAGGGCCATACTAGCCCGGTTCTTCAATTTTAGGGAACGGTACCTGATCCTACAACATATCCGCCGGACCTGTCCACCTAGGTTTGACAACCAGGACATTCACATCTTCCCGGACTATACTCGGAAAGTGCAGGACCTCCGGAAAGACTTTCTCCAGGTCAAACGACGGCTGCTGGCTCAAAATATTAAATACAGCCTGCTGTTCCCAGCGAGCCTCCGAGTGCTGCACAGTGATAGGACACATGGGCTACATCTTCCCGCACTACACTCGGAAAGTGCAGGACCTCCGGAACGACTTTCTCCAGGTCAAACGACGGCTGTGGGCTCAAAATATTAGGTACAGCCTGCTGTTCCCGGCGAGCCTCCGAGTGCTGCACGGTGATAGGACACACGGGCCTGGCGGGACTGGATCACACGCAGGGATGGCAAGAACAGCGACGACGTAGTGCGCGGCGGCGGAACCGAAGACACGGTGTGGAGAGTCAACCCCAGGGAGAACGTACCATGAACGCATTACAGTGGGCCTGGATGGCACCCTGAAGACCGACCTGGTGGCGATTCCAACCCAAAATCAATTTTCCCCACTTTCCTTGGTGCAGGAAACCCAGTCGGACTCAGGGGCAGCAGCCAGTCCAGTGGTCGCACCTGCTCAGGACAATTGACTGGTAAATGGGGTGGTCCAACTGTAACGCAGTGGGTCTCGGACACTGTGAGTATCTTACTACCTTAACCTTGGGGGATTGCTGCAGCCTGTTGCCTGAGAGATCAGACTGTTCTCCGGAGTAATAGGAGTGTCGGGTTGAGGGGACGGGGGGGCAGTGAACCTGTTTATCACAGTAATTGTTCTATTGTACCAATTTTCCTCAAAGTGGCCGATTATAGTGTGCCGCGTTAGCCGGCTAGGCCTCGGCCGGGCAGGGCTGCACGGTGCCAGTCAGTCGGCTGAAGGTTCGACCACGAGGGGAAAAGACTCTTCTGGACTATCGAGAACTCTATTGTTGTGTTTAACTTGTTAATCCACTAACTCCAAGTTGAAGGGGGGTCTGCGGGAGGTGTCGCATTGGGGTGGGGTTCGAGGTCTCCCGACCGGTTTCGGATTGGGGGATGCGGTACTACCGCCTGTGGGTGGGTTATGTTGGGGTTCCTTGTTTAGGTTTTGGGGGGGTCCTGCATGGTCTTTTTATAATTTAGTTTTGGAATGTCAGGTTGGTTTACCCTGTAGGGGGTCCTGTGCTCTGCATTGTCCAAACAATTTACCTATTGAGGGGTCATGTCGCACAGTGAGGAGGGTTCCAAGGGCCTTCGAATGGGGGGTGCACAGTCGGACACAGCAGTACCATGACAGGTGACGCATGCAAATACAAACTGATCACATGGAATGTCAGAGGGCTCAATAATAGGGTCAAGCGGATCAGGGTGGCCTCCTATCTCCACCGGTATGGTGTCAGCTTTGCTTTCCTCCAGGAAATGCACCTCTGGGGAGACTGCCTTAAATATGTCCAGCGTAGATGGCGTGGGCAGTTTTTTGCCACGTCTTACTTTGGGCTTGCCAGGGAGGGCCCTAATATGGGTAGCTCCAGGGGTTCCTTTTAAAGCTGTTAGCTCAAAGTTAGACCCAGAGGGAAGGTTCGTAATAGTGGTGGGCACTATGTATGGCCGTAATGTATGTTTGGTGAATGTGTACGCCCCCAATGTTGATGATGGTGAGTTCTTGGGTCGAGTGTTGGGACACCTAGATATAGACCCTAAAACGGAGCTCCTTGTAGCAGGGGATTTTAACTGTGCACTTGATAAGGATCTAGACAGGAGTCCCCCAAAGTTGGATGCGAAGCCCAAAATGAGAGAGGCGTTGAGCCAGATGCTCCTTAGCTATAACATGGTAGATGTCTGGAGGCATCGTAACCCTGTGGGCCGGGTATATTCGTGCTACACGCCTGCTGCCAACACCCACAGTAGACTGGATTACTTCTTTCTCCAGGGCACGGTCGCCGACCGGGTGGACAAAATACACTATTTGGCGCGTTACCTGTCTGACCACTCTCCGCTCCTACTTACATACTTGGTGGGTGGCCCTTAGCCCAAGATCCCACTCTGGAGACTCAATATCGAGGCTTTTGGTGATTCCACATGTAAGGAGGCTATTTTGCAAGGGCTCGAGGCTAGTACGCGGGCGACTGAATGGGACGCCATGAAGGTGCGGGGAACTTGCTTGTCCACGGAGGTAGGGGTCAATCGGGTGCTAGAACGGGAGCTCTGCCAACACGAAGACCGTTTGGCGGCACTGGAGAGAGATTTCCCTACGGACAAAGAGCAGCGGCCGGAATGGACGGCCACGCGACAATGCCTAGGAGACACCTGGGCCTCCCTTGGTAAATTTAATAGGACAGCCAGCAGGAGGAGATGGTACACGGAGGGCGACAATGCTGGGAGGCTACTGGCCCATTTGATTCGAGCCGAAACCCAACCCCACCCGATTTTGGTGCTGCAAAACAAAGCGGGCCGGCTCGTGCATACCCAGCAGGCGATTAACGAAGTGTTCCGGTCCCACCTCTCTAGAATATATTCGGAGGCGCAACCCCAGACGGGCGCCAAGGACATGGAACTGTATCTAGAAGGGATTCAACTGCCCGGCCTTGACGCGGAGAGTCAAGAGGAATTGGATGGACAACTTCGCATGGAAGAACTGCGTGCAGCCATAACCCATCTGCAGACGGCTAAGTCCCCCGGAATGGATGGATTTGCGGCTGAACTTTATAAAGAGTTCAGAGGTGTTCTGATCCCAAAACTATGGCTATGGAAGCCTATGATCAGGGCTTGCTCCCAGACTCCATGCGGGCGGCAACAATTGTCATGATCCCCAAGCCGGGGAAGGATCCCCTCCTCCCAGGATCCTATAGACCCATTTCCATGTTAAACGTGGATTTGAAAATTATCAGCCAGGTTCTGGCCTTTAGACTCCTTCCTTACCTTCGTCGCCTGGTCCATGATGACCAATCAGGGTTTATTCTGGGCCAGAACACCCTGCGGAATGTCCGCCGCTTGGCCCATGTCATGCAAACCTCCGAGGGTCGGGCCGGGCAAAAAACGCTGGTATTTTTAGACATTGAACAAGCGTTCGACTCGATCCGATGGCCCTACCTCTGGAAGATGCTTTTAAAACTTGGGCTAGGGGAGGGGTTTGTACGGTGGGTTCAACTGCTATATGCTAGGCCAGTGGCCAGAGTCCGCACGGGTAGATGCGTCTCAGATGAGATATCAATATCAAGCGGGAACCCGACAGGGGTGCCCCCTTTCCCCCCTGCTCTTTGCCCTGGCAATGGAGCCACTGGCTTGCCATCTCCGTACGGCGCTTAAAGACCGGGGTATTCGAGTGGGGGTGGTGTCCCTGTATGTGGACGATGCTCTGATCTACCTGAGCTGTCCGGCGCAATTATTGCCGATCCTGATGGCCGCACTAACGCAGTTTGCAGCCGCCTCTGGTGTGGCGGTCAACAAAGCGAAATCCCAGTTGTATGTGCCTGGAGAGCAGGTATACTGGGAGGGGGCCCGGCGCCCGGAGATAGGACTCCCGTGGGTAGATGAGGCGGCATTGGGGTAAATTACGGTTGGAAGATCTGCACCGTGTCCTCGCTGCAGAGCCATTAGACCCGTTTGTAACTGTTGATTCAGGTTACGATGGGTTCTGCGCGTGGATCTCCAAGGCGCTAGATGCGCTTATTCCACTCACCGCCTGTAAGACCAGTGCTAGAGAATCTAGCCCGTGGTACGATGGCGCCCTACGTGCGCTCAAGGGTAGCTGTAGGCGTGCAGAGAGGGCTTGGCGGAAGGCGTACGATTCGGGGAAAAAAGCTATCTATCTCGCCTCCGTCAAAGTGTACCATCGGGCTGTGTGCCGTGCTCGGGCAACCTACTATACTGCCGAAGTTGGCAACAGCTCTAATCCCTCGAAAACCATTTTCAAATTGATGAAGGACCTTCTAGCTAAGCGCCTTGGGGCGCCGACGATTGGCTCCACTGCACATTGTGAGGCCCTTGCGGTGTTCTTTCAGGAAAAGGTCCAAAACATCTATAAGACCTTTCCATCTACAGGACCCCCAGTTGAGTCTCCGATTTCCATCTGTGGAGACACGGCCCTGCACGCGTTGCCCCTGTTGACATCTGAAGGGTTTGACATCTTGGCAAAGCAGGTGAAATCTGGGTCCCCCGCCGACCCTCTTAGTTCGGCTCTCTTTAGAGATGAGTCGTTCTTGGGCCGGACCGTGGTACACTCCTTGATCAACATCTCGTTGGAGTCGGGCACGGTCCCCCTTAGCTGGAAGCGGGCGGTGGTTTCTCCCATTCTAAAGAAACCCTCATTGGACCCAGACAAGTCTGAAAACTATCGGCCTATCTCTTTGCTTCCCTGGCCTACCAAAGTTATGGAGGCCCATGTCAACAAAGTTCTCTCGGCCCACCTTATCCAGGTTAACATCTTGGATCCCACCCAAAATGGCTTCCGTGCGGGTCACAGCACGGAGACCGCCCTTCTCTCCATGGCTGAACACCTGCGCACAGTGATGGATGCGGGGCAGACAGCGGCGCTCGTTTTATTAGATCTGAGCGCCGCGTTCGACACCATGTCCCATCCTATCCTGTTGCATCGCCTGGAGGAGATCGGGCTGGGTGGCTCTGCCCTCCAGTGGTTTCGCTCCTTCCTGAACGATGGTTTCTTTAGCGTTGCTCTGCCACCGTTCCAGTCCCAATTCCTTCCTCTGAGACAGGGGGTCCCGCAAGGCTCCTCGCTGATTCCCACGTTGTTCAATCTGTACGTGAGACCGCTGGCTGAGATCGTCAAGCAATGGGACATGACTATGGTCTCGTATGCTGACGACACTCAGCTAGCGGTTACTATCAGCGGGGATGCGGACCGGGATGCCCCCAGGTTTCAGAGTGGACTTAGGGCGGTGGCAAGCTGGATGAAGAACAACTGTCTCCAGCTCAACGCGAAGAAAACCGAGATCATGATCGTCAGCAGGAGGGCGGAACTGTGGGGGGACAAGTGGTGGCCCGTTGAACTGGGGCCGGTCCCTCTCCCGGTCACTGAACTTAGGAATCTGGGAGTTTGGATGGATCCTGCTCTTAGTTACGAGGGCCATTCGAAGAAAATCGCGGCCTGCTGTTTTGGTATCTTGCTGTCGCTGAGGCCCATTCTTAAGTTCTTTGACCGTGGTACCAGGCAGCTGATAGTCCAGGCCACGGTATTATCTCGCCTGGACTATGCCAGCTCGCTTTTGGCAGGGACCAATGTGGCGGAGACCACCCGCCTCCAACGCGTGCAGAATGCCGCTGCGAGAGCCAGTGGAGAAGTGTGGCTCAATGGTTAGAGCGGCAGACCTTGATGCAGAACGCTGGCCAGGGACCAGGGTTCGATTCCCGCCTCGGCGGGATCGGGCTAAAATTCCTCTGACCGGATATTCTCGCCTCAGTGCCGAATCTAAGCATGGGCCCCACGCTGCAACTCTGGGCAATAGCTTGCTTAGTCTCCACAACGGCCCCCGATGCACAAGGGATGCCTGGTTTCACCATGGGATGCCCAGGAGTGGACACCTCACAAGGAAAAGCCAGGAGGGGTTCCCTTGTGGTAGGAGTACAAGCGCCGGGATGCCTCCGGGTTACTGTTCGCGCTATACAAATACAACACATTTACATTGTTGGCTTACCTCGAAGGAGTTCTGTCTCGGGAGTCTTGAGATCTTTGCATTGGCTCCCCATCAAATCTCGCATCCAGTTTAAGGTGTTGTGCTTGGCGTTTAAGATCTTGAGGGGAGTAGGTCCGCCAATTCTTGCTGATCTCCTGTCGTGGTATGTTCCTTCCCGCGCTCTGAGATCGGGAAGCCAAGCGCTCGCTGTGGTCCCCCGATACAGGCTGTGTCGGGTTGGTGGTCGCTCTTTTCGGGTTAGGGCGGCTGAACTTTGGAATTCCCTCCCAGTGGACTTGCGGCTATTGGATGACCTCTTGGCCTTCCGCAAAGCACTGAAAACTTTCCTTTTTAAATAAACTCTTTTATCTGTGTTGTGTTTCTGCTAACTCTTGCACATTGCCTGCCATGCGCCAGGACGCCCCTTAGCTGGGGCAGCTGTGCGCAATACAAAAGTGCATAACATAACATAACATAACATGACACACTCCACTACTTAGGGATTTGGATTGGTCGCGACTCGGCCACGTTCTACCAACACAACATGGGACGGATCTTCCAGGGTCTCAAGGGAAGTATCGCCTTCTGGAACGCCCTTAAACTTTCCCTGATGGGGAAGATTGCCCTCATTAAGATGGCGATCCTCCCACGCTGTCTATACACTTTGCAGGGGTCCTTCAATGAGATACCACACCGGGTTTTCCGTGAACTGGATTCTCTCCTAGTCCTTTTACTATGGAATGGGAAGAGGTGCAGGATGAGTCTGGAGGTTCTAAAACGCAGGTGGGGTGCTGGAGGTCTGGAGGTCCCCGACCTGGAGCTGTATTATTTTACTTCACAACTGCAGCACGCGATTACGTGGCTGGATACGGACACCTCTTGGGAATGGTCCTTACTTGCAGGGTCGTTTGGGACGGGGCAACTGGGAGTGCTGCTTTGGCAGGTTGGGAGGCGACGTAATCTCGCCCCCCTGCTGGCGTGGTTGGCGGCCGCGGTCTGGAACCAGGTGGTGCGGCGCCTTCTCCATACCCAGCCCTTTGCTCCTGAATTGGATTTCTGGCTGTTGCCATCCTTTGCCCGGATTGGGGGGGTCATGTCCATAGACAAATGGCGGAGGGAGGGTGCCTCATGCTGGTGGATTTGTACCCAAACGACAAGTTTATGACCTATCAGGAGGCGGTCACCGCCTTTGAGCTTGGCCCAGGGCAATATCTCCAATACGCTAAAATAGCGGCGACTGCGCGGCAACTTTGGCCCACCTTCCCTGATGCCCCGGCGCACACTCGCACTCTGGTCACAATGTTGGCAATGGCAGGGGGCCGAAAGTTCGAGACTCACCTATATCGATTCAGAGCATGGTGTGGGGGCTGTTTTTTCATAGATTAATGAGGAGGGCCTAGACCAACCTGTAGCCTTCATCAGTAGAAGTTTACTTCCATGGGAACAGAGGTGGAGTGCAATTTAGCGTGAGGCATTTGCTGTGGTATGGGCACTGAAGAAGTTGAGACCGTACCTGTTTGGGACTTACTTCCGGGTTCAGACAGACCACAGGCCCCTCGGATGGTTGATGCAGATGACTATTACAAGGTTACCTGTCCCCATAGGCCTGAATGGGCAGTTTGATTATAACATCTCAGAACTCTAACTGACACGGGGGACATGGTAGAAATTCAAATTTAGAATGCCTTTACTCAGAATGATAAAATACATCTTTTAGTGAAGCTGGTTTTAACAGGCTGTGTTTGAACATACCACTTTTAGAAAGTATGTATTTTCTTGCCTAACCATTCAGCCTGCCTCTGATAGGCTGTGTATTTTATGCCTGGTTTTGTGAGTGACAGGGGCCGGGGTGGCTCCAGGAGACAGGGTGAGTAAGCACAAGGCTGAATAGACCTTTGTGCTTGTAGAGTGGTGGGAGGAGTAGCACCTGGGCCTAAGTAGGTCTGTGCCTGCCTTCCACAATGCTGGCTACACCTCCTGTGGTGCATCTGATGACCCTGGCCCACCTTGACAAAGGAAAGAAGGAGTACTGTAAACAAAGTTCTCCAGGACAGCACAGAACTGGTTTGGACTAGGTAGAGGATCATCTGCCTTCCAAGGACAAATGATTTGCTAGTATAAATATTGGGGCCCAGACCCCAGGACTTTAAATCACTTCTGGAAAAACAAGACAAACCTTTGCCAAGGAAAAGAACCAAGGAAGCTGCAGGAGTTTGGGTTGTCTCTCTGCCAGTGTGCTGTTTGCTTGGTTGGCCTGCAGTGGTCTCTTCATTGCCAATGAAAGGAGAAGCAATTTTTAAAGAACTTTCAACATCTTGCAGAACATTACTCCAAGGGCTTGATTTGAGATTGCCTCCTGACTGAAGTCTCAGGGATACCAGAATTCACCCATTCTGTTTGCCTGCATCTGCAACTTGCTGTTCTAGCTGCTACAGAAGGAATTTTGCAACACCTATGCCGGCAAGCGACGCCGCCATCTGCATCGAAGCCGTGAGCACTGCTCCGACTTGCAACGTAGATACCAGCTGCAGCGCCACATCGACGCCAGTGAACAACATCGTAAACCTGCCATAGCAGTGAACGCTGCTCCGACTTACGACGTAGGCCCGACGCCTGCTGCTGTGCCGCATCGACTCGCGGAGCCGATCGTCAAAATGGGTGGTCAAGAATCCATCAACATTGTGACATCGTACGGAGCCATGAGTTTGGCGCCATTGTCACGTCAGCTCCTCTCCGGTCAGGAACCAATGCATCCCCTGCTTGCGTGAGCATCCAGGACACCGACTCAATATCTCCCCCAAAGCAAGGAACTGACGCCACAAGGCGCCAACGGCTCCGCACCTCCCCGACATCGTGAGCTGTCTTTGATTTTGCTTTTCCAAAGTACTGTTCTGTGTGGGTCTGTTTTGACTCCGGGCCTGACGCGCGCACCTCGTGGTCGGCGCTGTACTTTGGGAACTCTTTGACCTTCACATAGTGATAACACCAGTTGGGGTTATGTGTTTCTAAAAACTGCTTTTAAGTGAACTGTTTCTACCATCTAGAAGTATTATTTTCGATTCCAGTATTTTGGATTTTTGTCATTTGTGATCTTATGATAAGTCTATGTAAAGAATACTCATTTTTATAAAACCTGTATGGTTTCAATCTGTAGTGTTTTCACTGTATTACTGTATGTGTTCACAAATACTTAACACACTGCCTTTGAGATAAGCCTGTCTGCTCGTGCCAAGCTACCAAGGGGTTGAGCAGGGGTAATCCAGGAGTGTAATCCCCTTTCCCTGACTAGAAGCAAGGGTCCCTTTTTGCTCAAAGGTGCAAACCATTGCCACCTAGAGACCCCCAGTAATAAAACCCTGCATTAATTAATTCTACAATTTCCAGCGCCTTTGGTGGTTTTCCCTTAATACTGGCATTAGTCGCTGGAATCCTGATTCTGCTGTGCCTGCTACATAATGGATGCTCTTCTTGTGGTACTGCACAGACTGGGCCAGCTGCAATTGCTTTCTGACCGGATGCATAGATGCTTTAGTACACTACTGCTGGCGACACTCAGCGTGTCTTATGGGTTGTCCTTTTTTTTTGCATTTTTCACTTGCGTGCAACCAGTCTTTTCATGTTTAAGATGTCACTTTACATTGGCGTTGGACTTATGCCTTACCAATATGTCATGTCCGGACCCAGCTGATGGACCCCTTAGTGGCTCATGAGAAGGACTGCTCTGGGATTGGCTTAATGGCACGTGCATCTGCACTTGGAATCTTGGACCAATGGGATATCTGTGAAGCTGCTCATGGTCTCCTATTACAGAGTTATATTGAAAATCACGCAAGTTATCCAGTGATGCTAATGGAGGCACCCAACTATGAGGAACACTCCTGTTCATTCACGTTGCTAAATTGGATGGCGTCTCTTTTTTCTACTGACCACAATGATGTTCTTTTGGAGGGTATTGCATTCTTCTGCACCTACACTCTGATGGATTGACCGCAGATATGGCCAGCACTCATCATTTGGGTTTCGGATGCCCTTTTTTTCATTAATTTTTTTTCTCTCTCTCTCTTCTCCTCTCTTGTTCCAATAATAATTTTTTTTCCTAGACTCTTGTCTTTGATTTTTCCAAATTAATGGGCACACTTTTTGAACTCTGTTTTCATCATATGCCTACAAATGATGGACTTACCAGGGGGAGGGTGTAGTATGGATTATGGGTCCATTAGGTCCGTTGTCGACTCATGCTAAGTTAGCATGAGCTTCGTGCCATGAGGCTGCTGTTGTGCTCAACACAGCATGCATATATTTTGCAAGACTCTGTTTGTGCCCTGTTCATATGAGAACTGTCTGCTTTGCACATTCTCTGCTGTGCTCTGAAGTTTAGTCTGCACACATTGTACAAGGTCGATCAACAATGCCCCATGATATTCTGATCTGGTCAGTCCCTAGCATCTAGACATTGCATGCTACCTACAGCTGCACTACTGGAAATCGTGTGCTTTAATATTACAACCAAAACATGTTTTCACACACTTTTCCAGAGAGAAGAGCTGTGCTTATCCTGAGATGTAAATCTTGCATCTAGGCCTTGAGTTATTGGGGGTCTGCCGATAAAGCCCAGAGGTCTTCTTTTTATAATAAACTATTCCTTACAATGGGGAAGGTGGTTATGTCTTTTAGTCCTGGTCCACTGTCTTTTATAAAATGGAATCCGTGTTAGTATTCTATGGAATTGTGACAATGCTGACTATATTGTGTTATTGCCTTTTGATGCTAGTAATGGCACGTATATTGTACCATAGAGCGCGTTAGTTGAAATAAACTTTTAAACTATACCCCGTCTCAGATTCCTTACATTGTGAACATGTATGAGTGAGTGTGTGAAAGAGTATCTGGCTCCCGTGATTCCCAAGAGAGAGTGAAGTGTTCCGGGTTGTCTAATCATTGGTAGCTTCGCTGGAGTCAGAGAACAAATGAGACACTAGCTAGTCGGTTGTGATTGTGGGTACTAATGTGGTAGGTAGGTACACCGCTATTCACTGGGGCCCTGTTTTCCTGTGCATAGTTATGTATATGTGCAGAATCCCTGCAACACTGGGGTGAATGTATGACATTTTTCTGCATTCTGTCCATCACCTGTTTTTTTGCCTATGTCACCCCGAGTAGGGCGGGTATGCAATTACTGTGCACTCCATGTCAAGCTATCCTGCCTGATGAGGGGTGAAACCCCAAAACCAATCCTAGGATGCTTTTTTCCTGTCCAGGGAGGACCTGGCCCGGAATTTTGGGCTGGACTGTTCCCATTGGGTGCAGGGTCAGACTGATATGCATATTGCTGAATTCAAACAGGAATGGCATGAGGAGCAAAACAATATGGATTTAGATAAAAATCTGTGTACTCTGGTGAACGTATGAAATTTTTCTGCATTCTGAACATCAAGTGTTCTTTTTTGCTCTGTCACCCCAAGTGGGACGGGTATGCCCAGAAGTGGGTTCTGTGCTCTCCATGCCACAGGAGTCAAGCTATTCTGGCTGATGAGGGGTGAAACCCTGAATCAGTTCCTAGGATGCTTGTTTCCAGTCCAGGGAGGACATGGCCTGGCAGTTCAGGCTGGACAGTTCCCATTGGGTGCAGAGTCGGACTGATTTGCATACAGCTGGGTTTAAACTGGAATGGCATGGTGAGCAAAGAAACGATGGATTTAGGCCCTGATCTCTGTCCTGGGGTGAATGTATGACATTGTTCTCCATTTTGTCCATCAGTTTTTCTTTTTGCATTTGTCACCCCGAGTGGGATGGGAATGCCCAGACGTGGGTCCTGTGATCTCCATGCCACTGGAGTCAAGCTATCCTAGCTGATGAGGGCTGAAAGCCCAAACCGGTTCTAGGATGCTTGTTTCGAGTCCATGGAGAACTTGGCCTGGCAGTTCAGGCTGGACTGTTCCCATTGGGTGCAAGGTCGGACTGATTTGCATACAGCTTGGTCCAAAGTGGAATGGCATGGTGAGCAAAAAAACAATGGATTTAGGCCCAGATCTTTGTACTGGGGTGAATGTATGACATTGTTCTACATTCTGTCCATCAATTTTTTGCTTTACATTTTGATGTTTAACTTAGGCACAGCTGTGGCTGCATGGCGATGATAATGGTTTGGTTTCCCAACATGCCATGGTTGTGGTGGTAGTAGTAGACACTGGCAGTAGCATTTGCAAAAAGAGAAAATGAAACAGTCCGTCACCTAAGAGAAACTGTGGAAGGAGTAGTAGAACTAAATACAGTACAGAAATTACTGCCAAACAATAATATGCAAAAATAAAATAAAAAATAATGGTGGCGGTGATAGCCTCGTACAGCAAGTTACAAACTATAGTTGGGTTTAGTCACTCGACTAGGCCTACACTCAACACAAGCGTAACCATTAGTGCTATGTAGGAGGATGACAAATCCAATCGATGCCGGCAATTAATGATGATGGATTAGGTTCCTCTGGAAAAAAATACAAATATACTGATCATGGGTGGACAAGCAGAAGAAGATCATTGCCCTGCTTTGAAATTGAATTAGTGTTGCTTGCGCCTCATCCGTTCCAACAAGCGTCTGATAACATATTGGTGTACATTTAATTTAGTCACACCTCAATAAATCACACTGCCCGGGGGAAGAGGGTTAGGGTTTGATAAATGGTTAGGAAGGGGGAGTTTGGGGAAAGGTTTGACAAAGAAAAATACTACGCATGGACACACAACAAAACACAATCTTGGCAGACAACCATATCCCTGGATCTGTTAAGGAAGAAAAAGGAAACACATGCATGAAGATGATATTGATAACTTGATGGTTAATGATAAGTAGTAATTACTAACTACTACTAGACAATTAGACAGCACACAGCAGTAGTGTATTATGCAATGTCTCTGTGCCTTGCGTGTCTGTCCTCATAGAGACCGAAACCACACACAGTTCGGTTCTGTTGTAATGGGCTTACTTTTAAAGATAGCAAGAAAGATTGAAAAATAGCTGTGGGGATGAATTATAATAAGCAGAAAGCAAACATAGTAACAACAACACACAGTTGTAATGATTGAAGATAAAAAATTAATCAAATTATTTAAAAGATGATGAATGTTGATACTGTTACGGTATGTTGTTATCCCGGTCAAATTGTGGAGCTGCATCTCGGCATTCCTCTTGGTCCTCCCTTCCATGGACACTCCGTCCATCAATCTTGGGTGACACCACTGCCTGCCTGGCAGATGTGGATTGGTAAGATAAGTGTGAGTTTTTTTTCCCAGTATAACACAGGGTAAGGGCCGGCCTGTAATTGTAGATGGAAAAACAAAAGGGATATTGAAAAATCAAGGTGAAAGAGAATACAAAATGCATAAATTACAGTGAAGTGCAACAAGAACCCTTTCACTGGAGGCATGGGTACATCGTGTGTACTCTGTTTCCAGCATTAACCTACAACAACAACAATAACAGGACAGAGAAGGCCCACGGCACCCGGGACCCATCCTCCATTTAGCGTACATTTTTTAACAAGGCACATATACAGCAACATGGCATTTTATAAATAAAGTGACTAAATCAATGCACTGCTGTCACTCATACCACTACACAGACTCAACTCAACTAGTACACAGACATGTAGGTTGGTGTAGTTGTTGTTGACTTATTGATCTTTTAAGTCACTCATAAAACGCCATGACTCATTCCAACAATCATCTCCGATCCTACTGAGTAACTGTGAATATATATTATGTCACTCTGGTCATCATCATTGTGTTGTCCAACTCAATGTGCAGTGTACAGAGTGAGTCCAAAGTCCATATTCAAAATGAAATGGATTGACCTGTAGTAGAAGTACAATTTTGTTATTAAAAAACAAGAGGGGAAACATTGACTTCAGTTACTTTTAGTGAGTAGATTAAATATTAGTATTACTCAGTCAGCGACCAATGCATGCCATCATTCATTACCTGTTCCTTCTCATCTTAAGTTAAGGGGCAATCTCTCTTGGCTCGGAAAGGAGGATAGCTATTGTAGTCATCATGTTCCACTTATTTTGAAGGTCTCAAGGAGGAACCATTTTCTTTTTACTTCTATTCTACATTCAATCATTATCTGGCTTGAGGGAAATGGATTCAGGGTGAGTCAGGAGGATGGAGGAGCAGGACTCAGAGGAGTGGACTTCAGAGAAATCCATGAATATTAGATCCTGAGCTAGAAAGAAGCAGGTCAGTTCAAAATATCAAGTCCAAATTTTGTAAGTTTTTTCCGTTTTATTCTTCTTTAGTCTTTTAGTAGAATCAATCCAATCTTCACACGTACAAAAACAACCGCTGCCAACACGTGTTTCGTCAAGGTCATCAAAACCAAACGACTTCGTCAGGGCTGTAAGCATTACAATAAATATGAACATAATTACATTCCACTCAGGAGAAGTTGTCAAGAGTCAAAAACACTTGCTATTTACATTAAGTAAACAAAGTGGCTTTCATTCAAACCTTAAAATACAACTTTTTGTAAAGTCTTCACAACAAAGGTTAAATAAATCTCACAAATTATTATTTATTTTTGTAGAGCGCATAGTCACCATAAGGTATCCCAGCGCTAGGCACCCTATCTCTTTGGTTTGGGCCGGTTCAGGACGGTTAAAGAAGGAAAGGGGGGGCAGGGGGTCAATGTTTAGAGTGGGCGTGAATCATTGGGGAAAAAGATGAGTTTTAAGCCGCTTCCTGAAGTGAAGGTACCGTGTTTCTAGTCTCAGGTCGCGGGGGAGCGAGTTCCAAAGACGTGCGGTTTGGACTGAAAAGCGTCTTCCGCCTGAGCGGGTTTTCTTAAATCTGGGGGTGGTGATGAGGTTTTCTGTGTCCGACCGGAGAGATCTTGTGGGTCTATAGGGTGTGATAAGTTTACTGAGAGCGGGGGGGCCTTGCTTTTGAAGTAGTTTGTGGGCTAGACACAAGGCCTTGAATTTGACCCGCTCCCTTATGGGAAGCCAGTGGAGGAGTTTGAGGGCAGGTTTGGCGGAGGTTCTGGCAGGGGTATTTGTGATAATCCGGGCCGCAGTATTCTGGATTCTTTGAAGCTTGGTGAGGGTCGCCTCAGGGGCACCTAGGTAGATCACATTACTATAGTCAAGCCTTGAGATTATCAAGCCTTGAATAAGCAATTTTTGGGAGTTAAAGGGCAAAAGGGGCAGGACTTTCCTTAGTGATTTCAGGAGCCCGAAACAGGTCCCGGCTACTTTGTTTGCCTGCACAGTGAATGAGAGGTCCGAGTCGAGCCATACCCCTAGGCTTTTTACCTCTACTTTCGGGTCAGGGGGGGGCCCATACAGGCTGGCCAGATGTTCGGGGAGAGTGTGAGCCCTTTTGGACCGAGGAGTAAAACTTCGGTTTTTGTCCCATTTAATTTTAGGGCTGAGTTGTTCATCCAGAGATGGACCTGTGAAAGGCAGTTAAATAAGTCTGCTGATTGTTGTCTGGGGTGGGATAGAGACACCACTAGTTGTGTGTCGTTGGCGTAGCTGACGACGCTCACTCCGAAAGGGGTGATAACCTCCTCCAATGTGGACATATAGATATTAAATAGAGTGGGGCTCAGGGAGGAGCCCTGAGGCACGCCACATTGGAGGGGAATTTCGGAGGAGCGCGCGTTCTTTTCCCAGATCTGATAGGTCCGTTGATCTAGGAAGGATGAGATCCAAGAAAGGGCAGAGCCTTCCACCCCTACTCTCTTGAGTCTTTTGATGAGGAGTTGGTGGTTGACGGTATCGAATGCCGCGCTGAGGTCGAGGAGGATCACTGCCACTGATCCTCCGTCGTCAAGCAATGTTCTGGCTTCCTCAACCGCGGCCAGGAGGGCGATGTCAGTGCCCTGTCCTGGACGAAAGCCCGTCTGTGAGCTCTTTAATTTGTTGTTACTCTCCAAAAACTGGGAGAGTTTCCTGTTGACCAACTTTTCAGCGATCTTACTTACTCCCGGGAGTAGGGAAATAGGCCTGTAGTTGGCCACGTTTTCGGGGTCGAGGGAGGGTTTCTTGCGTAAGGCTTTTACGACGGCCTTCTTCCAGCTCGGGGGTACAACTCCCTGTTGGAGTGAGGCATTGATCAGGTGTGTCAGGGAGGGGGTAATCGTGGGAGCTACTTCCTTAAGAATCCGGAAAGGGGCGGGGTCCCTGGGAGATCCACTCTTTATGGAATTCAACGTGTTTCCTACCTCCTCCGTTGTGACTTACCCCCAAGAGGAGAGACAAGTAGGTGTTGAGAGGTATGGGGGATCGTTTTCGTCACATGACTTTGTAAGGGGGATTGAGTCAAGAATTGTTTGGATTTTTTTATGAAAGAAGTTAGCCAATTGTTGGCATTTTTCCTGATCAGCTTTGGGATCTGTGGGTTGTCTTGGTCCCTGTTCTGGGGTTTTTAAAAGCTCTTTAAGGATGACATAAGATTCCTTACTAGAGCATCCCGCTTTCTCTATTCTTTCCTTAAAAAACGCGCTTTTGGTTTTTCGTATAGCGGTTTTGTAGGTTAGAAGGGAGGTCGAGTAGCTATCTTTGTCGCTCTTCGATTTATTTCTCCTCCAAGAGCGTTCTGTTCTCTTGCACTCTTGGCGCAGAGCTTTAAGTTCTGGGGTGTACCATGGAGCCGCTGGTATTCGTTTGGGATGTTTAAAGGTCACTGTTTTAGGGAGAAGTGTGTCTAGGGAGCCGGTAATCCACTCCTCCAGCTGCTTATCGGCTGTAATAGGGTCGGTCGAGAGCTCGGGGGTGGATTCTGCAAGGACGGTGGCCCATTCCCCCGGTGTAAGTTTATGCCACCGTCTGTCGGTTACCTGAATTTTAGTGGTAGGGAGGTTCATGGTGGAAATTTCCCAGGCGATAGGGACCAGAAAATGGTCCGTCCATGGAAGGGGCATGGGTGGTTTAGTGGTGATAGTTGCTACGTTTGTAAAGAGGGTATCCAGTAGGTGTCCCTTCTCATGGGTGGGCTCGTTGTTAACCAATCGGATATCGAGTGACATCAGGTCTAGCCGAAGGTCGGAGGCTGTCCGGTCCGAAAGGTCCATGAAATGGAGGTTTAGGTCACCTAACATGAGAAAGTTGGAGGTTGCAGATGCTAGTTGTGACACTGACTCAACGACGGCGTTGATGAAATTGCCGGGGGGACCTGGGGGGCGATAAATTAAGAGCCCTGACATAGAGTGAGCTGGGGAGGTTTGGAGGGAGAACTGACAACTCTCGCAGTCCTCAATGTAGGCATTGGAAGTTCTACAGGTATATTTGTCCCTGAAGATTATGGCAACCCCCCCTCCCCTCCCTTTTGGTCTATGTAAGGCTTGGCAGAGGTACCCAGTGGGGAGGGCCGATACGATGTCTGAATCGGAGCTATCTGATAGCCATGTCTCAGTTAAAAAAAGTAGGTCAAGATCCAGATCTTGTATTAGCAGGTTGGTTTCAAGGGCATGTTTGGGAAGGGAGCGGCAATTAAGGAGTCCAAGTTTTAGTTCGGATTTAGTTGAGCTCCGGGGGGTCGGATTGCAGTGCGCACAGTTGGAGAAGGGTGTGCCCTCAATGTGCGTGTGGTAGCAAGCAAGGTCTTTCTGAGGTTGGAGTGCGCGGGGCACCTCTCCAGAGTACACCACACGGTCATGAGTGCAGTTTGGCAAAGTCCCTAGGCCTAGGTCCGTCTGGGCCCGGACGGGCCCAGACGGGCTTGCCTTTGGCGCGCCTTCGGCGCGCTGACGGCGCGCCCGCTGCGCCCGTCCGCTGCGCTCCCTGAACTGACACATTATTTATGCCCACAAAAGGGAGGGTGGTTGAGGTGGGCGTGGCCACCCGGAGGGGGCGTGTCCTAGTCTCCTCGTGGCCGGCGATGGCGGCGAGCGAGTGAGTCCTGTGCCAGACAGCGTTCAGATCCGCTGTTTCCAGTGACACAGGTAAGTGCAGGGGGAGGGGGGCAGAGTGCGTTAAAATACACAAATTCACACAGATTTTACAATAAAATACAATTTTTAGCAGCAAGCGTCGCTCCCGGCTTTCCGCCTCAGGAGATTAGGGCAAAGTGCAGCTCTAGTGGTCAGAGCGCGCTTTTAAAGGATTTTAAGTCAAAGTGGGCATGGCCACCCGGAGGGGGCGTGTCCTAGTCTCCTCGTGGCCGGCGATGGCGGTGAGCGAGTGAGTCCTGTGCCAGACAGCGTTCAGATCCGCTGTTTCCAGTGACACAGGTAAGTGCAGGGGGAGGGGGGCAGAGTGCGTTAAAATACACAAATTCACACAGATTTTACAATAAAATACAATTTTTAGCAGCAAGCGTCGCTCCCGGCTTCCCGCCTCAGGAGATAGGGCAAAGTGCAGCTCTAGTGGTCAGAGCGCGCTTTTAAAGGATTTTAAGTCAAAGTGGGCGTGGCCACTCGGAGGGGGCGTGTCCTAGTCTCCTCGTGGCTGGCGATGGCGGCGAGCGAGTGAGTCCTGTGCCAGACAGCGTTCAGATCCGCTGTTTCCAGTGACACAGGTAAGTGCAGGGGGAGGGGGGCAGAGTGCGTTAAAATACACAAATTCACACAGATTTTACAATAAAATAAAAATTTTAGCAGCAAGCGTCGCTCCCGGCTTTCCGCCTCAGGAGATTAGGGCAAAGTGCAGCTCTAGTGGTCAGAGCGCGCTTTTAAAGGATTTTAAGTCAAAGTGGGCGTGGCCACCCGGAGGGGGCGTGTCCTAGTCTCCTCGTGGCCGGCGATGGCGGCGAGCGAGTGAGTCCTGTGCCAGACAGCGTTCAGATCCGCTGTTTCCAGTGACACAGGTAAGTGCAGGGGGAGGGGGGCAGAGTGCGTTAAAATACACAAATTCACACAGATTTTACAATAAAATACCATTTTTAGCAGCAAGCGTCGCTCCCGGCTTTCCGCCTCAGGAGATTAGGGCAAAGTGCAGCTCTAGTGGTCAGAGCGCGCTTTTAAAGGATTTTAAGTCAAAGTGGGCGTGGCCACCCGGAGGGGGCGTGTCCTAGTCTCCTCGTGGCCGGCGATGGCGGCGAGCGAGTGAGTCCTGTGCCAGACAGCGTTCAGATCCGCTGTTTCCAGTGACACAGGTAAGTGCAGGGGGAGGGGGGCAGAGTGCGTTAAAATACACAAATTCACACAGATTTTACAATAAAATACAATTTTTAGCAGCAAGCGTCGCTCCCGGCTTTCCGCCTCAGGAGATTAGGGCAAAGAAAGAGTATCTCAAAGTTGTCTTGAGAACACTCCATTTGCAAACCAACCAGCCAAGTAAAAGTTTTTGTGCCAAACCTAGTCCAAATTCAGTTAAACACATATGAAACATTCCCGAAAAAGACTGGAGAGAAAGGTAGACCAGATAGAAAAATCCATCTGTGCAAGGACAGAAACACGCCCAAAGGTAAAAGGTTAAAAGTTAACACCGTGATTAAGAAATCCATTGTGCAACCGGTGTAATAAGTGATGTTTTTGTAAATAAGGAGTCGAGTATCACATAGAATTCAGTAACGTGATATCTCCAGAATTGTTCAAAGGGCAAGGGATAGCCACCACATCCCACCAAAACGTAAAGAGAAAATTATATAAAAATAAAAATAATTAAGTATCCGAAATGCACAGAGGTTCCATCAAAGTAAGCCCAACAGTAATGCTAGTGACCATCATCTACATGAAACCGAGCCCTTAATTATTTAGCCAAGTGAGAAATAGTAGTGAACTAACAGAAGGGATGGGCTCACCCTTGAGATTTCACGAAACTGTCATGTAGATATACGGAGAGAGTAACTCCAAGTCCAAAGTCTGCAAGAAAACTGCAAACAAAGATCTTATTGGATAACTCTTCCAGTTTCAATAATAAACGGCAAAAGAGATTAGTATAAACCAACAAATCGTATACAGTGATAATAAAATGCTGCACTCACTTAAGCATGCAACATATGGCGTATTTATCAATTCCAAGGGCGTCCTGTCCTTCCAAGCAAAAAAAGTTCATATCCCAAATATCCAGGGACTGAGTCGTTAAGATTTCCACGATAGGGTGATTACCTAGGAGCCAAATGTAACATAACCTTAGTTATTATTCCCCCTCAAAATAAAAGTAAAGAGGGTACTGCATCCGAAGCGATAGTTAAAACCATAGCGTGCTCTATTAATTACCAAAACGATAGAACAATAACGTTCAGTAAATAATTAAAGAATACAAAGACGGACTGAAAACCAAAACTGCACCCATGTCAAAGAGACATAAAACATCTTTATACAATCTTTAAACTTGCGAAAATAGTTTCATAACGTAAATCAGTCTAAAGTCAAATCATATAGTAACCCCCACGTACCTCCGAGTGCAGAGACCGAACAGGAGCGGGTTCCCCAGTGTAAAGCGGCGTGCAGCTACCGCGCCATGTTTTGAAACTCCTTAAAACATCTTACACGCGACGTGAGACATAGAAGTAGGACCAAACAGTCTCTAGCTGCAAACGCCCGACATCTTGTAATGTTCAGAATAACACGCAAGGTATTGAGAAGTTAAGTCAAATAAACTAGAAGCTGTCCAACAGACACCGTAATTCGTGCCATTGTTAGTTTTAGTTTATATTATCATGAAATTAGTCCGTCAAATGCACAAGTAAAACCAAGTGTTAGAACCATTTAGAAAACCATTACAATATCAGAAAAAAGGAAAGTGGGTGTACACCAAGATGTTAAGAAACCAATAGTATGTGAAAAGATATGGTTATATCAGTGTCACCCACTAGAAATGACGGAAGGTAAAAAGAGAGTCAATAATCTTCATTTTAAGTGCAATACTAACATTCATATGTCCGTTATACGGAAATTATTATACATACACAAATACTTTACACAGTTTTCAAAATTTGGTAAAGAAAAGTGAAAAGAAACCCCAAAGAGGTATATTTTCCATATACTTGCCAATGAGATCTACATACTACACACATCAACCCGTTTCTTTGTTCATCCAATGGTACTTAATTAGATATATAGGTTTCTCACATTCTGGAGGAAATTCAATATTTCAGTTAGCAGAGAGGATTATACCAAAAAAAAATTTGTAATTCATCCTCAAAATTCAAGCCCCGTTCCACCGCATGAACCCGCATTATCCAACGTGCTTCTTGTTGCCTTAGTCTGAGTTCACGGTTGCCACCCCTTATATCAATAGGCATGGTCTCTATACCATGAAAAGACATAGTAAGGTGTTCTGTTTGTAACGGGCAATCCATGGCATGAGCAGCTATAGGGACTCTGCTGTCCCTATTTTTTAAACCCCTAAAGTGTTCACTAACTCGGTCTTTCAGTCTTCTGATGGTGCTCCCAATATAAACTTTCTCACATTTGCATAATATAGCGTATATAACATAGGTCGTAGTGCAGTCAATGTGGGTTTTTATATGGTAAGTTCCTGAGTCATTGTAGTTAAAATGTTTTATCCCATGTAGTGACATCCTACACATGCTACAGTTCCCACATCTATAAGAGCCCTTATTGTGAGAGTGTAACCAGGATATTTTATGAGTATTTTTGGGGTAGCTCGGACTGATCATATTTCCAATCGTGGTGCCTCTCCGAAAGGTGATAGATGGGTGGGCCATTATATACTCTTTTAGTACAGGGTCTGAAATTAACATGAACCAATATTTTTTTTTTAAATTCCATAGATGTGTGTAGACCATAAACTATAGCTAGTCACAAATCTAACCGGGTTCTTAGTTCCAGTTTCTTTAGATTTAGTTTGAAGGGTTACATTTCTTTTAAGTTTCGTTGCCCTGTTTTTAGCTCTGCTAATAACAGTTTTACTGTAACCCCTAGACAGAAATCTATTTTCTATGTCATCAGCACATAGTGTAAAATCAGTATCCTCACTACAGTTTCGGCGGGCTCTGTAGAATTTGCCAAAGGGGATTGAGTTGATTTGTGACTTGGGGTGTGCACTGCTGCCATGTAACACAGCGTTACACGCGGTCTCTTTTCTAAATAGTGTACTACACAGTTTGCCATTATGTACATAAAACTTGAGATCCAGAAAGGTTATTTCAGAGCAACTGTAGTTCATGGTGAAGGTCATATTAAACTGGTTGCTATTCATATACTCAAAATTTTTTAAAAGTTGAGTCTCGCCACCTGTCCAAATAAATAAAAGATCGTCGATGTATCTTCCATAATAGTTGATACAATCATGCCATTCTGCACCACCAGGGCCCCAGATATGCGTCGTCTCCATCCACCCCATATAAAGGCAGGCAAAAGACAGCGCAAATCTGGAACCCATGGCCACCCCGCATTTTTGGCGGTACCATCTGTCATTAAAGAGGAAGACATTGTTCTCCAGAATCATTTTAGACATGGCCAAAAGCATATTTGTATGGTCTAGTAGTTCAACTGGCCTCTTGAATAAAAAATATTCCAATCCTGAGATGCCCTTGTCATGTGTGATGTTAGTGTACAGTTGTGATACATCCATAGTAACCATCAACATTTCTGGTTCCCAATTATAGTCATTAAATACATTCATATGTGTTTAACTGAATTTGGACTAGGTTTGGCACAAAAATTTTTACTTGGCTGGTTGGTTTGCAAATGGAGTGTTCTCAAGACAACTTTGAGATACTCTTTGTGAGATTTATTTAACCTTTGTTGTGAAGACTTTACAAAAAGTTGTATTTTAAGGTTTGAATGAAAGCCACTTTGTTTACTTAATGTAACTAGCAAGTGTTTTTGACTCTTGACAACTTCTCCTGAGTGGAATGTAATTATGTTCATATTTATTGTAAGGCTTACAGCCCTGACGAAGTCGTTTGGTTTTCATGACCTTGACGAAACACGTGTTGGCAGCGGTTGTTTTTGTACATGTGAAGATTGGATTGATTCTACTAAAAGACTAAAGAAGAATAAAACGGAAAAAACTTACAAAATTTGGACTTGATATTTTGAACTGACCTGCTTCTTTCTAGCTCAGGATCTAATGTTCATGGGTTAACTGTACAAACGTGGCCCCTTTGGAGTCGCACTTTGTTTGATCCTGGTTGGGTGACCAGTATCTGATCCTTTTTGAGCTTACCAAATATTGTTTCTTGTTAATAATTTTTTTTTTTTTCCAGCGCAAACCTTCCCCACTCACCCGTTCTCTTTTGTGTTGGACTTCAGAGAAATGCAGACAGCTGCAACTGCAATATGGCAATACAAATTGTAAAAGCCGGTGGAGATGGATTTATTGTGATTCGAAGTTTTGAATCAGAAAGACAGACACACAAATAAAAGTAAATAAGGGAAGAAGAAAGTAAGAAGTTCAAGCCTTGTTGTCAGGGAAGTATAGCTCGTCCTCAAACTCTGGGGGTTCAAGCAGAAGTAGGTAATCATCATCTAACAAACTACTTCCGTCAACTAAATTGTTGACCTCGTCTTCCTGCGTTGATTCATGTATTGTGTAATCCGGTGGTATAAAGTGCTGATTAATTTTGATCATCATGGTTTACCTCTCCACATTCTTAGGCAAGAAAATGGTCCTTTTCACTGTTACAATGGCATAAGCAGCACTGAAAATACATCCAAAAGAGACACTAGCAACAGGGCAAGCCAGATAGTTTATCGCCAGCCTGCTAAGTACTGGCCATTGGTTCCTTTTCCCATACCAATACTGCAATGGGTTTTGATCAATGTAGACCTCTGTAGGGTCGTCCAGATAGGCCTGGACCATTGCTCAATGTTCAGGGGAGCTACACTTTTTTTGTCCTCTTTTGTCTTTGCATCAGTACTGGACCTAGCAAGCCCTTGCTGTAAATTCCAATCCTGTGCTGATTTTACTGAGCCTGATGATCCGGTTCTTGCTGTTGTTGTCGATAGTGTTGGTGACCGCTCTGAGCCAAACGCACTGCCCTCAGGCTCTGAAGTGGAACTTGACACTGGATGCCCTGCTACAGTACTTGATGTGGGCTTCAGTAGCGGGCCTTTAATTCTTGGCCATTAATTTTCAAAGTGAGTGGCTACCTCAGCTATCTAACTTTTGTACCGGGCAATGTCCACTTCTGAAAAAGGAATGAAAGTCCTACTGTTCAGTACCGATTTGTACCGTGCATCCAGAATTGTGGCACAAATGTAACATTTTACTGACACAATCTTATTTTGCACCATTGTATTTCCAGCTATGCAATGGGATAAGCTTTCCACCAACTCATATGTATCATTTTTGTTCTCCACACCTTTGCACGCTTCAGACACCTCCTTCAGCTGATACTGTATCATGTGCAACAATGGGATAGCTTGGCACATAGTACAGTCCTCCTTGCTGACTTCACATGTGAAGACCTTGAAAGGAAGAAGCATCTCTGTCAGGCATTTAAGTAGGCACTATTGGTCCATCTGAAGGGTCAAACCTTTCACAGTAGCTTCTCCTCTTTGCATGACTGTTAGACCTGTCAGCCCTAGGGTGGACTTTCCCGGTGATTTTTTGCCCTTGCCTCATTTTTCCCACCTACTTTTTGCTGGCCCTTAGGTCTTCGGGCACCTTTTCACAGCTAACCTGTGTTAGGGTGCAGATGCTCTCTACTTTCAACATGGCTGCCACTGGCCCCTGCTACTGCAGAGTGTTTTTTTTAGTGTAGCACCCTAGTTTCCAGGAGCAGGCTGGGTCCCCATACATTGTTGCAACACCAGCCACCCAGCCCCTGTCCATAGTTAGAGTGGGGAAGCTCCTGGAACCTTCCAGAAGGAAGGCTGACCTGACTTTTCCCGCCTTAGAGAGTGGTCACCTGACCTGGGCATATATAAGCCAGGGAGGGAACTTTTTCCAGTCAGTTGGGGCATCACTGACCTGGGGAACCCACGCAGGAGTTTTAGGCGGGAGGGCCTAGTGAGGAACCTATGCTACTGGGAGTGACAGGATTTAGGTGCTGCCTCTTAAGCTCAGTGAGGTGTCCAAAGCTAGCCCCCTGATCTGGCCCAGTGGTAGGGAACCAGAGGGCCCATCTGCAGTGACTGTGGAGAAATTCTTCAAGCCTTCAACTCATCACCCCCCCTCTCCTCAGCAACTTCAAGAAACAAGCAACTAAGGGTGCAGAACGATCCAAGCGCCAAGAAACCTACTCCATGGGACCAGGTACTGGACTAAGCTGCCCTGCGCATCCCCTGACTTCAGCTGGGCCTACCTGTCTCCCCCTTTCTGAACTGAATGACAAGCGCTATAAATTGTCCCCATCCTGCCTGCAGTTCTGACTGACTAACTTGTGGAGTGCTGTAATCTGCCCTCCTGCCTAGCGCTGTGTCAGAGGCTGCCTGCTCTGTCAGGGATCGTCGAGATTGCCTCCCTGTCCTGCCAGAACCTAGCGCTGTGAAGCCCCCAAACGCTACCCGGGATCGGCGCTAGCGCTGTACCTCGGTGCCTCGAGGCCCGTGAGGAGAGTTGCCCCCGCGGCGCCATGCCTCTCACACGATGCCTCAGCGGCACCATCGGCCTGTCCCGAGGCCGCCTGCCCTGCGCTGTGGTTAGCGCCGACATCGATTTCCCCCCGGCGGCCCCCGGCACCAGGAGAGGGCCTCCGCACCAAGTTCGTCAGGCCGTGATGGGCCTGAAGCTTAACTGGGCCCCATCACGTGAGCGGGAGCACCGCCGTGTCATCGGCCGCGCCCCCGCCCAAGCTGCCTCACCATTGGTTGTTGCCGCCGGGCCCCGCTGACAAGGCCCGGCGCTCGGGAAAAAGCCGGACTTCCCCTCGGAGGGGGTCACGGAGCCAGAGAGCCCCCTCCGGTTGAGCCTCACCCCTTGATCTCGCTCCGGCCCCGGCGCCTGGTGCCCCGAAGCCAGTCCGGCACAGCGCTGGGCCGAGTGAGGCTCTAGCAGGGTCGGACACCCCTTCCCCTTTACGGACGACTACGCCAGGGCCCTGGAGTGCCGAATAAGAGAGGTAACCCCCTGGGGAGGAGGGCGGTAGGCCGAGTAAGGCCCGAGGTCGCCCCTCCCCCGGGGTTAACTGTGACTGGGCCCTGTTGGCCCCTTTCTGAATGTGCCTCATTGCATTATTCTTCGTGAGCCATATTTACAAGCCTGCATTATTCTTCGTGAGTCATATTTACAAGCCTGCATTATTCTTCGTGAGCCATATTTACAGGCCTGAAAGGGTTAAAGTGTACCATATTTACAAGCCTGTTTAATGAGAGGGAGAGTCACTTCACTGTACTGAATTTTCTTGCAGAGGTGGACTTCCTTAACATGCTGATGGTCTGATCTGGGTCGCAGCCGGCCCATATTTACAAGAAGAAAGGCTTGTCACAAATGACTAAAGGCTGTGTTCTTTGAAGTTCTTTGTTAGACTGATAAGTACTTGCTGATATGTTTTATTCCTTCTAAGAAAAGCGTCCATGAGTTTATACCATTACCCCTTTGCCTGTCCAAGAGTCTGATGCGACAGGCGGGGTCAGTTAATGTTTCATTGCATAGATGAGCTGGCTGTAGTTTTAATGAAAAGCCTTACTGAAATGCTTACTCTTCTCAGGAAATGCAACCTGCACGTGATATCTGAAATGTCTTAATGAAATGCTTATTTGAAAAGCTAATGAATTACCAATGCCTTGCTCTAATTGAAAGCCTATATAAAAGATCTTGATTTTTTAAATATAACCTCTGGTGTGGTCTCCATTATTGCGCCACTGTGTGTTTCATTGGATGTGTGTGTTAAGTGGCTGCTTTACGCAAAAGCCCCTGGCCGCCTTCCTGCTCGAGCCATGCTACCCCCCTGGGAACTGGCGGTCCCAGTTCTTACAATGACATATTCATTGATTGGTCTGTATTGCTCAAACAGACGGTAAAGAATGTAATAAGTTGAGTCCAACGTGTTGCCACCTCCTGGATGTGTGGTTTGACTGGTATTCTACATTCATGTTGAATGATTCTCAGCTGCTTCCGAACTTTAAAAGAATGGCTGAAATGTGTGCATATTCTTCAGCAGGTGGCCAGTAAGTTGTTGAGTATGGCTTATTATTTCAGAAAATCTTGAAGAATAATGTTAATGCAGTGTGCTAAACATGGTACCCTGAAATAGGCACCATCCTCCATGGCCTTAAGTACATTACTGCCATGGCAACAAAACTAATGTTAAGCCCTCTTGGGCACAGCCATTCAAAGACCTTGCTGTTAAACTCTTCCAAAATGTTTGCAGCAGTATGAGATTTCTCCATGGAGAACATGGCTACAGTTGCATGTTTCAGAGTAGCATTAAAATTTCAGCAGTGTCAACAACACCTGTTTCAGATATCTTTTCTCTAACACCCGACAAAAGGGATCAAGTGTGCAGTGATGCACAGTGGCTTGGCAACTGGTCCACATGTATGTTGTTAGGTGGATATTGTGAGCAGCACTCTGCTGCAAAGCTTGTCAAAGCAATTCCAGCACATCGTGATGTAGTGCTGGAACAGTAACTCAGGCGAAATAGGACCGTGTGAGAACGTTTCATTTGGGGCAGATGGCTGACACAAATTCAAGGAAACCAACCCCTTCCACAAAAGAAAAAAGGAGAAAGTCCAGTGTAAAATTTTAGCCAGCTTTGCATTGTACAAACGTGCTGTTGGTTGGTTATGTTCGTACTGCCCCTCGGACCTAAGCATGCTTTCAATGGTAGGCTGGATTATTTTCCTTTGTGGTGCAGCTGTCTTCTTGAACCCAGTTAGGCTCAACAACACACTTTTTTTTTATTGCAGTACTCGGTTGCCTTGATGTCTGAGCCTGACTCTGAGTATGACTCTTCTTACTACTGAGCAGGTGCACTGAGATGTTGCTGAGGATGTGGGTGTTACCACTACACTGCTGGGCACAGGGCTAGAAATGTCTCCCTCTTGTTCACCTTCCACCGCAATCATATCTTCTTCTACTTCTTCATCCCCACCAACAGCAATAGGTGCAGTTTTACTTTTTTGTAAGCGAAGTCGGTGAGCCTCCCACTGTATCATGAGGTGTTTTTTTTAGATTACTTGTTTTGCCTCCAGTACCATAGTTTGTACCAAGCTTACCCCGCCTAACAGCATCTTAACAAATTGAGCACATAGCAATGTTCAACTCTGTACTGCTGACCGAAAAGAAGTCCCAAACTGGGGAAGTGTACTTTCTGGTGCTGCTGGAGGTGCCACTTTTAATGCCAGATGAACTGGTGGGTGGTTGTAGAATTTGACTCTGTGCACTTACAGTACCACTACCTAATGAGGTGGTGGTTGAGCTGGATGTAGATGTAATTCCCTGCCAGGCCTTAGCAAATGCAAATTTGGAGCTGTGGGTGGTGTTACCTGTCTTGGTGGTATCCTTGCTACATCCCTCTCAGCGATTTTGAATAGACTAATAATGTTGGTCTCCATCTCCTCTGGGATTGGAGTGATGTCATGATGACTGTCTCGTCATTATCATCATCCCTGTCTCGTCATCATCATCATCCCCCTCTTCTACATCTACCTCCATAACTCTAAGGCTTTCTGGATCCTTCCTTTTCACTAGCCTTGTCTTGTGGTGTGCATCACTGTCAGACTGAGCTGGTGGATTTCAAGTGGCATCTAGATCATCAGAAGCGGAGCTTGAAGAAGTTGATGGACTAACCCTCCTTTTCCTTGTGGGGGATCTAGAAAACAATGGATCTTCTAAAAGAATAGCTTGCTCCTCTTCAGCTGCAGGAAGCTCGATTTCCTGAACTGCCCCTACTTCAAGAGGAACAACTACAACTTTGGGCTGTTTTTGTGGCTGTTGTTGCGTCTATTGTTGTTGCTATTGTTGCCCACTTATCTGCAGCGTTTCTGCCTGCGTTGATTGGGTACTACTTTGCGATAATGACATTTCAACATAACTGCTCATTACTATAGGGGCTATCTCTGCAACACGCATCTGCTTGGGCCAGGGTTGGTGGGGTGGGTTGGGCCCACTGATGCGGAGGTGCTGCTCCCAGCTTGGTCCCACTGGACACTGCTGGTGCCGGCGTAATTATTTTCCCAAAAAACAACAAGGGCAGAACACCAGTCTTGGCAAGTGCCACTTCCTTCTTCTGTTCCTTCTTCTCACTGGCAGCTTTCTTGGTAATGGAGGACCTGGTAACTTTCTTTGGGGCCATCTTCTTCAGATGTCAGCAGGACGCTGTTGTACAAGTTGCAGAGATGTCTGTGGCCACGCGTCATGTGACGTTGTGTGCAGCAGGACTTCTGTCTGGCAGTATAACGGGCGATGATGACACCTCCTCCTCTATATTTTTGTGCACCTAAAAGCAAAGAGGCCAGGAGAAGAACATCAGTGAAATGTTGCATTTGTTGTTGTGCTTCAATTATTACTAGTACAAATGAACACATATAATATATAACTTAGTGTGTGGTGGTCAAACTTGTTAGTGTTATATATTTTATTATATTATTACATTGTATTAACTCACTTTAAGTTATAAAAAAAAGATAACAGTGTGGCCATTTGTGAGACTTTGACAACAAGGGCTTTCATGGTATACTGTGTACACTCAGGAAGGATAGGAAAGAAGAAAAACAAAAACAAAAATACAAATGTAATGGAAGTGGAACCTGTGTGTTTGGCATTACATTATTTGCTCATCACGCCGTTCAGGGAGCTGCAGCTAGCAAAGGAGATGGTTGGAAGCAGTAAGACAAGAGGAACTTAGGAAAGACATGCAGGCCTATGGGAAAAGCACACTACCTCGCTTCAAAATGGCTGCCAGCCACATGGCCAGGCCCACAGCAACAAGAAGCCTAGGCCAAAAAGGAACAAAGGAAATACATGCAAGCCAATATGGCAAAAGCAGCACACTTATATAACTACCATGACAAAATGGCCACCAGCCACATGGACACTCACAGTCACAAGCAACAAGAAGGAGATCGGGAAAACAATGAACTGAAACAGGCCTATAATAGCCAGGCAAAGGAGGCTTGTTAAACGATACAGCTTTAATGCAATAAAATGTGAAAATGATAATCCATAGAGCTAAACAAGGTGTGCAAGGAAAGTACAGAAGACACAACACACAACACACACACAAAAAAGGAATTTATTGAACACACACCCAAAAACTGAATGGCCCAAAAAAATCACATTTGGCAATTCAATCCAATGCCATCCATGCCTTAAATGATGTTTTAAATAAATCCAACGCACACCAAAGGAACAGTTGTTTCATCATGCACCATCACTAGCTCTGAGCCTACTGGCAACCCACAATAACATTTTATTAAAAAATTATGAAAAGTATCAAAATTGTAGTTGCAGGAACTGCAATGCCCCAATCAAACAAACAACACCACCAACCTATTTATAAAATCTCAAATCCCAAAGTCCTCAAATTCAATGATACATAATGCAGCAGAGAGCCAGACTCAAAGAGTGATCCTTCCAGCTCCAAATCCAAATGGAAAAATGAACAGGGGATGGACAAAGCACTGGAAGTAGCCTGCTGGACAAGAACAGGAAGTTGGAGAATCTGTGGCACTTCCTTCATCTCCTCAATTTTTCTTTTTTTTAAATAGGACACCTTGCACAAAAGAGTACAGCCACATGTCAGTCTGAGGAGTTTTTATCATCCAAATCATCCTTTTAGAGAAGGTTTTATGCTACTCAAGATATTCTTCTTCTCCAGATCGTAAATTTTGCGCGTTTGGCATCGCAAGCTTCACCAAACTTCCGTTGGATGTCCGATGGTGCGTCTGAATGACGTGTTCCCGATCACACACTCCCCCGGTGTCTGGTAAGTTGCTACCGTGTGCACAAATCCGCATTTTTAAAGTGCAAACAAGGAAATTATTTCGCTATGCCATGGATCGTGCAATTTCCTGCCATTCCGCGTTCTCCACGGAATGCGGAATTGCAGAAATTCTGTAAATTCCATGAGCTGAGTGGATTTTACCGTTCAGGGTTAGTTTTGTCCATGGTTTCATGTCTTCCTTCTGAGCATTTTGAAGCCAGATGTCACATCCTGCTTGGCAGGGAGTATATGTTGTACATTTAAAATTAATTTACTTAATCATGGGTTTAGCAGTCAGGGTCAATATCCTGAGGGAGCATCACAAGAGACTCAGCTCAGAGAAAAATCTGAGCAAACACACCAGGAGGTGACTCGGCAACAATATTTAGTTGGATATTTTTATGAGTCTTGAAATTTGAAGGCTAGGTGGAGAGTGTTAGCTTTACATTATGCATAGAGCGTTGTATGTTTTAATGATGTCAGATGCTGTGTGAAATTATCCAAACCACTAAACACAGACATGTCTTAAAAAGATTAAGATTCAGACACTAAATACAGTCAACATTTCCCACTGGGACATGTATTCCCTCAGGCCTGAGCAGGTAGACCAAAGGTTGCAGTGTTTAGATCATGCTTGAATAGGTTTTAGGCCTTGATGTTAAAACTTGTTGTATAATTTAATCTGTGACAGTAGTAAGTGAAGGGCCAAAACCGGCAATCCTCATGCAGGTGGTGGGTGCAGACAGGGGAGAGCACAAGGAAGGTATTTTTGGTTTATGTATTTATATAGTAGTATTTTTACAGGCACAAAGTGACGTTGAAGTCAACTGAGCAACCATCATGCTTCCAATTGTCTGCTTGTTTTATGTTTCATTGTCAGTAGAGATTGTCAAGTATTCCACAAAGCTGGAAGCAGGTAGAGGAAGTACATAGTATCTCCTTGTTGTGTTTTACTGCTGCCAGATGGAGCAGGAATACCTGTAAACAACATGGTGGTGCATGTTGCTGTCCAAATGTTTGACCCCAGTAACATTTTATTGAATGTGTTGAATTTTGAAATGTCCCTGCATACTTATCAGCATATGATATCTCAGGCCCCTTCATATGACTAGGCGAAGGATAACATTTCCAATTAATAAGGTCTCACACAAATCAATTTGTAACCTTTCCACATAATTTTCAAGCGGGCATGTATAAGGTTTCGTCTCCAACTTCTCCAAGTACATATTACATACTTCATAATGAACACTACTCCTATCTTCCCTATGTATTCTAGAAATCACATCAATTTCAACATATGTCCTTTTCTTTAGACCTAACAACCAGTTTTAAAATTGTGATGCAAGTTGGGCCTTCAAAGAAATGAATATATGGTGCTTCACCAATACTAGCGTTAACTCCGCAAAACCACATTCACGTTTAGTCTTTTGTGTGTAAGTAAGGTTTTGCCTCCTTAGAAATCAGTTAACTCAGTCACATCTGTGAGTACCTCATGCCATGTAATGAAAATATTTGAATTGAGTGTACTTCTGCCCAGTATTTTGTGGCCACTGCTCAAACACTATACTAGCATTTGACCCATTTCTCTTCCAAAAGTTCAAGATTTAGTCAGGTTCTCCACCATATCTTAAGAAGTTTCATTTAGCTATCTTGCAAAATTAGTAATGCAGCATAATAAGATGTGTTCACTCTACATCCATACACATGTGCCCATGCTACCCACGATGCTGAAGAGATATTGGGGGTTAGATGGATACAACATCCCATATCAAGGAAACTGGCCTGTGAGTTTATTATAATAGAAAACAGCTGGGAACCATGTTATTTGTCTCACACAAGTCATCAAAAGACAACAATGTTCCCATTATCGAAAGGTCTCCCCTGAATGGATTTATTCCTCTTTCCAAGGACCGACATGATGGTCTATTTTTAACCTATAGTAATCAGGCAATTATATACATGCACTTGCAGATAATCAATAGTATCAAATCACCACTAATTGGGATTGTATCCCAGAATCCTTAATCAGAGGAGCAGGCCCAACTTACCCCAATTTATTTTCAGTCTAGAGATCCTTCCAAACTCATTGAGAAATTGTACTAATAACTCTAAATTGATGGCATTGATGCACAGATAAACTAACACATCATCATCTATGTTCCCAGCAGATTGCGCGCCTGCGCGCCCACGCACTTCTTTCAGCCCGAGTAGTGTCCTATGTGAAGCGCGAACACAGCAGATTGCCTGAGAGAGTGGTTTCGTCGCCGGAAGTGCCAGGTAAGTTTCCTTTTAATAGCAGCCTGTCCACTCATTCAGCAACAAGAAGCTCCTGCACTTGCTGCATTTGTTTTCTTAATGGAGCGCAGCTGGGGGCTGATTGTGAGCCATTGTTGGAAATATTTCTGCTAATTACAGTGCATGACAGTGCTGCGATTAACAGGAATACTTTCACAAAGGCCCAGAAACAGCCCGTAGGGGAACTCTATTAAGAAATGAAATGCAGCAAGTTTACAATCACAGCGTGTGTTTTGCACTTGATGCATGTCTTATGGAGCGCGGCTGTGGGCTGTTTCTGGACCTTTGTGAAAGTATTCCTGTTATTTGCAGAACTGTCATCTGCTGCAATTAACAGAAATATTTTCACAAAGGCCCACAATGAGCCCCTAGCCACACTCCATTACCCAAGCAGTACCAGATCCCTGAAGTGTGTCACACGTAACAGAAAAACAGGTTAACTTAATGAACTCTATAGTTTAGATGGTGGGACTAAAACTGCACTCTAGCAATGTGACCATCCTCTGGGAGGGCTTTGCAGTCTTAAGAGCCCTGTGTTGTGTATTTTGCCCAACAGCTCATTGTCAATGCTCCAGGACTTCAGCATATGAAGCACCTCCTGCAGTGCCTTCTGAGTTGTGGAACGGGGATCTGTCACTATTCACTATTTTGCACGATCTTCTTTCCTTTGTCACCGCTCCACTTCCAAACCATAGGCTCTTTCAGGCTTGTGCATGTTAAGGAGGACTTGCCGGCTTCAGTGCAAAGCCCAGAGATTTGGTTTGTGTCGGGCCACCATCTCCAGATTGCCATTACCATTACCAGAATGTAAGACTCTCCTACACACAGGGGCACAGGGGTCGAAGCTGGCATTGGGTGGAAGGGTGGAAGCTGGCATTGGGACCAGTGGGTGGAAGCTGGCATTGGGCCAGTGGGTAGAAGCTGGCCTTTGATGGAGAGAGGGAAGCGGGCATTGGTCCAGTGGGTGAAAGCTGGCCTTCGGTGAAGGGTTGGAAGCTAGCTTTGGGTGAAGGGGTGGAAGCTGTCTTTCGGACCAGTGGGTGGAAACTCGCCTTCAGTGGAGGGTTGGAAGCTGGCATTGGGTGGAGGGGTGGAAGCTGGCATTCGGACCAGTGGGGGAAACTGGCCTTCGATGGAGAGAAAGAAGCTGGCATTGGACCAATGCGTGTAAATTGGCATAGAACGGAGGTGTAGGAGGCAGGTCTTGACTGGAGAGGTGGGGTCTAGGAATAGGTGGAAGGTTGGAAATTGGGTTTGGACAGAGGGACGATGACGGACAATTAGTGGAAAGGACATTGGGTTCTGTGGCAAGGAGGCTGAGCAAAGGCAGAAGAAGGTGGGTTAAACTTCAACATAGAAGTAGGGATCTGTGTCTGAGTCGGTAAGTGTAGGTTGGGAGTTGGCACTGTGCAGGTATGTGGGATCAGATGTGGGACATAGATAGATTAATGAAAGATGAGAGTAGGTTGAGGCAGGAAACATGAGGCATGATGGACTCTGAGCATGTGAGGACAGGGGGGAAGCCAGGCATAGGAGGAGGCATGGACATGTGAAGGTGCTTAGGGCAATGGGTGAGTGCTGGTTATGCGCAGTGTACTGGCGGGTGGATATAGGGGAGAGGGTGTAGCCTTACGGCTAGAGCGATCAACCTCAAAGCTCAGGAACGGGGTTCGAGTCTCAGCAACGACGCTCAACATCTTGTGATACTGGGCAAATCACTTAATCTCCCCGTGCCTAAGAAAAACAAATGTATCTTTCTGTAAAAAAATTGGTGCTATGTAAAGCGCTCTGATACCCGATATCTTCGGGTCTATTTCGCGCTATATAAAACTCTACAAATAAAAAATAAATAAACTTAACAGAAAAACATGCATCAAGTTTAAAAGCACAACGTGTAGAACAAACATCGTGCTTTAGAACTTGCTGCATTTCTTTTTGGAAGAAGTATAAATAAATAAATAAGTGGCCCCACATCAGAGATCCTCAAGGCCCACATTTCTTGTAGCTCCTTAAAACCCCAAGAACAAGAGACATCTGTATTTGGCTCATTCATATCTTTTGGTTATGGGAGGTACAAGGGTTGGTTTTAATATCGTTTAACGCCTTAACGGTGGTCGCGATTTTGCGGAAGCGTGGCACTTCTGCAAAACGGGCAGGGGGCCGCATCGGCCATTGGCCGACGGCAGCACTGGGGAGGTAGTGTTGCCGTCGGCCAATGGCACGGAATGGGTTAAATTAGAAAATAATACATGAAACAGTTTTGTCCTGGGCTATCAGGAAACATCTTTGATGTACAAAACTGAGAATGTCTTGATGTTTTAATCGAATCGAATGTTCTTTAGTGTTAGTGTCCCTTGAATCACCACACTGGTGGTATTTTGTGTGTGGAATCACCATGCTGGTAATGGTTTGCATATATGCTCACACAGTTGACGTCTTGCACATGGGGTTTCCCCAGTGCTTTGTTGAGCCTTAGATCATCTTAATGATTTTTTACATACATGAGATCATTACAGTCCAAACATTTTTTTGAAAGTGTCCAGCACTATTGTGATATTTTGTGCAAATGATGTGCAGTTATTGGCTGGCATTATCATAGGTGGCAGTATTCTGTACATGGGCAAATCATAATGTTCATATGTAGTGCTTGAAAGTTTTACGATGGTGATATTTTGCATCTGGGATTATTCCAGTATGCTATCAACCCAGATGTGGTGTTTTGTGTCTAGGAATATTGCATTAGGAATGTTATGTGCAATTGGTAATCCCAGTAGTGACATGTAGTGTATGCGGCTGTTTAGTTTTGATGTGTATGTCAGATCTTCCTGTGGTGGTGGTTTGTACCTGGGAGCATTACATTGTTGTTTTGTGCATATGCGCGTTGTCATAGTGCCGATATTGTGTTTTGGAACATTACATTGAAGATATGTTTGCCCTTGATTTTTTGTGCCCGAGATCGACACAAAAGTGGTACATTATGCCTGATGTACCCACCTCTGTGATGTATGCCTGCTAGCTCTACATAGTTATGGTGAATGTTTTGAGTATTTCCACAACAGTTCCCAGATCTTAAACTGAAGAATAACCCTAACCAGAGCTGAACCAAATTCGAACCTTAACTCTACCATTCACTTAAACCAAACACTGCCCCTTAACTAAGCACACATAGCAATGCTCCTTACGCTAACGTTTAGTCTGGTACTTACTACTTTCAGTGTTGAAACATTCTCAGGAATGGTAATCTCAGTCCGTATACAATCATTTATATAATTAATGGATTCTGAGAAGTCAACCGTATCATTTAAAAAGGAAGTCAAAGTGCTACTAATGAACACGTTCTTGCTCTAAGGATCATGTACTTTAGTAGCCTACCACATTAGCCCTAATTTGCTGTACCATGTAAAGTATTAGACTTCTATGATCATGTATATTTTGTGTGCGGCTTGGTCCCTATGGTGGCTTCTTGCCTCATTTTGGGACCCACCACATCCTGTTTCACTCTTGATTTTGTTGTTGGTTTGCCATTTCTTCCTCCCTTACCACTTGTAAAGCGCTCTGATACCGTCTAGGGTCATGTTAGTGCTATATAGAACTTTATAAATTAAATAAATGCCCTATCTATAACAAAGTAGGTGAAGTGAGGATGTCAAAATTTATGAATGTAGAGGTGCTCGCCAAGACCAAGACCACTGTCACGCAGCTGCAAGACCATTGCCAAGTAGCACTAGAATAGCTGAAATAGCAGCCGCAGGTGGGACAGCTTGAAAGCACATGGGTTTCAGTGTCTGACCCATGTGAGGTGACATGTTATCTGTTATAATGATGCTTGTATACATGTATGAAACTGATGTAGCTGGACCACCAAGCAAAGTACATTTTGTGCTCAATCATAAAGCACATTGATGTAAAAGAAAAATTCTTTAATGTAAAGAGTTTAACCTGAAGTCTTTTTTATAACACATAGCCCTTTTTTAATCTGTTTTTTTCCAAACCTTTCCACGTCAACTTTCCAATTGGCTCCTGTTAACTGTCATTTCGAAATCGTTGCTTTTCATTCGTGAATAGGCTTAGTAGTCCCTCCTTGGTACCGCCTTGTCTGCATTTGTATCTTCCCATATCGACTGGACTTTTCACTTGTGTTGTTACATGGTCTGCTTTATCTAGTGGGTGAGCACTGTCTTCTTTAATGATCTTCCCTATTCCACCTTCGATGTTGCAACACGCCTCCACCTTTTATATCATGTCATTTACTCATGTATGTTTTCATTTCCAGTGCAGTCAGTTTTAACTATAGCAGCTACGCCTACTTATTTAATTGACAGCCCTGTCCACTTTCACTTTAGCAGCTGCACTTATTTATATTTTTATATTTATATTTTTTATTTACAACGCTGGCCGCTTTCACGTTAGCAGCTGCACTTATATATTTATTTAATTCACAGCACGACCGCTTTCACTTCAGCCGACGCGCTACAAAATCTTTCTTTATTTATTTTTATTACACTTTATGTAAAAACACCCCATAGGCATTTTCACTTTAATGTTCTTTCTTTAGATGCTGCGCCCACACACGCGGACTGGTTCCTGGCGCACATAGCCTTGGCTGCAGCGCACAAAGACCTTACAGTGCCGCACACAGAGGAAAAAAATTAGAGGGAACATTGATCATCATCATTTATAGAGAAATTGTATGCCAACCTTTAATCCACATTCAGAGGCTATTGATATACAACAAGCAGACCAATGACTACAGCGGACAAACATGTCTAGTACCACTCACTTTTGAGAAGCTCTTAGAAATCATCCGAACCGTGCAAACCATTGCCAGTCTTTCTGAATAAAATAAATTCATCAAATCTAGGGGCTCAGGGACACTACCCGTCCTACGTAACACTTCTAGTAGGTGATGCACCTAGGATATCAGATACAGTCCCATTGCCCCTAGAGACACCCAATGCTCAGTTTCCATCTGCCTAGCCAACCCTCCAAAAATGTAAAAGCCTCCCTATATTGAGGAAAGTGTTGCTGCTCAAAATAAAGCTTTTGTGATTTGCCTACAGCAATGATTGTGTAACATGCATCAAAAGATATGCTAAATTCTTCCCAAACACTTTCTAGAATATCTAAGGACAAATGGCGAAAAGAGGCTACATACACAGGATCACTCCCTCTTTTCAGAAGGCCTAGCATGAAGGCCTCTCTTGTGCATGTGATAAGTGATCCGTGGTTCTAGCTACCTTTGTAAACCTTGTAAACGGATAACAATCGGGGTATCAGGCATGTGGCAAATGCAGTGTCAAAGTCAACAGGTAGACCATTCACGCCTGGAGTTTAACCTCTCACAATTTCTTTCAGTGACGGTTGTATAACTTCTTCCAAGTCTATCCTCGATTTCAAGACTCTGTAGCAGATTAATTCTAAGTAACGTAATCCTTCTTGAATACCCCTCAAACATTGCTTTCTTCCCTCTCAGAGGGACATCATAGAGCAAAGTGTATTAATCTCAAGAGAATGTGTTAGTTTCTTCCTGTGTATCTACTATGTCTTCCAGTTGCAGGCACATAGAGCCTGTGGGGGTGTTTGATTGTTAAGATCCCAAAAGCCATGCAAGGAACCTAGCTGCGTTTTTCACTCTCTGCCAGCTGGTGAACTACATATTCCATATAATCATTTTGACACAACTTGTCAAGTAATTCCTCATAAATCATTCAACATTTTTAAAGTCTTTGTGTCAGGCGGGATTGAGTGGCAATTGTACTTCTTGGTCCTCAATACCAACCTTCATCTCCCTTATGTCTCTCAGTAGAGACCTTTTCAATCCATATGCTGTCCTAAGACACAGGGGCATATTACCAAGGGGGGCGATAGACAATGATAGCCGATTTTGCGGCCGTTTTCGGCCGCTAACCGACGATAATTCTATCGCCCCATTAGCAAGCTGTCGCTAACTGATGTTAGCGACAGCTTTTAGGCGATAGCGAGCGGTTTGGGGCCCGCTTTGCATGTCAGCGATGTTTATCGCTAATGACATGCAAAGTGGGCGTACCCAACCCGTTAGCGACTGAAAGCAGTCGATAACGTCGCTATCGCCTATTAACAAGGTAGGCGTAGTGCTGGAAACATTTGTGCTAAGCGCGAATTTCTCCAAAAGCTAACGCCTGCTCAGACCAGTTCTTAGCCATGTTATCCAATGGGAGGTGGATAACATGGCTAAGAACATTTTGTCGCTAATGCGTGAATATCACTGTATTCTCAGCGATATTCACGCTATCGCCGGAAAAATTATCGCTTTGGAGATAAACCTTGCTAATAGCAAGTTATCTCAGCGATAATTTCCGGCGATGCTTAGCGATAAAAAATTCGTTGCTAAGCCTAGTTATCGATAAATATCGCTAATCATTGGTAATATGCCCCTGAGTGTTCTATAACCTCTCGATGCAATAATCAAGATGCCTCTGATACCTGGTCATCCACAGCCCTTTAGTTGAATTTTTTAGTGGCCTCCATATAATAGGCCCCCAGTAATGGTGAATTGCACCTGTCCAGGTAGATGGCAGGGATACAGCTGACATCCTGGCCAATGATACATGGGGCATGTATGGGCAGGGACTGAGTCAACATCTCCAAAATGATGCAAGGCTGGCGTTGGATGCATAAACTGCTATTATTGACGCTGGATTTCTATTGAGCACTCCCTGGACATCTATATAACTGCCTTTTAAAGTCTACCAGGGAATTATGAATTGTGAAGGGGACCCCTGGAGCAACCCAACACGCCCCTTCCGATCCATGAATATGTCATGCCAACAGTGGTGCCACACCATTTCTTATGGAGGATAACCAGCTCAAGAGCATTCTTGCAGGCATGCAAATGTATTTTTGTACATTTGGGGTAAGCATAGATTTAGTACCTTTTCACATGTAGCCATACCTGTGTATTCTAAATCAGCTTATTCTATTTCACATTTGCAATTGTGATTTTAATGTCAAGTGATGCCTGACAAGGAAGCCCCAAAATGGGAGGAAATCTCATGCCCAACATTCCTACACACTCATAATATTATTACGTCAGCAGTAGCAATAGTCTGTCTTGGTATAAACTTGCAACTCTCTCTCTTTGGGTAAGAAATATATAAATATATAAATCACCAACCAATAACATAATACTTTTGTTGTAAATAGAAGCCTGGAGCCTGGTATAATTTAGGTCGTTTTATTCAAGATAGATTTCATGTCAAGCCTTCAAGATGCTAATATAAAAGACCCACCAGGAGTGACCAGCTTGTCACTCAGCCTGCCTGGTTCCAACTGCCAGTTGTCACCAGGCTAAGCCCCAAACACTCCATGATGTCACCAAAGGTTCTAGTGGTGACATCATGTGAATGACAATGAAATCCCATAGGTAGAAAAGAGACAGGCTAAATACAACAACTTTACATTTTAACCAACCTTTCCATCGCAGAATCTGGGAAACATCAAATTGCAACATATGCATAGTTGTTTTTTTGTGAAAATGAGTCTGCCAACTCAAAGCACTTTGCACATCTCAGAACCAATCTGTTATGGGTTTACACCTTACATCTCTCCCCTTCCCGGACATCTTCCTCATGCCAACAGATTTAAAGAGATGTCCGCCATCATTGGGCTGAGGGCCCGTCCCTCCCTCAACTCCTGTGTGATGTCCCAGGGGCATCTCATCCTCCATGCCTTCAACCTTCTGGATGTCAGGAAGGAGAGTTCCTGGTAGAGCTGACCTGAAGTTTAAGTACAGCCACGTCAGCCCCCACTTCCTTGGGCCACTTATACCTTGATGATCTTGCTCTGTATTTTCCTGCCTTGCCATTGTCTGTTCTGCTGCACTGACCTGCCTTCTTTGCCCCTTGGGCAAGAGTCTTTTTTTGGGGCGGAATGTTTCGCCCATTGCCAAGGGGGGCAGAAGCCACTAGACCATTAGGGAAAGTTTGTGTGTGAAATGTAGTTTGGCTAAAGGTCTGCATTTTATGTCATCATTTGTGATCATAATTATTTTTTTATTTTTTATTTTAGTGCCTAATTTTTGTTTTACATTGCACTGGTAAAGCTGTGTAGTTGAAAGCATTTGGTAAAGTAACTGTTATACTGTTTACTCCAAATGAGAATCAATGACCTGCATGAATGTGTTTTTTGGAAATGCTTTAATAATAGCAGCCTATTTAGCTTCTGTTTGAATGTGTGTGAAATGTTCATTGTATTTGTGTCTTGCCTTTTGTTTTCTCATTGGTGCTTGCTGTGTCTGTGCAGATTAGGTACTGGTGAGTCTAGCGGTCTCTGGCAAGTGAGTGGTTAGATTTATTTGACAGTATATAGGTCTGTGTGTGCTTTGTATTTATTGACTTTACCTTGCAACAGGTGTATGTCATTTGTTTTTTTGTTTTATGAGTCTACACTTTGTTGATTGCTATTTGTATACAGTGCTGGGTACAATATTGTTGTTTTGTTTTGCATAATAAATCAGAATATCACACAAAGCATGAATACACAATACACAGTACAGGGCATTCCATATTGGCAGTGTAGGGCAGCTATACACACACACTGGCTGTCTGGAAGAGTCTGTTACTGGGTTGAAGCAGCCTGGGTGCAAAAGGGAACAGGATCACTGTTACATTTCTCATGGTTGCGAACAATAGAAAGCCACTGTACAATTTTCAAGGCTCTTTCTCTGGTCTTCCAGACAACGGACTCCTACCCTCTGTGACTCCTTCCACCCCCAGACCGTAGTATTTTATCCAGGGGGCCCATATTTTCCGGAACTTCCTAGGACAGCCCCAGGCCTTAAATGTCACGTGTTCTGCCACCATGTATAAGTCAAGACTAGCCCTCCATTTGTTAAGGTTGGGTATTTGCAGGCCCCCCAATATATAGCAATGTCTTGTTTGGCTACTACCAGCCCCAAGTTGGCTAGCACCAGTTTGCACCTCGGGATGTCTACATCTGTCGAAATTCCCAACAAAAGAAACATTGGCTCCAGTTCTATCTGGACCTCCAGTATACTATTAAACTCTGCCACAATCTTTCCCCAGCATACCTGTATCTCATTGCACTCCGAAGGGGTATGTATGAACGTCTCGTGTTCTGTGTGGCAGCAAATGCATAACGGGCTCTCAGCTCTCCCTGTTGTATGCAATTTGGCTCTATCAAAATAAGTGTGGTGAAGTATTTTGTATTGAATGAGAGGCAACCTCAATTTGATTGCTACTTTTCGTGGATGCATGAGTGCGGCCTCCCAATCAATATCATCCAACACCCCAGTGGTCCTTTCCCATTTTGCTCGGAGTGGACCTAATGTATCGGGCATATTATTAAGTAATGTTCTGTAAGTAAACAAAATAGCCTTAGCCGGGATTTCCTCCTGAAGGAGGCGACCCTCCAGCAGGGCATATTCCGGTAGTGCCTACCCATCAAGCCCATCCACAACCCACGCATGCTTCAAACAGAGGTATGCCTATGTCTGAGTGTCCTGAGGCTGATATCTGGCTTGAAGGGTACTGTAAGATGCCAACACACCATGTTCCAGGACAGCGCATATTTTAGAAATGCCTATCAGGTCCCACTGCCTGAAACCACTCAGCTTTCCAATCTCTTTTAGTCTAGTCCCTTCCCACAATGGGGTTTCTCTGGTACATTTGTGATCCCACTTCAGTTGTCGCTCGCCTTTCTTCCATGCCTCCAGCATCCTCTGGTTTGCTTGGAGCAATCTACTACACCCCGTTCCTGCGTAGATATAATGAAGATAAGTATTGTCTCCAAACTGTAGCATTTCAAGCCTATAAATCGGGTGATCCCCGGGTGCATGGATCCATTCGTTAATGGCGATAAGATGGGCCACTCTATAATACTGCCTAAGGTCTGGCAAAGCCAAACCCCCATTGTATGGATTCCTCTGCAATGTTGGGAGCGTGATGCACAGATGAGCCCCATCCCAGATGAGTAGGCGCCATTCACTGTCAATACTGTTAAACATCGTGTCGGGAACATTAACGTAGGTGTTTTGCTCTACATAGAGCAATTGCCGGTGCGTTACCATTTTGTACAGGGCAGCCCTTCCAACAATAGTCAAGGGAAGTCTCCTCCATCTCTTAACGTCCTCTTGAAAGTTTAAGAATACCCGCCTAATGTTATGAACTAGGCTAGTCGCTGCATCCATGGTGATATTGAGACCAAGGTAAGTAAATCCCTCCGTTGTCCAAAGCAGGGAGCCAGGAATCCCCTGTGGTACCACCACCCCCCTCACCGGCTAAAGGGTAGATTTAGTCCAGCTAATCCTATACCCTGCATGTCACCCATAGTCTTCAACATGCCATAGGATTTGAGGGAGCGTTTCTGTCGGGTTGGTCACATATAGTAAAATGTCATCCGCGTATAAAGATAAGCGTTCTTCGTCTATCAGTCGGGAATCGTCTACAAAACCACCCAAACCTGGGAAGGCCCTGACGACACTCGCCAGGGGTTCCAGTATAAGGGCGAACGATAAGGGCGAGAGTGGACATCCCTGCCTAGCCCCCCTCTGGACCGGCCAGGTCCCAGAAAGAGTTCCATTGACCCTGATCTTGGCTGCCAGTGCATTGTACAGTAGCGCCACCTAGTCCCTAAAACCCGGGCCAAATCCAAATTTCTCTGGAGTGTGTCTCATAAAGGGCCAGTGGATGGTGTCAAATGCTTTTTTAGCGTCCAAAGAAAGATGAGCCTCCTCTCAATCTTGAACCACATCCATCTAGTTGGCCACGCGCCGTAAATTGTAGCTTGTGGCTCTTTTCTGCATGAAGCGAGACTGGTGTACGTGTACCAGTGAGGTAATAACAGATAAAAGACGTGCCGCCAGAATTGTGGCTAGGATCTTGGTTTCTACATTTAGCAGTGAGATGGGGCGGTAGGACCCACACTCATCCGGGGTTTCCCCATTTTATGAATCACCACCAGTGTTACTAATCTGAGATCTGCCGGTAGTATCCCGCACTCTTTAGAGGCAGTGAACATCCTGAACCAATCCTGGGCCAACCGCTTTAAAGAATTCCCCCAGGAGACCATTCAGACCTGGGGTTTTCCCTGTTTTCAGCCGACCGATGGCTTCTGAGACCTCCGCCAGAGTGATATCTTAATCTAACCTGTCTCACTCATTTGTGCCCAGGCAGGGGAGCTTGACCCGTTCAAGATTTTGGGTTTTTTGTGCCTCACTTGCATAGGGCTGGGCTGCATAAAGTATTGAATAGTATTGGGCATAGCCCCCCCATGATATCCTGAGGTACTGTATAGAGTTTGCCATGTTTCCTGATAGACGCAACTCACCTCGACTCTTGTTCCTTCCTGCCCAGCCACGCTAGCAATTTGCCCGCTCGGTCCCGGTCTTATACAGTCTATGTTGGACTGCAAGTTGGTAAGCCTGTGCCTCTTTGGAGACCAGTGCCTGGTATTCCCTTTTAGTAATGTCAATTTGACAAAGAGTGTGCTCACTTAATATGGGAGCGCCCACATTTTCAAGGTCTATCAGCTTGTTTTCCGGCTCAAAGATCATTTAAAGCTCTGGCCATTTTTTATGGGCGATAATGATTTGGGCTCTGTCGCATAGCACAGTCTTGAAAGCTTCCCACAGGGTGACCACCAATTGCACTGAACCTTCATTTTCTTAAAAGTAGAGTTCGGTGTCTACTCTAATTTCTTTAGCCTCCGTTTCATCCTTCAGTGCCCATGTGTTCAGTCTCTATGTTGTGCCCTGACTTCTCCGTCTCCCACCCACCCGGAGATAAAGTGGCGAGTGGTCCGAGATTCCCTTGTCAGGTATTCCATCTCCTCAACCAAGTCAATCTCACCAGCTGGGGCAAAGAGGTAGTCCAACCTTAAAAACACCCTGTGCGTCCCAGAAATATATGAGTATGCATTTGTGGAGGGATGATGGTGCCTCCAGAGGTCTGTGAGCCCCAAGGCCACTAGAAACCGAGCCAGCACAGTAGGTTTGCATGGCCCAGGTCGCATTAGTATACAATCCAAGGAGGGGGCACACATGTCATTGAAGTCGCCTCCAATAAGGTGTCTAGGGGGCCCCGATTGTAACAGAATGTCAGACAACTTGTCCAGCGTACATTGCTGAACATGTGGGGGAGCATAAACACTAATATTGAACCAGGGAGTGGGATTTCAGATACCCTGGACCGCCACATACGTGCCGTCAGGGTCCTCCCATGGCTGAGTGACCCAAGAGGGGGGTGATTTTTTTATGAGTATTGCCACTCCCTGCAAACCTCGGGTAAAAACCGCATGTGCCAGGGTAATATATTGCCCCCTACACAGGAAAGAACAGTGTGGCCCCACAGTATGTGTTTTCTGTAGTAGTATGATGTCCGTTTAAGCCTTTTAGGATAGTTTGAAACTAACCCTCTCTTGATTTTTTCCCTAGTCCATTGACGTTCCACGTCGACACCGAGTACCCACCGATAGCCATTGCATAAAAAAACCGTAATGTCCCACCCCCACCCTTGTCCCCAAGCACCACCCATACCATACTAGTAAGTAAAGTAGTTTATTGTGTTGATTATTTAAAATCTTACAATATTACACATCTAGAAAAAAAGAAAACAGTAAAAGCTATATTCAAGTATAAAACACTTAAAATACCAATACATCAGTTTCGTAGTCAGTTACATATTAAAAATAATTATACTCCTAATTTCCTTTTGACTGTCATTAAAAACTTTACAAAAGTTGCATTCAAGATTATATCATTCGAGTGCAGGCACCTAATCAGGGCCTGCCTGCATGTCCTTATGCCTCGTACGTTAAATGGAAGCTTAAGCAATGTTCTTCTCTCCTGCAAGAGTTCTGGGCAAATACACAATAGATGGAGAATGTTCTCTTCACCATTATTACACAGTCTGCATAGCGTTTGGGTTTCCACTCTCTCCCACGGTGGAAGATGACACAGGCCTGGCATTGTTCCAAATCTTGCTTTAAGGAGCACCTGTTTGTTTTTTTCCGTCCAGGGTGTTTCCAGATATTGTTGAATTTCCTTTTTTTATAGCCATTTATTATTGTCCAGGCATGTTTTCTCTTTGTAAGGATAGCTTTATCATTTACAATGGATAGTTGGTTTGCAGTTTTATTAATTATTTTCTTAAACGAAGCCTTGGTTATATTATTTTCCCAAATAGACGTGACTGCAAACTCCCTTATTGCTTCCATAAGATAGTACCATGCAGTAGAGTTTGTGTTGTTATTTATTTCTCTCCATATTAGCTGCGATATCTCATTTTCGTGGTCATTTTTTATTCGATTCCATACTTTTATGAAGTGTCCTTACCTTGCATAGTGTTGATTGGTTAATCCAAACTCCAACCTTATTTGTGCAGAAGACGCATTCGCTGGGAGATGGAATAGGGCCCGATATGCTCTGGTTATGGCTTTGTTCAGAGTTTCAGAATCCTTACCCATTGCCGCTTCGCTACCATATGTGATAGTTGGTAGGAGTCTTGCTCCTATAATACTCAGGAGAGGGCCATAGGTTAGGGTGAGAAGTGACTTCTGTACAGTTCTGAAAGCTCCTGTTAATGCATTAGTCTTCCTTTCAATGTCCTTTTTTTGCAGCTGGTAGTTACCCTTCTCATCAAATAACACACCCAAGTATTTATATACCTCTACTTGTTCTAGTTGGGTGTTGTCCATGAACCATTTACTTTTGTATCTTATCTTGTTATTTTTGGTCACTACCATGATCTTAGTTTTTGTCTGGTTTATCACCATCCCATTGTCCTTTGCGTACATGTGGGTCCGACTGATTAGGCGCTGTAGTCCCACTTTCGTGTGGCTCAATAGTATGACATCGTCCGCATACAGCAAGTTAGTGAGACGCTTATCAGCTAATTTCGGGGGGTGAGCATTTTCATCGTCCAGTATTGCAGTTAAATTTGCAAGAAACAGATTAAAGAGAAGGGGGGCTAAAACACAGCCTTGTTTTAGGCCTTCATTTGCTGGAATCTCCTTAGAAATCGTTTGTCCATCCCCCATCCTCACACTCACCCATGTCTTCGTATATAAAAGACGAATCAGCTTTAGTAGGGCAGCTGGAATTTTCATTTTCTCTAGTTTGTTCCACAATACATTTCTTTTGACTCAGTCAAATGCAGATTTAAAGTCTATGAAACATAGGTTCAGGGGTTGGTTCACTCTGTTTGACTTATCCATAACCATAGCTAAAACCAGTATATTTGTTGTTGTCCCCAATCCTTGTTCGGTTTAAAGGCAGTATCTTGTTTTAACTAACCCATTCGGCTAAATTAGTCAACAGAATTCTGGCAAACAACTTGGCGTCCGTGTCTTGCAGAGTAATCAGCCTGTAGTTTTCTGCAAGCGCCCAGTTTCCTTTTTTGAAGATTGGGGTTATTAACGATCCTCGCCATGACTTGGGTACGGCTCCTTTTAGAATTACTTCTCTATATAGTTTCTCTAAGTGTGTCGCCCACAGTTTTGGAATTTCTTTATAGAGTGCAAACGGTATCCCATTTGGTCCGGGAGCACCGTTCTTTTGTTCTTTTATTAATTTGATTATCCCTTCTTTTTCTATTTGTATTGGTGTGTCCGTAGGGTTGTCATGAAGAGAAGTTTCCGTGTCAGTGTCGTTTTTGCACCTGTGTTGCTTTTCGCTAACCATGACTGTGTATTATCCTGGTTTAGGTGTTTCCTCAGAAAAGTCTCCCATTCCTGCTCGGTTAATGGTGATGAAACCACATGCTTATTTGGTCTAGCAAGACCGTTGATGATTTTCCAGAATTCTCTTGGATTCTTTTGCTTGCTGGCATGGAATACTTTTGCCCAAGTTGCCTGTTTTGCTTGATTTTTCTCGCTCCATATTAGTTTCTTCAAATTTTGATTCAGTAGCTTCAATTTGCCCAGGTTTTCTGCTTTTACCCCAGGTTTCTTCATTAACCTAATGCTCCTATTTCGGTCTTTTTTCAACTTCATTATTGTGTATGGAAGGTTTATATAGTTTTCCTTGTCCCTGTTCACTTCTTTCCACTTTGGGTTCTTTTTTGTTTGTATTCGATTTTGCGTTTTGATCAACATCCCAGTGAAGTTTTCCCAGTAATCTATCCCTGTTTCTGATGTTGTGACTTTAAAGCATGCTTCCACAAGACTTTCCACCTGTTCATTCGTTTCTTCTTTATTTCCAACATTCCAGAACAGTTGTTTATAGTTAGTTGTTCCAATGCACCCCCCGACAGTCTGGTAAGCTTTGTTTGTATTTGTTCCAATGTTCATTATAATTATCTGCTGGGCGTGATCACTTTCAGTTACTTTCTTTAATTGATACGAGCTAATGCTATGAAACATGTATAATGAGGTCATGGTGTAATCAATCCTGGACTGTGAGTTATACCCAAAATCACTATATGCTGGAGGCACATCCGTTTTTATTCTACCGTTAAGAATTCGAAGACCCATCGATTCCATGTCCTTAACGAATTTTTTACCAATTCTGTTCGAAGTGGAATTAGTTTCTTTCCCTAAGTCCTGCTGGGGAATTAGCCATTGGTGGTTTTGCGATTGCGTTCTATCATCTCTTGTGTGGGCGGACATTAGATTAAGATTAAAATCCCCAGTAATCAAAAAGTCTGCTATAGGATCCTCCAACATTTTATTAATTAGGACATTGTTCAAGGTTCTACAAGTTGTCTCCCTACTCAAATGGGTAGGCAATATATACACATTAATCAAATATAAAGATTTAGATTTTTGGTTATGTATTTTATAGTTCAGTTTAACTATTAGAATGTTCATACTATCTACTTCCACTTGCTCATGGTGTGCCTGTATGGTGTTTGAAATAAATATTGCCTGGCCCCCACTCGGTCGGCTGAACCTTTGCTCTTTCTTTGCATTTACATAGTAGCCTACGTATCCGTGTAACAGAAATGAATTGGTTTCCCATGTTTCTTGTAGTAATATAATCTGGCATGGTCCCACTATAGAATCTATGTGTGCGTTATAGATCTTACCTCTCAATCCATTAATGTTCCATGAACACATTATTATTATTTCCGAGTCATTGCTTTTAACAACTGCTTGCTTTGGACTATCATCTCATTGTTTATGGTTATTATGTAGTGCCATATTTATCCATTTTTCATTTATTTTTACGCATCTTTCTACAGGGCTTTGCGGCGGGGTACATACATTTTTCATAGGGGATCTACCAAGTGCATATTTTAGTACTGAAACAATCTGTTTATCTACTTTTTCATGTTTTGATTTTGTTTCTTCCCCAATAAAAGGAGTAGGGTATACCTCTGGGATTTGTTTGGTTATTACTATGCCCCAGGTTTTGAACGTCGTTTGCTCGTTCCTGATCTGATCAGCTACTGTTGGTGATATTAATGTTATTAGTATTGGAGTCTGACTGCTGAGTTTCCCCTCCATAAACTCAATAGAGACAATGTCCTTACTTACAATATTAGTTAGTGCTGGTATTGATTTGAATAATCTGAGTAAGTTCCCACGGTTTAGTATATCGTGCCTGCCTCTAGACTTGATTTCCGGTGTAAATATAAGTTTTTCACTGATCTTAGGAATTTGGTAATTGGGGACCTCACTTTTCTCGCTTTGAATAGGTTTGTAGCTGATTGTTGTTACCCCTTCCCTACTTTTAATCAGCACATGGTCCCATTCTGGCGTTTTTGTAGCCCCATTCCCCACCTTCCTCGCTGTCAGATGCCAGTCTTTTTTAATTATTTCATTAGTACTGTGTTTTTGGTGAGGAATAGTTATTTGGGTTGATTTGGTAGGGCTACTTTCATTCATTATGTTAAAGTTAGACATACTTGGCACTTTTTCTTCTTCCTCTTGTTTTACATTATGTTTGGCTACCTGTGGCGGGTTATCTGGGGTCCTATTGGCCACTTGACTTTCTACTACTGTATTATCGTTTCTTATAGGAAAATGTGTTTCGTTTACTTTGGGACACTTTGTTGGACTTGGTCCAGTTGTTGGTTTTTGTCCAAATATAGGAAAGTAGTGGTTTCTGCCCTTCTGCGTAGCATCTGTGGTTGTTGGTATCCGGTCATCGTCTTTCTTTATTGTGACACCAAGTTTTGATTTTTCATTTTTTCTTGCTTTGCGGAGTTTTTTTCTTTGACGTTTTGACATTGTCGTTATCATTGTGGATCTGATCCCCTTGGATTTCTTTATCTATAATTTCATTTCCAGGTTGGTCCGATACTTGCAGGACTGGGAGATTTACTAATTCATCAAGTTGTTTTGTTAGCTGTTTTGTTTCTATGTCTTTAGAGGTTTCGGACCCATTCCTAGCTTCGTTTTTATTCTTTTCCTTACTAATAGTGTTATCCACATTAGCTTTCCCCTTACTGTTTTGGATGTCTCTTTTAGTATCTTCTATTATGCTCTTTAGATCTGCCGGTAGTACTGCTAATTTATCCATAATAGGTACGTAAATACATTCCGTAGTTGTTTTTTCGTTTTCTGTCTGTGCTCTAATTATCAGTTCATTAAGTTGGACAAGTTTGTTATCAATTCCCACTACCGTATTTGCCATCATTTTTAAGAGGTCGATTTGGATGTCCATTTTATTTGATTGGTATTGAAGGGCTTCTAGCGTGAGGGTCGAAGTTTGGTAATAAATATCCCAGGATATCCCTGCTTCTTGCTGTTTTATTCCCAATTCTGTATTTTGAGCCACCTCACACTTAGCATGTTTGATATCCCAGGTGTTTTTGTGCTCCACCATATGTTTATTGGTAATATGTGTAGCTAGGTCAATACTTTCTTGCTTTCCTTCGTCGTCTTCCCCTACCGGCTTGATTTCATTTATTGTTCCATTGAACATATCTTTATTGTTGACACTACCGTGTTCAGCCCTATGATGGTTTAGTTGTTTTTCAATTTCCTCAGGGGCTAAACACGACCTTTTATTAATTTCAATATTGACTTCAATAGGGAACCTTGATAGCGCTTGTTCCCTCCATTCTCTGTGGTGTTGTTGGTTAGTTTCCGGAGATTTTGAGTGAGGTTTATTTGTGAGAGAGTGAACTTCCTTAGCCTTTGGCTCTGTCTCAGGAGTTATATTGCAATTTTGAAATTCTTTTGGAGTTTCATGCTGCATTGTCCCTTGCAGTTGCTCTCCAGTCATTATATCTAGGTCTGTAATTTGGTATTCCTCAAGATTTCGTTCTTTTTGTACAATTTGGTTACTGTGTTGTGTAATGTTATGTATTTCGCTGCTAGTAGGTTTCATGGGGGTCTGTAGTTTGTCCTTATCTAAGTCCGATTTCATTGACAAAAGACATCATGCGGCCCTCTTTCTCTTATTTCAAATGCTCTGGGCTATGGTCTCAGGGCTCCTAGTCGACCCCGGCAGCTACCGGCTAACCACAAATACCCGGAACCCTGGAAGCCATGGGAGCCGCGTGGACTGGCAATCAACAACCGGCCACCGGCAGCTTGAGTGTACTCCCCGCTTCCCACTCCCGTGCCTAAAACAGGTCCCGAACAACTCACCAGTGCTTGCTCATGATGCTTCACTTGGCACTTCCTTCCGTCCGTCCGACCCTTACGGTCTGAAATTTCGAGACTGGGCTGCGGTCTGCGGCACTGCCCCGCTCCGTGCTCCTCTGCTCAGAGCTCAGTGCTCCTCGCTGCTCCTCGTGAGGAAACTGTGAGTCTGTAAAAGGCTTCGCTCACCTCCACTGACGCCCCGCTCTGGTCGTCCAGCCACTCCAAATGTGGAGAGGCTCCCGCAGCTCCCCCTACCAAGTTTTCAGGAGGGGGAGGACGGGGGGCACGGATGCAGGCGCTCGGGGTTTTGACCGCGTCTCTTAGCGGCGTCTCACGGCGTCTCTGGTAGCGGTAGCGGTAGCAGTGTCTGCTGCAGTGTCCGCTGTGCTTCCCTTCTGCTCTGCTCCGGACTGCTCCGATCGGCGAGATTGCGGCCATACCATACCAGATTGTCTTAGTGTCAATATTCATGCAAATTGTCAAAACAGAACTACCCTCCCCTCCCCTCTTCACACAGAACCAAATCCAAACCATTTAACAGTGTCCATTGTGACCCCCTCCCCACACTCTGCAGGCACCACCCCCAATTTCATCAACGTGACGACACTAGTGCGGATGAACAACCCAGAGGTCTGTAACCCACCCCCCCTTTCCCTACTCACTGACTGAACGATATTACAATACAGAAACAACAACCCACTGCATACTTCCCTTTATCGCGGCAAAGGTTCCAAGTGTCCGCTACGCTTCGGGAATCTAACAGCGTCCCAAGGTGGGAATCTGGCCCCAAACCATCATTTTTTCGTCATTGTTGAGGGGTGTTGAAAATGGCCCTTTTTGCAGGGTAATACCCAAACTTTTTGCTTCTTCCTCCTTTGTTTTTCCTGACCTGTGGTTGTTGGCTAGAGGACTCTGGGCCCTTTACCACTGCTGATCAGTGCTAAAGTTCATATGCTCTCTGTGTAAATTGTTATTGTGATTGGTTATCTATGATTGGCTTATTTGTTTTGCATGTAGGTCCCTAGTAAAGTGCACTGAGTGTGCCAGGGCTGGTAATTCAAACGCTACTAGTGGGAAATGAAATTAAATTAATTTGTACTTGTAAAGTGCACTTATACCCCAACCGGGGTTTCCTGGTGCTGTACGCATACCGCTGTGGAACCCTTCCCTTCTTTTCCCTGTGAAATGTCCACTCCTGGGCACCCCCAAGGTGAAGCCCGGCATACCAGCGCTGTTGGGGCCGTTGTGGAGATTAAGCAAGCTATGGCCCAGAGTTGCAGAGTGGGACCCATGATTAGAATAGGCACCGAGGCGAGAATTATAAGGTCCGAGGAAATAGAGCCCAAGACCCGCCGAGGAAGGAATTGAACCCTGGTCCCGGGCCAGACCTCTGCATCAGGGTGTGCAGCTCTAACCATTGAGCCACACTTCTCCACAAGGGATTGCATTATTGATTGTGCCATCCACATGAGTGGCGCCGAAAGGAGGTTTCATGCCTGCCACCGCAGTGCCTGTGAACAGTTTGTTAACTGCCATGTCGACCAGACCTGTGTAACCACTTGCCAGTCCTTACTCTTACCTTTTCTTACACCTAGGACACCCATATGGTAGGCCCAAGATACCCCCCTGGGTAGGGTGCAGTGTATGTAAAAGATAGGACATGTACTAGTGTGGGTAACATGTCCTGATAGTGAAATACTGTCATTTTTTCACTATTGAAAGGCGATCTTGCCCTTAGGCCACAATGGGGAATGGTTTTTAAATTCTGTGTTTGAAAATAGCACTTTTAGAAAGTGGATATTTTCGTGTTCAATGTTTTTGTGTGCCTCTGCCTGTTTGTGGATTGACTGTCTGGTTTGAGAGTGACAGGAGCTGGGGTGGCTCCAGGAGTCTGGGTGAGTCAGCACTTGGCTGAATAGACTAATCTCCATTTGGATTGGTGGGAGGAGTAGAACATGGGCCTGAAAAGGGTTGTGCCTGTTTTCCACAATGCTAGCTGCACCTCCTGTGGTGCGTCTGATGACCCTGGCCCACACTGACAAAGGAACAAGTTGTGCACTGACAGAGTGTACCCAGAACTGGTTTGGACTGGGTCCAGGACCCCACACACATAGAGAACAAAGACTTTTGGATTATAAATATGAGAGCTGAAACCTCTGAAAGTTAGACTACTTTGGAACCAAGGAGGAACCTTTGCTGAGGAGAAAAGCTGAAGAGCTGAAGGAGAAGTACTGCCCTTTCTGTGTGTCTGGGGTTGGCCTGCAGTTGCTATTTCTGCCAAAGGAAGGAAAAGGGATTGTGTGCTGTGTCCCCCTTCTTGACAAGGACTTTGCTGTGTGCTGTGTCCTGAAAAGAAAGTTTTAAAGGGCCTGAGAAGAGCTGGCCTCCTGTTGTGGAAACACAGGGATATAAAAGTTTCCAGGACTACTGTGTGCTCAAGAGGAATCCCTGCCAAAGAAAATCAGCTGAAGAGACTGAGGAGAAGTACTGCCCTTGCTGTGTGTCTGGGGTTGGCTGTGCTGTGTCCCTCTGAAGAAAAGTCTCCAAGGGCCTGAGAAGAGATAGCCTCCTGTTTCTGGAGTCCCAGGCAGAAAAGGACTTTACGCCCAGCTTCCCTAAACTTCCTTGCTGGGAGTTCCAGTCTGCCCGGAGGGCCTGTAACTGTGTGTGAGGCATTTTTGCTGAAGGGAGCTGGAAGCACGACGCAACAAGAAAAGCGTGATGCCGCCACAGTGGGTGCAGTTGCATCCCTGGAGAAGCGTGTCGCAGTGCCTGTTGCGGCTAACAAAACCACCAAGTTCGCCGCACAGCCATCGGGCATGAATGCATTGCCTCCACATTGTCACATCGCTGTAAAGATGCAATTGTCTTGCATCGCAACCGATCGTCGCAATTCACCGAGGCGCCATCTTGTTGAATTGGAACCGGAGTGCAGAAAGAATCAACGCATTGCCTTCTCTGCGACCCTTTTGTTTGTTTTGCGTTATGCATCCCAGGTACTTTGTGAGTAAAGTGTTGCATTTCATCATCTACAAGTTTATTTTTTCAACAACCTTTCTAAAGACATTCTACTCACATTTGTATGTTGGATTTTTGTCGTTTTGGTCTTGTTTAGTTTACATAAAGACATTTTTATTTTTCTGAACTGGTGTTCACTCTGTGTTACTGTGAGTGTTGGTTCAAGTACTTTACACATTGCCTTTAGGAGAAGCCTATCTGCTTGTGCCAAGCTACCAAGGGGGTGACCAGGGTTTATCTAAAAAGTGTATCCCCCTTACCCTGACTAGAATCAAGGGTCCCTATTTGGACAAAGTTACCTACTCTGCGAACTAGAGACCCCCAGTTCTAACAAGGGGCAACAGCGGTTGAGAGCCCTTACTCCGAGTGTTCCGGCCAGAAGCCTCCATCTGTTGAATACATTCCAAAAGAGGATGTCTACTGTCTGCAGTCTTGGCCTTGTGGTTCTCTGACTGGCCAGAATCTCCATCACCACTCAATCTCTGAGATGTTCTTGGAGTACATTCCAGGGCCGTGTTGTCATCTGTGTCCGATATGTCAAGGTTCTGTTCCCTATCCCTCAAGGACCTACCCGGCATAGCCCTGAAGTAGGACCGTTGGTCTGGTGTCTGGAAGAACTGCATGGTGCCCTGAAAGATAACTTTAAGTTTGACTGGGAAAAGCAGCATGTATTGAATCCCAAGAACACAAAGTTTCACTTTTATGGGGTCAAAAGTACGACGCAGTTTTTGAACATCACACGAGTAGTCTGGGAACATCATCACTCTTGTGTTCTCGTATTGGATCTCTCCCTTCTTCCGTATTTCTCTGAGTAGTAGATCTCTGTCCTGAAAGCTCAAGAAGTAAGCTATCAGCAGTCAAGGGGGGCCCCCGGTTGCGGTCGGACACCAGGCATCCTGTGTGCTTGTTCTATGAAGAAGCATGATGAAAATGGTGTCCCTGGGAGGGCTTCTTTGAGAAATATCAATAGGAAGTGTCCCAGGTCTGAGGGTTCCGCATTTTCCGGATACCCTACTAATCTCAGGGTATTCCTGCGAGCTCTCTTTTCGGCGTCATCGACTCTCCAGGCCACGTCTTTTACTGTTGACATAAGTATCACCACCTCTGTACTGGTGGTCCACGACGTATCTTCCAGTTCTGAAACACTCTTTTTCAATTCGGTCACTCGTTTGGAGACCTTTCGTAGGTTTTGGCGCAGAAAGGAAACTTCTGTTCGCACCTCTACCAGCTTGCCCTCCAGGCTTTCTCGTGATGCATGGATTGCCTGCAGTATCACATCCATATCCGGGTGAGGGGCTGACCCTCCTCCGTTCCCGCAGGTGCAGAGAGTATCTTGGCGTATCGGTCCAATTTCCCCTGTTTAGATGTCCTGGGCTCCTTGTCTTTTGCCATGGTGACCAAGTTGTGAGCAGGCTGCAGCCGTGTGCCACACCCAGGCTATGTCCCCACCACTTCTTTCAGGGGGATATCACTGCTCTACACCGGGCCCGCAAAACCACCACATCAAGCCCCGTCAGGCTTCCAAAAAGGGCTCAGGAGCCTGCCCTGGTCCCTCTCACCGATCAGGCAGGCAGTGAAACAGTCTCTTGCTCACTTCTCTGGTGACGCTGTTTCCAGGGTGTAGGGCAGCGGGCCTGGCGAGTCCCCCACCAATAAGGACTGTACCGTGCACCTACTGCTACACCCGGATCACCACTGTGCGGTGCTGTGGGAGATCACGCCCAGGTCATTCACCCATGCGCCCCGTTGCATGGAGCAGTGCAGGAGGTCATGTAGCACACCAAAACTGGAGGCACCTGGCCAAGAGTGCCATGGCCTCTGTCTCTCCATCTTTATGCTCCAAACGCCCGAGGGTCACAGCCCGCCCACCCCCTCCCAGCCCGCCAAGGGGGGCTCAGGTAGCATGGTATGCAGCGGTGGGGAAATGGTGACGAGAACACCTTCAGGAGCCACTTCACTCCATGGCCAGTCCACTATCAGTGCACACCCTTAGCCCAGCCACGGGGGGCCGCCTTGTCCGCCGGCCCACCAGGAGAAAATCCTGGCACGTCGCACCCAAGGCGCACCTGACGCCCGATTCACATTGGGGGCCCACAGTCCAGCAAGAGTGTGAGACCCACGGAGCCGGGCACTCCTCTGCAGAAGCTCCCACCAGTTTCAACCAGGGAAATGCAGGGGTAAGCGGCAGCAGCTCTGGCCTCAAGACTCCCCCCTCGCCAGCAAAGAAGCCCTCTTTATACCTTCAGTTACGGTGCTGCTGTGCATCCAGCAGGGTCACGGGCTCCACCATCATGGTTGCAGGACTCCGCCTCACCTCAGCAAGGTGAGCCACCTCCACTTCTTCAGTCACTGCGTCATCGGGCCTGTGGCAGTAGCCCACATTCCCAGTATCCAACGTTCCACGGTTGCGGCAGGGGAACCCGGCGGTGTGCGGAGCCAATCCCTCTCACCGCAGTCTTCGTTCGTTTGAGCACTCCACTGTCCCTTTGGACAAGAGCTCCGCCTCTTCAACCCGGAGCCCCTGCTACGGCGCACCAGAAACCTTTTTAAGAGACTACGCGCTGGATGTCGTGCCGAGAAAGTCTCAGTTCAGGACGAAAAATGCTTCTATACCCCTGAGAAGGCTCACAGCCACTTGTCCATGCCTTCCAATCACTGGCACATTAATTATGGGCAAGAAGGAACAGGATAAGTACAGGATATAAGCCGGGGCCAGTGGAGCCATGCCCTCCAGTGCTGGGTACTGTTGACTTGTTTGTCAAGTTACTTGTGTAACTAAGGATTATGGCTCGCCACATGATGAATGTTGGTATGCTTTTTGAGTCTTCTTCTGACCTTGATTATGAGACTGACTCTGCATCTAAAGCAGAGTAGGAAGCCCAGGATTCTAGCAGTGAATTGTATGACCTAAAGTACTTATCTGATGATGAAGCCATGAAGCAGATGAAGTGGGCAATGGGAGAATGGAGAGTCTCTCCTGCCAGTGATATAATGTAAGTCTCTTGCCTCCTCGTAATCATTATACTTATAGGACAATTGTCCAGGTACTTTAAGATGGACCATGTTACAGCAGTCAGTTCCAGCCAACAGAGTGTTTGAGCCTGAGCTTTTCTGCCCAGTCATGTCCAATGGGGCAATGAGAAAAAAGAAGTAGAAGCCCTTATGACGGCTGTGCTACCAACCTCCTTGTGTTGCTTATTGTCTATGAAAGAGGGTGTCAAAGATGAGAAAGGCCAGCATGTCATTAATTTTCTGCAAACTGCCACAGTGTTGTGAAATCATGGACCAGTTTGCCGCATGAACACCATTTTGTAAATGACTGGAGGGCTGTGCCGTACATGCCTTTCCTTCCAGGACTGCAGTGTGTTCGAGGAGCAGCAAAAATTGTAAAAAATTGTAAATTGATACTTGTATAGCGCACTACTCACCCGCAAGGGTCTCAAGGCGCTTGTACGAATACTGCTGTGGAACCCATCCTGGCTTTCCCTGTGAGGTGTCCACTCCTGGGCACCCCCAAGGTGGAGGCCAGGCATCCTTAGCATTGTGGGGGCCGTTGTGGAGATTAAGCAAGCTATTGCCCAGAGTTGCAGAGTGGGACTCCATGATTGGAATAGGCACCGAGGTGAGAATTATCAGGTCCGTGGAATTTTTTTGGAGCTCAAGACCCGCCGAGGCAGGGAATTGAACCCTGGTCCCAGGCTAGACCTCTGCATCAGGGTCTGCCGCTCTAACCATTGAGCCACACTTCTCCACAGCAAACAATATACCGTCTTCAAGGGGGTCTCTCATGGTACAGGATACATCTTATTCAGTGGTTAGACTGGAACTTTCTACACTGTGAATTCAGCCATCATCTTGGCAATACTCCCATGTTGATGTCCATGTCCTGCTCCTATCCTGCCATAATCTGGACATACCTTTTAAGTAACAGGTAAGGCCAACTTTGATCTTGGCTTGAAAAAATGTAACCCTATTGTGGGAATAAGCCTGGGAAGAGTCTGTCCACGTGTTCTACCCACAGATTTCCATGTGACTGTTTTTGCTGGCTGTAAAGCTCTGCACACTCCCATTTAAAGGCTGTATTGTGCCTGTACTACCCTTTCAACATTGTGAACTTATCATACCCTTGTTTTACATAATTGTCTAACTCATAAGTCCCTTGTACATGGCACAAAATGTACCTTGTGCCAATACATTTTTGTCACTACTGGACTGCCACACTCATTGTGCTTCTTACTGAAGTGGTAGTGCACGGATGACAACAGACCTGCAATCTAAAGCCTGTCTGATCAGTGTTAAAGTGCAAATCTGGCCTGTCAAAATAAATCATTACACAGGTCAAAATCTTACTTTTGAATATTAATTCCACCACTAAGTAGGCCTTATTTCCAAAAGGCAAGGTGCATTCTATTTAAATGTAGGACAGGCAAATTCTCAAGTTTACACATGCCCTTCCATGGAAAAATCCCTAAAAGCTGTTTTGACTATAGCAATTCTAGCTGGTTCCTTACTGAACTCCTTCCTCGAGGGTCAACCTGCTCCTGTCGGTTCTGCCAAATCAGACAGCTTTGACAGGGATGGACTCTCTCTCTCAGAGGCCAGATCCTCTCCATCAGGGTTAGATTATTTCTGTATGGGTAGAGTTCCCTGAGATGGCTCACTGGGCCCAATGCCTGTGTCCTTGGATGTGTTGCCCTTTGTTCCAGGGTCCAAGTGTCCAGCCTTTCCCGTCTGGTTAGTCTGTGACCTGGTCACAGCACATACCCACTCAGGGAGCTCCAGTATTTTCATTTGAGGACCCCTCTTCACTTCTGACCTCTCAGATGCTTCAAGGTCATTGCCCAGTAAAAACTGGACTGGGAGCACAGGAGACATTACTACTTTCATGGAAACTATCACACCTCCACATTCCAAATCTACTATAGTCATAGGATGGAGTTTGGTAGTGCTGTCTGCCTAGGTTACCTGGTGATACTCACGAAGTAGCAACCTCTTCTGAGGTACCAACTTGTCCAGGACCATAGTTATGCTTGCCCCTGTTTCTCTGATAGCCTCCACCTAAGCCTCATTAACTTTAGGCCTCTGCTGTACCTATTCATGTTTGGAGGTAAGGCAGCAAGGGTAGCAATATTCACCCCACCCAGGGACACGTAGGTTGCTTCCACCACCTGTCTACCCCTTCTTGAGGCAACACTCTCCTCCCCTAAACTTACACTGGCAATCCCCGGGGATGGCCCCTTGGAGGCGAGCTTCTTGGTGCAGAAAGCATCTCCCTTTTTGTGCCATGGCTGGTTACAGTCAAAGCACTTACCCACTTTTGAGGGATCAAATTACTTACCATTCTGGCCCTGATACCCCCTCCCTTTGAATTTATGTTGGCTTGGCCCCTCCCGGTCAGGTTTTTGATGGTCTTGGGGGGACTTCCTCTGTTTTTGACCTTCTATTCCCTGGCCTTTCCCCTGGGCAGGGACCTGTCCTTCTTTTTTCTGGCCATCCCCTGATGTTGTGTGGAAACCCATGTCCTCCCCCACTCATCAGTTGCCTTGACTAAGTCTCTAGTTCTAGAGATCTTTGTGTCCATTAGGTACTGGAGCAAATTCTCTTCAACACAATGAATCAAAATGTGTTCCCTCAAAAACAAATTATACAATCCCTCATAGAAGTCCGTATTGTTACCAACAATCCAGCCTTTCAGTGCATTCCTTGAGATGTCCAAAAAGTCTACCCTTGACTTTGTGCTCACTTTCTGGGTGTCTCTTGACTTTACCCTGAACTGCCCTGGAGTTAACTCATATTTCTCAACTAAGCATGCCTTCATTTGCTGGTATGATTTCACCCCCTCCCCCCTCTGGGTCAGGACCCTATCCCTCCCAGCTATTGGAATTAACTCCCACCGGAGTGCATTCCAATACTTAGAGTAGACCCTACTCATCCTAACGGACCTCTTAAAGGCTGCTAGACACTTATCAATGCCATCCCCCTCTGTGTACTTGGAAACTATACCATTGGGAATTTTGGGCTCAAATGGACCCCATAGCATCTCAAACTCTTCATCATTTTCTTTGTCACCATTTCTTTTTATCCCCTCCTCCCTCTCCCACTTCTTCTTAGCCAGTTCCAGTTTTCTCTGCTCCAAAGATATTAAAGCTAATTCGGCCGCAAGCTATCTCTCTGTTAGTGACAGTGGTGGTTCTTGAAGAGGGGATACTTCCCTCTCCCACCCTCTGGAATCACTTGGCGGACACTGGAGAAATTGAAAGAGGCACCATCCTCACCCCCTCCCAGGTGAGGTTGGGGAAACATCCTCCATTCCCCATTCAATCTCCTCTGCTACCCCAGACCAGGCCCTAAGGGACTTAAGCAACCCAGCCATCCTGAACTTAGAAAGTTCAGCCAGGTCTAGCTCCATTGTTCCCTAGTTTTGGTCACAGCACTATCAACACTATTAACACACACTTAGAACAATTTTGGAAAAATCAAAACAATAGATTAAAGCAGTTCAGTTTAATATCCCACAATCCAACTCAAAAGTTTTTTTCTAAGGCAATTTAGAGGATTTTTTAAATCCTAATTCACTTTACTGAAAGGTGTACTTTTTAAATACAATACCTTACAAGTCCTGATCCTCACTGCTGAAAACCAATGTTGGAAAATGGGTTATTAGTAGTTGTAAATATCAGTCAGTCATAAGCTTTTATTCGATATGCAAGATATCTTATAAGCACACTTACAATACAGTCATTTACAATGTACAAAAAGCATCACTTATAGAAGTCAGTGTAAAAACTCATTTAAAAAAGATAAGAGGACATGAGATGTCCGGTAATAATTTAACTAAAAAAAGAATTAAATCGCTACTGACAATCTCTTACAGCGAATAAGCCAAAACTGTTTTAAAAATTTCGCTATTCCACATACAATTGGGGGGGATGTGTCCGTAGTTAAAATGCGTAAAGCTGCTAAATGGCTACGTGTACCCATGTTTCGGCAAAGAGGTTTCAGCCAAAAACTCCTGGGCCTTGCATAGTCCGGGCATTCAAACAAGACATGCGCAACGGACTCTATCTTACTCGGGCAACAAGCACAATTGGGAGACGTACGGACTGCTGAATTCCAGTTTGATACCACAGCACCAAGTGGAAGGGAACCAACTCTAAATTTAAAATAAAGGGCTCGGTCAAAGGGGAGGGTAATTAGATCCAAGTAGGGCTCAAATACCACAATATCTTTAACTAGTAAAAAGGCGGCAGTAGACTTGCAATGGTTCGAGTTTGTAATTAGGTGCTCCGCAGCCCATTTCCAGAAAAGGGCTTTAACAACCTCTTTCGGGGGGGCTGAACGTGATGACCAACAGTCCCCCAGTCCGATTTTCTCCATAAGCTTTTTAGTGTTTCTTAGCCATCTTATTTTTGCCCAGCCCCCAGGCTCATTATTTCCCCCAGGCCGTCAGCGTAGGATTTTAACTCTTCACCCCTCCAAATTCGTGTCCATAAAAGGAGAGGGCGAAGCAGAGCTTGATCTTTGATGCTTTTACAGCCTGTATCCAACAACACTGGTACAGATGGTGTGCTCAGGGGGATGGCAATAATTGATTTTAGTAGCTTACTCTCCGCTGTCGCCAGAGCGTCCAATCGGCAGTGGCCCCACAGTTCTGCCCCATACAAGGCTGATGCCACTACCTTGGCCTTGTAAATTTCAATTACTGGGGTGAGTGATCTCCTGGGTGAGGCCCGGAACTCCCTCATGAGAGCCCCTCCTACTCTCTTGTGGTTAAGGACCATTTTGTCTATGTGGTTTGCCCAAGACATTCTATCCGTTATCCGAATTCCGAGGTAATCGAATTCGGATACTTTCTCTAGGGCAACAGAGTTAAGCGTAGGTGGGCGGCCCAGTTTCCTTGGTGGATTTAAGACTAAATATTTAGTTTTGTCCACGTTTATTATTAAACCTTTTGCAGCACAAAACTCCTGGAAACGCGTTAACAATTTCTGGAGCCCTTGGGGAGTCTTCGAGATCAAAAGCGTGTCATCCGCAAAAAGCAGGGTGGGGATCCGGACTCCTCCGAGACAGGGGGCATCGGCTGGTTCTTGTTGAAGATGTTCTACCACCCCATTCACATATAGTGAAAATAGGGTGGGCGCCAGGACGCAGCCCTGTCTTACACCCCTAGACACCGGTATTTTCTCAGTGAGCTCTCCGTTTTTACCCCAACGGACCTGTGCAAAGGTGTGGACATGGAGGCTAATGAGGAGGGACAAGATGTACGGGGAAATCCCAACTCATAAAGCACCCTCCATAGTTCTTCCCGGGGGACTAGGTCAAAGGCAGTCTTCAGGTCTATAAAGGCCAAATAGAGACTACCCTTGCCTAGTTCCACCACCTTCCACCCCAGAAGTGCCAACCTAAACACCTGCTCTATTGTCCCCATTCCTGCCCGAAAACCTGCCTGAAAGTCCGATAGGATTTTATTCTCCTCCACCCACTGGAGGATCCTCCCGAGTATAGCTTTACCAGCTATCTTTTGGGTGGAGTCTATCAGACTTATGGGGCGGTAGTTCCCCGGGGTTTCCCTACACCCTTTTTTATAGATCGGGACCACCACCGCCCCTTTCCAGGATTCTGGCACTGCCCCTCCCATCATGATTTCGTTGAGGAGAGCAGCAATCACCCTTCCCCATTCCACTGGATATGCCCTCATAAGATCCCCCGGGAGACCGTCTGGGCCCGCTGCCTTGCGGGGTGCTACCCACCCTATAACCCTTTCAATCTCTAAGGGAGTGAAGAGATCATAGGCGTGAGGTTCAATTACTAGTGTAAGGTTCAACCCAACATTCAGTTCCCCATCTGGAGGGAGGTATAAAGCCCCAAAATGTTTTACCCAGTTTTGAGGCGGGATGTTGCAGGGTCTCATAGCTGCATCGGGTTTATTCCGTGTACCTATAAGATTCCAAAAAGCCCTTGAGTCCCTACTTTTACTAGCTTGGAGCAGGTCTTCCCAGAACTTGTCTTCCCACTCCCTCCTAGCAGTTTTGAGGGATTTATTGTAGGCCTTCCTTGCTTCCTGTATGTCACTGCGGGGTTTATGCTTTACTGCCTCAACTAACTTTGCCTTGTTAACCCTACATGATTGGGTATACCAACCATCATCTAGTTTTTTAGATCTTTTATTACCCGACTTACTAGAGTGCGAGGTGAATACATTAGCCAAGGCCTCTACCAAGGAGACAAAGAGCCCACTCACTCTACCCACCCCATCTAGAAGGGACCCAAGGGATGTCACCGCGTGCTTTAAGAGGGATGAAATTTCCCCTACCCTTGCCTCAGAGAGGACCAATTTCGCCCATTTTATTCGTCTACCGCAGAGCGAGACTTCAGACTCATCGGGGAGTGCAATTACCGGGTTAATGTTTTCCTTCCTTACGGGACGCCACCACTGGTCCATGCTTAAGGAGAGTGAGTTGTGGTCGCTTTCAGTCGTGGGGACCACCAGCATGTCCCTTACATAGGTCCATAGGTATACATCTATTAACAAATAATCTATCCTAGAGGTGTGTCCTGGTCTGTTATACGTATGGGCCCCCCCCCTATCCGAGGTTGTCCTCCCATTGGCTGCCCTTAAATTAAATTCGAGACTCAGGGAATATAACTGGAGCGCCACTTCTGACCACCTCCTGATCGGTGGGATTTCCAATGCAGGGATCCCCAGCCTGGCATCCTCCTCGTCTTGTTCAAGGGCAACGTCCGAGCCCAAAGGCTCGAACGTACAATTCATGTCGCCTGCAACCAATGTGCGCATCTTGTGTGGGGTATTCTTTAGGATGGTCTCAAGGAGAGATATTACAGGAGACTTTCTCCCGCCCTTAGTCCCACGGGCATAAACATTATAGATATTTAAAACCAGTCTTCCCCTTTGATCTATTAAGGTAATATTTTGGATATCCGGGCAGCCTGTGGGAAACTCATTTATTCTGCAGTCTAGAGAGGCTGCAACCCAAATGAGAAGGCCGCCCGAGGGACGCCCTCTCCCTGTTTCCGAGGCTTGAGCGGGGAAAAAATAGGAAGAGTATCCCACCCTATGGACCGGCACCAGGCTCCATGTCTCTTGAAAAATACACACAGAGTGCTCATCAACCCAAGCAGTAAAGTCTGGTAGAGACAGCTTTCTTGCAATCCCTGCGACATTCCAGCTGAAAACCTTAAATACTAGGTCCGTCACAGCTGAAATGTCTCTGGGCGCAAGGATATCCCCGTCTGTGGTCCTCATCAATAATGTCTGGGGGGAGCAAGGATCTTGGGGAATAACTTTAGAGGCTAACATCCTGCTAGTCGATTGGATCTACTCTACTCCCAATTTCCAGTCAGTGGGGCCTTAAAGCCCACAAATGATTCACCCTTGTGCCCCCCATTGCCCCTGCCCAATGTGTCTCCCAATTTTGACAGAAATCAGGGGAGCTTAGGCTTTTTCCAGTTAAGCTAACAATTTGCCTGGGGTAAAAATAGGATAGATCTACCACTTTAACCCCTGGTGCCCCCATATTTTTAATCGGAGTACAGATAGAGGGCACTACTCTTGGGTCTTGAAAAGTTATAATTATGCAATCCCCTTCCTGAGTTTTTTTTCCCTGACCTACCCACCCAACTCTACGGGCACTTAGAATGATCCCATCTACACCCAACGGAATTGGCTTGTTTGCCTTCAGCCAAAGGATGCACTTGTTCTTGAGTGATTGGTGGTTTTCCATCTGGCCCTCCTTTAAAGGGGGAACATTTACCATGACAACAACAAAGGGTTGACAGTCTGGCGGAAGGTTTACTGGAGGGATCCGACGTACTGGATTTCTAGGGACCGATAGAATGGTAGCTGGGGCTGTAGGTTGGAACATAGGTCTAGAGGTTTTCCCTATCACTAAACCTTGGGATTTGTCGCGTGTGCCAGACGTTTGGATATCTTTCGCTTTGCCACTAGCTGTCTGTGGCTGCTTTTGTGGGATAGGCTTGAGCTTATTTATAGCAGGCTCTAAGCGTGCTGGTGACCCCTTGCGTTTTGGCCCTGCTTTGGGAGGGGGAGAGGATTTAGGAGCTGGAGTTAATGCACTATTAGGGTCAACCTTCTTTAAACAATTTGGGGGCTTAGGGTCTCTCTGGGGTGGTAGTTCGTTCCCCTTTGCACCCATGTCCTGGTTTTCACTCACTCTAGCTAGTTGTTTAAATGTAGTTTTGAGTGAGTGGAACCCGTCAAGGGTTGATTGCTCTAATTTGTCTATCCTCGCCCCCAGACCCTTAACCTGTATTAGTAGGGGCCTCAAGAGACTATTTACCTTCTCGAGGATGTTTTCAATGATTACAGAGTCAGTGAGCTTAGGAACATTAGTGGTGTTATCGTCTGTGCGTGGCCCCTTGGGGGAGACCACAACAACCCCTTCTATGTCAACTTCATTCTCTGAAGACCGGCCCCTTGCATTTCTCATATCAAGTCCTGAGTGCTTTCTTACTCTTTGATAAAGAGCGGCCTGCCTGACTAGCCTACCCTTTTTACGTTTTCTTGCCTTTTTACTTATAAACCTATTATCCTGCCTGGTTTCGGGAGTTTGAAAGTTTGGGGACACCCCATCTGGGACCCCATCTGGTATAACTATGATGGGGGAGGGCGATTTTGGAGATAGAGGGACACTAATGGCTTCGTTTAGGGGTATAGATGTTACGGGTGGAAACAATTTACTAAGCCCACCATCTTCTACAGTAGCAGTTGGGAGAAGCGCGGCCAGATTTTCCAGCCTATCTATATTTTGCCCTATTTCCGCCAACTGGGGAGGGTCTATAGAGTCGCCAGAAACACCGGGTAGGGGAGCGGAATGAACCCGCTCACTGGCCGGTGTAAGCGACTGGGCGGCAACCCCCAAGGATGAACGTCTTGAAGGGAGGTATACCTCAGATAGACGCCGCTCAGACATAGCAATCTCCTTTTCTATCACCGCCGCCACCCGGGTAATGAAACGGTCCATTGATCCAATAACAGGGCTCCCAGCAATGGACCCCCTTTCACCTTCACTCCTAAGGAGTTTTCCAGAGCGGGTAGACATGATTGCAAGGAACACCACAGGGCCTCACACAGGCCGTGTCTACACACTGCTGATGAGGAGGAAGGGGACGTGGCCCAGCCCAGCCTCTGACAGCCCCTGACTGCCACAGACTGCCCGCCCTTTGCTCGGGCTTCGCTCGGCGTCCCGCTCGCGTCCCGCTGAGCGACGAGCTGTTCGTAAAGTAGGGGGCATTGCAGGCGGGGGCATGTCTGTAGGTGGGCGCGTCCACCTGTGCAGCTGGGGAAGCAGGGACTCCTGGTCTTCCGAGTCCCTGCTTAGCGCCGACGTGCTGGTCCTTCCAGGCGCCTCCCAGTGACCAGCGCTTTTACCTCGCCTCTCCCTCCTTCCAAGCCGCGAAGCGGCACCCGCGGAGCGGGTGCGGCGAGAGGCAGCGGCAACACAGGACAGCCCAAGAAGAGTCAGACCCGAGAACACAGGGTCAAACGGCAACCTCCACAACTTTCAGGTGTAAATATATACATACTACTGGTAATAAGGCCACTAACACAGTATAGGATTCAGTACAGGTCTTAGAAAATTATTCCCCTGGTCGACCTTTGGTAGCTTAGCTGCAAGCTGACAGGATTAACTTCAAAGACAGGTATGTAAAACAATTAAAAACACAAATTCTGAATTTCTAAAGATTTAGCACTAAATAGCACATAGACACCTAAAACAGTTTTAGGGACATCAGGTCATGCTAGACTGAAACAAAGTCAAAGTTTCAGGTCGATCATGATGAAGCTCAGCATGGCTTCCACTTGTGGTAGATCGCGGTCAACGTTTTTACCTTCTGACTTAGAAACTTTTCTAGAGCTTTTCTTTCCTGGGTCCCTCGAAGCTCCCAGCCAGTTTAGATTTGGTGAGCTCACAGTCAATTATTTGGAAGTCTGACCTCCAGAGCTTTCCAGAGGGATGAATTGAGATTAAGGCCCGCTCATGGTTTAAGGTGGGCGGCTTGACTCTGGCAATTGGTCATGGTCACCTTTTCGACATTCAAACAAAATTGTACGTAGCTTTTTCTTGCGGGGTCCCACAATGCTCTTCACCAGGCTGAATTCGGTGAGGGTTCGCCGTATTGGGTTTCAGCCAACTCTGCGTCAAACTCCGGAAATCGGACATCCGGAGCTTTTCAGAGGGACGAACCTGGACGGCAGGCCAGCTTGCAGTTGAGGGTCACAGGCTTAGCCGGGCAATTTCTTCCTGAAGTTCCTTTGAGGGCCCTAAATTATCCGAAACTTACTCCAAGGGCTTGGAAGCTCCAAGATGGTTCTTGAAAGTTTGGGGCTTCAATTCCTAAAGTACATTTGGAAAAAATCCTTACAAATCCACTGGTAGTACTCCAGGCTGGAGAATATTGGTGGTGATGGTACAAGTGAGCTCGGCTAATCTGTTGCTTGCAGGGAGTCCACTCTTTAGCCCCTTTAAAGCAGGTTTGATGCACAGGGTTATAGTTCAGGATTGTGCAACAGGCACAGTCAGTCGGAGTGCAGGGCCTGATTGGTGAAAATCAAACTTCCAGCAGCTCTGAGAGGGTCCGCTCCTCGCAGCTATTTATTCAGTGTTCATTGGGTTAAGCAGGTGGGCACTCCTGTCCAATGAGGTGCAGGGCAATACCCCAGATTATGATCATATCCTCCAGGGTGTGGCACTATGGTGTCCCAGAGAGCACCATTTTTCCGAAATTCAATATGGCTGATTTTCCATCAGAGGGAAAAGGACTAACTAAACCAGCCTACAGGATGGTTTATCTACATAGGTTTCCTCACTTTTGCATATGCCAATTCATCCCCCAAGCCTGCCATCTGGCAGGAGGCAGAGGGTAGATGTATAAATAAAACTGGTTTCTCCAGTCTGCTCCCCCTTTCCTTTGAAGAACATTTTTTACTACCCCTCCCCTTGACTCTAGCATTCCTTTGCCCAGCACCTTCTCCACCCACAAGCGCTCCCTATTTCCAGGGGTCATTTATCACCTATTCAAAGCAGGCTGGCTAATCCATTTAACTCAACCCAATCAGGTGAGAGCATTAGAAAGCTGTATTTTTGCTTACAGACAAGAAAATCTGGTGACTTTGTGTCTATACATTTTAAACATATTGTTGGATTTATCAATAACATTCTACTAAGTTCTTAAGTTATATTGTTATGACACCCCTTTCTTAATCAATAATTGTTTGGTATGTTAACCTATGTAGCTGTTGATCTGCAATGGGGAAATTGAAATGGGCCATTTTCCCAGCCCCAAGACTTATAAAACATATTTTATAAGGACCCTCTCTATATCTACAGGACCCCCTACCCCTGGAACACCTAGGGGAAATGTTAGCAGTTCAGAATATGTACAAATGTTGCAGATCCTCACTCCACAGCGCTCCTGGCACAAACATCGAAATTGCAAAGCACTTTACCACAATGTGCGGAGTCAAATGTGTAATTTCACTAAACTCAGGACATATAAAACAAATTCATTAAGGGTCCTCATTATAAATACCTCACTCCCAGCCCATGAGATACATAGGGGAGACCAAGGGGGTGCCTAATATGCCAAAACCTTGTAGTTTATTAATTTGTAAGTGCCACACACACCAAAGTCAAGTGTAGGCACAATTAGCATTTTAAAACCAGTCCTGCAACACAGGGTTTCTTTTAAACTGGCCTCAGGCCTCAGCAGTGCACGCATGCAAGTGCTGAAAGAGCTGCTAACCTTTAAACTACCATGCCCTTATATATAGTAGGGACTTAAAGGTAGTTTTGAGCAATGTGCCCTATTATGGGCATGTGCCTTATGAGGCAGATCATGCCAACAATAGGGGTACACTAACCCATAGTGTGCCCTGGTGTATGTAGTGTCTTTTCAGCATAGCATTGGTCCTGCCTAGGCAGAGCCCAGGGAAATTCAGAGTCAGTTACCACCAGAACCTGTCAGTAGAAAATGGGGGGTGCCCAGGGCACAAGGATGACTTTGCAACAGTTATCCCAAAGGACTGGAGTGAAGCATACATGTGGCATCCGTAGTGCCCTCCTCAGAACAGGTACTGGTCTAATGGAAGGATGGTGTCTTCAACATGAGAAGATCATATAAGACTGAACCTGTGATAGAGTGTGCAGGTCACCCGACTTATAATTTTACCATATACGCATCGGGCCCATAATTTCAATTTACCATATTTATTAATCGGGTAACCTTACACTCTACTATCAGTAACCCAGTTCCTTCCTATTTATTTCCACTGCTACGGGTACCTATGATCACAATGGATCAGGGAGCTAGCTGTAAAAGAAAGGCAGACACAAAATACGCTTATAATTTACTGTGTTTGCACTCATATAATTTATTTATTTTATTTTATTTATTTAAGTAGCTTATACAGCGCGCAGCTACCCCCGAAGGGGTGTGCCGGCGCTAAAACAGGAACTCACGACTAAAGAGGGAAAGCAGGAGGAATGGAGTACAGGATCATATTCTAGAGAAGAGCCACGTTTTTAATTTACTGCGGAAAAGGGATTCTGAAGGGCAAAACCTGAGGTCAGGTGGGAGACAGTTCCATAGTTTAGCAGTCGTCACGCTAAACCCTCTGCCGCCCATTCTGGATCGTCGAAAGCGAGGTGCAGTCAGGAGACGTAGATTATTGGATCTCAGAGTTCTCACTGATTGAGATATTACCACTCGCTTTTTCAGATATCCTGGCCCTAGACCGTTGATGGCACGAAAGGCGAGGGTGAGAATCTTGAATTGAATGCGGCTTGCAATGGGGAGCCAGTGAAGCTCTTTGCAATAAAAAGCAACCGACTGACGGTAGGGGATATTTCCAATCAGTCTAGCTGCTGCGTTCTGCACGATCTGGAGGCGATCAATCAAGTATTGAGGGGCACCAGCGTATAGACTGTTGGCGTAATCTAAATGGGATGTGATGAGGGCCTGAGTGATAGTTCTACGGACGTCTAAAGGGAGGTAAGGAAAAATCTTTTTAATCATGCGAAGTTTCGCGAAGCAGGCTGAGGTGACCTTGTTAATTTGCGTTTTACAGGAGAGTGAGTCATCAAACTGAAAGCCAAGGTTACGTGCTGATTGGACCGGGGAGGGCGGGGGGTTAAGCGCGGTGGGCCACCACAGGCTAGGGGATATTGGAACTTTCTGGTTAAAGAATAAGACCTCTGTCTTATCAGTATTAAGCCTAAGGTGGTTGATGGTCATCCAGGCACAGATGTTATCCAAACAGTGGCGGAAGTTGGCAAAGGTGGAGTCCGAGTGGTCTCTAAAAGAGAATATCAGCTGAGTATCGTCAGCATAAGAGACCACCCTGACCCCACAGGACTCCACCACTGTAGCCAAGGGAGCAAGATAGACATTAAAAAGCAGAGGGCTCAGGGCAGAGCCCTGCGGAACACCACACAGCAGGGGTTTACCCTCTGATTTAAAAGGTCCGAGCGCCACCCTCTGCGTTCTGCCAGTAAGGAATGACTCAACCCAGGCTAATACAGAGCCACTAATTCCAGCCTGCCTTAGACGGTTAAGTAGGATTATATGTGAAACCGTATCAAAAGCGGCGGACAGGTCGAGGAGGACCAACATGGCCTCCTCGCCCCTATCCACACACTCACGGACGGTCTCAGCTACTTCCAAGAGAGCAGTTTCGGTGCTAAAGCCCGCTCTAAAGCCAGATTGAGAGTCGTGTAGAAAAGAGTTGTTTTCAAGATATTCTGTCAGTTGCAGCTGAACGGCTTTTTCCAGAATTTTTGCGGGTTTGGGAAGGAGGGAGATGGGGCGAAAGTTGCTAAATTTTGTAGGGTCGGCATCAGGCTTTTTCAGAATGGGGACTAAGAGAGCTTCCTTCCAAATGGATGGAAATATGCCATGATGGAGGGAGGCATTCCAAAAAGAAAGAAAGGGGCAAACCAGTATAGGAGCTAGGTCGCCCAGGACCTTGGCAGGGATAAGGTCAGAAGGCGAACCTGATCTGCACTGGGTGAATAACCTGAGTGCGGTCTCGTGAGACAGCTCGTTGAAAGACTGTAGGGAAGCCGATTCTGGGGCCAGGTCAGGAGGAACCGGGAGATGTTCTTCAACAGGGAAAGAGGTACTAATTTTATCGATTTTCTCTAGAAAATAATCAGACAGTCCATCACATAGAGCCTGGCTAGAAGGGTTCTGCGAAGCCCTGGCGGGAGGGTTTACAAACTCTTTAACAATATTAAAAATGGCTTTGGAGGAGTTCTTAGCTTTAGAGATTTGAAGTGAGAAATAATCTCTCATGGTGACTTTTTTATGTTTAAGAAATTTTCTCAAGGCAGTTTTGTAAGTAGCTTTGGATTCAGGGTCATAATTCTGCCGCCACTTGCGTTCTAGTATTTTGCAGCGGCTTTTTTCCTCTCGAAGGGTCAGTGAAAACCACGGGGCAGAAGGGCGTGTTCGAGCGGAGGTAATAGGTTTAAGGGGAGCGATGGAGTCAATAGCAAGAAGTAGTGCGGAATTAAGTTTGGACACATTTTCATCAATGTCACTAGACAAAGGGTCCGGCTGATAATGAAATAAAGGATCTAAGGTCGAACAGGTAACTTCATGCCACATTCTTCCCACCTTTTTACCACGGACAGTGGGTGTGGGTCTTAAGTATATCTCTAGGTCAAAAGGGACAAGATGGTGATCTGACCAAGTAAGAGGAAGAGAGGAATGGACTGTAATATTAGAGAAATTGGCAAAGATAAGGTCAAGTGTATGCCCAGCTGTATGCGTTGGACCCTTGACTAATTGAGACCGGTTCAAGCTCTGCATCGTTTCCAACAAAGAGTTGGCTTTTGAGCAAAGAGAATTATCCACGTGGAGGTTGAAGTCTCCGAGCACCATAAAATGTTGGTGCTTGAGGGAGAGATCAGCCATCAGGTGGATTAATGCCGTTAAGGAGAGAGTCGAAGCGGTAGGAGGGTTGTAGACTAGAATACCCGCCATGACGACTGCCGCAGTGTCCGCAATAGTGAAATACATAGCTTCGATCATCCCAATATTCGTCAGCTTGGTAATAGACCAATTGAGCTGGGATTTTAGGATAATGGCAAGACGGCCTCCTATTTTGCCCCCTTCATGGTTGATACCCTTAAAGAGATAACCCGGAGGGGTGGCTAGGTGGATATCAGGGTTAGAGGTGTCTTTGAGCCATGACTCGGTTAGAAACAAAATATCCCAGGCGTCCGATACAATTGACGCCCAGATCTCGTTGGAATGACGGGGGAGTGAGCGACAGTTAATCAAACCTGCTTTCAGCGTCAGAGGATAATTCAGGCGCTTGGGCAGGCTGAGGCAGGGAGAGGGGCGTAGGCTCCATGGCGGGAGGGTGAAATTGCAATGTGGACAATGGAAGGGGGCGTCTTCCAGATGGCAGGGACAGCAGCGCGGAGAGGACGGGCAGGTAGTAGGCTTTAAATGCAGAAGCTGGGATCTGGTCCAGTTAATACGACCAGAAGCAGACTGTTCGCCAGGGGGACTGGCCCTAGGCACGGGCCAGGCGCGGACGGACGCAGACGGGCTTGCCTTAGGCGCTCCCGCTGCGCTCGTCCGCTGCGCTTGCGTGGAAAGCACATTAGTAGAGAGGGAGGGGGCGTGGCCTCGCGGGGGGGGCGTGTCCCCGCGTGACAGCAGCAATGGCGGCCGTGAATATTACCCTGCAACACAGCGCTAAGATCCGCGGTTTGTAGGGTGTAGCAGAGTGGCAGTATGGCGAAAGTGCCCCAAAGGAGCTCAGGGTAGGTGCACAGAAATTAAAATCATGTTAAAACACAAATACAAATTTCAAAGATTTCGAGCAGCGCACCTCCGGCTTTCCGCCTCAGAGGTGAGAGTTTCCTGATGGCGCGCTAGTATTCAGCGTTTAAATGGGCTCGGGAGGGGGCGTGGCCTCGCGGGGGCGTGTCCCCACGTGACAGCAGCGATGGCGGCCGTGAATATTACCCTGCAACACAGCGCTAAGATCCGCTGTTTGTAGGGTGTAGCAGAGTGGCAGTATGGCGAAAGTGCCCCAAAGGAGCTCAGGGTAGGTGCACAGAAATTAAAATCACGTTAAAACACAAATACAAATTTCAAAGATTTCGAGCAGCGCACCTCCGGCTTTCCGCCTCAGAGGTGAGAGTTTCCTGATGGCGCGCTAGTATTCAGCGTTTAAATGGGCTCGAGAGGGGGCGTGGCCTAGCGGGGGGGCGTGTCCCCGCGTGACAGCAACGATGGCGGCCGTGAATATTACCCTGCAACACAGCGCTAAGATCCACTGTTTGTAGGGTGTAGCAGAGTGGCAGTATGGCGAAAGTGCCCCAAAGGAGCTCAGGGTAGGTGCACAGAAATTAAAATCACGTTAAAACACAAATACAAATTTCAAAGATTTCGAGCAGCGCACCTCCGGCTTTCCGCCTCAGAGGTGAGAGTTTCCTGATGGCGCGCTAGTATTCAGCATTTAAATGGGCTCGGGAGGGGGCGTGGCCTCACGGGGGGGGTGTGTCCCCGCGTGACAGCAGCGATGGCGGCCGTGAATATTACCCTGCAACACAGCGCTAAGATCCGCTGTTTGTAGGGTGTAGCAGAGTGGCAGTATGGCGAAAGTGCCCCAAAGGAGCTCAGGGTAGGTGCACAGAAATTAAAATCACGTTAAAACACAAATACAAATTTCAAAGATTTCGAGCGGCGCACCTCCGGCTTTCCGCCTCAGAGGTGAGAGTTTCCACCTAATAACCAGAGACACAGGAAGTTTTAAAACTTTTATCTAGAATTCATCAGATTCAGAAAGCATAAGGTTCACAGGAAGTAAACTGTCAATAACTAAGATTATAAAGAGCACATATCCATATAGGAAGTAAATAAGACCAACCATTTAGGATTTATAAATTTCTGGGTGTGCCTGGGTCTTCCGTGGTTTCTCATTCTGCGTCTGTGGATTTAAATCATTTATTTGCACATTACCATTCGATACAGCTGACACTCGTCTCTCCAGTGACCTATCTGTCTGCACCCGTGACAGGGGAACTTCTTTTTGGCCTCCTCTCGGCTCATTTTTACTCTGGGCTTTCCCCCACCCCCGGGGCCTTGATTCTGATTACTGGTCAATTTATTTAGCTGCTGTTCTTGGTGTTCTGCTAATTTTACCTGTGCCCACATGACTTTTTCCTTTAACTCTTTTCGTTTATCTGCCAATTCATCCTCGCAATACTTAGCATACTTCAGGACTTCATCAATTGGTTTAGACTGCCAGCAGATTTTATTGTCTTTGATCCACTGTGAAATTTCAGGTCTTAATCCTAGCACAAATCTATAAATGAAGTGGGTCATGTTATAAGGAAGCACTTGGACAATACAAAGCCCTAATTGTAGAAACAAAAAAATCCTACTTTACCGAACAAAACAATTCTGCTAAAAACTCAAGTAAAAAACGTTTCGAGATAACTAAGGCCTTAGCGGGAAGCGCACCAGACCTGAATCCTCCACAATCCCAAGTCTTTTGTGATTCTCTGGCCAATTTCTTCTTCACAAAGGTGAATGATATATATCAAGCATTCTCCACGAAAATAGTAACCAGCTCCCCCACATCTAACAACCGGACCAATAATATCGAACTATCTCAGTTCTCAGACCTTGGAGAAACACAAATCAAGGAAATAACGGCCACAATTAAATCAGTCTCAGCTTTAGATCCCTGCCCTCTTAAAGTCATCCGTCCTATCATGGACTATCTTTCCCCTGACATTGTATCAATCTGCAACACAATGTTCAGAACTGGGATATATCCAGACTCCCTTAAAAACACCTTGGTCAAACCCTTACTTAAAAAAGCTAATCTGGATAAGGACCAAACAAAAAACTACCGCCCCATAGCCAGTCTTCCCTTTCTAGCCAAGGTGGCGGAAAAGGCTATGAACTTACAACTCTCAGAGTTCATAGAAAACCACCAACTACTGGATAACACTCAATTTGGTTTCCGCAAGTTCTATGGAACCAAAACTGCCTTAATAAAAGCCACAGAGGACATAAGAATGATCCGGGACCAGGGAGGTACAGCAATACTTGTATTACTTGATCTGTCTGCAGCCTTTGACACGGTCGACCACAAGATCCTGGTCGACCGTGCCGAAAACCTGGGCATCCGCCACATGGCTAAAAATCTGCTTTCCTCCTTCCTGGCTGGGAGATCACAGGTGGTCACACTGGGGCCCTTCCAATCGCACAAGCTGTCACTACCGCGTGGGGTTCCTCAAGGCTCATCCCTCAGTCCGACACTATTCAATATCTATGTGTCGGACCTGGCCTCAGTCATCAAGGCCTATGGGATGAGCCTTACCTCATACGCGGATGACACTCAGCTTGTGCTGGCCATCAACGGGAATGGAGACAAGGTAGCTGAAAACTTCCAAGAGGGCATGCGGGTGATCGGTGAGTGGATGGCCTCTAACTGCCTAAAGTTAAATGCTGAAAAAACGGAGGTCGTCATATTTGGACACCTCTCCCCCGGATGGTCAAACACTTGGTGGCCCCCCATGCATGGAACACCACCTACACCAGCCATCACCGTCAGAAACCTGGGGGTGATTTTTGACGACAAACTAAATTTCATGGCCCACTCAAATAAATAGCCACAACAGCCCATCATAAACTCAGGCTGATCAAGAAAATCATGCTGTTTCTACCAACCTCAGCAGGTAAGACGCTGGTAAGCGCTCTCGTGTTGTCATCTCTTGACTATTGTAACGGCTTATTTACCAACGCCCAAGCAAGAGTGACCAACAAAATGCAGACCATCCAGAATGCCGCAGCCCGTCTCCTGTCTGGAATCCCAAAGTTCTCACCAATCTCTGATACTATAAGGGACTTGCATTGGCTTAAGATTCGAAACAGGATCAAGTTTAAAGCGCTGTGCATTCTCTATAAAGCATTGCACAACTGTGGTCCACATTTCCTGAAATCCCACCTCAGATACCAGTCCTCCACAAGATCGCTCCGATCTAACAACCTTAAAATCCTACAAATACCACGAACAAAAACAGTCAACTGGGGCGATAGATGCTTCCTTGTGGCAGCTCCCAAATTATGGAATTCCCTGCCAGTTTCCATCAAAGACAGCCCATCCCTGATGCATTTTCGCAGAAAGATAAAAACCTGGCTGTTTGATCAAGAATAAGTTACCGGCCCAACCTTGGGAATACGTTCACAGTTTCTAGCGCCGAGACGCCTACGGGCAATTGTACGCACTGTATAAATCTCAAAAATAAATGAATAAATAAATGTCTTTCATCTCGATGTTGTCCAGACCACTGTACGTCTTGAACACCTGTAACAGTCGTTCATAATAGGAGTGCACAGTTTCATCTCTATTCCGGGTAGTTCTGTCTATTCGGGTCCAATCAGTTTCTTTTGCAGGCACTTTTCCTTTTAGATGTAATATTACCTGATTGTACTTTTTCATTACTTCTGCTGAAGGAGCCCCTGTGTTTGGGTCTCTCGGGTATTCTTCACTAGGCCAATCAATAGCAATTTTACATTCTGTCCACAAATCTACGGGAACTACAATGTCAAAGAACCCATCTACATCTTTCCAGAGACACTTCTGGACCTTCACAAATCTCTCAACCTGTCGGTACCAATCTACAGGTTTTTCTCGTAATTTGGGAAGTCATTGGTAAAGGACACAATATCTTGTCTGGACTATGGAACATGCACATATTTTCCCCCTGGCACTTCTCGCATAGGAAAAAAAGGTCTGCCTTGTCTGCTTCTTTTAACACGTATTCAGATGTCATTTTCTTTGATCTATTATCTTCCTTTTTCTTGGCCCTTCTGGCTTTCCATTCATCTAAGTCTCCCCATTTTTGTAACAGATTTAACAATTCTCTGATCTGTACCTTCTTTCCTGACACATTCATGTTTTCCAAATCTTTGTCTGAGAATTCTGTTCTGTAGGGTTTTTGCAAAACGTTTGATTTGCTAATATCGATTCCCATACTAGCCGCAGTGTCCATTAATTTCTCATGATATATTCCGGTATTTCGGGTTAGACTTTTACAAATGAATAACAGCTCTTCCTCCGTTAGGGTGTTCAGTCTGTCCAACCCCACATTTCCAGCTGACAATTCTTCCAATTCTATTCTTAGTTTATAAATATCTAAGGGTTTCGGCTGAGGATTTTGTTTTTCTAAACTCTCGGCTCCATCTTTCAATTTCTTCAGGAGTCACTACTGTGGCACTTCTAGTACCAGTACAGGACTCAATCTGCACTTCTCTTGAAGTGAAAGGAGTGTTCCTTCTCTGTGAACCCCTTTCTGGCTCCCTTACTGGTAAATCCATCAAGGAAATCACAGATTCACACTCACTTGCCTGATCATCTACAATTAAGGGCTCTTTTCTCGGTTGTACCACAGATGGGGTAATAATTGGAGTTTTTGGATTTCCCTGTTTGTCCCGGTACAAAGGAACAACTGGTCCAATAGTTACTGGGATTGTCAAGGCTGCAGGACTTACATTCAGTTGGGAAATTTTCTGAAATAATTCTGTTCTCTTTTTAACTATAGCTTCTCGTTCTCTATCCTGTAGGACTCTTTCCATATTAGTTTCATGCATTATTTGCGGAGTTAGAGTGGGAGCAAAATTCGGGGCATTTGGATGTGTCAAACTTAGTCCTTCACCATAATTAGGTTTCAGAAATGGATTTCCCGTACTTAAGGGTCTTGCCTCCTCCCAATAAGGAGGTCGTAGGCAGGTATCTCTCGCATCTAAAGATCTTGATCCCTCCTGGTAAGGTGGTCTTAGGCAAGTATCTCCCACACTTGAGGATCTGGGTCCTTCATTATGAGGAGGTGGATTCTTCATTAATAATTCCTCCAAATAATCATCATCTGAATACCCACAGGTCATCAAAGGCTTTGTTTTTTCTGTCCTTTTCTCTCCCAGGGGTGCTTCTAATGCTTTTACAGGATACAGTCCTTCTGCCATCATATTCTGTCTCCATTCTTTCATTCGTTTCTCTCGGGTTTCTTTATTTACTTTTGGATACCATTTTGTCAATCCCTTGTCCATTCTGAGCCTGTCTCGCTCAAATGCCTCTATCTCCCATTCTTCTAAGGCCTCATATTGCGTTAATCTGGGTGTGGGATGTAAATCATTCATTCGGGTCCTCAAATTGAATAGAATCCTGCTATTAAAAGTACCATCTAACGGAAATGCCAAAATCCCGTCATTTTTAGTATATTCCCCCCAATTTTCCAACCACACGCAAGCATGGTATCCCCGGTCGAACATCATAAATGATGTGGGAGTATTAGGTGGCGGAATAACAACTCCTTCCCTAGTTTTTATAGTCTTGTCTTTCTTAAAATAATTCTTCACTTTGTTTATTAGGGTCATTTTCCTCTTATTTCCGTACATAATGTTGTATTTACGACCTTTCCACTGGTCTTTTCCGAACTCTAGATATCTTGGATCAGGTCTAGTCTCTGGATTAGACGTATGCCACATATACTTTTCCGCAAACTACCTTGTTTACTAAATCACTTCCAATCCAAATGTGTTTCTTATTTCTCTGCAACTAATCAAGTGCGCGATTTCAAAACAATTCAACCAATGGGTGCGCGGCGTTTCTCGTAGACGAGTTCTCGCACTCCTGTGCTCACCCCTCCTTTACAAATTCCGTCTCAGCTACACGCCCGCTGTCTCGACCAATACCAGCGCGGCACTGAGTGACGTCAGTGCAGCTCCGCAACTGACTCCCTCCTTCGCAAGGTAAGAAATACTTCGATTTCTATCCTTTAAAGTGCAAGTGCTCTGTTTAATTTACAACATAAACACATTCGCCACTGTACTCGAGTGTCTAGAAAGAAAAGAATTGTTTCACTGCAAGTAAACTTCTTCTATTTACTTTTCAATTACTACGAGTAGATCCCTTCTGCCTACTCTTCACACAAGCATTAGTGAACCTGTTACTCCTTCGTCTCATCCACTTTGCTATCAGTCAAGCTCAGACGAACCAGCTACTCCTTCCGTGTGACCCTTACTAGGTTATATCACAATAGAAGTTTTTCCAGCGGAGTCTTTGCTACCATTTATTCAAACATTTATTCAGAAAAACCCTAATTAGTGCTTCTAGTTCTGCCTAAACTGCACCAATTTTCCTTGAGCAAGTGACCTCACTACGGCGTGGATTCTCCTCACCACCCGCTATTCTGCCCCCGGGGATTCCAGACAAACATGTAACAAATCACTAACGAGTTTTGTTAGAATACATATCAATATATCAGCAAGAAAAACAATTTAAAACATTTCATAATTTTTCAAAGCAATAAGCATTTGATCGATCGATTTTCTTTTTAGCAGCAAATAACCTATCTACCTATCTTAACTAGTCCTACCTAACTTTAACTAGTCCCTAACCATTTCCTCTGCTACCAGAAAATTACTGATAGAGCGCGCAGGTCACCCGACTATAATTTTACCATATGCACATCGGGCCCATAAATTCAATTCACCATATTTATTAATCGGGTAACCTTACACTCTACTACCAGTAACCCAGTTCCTTCCTATTTATTTCCACTGTACCCGACTTACCAATCCACTGCTACGGGTACCTATGATCACAATGGATCAGGGAGCTAGCTGTAAAGGAAAGGCAGACACAAAATACGCTTATCAATTACTATGTTTGGACTCATATAATAACCAGAGACACAGGAAGTTTTAAAACTTTTATCTAGAATTCATCAGATTCAGAAGCATGAGGTTCACAGCAAGTAAACTGTCAATAACTAAGAATATAAAGAGCACATATCCATATAGGAAGTAAATAAGACCAACCATTTAGGATTTATAAAGAGAAGGTAAGAAAGGGAACATACTAATATAGGTTTCAGAGCTTAGACTCAGTATGATGTCTAAAGGACGGGGAAAATAAGGAACATACTAGAATTTCACAGTTTGAATAAACCCCGTGAAGGTGAGTAAGGGAAAAGGACTTTAATCTGTACTATGATCATTTTGAGATACCAAGTAGCTATAGGGACGGTAAGACTGGAACATGCTAATATTCAGTTATGACTTCAAATTCAGTAAAGGGTGGGTAAAGAGAAGGAACATCTCTTTATTCAGAAACATGTATTTATTTATTCACCTATAAGGTAGGGGAAAAATGGAACAAAGCTAATGAGAGTACTTTCACGATTTCAGTAAATTATAAAAGGTAGGGTAAGAGAAAATGACATATGCAATTTATGATTTAGCAAAAGTTCAGGCAAGGATAAAAATAAAGAATGCAAGTGTTTTTCCCTAACAGCTCTGTATTTACCTAGCACGGGGTGGAGACCAACCCTGGCCACGGGTCAGATAAGGACAGTAGGAACCCCAAGAAAGATAGACGCCAGTAGGCCACCAGGTGCAGAATGGACACCCCAGGACAGGACAGGAAAACCAGATTAGGATCAGGACAGGATCACCAAGGTAAGACCAGCACCCGCAGTTCGGTAGCAACGCCTGCGCTACACCTTATCTGCAGCTATCAGTCAGAACCCCGATTGGGTTATCGAATTCCCCAGCAAAGTGTTCCACCAGCACTTAAGGTTTCCCAAAACCCCGCTTGGGTCTCTGGAAATTACGGACAGAGTGCTCCGCAGCTCTCTGTATCAGTCACCTATTGAGTGCGTTGGGTCAGTGACAGGTCAGCTATTCGGACAAGTCGGACAAATTCTCTAGCTAAACCTAGGCTAGTTATACTGTTTCCGGGTCAGTGTACCACCCCCCAAATGTTGCAAGTGTAAGAATCCCCCATTTCGATTGTTCCAAAAGAAAGGATAGGTCAACACACCAACCAGGATTTGATGTTTCCAAGCCCCAATTTACATCTTTTGGGACCTCCCATTGAATTTTGGGTTCCCATGACATGTTTTACACATTACAATGAAGAATACAAAGTTTATATACAATTGTTTCAAATATAGTACAGTTCAGCTTCGTTTTGCTGGGTCACAGTTCGGTTCCCAGGAGCATCTTGTCTGTGGCAGCCAGCTGGCTGGGTTCCACTGGTACAAGGTTTTCTTCCCTCTGCTAGGATGACATGGGCAGTAGGGACTTCTAAGATGGGGTAGTAAACGCCTCCCAGGCCCAAAGATTCGATTCATGAAAAGTAAAGGAAAACAATTTAGAACATAGAAATAAATGAATACACTGTATACCAGGAAACCCTATATGACTCCCCTTACTTTATACTAACTACAGCATTAATGTTAGTGCAAGACGAACAGCATTTGCAAAAGCTGCAGGGCAAGCATCGGACATGTGAGAACACAGAGCGGCCATTTGGAACTAGTGCGCAAGTGCAAAGATTTCCCACCAGATCTGCGAGTATGTCACTTCACGTGAGTGTGACCGACGCATGCGCAGAAGAAATTCCCGCTAAGCAGCAGCCATTTTAGAGGAAAGCGTATTACGGTTAGTAAATACATATGCAAGCTTCTCTGGGACACCCAAAATGTAAGAATAAAGAGGAAATTAATAAGACAAAAAGGTTGATTTAGTTCATTAGGGTTATTCGAGGTTCATGATTACAAGCAAGTCGCATTACGTGCGAATCCTTGCTCCATCACCTGTTTCCTCTCTTGTAACATGGCAATGAAGTGCACTCTAATGGTCATAAGACTGATCTCCTGTACAAGCTATGATGGCAGAACAAGCAATAAGATGCCTGTTCTGCAATTTCCCAGATTACCAGTTCCAATTGGATCTGCCTAAATCCTCCCACTCGCCTCTTCTGGAGTGGAAATTGATCCCCAGGTATTGTCCTGCTCCCTTGGCTGGTGCTAAGATCTCCACTGGGCGAAGGTGCTCAAAAAAATCCAGCCAGGGAGAAATTCTTCTCTAGAAGGCAATATTTAACTTTTATCGCTTGGAGTTTCCCCACCAACAGTCAACAGCTTCACCTGCACCTCATCCAGATGTTAGACATCCTTGGCAGAGGTCCTAACTTTCAAGAAGACCCACATTTGGGGCAGATCCTTTGGGGTTCTTGCCTCCAAGATATGGAACTCCCTCCCTTTGGATCTTCGACATTCTTAGAAAAAGCTCTCCTTTCGCAAAAATCTTAAAACTTGTTTTTTTAGGTAGTTCTGTCTCCCTCTGTTGGCCCTGGGGCGTTTCATCTGAAGCAGACATGCACTTTCTAAATAGCTGAAAAAAGCAAAGGTTTGCTGAATGAGGTGTTTATGATCCAGAAAGGCAATGAATCTGACATAGAAATATAAAATCGAATTTAAAAATAAAGAAGACACAAAGAAAGGCACTTTGGACAAAATGAAATTAAGAGAAGAAATGTAATGGACTAAGCTACTAGAAGTGGTACAATTCAGACTCCAGAAAGCTTCCATTTATAGTAAATGTACTGGCCGAGGAAGAAGGCTTAACACCAATATATAGGTCCGTTTGCATAAACTACGACTTTGGCATAGCAGCACAGGCTTGCTTTCCCACCACGCGTGACCTAGGTGAACTTAGTTCAATGCAGCAGCACTGAATGTAACTCCACTCCATGCCTAGTTGAAGCAAGATCATTGCTTTTGTGTCACTAACAATCCCTGAAAAGGGATAAAGGGATCAGAGGCATCATGGTAATAATAAACCTATTTCATTCTTTATAGCTTCACACACATGCACACATACATGCACACACATGCACACACACATGCACACACACACACACATGCATACAGAAATGTACACACACATTTCTATGGAGAGGAAGTAGGCTTAACACCAATAAGTCATTTTGCTTAAACTACGACATAGTTCAATGCAGCAGCACTGAATGTAATAGACAGGTAAATATAATCCCACATAACTCCACTCTATGCCTAGTTGAAGTGAGATAATTGCTTTTGCGTTACTAACATAATCACAAAGGGTATCATAAAAACAGCAAGAAGGAATATTGCAAGCCACAAAAGTAGAATTAACATTTCTAGCCTGGTCAAAATGTAATTTATAAACCTAACACCAAAACCTACTTCTACAATAGGATCGCATATAATAGAGCAACTTGAAAACTATAATTTCTTGAGGGGAAGCGGCATACGGCATACATTGTTGACTACTCGGGTGGTCATTACGAGAAGAGCCATATAGGAAGTGTGCCCTACTAGAGTCAAATGCACCGTGATAGCACCAATCCTCGGGTACTCATCTCTTATCAGCTTCAGACCTGATGCAGCAATTTTTTTAGATACCAGCAATAACCAATATTGTCTTTCGAGGGTTTCTTGCAGGTTAATCTGAGATGAAGGACCTCTATCTCCACGGGGTCGAATAGTGGTCTGTTGTATGTGATTTTAGATTCCAAATGGATTTTCCCGATTCATGCCCTTATATAGGTACAATTCACGTTGCTCTTATATAGGCATAGAAATCCAGACCTTATTTATCCGTTCACCAAACATCACAACGATTTCCTGGAAAACCAGCTTAAGCCATTAGGGACTTCCCCTTGCTTGAGTATTGATTTCTCCAAGAACTCAGTTAGTTTTAGAATAAACAACTATTCCCCAGTGGTTCATTCCTGACGTTCGTATGCCCGACTTTACATAAAACTTGGCATTCCTAAACACCTACAAGGTATAAATATAGCTTTACTTGCTATGGTAATGCACGGTGGTTCGGGGCAGTTCGATGACCTACTTGCCCGATGCAGCTCGCTACAGCAAGTACCGAAGGAAGCCGACTCTCCAGCTGATGCACTGATCAGGAAGCTGCCCTCCTCTGCTGAGAAATCCAGCTCCAGTGTTTCTGACTCCCCTTGTGGGGTGTTGGGAAATCGAGTCGCGAGACAGAGATACCAGACCTCCTTCATTCTAAGGTATGGAGCTGATTAGAACCTACAGAAAGCTTTGGTAGATTCTTGGCAAAACTAAACCTATGCTAAAGACCATACTTACTTCCTCCCCCGTACTAGACATAGGTAAGGTATATTGGGGTAGGCGTATTTTAGAAGCACCAGTTGAGTATTTTACCCTATGTTATTTATGTATGTATTTTTATATGGTTAGAAACCATACAATGCTCTTACAGTATTATTTCATATTACAGTTTACGCTGTATGCATTACACTTTGCAATCTGCCTTATGATTGTAGCAGTTCACCTCTCTTGTATGAGAAAGAAACCCTTTTTATTGAAAACGCCCGTCTCACTTTTTCTCTGCAACTCTGTGGAAACGAAGCATGCACGATTGACTGAGTGAAAATACTTATCTGTTGTTTCCATGACTCTGAAGATACTGTTCCAGTCCTACGGAAACAAAGTTGTCATGTTTATGAGGTTGTCAGAAACTAATCCCTTCTTGTGAATTCTAAAAAATTTCAAGTGACATTTGAGCTTTCTGGCACTCATAATTAAGTTTAGTATATTCGATAGAGACCTACTGACCTAATTCCTACGTCAAATCTATAGGATATATTATTTCAATGTGCAGAGCCTATTGGGAATATAGGAACTACACTTCAGGTCCTTAAATACCTAAACATTGTCAGTGATGAAAACCTGGGACATACCATTCGGAATTTGCTATATAGATGGCTGGCACCCGAGAAACCTTTTAAACTGCATGCTGGCACCAGTTTTTGCGCCTGAAGACTTCGTCACTGCACACTGGTCCAACTGCAATCCAGCAACATATGTGACTAAAAATGGTAGGGCAGCATGAATCTGACACAAATATAATGTTTCATTAGCTGCAAAGAAAGAAGTTATTTTTTCTCTTTTTTTTTATAAATTTTTATTTGACAAGCAAGTCAAGGAGATTAACATATCCAAGTACAAAATCAAAATGATAAAATAAATCGAGTACCATTTGGTGCAAGTTCATATTATAACAAATAGAAAAAAGAAAACACAGGTGAAAGTAAAAGAAGTGTTTCCTAGTCAGGACAAATCACTAATAATTAATAACATCGTAAACAGAAAAAACATACATGATTCGAATCATTACTGGCATTACAAAAAATTACCCCATAGTTTGGTAAACTTTGTTTTAACTTTGATTCCTCTATTCCTGGCAATGGCATCTTCCATAGAGTAAATTTCGTAAACCAATGTCCACCATTCGGTTGAATGAGGAGGGTTCTGAGAAATCCAGGCCCTAGCTACCACAGTCTAGCACAAGCCAGTGTAATATTTAGCAGATCTTTATAAATAGAACTAACCGGGTATATCGACAGTAGTACCACAGCGGCATTTAATGAAAAATTCATCAGTTGATTTTGGGTTAAAATATTTTCTATGTCCAACCAAAATTTCGCTAATGATGGGCACAAGTAAATCATATGTATAAGGTCTGCTGCCACCAGACCGCATTTAGGACATTTAGTACGATCATTATTAAAATTATTTTGTGCCCATTTTGACATTTTTAATGGAGTATAGTACAGTTGACTAATCGTCCTGTAAGATTGGAGTTTCAAACTGGAGGACTGGACGGCTTTACTGATATTGACTAAGGCAGCGGAGATGTTCTGGGTTGTCACATTAGATCCTAAACTAACAGTCCATTTTAGTGCCAATCTAGGGGCTTCGTCAAAGCTATTTTGACTGAGACACTTGTATCCCAAACTACTTAATGATTTTCTATGCACAGAATAAAAACAATTCCATATATCTGAGCTGGTAATTTCTACCAGATTCATTTTACGTATTAAGTAATCCTTAACTTGAATGTATTTATATCTCATCTTTTCAGGCAATTGATACAAAAGTTGCAATGTTGGAAATTGTAGAAAACCGCCCATACCGTACAGATCCCCTAGTGTCTCAATACCATAGTTAGTCCATTCTTGGCCAGTTTTATCTCTAAAAATATCTGGAAGCCCAGGATTGTCCCATATTGGCAGCTCTTTGTGGAAAAACGAAGTATTGCACTTAGTCAGAACCTGTTTCCATATGGATACAGCATCTCTCGCGGTCTTAAATTTTACACGCAATGAAAGAAGTTCAACAATAAATAATTAAAAAGTTCTGTGGTGACGCTGGCCTACTCGATCTGGGAAGTAGAGTATGTCCTCAAACTCAGTTTGGTTAGCCAGAAGTTGGTCAGCTGACAAACTTGATTATGACCTAACCTTCTCCACTGCTGTTTCAGGAATGGTGTAATTGACTAGGCCTGGGCGTATTTTGTGAAGCAGCACTACACGTAACTTCACGTAGTATACTTTGAACTTCACGTAGTACACGTAGTCTGCGTAGTGTAGCCGATGACACTGTGTAATTGTCTGCAAGGTGAAAAATTTGCAAAATAATTGCAAATGGCATCCTGTACAGTGCTAATTATGATAAAATAAGTATCTTGTGCTAAAGTGCATATAGAGGTGATGATTTTGGTATCCTCCCTAACCTAGGGGGAGTACCAAACAGATGCCTTGGAAACAAAAAAGCACATCTTATTGAACAATTTGGTGGTGGTCCCATCCTCTTAGGACCACCCCAAACACAGTTATTGGCAAAAAAACATTCCCAACCAAAGGCCCTGCAAAGCATTATGGGATGAGACTAGCAGTGGGCAGTGAATATTATAAAGTATCCAATATCAAAATATTTCTACAAAGAGCTGCAGTTCAACCGGTGGTTACTAGATGTCCCTCACGAGTCAAATGCAAATGCTTGATGACTAGTGAAACTGCAGCTTGATGTAAAGGATTTAAATAACTTTAGACCTGTCTCTAATCCCTTCCTGTTCTATCCAAAATCCTAGAAAGATGCGTACTCCAACAATTAACCCAACATATGGACATTGTCAACCTCCTTGATTCCCATCAGTCTGGCAGAAAAGGCTGCAGCACTGAAAGTGCGATCTTCAACATCATCGACGATATCCACAAATCACTTGATTCAGACCAATACTGTCTCCTCACACGGTAGATCACAAACTTCTCATTAAGGTTCTCCAAGAAAGGGCCAGACTTGATGAGGTGGTCCTCCAATGGTTCTCCTCCTTCCTACACAACCGCACGCAGAGAATCAAAATTAAAAACTTTGCGTCTGACCTTCACCCAGTCAGTGAGGGAGTCCCTCAATGTTCAGTGCTTTCCCCGCAACTTTTCAACATTTATATGGAACACCTCACCACCCTCCTCAAAAACGCTAACATTCCCTTCCACATATACTCAGATTTACTTGGAAACCTTCTCCATCAAGGACATTCAAAGACTCAATAACATACTGAGAGAAGTCCAACACTGGCTGTCAAGTATTCACTTTAAACTGAATCCTGACAAAACCGAATCACTCCTCATATCGAACAAAGAAGAGAACCCCAAAATTGCTGAATGGCTAAAATCTATTGATGCGCTCAACGAGAACCTCACCCTAGCCGACTCTGTTAATCACTAGGTATCACGCTAGACCCAAAAACTGGACATGACCATACACATCAAGAACTCAGCTAAGAGCGCCTTCCTTAACCTAAAGCTACTGAACAAAATAAAACCTTTCAACCCGCCCAAAGATCTCAAACAAGCCACCCAATCATTGGTGCTGTCAAGACTAGACTACAGGAATGCAGTCCTTTCAGGAATAGCTAAATCACATCTTGCTCCCCTCAAAACAACTCTCAACGTGGCAGCCAGAATGGTCGCCGGAATCAAAAAATTTGATCACATTTCACCTGCACTCAGAGAACTTAAGTGGCTCCCAGTTGAAATGCGGGTGAACTTCAGAATGGCCCGCCTCACACATAAAGCCTTGCACACGGGCAAACCTGAATATCTGACTGCCAAACTCAAAAAATCCGGTCAGACCAGGAACCTCAGAAGCTCAAACACCATACTACTCATCCCACTGAAATAACTAAAACAAAAAACCACGGCTCGGTCCTCTGCCAGGAACGCGCCCAAAATCTGAACACTTTCCTCCACACATCAGAACTATTCCCTCTTTTGCAAAATTCAAAAGTCAGCTCAAAGTGCTGTTCCTCGACCGTTCTCTAGTAAACCGATAGAGCAGTCAGAGCGCTGAAGCAGAGACCTCACACCGCTTCGGCGCTGCGTCAGCAAGGCTACAAATTAAAACTCTCCGCCAATTACCTATACTATTATTTTATTATGTGATTTTCTCCATTTTTTTATTTTGTGATTTTCTGCATTGTAACTGAGGCAAAATGATCCAATACCCTTGGGTCAGGTCAGCGTTATATAAAACTTCTTAAATAAAAAAAAAAAAAAAAATGAATAAACAAATAAACTATGCAGAGCACAGACCTCTCTGTGTGTGCTTGTAGTGTTGTGGACAGTGGACACAACCATGTTACCCAGGCAATGGGGAAGATCTCGATCATGTAGCTGTTTCGTCCCCCCCTTGTAAGCGGAGGCGGAAGCGGAGTGGGCTGGTCCAACGTACCCCACTCCAGCGTAGGATTGCGAATAAATAGGCCAGGGCTCTGGGTGTGGTTTACTTCTGGGAAGGCCAACGTGTCTGCCAGAGCGGCGGCCGTCACCCTGCCATGAGACCACCTCTGTGACCGCCAGCCTACTAGACACAAGCCCCCTGCAAACCCAGCAGCACAGTACCACAGAGTTATGTTTGTGCAGACTACTGCCTTCAATGTACACTGCAAACAGCAGGGCTCACAATTCAGATTGAGTCACGATTGCAGATGACGGAGTCCAGTAGGCAAAAGACATTGCTCCCAGTGCGGCCCGCCCGGCCACTCATCATCGCAGGGTGCACACACGCTGAGTGGTTAAGATGCCACTAGCTCAGTGCACCACAAGTCAATGTCACATGGCTTTGGGCCCTTCCTGACCACTGCCTCCGGCATACAATGTGGTTAGCACGGCTCACAATTCAAGATTAGTACCAATGCAAATTGTGTAAGAAACTATAATCTGTTAAGAAGACCAAATGTTCCCAATCTCTGTAGTTCAAGTCAATGCCACGTGGCTGTGGGCCTTGGCTAACCCCTGCCTCTGGCTCACACTGTCGTCAGCAGGGCTCACAATTCAAATTCAGTCTTGATTCAATAATTTCAGGCTCCAGTAGGCTACTAACTATAACGTCCCTGAAACCTACATATTTCGACTAAGCATTCCATACATATTTAATCTTTTCTTCCATACACCTACACTGTGGTCAGCAGAGCTCACAATTTGAATTCAGTCTTGATTTATTAATTGCAGAGACAATTGTACTCAGTATCCTCGGATTTTGTCAAGAGGAAGTGAGAAAAAGCATTCCTCAATGTCTGTGCTGACTACTACCTTCGATCTACATTGCAGACAGCAGGGCTTACAATTCAGATTGAGTCTTGATTGCAGCTGATGCAGTCCAGTAGGCAACAGACATTGCTCCCAGTGCAGCCCACCCAGACCACGTATCATCACTGGCTGCGCACACGCTGAATGCTTCTGATGCCCTACCTCAGTGCACCACATCGCATGGACCCTTTATGATAGAATCTTTTGTGTATGATTTTAGATCTGCTGCTCCTACCTCAGTGCACCACAAGTCATGGACCCATTACTATAGAATCTTTTGTGTATTATTTCACATCTGGTGCCCCTACCTTAGTGCAGCACACGTCATGGACAATTTATGATTGAATCTCTGTCTGTGATCCGATAATTACTGTTGTACTTGTTGCCAGCACCAACTATTCACTGAAGGTTGGCTTACACTCACACCACACGCATCCAGCACAGACATCACTGGACATGTGACTCTGGTAATAAAGAGGGGCCAAGCGCACGTGCCCGTACCCAGTTCCACTATCTATCTAACTGTGTCTGTGTGCTAGTTATGTATGCATGATGCTGCCCCTGAGCCCTACCATATTACATTGTGCTATGGACAGCGCATGCAACCATGTTACCTCTAGCAGTGGGGAAAACTCTGGTTATGTAACTTTGTCTTGGTCATTGTATAAGTACATAAGTAGAGACTGGATGATTAGAGTACTGCACGAGAGTGTATAGTAAATTTATAAGTGCTTAGGGATTGGCGGAGTGATTGGATAAGTACATATGTTGGCGGAGCCTAACCCCCGAGCACAAGCTTGCCTCTAATTGGCTGCCCTCCATGTGCCAAAAACAGAAATTTTGCATGGCCATGTATTGCTACAGCTGTAACACTCCACTGAATGTGCAATAAACATTCATATCCACACATACATGTCATGTCCACGATATTTTATGTGTGGCAATGTGGATGAATGTAGGGTCAGTGATTCCCCCTACCTTCCATTTTGGGCATGTTGAGGGACTTGGGTCACAGGGTGACACATTGGCTCTTTATTTATTATATATTTTTTTATTATAAGTTTTGTATAGCGCTAGCTGGACCCAAGGGTATCAGAGCGCTTCACAACAGGTACAACAATGTGCCTTAGCGGCGAAGGTAGACTCCACATCTGGACAACTTATGGGCATTGCAAATAACATATTCATACAGATCATAAGGTCTACAGGGGGATTCTATGATCTTCCCCTTCAGTTCATGTGCATGCAAGGAAGAGGGCTTTGAGTAAAGTCTTGAATTTCGGGAAATAGGAGGTCATTCTGATGTGGGGGGATGGCGCTCCAGATCGTGGGTGCATTACCCGCAAAGGATTTAATTGTAGTTTTGCGTTTCCGCGATTTCAATGGAATGAGAAGGAGCGTGTTTGAGCTTCTGAGATTCCTGGACTGGCCGGCCCTTTTGAGTTTCGCGGCCAGGTATTCTGGTTTGCCTGTGTGAAGGGCTTTGTGTGTAAGACATGCTGCAGGCCAGCCCACTTCGCGTACGCTTACAGGGAGGAACGACAACGCTACATGTCCCAGGTCTTCCCTCTAGTGATCTGATGATCACAGGTCTAGTTGTCAGCATCCCACAGCCACTCCCGCAAGGCTGGTTTACACCCACACCACAGCCATGCAGCACAGGCATCACAGAATATGCGATCCAGCCAATAAAAAGGGTCGGGCGCACGTGCTTGAGGCTATTTTCCATTCTCTCCCATGACTTGAAATACACAGAGTTGGTGGCACTGAGACACTTTGCCCGACACAGGCCTCCCGCCATGTGGCAATGACATGATTTCCACTGAGTAAGTGCCACCAGAGCTGAGCGGGTGTGCAGCCTGTGATGGTGCGTGGCCTCGATACACTATCCTGGCAATCAAGACCAGATTTGAATTGTGAGCATGTTTCGAACGCATGTGTGCCATGGCTGAGAAGGTTGCGTCTGCACGTGGTGGGCCCTTTTGGACACACGCCGGTGGCGGATGGTGAGCAGAGAATCTTGTTTGCGCACCGGCGGGCAGTTCCCTCTGGGCGGTGGGAGTGGATGGTGTGCAGCAGCCTTGGTGCGCAGGGGTGGGCAGATACCTCTGGGCAGTGGGACTGGATAGGGTGCAGTAGCCTGGGTATTCAGGGTTGGGCACACACCTCTAGGTGACAGGAGTGGATGGGGTGCGGCAACCTGGGTACGCAGGGGCGGGCAGACACCTCTGGGTGGCGGGAGTGGATGGGTTGCAGCAGCCTGGGTGCACAGCGGTGGGACAGCGATTAAGGCATGTGCAGTTGTATGTTCTCCGCTATTACTAATTCTATACTATGTTTCAGATGAGTGACCTTTAGGGCTGCACTTTGTCCCGGCACGTGGTTGGAGACACACCGGTGGTGGACAAGTGAGCTGTGAGGGTTTTGTCCACAGTGTCGGCACTCACTCTCCCTCTCCATCTCATCCTTTCTCTATCTCATACTGTCTCTTTCTCTCTTCTCCACTTTCTCACTCTTTCTCTCTCTCTTCCTCTCTCTCACACTGTTTCTTCCTTTCTCTCTTTCTCTTTTTCTCTCTTCCTCTCCCTCTCACTCTTTCTTTCTTTCGCTCTCTCTTCCACTCTCTCTCACTCTTTCTTTCTTTTTCTCTCTCCTTTGATGGGCGCATGACGCACAATCTCATCTTGCTTTTTGTCTTGCAGACTGTGATTCACAAATTGTCGAGGGATGACATGCCATGACTGTACCTACTTTTATTTGTTGTTGTTTTTTTTAAATAAAATGTTTTATATATAAATCCATAGATGACTGTGATTCTCATTTGTCCAACCTCACATGCATCTTTTTTATTATAATTGTGCAACATCAGCTGATTTATTACGTTCCGTATTTTGAAAGGTTGCTGTCACATTTGTTTGTCGGGGGGGCCAGGAGGTATGACTCGGGGCAGGTGGCGGGGGGTCTTGGGGTATTGTTGGGTGTCCAAGCTGCATGAGCGTTGGCTGCATGGCATCTATTGTTGTTCAGGTGTGGCTGTTGGCTGGGCTGCCTATCATATTGCAGGCTGTCATCCAAATTTACACCAGGTCAGAGTAGGTGTAAACTTCCTGCTGCTAATGCACCTTATCGCCTGTTTTGTATTCTCCCCTCCAATCTTGCTGGTGGTTGAAAAAGTTGCGAAGTTGTGTGTTCACGGCTTTTTGCACGAGAACGCCTACTTTGCATCTCATTAGCGATATTTACCTGGGTCATCTGTGATGATGTGTTTTGATGCTGCTATTACAGGTAAACTGATGATATGGGCTGTTTGCGAATGGTGGGGAAACAGCCTTTACAACGCGGGCATTACCACGCGCAACCATTACAATGCTGCTATTACAATGCAAGTCGTTACAACGACTTGCGCTGGAGGGTGCTGTTGGATAGGGAATAGTTTAATTTTCTATTCCAACAACTTCCCTAATGTAACGTGGGCTGGAGTTGGAATAGAAAATTAAACTATTCCACTATCCAGCACTTACAGCGCAAGTCATTGTAACGACTTGCGTTGTAAAAACAGCGTTGTAATGGCACGCGTGGTAAAAGCCCGCATTGTAATGTCATACAACCGAATGGTGAATTGAATTTATCACCATTTTTTGCTGCAATAAAGTGCTGGTAACTCGGTGATGATGTGTCCTTGAGAATATGCCCCTCTGTGTTTTAAAGAGCTGAGAAGTACTCGAGTGCCACTGACCCAGTGCGTTCACACTAGAGGGCCACACTGAGAGCCGCGCACCCTTCATATTCACACCAGGGTGCCGCGCTGAGAGACGCGCACCCTTCATGTTCACACTAGGGGGCCGCTCTCTAGGGTAGCGACTCCAAACTTTTTTGAAAAATAAAAAGCGTTCACTTTCATCAATTTGCATTCGCCTCGGGACCCCATCCCCTGAGGCATACCCAAATCTACATATTTTTTTTCCAAATCGGAGGTGGACCGTGTGGCCCCCCCTCTGAGGCCACCTCTGGCCCCGAGGACCCCATCACCCGGGGCCTGGGCTCTCTGTTGGGGACCATGGGGGTGCCCCATTGCCCTCACGGTCCTGCGATCTCCCCACCTCCTGCGGGAGCCGGCATTCATTTTGGGCAACGGGAGCATGCAGCTTACCTTGCCCAAAACAAATTCTCCTTTCCTTTATTGAAGCAAGAGGAGGTTTTCCTCTTCTCGCTTCAACAAAGAAAACCAGGGTTTGCTATCACAATGTGGAAGCATGATCCTGCCCTGTCATAGCAAACGGCAATATCCCGGGGGTGGACATCCCAGGACATTGCAGGAACCGTCACCCGGTCATGAACGCTAACGGTCCCCAGGGCCTAATTTACATAGCCCCGAGGAGGTGGTGATATGATTATACGATTGCCCCCAGGATCTGGCCCACCCAGGGGCTCATTGAAATGAAGTGGGGGAGACCGGCCTAATTTTTTTTACATTTTTTCATCCGGATTCCCACACCCAGCGTGCATTAGGACGTTTAAAAAAAAAAATTGGGGGGGGTTCTTCTGGGACCCCCTGAGCAAGCCTATGGGGTCAGGGTGTTTCTACCCTGCCCCCTTTTCTTCATTTTTCACTTTCTTTTACTGTTTTCTTGTGACTCAGTTCTACATATATTATAACCTTGTGGCAGTCACCAGTAGGTAGTTATATTTATGACCCCGATGTGGGCCAGATCCCAGAGCCATATCATAAAATATACACATATATGTTTTGCCAGCTCGCTGTTGCAGGCCAACGACACGCCCTTTTGCTCAGGAGCAGCATTTTACAACAGCAACTTTGGGATATTACATCGGACTGCAAAACACGCTGCCCCCCCAAACAGTTTGATAGACTACTGAGGAGTGATTCCTGTATGGGGAGAGAGGAGGCATATTTTTTGCCTGAGAAGGGATCCAAAAGGGGCTTTTACCCCTCTGGGCACTCGAGCTGGTGTGGGACCTGATATCCAACATTGATCGGGACATCACTTGGTGGTGGGCTAGCCCTATTACTTAATGGGCAACCCGAGAGGACTCCACCTACCAGCATGCTGTTGCCTGGTAGGGCCTACGCGTGACACACCCTTGAGATGGAGGAGGGGCGAGTAATCACGTGACTGGGGGAGGTCAGTATATCATCTTCACCTGTTTGACCCCCATGGATAATGAGGCGAACGTGGAACCGGCACTGAGGAAGCCAATCAAGGCTAAAAAGCGTCTGCCGTAAGTGTTTCATGGACTGCTGTCACTGCATGGAAGAAAATCAATGAAGTCACTTTTGTTGTACCCTAGAGCTGTGTAGTGCTTCTGTCCTTGTGAGAGAGCATTGGTTCATATATATATATTAGCAAGCTTGTGGAATTTTTCATGCTGTTCACTGTCTTGTTATTGCTAATCACGTTCATCCGCTTCTGTCTATTTATCATTGCAGCTTATACATTTTATATAATAATCTCTTTGCTTCAATACATTTTGAAAATGCCCCACTGTGTATGCCTTGTATACTTCTCTGAGAGAAGGTGAACATGAGGGACTAAGAGAAAGGGTTCTAGACCTGTTACCACAATCCCTGGGAGAGCTCAGGGCTGTCATGTTCTGTGGTTGCCAATCTCTTTTGCCATCTAGGTTTAGGGGGGTCTAATTGTGGCACTATAGGCTAGCTCAGTGGTTCCCAAACTTTTCCAAACTGCGTCTCTCTTTACCTATTGACTGATGGCCGCGGCTCCCCATTATGTTTCCTTTTTTCGGCGGGTGGTGAATGTAAGCCCATTCTCTGTAGTACATGTTTTTCCCTGAAAATAATTGGGATGAAGTTGATGAAGGTATTATATATCATAGATGTAATCCTATTCTGGCAACTACAGAACCCTAGGCTGTGTCAACAACTGATTGGACTCATTGGAGGGACCAGGCGCGCAACAACCATTGGGCTGAAGGGGCTTCAGCCCCCCCGTCAGGTTCCGTGGGCTGGGGCCTGGGCTGAGGCAGCCAGGCAGTAGTCAAGGGTCATCGAGGGTATTTCTCATCTCGATCCGTCCTAAAGCCCTGGCGGTCACAGCTTTCCTTTTGTTTACCCTATTTACATTTTTCTTTCTTTTAGCAGACTCCCCTGCATGACTCTTTCATTCCTTAATGGCTGTATATGCATGACAACAGCGGCGAGACTGGCAACGTTACAGGGTTTAAAGGTGGGAAGTAAAGTCAACCCTCCCCCTGCCCCCCCCCCTCCCCGCCCAGGAATGAACAGAGTATCCTGCAAACAAAAAGGAATACACCCACATCACAACAGACTTTTGCAGAGAATGTAGGGAAGAGATGATTGTAAAGTCGGTTTATGTACAAAGGGTTACCACATTTTCACATGCAAATGGGAACAAGGCTATGCAAATGGGGACGAGGCTGGTAAGTGAATAGCAACTAAATCTGCTGTTAGCGTTTTAAAAATAAAAAAAAATCACTCGCAACTCTTAACTATTTTGCTCAGGCAATTTCATTTTATTTTATAATGACACACAACTAAAATGACAGTGGGGTTTAAAATGAACACAGTACAGTGAGTGTTACAGAAAGTATAGTAGTCTTGAGGAGTTTGCAATGCACACTCGAATATTATAGACAAAAATAAGACTTCATCTGGAGCACAGTGAATGTGAAGCTGCAATTATTGCATTTACCAACTGAGTATCAAAGTCATAAAGGCAGGTCATCAAAAATGTTTAGAGGCAAATATTGAACATCAAAGAGTAAGACTCTGTTAGCTTTAATAATAATTTAGGAATTGTGTATGTTGCTTGGTAATAATTTTGATGTGATATATGCAGGGCCACTGAAATTCTGCAGAAGGGGAGAGCCAAATTATGCAGCAAGGTTGAGTAAATTATGTGGCAAAATGCTGCACATTTTGTTATAGCATCACTATATTAATTTGTAAATATTACACTTTTTAACACTGTGTAAACATTGGTTGCATCTCATTAATACCAGTTTAAAACTGAAATACAGATATAAGCAACAGAAAGGGGACCAGTTACCATTTGCCAAGGTCCTTCCACTGCGTGGCAACATGTAGCTGCGTTTTTTAGTAACTTTTGAACGTTTAAGCTAAAAACATTTTTTTTTCTGTAAACATCTGCAGATTGTGGCAAATTCAGCAAATATTCAACTATGCGAGAAAAGCACAGCCATACAGTTGCATACCTCCAGTGGCTCTGGATATACATATACCTGTATTAACTGCTTGGACCTCGTATTTCAAACCAGAATAACTATCAGCTTTTGTTGAGTTACAAGGTTTTTTTTTACCAGCTGTTACTTAAAAATATCCGCTATTTAGGTAACTGACTGGCCAGGTGGCAATCCGAAGGGAAATTACAGCATGGAGGGAAAAATGGATGAATGTGGGGCAGAGCCACAGAGCTAAAGTAACAGACTATTGGCGTGAGGGAGTGAGCAGGGGGAAAGGTGAGTGCATGAGGGAAATAATCAGTGAGAAGAAGTAATGCTCCGTAAGAAAGGGTAGCCATGCATGGAAGAAGGTAAGAGACAGGGGAGAGCTGACAGTTGAAGATTAGGGCATGGAGGTAAGGGATGAACTGTAACTGCGGACACTGCTGACATATTGAACCTATATTGCTCACTATAAAGCATACCCCTGCAGCTCTGGTAGCAAAGATTGACACTCTAGTGCTTGATGTAGGATTAACTCTGATCAGAAGAAACTGGCAGTTTTAATATCCAAAGCCGAAGCAAAACTGACATGAGATCTGAGTGCTCAGGAAGCACTTTGAAAACATACAAGACAGAATCTCATTCCTTGAATAGAAGGAAAGTTATGGGGACCAATATTCAGAGAGGGGGCCTCACGGAACAAACAAAGGGCTTTAGCACTGAATGTTGTTTGGAAGGGTTACTAAGTACACTTACAGCCTATTACCTGACAACATTCTTCTCAGTTGGACAGGCACAGGCCCATATTATAACTACTGCCATCCAAAGGGCCAGCCAGGCCTATAATAATGTCATCTACTGCAACTACAGAGTTTGCTCGATTTTGTTTCACTTGCCACGACAGAGCTAACTGTTATACTTCAGACAAAGAGGCATAATCTTGCAGTGTGCTAGTTGAGATGACCCCAGCACTGCCAAAAAGTGGGCAGGCAGGGCAATTTTCTTCAGGTTCTGCTCCTTGAAGAGGCCATGCAATACGCTATCAGTGAGACTGTCGGCATGCAGCATTTTTCTCAGGATGAAGGGTTAACTGTAATCATAGTCATGCTATGATACAGACCATGTTGTGACAAAAGTCTGGCTTCCAGTTGACAGGTTGTGGTAGGCAAGCATGCCTAGTCAGGGGCCTCATTCATGAAAAGTGACGCATCGCTGCGTGAAAACAGCGATGCGTCACTTTTCACTGCGCTCTCCCTGTGACATGATTGATGCGTCATATTTATAATATGACGCATCATGTCGCAAGGAGTTACAGATACGTCAGTATTTCTGACGTATCTGTAGGCGCAAAAGTGACGCATTGCTGGAGTGTGTCACAAAAGTGACGCAACTCCAGCAATGCGTCCTTTCACATGGGGAAAGCCCCATGTGAAAGGGCTTGCGTCAGTCTTACGCCTGCTGTGAGGCAGGTGCAAGATTTTGACGCAACGGCGTCCTAGAAGTGACGCTGTGAAATCTCATAGATTTCACTGCGTCACTATTACGAGGCTTTATGCGGGTGAACGCCCCCTCTGCATACATTATACCTGACGCAGGTATAATGTAGCGCAGGGATTTACAAAGTGACGCATCTGCTTAGATGCGTCACTTTATAAATAGTGCGCAACAGGAGGCATGTTTTACGCCGCCGATGCGTCACAAAAAGTGACGCATCGGAAGCGCAAAATTCACGCAAGGCCTCCAGGTGTTAAGAGCCTCCTATATAAGACCTTTATTGTTATATATTGAGCAACATTATGGTGCATTAAACAATATCCAAGATAGGTTTCTGCACAGTTTGTATCCTGAACAATTATTTCAAGGTGCCTTAAAATATAATGATCCTGAAAAAAGAGTCACAGTGAAGGAAAGCAATTGCCCAGGGTCACACAGTTTAGGCAATATAGATAGCCAGGTTTTTGGGTCAGGGCACAACAAAAGCTCCAGTCTGGCCTTGATGGACCATACACAATTGATGATACACAAGTACTGATTTTTCCAGATTACACTCCAATGGTGCAACAACAGAGGAGAGCATATCCGGATGTTAAGAAACAACTCCCTAAATTACACCTCAAGTACATGTTTTCATTCCCAGCGGATCTGAAAGTCTTGTACAATGGGAAATCCCACATCTATACTGATACATCAGCAGTTTGGAAATGGGCTGAAGCTCTGACAAACTCGGGTAGCCCTATTTATTGGTCATCCCAGAACAGATTGAAATTCAGACCGCAACGTACGAAAAAAACACAAAAGGTTGACAGACCATCCTCTACTCTACACAAGCTGAGAGGGCTGCTGTAGCAGTGGAGGCACTCCATGAATCGCTGGGCTTGATTATCACCAGAGGCTTAGGAGACAGCACATTGGTGATTAGTGGCAACACGGATGACCCAGAAACTTTCCTGAATATGGGACTCGTGGCTAAAGCTCAGTACGTATGCAAAATAAGAAGGCCCACTGGCTGCTCTTAGTTAACCTGGGCTGGGGAATATTGCCTGTTAGCATTCACTCATGGAAACTTTAGGTGGCAGGTTAAAGCTGACCCCCAACACAGTTTTTTTGAATTGTTTACTGAGGTATACATCTTAATGTCTGCACTTATGGAAGGATAGGCTATGTCACATCAAGAGTACATTTTAAAATAACAAAGTATGTGCTTTAAGGTGATATTCATATGCACTGTAATAACATGATTGTTTTAAACTTTATAAAATGTTTATTAAAATACCAATTATTTGGAGCAATGTAGCATTGAAGATACTGCCCTGGAGTGTCTTGCCTTTTTTCTATCTGAGAGGGCATAAACAGTCCACTTCCCCATATTTTAGTCATGTCCGAGACCTCTCACTTGCAGAATCCCACAGGGCTTTTCTTGGAGCCCTACATTGTTTACTCTTTATCCTATTAAGTTCACTTTATTTATACAACCCTTTAGTTTCTCTGTGATGTCCTACACAGATGGTATCATAGGATTATTTTCTTGGGCAATGATCTGGGGTCTCCCCAAGAGAAATTATGATCTTGCTTTTTCACAGTTGCCTCCTGGATCAAGTCAAATCAAAACTAAATTGTAACAACACAGAGGGCTTCATCTTTAGGGAACCTTCAATGAATAGATATGGTCTTTAATTTGGTGGTGATGGAGCTGGACCCATCGGCCACTCGAGGTTGACTCAGCAAAAAATCCTGATTTCATTTTCAACGACTTTTTCCCATTCTTTCAACAGATCAGGCACATTTTCTACTTGCATTAACAGAATCCTCATGTTATGCAAAACCAACTCTTCTTGCAATCACAGGACTGCTATAAATTCAACTATTTTCTCACAACTAGATAATGGAAGTCTATCTTTGGCTTCCTGCTTTCAAATCATTCAAACCCTCCTGGATGCCTCATCTGAGGACTTCCCCCTTGCTTCACAATCTCTTCTCACTCACTGTTGTACTGTCTATTGCCTTTGAACGTAAAACAATGTGACTTCAAAGTGTTGTTCCTAGATCTTGGCGCTCTCCATAAAACAGCTTCTTCACCATTGTATCACTCTTTATATTCTTTCCAAAATCCTATGCTTTGCAGTAGTCAACTGCCTGCATTCCTAACATTAGGCAAGTACCTATTGGATGCTGATGCTGCTCATTTCTGGCATCAAAGCACTGGAACTCTGTCTCCTGAGCTCCAGAGACTGCAGCCCTTCCAAAAAAAAAAGAATCGTGCCTTTTCCATATTAGTGCAGTCTCCACCTCTCCTTCATTTATTGCACAGCACCAGGCTGCTGGGTTAGGGTAAAAGTGCACTTTACATATTATTTGCAATCATTCATTTCATTCAGTAAAACAATAACTATAGAAGTCTGCTTAAACTGCACTATTTGCCACAATTTTTCGAACCACTCTGGGAGGTGGGACGATGGAGGAACCCAAATATCTTCTAAAAGTACTTTAAATGCCTAATGATTGAAGCTAATACGATTCAACTCAGGTGTTTTACAGTGCATCATATCCATACGTCACTAATTGTTGGCAAAACTGTATTTATAAATGTCATGTGAGAGTAGGTAAACTCATTAAATGTGTACTAAAACACAACATTTAATATTTGTTCTACTAGAATTCCTTGAGGGAAAGTCCTAAACTTCCTCAAAACGTGTTAAATACTATTATGAATACATTAATGTTAGAGCCCAGCGTGCTTTGAATTGAGCTGTGATGTATTGGTAAAAAAATAACCCCTATGCATTATACCACTACAATGACAGGATGACCCACAAGCAATTTTAAGTCTGACTCTGAATTTGGCTCTGCCTCCAGCATTTGAAGTGTTAGCCCCCCCCGAAATTTGGGTCTAGTTGCGCCCCTGGGAGGGACATCGTGTTCTCACAGAAGTGAACTCTAAACTCACGTCAGTGTGCATGCCTGAATCACATTGGCATGCGCACCACAGCCTGTTTGACAGACAAATGTATTACAAATACTTGTGAGAAACAGAATTGCCAGGTGCCTCCCCAAGGAATTGTAATGTGCATGTCTTTGTGTCGGAGCAGTACAGTCACAGGTTCTTGTTCCCCCGAATTCCGCTTGCTCAGACAAACGTGTCGTTATACTTGTGTCTAATTTTAGTGCTTCTATTTTTTGTGTTTTTAAATCAAAAAATGAAGGTATATGTGGGGGCAGGTGACCTTTTAAAATGCTAGAGCGTGATGCTTTGCTTAAATTCGAGCGAGTGAAGAAATCGAGCGTGGTGGTTCTCCAAGGGTTTTTGAAAGAACTGGGTCAAATAGTGCACAATTTTCATATACATTTGCTCAAAAACCACAGGCTTTGAAAGAGCAGCCATTAACCATTCAAGCCCATTCATGTGTCAAACCAAAGAAACCTAGTTCTCCCAAAGGTTTTACCCCATGTGTCCTGGAATGCAGACAAGCACTTCCGTTTTTACCACCAGCGCGAAAGCAAACGCATTGAAATATCCTCGTCCCCCTGCTGTCCTGATACTAGAAGCCTTTATAACTGAGGTTACACTGCACTCTTGTGGCCCAGAGCAACCACTGCAGGCCTGATCACACGGAGCAGTGTTTGTTGAATTTAGATGCACATAAGTGCAACATACTAAATATCACTGATTCCCACACTGTGTGCTCATCTGTTCGTGGCGCTCCTGGCTAGTTTTCACGGCGCACCAGGGAGCCGCGCCGCACAGTTTGGGAACCACTGGGCTAGCTGGTCTTTAGGACGACATATCCTGCAGGAGTGGACGGAATCAGTCTGGCACCATCCCAACGTTTATGTTGCCCAAAAAAAGCCCAGATCCTATCGGGAAGTGGGGGACTACACAGCACAAGGTGCTCTCTTAGAGGGTTTGTGGTGAAACAGTCTTAGGCTTATCAGAGAGGAGTGTTAGTGATCTACAACTCACAGCCATTAACTGATACACACGACTCAATAAGGAGATCCACACCAATTTATAAAACTAACTCTTATCTTTAAATAACTTTTGGGACACAGGGCCATATGTATCAACAAACCCTTTTGCGATTCCTAAATAGCGATTTTTAAGGAATCGCTATTTAGGAATCGCAAAATGGTATGTATGAAGAAATTCGCTATTTTTTAGCGATTCCTTAATCTTCCTTATTTGCGAATTCGCATTTTGCGAATTCGCAATTAAGGAATAATTTCCAATGCATTCCTATGGGCCAGGAGGCCCATAGGAATGTTTGCGAAATAATTCTCAAATTGCGAATTCGCAATTTGCTAATCGCAATTTGAGAATTATTTCAAGGATGCAGGGGTGTCTCAAAGACACCCTGCTGCACCCCTGAAATGTACATGTGTGTGCATATGGCGCACATACATGCCCTATGGGCATGGTGTGCATCACATGCCACCTTCACAAATTCCAAATTGTGCATTTTTTGAAGAATTCGCAAGTTACCATCAACTACAAGTTGGTGGTCATTTGCGAATTCCTAACCATAATTCGCAACCTAAAAATGCTACATACATAGCATTTAAGGAATCGCAAAATTGCAATTCCTTAAATGCTATGGCAAAATAAGGAATCGCAAATCTTTGCTATTCCTTATTTTGCGAATATTTCATACATACCAAAACATGCAAAAAGGCCGTTTGCGTTTCGGCCTTTGCGATTCGCAAAAGGCTTGATACATATGGCCGAAAGATCATCAAAAATAGGTAAGTAAGTTTCAAGATCTGAATTTTTACAGGTATGGAAAATCAACACAGTGCACTTTCTGAAGCAGTAATATTATCCTACAGAGAAAAGACATACACTGCATACATGTACTCCACAGCAGCTTACAGGACACATCTCCTGGACTTAAGGTAAGTATGGGGCAAGGTGCAAGGAAGCACCAATAGTTTACCTTGGCAGCACTGGGGCAGCTAGGTGCAGAAGTGCTGTTCAGCATTGGGGGCACTATTTTATCCTATGGAGGAAAACACGTACTGCATTGGGGCACTTTACAGCAACTTACAAGACCAATCTCCTAGACTTAAGGTAAGTATGGGAGAAGGTCCAAGGCTGCACCTGCAGGTCACATTGGGCAGCACTGGGGTGGCCGGATGCAGAGATGCTTGTCATCTTTGGGTACCCAAAGTTATCCTAAGGGGATTGGTCCAGTCAAAAAGAGGCTGTAGACTTGGACCTGAAAACTAGTCAGGCGGAGCCAAGAGGGGAGATCAGGTCTCATGTGCTCAGGGAGGTGGGGACACCTTTGGTCCACTTTCAATTGGGCCGCGGGTGACGGGTGCAGAGATGTCTTGAGGCGTCAGGATTTTTACAGCTGATTCACTCATAGTTCTGTGGGAAGTGTGCAAATCCCTGCCCCAGAGTGCCTAAGTTTGCCATCAAAAAGATGGCAAACTTTTGATTTTATATTCACTTCAGGTAGCCCACTTTAGGGGTGGAACTACCCTGGAGTTAAACACGCCTCTCTGAGTACTAATTTTCCTGCCTGTCCAGGTGCCAAATGGGCCCTGGACAAGGGGGGGCAGCATCCTCTCTTGTAAGTGAAACCAGGTTTGCATACCAAAGTCGGTTGACTCTTTGAAGCTCACTGCCTTGGAACGCTAATTTGCAGGAGATCCTGTGGGAGGGGGTGTACACACCATCTGCTCGAGCAATCTTTGTTTATGACCTCCTGAGAGCAAAGGCCCTTGCCTCTGGGGGCCAGAAACTCATCTGTGGTGGCAGGCCGGCTAGTACTAGTCAGTCAGTACACTAGTTGCTGGTAGGTTTTCAGCGGGTACCTCTAAGTTGCCCTCTGCATGCATTAATAAATACATCACTTGAATCAGTGTGGGTGTATTAGTACGAGTTGTTTGATAATAAACATCTCTGGTTTCAGTGACACCATCATGCAGCTGGGGAACTCGTGTCTGACCAGTCTCCAGCACATGATTTAAAATGGCTTCCCTGGACACTTGAACTTGCAGTAATTGAGCTGACCAGCACAGGGGCCTATCTGCTCATGCAGATATGTTGACACATGAAGTATAATGTGCCCTGCTTTAGGGCTTTAAGGACTGCTGTAGGGGTGACTTACAAATATTATATGCAGTGTTAGGAGACATGGCACAGAGGTGTGTGACATGTCATGTTTACACTTTTTAGAGCACCTTGTCATGCAGTCTGCAGATCGTAGGGACCCTCTTCAGGACCTATGCCCTAGGTACAAAAGGTTCCACTTACTGGGGACATACTGAGGTGCTAAAGACCAGGTGTACGACCCTCCAATTTGCAACTCGCATTTTGAGTTAGAATTGCAACTCGCAATTTGCGACTCACAAATTAGGATGTATGATAGTGTCTCAGATACTGTTAGAGATTCCTTATGGATTTGCAAATTGCATGCCTCAAGAATATTGATGAGGCTGTCACAATGTATGACCCCGTTAGGAATGACTAGCACTCCCAGGGGTCGTGGCCTGCTGGGGTCAGCAGACCACCATGTCTGAGGCTGGTTTTAAATAAAGCAGTCTTTTTTTTTTTAAATGCAGCCCATTGTCCTTTAAGGAAAACAGGATGCCTTAAAAAAAAACATTAAACTTTTCAGTTTCATTTGTTTAATGACACTCGGATGCAAAAAGGGACGTACTTGTTTTGGGGAAAGAACACTGGCAATGGGGACCTGTTTAGCAGGATCCCAGTGCACTTCAGTCAAAGTTACCCCAAATTCCAGGCAAAAAGGTGGGGGACTTCTGCAACAAAATCCATTGTTTTTGTTAACCGCTCTTGTCTTTACCTGCAACCCTTCTGCGCTAAGGCTTCCTGTAAGTCTAACAGGAACAAGTCCATCCCTACTGGTGATAGGTGTACCCCATCTGCCTCAAAATATCCTTTGACCCTCTCCTGGATAATTTCTTGTCTAATGAATCCCAGGCCCCTCTGTTCGGAGAATTTGCGCATGGAGCTGTTCACACGTCTCCTGGAGCGCTCGACCGCCTCGCAAGATTTCGCCCCGTGCCACACCCTACATGGCACAATCTCTGACCACCAAAGATCACACTGCCCCATGCGCTTGCTGACCTCCCCCAAATCGGCTTTCATCATTTGTAGGAGTAAAGTCCTCCCAGAGGTAGTGAGGTCGTTGCCCCCAGATGTATCACCAAACAATTGGGCAGGGCCCCCAGCAAGGCTAGCCAGTGCTCAAGTCTGTTCATGAGGTTGCTCCATCTCATTCCAGGGTAACCCAACCACTCAAACTTTGTCTGTGAAAATCCACGCATCCAGTTCCTGATCGATGCCCAACGGGCTAACCTGGAGATGGCTGAGTGCCCAATGACCCACACTCTGGACCCTGATAAAACAAAGGACACGTTTCAACTCAGTATTTTTATTAGTCAAAACCATCATGCTAATTGCACTACAACACTGCAAAGCTACGTCCTCCCACATAGACGCCTTCAAGAGCAGATATAGCGTTTGTAACATTGGGACTCCCAGCATCCCACTTTCTTCACACCTGCCGGTTCCATGCCTGATTTAAATGCAGGGGTGGTGGCCCCAATCCTGAATGAATGGCTGGAATATTTTTTGCCAGTGTGAAGGAGGCCAGCCCTGGACATGCACGCCCCCATAATATGCTCCATCTGATACTTAGTTAGGGCCTCCCGGTCTGCATGGATCAATAAATAGCCAGGTGCCAATGGGCGCAGCGCTACGTACTGCAGTATCTGGGGTCACCCAATGGCATTAAATGGCATTAAAACCACCTCTACACCCTTCCTGCCCGGTCTGTTTTAGACTTCCTGAGGTGCATAGTCAACCTGTCCTCCAAACCAATATTCGTTATACCCAAGGCGTCCCCTGAACTGTCAGTTTCCGAGCACGCCACTAGTTCACTAATGCAAAAGGCTCCAAAAAAGGCCAAGCAGAATGCAGCAGCAAATAGAGAAGCCTCAATGGGCGAGTGGGTAACAACTCCCAGGACATCCAGCATGGCCTGTTGTGTTGTGAAGTCAATAGGGGACCTGCTGTCTGGAACCCTAGGCTCCTCTCTTGCCCAAACTTTCAAGGCCGCCAAAGGACTTAACTGGGTCCTGCCCTCCCTTCAACTTAACATCATTGCTGACTGCTGCCAATTGTCCACATACCCAGGAGTTGCTTTTTCCCGGTTTCTTCGCCCAAACTACAAAAGCCTGTACCTTGCCCTCCGTGGGTATGTCAGACAAGCCCAAAGCAACCGTCACTTCGTTAAAAGAAGCCAGCTGGGCCAGGTAACGTTTCCTTGTAGCTGGGGCCAAGGACCGCTCCCCCAGTGCTCTCAATTCTCGTTCCACTCCCAGATCCTCCAGAGGGTTGATGGGAAGGGGGTCATCTCTGCTCTTGCCTGCAGCCAGGCCTCCTGGAAACGGTACCACTGGAAACGAGAGAGAGCGTCAGCTGCCACGTTCTTGACCCTCTCAATATGTCTGGCCCTACACTCGATATTGCAGCGCACGCTCCCTCTGGCTAGCTCCCTCAGCAAGCAGAGCACCAGTGGGCACTTGGCTGTCTGCCCATTGATGGCCTGAACTACCGCCATGATGTCAGACCAGAATAGGACCTTTCTGTCTGACAGGATCTCTGGCCAAAGGCGGAGTGCAATGAAGATGGGGAAAAGCTCCAGGACAGTGATCCTGACAGTAATGCTGCGCTTACGCCAGGTGTTAGGCCACTCCTGTGCACACCATTGCTCACCCAGGATAGCCCCAAAGGCCTCCCTCCCTGAAGCATCAGTGAACAAGCTAATCTCAGGACTGTCAACCCATGGAGCCCTCCAGATAACCGTGCCATTGAAGTGAGACAGGAACTCACCCCACATGGCCAGGTCCTTCTTTAGGCCTAATGACAGCTCAACAAAGTGGTGCTTCTTGGAAACCTTAGCAGTGGCCCGGGAAATCTCCTGGCAAACACCCTCCCCACCGGAATTACTCTGGCTGCGAAGTTAAGCTTGCCCAAGAGACTCTGGATGACACCTAGAGGCGCCTTGTCTTTCCCCAGCAGTGACTGTATGTCCTATTGCAATGCCTGCACCTTCTCGACAGGGAGTCTCGACACACTCATAACCGTGTCCAACTCAATGCCCAAAAAAGTGAGAACCTGCGCGGGGCCTTCCGTCTTGCCAGGTGCTAACGGCACCCCCAGGTGTCGGGCCAAATCCTGAAAGCATTGAAGCATTGGTTCACCCCCTCCATGTCAAACTTTTGTGTGAGTGCCCACTGCAGGAAAGAGCTGAAGGCCTCAAAGAAGGCACAAGGCACCGCCCAACCCATGGGCATGCACCTGTCGAAAAATAATTCCCCCTGCCACTTGAAACAAAGAAGGTGCTGGCTCCCGGGATGTACTGGCAGTAGTCTGAATGCTGACTCGATGTCAGCCTTTGCCAACCATGCTCCCATACCAGCTCTCCTTACCATGTCAACCGCCACGTCAAGGGAACAGAATGAGACCGAGCAGTATCCCTCCACCAGCCAGGAGTTCACAGAGTCACCCTCAGGGTAAGACAGGTGTTGGATCAACCTGAAGGTCCCTGGCACCTTCTTAGGGACCACACCCAAGGGAGAGACAACAAAGTTCGGGAGGGGAGGTTGCTGAAAGGGGCCCGCTGCCCTCCCCAGGGCCACTTCTTTACTAACTTTGGCTCCTACCACTTCAGGGTGGTCTCTAGTCGACGTCAGGTTTTCAGAATCCCTGCCAACCATTGGGCCCTGATAAGGAATTCTGAAGCCTTCCAAGAACCCGTGCGCTAATAAAGTTCTGTCCTTAGCATTAGGATACACCCGTAGCAGAGGTAGCAAGTTTGGAATAGCAATGGTTGACGGACCTCTGGCCAGGGGCTTTCCAAGCGGTGCACCAGAGAGAGTACATGTCGCGCTAGTCATATTGGCGGGAGGGGGACGTGCAGAAGTAGCGTGGTGGAGGGGAGGGGGGTTTGGGGGCCGAGCCGGGGGCGGCAAGTCAGAGACCTTACTTGTCTTGTCGGGCAGGCACCAGGGAGGGCTCCCGCCTATTGCCAAAGGTGGCCGGGTGTGTGCCGCCACACTTGCTACAGGTGTGTGGAAATCTACAAGCTTTCCCCAGGAGCATGCCCCTGCGTCATAAAGCCTGCACGTCCAATTGAAGGGTCTTCTGGTTCCCTGCTTCTGTCCCCAACTGCGGCCTCCCCGAAAGGGCTGCTGAAACTGGCCCTTTTTGTCCTGCTTCTGGCCCTTGCTCGTCTCCCCCTTCTTATCTTCTGTCGGCATTGGCACATCTTGTCTGCGTTAGAGACAATTGGTGACAGGGTATTATTGACCAGTTGGCATTCCGATATTTAGGAGTGGGCAGATAATTGCACATAACTTGTCCTTCTGGTCCACAAACATGTCTGCCCCCCTGGGTTAGCATCAGACTATAGAAGGCGCATCTTTTGGGACTGAGGTCCCTAACACGTTGATAGTCAAGCGCTGGGGTAGAGGTACCATGAAAGGCATGGTCACCACTAGGGTTGTCCCCAAGTTCTGGGGTCAATTGGGTCAAAGCATTAAGTCTTCAGCCCTGACGTAGTATCCAGAAATCCTTCAATCCAAGGACAGTTAGTTATAGATAAGTATTCCAGACACCCATTCAGGATTGGGGCAGCCACCACTGCGTGTAATCAGGCATGGAACTTGCAGGCGTGAGGAAAGTGGGACGCTGGGAGTCCCAGGGTTACCAACGCTGTATCCGCCCTCGTAGCATTGTTCAATTGAGACAGTCTGTCTAAACAGTGATTCCACGGGAGTTTCACCACAGGGGAAGCTGAGCATGCGTAATTCCTTATGGAATAAGGGTTGCAGGGTAAGTGCTGGAGAGCAGCCTTGCTTATTGTCACATCTGCTAATTATGAACACTCCTGTGCGCCATGATTCCGTAGGCTACGGGTCTGTTCAAATGTAAAGGACAACCCTTCCCGCCCTATTATCCAAGGTAGGCCGGCGGGATATGGGAGTGGTCACCCTGCAAGTGGGCTGCAGTCTCATATTTATTTATTTTTGCGATTTCTAGAGCGCACAAATACCTGGGGGTGTCTCAGCTCTACGAACTGTAGTGGGTGGATCCTGATAGAGAGCGTATTGATTCAACAGCCAGGTTTTTAACATTCTTCTAAATGTGAGCAGAGACTGACAGGATCTGATCTCCAGCGGGACCGTATTCCAAAGTTTAGCCGTGGTGACCACGAATCTTCTTTCGCCCCAGGAGGCTGTTTTAGTGCGTTTGAGGCAGTTGCTGGCCATCCAGCTACTGATGGCGAGCATGTCCTTCTGAAAATTAGCAGCAACCCTTTCTCCATTGTTGTTTATTGCTAACACCAGTTGAGTGTCGTCGGCGTAAGAGGTAAGGCCCATCCTATGAGCCTTGATGACTTTGGCTAGGTCTGACACATAGATATTAAAAAGAGTCGGACTCAGGGCTCAGCCTTGAGGGACCCCACATGCTAGGGCTAATTGGGCAGAGTGGAAATTGCCTAAATTAACCGACTGAGTGCGATTGGTGAGAAAGGATTGCAGCAGATCTCTGGCCTTGTGTTGGATCCCCATTCTAGTGACACGGTCAATCAAAATGGTATGATCGACCGTGTCAAAGGCCGCTGAGAGGTCCAGCAGGATGAGTATTGCTGTTCCTCCCTGGTCCAGGATAATTCTAATATCTGCCGATGCCTTAATTAAGGTGGTCTCTGTTCCATGGCCTTTGCGGAACCCGAATTGATGTGCCATCTAAGGGATGGTGGTCTTCTATGTACTTAGAAAGTAGAGTATTGATTAGTTTTTCTACAACTTTGGCTGGAAAGGGCAGACTAGCTATTGGCCTGTAGTTTTTGGTGTCAACTGGGTCCAGGTTGGGTTTTCTTAATAGTGGTTTTAAGATAGTCTTTTTCAAGGTTGTGGGATAGGTTCCAGAGGCGAACATTATATTGAAAATGTTGGCTAAAGCAGCAGCCACCTGCTCAGCAACTGGTGTGAGTGCGTCCGGTGGGCAAGGGTCATTAGCCAATTCTGACTTTATGGAGGACATTGTGATAAGAATTTCTTCAGCAGTAGTGTTTTCAAATTGCTTCAGACAGTGATCTGGGTAACTGTTGTTCAGAAATTGGTCGGCCAACTTGGTGTGTGACGTGAATTTAGCATAGATATTGTTCACTTTACTGAAGAAGTAATCCGCCAAGGAATTACACAGTGACTGGGAGGGGGTTATGGGAGCGGTGGGTGTGTGACCTAATAGTTTAGACACTACTTGATAGAGCTTTTTATTAGAGTTTTTTGCTAGTTCAATTTGAGTTAAATAGTATTTACTTTTTACCTGTGCAATCAAACGTTTATATTTGGCAAGCTCGTCTTTATAGATACGTTTTTCTTCGCTAGCGTAGGATTTGCGCCATTGCCTTTCTCGATTTCTACAAGCTTTCTTTTGTTCCCTAAGGGATTCAGTGAACCAAGGGGCTGACGGGGAGGTTTGATTTTTAGAGAGGGTCTTGCTTGGGGTCAGCAGATTGAAAGCATTCTGTAGCCAGTTGGTGTAGTTAGCCACGGCCGTATTAGAGTCGGTCGAGGCGTCTGGTCGGGTGGTGTACGGCTGGGATTTGAGGAGATGATTATCTACCTTTTTCCACACTTTAAATGAATCAGGCCTGTTGGGTCAGATATTAGGGGGAGGCTTACTGTCAGTGGAAATGTTGAAGATAATTGCGTGGTGGCCGGTCCATACATGGGGAAGTATTTTTTTAACAAGGAGATTTCAATGGTTAGTAAAAAGGCCATCCAGCGTGTGACCCGCCATATGGGTGGCTTTAAAAACACCCTGTGACAGACCTGCTGCTTCTAAGTCAGCAAGTAAAGATATAGTGTCCTTATCTAGGTGGTTTTCTAAGTTGCCTAGAATAGAAAAGGTATCTTCGGCTACTGTGGATACCAGAAGGTTACCTAGACCGGAAAGAGACTCTGTTCTCGATCCTGGGGGGCGGTATAGCAAAACACTGTTAAATGTTTGGGATGGGGTAAGCAGGATCGGAAAGTGTAGTGCTTCACAAATGGGAGAGGGGATAGGGTCTATTTTAGTTGTTAGATTGCTGCGAAAAATGGTTGCCAGCCCACCTCCTTTTATATGCAGTCGATCTTGCTTTAAGGCAGAGTATCCCTCGGGCGTGGCCGCTACGAGGTCTGGTTCAGAGGCAGGGTCTGTCCAGGTCTCTGTTATAAAAAGGACATCGATTTTGTGATCAGTGAGTAGCTCTGCTATCTCGTCCTTATGTTTGCCTAAGGAACGAGCGCCAATAAGGGCCACTGTAATATTTTCAGCTTCTTTATTGTGCTGTAAAGAGGTAAACTCAGGGGTTGAAAGGATGGACGGTCTAAATGTGCAGTGTAAACAAGGTTTAAAAGGTGTATTGGCCGATATCTCCAAAGTTAAGTGTGAGCAGGCTTTATTAGTAAGTGGTCTTAATTTTAGGAGTTTGATGCCTGAATAATGTATTTTCATAGATTTCTGGGACACAAGGCCAGGGGGGGGGTAGCCCTGGGCCCGGTCCAGGCGTGGACGGGCGCAGACGGGCTTGCCTTTGGTGCGCCTTTGGCGCGCAGCCGGTGTGCCCACTGCGTGTGTCCGCTACGCATAATGTCAGGCCCAAATAGGTCCGGGTGTGCTAATAGACTGGAGCGCTAACCCCCCAGACCAGAAGAAGAATGTACCTCCCAGGAGCCCTCTGCGCAAAGGCACTTGCCGCGTCGGACCGGGGCGAGGGAGTGAAAGGAAGACGTTCCAAGTAGGAAAAAATTGTCACAAACAGTATTAAAATATATCACAATGCTTTAAGAAGCAAAGTTAAAAACATGTCTTACGCACGCTTGCAGCTAGCAGCTCTCTATGGTAGACTGCTGCGTCATAGGTGTGCACACAGGTGTTCAGGTTCACTCCCTACTAGAAGGAAGGCAGCTAGGTAAGAGCAGCATACAGGTGGAGCAGTGCGAGCCAGTGTGTCTGAAACCGTCCCACTCAGAGTGGTGCGGGGCTGAGTCAGGATACACTGTGGAACTTTCCCGAAAAGGATGAATAGTGCTCGGCACAACTTCACAGGCCAAAAGGGCCTTCTTGTTTCATCATAACCTAGCTGTACCAGGCTAACATCAAGAGCTATTGGGATATAGTCGGGGTCATTTATAACCAGTAGAGATGGGTAACTTTCATCTAGAATTGCATGAGGCTCTAGACAGGAGGGGAAGACCATAGCTGTTTTGGTGAGGGGCTCTGGCGGTGACGGTGGCCGCCTCCAGAACTGTGGCAGAGTTACAGGGCAAATGGGTACAGAAGAGTACCTCTGCGCGGCACATAGGGGTGCCAGAGCTGAACCCCAGGAGCCTAATGGGAGGTTCCGGTAAACTGTGTCAGCACCCCGTTAGTCCTTCAGGTGGTTGTGGGCCTGAGCAACCGGGGGCTTGCCTAGCCTCGCTCCGTCCTGAAAGGGGCATGAGTATAAGGGGCCAATGCAACCTCCCACCACCCCCCACCCATGAGTCATCGAGTCATGCTGGACATAACTGGAGCTGGAGTCATAGTAGCTTTCTTCGTGCTGGGGCATCTGTGGTCAGATGGCCGCTCTCCGAGAGAAGGGTGGTTTGAGGAATGTGCGCTGCGAGGTCTCCGTCACCCCACTCTCCATTCTGTGCCCTCAAAGCCAGTAAACACTTTGGTAAATAATTACTGTGGTGAGTGGTGAATGTTTTGCTTGCCCGTCCTCTACAAAAACAGGATGTGCTAGACTGAATATTAAGCACTTCAAAATTAGCCAAATGGAGCGTGATCGCACTGATTTACAACATGACACTACAAATAATGAACAAACAACAGGAGGGGGAGGTAGAGCAAAATGGGGAGGGATTCTTGCTCCACAGAATACTTTATAAACAAAGAGAATCCAAGTTGGATTCTCTTAATTCAAATAATGATTCATTTGTAAGGACCCTAAGTCTGCCTTTTTTATCAAAGGTGTTTTCATTGATGGGCGAGTTGGTGCATGTGAGTGTCTTTGGGAATTGTGTGAATTTTTGTGAGAATCTATTAATGCGTCTGCATTGATGTGTACATGAGCACGCCATTAATGGATGGTTGAATGGATTGTTGAATGCTTGCAGGAGCAGCTGAGGTACGAGTGTGTGTGAGTGCAGGAGTGAATGAAAGGGTGTTTGTGCGCATGGATAAGTGACTGAATATAAATGAGTGATACTTAGATAGATTAGTGGATGAATAGTAGAATGCGTGGATCATGGAACTGTGAATGCACAAAGTGATGAGTGTGTGCATGAGCAGATCACGGGGTGAGAGTTCTTGGATGACAAAATGAGTGAGCAAGTAGATGAGAGAATGGATACTTATAGATAACTTAGTGACTGCAGAGGGAGATAGGTAAGTATGTTTAAGTCACTCACACATGCAATCATAAAACCACTGGTATACTTTTATCAGCAACCACACTCACACCTCACTGCCACACACCAGTACCCTGTCTTGTACCTGCAATGGAAGGAGCACAGCAATCTCATTTGCACCTCACCCAGGCAGCTGGAACTATCACCAGTAATCTCACTCTCATTCTGCTCACACCTTCACTATCACTTGTATCAGCGCCTGTACCTGCACTAAAGCTCTCGCATGCACTCACACTTGGTCTGGCATTATGAATCTCTCTCACCACTGACATCTGCCCTGGCACTAGCATTTACCCCTGGACACTTACCTGTACTCACAGCTATTCTGACACTTGCACCTGTAACATCTGGTCACTACTAGATGATTTGAATAAAATGAACTGGTGGCTTCATGCACCGACTCAGTATCTTGCCGCCGCCCTCACTGCAGAGTAATGGGGGACAGTGACTCCTGAACCGCAAAGAGCAGAAACATCTCTAGGGAGACTCCTGGTAGAGGATGGTGAATTTTTATACTGGTGGAGTATAAATTGGTGAGGACATGTGGTATTGAAAATTCTGGACCCGTGTCATAAACATAGTCGTATCATGACGATTTTGATATCAGCAGACCGAGAATGACTAGTAGACTATGCACAAGCATTTTCGTTATGTTCGAGCAACGAAATCACCCTGTAATCATAGTTTTTGTCCTGAACCCTCAGGTTCCATTTTGTGTACGGCAGCCATTTTGTGTGTTGCCCTCACATAGGCCGATGACTGAGGCCAAAAATGAGCCTGAAGGACACGTACACCTTTGATGACTTCTGTGTGACCTGGGCAAGCTGACTCCACTGCCTGAAGCCAAACCTGTTCGGTCAGTTCCTCTCCCAGTGGCCGAATAAGATTAGTATCAAGGCACAACATAACATAAACCTTTCATCGCACACAAACCATGCCTAATCTTACACACACCTGTCCCTGTTTCTTTCTTTATGACTTGCTTTACGAGGAGGAGGTGCCCGTTTTTATTGAGGGTCTGTCGATATCTGATGAAAATACTGGGCCATGCCGGGCAATTGATTGTGGGCTGGACAAACTGAAATATGGGCTTGTCATTATGACTCTGCTTTTTCTTTGTAGTGAATATATGTGAATGGTCAACTGTAAAATAAGGAATGTTTGCCTAAAGCATAATATTTTGTATAAAAGAGAAGGCTGGCTTTGTAAGTTGGAGAAGTCTCCTGAGAATATACACCGTGTTGTACTTCTAGGATACCTGTTACTGGCTGCAGCCAATAAATCCGATCTTTGACTTCACCTAGAAGACTCTGTGTTTCTGTAGTCTGAAACAGGAACGACTCGAAGTCTTAGGGAGTGTTCCTTGGCACCGCTGGGTTCTGAAAAACCCAGTACTTCAGTTGGCGCCCCACGTGGGGCGATATCAGCGGTACCGGTCCAAGCCAGAGGTTCGTAAGGAGCTTCGAGTGAAAATTCTGGAGGAAGGCCGCCACTTCATCGACCCCTGCATGTCGAAGTGGTCCGAAAGTCTTTGCTGCGAGGTTCCCCGCTTCCCGACGGCTACGAAGGACTGCTGCCCTGACTATCGCCCTGTTTTGGACCCTTGATGATTGGTAGAGCGAAACGAAAGACGAGTCTTCTGGTGACGTCATCGATACCTCAGTTAAGTATAAGTGGAGCGTCTCCCAGTCCTTAATTTGGTTCTTAGTTTGGGTATCCCCTTGGGATCTTTGATTTGGAACTTGCAAGTACCAAAGCCGAGGGACTTGTGTATTCACGAGACTATCGTATTCGATAATCCTTTGAAGTTTGAAGCTAGACTAGCGAGCGAAGATGCCTGGTTTTAGCAGACTTGGAAATTTGTTTTGTCTTGGTTGTAATAGGGATTCCCGATTGGAGGATTCGTGTCCGGTTCCTCCGATTGGAACTCCAACCTATGAATTGTATGTGAAACATGGAGTAGGCCCCATCACATATAATGAAGTATGGATCCGATACACCAGAAAGGATGGTGTTTTAAAATGTCCCCAATATGGTAGCTTTGACACGGAAATCTTAGATAATCTGGAGGTTAAACTTTTTAAGAAAAAAGCCCGGCCGTCAATGTTTGACTCTTTCCGCCTATGGCGAAAAGAAGCCAAACAGAAGGAAATTAAATTAGCAAAGAAAAATAAAAGAGAAAAGGATATTTAGATAATGCAAGCTGCTATGCAGTTTAAAGATAACGAAGAAGAACAGATGAGTGAGCAGTTGCATAGGCAACGTAAAATGGTAATCGATAAATGCTACCCTGTTTTGCCGCTTCTCCAGGAAGATGCAGCGAAGGAACTTGAAAAAGATCCTTTAATGTCTCATTTATTGAGTTCGCCACCCCCTTATGCTACAGCACCTCCGCAACCTCTATTTGTGCAACCCCCGGTTGTTGTGCCTCCTGCTCCCCCACAACTGCCAGCACCTCCCCAGCTGGCTCCCACTCTTCCAGCTCAGCCTTCTCAAGAGCCACTAACTTTACTACCTGCTCCGCTACCTGTTCCGCCTTCAGCTTCTGTAAGTTCTCCACCTGTTCTTACTACCTCTGCTTCTGTTCCTACGTTGACCTTTTCTCAGTCTGCTTTATCTCCCGTCCTGTCGACTTCTCCTTCTGTTCGACAGAGAATGACTGACACCGTTGCTAGTCTTATATTTCATCTCTTTGGGTCATCTGGTGTGACCCCTGATTCGGAGCGTAAACAGTCGCGTAGTTAACTGCCTGATTCTCGAGAAAGAGAAATGTTTGACCGTATGGTGCGTAAATGGGTTACCGACCCCACAAGATATGAGTTAGAGTCTGTTATGGATGTCTTCCGACAATGGGAAGCACTGAAGCAGAGATATGTTTTTGAGAAAATGTGTGTTTTTCTTTGTGAGGAATTGGAGGACAATGATTTGGAATCCAATCCGCCTGAGTTGTGCCGTATACGGTTCGAGTTTGCGAAGGGCACGATTGTGCGTTCTGATGTTGAGAAAGCGGTTGCGACATTGTTATCGTTTAGGAGCGAAGCTATTTCCCAGCAGTTGTTCGAGCCTGATTTTTCTGTTAGAAAGAAGGTGAGACAATATCCCATGAGAGAAGTTCCCCCACAATGGAGAGAAGGGGACCCAAATGCTAATCCAGCCATTCCGCCACATTTTCAGCGTGTTTGGGTACATGTTCCATGGAAGCGAGCTGAAGTCTTGGCTCTTAAACAGACATTGCCTGATCCCCGTAAAAATCCTGCAGGGTATTACAAGGAATTGTCACAGACCGCAGGCTCTTGCATTATGAATTTAGCTGATATAGACATGTTGTTTGGAAATGTTGTTCCACAGCCTTTATGGGGAAAGATTCATCATGCAGATCATGATCAGGAGTTAGGTGACTCATGGGCTAACATTAGTGCTGCAGACGAAAGACAAGTTGGTGGTGCTAAACCCGAGCCTTTAGTAGCAGACCTTCCTGGTAGAATCATTAATTACATGAAGACTTTAATGCCTGCAATGCGTGTGAATTGGGACAAATTGTCTGCGTGTAAGCAGAAGAAAGATGAAACAGTGTCTGATTTCTTCACCAGGTTTGAAGAGACGTTTGTCGACCACAGTGGGCAAGATATGAGTACATAAGGTGGTCAACGGTTGTTCGTTGACAAGTTTGTGCACAATTTGTTACCCGAGTTATGCAAGAAGTTAAAGTATTCAGAAAGTTCTTGGGCCGTTTTCTCTTCAGCACAGATATTGGCTACTGCACAGTATTATGAAAATCGAGATAAAGATGAAAAGGATAGAGCAGACAAGAAAACTAAAGAGTTAAAAACGAAAGTGCTTTTACAGCAGGCGTGTCCGCCTCGTGGTGGTCAAAGTAATTATCAGCAACCTCAACAGTTTCAGAGAAACTCGCAAAGGTTCGAGTTTTCTCAACCACGTGTCCCTGTAAGTCCTAATCAGCGTTCATATTGTAAGGAAGAGGGTCATTTCAAGTATAGTTGCCCTATTTTGTTACAGCGTATGAATGGTGTCTCTGGTGCAAGAGGTCGAGGTGTTCAACAAACTCCTAGAGGTAGAGGACGTGGAAATTTCCCCCAGAACGCGCGTTACTTTCCACCTCAAAATTCAATGAATAGCTTTGATCAGCAGCATAAAGCGTCTGGTAGGACAGCTCAGTACTATGCTGACGACTACTATGCAGAAGATGAAAATATGGAAGGTAATGATTGCTAGGACAGCCATAGACAAAGAGAGGGAGTTGTTTCAGTTCCAGTAGATCAGAATGGACCATATGTTGAGGTGATTACATCAGGTGTGTCAGAACCTTTTCTGTTGGATACTGGTGCTACAAAGAGTTCTATTATGCACTCAAAACTCCCTGGCGCACCTTTGTCTGGCGAAATGAATGTTTCAGTAGGTTTTCTGGCGCCCCGGTTAGGAACCCGATTTCTAGTCCTATGTCCCTTTCTGTTGGACCTTGTGAATTCGAAGCGCCCCTTATTCTGACGACAGGTTGTGGTGAGAACTTGTTGGGACTGGATCTGTTGAAAAGATTGTATGCGACATTGTATTGTTCTCCTTCGTGAGTACAACTCACACTGGGTAAGAAAGTGATCTCTCCAATGTATTTATCGAAGGATAAACTCCCGACAGAATTGTCGTTTCTTCCCGATATTCTTTGGGCTACTGGTCCTAATGATGTGGGTCTCTTGGAGATACCGCCATATGTTGCGACTTTGAAAGCCAATGTTAAAATGCCACGCATTGCCCAATATAAGATTTCTAGCGAAGGTGAAAAAGCGTTGCTACCGATCATTTACGATTTGATTGAAAAAGATGTGATTGAAGAGACAAGAGGTAATGTTTGCAATAGTCCTGTTCTGCCTGTTCTGAAGCGTACTGATCCTTCTCAGCCACCTGTTTACAGATTTGTTATTGATCTTAGAGAGGTGAACAAGATCGTTGTGCCACAATTTCCAGTTGTTCCTGATATCACTGCTTTATTGACTATGGTTCCAGCTTCCGCGACCTGGTTTTCGGTGATTGACTTGAAGAATGCTTTCTTCAGCATCCCGATTGCCGAGGAGAGTAGGGATATTTTCGTATTCAGTTTAGGAGGCCGAAGCTTCCGCTTCAAACGCGCTCCCCAGGGCTACTGTGAAAGTCCATCGATATATAGTCAGGCTTTAAAAACACAGCTTGATACGATTGTTTTACCTGACGGCGCTGCCCTTATTCAGTGCGTCGACGATTTGCTGCAGATACTGAGGAAATTTGTAAAGAAGCCACGTTGTCGTTGTTGCGTCATTTGTCTGATTTACATCACAAAGTGTCTCTTTCCAAATTGCAATATTGTCGACAAGAAGTGACCTCCTTAGGTCATCTCTTATCGAAGGAGGGAAGGAAACTGACCCCAGAAAGAATTCAGGCAATTATGAAACTGAGTGTGCCTAGGACATAGAGAGAAGTACGTGCTTTCCTAGGTATTACATCATATTGCAGACAATGGATACCGAATTTTTCTTTGCTGGCCAAACCTTTGGCGGCATTAACGTGTAAAGATACACCGAATCCCCTTCCATGGTCTGAGGAGTGTCAGAACAGTTTTTCCGAATTGCGCAATGCATTATGTTTGGCTCCTGTGTTGGGTACCCCCGACTACAGTAAGCCTTTTACATTGTATGTCCATGAGAAAGAAGGTTGTGCATTGTCAGTGTTGACACAGTTGTTCGGAAACAAGCAGCGTCCATGCGCGTATTTTTCGTCGACTTTGGACCCGGTAGCTAAAGCGTTGCCGAGTTGTTTGAGAGCCACAGCAGCAGCAGCTGTTTCCATTAGACAGTCTGCTGGCTTAGTGATGAATAATACATTGATTGTGAAGGTTCCACATGCAGTAGACACTTTGTTAAATAGTACCAAGACACAGCACTTAACTAGTGCTCGATTGTCAGGTTACGAGTTGACACTGTTAGCGAGTCATGTACACATAAAGAGATGCAACACGTTTAATCCAGCTACGTTGTTGCCGATTGTAGCGGAGACAGATGCTTCTGAACAGCATGATTGTTTTCTAAGGACAGAGGAAGAAACGAAAGGGAGAGTAGACCTAAAGGACACTCCTCTTGTGAAATGTGATGGTACCTTATGGGTGGATGGTTCATGCTTCAAGCTTCCGAATGGTGATACGACTGCGGCATATGCTGTCACGACTTTGCATACGATTGTTGAAGCTGCACGTATTCCACATAATTCAGCTCAAGCAGCAGAGTTGATTACACTCACGAGAGCATGTGTGTTGTCGAAAGGAATCAAAGTGAATATATATACTGACAGCAATTATGCATTTGGAGTGGCTCACAGTTTTGGACGATTGTGGAAAGAACGTGGGTTTCTGACTTCGCATGGAGCTAAGATACAGCATGGTCAGTTGGTGAATGAGCTTCTCGAGTCACTTACTTTGCCGTTGCAAGTTGTGATAGTGAAATGCAGTGCACACAAAAAGGTTACTGATGATGTTGGTCGTGGCAATGCATTTGCTGATGAAGTCACAAAAGAAACAGCAAGGGATGTGATGAGTTGAATGTACGTTGCAGGCCCTGCAAGATGGGTTGGTGACGTTGGAATGTGTGAAGACACGATAGAGAGTGTGAAGTCTATTCAAGCTGAAGATACAGAGAAAGAGTTGAGTGTGTGGAGAGAGAGTAAGGGTAAAATGGACGCAAATGGTTGTTGGGTTGAATTGTCAGAGCATCAGAGATGGTTGTTACCCGATGCGTATGTGCTTGCAGTGGTTACAATGGCTCACAGAATGGCTCATATCAGTGTGAAAGGGATGTGTAAGTTGTTGGCTCCAGTATGGCAAAATGCTGGAATTCCTAAGTGTGCGGAGAATGTGAGCAAGAATTGCATGGTGTGTCTGAAATACAATCCTGGTAGGGGAACCCCAACTCCAGCTGGTCATATTGCACCTCCAACGTATCTGTTCGAGGTTTTGCAGCTAGATTTCATCCACATGGAAAGGTGCAACAATTTGAAATACGTACTCGTTGTTGTTTGTGCCTTTTCGAGATGGGTAGAAGCATATCCCCTGAAAGACAACACTGCCTTATCCACAGCTAAAGCCCTTGTCAAAGAATTCTTCCCTAGATTTGGTTTGCCGAGAATGGTCTGGAGTGATAATGGGAGTGAATTTGTGGGTCGAGTGATGAAGAAAGTATGTGAAGGGCTAGGTATCCAACAAAAATTCCACGCTGCAAATCACCCCCAATCAGCTGGACTAGTAGAATGCTACAATGGCACACTAAAATTAAAATTGGCCAAAATTCAAGCGAGCTCTGGTCTTAAATGGCCTGACGCTCTGCCTTTAGCACTCCTATCAACAAGAATGACTGTGCATTCGCGAGTGTGACTTAGTCCTTATGAAATAGTGTTCGGCCGTCCGGCTAACATATGGGGAGTGCCAAGGCCGACAAAATTTAGTGAGATCGAACACCCTGTACTGCTTGATTATTTGTACGAATTGATGGCTAAATTGCGTGTTTTACACCAACAGGTTCACGATACTCTGCCTCAGGTCTCTGAAGCTCCAGGACATCCGATCGATCCTGGATCCTGGGTGCTGGCCAAGAATTTCCAGCGGACAAAGAATGACCAGCCCCGCTGGACCGGCCCCCACCTAGTCCTTCTCTCAACGAGATCAGCCGTTCGAGTGAAAGGGAAAAAGAACTGGATCCACGGCGTACACTGCAAGAGGGTCCCTTTGCCTCTGCCGTACAACCGGTGGGTCCAGGAGGGTGTCGCTGACTCAGAGACTGAAACTGTGCCTAGTTTCCTGCCTTTCAGTGATGCACGTGTGAAAGGAACAATTTCCGAACGAGAAAGTGACAATCTTTTGCAGGAAGCTGTGCCACCGTCAATCCGATTGGACACTACAGAGCCTGAACTCCTGTTCCAAGACCAGACATTACCTGGAAAAAGACGCTATAACCTGAGGCCGAGAACTATGGACTAATAAAAAAACAATTTCCTTTTCTTCGCTATTTTCAGAAGTGCAGCTCTCTCATCTGAGAAACTTTTTTATTTTTGTTTTTCGAACCACCATCCAGGTTCAGCTGTAGGGTCGCGGTTGCCCAAGTCTTTGGGGTGCAGCCGAAGACGTTAGGTCGACGGTTCTGGTTGATCTAAGGGAGTTGCCCTGGACTGACAGAAGCATTCCTTAGCATAGAACACCCTACCACCGTGAGCAGCAATTACAGAGGATGGAGTTTTTCGAGATGGAGAGACCTGCCAAACAGATGAACTTTAAGGCTAAAATTTGTAGAATGATGACCAAGAAACGTTTTTTGATATCATGTATTTTTATGTTGTTCAGTGTAGTGATGTTTTTAATAGGGTATGTTTTATTCTCTTTTCAACTGACATTTGCACCCACTACACAGCCCATACCTCCTCCTACTGTTTCCTCGTATTCTTTCCACCCTTTTTCTGAACATGAGTCTGTTAGGAGATTAGAGTTTATCAATAACTCCTTCGTTCAGCTTTTGCACCAACACCAATTAGTAATGAACACGACTAACTGTTGGGTGTGTGGTCTTATGCCCCATACAACGGACAAAGGTATCGCCTATCTGGTCCTGCCTTTTAGCCATAATGGTTCTATGTGGGCATACAGAACGATGTACATTTACGCACATGAAGTCTACCCCCTACGTTCTGTGAAAGATAATCCTAAGAATAGTGCTCTAGTTAAGGGTATAGTAGATATGATTAGAGAAGATACTTCCTATGAGACTATCCCGAGAGATGAGACACTAGCATACATTGGATGGAACGTGACCGGATATGGAGTTACTCTGAATGAAAAACAGCAAGCTAAGAGATCCTCCCCGATTTGGATTGTACCCCATCAGGGTCACCTATGTCTGCAAGGTAATGGCAAGAATCCCAGAGCTCAGCTAGGGAAAAGTATCTGCAACGAGACATATGTTTTTGCGTCTCAGACTTCCCCTTCGTTCCTAGAAGCCAGGGGTACCTATTTCATCTGTCATGATAGAGCCTATACATGGTTGCCCCCTGACTTTTCGGGCACATGTTTTGTTTTGTTCCTGTTGCCTCCCACCTACACAGCTGCGGCAGATTACCATTAGACAAGGATAGTTAGAGGTGTCCTCAGTAAAGAAGACACCGCAGGACAAGAATTTGGAGACTTTGTAAAGGGTTTTCTGCCGTTTTGGGGACCCATGGGTAACAGCAGGAACATAAGGCAATTGACAAGGGTGGTTGAGTCCACTGTAGTTGAAACTGCCGGTGCCCTTAGTAACTTGACTGCTGAGCTCCAGTTGGATCGTCTTATGACCCTTCAGAACAGGGTCGCGTTAGACGTCATACTTGCAGACCGAGGTGGGGTATGTAAAGTGATCCAATTGAGTTGCTGTGTTTTCATTCCAGGTAACTCTCCGACAGTGTACCAGGCCATTTCCAAACTGCACAAGATCTCCGACTCTATCCACGTGGATAAAGGAGACTGGTCGTTGATGGGATGGTTCTGGGAACTGTTATCTGCCTGGGGATGGAGGATCCTAATGGTCATTGGGATGGTCTTAGCCATCCTTTTCCTGTTCTGTCTGTGCGTACAGTGTGCCCCTGCTATATGTGGCCTCTGTGCTACATCGTTTGTAGGGAAACCTGTATCGAGGGACGAGCTAAGTAATAGGATGATGCTACAGCAACATCTCAATGACTTTATGAATATAGACCTGGACTCAGATTAGCATGAGTATAGGTTATTGCCTATGTAAGGGCAAAAGGAGGGTCTGTGGTACTGAAAATTCTGGACCCGTGTCATAAACATAGTCGTATCATGACGATTTTGATATCAGCAGACCGAGAATGACTAGTAGACTATGCACACGCATTTTCGTTATGTTCGAGCGACGAAATCACCCTGTAATCATAGTTTTCGTCCTGAACCATCGGCTTCCATTTTGTGTACGGCAGCCATTTTGTGTGTTGCCCTCACATAGGCCGATGACTGAGGCCAAAAACGAGCCTGAAGGACACGTACACCTTTGATGACTTCTGTGTGACCTGGGCAAGCTGACTCCACTGCCTGAAGCCAAACCTGTTCGGTCAGTTCCTCTCCCAGTGGCCGAATAAGATTAGTATCAAGGCACAACATATCATAAACCTTTCATCGCACACAAACCATGCCTAATCTTACACACACCTGTCCCTGTTTCTTTCTTTATGACTTGCTTTACGAAAAGTTTTGCCGCCATTCGGACCTTTTGCTGTCTCTGAGGCCATTTGCTGCTGCTGTCCTGGTGCCTTTCCCTCCCGCCTCCCGCTGCCGACCCGTCCCACCTCGGGGTCAGGCTGCCGAGCTGAGCGCGGTGGAGGTCGAAAGGACTACATTACCCAGCGTCCTTAGCGGCGCCAAGCGCGTCAAACGCGCGCCCGGAGGCGCTCAAGTACAGAGTCACCCCGGTCGAGGGGGGGAACCATTTCCGAAAAGTTTTGCCGCCATTCGGACCTTTTGCTGTCTCTGAGGCCATTTGCTGCTGCTGTCCTGGTGCCTTTCCCTCCCGCCTCCCGCTGCCGACCCCTGTCCCACCTCGGGGTCAGGCTGCCGAGCTGAGCGCGGTGGAGGTCGAAAGGACTACATTACCCAGCGTCCTTAGCGGCGCCAAGCGCGTCAAACGCGCGCCCGGAGGCGCTCAAGTACAGAGTCACCCCGGTCGAGGGGGGGAACCATTTCCGAAAAGTTTTGCCGCCATTCGGACCTTTTGCTGTCTCTGAGGCCATTTGCTGCTGCTGTCCTGGTGCCTTTCCCTCCCGCCTCCCGCTGCCGACCCCTGTCCCACCTCGGGGTCAGGCTGCCGAGCTGAGCGCGGTGGAGGTCGAAAGGACTTCATTACCCAGCGTCCTTAGCGGCGCCAAGCGCGTCAAACGCGCGCCCGGAGGCGCTCAAGTACAGAGTCACCCCGGTCGAGGGGGGGAACCATTTCCGAAAAGTTTTGCCGCCATTCGGACCTTTTGCTGTCTCTGAGGCCATTTGCTGCTGCTGTCCTGGTGCCTTTCCCTCCCGCCTCCCGCTGCCGACCCCTGTCCCACCTCGGGGTCAGGCTGCCGAGCTGAGCGCGGTGGAGGTCGAAAGGACTACATTACCCAGCGTCCTTAGCGGCGCCAAGCGCGTCAAACGCGCGCCCGGAGGCGCTCAAGTACAGAGTCACCCCGGTCGAGGGGGGGAACCATTTCCGAAAAGTTTTGCCGCCATTCGGACCTTTTGCTGTCTCTGAGGCCATTTGCTGCTGCTGTCCTGGTGCCTTTCCCTCCCGCCTCCCGCTGCCGACCCCTGTCCCACCTCGGGGTCAGGCTGCCGAGCTGAGCGCGGTGGAGGTCGAAAGGACTACATTACCCAGCGTCCTTAGCGGCGCCAAGCGCGTCAAACGCGCGCCCGGAGGCGCTCAAGTACAGAGTCACCCCGGTCGAGGGGGGGAACCATTTCCGAAAAGTTTTGCCGCCATTCGGACCTTTTGCTGTCTCTGAGGCCATTTGCTGCTGCTGTCCTGGTGCCTTTCCCTCCCGCCTCCCGCTGCCGACCCCTGTCCCACCTCGGGGTCAGGCTGCCGAGCTGAGCGCGGTGGAGGTCGAAAGGACTACATTACCCAGCGTCCTTAGCGGCGCCAAGCGCGTCAAACGCGCGCCCGGAGGCGCTCAAGTACAGAGTCACCCCCGTCTCGCGGGACGCGAGCTGGACGCCGGGCGAAGCCCGGGCGAAGCCCGGGCCAAGGGCGGGCCCGTTTCAGCCCGTTCCAGACTGAACCAGGCTGGGCTGGGCCACCTCCCTGTCATCTCATTCCTGGGGTGCCATCCGCATAAGGTACTGTCTGCAATCATTAACGTCGGTCACTTAACTGTTCAATTGGGAGCTGTATATTGTTACAACCATGACTAGGGGATCAAGAAGTAAAACTGCCTCTAAAGCTGCTTCATTCACCGGCCCTATCGATTTATTCATCTCTAAAACCCATGAGGCCATTGATCAAAATATTGCTGTACTAGAACGACGAGTCTCACAGGACCTTGCGATTGCCAGGAGATCCTCTCTGGGACCCATAGCGACTGCCTTAACACCTTTACCATCACTTATCCCGATTCCTATTCTAATGCATCCAGGCACCACAGCACAAGTACATACCATCCCTAGTGCTGTGGACTTGTCTGCCACCAATCTGTCATCAGATATGGATACAACGGAGAACCTTGACGCAACCCCTGATCTAGAACATATTTTATCTGATAATCTGTCTCAAGATCTAGCTCAGGACAATAAGCTACGAGGGGCCAGAGAAGGCGCTGTTGCGAAACAGCTTGATAATCATATGAAGGGGAGCTCTAAACTAAATCCCAATTTTACCAGATCTAATATTGGGCTTAATGTCCAACCTTCTAATACTGTCCCCCCAAGTAATAATTCTGTTGTATTGGTTCCGTCCACTCCACAAGGTTCTAAGCTGGTAAATGTAAATCACTTGGAAGGCGAACCTAGCCGGCATGATAGTGATTTCTGTCAACACCTTCTTGCCAGCTTTGGGGATTTACTAAAACATCGTCTCCAACCCCTAGAGAAGAGCATCATGGCAATAGAGAAACAACTTGCCATCCTCCTTTCCAAAGCACCCAATCAGCCCGGGATGTGTACTATTAAATTGGGAGGGGTTCCACCTACAACTAGCCTGGGGTCTACTTCGGCCAATCCATCTAGCTCTCTGGGTGGATCTGTAGCACAGGGGAAAAATAACGTGATTGAAACTACCACCATAGCCTCTGTGTCGAATAAGAGTGTACCTGCCAATCCCAATGTTACATCCATATTGCAACCTAAACCTCAATCACTAACAATAAGTTCACAAACCCTTACCCAACCCCTTCCTATAGTTATACCACCAGTTGCTATTGCATCTCAGTCTCACACAGTCAGTTTACAAAACCTTACCCAACCTTCCCCTGTTGTTATATCTTCAGCTGCTAATACCATCACAACACAGGGGTCTTTGCAATCGCATCAAGCAAAACCATCAATTTCACAAAAACCCAATCCTACAGACGTTAAGAGGGGGCCCAGGCCCAAACGTCCGGTACATCTCCCACCGGAGGTTTCTCCTTTCACGGTAATCCTAACGGGAGTCCCGGAACTCCCACCAGGTACCGATGAACCTTCCTGGTCACTTCTGAATAAAATTCTTCAGTGGCTTAGCATTAACAGGCCGTTACAGCCTGCCAACACCTGTAGAATCTCTTCTCTTCGTAGGGTTTAATGGGTGGGGTCGAGTCCAAAGAGTATTCAGGGGGATTGCGTCATTGTCACTTGTGTTGACGCATCCTCGGTGAATCATATTTGTTCCTGGTCAGAATTGGAGAAGAAAGGAGGTATTGACACCCATAGGCTCTCGTTTTTCTACCCTCCTTTATTTAACTCTTACGCCCCAATACCAGCTACCAACTGGGTTATTCCTCACGAACAACCTTGGAACTATGGAGGTCCCTGGCTGACACAAAGGAATAGGAATAGGGACTGGCCTTCGCGCCCCTGGTACCCTAATAAAGGTTACCCTGTGGGGAATGGATGGCAAGGCATTCCTACCAGTAACAGGTACGACTGCCTGGAGATGGTTGACTGACATAGTGCCCTTTTTTCTCCTAGTCAATCTGTCACCATCCAGTCAGATCTAGCTCACGACTGTCAGTCACCTATAAAGGCAAGAGCTTCTGTTCCCGGTCCGCCGGCCTGCATATCCCTTGCTGGTCTAGCGGACCGTCAATTAACCAGGGAAATGGAGAGAAGTTCCACAGATCCCCCCCCTCCCCACAACCTTATTAGTACTACTTCTATCTTATACATGTGCAAGGGTCTTGATAGTGATAGACCTGAAGCTTGTATATCTATTGACACCCCCAGATTAGGCCCAGATATCAACCCCCAGGAAGATAGTCCCATTTCACCTTGTGTAACTCAGTCACAATCGGCTATTGTTGCCGACACTGGTAAACCTGCTGGACTTTCTTTTATTTCCTGGAATATTGCAGGCCTTGCCAGCAAAATAGGTTCACCCTTTTGGACCAGGTTTATTGGGGAGGGATTAGATCTAATCCTCCTCCAGGAAACATGGTGTTTGGACCATATTAATATTGAAGGGTATACATCTCATTGCCTTAAAGCCACTAAATCTAGCTCGGGCAGGGCCAAGGGGGGCCTTTTGATGCTTTTGTCCAACAAGCTGTGTAATTATACAGTTAGAAGTAGTACAACAGTTGGGACACATAGTCAGGTAGTAAGGGTGGAATGTAGTAAGAGCATGGACCTAGTTGTAATAAATTTCTACAACAATATCTTTGATGTCACAAGAGGAGATATCCTACCAAACCTGGAAAAGGAAATTGCCAAGGCCATGGGCACCTCGAAAAGAAAGGCAGAGGTTATTTGGGCAGGGGATTTTAACCTACAGCCCTGCCATTTGTCCAATGGGAACATCTGTGGTTTTGGAGCGGCTATGTGCAGTCATTGGGGGGGGACGGGAGAGAGAGAGGATTCCCTCCACTTCCCACACTGCAGTTATGGCTCTACATTAAACAACATGTTAGTTACACTAGACTTGACCCTGTTAAATTGTAACCTAAACAATCAGGCAATAATATGCCCTACCTTCACAGGAAGGGATGCGGGGTCATTTATAGATCATATTCTTTTGTCTAGTAGCGGAGACTTTACTAACTTATATGTAAATGAAGAAAGTCTCAGTGACCATAACAGCATCCGTGTTACCCTCCTAGGGCATGGTACCCCATCAGCTCCAGGTGAAAAGTGCTCTACTGACCTAGTACCCACCAGACCGAAGGGTCTAAGGATTAGATGGACTGGAATTAATTCCAAGGCCAAGCAGAAGGAGGTTTTTACCAGCTGTAAAAAGCAAATTGGTTCCTGCTTAGATGATGAGAGTGACCCTGGTTGCTTACTATTAGACTTTGTTTCCATGAATAGTATCATTGATGGTATTTTCGCTAAGGCCTCGATATCCAATAGTGGTTCGAAGCAGGGGTGGTTTGATAAACCCTGTATATTTGCCCTCCGAGAACTTAAGAACGCCTTACGCACCAAACCACGTGATAATGAGGGAATTAAACACCTCAGGTCTAGCTATAAAATAGCAATTAATAACAGGAAAAAGGTATTACAGACTGAGGCATGGGATAAGTTAAAAGAATCAGCCGAGACTAAAAACTGCAAACTTTATTGGGAAACAATTAACAGTCCGTTTCTCAATAAAGAAGGTGTCCCAGAATTAACATCATATGTTGCATGCAGTGATTGGGTCAGTCACTTTTCTAAAATCTTCAATCCAGAAGGGTTACCCCTTGATTTATTGTCCTCGGAGACTACCTCATGGCTATCTCTCCCTTTGGGAATTACATTAGAAGAAAGCCATGAAGGAATCTCTAACAGCAAAGGAGGCAAGGCACCTGGCCCTGATGGGGTCCCGCTGGACCTTTATAAAGAGGAACCAGATCTGTGGGCTCCTATCCTGGTGAGGATATTCAACTGTGCGGCAGAAACTAATTTCCCTCCTTCCTGGGGTCAATCAGTCATTATTCCCCTACATAAGAAAGGTAACAAATCAGAGGCTTCCAATTATCGTCCAATTTCCTTGTTGGACGCCTCTGTAAAGGTAATGAGTAGGATTTTGCTCAAAAGGCTGGAAAATTGGGCATCTGATTCAAATATTTTAACTAGAGTCCAATATGGTTTCCGGAAAGGTTTGGGCACATTGGACCAATGTGTAAATCTGGATCTTTTAATCAACAAATATACTGTGGCTAAAAATGGCAACCTCTTTTTATGTTTTGCTGATTTGAGCAGCGCTTTTGATTTGGTTAACCATGTTATTCTTTGGGAGGTTTTGCTTGAAGCAGGGGCACCGAGGGAAATTGTTCATTTCCTAGCTAGACTTTATGAAAAACTCTCCTGTAAAGTACGCTATGGTACCCTAGGCGAATGTACCCCTTTTTTTAAAGTTTCTCGGGGCATACGCCAGGGATGTGTTTTGGCCCCTCTTTTATTTTCTCTTTTTATTAATGGTGTTGACCGTTCCTTGGTTGACATCCAAGCAGATGCTCCCTTGATTGGAGGAAAACCCGTTCCGCTTTTACTTTATGCGGATGACGCTGTTCTTTTATCTCGAACACAGATTGGCCTCCAGCGTTTAATAGATGGTTTTATGCAGTTTATTCAAATTAGGAGGCTTCGAGTGAATAAATCCAAGACGTATGTTATGTCCTGCGGTCAGGCAGCTAAACAGTCAAAACATACCTTCTTTCTAGACAAAGATAAACTGACACATGTTAAATCCTTTTGCTATTTGGGAATTACATATAACAACAGTGGGACCTTGACCTCTGAATTTGACTGCATAAGATTAAAAATGCTGCGGTCCACCAGCAGCATTTTTCGATTTGCTTCTAAACTAGACTCAAGAAGCATCTCAGACATGATGAATATATACAATGTTTGTTGTGTCTCTTCTGCTCTGTACGGGGCAGGTGTATGGGGCCATAGTGAGGGCACATCCATACAAAAGGATGAAAACAAGTTTTTAAGGAGGTTGTTATGTGTCCCCCCCTCCGCCTCTGTCCAATTGATCCATAAAGAGGTTGGGGTCGAGTTTATTTCTGACTTAGCAGCAGTTCGGCCACTCTTATTGTGGCGTTCTATTTGGGCTAAGCCGGAGACTCGATTCACTCAAGATATTATTCTTGATTGTATAGGCTTGGACCATTCCTCACGCATACAGTGGTTGAGATACATTCACCGCTGGTACCTTCTTCTTTTTAATATCGATGTGTTTCTTGAGCCAGAAGAGGTTGTATCTATTCCCAAAAAAGAAATTAAGACAACATTTCTAAATTTCCAAAAGGCAGAGCGTGACAAAACATTTGGTAATTTAACCACTGTGAAATTCTATAAGGATTTGAATTTAACCTTGGGGTTTCAACCATACCTTGTGTACGTGACTCGTCCCTCTCACCAATATGTATTAACCCGTGTCAGATTGGGTATCGTTCACCATCTGGTTGCATTCCCACACCCGAAAGCCAGATCTGAGACACTCTGCCCGTGTGACAGTACCTCTCGCCAGAGTTGTTGCCATTTTTTACTTTTTTGTAGATTTTTCCATTTCCTTAGGGTAAAATACCTTAAACCGATTTTTATAAAATATAATATTCGTACCGTAAAAACTGCATTGACACTATTATCCTCACTGGAGAATGAAGATATCTGTTTCTTTTTGGCCACCTACATTTTGAAGTGTACAGCTGCCAGGAAAAGTATTGTACTGTAAAAATCTTTTATACTTACCTGTCTGTACCCATGTTATACAGCTGCCAGGAATTGTATTATGATGTTACTACCTTCTGCATTCCTGTCTGTATATATATGTTTTTAAGTTTTATAGCAATTTTCGCAATTAAGGTATAAATTTACTCGTTGATGTCCACAGTATGTACTGTATGGTCTCCCCTTTCTTTTAATTCTTACTTTTTACTTTTAACTATTCCTATGTTAGTTTAGAAAGTCCAGAATCCTTTTACCGGAATTGTTTTACAAGAATGTACAGCTGCCAGGAAACCGTTTATCATGTATTTCTTCTCGATTTCCTGTCTGTACACCTATGAATGTTTTGTATTGTCGTAATAGTTTGTTGATTTTAAAAGGAAAGAATAATTTTTAACTGTTGCCCACTAGCCTTTTGCACATCTCCTACTCCTTTTCCTATTTGTGTCTATATGGTGATTCAATATTTTTAATCATGTATTTTATTATGCTTGTATGATTTGTATGTACAAATCGAATAAAAGCTTTGAACTTGACTTGCTTTACGAGGAGGAGGTGCCCGTTTTTATTGAGGGTCTGTCGATATCTGATGAAAATACTGGGCCGTGCCGGGCAATTGATTGTGGGCTGGATAAAACTGAAATATGGGCTTGTCATCATGACTCTGCTTTTTCTTTGTAGTGAAAATATGTGAATGGTCAACTGTAAAATAAGGAATGTTTGCCTAAAGCATAATATTTTATATGAAAGAGAAGGCTGGCTTTGTAGGTTGGAGCAGTCTCCTGAGAATATACACCGTGTTGTACTTCTAGGATACCTGTTACTGGCTGCAGCCAATAAATCCGATCTTTGACTTCACCTAGAAGACTCTGTGTTTCTGTAGTCTGAAACAGGAAGGACTCGAAGTCTTAGGGTGTGTTCCCTGGCACCGCTGGGTCCTGAAAAACCCAGTACTTCAGACAAGCAATTGTTTTATTCAGATTGCGAAGTGTATGCATAAAAGAGAATAGAAGAATTGGGTAAGATGTGTGCATGTGTGTGTGTGTGTGTCTGTGTGGCTTGCAGTTGGGAACATGTGACAAAGCATGAGAACAGCGGACTCTTTGATCCCAACGACAACCATTGTCTTGCAATTTAATTTCAGAATTTCAAGGTTTGAGTAAAACCATCCCTGTCAAGTACCACCACCAGGTTTGACAGTGGCTGAGCTGAGCTCTGCATTGCAGTCATTGTGTGCCGCCTGCATAAAGCTGAGTTCAGCGGAAGTGGGGCTGGCTCAGGCTCCGCCCTCACATCCTACTGATCTTCCATTTCTGGTGCTTTGCTGCAGTTTTAAGATCTTCTTAGAGTTTCTCGTTGCTCAAATAGGTGTAATTTATGATAGTTATGTGTTTCCCTCATCTTCATTGATTGATTTTGCTTTGGAGAAAGTTTTACTAATAGTTGTTGAATGTTGCTCATAATTGCACTTAAATAATGAAAATGCCACACATAAGCAATCTGAAACCTTGGCAGCTATGATTCTGATGCCTATTTTATTGGTTGCAGAGACCCCAGCTTGCAAACGTCTTCAGTTTGTCCTCCTTCCCATGGCTCATTCTGTTGGGTCTGGTGAGGCTTCTAACAAGTTGTGTGTAAGTGCTACATGGGCTGTGTGCAATGCTTACTTTCTGCCCATGTTTGCCTGGACTTGGCATCTGCCTTCATTTCCTAAACATCAACAACTTCTACAATTCATTGTACAGTTAAACAAGTGACATCAGAGCACCAGTATATTCTGGTGACCTGGAGTACACAACATTGTCCCCTGTGCCTGAGTTGGGGGGGTGTTGCTACTGGCATTTCGCAGCTCTGCCTGGGGCAATGGATGGTGTCAGCTGATATGGGCTCCTGAAATACATATTGGGCCCTGCCAGTTATTTATTCACAAAATTAAGCACAGACTGCAATGTAGCATGCAAAAAAGGTCTTCCATGTCCAAACCCCAATCAACTGATGATTCACAGCACTTGGTCACAAGCTGAGTTTTATTTCACCAGGTTAAGCTGAAGTCAGCCTTACACTACACAAAGACGATTTCGAATATTTCTGTGCAGGATATTCTGGGGAACGCAATCATTTTCATTAGCACAACTCTTCCAACTGGGGACATTGGCAGATACATGTTCCAATCAGAATTCAAAGACAGGCCATAAACAGAGCATAACAAGCCTATAAGTGTGCACCTGGACTGCCTATCACCACCCTCTCCTCCACTGCCTGTCCCATTTTAAGGCTACAAACAAAAGCCCTGATTTACTAATGCCTTGCCCTGGGTTGTGTCTGTTTTATGAAGCACACTTGGCACAAAGTGTTGGGAGGGATTTACTATCCAACACAAGCCAGGACTTTCACTGCAACGTCTCTGAAAGTAATGCAAAGAAGTGCTCTCCGGGAGAACATGGCGGCTAGCAGGCGTGGCTAGTCGGGAGGCTCTGGAGCTTCGGGTGTCTGCGCTGAGCTGTGCGGATTGTGAGCGGATTATGAGCTGGTAGCGTTGGAAATATCGCTCTAACTTTCTTTTCCTTTGTGGTATTCTGTTGTTCTCAACGTAAGCAGCAATTGCTGCAGGGACGCTGTAGCCGCCAACACGAGGACAAAGTAATGGAGGGCGGAGAGCAGAGCTGAGGTGAGCGGGCTGAGCGGGCAGAGCCGCGATCTGGGTGCCTGTGCCGGCTCTGAGCTTCTCCGGCGTTGACAGCGGCGTTGACAGCGGGGAGTGGCGTGAGTAAGAGCGGCTTCTGAGGCATTGCAAAGTTGTCTGCTTTTTCTCTGTTCCTACCGCCTTTGAACTGCCACAAACAAACAAGCAAACGAACGTCTCAGGGCTCAGGTTGGCTGGAAGGGGGAAAATGTGAAGCGGAGCCCGGGGCATAAGGTGCTCGCATCAGCTTGTTTGTGCTTCTAAGCACTGAATGGCGGTGGCAGAGAGAGGGATTTGGAAAATAGAACCGGACACCAAAAGTCACTGAAGGGAGACATACCTGTGGATATCTTGTGTTTTTTCGCTGCTCCCACCATTTATACATATATTTTCCAGAGCCCAAACAAACAGTCTGGAGAGGCTCATTCATACCGACACGGCAAGGGCCGTGACTCCTCTTCTGCTACACTCTGCTCCCTGCACCTTAAAGGTAGGAACGTATGATGCATCAGAACACCGTTTAATACGATGGTTTAAGGCTGCATATGAGCTCAAGAAGGGGAGAAGAGCTGGCTATAGATATAACCTCTACCATCCAGGGGGGAAAACTCAAAATATAAAATGGAACTTAAAACTACCAAACCCACAATGCAATGGGCTAAGTGAGATTTCGAAAGAATTATACACATTAACCCCAGACTTGCATATGTCAGAAAGAGGGGCTCAAGGCTCCCAGGCTTCGGGATATACTCTTAGGAGCAAGGGGGGAAAGCAACCTAATTTAGATGCCTCTCTAGATACTCCTCCTACTGCTATTTCAAAATCGAAAATAAAATCTCTAAAAAAAGCTGGGAAAAAAGGTGCTAAAGCTCAGAAAAAAGTCGAAAAAACGAAACCACCTCCTTCTTTGAAGGCATATTTTAAAGCTGTGCCTTCAGTACTAGAACTTAATTTCTCGGAAGAGGCTTTAGGTGGGGTGGCCATAAGTAGTTTAGAAACTACCAATAAGTATCAAGTTTTGGAGGGGCTAGAGATGGACCTGGGACTCGAGGAAAAATCTGAGCCTGTAGAAAACTTGAAACATAACGCTATATATAGTTCTGAAGATAAGGATTTTGAATCAAGAGAAGCAGCCTTAACGCATATAATGAACTCTAACAGTGAGGACAGCTTATCTACAGTTCCCACAAATGTTTCAGATATGGACCAGTCAGTAATACTAATGTTAAAAGCCCTGAGTCATGAGGTTAAAAGTGGTTTCGAGGCAACACTTGTTAATCAGCAGGAGATTAAGGAGAAATTCGATGCTTTGGCTGCTAGAACCACTGATCTAGAATCCTCAGTAGCAGAACTAAAAAAGACGGCTACTCAACACACAAAAAAGCTGGAGGATCTCAGACTGAAGGAGCAAGGACTCCAAGAGAAAATGGAATCCTTAGAAAACGCACAAAGGCGTAATAATCTACGCCTTTTAAAAATTCCAGAAGGATCAGAAGGGGGAAATATCAAAGCTTTTGTCGCCAGATTGATTAAACAAACAATAGATCTAGAAATGTCTGAAGAAGAAATAATAAAAGACATCCAACGAGTGCACAGGGATCCATTCAGGCAGAACCCTAACAAGAGTAGGCCTAGGAAGATCCTAGTACACTTTCTGACGTACACTCTAAAAGAAGAGATCCTCAACAGGGCATTAAGAACTAGCGAGCTTGTGACAGATAGCTTCTCCTATCTGATCAGATCAGATGTGTCTTCCATCACAGCATCTAGACAGTGGGAGCTTGGTAAGCTGCTAGAACCCTTTAAACAACTTGGCGCCACCGCTCAGCTAAAATTTCCGGCATCACTGAAAGTCATGTATAAGAACAAAATGAAAGTTCTAAAAAGGTTGGATGAGGCAGAAGAATACCTACAACTACTCACAGATGACAAGTTAAGAGAGCAAGATAAGGAATAGTCAAGGTACTGAGAATTTCAGTTCATGCATTTAACTACCATTAATTTATCATTAAAACTTAGCTGCACATTAGCTACATATTATATATTTTCAATGCTCTCTTGTATATAGAGTAGACACCCGGGAGAAAGAGTCTCAAGGCCGAAAGTAGGCCAGGAAAAGGAGGGGGGTTCTCCAGGGGAGCACGGGTGGGTCAGGATGGGAGGGGGAGGGAGGGGAAGGCACTGGGTGGGGAGCATTCGGGGGAAAAAAAAAAAAATGTCCAAATCGCCATACTCAAAGTCTGATTTTAAACACATTCATTATGAGAAATAATGCAGGATAGGGTAACTCAGTCATCATACCTTAGTATTCTTTCATGGAACGTTAATGGGCTACGGGTCAAGCATAGGAGAGAGAGAATTCTTCAGTACTTAAAGGACGTACCTGAAAAAGTGCTTATTTTACAAGAGACCCACTCTACCGAACAAGAATTAAGAGATATGTTCAAAGAAAAAAAATGGATTCAGCAGGTGATAACCACCTCACAACCAACTACTACCAAAGGGGTGGCTATACTGATTAAAGCTAATTCAGAGATAACTTTGCTACAATCCAAGTGTGATAAAAAGGGAAGGTGGGTCATAGCAAAAATAAAACAACATGCATTTAAGTTCACGATAGCGGGGTACTATGGTCCCAATCTGGATGACACTCTTCCTCTTAAAGACCTCTTTGTTGAACTTTTAGATTACGAGGATCCGGTGATTCTAGCAGGAGATTTTAATTTAGTACTTGATCCACAGCTTGATAAATCCACCACTGTTAGGTTCACACATAATCCCAAAACTAGAGTTGTTCTATCCAATGGAATTATCCAGTTTGGATGGAAAGATATCTGGCGACAAAAAAATGGCACAAAAAGAGAATTTACTTTCCACAACAAGAAATTACGAAACAAGTCCAGATTAGACTTCTTTTTGATAGCGGAACATCTAGTTCAGCAAGTAGAGGAGATAAAACATCTTGGTGCCCACATCTCTGATCACTCAGCGGTCTCTCTAACTCTAAAATTGTCAGGTCCCCAGCTTATTAAGAGATACACAATAGATAGAAGTATTCTCTTGGAAGAGGAAATAGTAGATAAACTACTTAAGGAATCTAGCGAGTTCTTCACTATTAATTTAGGCACAGCTTCACTTTCGGTTGTCTGGGATACATACAAAGCCTTTTTGAGAGGGCGTTTGTTATCATTCCAGATCGCGAATTACTCAGCTTACAAGGCACAAATTTCCCAGATTGAAGCTAGGATTAAAGCTCTTGAACAGGATGTACTAGATCCCAGCCTGACTGATCAAGAGAATAATAAGAAAGACTTGCTAGTATGTAAACTACAGCTGGAACAATTACTAGATGATAGGCTGAGGAAACGATGGCAGGCTAGCTCATTAGCACATTTTGAATATGGCGAGGCCAGCGGAAAACATTTAGCCTGGAAAACAAAAAAAGATATCAAGAAGAACTCTATTAAGGAAGTACAGATATTAAACACAAATCTTATCTCAGATAAAAGGACGGATATTGATCAGGCTTTTTACCACTATTTCGACGAAGTATATAGGGAAGACCTCTTACCACAACAGCAATTAATACAGTCATGGCTAGATCAATATCAGGTTAAAGCTTTAAATGATCAGGCCTCTATCAATCTTAACAGAGATATCAGCTCTATTGAAATAGCTTCGGCAATTGACTCTGCTAAAAAAAGTAAGGCTCCAGGCCCTGATGGGCTACCTTCCGAGATATATAAAGTGCTCGCACCGGTAGTAATACCAGTTTTGAAATTACTTTTCACTTCTATATATGAGGAAGGAGGCAAAATTCCTATTTCTTGGAATGATGCCATAGTGGTCCTTATTTTAAAACCAATGAAGAGACCATTCCATTGTGACTCATATAGGCCGATCTCCCTCCTTAATACGGACTACAAGCTTATGGCTAAAATATTAGCAGAAAGATTAAATGGGGTAGCAGGCCAACTGCTGCATGCAGACCAAAAGGGCTTTGTTAGAGGTCGCTCTATACAAGATCTTACACAAGCTTTGGTGGGTGCAATAGATGTTGCCTCTTACTTTAAAACTCCACTAGCGGTTATCACACTGGACGCTGCCAAAGCTTTTGACCGCGTTAACTGGACATTTCTAGTCAAAGTATTAGAAAAAGTCAATTTAGGTAGAAATTTTTGTAGGGCAATTGCAGCATTTTACCAGGCTCCGACAGCTAGATTATTAATAAATGGAAGCTTATCATCTCCCATAAAAATTCAGAGAGGAACAAGAGAGGGATGTCCGCTTTCCCCCTTGCTCTTTGATCTATATATGGAATCGTTCGCAGAAAGGATCAGACAAGATCAAGATATTACACCCTTCAAATACAACAACTGGGTGAAAAAAGTTGCTTTATATGCAGATGATCTCATGCTGTACACCGA